>NC_071534.1:43062863-44433696 GCF_026979565.1 Vidua chalybeata
AAGCAAATAAGTACACATATAAAAATTGTTCTGAAGAGTTAGCATTTCTTGATTTTATATATATTTGGAGAAATCTTATTACAGAAAATGAAAGAAGATGTAACAGTACATATAAAAGCAAACAAAGCAGTGTTCAATCTCAGTCTTTACTTCCCTTGGTAATTACTAATGATGTCCTTATTGCAAAACTTGGGGTTGTCTTTTGTGCATTCCTGCCTTCAGAGTATCCCTATTGTGCTTTCATTGTGTAAGGCAATTATTTATAATAGTGTAATTCAGATTGTGTTACGGAAAATTGTTTTGTTAGAGGAAAACCTATTTGGCTTGGAATCTTGTGTAGTTACATGAAAGTTTGAACCTGCTATTATTTGTCACTGAGAAGTGAGATGCAGTGGAAATCTGAAAAGGGTCCACTTTTGCCCTTGTATCTGCTTGTTTTTCTTCCTTTTTTAAATAGTTCTTGCATGATGATGAGAAGATGTCTTATGTAAAATGTTGCTGTGCTGAAAAGAATGGTTCATGACATGATGATGCATTTATGGTACAGGTACCTGGAGCTGGAAAGCAGCGGTCATCGAAATGAAATCAGGTTGCATTATCGTTCAGGCAGCCATCGCTCCCACACAGAAGTGTTCCCATACATTTTGGCAGATGATAAATGGCACAGACTTTCCTTAGCAATCAGTGCCTCCCACTTGATTTTACATGTGGACTGCAATAAGTAAGTGAAGAGCATTGTTTTATAAGAAGTTGTCACATTTAGAATATTTGAGCTCTGAGTAAATTAAATGATAACAACTTGGGATTCTATCTTGCCCTTCCTTTTCAGAATTTATGAAAGAGTTGTGGAGAAGCCTTTCATGGACTTACCTTTGGGTACAACCTTTTGGCTGGGACAGAGGAATACTGCACATGGGTATTTTAAGGTATGCATTCCCTGAAAGATAAAGAGTGAAATAAAATTATTAAAGGGATTGAATCATCTTTCATATGATGAGAGGCTGAGAGATTTGGAATTGTTCAGCCTGGAGAAGAGAAGACTTAGGAGGTATAAGGAGGATCTCATCAATGTGGATAAATACCTGAATTTGTGAGGGAAATGAAGATAAGGGATCCAGACTTTTCTCACTAGTGCCCACTGACAGGCCAAGAAGCGATGGGCAAAACCTGAAACACCTGAAATTCGATCTGAACATCAGAAAATAATTTTATTGTGAGGCTTGTTGAAGAAAGATGACTATGGAGATAGTCAGAAGCTGTTTGGACACAGTCCTAGGCAATCTGCTGCAGCTGGTCCTGCTTGAGCAGGAAGGTTGGAGTAGATGGTCTCAGGAGGTCATCAGTTTGTGCTCAATAAGTTTGTGCTTTTGTAATCATAACACAGCTCTTGGATTGCTTTGAAATTGCTCTTTGGCCTTTGCTATTGGAGAGCAGCATACTGGCTACTAATTATATCTTAACTAAGCATGTAAAATCTGTCTGCAAGCATGGGATCTATTCTTCTGGGTGAAACCATCCCTTTCCAGACATTATAGTTGAATTTCATGCTGAAATCTCACGAAGTTCTTAACAACATGCAGCTCTGCAGCTGTGTAACAGTCATGTAGTTTCTCAGCAGTTTGCAAGCTTTATGGAAGGATCCCCATCAGAATTCGTTGTTGTTTAACCCCAGCTGGCACCACCTAGCCACTTGCTTACTTCCCTCCCTGGTGGGATGGGGGATAGAATTGGAAGCGTAAAAGCTAGGAAAATCATGGTTTGAGACAGCATTTAATAGGTAATGCAAAGCCACACAAGCAAAGCAAACAAGGAATTCATTCATGACTTTCCATGGGCAAGCAGGTGTTAAGCCATCCCCAGGAAAGCAGGGCCTTGTAATGGTTACTTGGGAAGTCAAAGACCATGACTCCAAATATTGCCCGCTTCCTTCTTCTTGCCCCAGCTTTAAATGTATGATGCCCTGTGGTCTTGGATATGATCCCTTCTTTGATCAGCTGGGGCAGGTGTCCTGGCCCTGTCTCTCCCAACTCCTTGTGCATCCTCAGCCTCCTCACTGTTGGGGGTGGTAGGAGAAGCAGAAAAGGCCTTGCTGCTGTGTAATTTCTGTAACATCCCAGTGTTATCAGCAGTGTTTCCAGCACAAATCCTAAACCCAGCCTCATGCCAGCTACTTTTCTGTGAAGAAAATTAACTCTACTCCAGCCAAAACCAGCACAAACTCATTAAGGGTTTGCATTAATGCATTTTTTCTTGACTTTAGTTTCTTTACTCTTCAAATCTATTTAAGACTTATAGCTTGTAAGAAATTCGCATTTTATTTAAAAGAGTATTTCTAAGTAACTGAAACTGCAGCTGTTTTCAAATTACTTTTTAAAGGTCATTTGCAAGCTTTTCTGCAGTGACTAACTAAAAATAACAATGAATTCGAACCCACCAAGTTCTTGCCACATAATTATATCTTGACATTTAATCTTATGTCTTTAAAAATTATTCAGTATGCCTGTAAATGTATCTATTTTTATTTCTGCTTATTCTTCTATGACTGAATTGGGTCCAGACATGAAGCTGTTTATTCATAATTATTTTTTATCAGGTAGTTTTAGTTTGCAGGCTTTAATGTTTTACATGGTGAATGAAAAAACATAATTTTGACAGGGGAAAATAATGTATCCGTTTGTTTTCTCTCCACTAACACATAGGGCGTAATGCAAGATGTGCAATTACTTGTCATGCCTCAAGGATTTATTTCTCAGTGCCCAGATCTTAATCGCAGTAAGTCTATTAATTCTTATATCATAAAATGAAAGGTGTGCTTTTTACCTTCTTTCTGTCCTACAAGCTTTCTTAAAACCTTGAATGTAAGTGTGTTGTTTGTCACCTTTGGCATGACTGAATCTATTATGAATTAATTTATTGACACATATTGTATTATTCTAGCATGCCCAACTTGTAATGACTTCCATGGACTTGTGCAGAAAATTATGGAACTGCAAGACATTTTAGCAAAAACATCAGCTAAGGTAATGTTTACTAGGACTCTAGTCATAGGAGAAATCAGGATTGTCAGTCTTTATTTGCTGTTTTTTTAGACTATTCATGCTTTTGTGGGGTTGTGCACATGGCTGTGTGCAGGACATCCTGTGTGGTATGTTTGCATCTTTATATACCCGTGCCTAATTTATACGTACAGATTCTAGGTTCAGAGAATATTCTTGTACTTTAATATTTTTATAGAATCATATATTTTAATAGTAAAGAGCATCCAAATCCCTGAGCAAGGAAAGGGCTCATAGATACCCAAATTCTACCTATAAGGCTAATAAATCAATAAACCGAGAATGAAATAGGTAACTGTGTTTATAGTGTTTTTTACAGCAAGACTTACCAAGTCCTAGCAAGACCTTTCAACACTGATCTGCCAAAGGCACGTTCAGACAAAATATATGCAAGACAAGGAACTAAGAATTCAAACCATGACTTTCTTCTTTCTTTCTGTTAGAACATTGCACCAAAAGCATTCATGTCTGCTGGTGAAAATAGACTACTCTGATTTTAACTGTCAGTTCTTTAGATATCTGCAGAAAATATTGTTACCTAGCTGCTTTGATACACTAATGTTAAAAATGCCTTGGCTGAAGTGCAGAAAAAGTTGCATTTTGTTGGTTCTGAGCTTATTTGGCCACTCTGTCTGTGAGTACTTTATGTGGAGCAAGATTCTTGATCAGTTCACCCATACAAGGATGAAAAGTGAGGAGCTGTACCTATCTTGACCTGCTCATTTTGTTTCATGATGTCCCTGATGTCTTGATGATAAGAAAGATGAAATGCATTGTGTCTTGCTTCTCAATTTCTGTCTCTGAATGGCTGATGGTTTAATCATGTTGTATTTAACAAGAATTGTTTTATTATCTCTGATTGTGTTTTCCTAAATGTATTTTGTCAACTGTCCTGGGGACAGTTTGAATTGTGTTTTTACTCATGTGGAAGACACTTAAAAATTCAAAACATTTTTGTGAACTGTAAATACAGTTGTCTCAAGCTGAGCAGAGGATGAACAAGTTGGATCAGTGCTACTGTGAAAGAACCTGCACAATGAAAGGCACAACCTACAGAGAGTTTGAATCCTGGACGGATGGCTGTAAGAACTGCACTTGCATGGTATGGCTATGGTTTGAGTGGAGAGTCAGGAATTCCAACGTTTCCTCTGAATAGTTTTATTGAGAACTTCCAAATGTATGCTAGGTACTAACAACAAAGAACTTTAAAATCTGTTCTAAATCTAATGAATAGTATTAATACATATGTTTTCCTATATTTTCAGCATTACTAGCATGTGTAGCTCCTGTATTTCATGTCACCATATGCAGGTGCTAGGGAATATACTTAGCTATCACATTATTCCCTTGCACTGAGTTGCAAACAGTTTCTCTGAAACTCTGATTCCTTGCTTTTTGTCTCTATAAACACAGCCTTTTTCTTAGCAAATGATTTAATAGATCCCTTTTGTCCGATTTCCTTTGGTTGCCTTTGGTTACGTCTCAATAAGTAATAAAAGCTAAAATGTCAGGGTCATATGCAAGCTTTGTTATATTACAAATGAAAAAGATTTGGTGGATGGAAGATTCCCAGAGGTATCACAACTGCAGATGTGATTGCAAGTATTCTTTCAGGTACCAAGCTAGGGCGTTTGTATTGTTGTCCATTCATATAAAACTCTTTCATTCCATTTGAACTCATTAAATCCTTAATCCAAAGGCCATTAGAAGCCAGTGAAAAGGCTGTTGTTGTCTGTACTGCACCTTAGATTGATTTGCAGCTATCTATAATTGGCTAAATGGGTCTCTTTAAGCTTAGTATTTTTTTACCTTTATATTTCTGGAGAGATATTAATTTTGGTTTTAGTATTTTATGGCATCAAATCTGGCTGATAAATGTTTAAAATTCTTTGAATTTAGAGTTAAATTCATTGCATATTTTTGTCTTGGATTTTTCTCACAGCTATAATATTGCTACCTTTTAGAAATATATTCTCTCTAACATAAAATCAGAAGGCAGAGTATTGTTCTGTGCAGTTGTCATTTCACAGTAATCTGTCAGGTTTTTTGCTGATTGGCAGAATGTTTTGCCTCCAAATAGATTTGCTTCTAAAAAAAATTGATCATTATCATCTCAAAGAGCACATAATTCATGTTAAAAGATTGTATGTGTGACATTCTGAAGGTATGGTTTCTGTTCTTAGTAGTTATTAAAAGACCCACGTTAAACTGTCTTTTTTGGACGTTGTTAGAAAGTTCATTGCATTTAAAAATAGATTTTCAGGTTCCTGTGTTTGAGAACATCTCTGCTGTTGCTAAATAAAACCACCAGTTAAGCACCTTTTGTTCTCCTAGAACGGTACTGTGCAGTGCGAGCCTTTGATTTGCCCCCTTGCTGACTGTCCACTTAACTCTGCCCTGGCCTATGTGGATGGCAAGTGCTGCAAGGAATGTCAATGTAAGTTTCACTGTTGTGCCTCTTGCTAATGAATGCTTTGAGATCTTAAGTAATATGAACCTTTCTGTAAATATGTCAGTGAAAGAACTGGTCATTAAATAGTTGTGTTGAGGAGTCAGGGAGCTTAGACTTCTCTGAAGTGTTCTGGGGAACTGATAACCAGAAGGTTTTAATATTTCATGTGGGATATTTTGTTCCATTTTGGTTATGTTATTTTTATTTAGCACAGATATTTATTTTCAAAATTTGAAAAGAAAAAGAACTAGACTTCCATTATCTATGTTTTAGACCAAACTGCTAGAAATTCAAGAGCAATTGCCTGGTGTTTGACCAGGGTCTCCAACACCTTTATCACATGAAGAGTGTACTACTAAACTTATGTTATTGAAGCTTACAAATTGAGGTTCAGATTTATGATTCTTCTTCCTTAGTTAAGAAAAAAGAAGAAACCAGTAAACCCCAGACACCTAGAAATGTTATTTCACAAAATATCATAAAAGAATTACAGGAAAAATGGAAAAAGGTGATTTAATATTTTAGGATTTTAATCTTTTAGGATTGGATACATGATTAACTTTAGTCTTTATAGTATTCTGGTTTTGTTGCAAGTAGGGCCAGAGAGGGAGAATTTCAGCTTAATCACTATCTAATGGACTACTAATAGTATTTCAGATTATGTATGTGTATTCCATATGTAATGGTTAGTTATTTCAGGCTATGGTAGAATCCGTTCTTGAAATTGAGCGTGAGATGCACACACTTCTTTATTCTGTAAATGTTGAGATTTTTGCTGTGTGGTTTCATCACTGTTCTACTGCTGTATAAAACCTCTTACAGAGTGTAGAGAAATACATAACTAGTTAAAATGACATGTTGTAAGATAAAACTCAGGAAGACGTTTTGTACTCCATTGATCTAGCTCCCACAGGAGTTTATTAATATTTAATTGTGTTAGAAGTTACACAAACCATCCTTTTTTATGAAACCTTATTAACTTACTCAAGTAGATTAATTCTAATTAAGAGGAAATAAGAATTCAAATACTTTTTAAAACCAGTTACACAGAATTTCCATGCATACTAGATGACTCAGGGTAATTGGTAATTCAGGAATGTGAGATGTGTGGCATTCAAACCTCTATTGAGGCTATTTGAATCTCTGACCATGTTGGCAGAATTTGAAAATCTGATCCTCCGAAGTATGTTTTTGTAATGTACTGTCTGTAAATTGAGTTGGGAATTCTCTATCCAGGTGTTAATGGGGAAGCACTCACATCATGTGACTTCTTCCAAAGTTGTTTTTATTAGGAGTCTTGACAAAAGTCAAGGAATGTGAATGAGCATATGGACACTGACCTTGTCACAGGGCATTGATACTTCTTTGAATTAAGATGCAGTTCTGGTACAGCACACTGATGTTTACTCTGAAATTTCCTGTTTGATACTCTTAATGTTATCAAAGTGTCTTAGCTTTGAGTGCTGCTAATTTGATGCCAGTACATTATTCAATTTATAACTAATGTGCACACATACTACTTTCTTGACAAACTACCAGAAAAATAATTACATCAGAAAGCATAAAAAAAATTGCTTTTGAAATTTTTTTCCTAATTTCATCTAGGTTATTTAAAGTGACTTTTAAAATAAATCACACCATTTTTACAGTGGCTAAATTCTGGAAACCGAAGGACAGAGAATGTAAATTGGAGTCTCATTGACAGGGTAGTTAAATTCCAGTGAAAGAGTGGAAGTTAGAGGCAATGGAGGCTACAAGACTCTCACTTATTCTCCAGGCCAGTTTGGTGGAAATGCTAAGTTGTCTCTGAGTTCATATACATATGCCAGATGTATTCTGTCTTAGTGTCGTCGGGTCAGGATCTAAGCTGATTGAGGTCAGTGTGCTTCTTGAACTTGGTTCTTGCTGAGTTCAAAGCCGAGTTGCTCCATTTGGATAGGTTCTGAGAATAACTTGATTGTTTTCAGTGCTCAGAACAACAGCAAGAGATGTAGCTTCTGACTAGATAATATAGAGCAAACACGATGGCTAATATTTGGGAAAACAGTTTAGGGGGTTACCCCCAATTAGGGATTGTTGCTCATGGAGCCATATCCTTGGTTTTGGATAAGCAATCATAAGTGCTGAGAAAAAATGTTGCCTGATAGACTGTTCTTTAGTTGGATTTAGTTTTTGTTTCAAGACAGAACATGTATGGATATTGATGTTTCCTTCCTGGTATTTATGTTATCTCATACCAGATGAAGGGTTATTTCTGCCAGACTGTTGTTCGAGTAGAAGTGCCCAGGCAGTGACAGCTGCTGGGGCCTTGTGGCTGTGTCTCACTCCCCCAGGGCTGAGTGCTTCCCTCCACACTTCTTTCTTTTTTTTCCTGATGTTAAAACAAAGTCACCAAAAATCAAAAGAGTGAGGTTGGATTTAATGACAGCTGGCAGAGAAGAGTTAAGAGTACAGCACTTGGGGCTCTTTCAGTGACCAGCAAGCAGGCTTTCTGGGATTTTTTTTTTCTTTTTGTTTTTCCTCTTAGTGATGGAGGATGGAGTCATTCTGCATGGCTTTAGGCATGTAGAATTTGGGAATACAATCTGAAGTAGCTTCACTTATACTAGTAAATTAAATGGGGCAGGCACTTGTGGCTCAGATGGCTGAAGTCTTTTCCCCTTTCCCACCCCCAGCAGATTATCTGCATCCAGATGGTTTGGCTGTGAATGGCCTCTGATCAGGGCTGTGCCCCCAGCTTGTGCTTGGCACTGCTTCAGAGCATCTTGGCTGGTACAGTGTGACATGGTGCCATGATGTGTGCTAACACTCAGACTGCAGGGAGAGTTACACGCTGTAACCAAGCATTTTCAACCCTGCTGTCATCTTCTGTTTCATTTACCTGATGTGTTTCATTTACTAGTTGTGGACATCACCAGTTTGGCTCTCTTGATAATGAGCTGCAGAGACTGGCACCTCCAGAAGGCATTTGGTGCTGAGAGGGGCTGGAAGGGATGGGATGAATTGCCTTCTAGAAGTGGACATCTCCTTCCATGGCTTGTGTACAGAGCCCTGATTAGATCAGCTACTGAACTTTTAGACAGCTGAAGTTGTGAGACTAATCTTACATCAGTTACTGTGATGCATATCAGGTGTGTAAGATAGGAATGTAAAGTGCTGGATTTTTAAGCCTGATTCTGGCATTAAACTTTTATGGTGAGAGACTTTCCTGTGCTGCCAAATCCTAGGAATTAAATTTCAGCCCAGTCCAGCATTTACATTTTGGACAGTGTAGCTTTGTTTTGTCTTGTTCAGTGACATTTTCAACACTTTGGAAATTTCAGCACAACTGTCTATTCATGTTTTTCTGAAATGTTTACTTTAGTGAAGAACACTTAGTAAAGAATGGTTTAGATATTTTTTTAAACTAATATTGCTTTGACTTTGGTTCTTTTTGTGAGCCAAAAGAAAAAAGCCACAAAACAAACAAAAGAACAAACCCTGACCTTCTCTCCTAACTCCATACCTTTGTTTCAGGCCATTCAGACAACTTGTACTGTTTTGTCTTGTGTGAAGGTTGATGCTGGTAGCGTGGGGAATGGCAATGAATGCAAATTATCACTGTGTTTTCTATTAGCTGTAATGGGCTAAAAGAAGCAGCAGTCTTCCAGGGCAGATGAAAGGGGCAGTGTGCTGGATGTACTTCAGCTGTAGACATTGTAAAACTCAGTCCAGCTACCATAGCATACATCTTAGTTCAGTGGGAGCTTCCTGTGGAGAATTGTTTGGAGCTGGAAGGAAGAAACTACTTTTTTCTATGCTCAATGCAATTTTAAAGAATTCTGAGAAGGCATGTGCAAAAGATCATTACTATTTTTTCTCCTCTGCAGGGAAAAATGCTTTGTGTGGTGATGGGCACCAATACGAATTGTGGAGAGATTAAGCTTCCCTACTGACCCTATAAATATTGCTTTAGACCACAGGCTTGGCTTAAGAAGTACAAGGACGAGTTCATTTATTTTAAGTGAATTGTGGAAGGACTGCCAATGTCTTAGCAGCTGAGAGAAATGGTGCTTGGTCAGCAGATCTTTTTATGGTAATGTCTTTATTAGTTAGTGTATTAACATCAAGACATCACCTCCAAAAGCTATATGCATTCTTTTTTAAATGGAAGAACTGTATTTTAAACAAGCTAGGTGATTTTGTTTTTATAAGACCAGAAGTGATATTTGTGCCAGTATCTGGTGCAGTAATAATTCCCACCACCAAAGACTGATTTCCAGGAAGCAATTGGTCTCTTCTCATCACTCTCTTCTTCCCAGCGACACTGCAGATATTTATTGACCTAATAGCAAACTATTTAAATCCATCCCAACAGATTCCAGTAGAGGTTAAAATCTGAGCCATTATGCTCAAGTCAGCAGGCTGTGATATATCTGTTTGGTTTTTTTCTGAGACAGGATATTTGATGGGTTTCTGGTGCATTGTAGCCAAATCTGCAGTCTAACACAAGTATTTTAAGCAACTGTGAGAAGCATTGGGGTTGTACTGGATCAGCTTATGGTTCTGGTGCTAGCAGGTGTTGAGAGAGAGTGTGTAAGGGAGTTCTATAAATTGGGGAGGATTTTTAACAAAATACTAAAACACAAGTATGGACATTGTAGCTCTTAATAACATGAATGGGTTTCTGATGCAGTGATCTGTCTTGCTATCTTGCAGAAACTTTTAATTTTATGATTAAAATTAAAGGGATTTCCCCTCTTGCTCTTCATAATTCACCCACTTTTTCCCCAAAAGCTAGACACTCTTCTGCAAACTCCAGCACTTATAGCTTACTGACACAGAGAGAAGGAGCTGTGAAAGTCCATCTGCTGCTTCTTTGCAGCAGCAATTGAGCATCAGCAAGAGTGCAAAATTTTTATTTAGAAACTTAAGGAATATTGGTTGAACTTACTCTGAAATTCATAATTAATCCAGGTAGTTCGAAGCATTGTGGACTTAGGCCTGTGCTGTTTACCAAGTTCCATATTTTTACAAAATTGCCACTTTTTCCCCTGGGCTTTTATCCTCTAACCTTAGGTGACTTCCATCGGTAGCAAAGTGGGATGCCAGCCCCTGCCTTGTTCAGCCAAGTGCTGGAGAAGTTTCTGCATTCAGTGTGGCACAGAAAGAGGCTGCAGCTTGGAGAAGTGATTAGTCACTGACTGAACAGGTTATCTTGTCCTCGCAGTAAATCAGAAAAAGGGAAATGGAAGAGCATCTCCAGCAGGCTGGCTGGAACACGGCATGAGTCTGAGGGCTGTGGGCAGCCAGCAGGCTCAGGATGGCAGAGCAGGCATCAGTACTGGAGGAAGAAAAGGCAGTTTTTAGTAGTAAAACAATGATTTCTCATTTATCATAGCTCTTTAAAAGATGCACACTTTAGAATATAAAGGAGAAGCAACATTCTGGTTAATAAAAAATAGTTGCTTTTTGATTTTAAATACTTCCGTGTGGCCTTTTAAAGAACATAAGTGCATATAGAGCATAAATTCTGTTCTTCTGAGGTTCCTTTTTAATATGAAAATTCAGATAAATTAGTCTACTTCAGGGTAGTGTTAAAAGATATCTTGAATATAGCCAGCACTGGATTGTTTCATAGAGCTGTATTATTTACTATAACCTCCCGTAGTCAGCATGCAGAACTTCTGAATGTTATTTAGTAGAATAGTGTCCATTCAGCCTCTACTTTTGGGATTTTCTGTGCTGAAATGACTCACATCAACCTTATTTTTCAGGCTTTTGAATTACATATAATGATAGTACCACACTGGAATGACAAATAAAAAGCATTTTTATTGTACTTGTACTGTATTGTACCACTTGTACTGCTGAGATGAATGACATTGTACTTTACCAACTGTTTAAACCATTTTATTACTTCTTGTGACTTCAAAAGAAAGTCAGTATCCATATTCGTTCAGAAATAGGACACAAATAATTTTTCCAATTAAATAATTGTGCAAGAGGAAAAAACATGTCCTTGAACTCAGGTAGGTCAATAAAATTGGTGGAGATGTTTTAGATTTACAAAGCTGTAACAGAAAAGCATACTTGATGCACCTGTCATTCCAGCACAACAACTACAATGCCAGTCTCATCTCACAAAAGGGCTGAGGTTGGAAGGGAGCTCTGGAGGTCTCCTGGTCCAACCCTCCTGCTCAAGCAGGGCTCTGTTGGGGAGGCTGCCCAGGACTGTGGCAAGCCAGCTTTTGAATATCTACACAGATGGAGACTCCAACCTCCTGAGCAATCTGTGCCAGTGCTCTGTCACCCTCACAGTAACAAAGTATTTTCTTCAGTCCAAATGGACTTTTATGTGTTTTGATTTGTGCCCATTGCCTCTTCTCCTGTTACTGGGCACCACTGAGAAAAGCCTGTTTTTTCTCTTCTTCAGTCCTTTCCATCAGGAAGGAAGATCTTCTGGGAAGATCTTCTCAGAGACTTCACTTCTCTGGGATGTGTAACATCTCAGGAAGTTGAGACACTCTAAGAATGTCTTGGGGGACTTTCCTGTGCTGAACTCAAAGCCACAGGAAGATAATGGAAGGAATCCCCTTGGCTTTGGTGGGCAGGGCCAGTCTAACCCTTGACCCAAGGTGTTCAGTCTCTGCCATATTTTCCATTGTAAAGCTATAGAAATTTTCAAACTTAGACCACAGCAATATGTGATTTATCTCTGTTAAACAGCCAATGACAGAATTGTTAGGGGACTTTTGCTGCTGAGCATGTAGTCTCAGATGACCTTTGTTCTTTGTAAGCTAGGCAGTATTCCTCATCAGAAGGAAAACAGGAAGTCTTTTGACTTGCAATTCCCCTCTAAACAGGAAAGCCATTCCTTGTATGTCTTTTGTTGTCTATAAATTAAAATATAGGTTACAGTATATTAAAATACATCTTACAGTATTTGGACTGCTCAAAATATTTTGCTCCTATTTTGTTTCCTTTCCTACTTCCCCATGTCCTTTGAATTTCATAGCTCCTTGTTAGCAAAGGAGGACTGGGGGGAAGTCAGTACCTGTGCCTGTCTTAGACTTTTCATGCATCGAAGTGTGGCTTCCTCCTAGGTGAGTGGCCTTTTAGCTATTCTGGACCCCGTGCATTATGGAGCTCCACTAGAAGACTCTAGATCTAGAGGCAATGTATCAGTATACGAAGAGAACTCCAGTTAATGGTAAAATCATCTAGTTTTAGTCTTACTGTGTGCCTGAGGAGTGAATACTAAAATAAAGAATGCTTAAGAAAATCCTTATTCATTTAAATACATTACACTGGATATGTAGCAATCTGCAGTAAAGAAGAAATTGGAAACATAATATTGGTAACTTTATTGGTAGAGAATTAAAAATATTTTTCTACATGGAGAATTTTGCTGTAGGCCATGCTCTGCTCTCCTTATAACCTATTTTGTTGAGGTTATGTGGGAAAAGAGCTAGTATTTTCCATTCCTTTTTCATTATATTCTTACCAGGCTGTTCATAAAATATAAAATACCTGCAGTGTATTATTTTTTTTTAGCTTATTTCCAGTGCAAATAAAACATTAACATATGCTAGATATGAATATATTTGCTTTCAGACAGCTGGGAGTGGACAGATTGGCAGTGTTCCAACTTCTAATAAGTTGGTACCCTAACTTTAGTAATGCTGATTTCACCAGAATTTACTTAGGTAGCTATAAAATAATAGTTTTTGAAAAGCTGGTTCTATTTATAATTACAAAAACAATCTAGGATATGTAAGCATTCACATGCCTGTGTGTTGATTTCAATGTGTTTGTTCTCAGCAGTGATGTGCTTATGTCACTCTATATGTGCATTTTTGTCTATGAGGTTCTTTTTTGTTTGATTTGTTTTTTGGGAGGTCGTGGTGGGGTTTTTTTTGGCTTTGTTTTAGGGTTTTTGTGGGGGGAGTTGTTGGAGTTTTTTTTTTTTTTTTTTTTTTTTTTTTTTTTTTTTTTTTTTTTTTTTTTTTTTTTTTCTCTCCCATAACCAGAAGCCCATTGCCAAATCAGCAGCTTGTAGCTGATGTTCTAGTTTTTGCCTGGACCTTTTATTCTGTAGATCTTGGAAATACCTATAGTATCAGTAGCAAACATCTTCAATGGGTATGTGCTGTGGAAAAAAAAGAGAAAAGCCTTAGCTGGACACCCCAGAACTACAGGTTTTGGACAAGGTCACAGAAATGTAACAAGTTGGAGGCAGCGAGTACCAATAAAGGCTTTGCAAAACCCAACCAACCAACCAAATGGGCTTCTTGGCTTGCACAATTTTGCAAAGACCAGTTTGCACTTGACACACTCTTGTTCAGAACATGATTGCCACATTGACAAGGATTGTTTGGATGGAAAGCTGGCCTGGGGGAAATGCTGGTAGGAGATACAGGAGTGTACAAGAAGGCATACATACAATTTTTTTACAGTGCCTATGTCTGTGAAATGAAAAAATGGGAAGGTTGTGAAGGCTGAAACTCAATAAATAAATTATTGGAAGAAAACTCATCACAAAACTGTCAATAATGTGATCTTATTTCCCCTGGAAGGGATGGTCAAATATGAATGAAGTTGATTCAGTGAGATTAATATAAAATGATGTACACTCTTATCCTTTATTTGTCTTTTTGTGAAGATAATGATTTAAACCCATGGCTTTCAGTCTTTTGGACTGCAGAAGTTTGACATTTTTTCAGTGGAAACATGTAGTGAATTAAACCATATACTGCTTGGTATACTTCTCTTAACTACTGCTTGCAGATATCTGAAGTGTGATGTATAGACCTCCAGGCTGTTTTGATCACTGTTTCTACATCTGTCAGGTCATAAAATATATTATTCTTCAAATAATGGTCATTTAGTCCTATGTGAGACACAACTTTAAAATGGAAATCTTGTCTGATATGGTGTAACAGACCTTTATCCTGCTTTCCTCATCTGTTGCCTTCAAAAACATCATTGCAGTCCTCTTTATTTGAAGAGTTTCTGCAGATTGCTTTTGTCCCTGTACCAGTGACAGGACTGTGTCTGTGGTGTTTATATAACTCTGTTCTGCCAATATAGAGAATTTTTACTAATTTTTGCCTTTTTTGGGACTTTTATTTTTTACCAGTTTTCACTAAGAAGAAAGCCCTGTTCATTTGTTTCGGAGGGTGGTGGACCATCCTAAGTCTTTCTCTACAGGGTAGCTGACTAGTTTATTTTCACCTTCTACTTGTTGAAATTATTTGTGTAAGATTCTGATTGTAAGTGTAATTCTGGACTTCCCCTTCTTGCTTTAAGTGATTTTCAAGTATAATTTTGACTGTTTTCCCAATTTTATTTTAATTTGTGACATTTTGTTAAAATCCCTTAACATTATTTTACATCTAGAATTTTTTTTCCTAATACATGAAAAAATTTGAAGATACTACTAGGTTTCCTTTTTCTTCTGATGTCCAGTGTATACATACATTTAGAATTACAATGACATTATTGTTGTTACATTTGATGTAATAAATTGGTTCAGAAAACACCTGGTTTCAGTTGTAAGATTTCCACCCCCCATCCTGAAATCAAAGCAAGTAAATATGCTTGATTCATCTGGAAAATGGGCACATAACCTGTTTTTTCTAGTAAGCAAGCACTTCAGATTCTTTGAAGGTAGGAAAGATGAACAGGCATGCTTGACTCTATGTTATTATTTTGACAAGGACATGTAAATGCAGGTATTATTTCCTTAAAATGTTTTTAATTAAGTTATATTCCTATTGACTAAAGTGCAGTATTTCTCTCTAGGCTAATTTTACAGGCTTGTAAAGGGAGAGTTTGTTTTGTAGATGTTTTCATCATGCTTTATCTAGAAACCTTGTAGATCCTCAAGGCACCTAAAGGAGAAATCAAATCTGAGGATAGCATAGAAGAGATAACAATCTTGCATATGGTTGTTGTGAATTTCTCAGACAGGCTTCTTAATAGTAGTAGTGTATGACTTAGGGATGCTTAAATGTTGTTCATTGTCTTCTGTGACTCTTTATGAATAGAGTTGGTAGTACAATGTGAGCCCCTTACCACATGTTTTTCATTTTACTAATTATGCAGTATTCTGTTGGTGCATTGCTGTGAAGAAATATGGGAATAAATGAATATATTTTTGAAGCAGAAAGTTAAAATAGACATATAAATTAATAAAGGAATCACATCTTTGGGGAATCACTGGTTCTATCAGGTCTCTTCTTAAACACCCTCTTTTAAGAGCACAGGAGCAGGCAATTCCAAAATGTTGGAAGTCAAGCAGATGAGTCAGAAGGTCAGCTTGGCTAAAAAGGGATCTTCTTTTGGATGGACCTAAGGCAAAAAAAGAAAGGTATATTCCCAGAGGAAACAAAGTCAGGGGACATGGGAGAAATACAGAGATGCTGCTTGCCACTGTAGGGAGAAAAGTGCTGCAGCTGAAGCTCAGCTGGAGTTGAATACAGCTGTGTATAGATAAACAGACTTAACTGCACAGTGTGTGAATTCTGTCTGATGTCTAGAAAGGTTCTCCTAAGGATGATAGGAGTATTAACAGATACAATTTAAAAAAAAATATCAGCAACTGTAAAGCTTTTTTTCACTAATGTAGTTCCCAAAGAAAAAAATGAGTAGTTTCATTAACAGTTGCTATGAATTCCAGCTTACTATTTTTCCATGATGAATTGGATATCAACAGATACATTTGGGAGAAATTAGCTGTGATGTGGCAGAATCTGTGAACATCTGCTCCAGCTTCTTTTAAATTTTTAATTCTTTCAAATCCTGAACTGACTTTAGGCATGAAGTATTGTGTTGTTTGGGAATGCACAATGGATAATAGTGACTTCTAGGAGCTTTGAGAAACAGCATGTTAGATGTACATTGGTTTCTTTTAAAAACTGTCTTTTGAAAATTTCCAAACTATTGGTAATACCTGATTTTTTTTTTAATATTAGTTTTTGGTTAAATATTATTAGATAATGAACATTGGAAGTGAGTATATAAAAAAATTAGAAAGCCAGTTTGCATAATCAATTTTTATCAAGATTTCCAAAAATGTGTTTACACTGCTGTCTGTTTTAAAAATCTTTTGCTCAACTAATGCTAAGGACTTAGCTTAAGAATGTTAAATACAGTAATCTGGAGTGTTTGTGATTATGCCAACTAATCCTGTCATTCTGGCTGAAGGGAGGGATGGAAGGATTGGCAGATTCCTTATATGGGAACAGAAGTGGATGGAAGAAGAGTTGGGAGCATGAAACCCTGTCAGTTGCTGTACAGAGCTAGATGCAGGTGCTTTGAAAGAAGTGAGATCTAACAACAGCAATGGATGTGGTGCTCGACTCCTGGCAATGTCTGAGCACATTAGACTGGCCTGCACCAAGAAGGAAACGTGAGTATTGCTGTAACAGCCAACTTAACCAGGGGTTGCTGTTCGCAGGAGAAGTGAAAGCGCTTGGATCTGAAAGGAAAATAAATACAGTGAGATGGATGCCAGGTCACAGGGTGCCATGCCTTCACTAGGGAGGTGCAGCAAAGTGACAGTGCAGAATTTCTAGCGAAAACATCTGTGGAAACTGTTCTGGACCAAGGATATTCTGGTTGAGAATAAAAGTATCTGTAGGGTCCCTGATAGTTGCTTAAATACGACTGTAGTCTGTGAGTACTTAAATAATATGGCAAGCTGTTGGTCAAAATCCTCCATTACTGTTGGAGGTAGCTGTAAATTTTTGGAGCAGAAGCTGTGTGAAACCTTTGACTTGGGAGCATGGAAACATCACTTCCAAGTTTTTTTTCACCCTAATAAATGCCAGCTTTACTATATGGTGGTGGAGCTTGTAGTTTTGTAGTTTGCATAGGATCTTTTTAATGCTGTCAAATGAAACTGTCAAAATCTGGGAAAATGCTGCTGCTCAGAGGCACTTGCCTTTTACTGAATATGTTCACATGATTTGTGTCCACAAAGCTGCAGAAATCTGCCATCTCAGTACTCATATGCAAAAATGAGTCTTTTAAAATTATGCATAATTGGTGCACTCTTTTTTTTCATGGCGAATCTGGACAAAATACCCTAATGAATAAAATACATTATTTTATTTCCCCTCTGCCACCTGTTGGAAGTATCTGGGAAGCACCTTGTAAGCACAGCTGCAGGAGTCGGTGCATCTTCCCATCCATGTCATGTCCATGGATGACTTTAACTTACAGCAAAGGAGAACAAAAGCCTCTTTTTATGTAGTAAATAAATGCTGATTGGTGATATCTGTTTAGCTCTCATAGATTTCAAAATACTGACTCAAAAGTGTGCAAGTCTTTAGCAGTTTTTCATTAATTTCATAAATTCTTAATACTTCATCTGAATTAGTTAATTTAATTTCATCTTGCATATGCATGCCTGTGACTTGAGGCATTCTGATGGGTTTATGGGTGAATTTAAGCATGTCTTGAAGTATAAGGTGCTCTAGGAAGGCGTCTAGTTTTCTAAACTCTGCTGTTTTTCTTTTAACAAAGTTTTCAGAAAAGTATCTTTTACAACTAGCCCAGCAGTCCAGCAGAGAAAAGGTGGAACAAAGTACAAATTTCCCTGTCAGCATTTGATAAAATATCTATTAGCACCTTCACTAAATATAGCTCCGTCACTTGTGTTGTGGATAGCTGACATAAGGAATCTATCAGATAATGTCTAATTCCATCTTTATGGGGATTAAACAGGCCTGTAATAAATATTTGCCTTGGAGTTCTTTTGGTCTGTCACACTGTTGTGCTATTTATAAACCTTTAGTATAATTGTAATACATTTGTCATTTAATTAATATTAACCTCAGTTGCTTTTCCTCTCTTGACGCTCTCTAAAGCTTTAGTCTAAGGTGTTTGATTTTATAGTTTGACGCTTTGCTGTGAAAGTTGTTTGGGTATTGGATTGTCAACATAGTGAATTTGTCATAAAATGGGTGGGCATTTTGTTCACATTAGGCATGCCTAAGTTTTTTAAATACTATGTATATAGTCGAAAATACTCCTGTTCTCTTTAACAACCAGAATATGGTCCACTGCACTAAAGCCAAAGTTTTGCGTGTCATTCAGTAGAACTGTTTTGGCTCCTCTGTTTTACCAAGCTAAAGTTGCAGTGTGAATAGCAATAATGCTCTTTTTAAGGGAAGCTGTCATCAAAGATATTGTCCAGATTGGATCTCCGCTTACCAAGAGATGTCTCCATTTGTGCAATTAGTGTTCATTGGCTTTGATTGGCTGCAGCCTCTTTCCCAGACTCCCCTGTCTGGCAGCCTACTTTAAAAGTTTTACTCATCTGTTAGGTCTATTTGCCTCAGCTGAACTGCTGTCAATAGAGTTTTTAGTCCTGTTTTCACTGCTTTTTCAGAGCTCAGATTGCCTGTTTAGTCTTTAAGGATGACTCAAGGAGTCTGTGATGAATTCTATAGAGGACTTCTCAACAACACCACATAGGATAGATGAATTATGTTATTTCCTGGTAGCAGTTGATAGAAATATAGGAAATATGAGAGCTGGGGGAAGGAATTCAGGATTTCACATTGACTCCTTGCCACTGTGACTAAACAGCCTGTTAGTGTTGTTGGAGGTGTCTCACACTGTAGATACTCTTGAGTGATTTTAAGACTGGTATAGAAAAATGACTTTGTGTTTTAAATGTAATAGAAACATTTAGCTTTTCCAGCTAATAAGAAGTAAGACACAAATATTAATCAGTTCCTTGTCATGATAAAATTTCACATGCATTTTATTTTTTCAGCTGAGGAAGCAGAAGCAGATATATGCAGCTTTTCAGCAGTGATTGACTGTAAAAATTTGCAATATATTTTTCAGCTTGAAATTTGGGATAATTTTGAGTTGTTGAGGGAGATGGCATGAAATGAAGTAAGTCTGCAACATCACTGACTGCAGCAACAGAGGAGTTTGTGCTTTCCAGAACATGAGCAAAGAAGAAATAATGCCCAAATCCCAAAGATAAATGAGAAAGGAGTGAGAGCCATGCCTAGTAATGATGTGGCTGTCGAGAGAAAGAAATTCAGGGAAGGTAGTGATTATCTCTGTACTTGTAAGGATAGAGCCACCCTGTGCTATGTAAGCTTGCAAAGTAGGATTAGTGGGACTTACACAATGCCTAGGCCTTCGTCTCTGAACGGTAGAAAATACAATCAAAGAGATTCCAAGGAAGAGGTAGAAAAACTAAATGAATGAGACAGGTTTGGGGGTTTTTCTGTGTGAAATAATTTTGGGTGTGTTTCCTCCCTGCCAACCAAGCAACATAAGTGAACAAAGAATGAAGCAACATAGACTTAATTACTAGTTTTTAGGTTGTCCATTCATAATTACGGACAAATTTCACAAAACTGCAAGTTCTATCTGCCACTCATTGGGCAGTTGCGAATACAAGAAATTAAAGTGGCTTGAGGAGTTGACTAATGTGCTAACCTTTCTGCTTTCCCTTGGTGATAAGTCTGAATCCAAACTAGCTGAGATAACACAGGGAAGTGAATATGCATTCCTCAGGGGAAGGTGTGCACAATGTAGACAGTGAAGGTGATAAATGCAGAAGTGAGAAAACGTACTACTTGATATTCTGAGAACTCAAGTGAACGGACGGTAGGAGTTCGCTGGGTCATGGATTTTGCATGGACATTTAAAATAATACAAAAGGAAAGTGTCATTTGCAGGCCAGTGGGAGGAAGAATGGATTGTGGAAGAGAAGGGATGGTTTAACAAACTGCTGATAATTCATTGAACAAACACATCAGCAAGTGGGCTCCTGAAAGATTCCTTTTGCTGGAAGAGCATGGAGAAGATTCCATGTCATCACAATGTGTTAAATAATACAAAAGGATAGTTGCATTATTAATACAGCTGTGTAAATATAAGCAGAGTTGCTAATAATTTTTTAGATCCTGTACAGAGATGCTTACCAGTGTAATCTTTGATCACTTTCTGCATACAAATAGATCAAGAGTAGTCAAACTTCTAACCAGGTTTTGTAGGCTTCCTGTTTCATCTTCCTAGAAACCTCTGCTTTGAACAATATATATTATTTTTAGGTACTGGGGGAATGTGGAAATTTGATGGCAAGAGGAAATGGTTGGTGTAATTCAGCTGTAGATGAAATCCTACCTAGGCAATAACTATCAAGATCTGGAACAGGTAATCATCAGGTAATGTCTTGACTGTGACTCAGTCTATTGAATGAAAGGATTTAGGAAGATGAAGGATGATACGCTTCCCCAGAGAGATACGAATCACAAATTAATCAGAGTACCCTGGGAAGCATCTAGCCAAGCAAAAATTAAATCTTCACCGGACTTTTCCATTCACAGTACTAGTCCAGATGTTCATGTTGTTGAAACATCTTTATTTCTGAAGGAAAATAAAGACAGGGGATCACCAGCATCAGGGGATGTTTACTGGTTGTGACAGTTGCTGTCAGGAGGCAAAAGGAACATTCTGTTCCACACTACGTGGGGTGTGGGTGCCAATGTCTTAGGATGAAAGGGGTGCAGAAAAAAGTTAGTAGATTTGTCTTTCTAGAAATCTCTCCATGTGTGCTTAATACTCACCTAACCAGACAATCTTAAAGTTTTTAGAAGCCTCCAGGTAGCCTGATGCAAATCTGCCCTTTACTGTTTGTCAGAATGCCTCCTCAGTGGGCAGTGGAAGAAGAGTGGGCTGGCTAGAGAGTGGAAAAAAGAGGTATTTGTGGCATCACTGGGAGAAGAAAAGACAGTATGCACTGGCAATCACTACCATCACTAAACCCACTGGTGTCTGTCATGATAAGTAAACATGGAGTCATGGTTTTAAAAAGGAATACCCCTTTTGAATGTTCTCAGTGAGAGCAGCAGTCCATAAGAAGACATGCTTAAGCTTGTGCTTAGATTATTCAGCTTAACAGGTTTTCAATTCAGTTTCAATTAATTCTTTTTAATTGGGCATTTATTGTTTGTCGGGTTTTCTCTCTTTTATCAAACATAGTTTCGTCATTCTATATAGACAGGTCCCTGATAACCTGGAGACATTATAGCCTTACTAGCAAAGCCACAGCAAAATGCTTGGATTGTTTTTTTAGGGGAGTTCAATGGATGAGATATCATTTTCTTAGCTGCATGGTGGCCAAGTGTTGTGATTGTAGAGGTGGGCATGTGAACTCTGCTTGAAATTTCTGGCAACCACATAGACTGGAATCATGCACTCTGCTGTCGTTTTCTAAACTTTGAGAAACAATCCTTGGGTGCGTGAAGATACATAGGAAAGGGCCAAGGCCCATCTGCACAGAGCCATCTCTTACAGACTCAGAATTTCTAAATGTTTGTTTCCAAGACTTTATGGAGAAGAGCTGATTTTCTTGTTGAAAGCAAGTGTTTGTGATACTGTGTCACTGCATTAGAATGGTTTCATATGCAAAGACTTCCAAAGCCCGTTGGTGAAATAAAAAAAATAGATTTATGATTTCACACTAGGCTGGATGTGTCCTTTTGATGGTTCTTCTGTGTATGTTGTTTTCTATGTCTCTTTGAAGAATCAGGTTTGTTGCCATTAATAAAGAGACTGGATTCAATGGACTACGCTTTGAGGTAGTTTGTTATTTTACTTTTTTTTTTTTTAAGGTGCCTGGGTTATCTCACTCATATGTTCAGAGTATTTTGGCTTCAGGAGCATATTTTCTTCTAAGATAGAATGACAGTAATTTTGATGTCTTCTGCCTTTTCTGTGAACAGTCATAGTCTGCCTGTTGTGAACATGAGGATGTGTTAAGTTCATTGCCTTCGTGTGATCCTCAGGCAATGCTGTACTGTATTTTTTCCTGTCACATGTAGTTGTTCTTAGAAAATGAAATGTATGGGGCAAGGGAAAGGGCTTAATATTTGAATATTTCAGTTTAGTGTCATGGCCTGTAATGCACAGGAGGTGATATATATTACTGGGTGATTGTCTTGTCTTGCCTAGATTCAAGATCTGCTAGTTCATGGTAAAGATTTATGTAGAATTATTTCATATATTTCCTTCTAGAAGAGCTTGTTTTGGGGAAAGGAAAGAGACACAGTATTGAGCTTTTATGATTCTTTGTGAGTCACACACCCTGCATGTAGTGGGTTGACCCTGGCTGGCCTCCAGGCAACCCCCCAGAGCCGCTCTCTCACTCCCCTCCACAGCTGTATAGGGAAGAAAAAATGTAACAAAGGGTTAGTAAGTTGAGATAAGGACTGGGAGAGCACTTTGGATGCTTATATCACATGAGATAATTTATATTTTATAACATAATTATAACAAATATTTTTGAATTTCAAAACCCCATTTTTGTTGCTATACCCATCACTTATTTTTCATCATCAGTTCCAAAACTGTACTTTTTACATGCTGATGAAGTAATAAGAAAGAGCTGCAGGTTAAAAAAGATAAGTAGATCTGAAAATAAAAGGAATAATACTAATTAATATAGGTCATTCCTAGTAAAGTAAAGAATAAATTAAACAAAAGTCTTGTACTTTTAGATATTTTTAAATCGTCTACAAATTGCAATCTATTTAAATAGAATAGATAAATGTCTCTGTGAAAGTATAATTGATTTGCATCTCCAAATCAATAGTTAGCAAATTAGACATCTAACATGTAATCTGGAACTTGAAAGTTGTAACCTACTCCTGTTATTTCATGATTATGCTTACTTGATGAGCCTTGACTGTGTCCTAAGCAACAGAGACAGACATCTGATTTTCTGTACCTAGCAGTTACGTTACTCAGCCTTTATACTTTGCATAATGTAATTGCAGTAATGGACCCATAAAAAAAAAAAAAAGGCAAGATGTTTTTCTGTGAAAATGTTTTATGTAAGTCTTAAATACTGAATAGGAGTTTTAGTGAGCAATCCAGGACAAGCTGTGTCAGCATGCAGTTGTAAAACCTGGTGCTGCTGGGGTGCAGGAATGGCACCAAGGCCAAAGCCTGACAAACACCAACCCTGGTGACATCCATCTGTCATTTGATCATTGGAGACTTGATCATATTTTTGTTGGGGGATAAAAAAAAAACAATCATGAGAAGTCAGTTACTGTACAAAAACAAACTGGGATAATCAAGATACAAATCCGTAATGTTTAAATAACTGTGTGGGGTGGTGAAACATCAAAGGACTGTGATAACAAATAAATATGTGGCTTCAGTGATCACCCTTCATCATGCAACATTCCTCTTCAAGAAACTAATTATGTATTAATGCCACTGGCTCTGCTCTTGCAGCTCCATTTTCCTGTGCACCTGTGAGCTGTGTTGCAGGCAGTCACCTTTCTTGGTGTCACCTGAGAGACGTCTCTTCTACCATCACAGTAGCTATCTGTACTCCGTATTGTTTCAACATCCTTCACCTTTCCACTTAAGTGTACTCTGTGGTGTTTTTTTCTCCTCTAATTTTTTTGCTTATGATATCCAAGAGTCCTGTAGATAGGTTTAGAATATTCTTGCAGCCAAATCAATCTTTTCATTTTGAAATGCAGTTCTCTTTAAGAAAATGTATCAATTCTATAAGCAGTGTGTCAACACATTTATACAAAATCATTGTGTTGTTTTGTTTTGTTTTGTTTTTTCCCTCTGAAGTGGTGTGTGTATTTGAAGGCAGAAGCTACTTTGAAGGACAAAGAGAAACTGTGTACTCAGGCTCAGGGGACTGTGTTCTTTTTGAGTGCAAGGTAAGAATACTCTTGATGGAATAAAAATTCTTGCATGTTAGAAATATCAAAGTCATGCTTTTGAAAAATAGATAGGTGTACCTCAGGAAGTGACAGAAAAGACATCTAATAGGTCCTGTGTTTATGTTGAGTTCCACATCAAATTTTTGCAAATAAATTTACTTTGCATAGCTGCAAGCTTTGATGATACAGCTTGACAACCAAGCAGCATTCTTTCTTCCCTAAGTATTGTCCCCACCATGCGTAATGAAACATCAGCAGATTACCTTATGTTTCCGTCTGCAGTGTTATTGTTCAAAATTATGTGCTCAGGTCTAAGAGATACACAAATGTGATGGGGGCATATTTTGAAATTCAGGATCATTCTTAGAGGAAAAGCTAGAGGGAAAATAAGAAAAAGAGCTGGTACACCAGGTATCTGGTATTTCTAGTGATGGAAATGCGGTAGGCTTGGGGTTTTTATTTGTAAACACAATATACCTGATGCTGAGTCAGTCTTGCCCTTCTGCATGAATAGAGCTGCTCTTCAGGGCAGAAATATACTTTGAGGGCAAAATATACCCCAGGGACTGCTGTGGGTTAAGAATTACACTAACTGCTGCAATGAGTTGTGTGTTGTCTCTCCAGGGGAGGGATGGAGAAAAATCCTTTCTGGTTAGAAAGCTGCAGGCTGTGGGCTGGAGTTGAAAACCTGAACACACATTTCTCAGCAGAGAAAAAGAGGCAAGCAACTCATCTCCCTTCTCGCCATGCAGCTATCCATCAGACTAGTTTCTGGAAATCTCGAACATTTTCATACAGTTGTTAAAAAGCATATTTTACAAAGAAGAACTGGGAATTCTTGTCTAACTGCTGTTGATTTTAATCTCTATGAGCTTAATTGCTGCAATAGGCCTTTGAAACCCTTTTTGAGAATGGCAAGGAGACGCTAACCAGAAATAATTCTGGATTCAGCTGTAGGTTTTTTAGGGCTATGAACTTGTATTTTCAACATGGCACCCAGGACATGAATTCTATGATTAGTCAATGGATATAATTAACAATGATCAAAAGTTATGTGACGTTGCCTTGTGTTCCTTGCAGCTGGCAATTGTGATACTGTATGAAAAAGAAAATGCCTCTGTTGTCTGTGTTTTGTTGTCTTTCTGATAGGCTGCCTCACTGTCTTGGTAGAAATAATAAGCAGCAACTTTGGCTGATAGAAATGTTGTTTTTTCAAGGACTGAAGTACACAGAATTTCTGCTGAACAGCCTTGTGAATGATAATTCAGAGCACAAAATTTGTAACCTTTGTTGGTCACTTAGGAATTCATGGATGGGCATTATTTTATTACTACCAGAGTTCTCATAAAAGGATATAATTAATGGCTTCAAGTCAAGAAGTATTAATAGGAATGGCACAGGTACTGGTTTCATGCTTGAAGGATTATAATGATGTTATCAAGGCAATGTATGGAACTTTTTCATTTTGTCTGGATGTAATTAAAAACGTCATGTTTTGTTTTGGTTGCTGCAGTTGTGCATGCTATAGTCATGCACTTCTCTGTTTGAATATTATAAATAAGTGAATGAAAAATTATCTTCCAAATTAGAATTTATAAAAGATTAAAATGAAATCCAGACTACCTTAATTGATGTTATTTTTATCAAAGGTTAATTTAGCTTATGGGATTGCTGGGTTTTGTTTGTTCTGGTGTACAGCACATCTCTCTCTAGTTTGCTTTATTGTATTATAAGATTGAGACTGATTTCTCTGTCAAGATTGTTTAAGGTAAAGTTTGAGGAGTAATTTTGATATTGGCCATTGTGTGCATGTTCATCTTTATATTTCATGCTTAAAGAGGATTTCAAAATAAATGCTAGACCAATAATAATAATAGTACACATATACATAAGATGGCATATGCATTATTTTAGATGTTTTTCTTGCATGCAGAAATGCAGGTCCTGAGTTCATTGAAGTCTTATTTTAACCACATCACTTATTTTATGTCAGATGCCTCTGAGGAACATGTTTGGTTTGTTTTCTTTCTTTGCCCTATCATGACTAGAGCACTGCAAGACATATTATTTATGGCCCAAGGGAACCTAAAGGTGGTACACTCATGGTAGCCAGGTTGCTAAGGCAAGCATTTTGTGTGGCCATACTGCAGCAATTTCATGTCACCTGCACTGAGTGCCTGAAGATCCTTAGACACCATCTTGTGGTGTTGTACACTTCCAGATGCCTGACGAAAACATCTCTTTCCTAACAGGGACTCGGTGCCAGTTTCTTTCAGTGTTACTGCCACTGAAAGCAGTGAGATCAGAGATGCTGAAGTTTGATTTTACTTGCTGTATATATAACAAGCTTCTTTAGAATATTCATTATGGGGACCTTTGACTCTGGAATCCGCTGCCTCAGTTTTTGAGAAATAATTGTAACTCTTACAGGCATAATGCTAAAGAAACTTCAGAGGCAAGTTACTTGACAGCTAGGATAAGACAAGAATGAGAGTTGTTGCCACACTTCTGCTTGCTTGAAAAGGTTTGAGTGTAGGAGAGCTCCTGATGCTTTTATTGTTCTATGTCATCCTCTCAAATGGTTTCTGAAGGTACCTGGAGTTTGGCCTAGGCATGGGTTTGTGTACATTATAATACTGAAACTCCACTGAAGTTATAACTTCCTTTATTTCACAGTATTAATCAATTGCCTCAATTTAACAGGACCACAAAATGCAGCGAATTCCAAAAGACAGCTGTCCAGCTTTGAGCTGCCCAGAATCTCAACAGATCCCCTTATCTCACAGTTGCTGCAAAATCTGTAAAGGTAAGGTAATAGCAGGATATATATAAGCTCAGTGTAATTTTTCATTCTTATAGATTACAAATAGACTTTTTTTTTTTTGATAATTTTGAATAAGACACTCCTATGCATGATGATCACTGTAGATCTTGGGAAGCTGAATAGGTAACAACTGCACTGTGACATCTGAAAATTGTTTGTAAAACGTTTAGTAATGTAAATTCTGTGAAACAAGTTTTTGTATTTTGTTTCAGCCAAAAATGGGTGGAGAGTCCAAGAAATCATCTATATAATTAGTGATTTTTCTACGTTTCACCCACTCCAGTGTCCAAATTAAATAGTCCAGAGAAATATTCATGTTTGCCAGCATCTTTCTGGGGTGCTTTGAAATATCTCTTTCAGAGAACTGTTTGTGCTATGCAGTTCAAGTACTTGGGTAACTTGTTCGCCTCTCTGGGGTTGTAGTCTACATCTATAAGCAGAAACTTTGGGAAACATTTTTGTATGTTGTGCACCTTTTCATGGTACACCCAGTCTGATCCTTACCAAAGGAGAGAGATCTAGGAAGTGCTCTGAGTCCTTGGCCCACCGTTTTGATCTGGTCTAACGCCAGTATCTTCAAAGCATTTGCATCTTCAAGTGGCTACATCTGTTTCCTCTATAGCTAAATAAGATAAATTGATACCTGGCATGAAGGGACGTGTTAGGCTCTTGGACTGATTTTAGGTATACATTAGCGAAGATTGCAGCTATGGCTATTTCTGTGCTACTCAGCACAAACATGAAGGATATGATTAATGACATCAAGCAGAGGGATAAGAAAGTAGAAGAAAAGAACTTAAGAGAAGACAGGTCTTCAAGTCTATCACAGTCCAAAAGAATTTCTTAATGATAATTTTCTATAAAATCTTCAGTAGCTTAGAGAAAAGGAGTCTATGTTTCCTGTGTTTGATATAGCTAGAAAATTTTAATATATGTCAGTTGAGTGCTTTCTGAATGTTTTCAATCCTCACTGAACTATGCTAGCTTGGCTTCTCATGAGGTGAGGAGCTTATTCTTTAAACAAGCTGCTGTAGGCTATTATTCAGCAGCATGTATTTTGTCTGTTAATACAGCTGCTGTATGAATGTTGAGAATCTTAATAATAATCAGTACGAAAGCCCTCACGCTTTCTGGGTGACATGTATCTTCCTAGTTAATGTCAAAAATCTGATACAATCCAATACAGGCCAGGAAATCCAGAAATGAGCCTCTTGCTTTTCCATGAACTCAGGATTCAATGAGGAGGGCAGCAAAAAGGCAAAGAGTAGATGTTGCCATGGCCAGAGATTGCTCCTGATGCACACACTTCTGCTGTCATCAAGGAGTATTGGAGACCCTCTTGTACAGTTAAAGTGTAGAATATTTTGCTCCTTAATGTCCTATGTTAGATGCCATCACTATGGTAGCTGTGGTGAATGACGATGTCTGAATAACATTACCAAAGCATATCTTTAGGCAAGAGAAACAACCCACAACAGGAGGAAGAAAAGCATTAGCCTGTCATATCACAATAGGTCTGTGATGTTTCTATGATAACCATGTCACTGGGTCTCAGTACTAAAACATTTTGTCTCCATGGGATCTTCTGCTTCCTTTTCTTCTTTTGCTTCATTCCTGTTGCTTCACACTGTTCCTGAGTGCAAAAGACTTCCTTGACCTGACCTCCAAGCATCTCTGCTGCCACTGTCCTGCTTGGGTTCCTTTTTTAACTAAGCTTCTGTGAGGTTAGGGTTAGAAGCTCTGGTTAGAAGCTCTTTCACAGCAAAATATGAAGCAGAAACCAGGTGGAATGATAAAACTAATATTTTTTACTGCCGAAAAATACTTATTTTTTGCTATTTTGCAAGAGGCTCATGTTGCAGCCTGATGCCAACTTGCTTTCTGGAGCTGTTGCTGTTGCTGTCCCCTGAGCCTGGCCTACATTCCCAAGGTCTCCTGTGGTTTTGAGAGAATAAAGTAGTTATTGGAAAACACTACTGCTGCTTGATCAATTAATGCTTTAGTGAAAGAAGGAAACTTGAAACAAATAAAATCAATGAGAAAACAGGAAAGGAGACAAGTTCCACCCCTTTATATAAAGATCTGGAAACTGTAGAAGCTTCAAGTCAGTTTCTAGAACCAGCTAATGTTATTCAACAACATTAAATAATTAAATTTCATGAGAGCAAAACAGAAGAAATTTTAAAAGAAACCTACTGAGTTGAAAGGTTCAATCTAAATTTTCCAGCCTGGAAAAGAACTTCATAGTCTTAAAAATTAAGGTACAATGTAAAATGGCCACACTCAGGAAAAACGCAAAAGAAAAAATAAGAAAATGGAAAATAGGGATGGCAAACAGGTGAGATTTAAAAAATAAAATTCTCTCTAATGGAAAGAATGATGTAATAAGGGAAGAGTATTCAGTTAGTGGAGGAAGGGAAGAGATAAGGGGAGAGTAAAGCAAAATAAGTCAATGTTAATAAAAGACTTTTGGTTAAATATAGAAGGATTTTATAAATACACCTGGGAACTAAAAGTGCTAAAAGTAATATCACTAGCTGAGTGTCTAAGTTGTTAAGCTCTTTTATAAATGTGCAAGACAAACAACAAAAAAAAAAGAAAATGACAAGAACTATATCATTAAGACATGTCCTGTAAAAGTAATTAACAATGACAAGGAGACAGTAAGGGGATTTAAGCAAGCCTCCTATCCAGCTGCTTCAGATCAGTTCTATAACCTGAAATTGAATTGAAGACCTAGAGACAGTCTGTTCTGGTGGCCTTTACTACTCTTCTCATCCATTTCATGCTTGGTACAATTTATTTTTCTGTATCTCACAGACAATAGAAAGGTATTCTTTGACCCAACTGAGAAAAAGCTAGGACTGTCTTTGACAGGTATGTTTTGTAATTCCTGGATTCTTTTTAACCCTCAATCATGCTTGTTTCTGTACAGGCCATGACTTTTGCACTGAAGGACATAACTGTATGGAGCATTCTGTGTGCCGAAACCTAGAGGACAGAGCTGTCTGTAGCTGCCGAGATGGCTTCCGAGCCCTTCGAGAGGACAATGCTTACTGTGAAGGTGATACCTTGTGCACAGGGCTTAGCACTTCTGTATAAATTACTGTGGGATGAGTCTATTGATTCAAAAGCTGTCAAAGGGATACACATATTTAATACAATTAATTAGATGTTGATCAACTAAAATAATCTCTTCAATTAAGTTCTTTAAAAGAAAAAAAAAAAATTGATTGGCATGGAGGTGACCAGTTAATATGGCTGAGGTCTTGAATTAGAAACATGCTTCCATATGAAAATTTTCATTTTTTTTCCCAGGGTATTCAGTTATCTAGGCAATCTAAATTCAACCATTTGAAAAATATATTAGTGTAACATTTAGTTTCTGTTTTCACTGCTGTGTGTTCCTATTTTCTCTCCTCAGGAAGTAAGAAATGCTACATATGACATTCTAGTATTGTTAATCACACTGAGTAAAGATTCACAGTTTGAGTTGCTCTATTGGTATCAGGGAGCAACAAGCTACTTAATCAGAAGAGAATCATCTGTACAATCTAGCATCATCAGGTGAAAGGAACCCATCCCCACTCCAGCAGTGAAAGCCAAAGCCCTCTGCACAGTCTCCCAGTGTTGGTGCTCACTGTTGCTCTGCCTCATGAAAACCCTGATTCTGTAAATACATAATACCAGTGTGCTGTCAAGCCATTCTCACCATAAAGCTTAAGTGTTGGCAGCAGAATGGGCTTTGCCTAGTAAGCAGTTCTGTTCAGATTAAATTGAAAGTCAAGCATCTGTGAGGAGATGTAGTTTAAGGTACTCTGCCATCCCACCTAATACCTGCATTATTCTCTGGTGATGTACAAAAAATGGGATAAATTGAGGCCTTTTAAGATTGTTCCTTTGGCTGAACTCTGCCAAAGTTAATGCTTGCAGCTTGCTTGAGTTAGTAGCTGCATTAACGTCAGTGGGAATGCTCATTTGTAGATTTACATTTGAGAATTTGTGGCTGTTTTTGGGAAAAGAGCATATAATTAATTCAGCTTTATATACATCTCTACTTAATTTTTATGGTAAGCCTTCTGATGTAAGCTGGTTTTGAGAAGCAGAACTAAAATTCTTCCAGATACAAATCCCTTGCCTCCCATCATGTTCCGAGGTATCTGACATCAGGGCCTGCTGTCCTCCCATCATGTTCCGAGGTATCTGACATCAGGACCTGCTGTGTAACTTGTAGCATCAGCTGCTTTTTATCCCATAGTCCCTGGAGACTGCTGTGGCTTAGGCTGTGGATCTGTGTTCCTGGGAACTCACCAGCCATTCCCTATTTTAGGGAGTCACTGGAGCAATGGAGTTATAGTGAATTTAGGGGCTTTAAGAAGTTTTTTCCTGCAGCTCTATTGTCACTCTGCCAAATGAAAACAAAAAAACAAATTACACTTTCATGGTGATCTCCATGTCTCTCACATTAGAGTCTGTTGCTTTGTGTGTAACTTGCCAGGCATGCCATAAGCAAAACAAAACAAAAGAAACTTTTTTATCAGCATTGAGGGTGAAATGTTTGATGAGGACACAGTAGATTATCATATGTGAGGCTGATGCATTCTTATTATAAGAGGATTTACCAGTTTGTGCAGTACCTGATTTCAATATGATGATCTTTTGAGACGATTTCTTGGCCCAATTGTTTCTGTATGGGCAAATGACGTAGGTTTTGGTGGTAATCATGAATCTGCTTAACTTCTTTCAGAGAACATGCATAAGTGATAAAAGATTGGGACATGTTATTTACATAAAAATAATAGTTTTTCTTACTACATTTATTGACATTAAATTGTAACTTTAAAATGTTCCTGATCCAAGAACACTTGCCCATGTTGAAGGTAATGGGAGTAAGTTACACTAGGAAGATGTGCCCACATGAGCAAAGCTCAGGAGGCTGGGTCACTTCCCAAGAGGCTCTCCCTGCCAGAGGTGAAGCTCCTCAACAGGCATACTACCCTGGCTTTGCTTCTGGTTCCGTGCTGTAGCTATGGTGTTGGCACCACACTTGAGCTATGCACAGTTGGTACATGGGTCCAGGCTGCCCTTGACTGTCCATCCGTGACTGACTGAGGTCATGTGCTGGAAAGATGGGAAATAAGGCTACAAATTAAAACTTCAGGATTGTTTTTGTGGAAGCAACAGGGGACTGAAATACCCGTTTCTTCAGAGGTGTGCTTTTATTACTGTATCCCTTTTTCGGTTCAAATGTCTCTTTGAGCAGAGGATTTTATTTCTGGAAAGAGACTCTTACTTTATATACTGAACTAACAAACAGCAAAAGGCACAATGGCAGTAGTGTAACACCAAGTCTCTTCAGAGTCTTGTGCCTCATCTTGAAAGGCTGAAATGGTCCCAACCTCCCTTTCTCAGTGGATACCCTTTCTTCACTCTGCTATTATTCGGTCTTTAATTGCAAGCAGTGCCAGGTATAGAAATATCGAGTTAACACAAAACCTTTCTGAGAAGGCTTTTTGTAATGTGTCCTAGTTTAGGGCAAAATCTGGGAGAGGACCTCCGGAAGGAGCCCCCAGAAAGCAAACCCCCCACGACCCCTCCCCCACCTTGTTCGGGAAGGATTTCCTCAGAGAGAAATGGAAAAAACCTGTTTATTTAACAAGCAAAAACACTCCCCAATACAAAAAAAAAAAAAAAAACACACTAAAAAAAAAAACAAACCCAAAAAAACAACACCAGATGACAAAACCCTTTCACCATTCTGAAGAGATGACAAATTCAGAAAGTCTCTCCTGGGAGTGGTTGCCCAGCTATCAGTCTCCGGCGCTGGGGATGGCTGCTGCAGGTCACAAAATGCAGACTCTCGGTATTTCTTGATGTTTCCCAGGTCCAGGTCCAGAGCAGGTTCAGATGATATTCAGGAAAGGGAAAGGGAAGGGAAAAAGAAACAGTCCAGGGTAAAAATTGGACTGCCTAGCTAAACTAACTAATAAGCAAAAGCAAAAGCAAGCAAGCCAGCAAGCAAGCCAAGCCAGCCAAGCCTCTCCTAGACACAGACCATGGGGGGAGGTGAGCCAGCTGATAACAAGACAAAACAATCCTTCACTTTCAGAGTCAGTCCTAAAGGCACAGAACATAATATCAGGCATAAACAGAACACACGATTTGGTATACAAACACCATCCCGTCACCCTAGGACATAATGGCTAGACCCACAGATATGAGAGCTGTTTCTGTGTTTGCACTGCACAAACTTCAAATATACTGCAAAATTGGATGTCATTGGCTCTGTGTTAGAGCCAAGTTTCACTAAATACAATCCCGATTTGTGCTCTAGCACTATCAAAATGGAAAGAATAAACAGAAGTAATGATGCTTCCGTTTGCAGAACTTTTCCTTAGAACAAAAGAAGAACAAAAATAAAAACACTCAAAGCTGGTTTCAATGTGGGTCTGGAAAAGCTGCATAAATTTTGCCTGAATGATGTAAGAGTTTGGCTTCTGTCTTAGAATGAACCAGTGCTTTTCAGGGCTATGTGATGTCTCTAGATACTTTTGTAGTGAATAACTTCCTGTTATATTATAATAATTGTTAATATTTACATCACATTTAGCTCTCCTTCAGAGTACTGTGTAAAGCATTACTTAAAGAATTGGTATTTCTTAATTTACATGCTGGAAGCTTTATTCCAAATACTTTAAAATCTATTTTCTGCCTCAGGCTATTATGCAGTTTGAAATACTTTGTGAGCAGGTTATGCATGGATTATGCTGTGCTGCCCATGATAGGTGCTTTTAATACAGCATCCTACCTAACTAAAACAGGTGTTCTGCTGAAGTGTAATTAGTTTTTCCCGAAGCTACATCTGCAGTACTCTCAAATTGAGGATTACCCTCTGGAATATATTTCAAAGAGTATTCAATACCCACTGCTTTTATGATGGTGGAGTTATGCTGAAAAGGCTTTTCAGGATAAAGGTTGTGACTCTTGGCTACCAAGGTAATCTGATGGATCTAGAGGAGCATATTTCAACTATCGCTCTGCAAAATCTGATTTCAGTTCAGAAGTAGTGCCAAGGATTGCTGATTAAATAGAGAGCAGAGGAAGCTCGAGAAAAAAGACAGGAAAATACAATAATTTTTGTGGAGACCGAGACAGAACATGGCCTGAGAAAACGGTGTTATTTACTTTTTTATCAAGAGGATTTTGCCTGATGCAGAGGCTATTTTACATCACATATCTATCTTGGCTGTGATAGAGTTAAATTTCTTCATAGCAGCCTTTCTGGTGCTGTGGTTTAGGTTTGTGATGTCATTCTCAGCAGTGAAAACAGGAGTACGGTGTGGCTGTTTCTCAGAGATTGGTTGAGCATCAGTCTGCTGGTGGTAGCTGGAGAGTGGTTTCCTTTGAGTCCTTTTTTTCCTAGCTCCCTTCACTTATTTTATGATATCAAAAATGTTTTATTTATATCAACTCATGAGTTTTTTGTCGCTTTCACTCTTTTAGTTAATCCCTCCATTCCACTGAAGGGTTGAGCAAGAAAGGAGCTGCTGGGTGCTAAATTGCTGACCAGGGTCAGCCCTCTACATGTCACAAATTTATGTTATGGGTGTGTGGACCATGATGTTTATTTTTTGATATTTGGAAATTCAGTTGTAGTATTTAAACAGTATACAATATAGTTAACTTAGAACAATTTTTTGTGAAACAATTTTCAATTTATATTCTAATTTATTCTTTCTCCTCAGTAACTCTTCTAGTTTTTCTGCTCTTGTCATGTTTGTCCCAGTTTCAAGTATAGCAGATGAAATTAGACCAAAGACTGAATGACTTTGTCTGGATTTGAGAATTACATCAGCTTCACTGATGATTGTCCCTTGAGGGGAGAAGGTTTTCAGTTGAGAAATATGCTTTTGAATAAGCTGGCTTTATTTGAATCATTGTCAGTGAGGGAAGTAAGCAGTCTTAGAGGAGAAATTGCCTCTTTCCAGAGATTTCTGGAGCACATCAGAAATGACAATTGGTTAGACCTTATCAGTTGTCCTTTAGCTCACAGTTGTATGTTGCTATTCTGTTTGGAAAGATTTACTAATTCATCCCTGTGTATGCTTAAACATACTATTAACCCTCTTCCCCAATAGTATGAATATTGCACTTCTTCACTTACCTAATTAGTACAATGTGTTGTTAATCTTGTTGGTTTTAACTACTGGATTACAAAAATAAAGTACATTTTCAAAATTAATTTGACTTCCACGGATTGTAGTGAAGAGAAGAAATCTTATAAAGGATAAATAGTTACAATCAAATTGCAGTGGAGTATGTGTTGCATCGTATTGGCCAAGTAGAGTTATCAACAACACACTTTTTCTTAAATTAAGTGTAATATTGGGAGAGTGTAAGCAAAAGATAGCCTTCAAAGTATTAGAATATATTCTATTATGTCCTCTGAGTCTTTAATAGACAGTACTGAGCTATTTGCTAGCTGTCTTCATGGTATACACCATTTTTTTTGAGTAAGAGTCCTACTTAAAAGCTCTACAGTACTGTCAGCTTTGTGAACCTGGGAAGACTATTCACACTTCCCTCTTCAAAGAAAAAGTATTTTTTGGAAGTGTCAATAGTATCACATATAGCTAAGAAATAAAGATTTCCATCTCCATCAGCTGGCAGTTTGGGTCAGTACCTAGTCATTTGCAGTTGGATTGGGAAACCAATCAAGCAGAAAGAAAAACTTTCACTCTAGGAGGGAGGAATTTTATTTCCAGATTTCTATTAAAAACTAATTAAATGGTATTAATATTAAAATGAAATGTTAATATTAAATAGTATTAATGTATTATCAATTATTAATATTTTTTCTCATGAAAAGTGCTAAGTGTCATCTTATTTTCATCATTATGTTAGTGAGAAATCTTAATACTAGGAATCAGAAAAACAGTTTTAATATGTCAGTGTGTTGGAGTGGGACCAATCCTTCTTGTCTGCCACAGCTTTAATTAAGGAAAATAATAAAAGTTTATTCCTAACTTAAAGTGCAGAAGCAGTATCCAGTTCATAAGTTGTGGTTCATACTGAGGTACAGATTATGCCATCATTTGTAGCAGTGAGATCGTTTGTATGTGTACAAATACTAGGATGTATTCAGTGTTACTTGATTTTGCTTACTTCTACATTAATTTTTGGAATGATTCTATCATCCAGCCATAGCCAGGATTGAGAATGATGTTACTACAATTAAAAAAAAACAAAAACAAACAACTGAAACTAATCATAAGAAGGGAGCTCCTTGAAAACTCTTTTGAACTCTGCTACTACTATCTGGTAAGGAGAGGTTTTATTACACTGAGAGCAGCCCTTTTCCACTTGCAGTATAAACGTATGATGTAATTTGTCTTCAGATGAGAAATTAAAGTGAAAGTTTACATACAAATTAAGTAGACTTGCAAGCAAAAGAGAAAAGAAAGTAAAGCCTTAGTTTTGTTCTTATTTTACTCTCAGTCCAGTTTTCACTGTTAGCTGGGAGTTGACTACTGAAAAATTAGGTGCTTTTGCTGTGTGAAAAGCAGCCACAGACAAATGGCTGGGTTTCTTTTGTAACTTTTAAAACCTCAGTCTAAAAGTGCATAAAGGCTGAATTCCCAGGAGTTGTAAAAAAGACACAGAAATGCCTTGCGTTAAGGCAAACTGAATTTAAAACAAATATTCTTTCATGAAGAGTGCAGAGCAATAGCAGCCACAGTGTTTGTATCTGTTCTGGTACTCATAACTAGTTTGGCACAGTTTGAGAGACAGCTGAGTTGTGATATCAGCACTTTTCTGTAAAAGAGGCAGTAATCTACCAGGTAGCTCACAAGAATATGCTGCATGGTTTAGACCCAAACAGAGTCTAACCCACACATGGGGGCCTTACCACTGCTTGCAGGTACTGTCTTTACTGTCTTAGGGAGTTTTAAAATACATTGGTGCAGTACAATCTGTGCAGTGTCTTCCTGAGAAGAACCCGATAGATATTTGTAGTCTCTGTATAAAAATATTAATGCTTGTTATTACCCTTTTAAAATAGGGGAAGACAAAACCACGATGAGTGGCAAGTATTTGAAATTCTTGACATTCACAGTTCAAAATGATAAGTTGTCATACTTAAATAAAAAAAATATTTTGCAATTCAGATTTAAAGACCTATTTCTAACTAAGTGCAGTGCTGAAGGGGGTTGGATCATGAGCTGGAGTGCCAGTAAGTTGTTCTGAATTTTGGAATTGACTAATTAGTCATATACACATCCTTTTTATTCTCAGTATGCAACTGTATCAGACTAGTTATTTGGAGCCTAACGAAAGGTCCCTTGGGATGCTTTCATGTCTGACAAATAACTATATATAATTACTTGTTTCATCATGTATACACTACTATATGAATTAATTATAAGGTATTAAATAGTAAGAAGATGCAGTTTGCCAAATAAAATATTCCATGATGGTAGACAGTATTTATTTTCAAAATTTTCCTGTGATATGTATTTTTAAAGCTACACATGTGTGGAGTGCAGTAATGTTTTCACAAGACCGAGATAAAGACTTCAGTTTCCTCCAAGAGTCTCACATTCATGGGTAGCTGTTGAGCAATATCTCCTACTGCATGTTTTAACAAGGACAGTTTTATCTCAACAGTCTGTCTTCCTTTCCAAAAACTGGGGCAAGTTGACATAAAAACAACTCTTTGTACTGTTAAAAATGATATTTTTGAAATGCTGTATTGTGTCCTTGCAAAGCTATATAGAACTTTTGTCAAGGAATGTAGACCTTGAGTGACTGCTTTTATTTAAAGGATTTTTTTGTCCTGATGGCCTCTTCACAGGCTACAGGAGATGGACAGAGAAATCATGAACTTAAGCAAAGATCAGAGATTTAAAATAGCGTGAAGGGAAGAGAACCAGGATGTGTACAATATGTATGTGTTAACTGTGTGGTTTAGTTAGGGGCTAGGAAATAACATGCACTGTGTGGAGAACCAACAGTTAGAATTTATTTTTAGTCTACTGAATGCTTTATCAGTTTAGTCAAGGTTTAGCAACATCTTATTAGTTTACTTACAAGAGTGCTAACACTTAGAATCCAACTCATCCAGTTTCTCTACAGGTCTGTTAATAATTCAATAAAAATCAATATACACTAGTAACTGCCCAATTCTTCTTACCCTCCCTATGCATTTCTGCATGAGCTGTTAGGGACCAAGTTCTTTTTTGGGACTAGCATGGTGGAGATAACGGAAGGTTTTTTTACTCTTTTCTTCTTGGTCTTTGTGTATGCTTGAGGTATTTTTTGTATGTTTTAACTCAGCATGAGGGGTATGTTCTTATAGTTGATTCACAGGGCTAGATTAATTGTGATTCCTTAGCTTCTATTGCTTTTCTCTTTGTGGGAGGAGAGACACACAGGTCTAGAAAGGTAGACAAAAATAAAAGTAATAAAATTCCCCAAGAGCAAAAAACAATTTTGGACATAGATTGTATACGTGTTACCTCTTGATGATTTTGCTGTAGGGGCCAGGATTTTTACTGGCTGTTGGTAGCACCAAAAGCACAGGGTGTAAAGAGAAGAAAAAGTTGAAAATTATCAAAGTGTAGGACTGATAACAATTATGGTGGTGCTGTCAGCTGGAATAAGTAATGTGAAAAAATACACAATTTTGATTGAAGTTGATGGTTACATCCTTTGTGGAATATGTTAGTTGTAAAAACTGCTGCAGTGGATTTGATAGAGGAAAGCAAAACAAAAGTGCAGTGATTGTTTTGTGACTGACTGGAGGTAACAGCAGTAGTTAAACCATAGGTTTGAGGTGATGGAGAGTCTAGAAATAGTAGTGGGAGGAGGAGGAGCAAGGGCTGTGCCTGAGTCCCAAGATATTTTTTCATCTTAAACAGCAAGTGAGAAAGGGTTTATACAAAAAGAGACACATAGAAGATAGTGTTATGGGAACCAAAACACACAAAATATTGAAACCAGGCAGTAGGTGAAAATGAAGGGAAGCTGAAGAGAGTAGGAGCTTGGAAATATGGTCAAAGGAGTGTGAGAGACCCTACTGGGAATATTTTTATTAGAGCAATGAGCCAGGAAGTTTTAGTGTACTAAACATTTGAGCAGTTGGGAAGGTAGTGTGTTTGGTGGTAGAAATAAAAAAGCCCAATACTTTCACAGATTGGTAAGCTGGTGGGATCTTGCTTCAAAGTTATCCTCTGTTCTTTTTCTTTTAAGGAGTAAGAGCTGATGGGTGAAGGGATGGGTTGAGTACAGGAGGAGAGACAAAGTGAGCAAGATCTGAAGACAGGACTAAACGTAGGTAAAAAGTGTTTGCAGGAGGAAAACAGCAGAGAAGCTTGATATCAAGAGGTAGAAAGTGAGAAAAGTAGGACTTGTTGGTGGAGGGATGACAAAGAGAAAGTAAATGGGCAGAACTTCTTTTCCCCTGTGATCCTGTTCCAGGTATAGAGTAGGTTATGTTTGCTCTAAAGGTTTTAATACCTTTTTAATGGTATTGATTGCTGTGATCGGTCACTGTTCATTTTCATAGTCCCTTAATTGTTGAGTAGCATCTGCTGATTTTGTGATGCCCTTTTTCTAAGTCAGGGCCCAGAGAAGAGTCTGTCTTTCCGTGCTTGTCTCTCTGTATGAGTCAGGCTGGTAATAATAAAGCTAAGGGCCTGAAAGGCCTATGTTGTGATCATTGTGACTGGTATGCATCCTTGGGATTCTCAGCGGAGAGGCCCAGGATTCGCAGGAGAAGAGGTGGTGATGCCATTACTCTTACTAGCGGAGCCCTCAGATCACCATGGAGGTGTGCTGATGAAGTTGTGTGAATGGTGAAAAAGCATGAGCCTCTTGAGCAGGTAAATGTGGTGCTTGATATTTATAGGCTGTGAAAACATATTGTTTTATTAACACAAAACCCATGGGGGTTTTATTTGTTTTATTTTAAATTGTAGTTCTAATCTATTCTGCTCTTGTGTTCAGGGTAAATTTTAATGTGTTTATGAAATAATTTTTTTCATAAATAAGGCTTTTCATGTTCCTGTTCCCTCTCTTCCTCGGTAGATAATGTTATTTGTTGCAAAAAAATCCTGCACTTCCCTTAAAACTCAATAGTGTCTAACACCGGTGATCTCCCTGGCTGCCATATACGAGTGCGACCAGGGAGATCACTGGTGTTAGACATCATTGAGTTTTAAGAGAAATAGCTGGAGGCAGGACACTATCCATAAAGGATCCTCAGTTCTGGGAGTAGCCTCGTCTCATAACAGCTGATAATTACTGACTCAGTACCAGAGTCATTTGTTCTGGCAGGCTTTTGTGGGTGGATAAAGGCAGTGATGTATATAGGGAGGCCTAAGGAGAGGCTTTGTTTGTTAGTGCGAGGCTTTGGCAAACAATGATCTATAGATTGCAGGTCAAGTTCTGTTCTTATTAATAGGATTGTAAAATATAACTAGGAATTTTACTCTGGGGAAGCAAACTCATTAGGGTGCAGAAGAAAGGGATACAGGGAAACTTTTCTTCGGTTATATATTTTGCATAAATTTTGAGTGCTTGGGGGAATAAAGAAAAGCAGGTTTTTCTGGGTTTTTTTTTCTGTTTTTGATGTTTTTGCAAGTATAAATAAATCATTGAAGTGCAGATTCCAAACACTTTTGCACTAACCAGTTTTCCCAGAGGTGCCCCTTTTATCTGTTCTACTGGGAATAGAGCAGGTTGATGATCTCCATGACTACACTGTTGTCAGTACATCACAGCTGGTGGCTCAGTATCACATCACAGACTTGAAGCACACAAGTCTTTATTGTTGAATGTGTAGAGCCATTGGAGTGGTGCATTCATGCTATTGAACTGACTTCAGTATCTTACTGGCTGAACAGTAAAACCTGAATATGCATTAATATGCTAACTAGGCTTTTTGGCAGAAGGAAATTAAGATAAATGTTGTAGGATTTCTTAGATATGGAAATGCATAAGGTTTTCTGTTGTGCATTTTTAAATGGGTGGCATGCTTGTTTTGGCCAAGGTAGGGTTAATTTTCTTCACAGAGGTTAGTACAAGCCTGTGTTTTGGATTTTTACTGAACATGGTGATAATACAGAGATGTTTTTGTTATTGCTGAGCAGGGCTTACACAGAGCCAAGGCCTTTCCTGCTTCTCGTACTGCCACACTGGCGAGGATACTGGGGGTGCCTGGGGAGCTGGGGGGAGACACAGCCAGGACAGGTGACCCAAACTGACCACAGCATGATGCCACATGTCAGACCATGTGACATCATGCTCAGTATATGCACTGGTGGAAGGAGGAGGAAGGGAGGACTTTTGGACTTTGGAGTTTGTCTTCCCAAGGCGTCTGTAGATGTGATGGGGCCCTGCTCTCCTGGAGATGGCTGAGCACTTGCCTGCCCATTGCAAAGCAGTGAGTGAAACCCTGGTTTTGCTTTGCTTGTGTGTACAGCCTTTGTTTTCCCTATTAAACTGTCATATTAAATCTCAATCCACAAGTTTTCTATCCTTTATCCTTCTGATTCTCTCCCTGATCCCACTGGTTGGCGAGTGAGCAAGTGGCTGCCTGGGGTTTGGCTGCCAACTGGGCTTACACCATGACTGGTTACACCAGTGTTTTCAACCAGTAAACAGAATGAAGAGGCTTTTATTTTGGTAGCTTTGAAAGACAACAGATGTTGGGCTCATTTCCTGCCCTAGTTCAGCGCTCCTTGATCTGTAATACCTTAACCTAAGTTCACATGTGGAGTGCCAAAGGGGGAATGGAATTCCAGGCTTTTAGTACAGTTAATCTCTGTGTGACTAGTTGTCATTTGACTGTTATTTTACCTTTTTTGTATTAGTTATCTTTATCTAGTATAAAAGTTGCAAATTGTTTGTAAAAGCATCTTCTTATCTTCTGTGTGTCCATGGTATAGAGGGTCTTTAGGTGCCGATGTAACATAAGCTTGTGATAGTAGCAATAACACAGGGTTGGGTGGGAGTTCTGATTTCTAGTGAACATTTAAAAAATGTGAGCAATTTCTTTGCAAATCAGTTTGAAAAAAACAATACATCAGATTTGTCCAAATGAACACTTCAAAGTTAACTTGACCAGATGTGGGTTGAGTTTTCTTCCCTTTTTTTTTTTTTTTGTAAATCAGTTGAACAAGCAAGGTTTGGAAAAAAAAGACTATTATAAATAAAACATTTTTCAAAATCTCGATATGTGGTATGTTGGCAAAGTGAGAGCTTTTATTTAGAGCACTTCTGAATTAGGAAGTTTGAATCAAAAGAGCTTTGACTAAGATTTTCCCCTGCAAAATAAAAACCGTTGGCATTTTGGGTCTCCTGTGCCTATTTACCTTCCAAAGCAATCATTATTATAGTTTTCAGAAAGTTCTATTTAATGGTTCTGAGGCTTTGGATTTTTAAATAGAATTTTCTGAGGGTGCCAGAGCTGGCTTCTTGGCAGTCTGTTGATGCTGAGAACATAAGACCTCTACTTACTCGAAGACTGATGTTGTTACTTAAATACAAATCAACATGATTAATTTAATATGGAGTTGTTAACTGGAATTATGAAAGACACAAGTTGCATCATTTGTTGTAGAGGCTGAGTCATATGTTGTAATTGCTGGCTGCTTTTGTGAACTGCATACTTGTGTTTCTGTAGAACATCTGTAAGTCAGGAGATCTGTGCCCTATTTCACTCTCAGTGCAAAACCAGCTGTGGAAGTCTTATGATAGCTTCACTATTTTTGGTGTTCTTAGATGAAGTTCACAGAATGTGTTTGGAGCCTTACTATGCTCGCTGTGTTCACTGTAAATGCATGTTCATTTGTGCCAGTACGCGTGTATGTAAAAATCGTGAGATTAGCTTTTCCAAACTAGCACCTTAGTACACCTGTGATTCTCTCATGCCTGCATAATTTACAAGGTAAAGGGAAGGAAACCAGCCAAAGTACATGAGCCATGAAATTCTTTTGCAGTGGACACCTTCATGTTTGTTAGCCAACTTCCCCCATCTTCTCCAGCAGAATCCAGTGGGCAGAGGGCCTGTTGAAAATTCTTTTTCCAAAACTGAATGAAATTAGGAACTTACTACAGAACTAACTACAGAATCACAGTGTGTCACACTGTTTTGTACCGGAAGGCCAATTATCTTCTAAGAATGCAAAGGGGGAAAAAAAAGAGCAGTCAATGAGTGCAGTTGGTAAATTCCTGTTGATTTAAAGATACAGGGAAGATAAGAAATGAGGGGTAAGCATACAACCTAAGCAGGAGCAAAGTGCAGGAGTTAATAATGTTGACATTTAGCATTACGGCATTAAGAAATCAGCCCTGATTTGAGTTTATATATACAGTCTTTTGTCTTGAGCTATCATTAGATTCTGCAACAAGATGCTTTTCCATACAGAGATTTTATTTTCAACACTGAAAGCTATAAACATCATTGAAAACAAGAAATAAGTCAAAACAGATGAGCAGGAAAAAAATCAAGCCAACAATCAACCCATTTGATTTTTAGCATACTTTGGTAGCAAGGTTCAGTGACACATTGCATGACAATATAAATAGGTGTACTGAGCATCTCAGTAATGATGTCTTTATCATTACTATTACAGGAACAGTGTGCTACTGAGCACTTTCAAATTAATATAGCTTTTCTTTTTTTACAGTATAATAATACTATGCAGAAGGAGTTTTTTGTTATTTGTAGTGCTTTCTCTGTTTTACCATTGAATTTTAACCTGAAACAAGAAATATGTCTAATTCTGAAGCCCAAGAGAGTACCAAAACAAATTAGGTTTTGAATTCCATGCCTATAGTCATTTATGTTGGGAGTTTGCTCTAGGACCTTATACTGCAACTTGCCCCAACAAGTATTTTATCAAGTTGCATTTTGTTCTGTCAGAGCAGATCTTTATATGAATGAGATTCTCATGGGTTCCTTTCAGGTACAGTATGTATATATATGTATATACATATGTATGTAGATATTTGCAGGTACAGATATATGTGTTTAAATATATTTAAAAATACTGATTGACTACTGTATCATTTTAAGAGAAATTTATACTAAGTTTCAGGGTCTTCTCAGATCTTACTGTGTTCCTTACAGTTTCTTCCTAAACAATAGTTCCTGTTAAAAGGCATGTCAAAGGCATGTAGTCTGCATATAGCTGTGTGTTTTGTGTACTGATGACTGAGGTGACTGCACAGGGTGCAGTGATGGATGCCATTGCAGTGCTGAGGTCATTGCTCAGTTGTTTGGGACCATGGGGTTTTTTTTTCCTTTTCTATTTAAATCATAGGAATAACATCAGAGGTACTTCAAAAGGAAAGCTGTAAGCCAGTGTAATCTTCTTTGTAACTCCACTAACAGCTGTTCACAGAAACTCGTGGTACTTCTCTTGTTTGAATATTTCAAGCAGTTTTTTTAAAAAGAGAAAGCCAAAAAGCTTTCCAAAATGCACTGGCATTTAAGTAGCTCTTTAGTCTAGCCCACTACTGATGGAAGTGAACAGCAGTGTATTGAGAGATTGCAAAAAATACTGCTGAATTTGACTTGTGTTCCTCTTTGCTTTGTTCACAGATATTGATGAGTGTGCTGAAGGACGGCACTACTGTCGTGAGAACACCATGTGTGTAAATACACCAGGATCCTTCATGTGTGTCTGCAAAACTGGATATATACGCATTGATGATTATTCATGTACAGGTAAGAGCTGTGTATTTCTGGAAGGAAATAACAGGATGGTGGTATTTAGGAGTACTGATATGATTCTTCTAAAGTTAAGTCTTTGTTGGAGTCAGAGAACATCTAAATGATATGTTAAACAGAATAAACACCAAAATCTGGTACAGAAAGCTAATGCATTTTACAGATTTTGTGTAGGTCATATTGTTTGCCTGAAATTGTAAAGTAGGCTGGAATGTCTTATGGGTCTGCACTGTTTTGGGTGCCGATTAAAAAGGTGAAGGGAGGAGATGGAAGACAAAAATAAGCAAGCGAAAATAGTGCTGTTTTACTTGGTTTTCATGTTCCACACCAGTACAGCTTCTCTTGGTGTATATAGCAAGACTTCTGCAAACTTTGGATGGAGTTAAATTTGCTATATATTAAGAGTGGCTATGTCCTCATTCTGGACTCTCCAGGCTCAGTTCTCTCAAGTTCAGAGGGCAGGAGTTCTGCTTGCCTCGAACCACTGGACAGCATGGTCAGTCTTACCTCTGTATCTTCCCTTTTTGCTCTACTCCCAGTGGATAATTTTGGTTCATAGTGATTTTCTGTCTTCTACTCTTCTTTTATTGCAAGGTAATTTAGGATTATGGAATGAACACCGGACATCTAAAACAACCTTCTGTATCAGACCCAGGCTGACTCCAAGTGTTCCTGTATTTTTTCCTACAACATAGATAAAGAAAATATGAATCAATGATGTGACGTGTTTACTCAGTGAAAAAAATGGTATCCCTATTTTGCGTGCACAGGGTAACAAATGAGCTTTTTCTATAAAAGGCCACGTTTTTCAGGAAAGCTTTCTTGAAGCTCTTATTATCTAACAGAAATTGGCTGTAAATATATGAAAATATTTGGAATGTGAACACAGCACTGGACCTTGGTGCAGAAACAGTTCCTTCATGAACTGGCATGATTTCCTTGCCTGAACATGCACAACACTCAGGAACATGGATTTCAAATCACATCCGTGTGATTTTTGTGAATGCTGTCTTAGCTGTACTTGTCATTCCTTTCATACATCAGCAAGCCCTGTTTTACTGCAGTAGGCTCACTTCTTGAAGGCCCAAGTTATAAAGCCTGCCCACAGCAGGTCCTTACTGAAGCAGCCACTATGTTTCTGATCATTCTCTTACATTTTCCACACTCTCACTGAGTAAAGAAATTGTTTCACTACCACCTGAGGGTGAATATTGGGATTATTTTAGGACTGACTGTATCTAAATCTGTGTGATGCTTTTTCTGCTTGGCTTCCCTTAACTTTCTGTTCTGATTGAACTTTGCAAATGGTAAAGCATCACCAACTTTGCAGGGGCATTGGATGCATATAAATATAATAAAGGTAGTCCTTGAGGGTCCTCACATTGCATTCCTCATACTTGCTGAAACATACTGCTATGAAATACACAGTAGTTAAGAGCTCTAGACAGTCAAACTTCTGAAAAAGGTGTTGGAAATCCATTTTAGTTCTCACACTCCAAACTCAGTGTGGTTCCACATTTGTAAATCGTAGTTTCCTGTGAAATCAGCCTGATGGGTGACAAAATGAATTATTTATTTTCCACCTTTGTCCATCAAGCTGGAAAAAGTCAATGCTAAAAAAAGGGAATTCGATGAAAAAGTTTTGTAGAATTTCAAATCTTAGGATCTGCTAGGCCATCTGAACTGTAAGTCATGCTGTGTATGTACATCAATAACTCTGAATGTATGAGCAATGCCACTTACTATTATTTGGGATCTGGAGTTTTTCTGGAGTTACATTTTAGTGAATTTTGGATACAGGCAATGATGAGGATACAGTCCCTGCTGGATGGTAGAATTTCAATGAATGGTGACCTAACATCACAAAGTGTATATGTCACAAAATAACTGCATTATTTGTTCTGGTTCCACAACTATTGTGTGAGCACCTCCAGTGGAGGCGCTGGTTCATTAATTAAGTTACTATGTATTCAGGACTCTGTTGGTGGGATTGTATAGTATGCACTTCTGTCCAAATATCTCAGTACTCATGTACAGACTCCAGTGCACTTTGAATTTTGCAATAAATGTAGTTATTCAACCCGCTTTTTCCCTCTGCAGAGTTTAAAGTTCTTAGCAAGTCTCTCTTTGCCTTATTGGCAATTCTGGCTTTAACTTGCCAGCTGAAATATCAAGGAAACTGAGGAGGAGGCTGATTTTTAATCCAGTTCAGGAATAACAAGAATAGGGCAAACAAGCAACAATTGACCCTTTTGTGTTACTAAGTGTTAAAATTCTTAAAATATATTTCAGGTCACAGTTACTTGTAATGCTGTGTAATTGAATCCAGTTATGGAATTGTAGTTGTGCATAAAATAGCTGACACTGTAAACTGGAGAGGAAGCTCTGGTAACACATCCTTTGGAATATTACTAAGCAGGAAAAAAATGTTCTGTAGCTTGGCATTAATATGTCATTGTTTGCACAGGATAGCTGAAGCCCAGGAAGATGTTGAAAAATTATATGTGGACCTTGATTAGGCAGGTTATGATGTGATGTCCACAGCTTGCTGGCAGACTAACATACCTTCTTGTTCCATCCTATGAACGTACATATAATTTAGCAATCATTGATCAAAATAGAAAAGAGCCATAAAATCAGTGACATTGAAGAGTTTTTCTCCTGTACGAGACATTTGAAAAGAAATCTGTGCTATCGATCTCTGTCAGAGTCGTGCACACAAAGGACTGATATAAACAGCCTGTATCTGCTTCCAGAACAGCTCCAGTTTCTTTTGTCCTGGCATGTTTATTGCAAGTTTTACAATAGATCTGAATTACATTTTTATTTTCACAACAAAGGATGTAATGAAGACATCAATTTCAGGTATTGTTATTTGTATTCATAGCAGAACCAAGATTCTCCGGGTTAGATTGAGTTAGTCACAACCATGTTTACACAGAAATCTGTTGTTCATGACTGATTTTTATGTTCAGAAATCAATCATAGCTATGAGAAGGAGAGACAACTTCTAAGTTGAACCCATATGCCAAATGGGTGCACAAACTGCAAATTAAACTCATAAAAATATGCCTTGGGCTACTATGCTTTGGTATCCTACAATGATATCTCAATCCCCTTCCACTTTGCTTTCCAGAACCTGGAATGTAATGATGTTGTGTAAGGGGAAGAAAGGTAGATAATGGCATGAGTCTCTGCTGGAGTAGTTTTATATGTACACTGGTATGCTGCTGTACCATCACTGTTAGCTGGGATCAGATCAGGATGCTTTAATTATTTTCTGAAATAATAACATTCACATCTTTACTTTGCATGGGATTACAGAAATGCGTGTGCTGTTTTATTTGCTTTAAAAAAGAAAGTTTTATTGCTGGAAACAAGGAAGAACCCAGTGTCACCTCCAGTCTTTCAGGCTGCTTTGTAATTTGCAGTTGGTAGCATTGCTCTGAGCAGCATAGTGGATGTCTTTTCCTCCACAATTTATTACGGGAGAGGTTAGGAAATGAGAGATGAGAGATCTCTTTTTCACACTCGGCTCTAACAATGAAAAGTTTATACCAGCCATAGTGAACGGTCAGTCAAGTTTAGTCTCAACAATTGTCTTTAGTTTTCTGCATAGGGACCACTCACCTAACTGAGTAACCCTACAAGAAGTGAACAAAAGATGCAAGACCCTGTGAGACTTAGTGCCTCCTCTGTAGACTGTATTAAGGCAGAGGAAAGTGCATTCCCTGATCTGGAGAAGCCATGGATTTTCTGAGCCCCAGATGACTTTTAAAGCTCTGCTTATGTGCCTTTTATTTATTTATTTTTTTTTTGCTTTCCATTTGGCATAAAAGGGGAAAGTTGCTCTGATGGAAGTGCTGGTGGTGTGCTCTGCCTCTCCTGGGGTTTGGAGTCACTAAGATGATGTGGGTGAGGTAATGCAACTGATGTTACCCTCCCAGAGACCTCCTCCCCGGGGGGCTGTCTCATGTTTCACATTTGATGGTACTGGAGGGGAAGGTGTGGGTGCTCTCAAGGAGTACCCTAGGACTTTATATTCAGTTCTTCCTGTCCATGTGGTCTGGGCAAGGTGATAAATGACTGATTGGAAGAAGGGCATATGAAGTGTTAGTATAGAAGCCAGAATCTTTGAATTAATGTTTGTACATGCGGTTTTCTAGGTTGTATGAAAGTATGTATTACATATTTCTGGTAGTTTTTTTTTATGTTTGTGTTTTGTGGTTTGTTAGGGATTAGTTTTGGGGTAAAAAAAACCCAAAAAGAGAAGTGAGTAATCTACAACTTTGTACTACAGCAGTGAGACTTTGCAATTGTGCTGTACTTTGGCAGAAAATACATGTGACTTCTTAACTGATTAATTATTAAAAGCACACTGGGCATGTTGCAAATTGTGGGCTACTTCTTCCAAGCATGCTCTGGACACATTAGCAATGATGTCCATTTGAGCTGTGTGGGATCACTGCCAAATGTGGAACTGGATGCTCACGTATGTGTTTTAAGTATCTGCAGATCATATAATGTTTTTTCATAACCACTTTTGTCAATCCATTTCAGATTATTTTGTGTTTCCTTTTAATTTTAACTTTAGCCAAGTCATGCTGATTTTTTTGCCAGAAGATTTGGCAAACCAAGTGGAGATTTTAAGTCTGTGAGGCCATTATTGTACATTATAGCCTGGTACCATCATGTTTGTGCTCTTGGGTTTATTTTCTGACTTGTAAAGAAAATGGTGAAGGATTTTTATATAACATCTCATCACTATGTTGGGTACATTTGGGTTTTTTTTTCTTCAGAGTCAAAATAGAAGAGATTAAGTAGTTCTTTAGAATCATGGAATCATAGAATGGTTTGGGTTGGAATAGACTTTGAAGACCATTTAGTTCCACCCTTCTGCCATGGAAAAGGACAGTTTCCACTAGATCAAGTTGCTCAAAGCCCACAGCTTTGGTCTTTGGCCTTTTTGACGTGATCATATGGAAAAATCTACTCAAAGCAACGAGGAATATGTTGAATTCACCAAGAGATAACTAGCTGTATCCAGCTGGACCTTCCTCCTCCTCTTCTACCTCAGCTTATGTGTCTTTCTGAGTCTCAGAGATTTTCCTAACAACATTTTTCTGAAAATGGTGTCAATGCATTCAGCAGCATTTAATTTTTTTTCTGCGGTAGCTTCTCACAGTAAACTGAAGTCTAATAATAGTTTTCACATAAATTATCAAGAAACATGGTTGTAGTAAGTTGAGTGACACCTGAAATGTTAATTCTTGGGAATACTGGCAGCTCTACGTGTTTTGCAAATCAAATTAAATCACAAATCTGTTGCAAATTGGAAGGAATTCCAAGATCAACATTAAAATAATTAAGAGTCTGGGGAGATTGATTTGACATATGGAAAAGATTTAAGGAGAAAACTACACATTTAGTTGCATAACAATGATGAATGTGCATAAAGTGGGGATTATGATAACAGTAATACTAATTAATAATTACTTGAGAGGTTTCAATAGTAAGAGGGAAATGTAGAGGAAAGTACCGACCTGCAGATACATGGCCAGTACCTTTTGACATTAGTTTTTCAAGTCTGGCCCATACTCTTTACTCTCTAATGATCCTGTGGGATGACTGGAAAAATTCATCTGCATAGAAAACTGATTGCCACGCTTAGCCCATTCAGATCTCACATGTCTGATACTCTTTTGTCCACCTTTCTGCCATTTTTCCCATGCAGCAATTAATGTTTTCCAATTAGCTACATAGGTGCGATTTATTTTGCATTTCCTTTGGCCATAGCAATCAAAACTGCGTCTTTCCTAAGCTCTCCTGTTTGGCTCTATTCTTCTAGCTATCTGACTTATAAACAACCTACACATCTGCTTGGATTTCAGCTAATGCCACCAGTGATGTCCGTGCTTAAGAAAGATAGGTTTTGGTTTGGTATTTTGCTCCTTTTTTTCTCATATAGTGTGTAGCCAAAGTTTGAGTCTTGCCTCCTTCTCATTAATGCATTAAATTCATTAATACGTAGTTTACAACAGAACTCTTCTGAGGGTGCTTACGAGAAAACAGAGGCACTGTCTTTGCAGTGCAAATGCAGCCCATCCTCATCCCCTAAAGGCAGATGCCTCCACTTTGGGAACCAGCAGTTTGGTATCTGGAAGGACTTGAAAATTCCAGTTATAAAGACCTGTAATTTTGTTGGAATTACAGATCATACAATTTGTTATTCGGATGCCCAGATTATCAGGACGTCAGCTTTTTGCCCAGTTGTTATCCTCTGTTTCTTGCAAACTACATTTATTTTTGAGGGGAAATACAGTCCCTGTCACATGGGGTTTTTTATTAACATAGTACTCTGACACACTTTGGAAAAATGATTCCTCTTGGCATCTAGAAACTCAAGTTCATAAAAGTGCATCTGCCTCTGGGCTTCTGTTCAGATTTCATTGGTTTATTTTTAACTTATAAATCCATCAATTGTTTGGGACATAAACAGTCTGAGAAATTTCATTCTTTTTTCTATACTGTGCAGTAGAAGTGATGTTTAATGGCAGGGGTATTTGAGAAAAAGTTTTGTTGAATTTCTTGTGAGAATGCTGAAGGTAAAATCCATCTTTATTCCCTAGACCACATACCAGTTCACATATTCAGGAAAAGTTCATTTCTGTGTTCTGATGTGGGGTGGAAAATGGTTTTGTACCAGTGTACCTTGGTAGGATTTCAGCTAGCTGTGAAGCATGGGTATTTTCCAATATCATGTATTGCTAGCTTTTTTTTCCCAACTGAATATTTCATATCCCACAAATGAGTTCTGAGAACTGCAAAGAAATACCTTTATGTATTTAAAATGATAAATAAAATCTAGCTCACATGTGAGGCATGTGTGCTGTGTTTTAGCACCAACACTAACATCTTCTAAGAGTAATGTAGTTTTCTGAGTTTCCATGGACAAAAGCTAGGGTAAGACTGAAGTAATCCAGAGCTGAATGAAGTCATCTATCTTCGGTTTAAAGTTGCATGCTTGTTCTCAGTTAAAAGTATAAAATTTGCCTGCTATTTCAGACACACAAGTGTATCCACAAGTCATCCTGAAGATAATAAGAACTGATAGTGCTTAGTACATTGGTAAATGAGACCACATTTTAATAAGTGACTAAATATGGCCTCAACTTTATTCAGCACTGCTGTATGCCCTTTACCCTTCATTGCTTCAAAGAAGTTAAAAAACCAGAATGTTACCTCAGAGGAGTCATAGGCTTATAGTGTCCCAACTTGGCTACTTGAAAATGCTGTAATGTGAGACATGATAACAATAAAAAAGCTAATTTCTTCCTGTTTATTTCCCTTGACTTATTTGTGATGAATTCAGCAACATTCAAGTCTTCCTCAAGTTCTGCATCTTATAGAGGAGCTGAGTTCATTGACAGTGCTTAAATAAGAGCAGAATAATTGCTCAGTGCGAGAGACAGAGCAATAAACAAGCATACTGACAGGGGATGGCTGTACCATCACTGTACTGACATACCAGAGCTTGAGTAAGGAAATGTTTTAGTCAGCAAACCACCAGAGAATATAGTGATGTGGGCAAATAAATAATCCGAATCCCCATCTCCAATTTTGGTTACACCCCCACCCCACTTATGCTAGAAGTAATGTGTACATGCATTATCACACAGAGCAATGCAAACTCCTCAGAGGCAATGGTGTCCAGCTATACTGCCAGGGTAGCTATTAGTAATAAGCACTGTAGAAGTCAGCTTGTGTGCATGGAGCATTTTTAACTCAAAGCCTATTTGATTCTGGTTTCTATTACTTGGCCCAGTTTCCATTCTGCTTTATAGTATGTCAGCCTACATAAAGCTCTCAATCTTCTTTGAGGATAAATTCTCTCCAATATCCACTTCCTAGCGGTACGATAATTCACAAAGCTAATAAAGGAATGATCGCTCAGACTGAGCTTGTTGCTATGCGACCACATTACTAAGATAACAACAGAAGTAATTTTTATACATCTGCTGTATCTTATACAACTGAACTCAATTATGCTTTATTTGGATTGAGTCAGGTTATCCTCAGCAACTTAGTTTGGAGTCTGTTTCAACTTGGAAGGAGAACTTTTTTTTTTCCTAGAGGATACCTTTTAGGTCCCATCTTCTCCTTGGTTACTGACCCAGTTCATGACAACTGTTCATCTGGCTATGCAATTATAGCAGGATGGATTTCTTAGCTGATCAAAATCCACCACATTTTTAAAGGATCCTTGGTAGAACATGGTTTGAGTTGTTAAACAGAAAATGTATTCCCTTGACAAAGATGTGAATGTATGATTTTCAGTACTAAATACTTAATTCTTTTACATAAATCACTTTTTAACCAAATATATATTTATTTGATATATGTGTGTGTGCGTGTATATGCTTATCTATGTATCTATCAATGCATTATATAGCATGGATTCCCTATTGACCTTGGGGGCAAAGGCTGGTAAAAGGTATTATATCAAAAGCAGTCTATTTTGCATTTCTACAATTTCTGTATTCGGTTTAAAATTTATCTTTCTGTTGAAGCATACATCAGAATTAATTATTTTGTTTTACAAGGAATATATTTTGCATTCTTTGTGCAATGAGGAATTTTTCAATATATTAAAGGAATTCTAGATATCAACTTGAGAATATGCTTTGCTTACAACTAACTCAGAAAAGAGTGAAACCTTTTTTTTTTTGTAATTTTTTTTAATGTAGAAAATTGACATTACAATATTTCCAAGCATTGATGTTGCTTGATATTTATATCACAGCATTAGGACAAACATCCAGTGTACCTCCTTTTCCTTGGTGTTGTGAAGCACTCTACAGCTTTTCAATCATTCAGCATCCCTCGTCAGCTTCCACAGTGCAGTTATGTGCTGTGTCAGTACAATATGATTGGAAGGTAGAAGTGTAGGAGTATAGCAAAATTAACACAGTATATTATAAAAATAGAAAATCTGACAAATCATGCAGCACTAAGTGAACTATTAATTCCTAAGGTAATTACATTGACTCTTTATGTTAGAATTCTACTGACGTTGCCGCAGGAGGTTGCATTTAGTTTGCAATTAAGATACCCTAATGTACATCTCTTTATCTAAGCTCTCATTCTGATCAACAGAGATCAAGAATTCAGCTGGACCCAGCTCAGTTGTCTATTTACAGGTTCGAGGCAATCATTATGATAGGATTAGCAGATCCAGTCCAAGACCTTGATTCATTGCAGCGTGACATCCCTTCACAGCTGGACCTCCCCTGGCCTGTCCTCCTGTGGATGATCACAGGCTGTGACAGATAGACTGCAATGATCAGGAAACACAGTAGGCAGCCTTGAGGACAGTTTGTTTGAAGTCATAAGGATCTTTCTGGCTCAGGAGATGGGAATCTGCTGCTGTCTCACTGAGCAAGCCAGAAGCGAGGGAAGTTGGATGGCTCACATCTATCATGTCTGAGCCAGCTGGTGATTGCCTTCATGCCGGGAGAGTGTTGCCTGTTCTCAGAGGGACTCCAGCCAAGGTCAGTGAGAGACTGGAGCTACTGCATGAAGCAAGACAGTTTTTAAAAAAGGAACAGTGGAGTTATTTAAGGTTATGTGATCATGCTGTATTGAAGTCAGTGGTTTTCTATGCATTAACAGTAAAATAAGTTGTCTATAGCCATGATACCATTTAGCTGGGATTTAAGGGTCGTGGATACTACTGGCAGTATATGAATATCATGTATGTCTTTTGGAATTCTAGCATCAAAACACATTTCTAATCTAAGACAACACAGTTTTTAGAAAAGACAGAGGGTAAGAAAGCTAACTTCCAACACTGATAAGGGGAAACATAATATTTTTTAATATTGTCCAGGGCTTCAGAAGCCTTTTCTTTTAATATTATAGTTGCAAGTTTTTTTCTTTGAATGAATATGGAAGATTCCTGTTCTGACAGATAGGAATTTCTGAATTATTTCCGTTCAGACAATCTTTGCCATGGAAACCTTTAATTCTTTACAGTTTGATTCCTACTGCATGCCACATGGCATATTTTCTAATCACTGACTCCTGAAACAACTTAAAAGTGTTCTTTGTTTTTCATGAAATGTTTATGAGAGATGAATCTGCTTTATGATAATGGAAGACTATTTCATTAATTCCTATTTTATACTGTCAGTCATTGCAATTTAGTATGTCATCTTCTGTGACAGTTTGTCTCTGCAATAGTTCTCTATCAATATTGCTACCTTTTGTCAGTCTTTTGGACTGATGATTATCAACTTAAAAAACCTTGTACTTCACCATACCAAACTGCATTCTTGTAGTAGAGACTCCTTGATCACAGCAGGAGTTGCATCCTTCCTAGTCCTTCTTTGCACACAGAATTATGCTGAAGTCTACCTTGAAATGCACAAAGTAAACATACTGGATTTATCCACTTCACTGACTTACCCAATGTCTGTGTTCCTATGTGTATTCCCAAAGAGTGGCTTATATGTTTAGCTTTGCATGTAACTTCTGGTTAACACTGAAATGTGCTGATGATTCTGCAGCCAGGCTGTGGTAGGTCATGCATGAATGCATAGTGTGCAAGTCAAACTCTCACTTCCACTGCCCTTCTAATTTTGTCTAAAACTAGTTTCAGTTCCTGTATTTGCTCTGTCGGTGTTTGCCTGCTCATGTAAATGAATAAAGGCAACAGAGTATTTGGCAAGACCTCTCTACAGCGCTTAAAAAGAAGGAGTAAATACTACCTACTGAGATAATACGTTGGCCATCCTTAGGGTTGTGATCTGCTAATACTCCTAGGAAGACAGGTGAAATCATCATCAGTAACTTGAAAAAATCACATTGATACAAAGAAAAGTATTGCTATCTGTGTTGTGCTGCTGTACAATATAATCCTAAGGGGTCGGGGTGAAAATTCACTTTTGTTAGTGAAGTTGCATTAATGAGGTAATGTTTCTGAAAGTACTGTGTCTATAAAAGATACTTTATATTTTTCCTGAGGACATTATCAATACACAAAACTCACAGAACTGTTCTGTCTTGTTTTTCAGGAACGGTAATCAATTTACCTTCTTGAAACCATGCCCTTTACTGTTCATGTAATCAGTTGTGCAAAAATTGACATACCCCCCCTACCTCATCAGATAACAAAAAAACCATTGAGTATATCAACGTTTCTATCAAGGACCAAGAGCTCTGTCAACAAGCTTAGCAATAAAATAGGAAGCTGCTTCAATAAATGGTTCGCGGGAGTTTTTGTGGGAGTATCTTTTCATTCTGAAAAGCTTCCAAATCATCTCAAAAAGACAGTATCTGCTTCTTTGTCGTTACATGCTGCAGTCTTTGCACATCCTCTAAAATATATCCTTTGGAGAAATGGTGCAAGGAACTGTATGTATTTCATATTTTCAAAGTAAGAGGTATTCCAGAGAAAACGCATGCAGTGAGCTAGCTTTATTAGCCTGTAACTCACATTGCTCAAAATCAAAAGTCACTGTTGTCTTCTATAGCTACTCTTTAAAACTGTCACAAAAAGTGTCGTGGTTTTTTCCTCTGTTATTAAGCTTGTGCCTGCTCTGCTCTGTCCCTGATAACATCTCACAGCATTTATTTAGAGAAGGTGCATTTTCATAGGGGTGCTGGCATTGCGCCAGTATCAAACCATGACAAAAAGCAATTAGAATTAAGTATATAAATGTTTTATCCTTTTGTTTTTTCAATTCATGTTTTGCTTTAGTAATAAGCATTTTCAAAAAAATCAATGTCCTTATTTATTTAGATTTTATTCCTTCATTATATTCACCTGTTTGTGTCTCCCTTCCAATTTACATTGAATGGGGCACAGAATTTAATCACGCATAGTTATTTTCTAACGCAAAATAATATTTCAGTGGTAGACTGCTTAATCATGCAATAAAAAATGAATTTATACTATCCCAAATATCTGTCTTGGCAGATATTTGAACTAATTTGTAAATACTTTGTAAGTTAATGTCCAAGCCACATGGAAATGGAGATTTGGACTCGACTGACAAAGATAAGCAGCTCTGAGTCACACAGACCAATCACCAGGAAAAATATATTGTCAGCAAGAGTAATTACAGCAGGTAATTGTGTCATTTACCCTGTTACAGATGAGTAAATGTGATGAGTTTGGAACACACCAGCTGTCACACATTGTTTACTTTGACGTTTAGGATTTGGAAACCTTTAGTAGACAGTGCTTTTTAAGAAACAAAACTAAAGGTTTCACGCTGCTTAAAGCAGGGATAAATGGCCAGTGTTACTCAAGATAAGATTGATTTCTAGAAAGGTGAGCACTCATCTATAGTATCTGTTCAAATGTGTTTTTAAAACTTTGGAGTGTACAAATATTTGGAAAGAAAAGTGTGTTACCTTGTTCCTAACCCTTCAGAAGGTGAAATTGGGTGAACTTAAATTCTGTCTGCATCATTTTAATGCCTGAGAAGTAAGTAAAGTTGGTGGTGGTGGTAGTCTGAACAGATATTACAGTCTGCTTTGAATACCCCGGGTTTACCTTAATGCACCTTCCATAGGATAGGCTTAGTCTTAGATTGAAGTACTCCAGAGTTGTTCACAGCATCTCTGCTTAAATCCTAACTTTTCCAAGGAGCAGACTTGTGAAGGAAGTTGGGTTACAGAGTTGAAGTCATTCTGGGATGATAGTAATAGCAGCAAAATGGAATATCTGGTCAAAGTTTACTTTCTTCTTAACTTCATTGATTCTAAATTCATATTTTGATTTTTTGAGACCTGAACTGTAGACTTCATATCTGTGGTTTTGCTTGTTAGAGCTGTGCAACTTTTTGTTAGAATCAATTCTGGAAGCTCTGCAGGTTATCTTCTGGCATCAAGGGCTCTATCTGAACTGCAGCAGCCAGGAGCACTTCATGGCTTTCAAAGTCAGGTGTGTGTGTTAGCTCCTCCCTGATACTGCACGGTGGTGAGGACTGGCTGTACCATTCTCCCCAAATGCTTTTGTGTCTAGGGAAGGCAGCTGGCATGCACTGTTCATGAAGGATACATTTGCTGTGCTGTTTTGGTGCACCTCTGTAAACTATCACGGGGGATGCATGCTAGGGAAAATTGGGGGTGTCACTGGAGATGGCATCAAGGCTGACCAAAGGGAAAAGCAGCAATATTGCTTTACCTTACCATCACTGAAGTATAACTTCATCCCCGTTTTCAAATAGAGAACTCTTCAAAATCAGGTGAGCAACACTTAAAGAAGGCCTCCTCTCCCTAAAGAGCTCAAGCATCTTGTCTTATCAAAAATAGTGCTGTCCTTGATATACAGTGAATGATCTGAGTGTCTGAGTCACAGCACTGTCAGGGAAATGAGAGGAACTGCTTCATGCGTTAAGAATCTCTCTGCTGCATGAGAAGAAAGAAAAAAAGCCCATTTGTTTCCCAACATTTATGGTTAGGTGAGTTGCTCCAGATTCCTGCAGACAAGAGCAGGATCAAAGCAACAGCAGCATTTCATCCACCACTGTGGTGCCTCTCATTTTCTTTGCCAGGCAAGTGCTGACTTAGGTAATGGTGCTGTGATGTTATAACTGATTTTCCAGGAGTCTCTGAAATGTGTTGACAAACCCTGGACACAATGCTATTTAAAAAGAATAGAAGCAGCATCAGCTGTTTCTAGAGAGTTTTGAGAATGTTATTGTTCTCTGGCAGTTTTGATTGCTGAAACACCTTTCTTCTATCACTTTGTGCATATCCACCTTCTGTTAACTTTGTGCTGAGAAGGTGTTCAGAGGTGTTTTTATGGAGCCTTCTGGTCATGTGCGTAATCTCTAAATTGTTACTAATGAAATATGAGAACAGGCAGCAAGTTACCAGCCTCAACAGCAGTCAGGTTACTTTACAGCTTTTATTTGTGTAACAGAAATATGTGTGGGAGGGAGGCCAAATATCCAACGGGTATCTATTACTAGTGGCAGACTTGTAATAACATGGAGCCTTTTAGTTAGGAAACAGTAAATAAAAGGGTTGGAATTAAAAGAATTAAAATAAACATTTTTCAGTTGGCTGAGGAAATTGTATTTGCAGCTCTAGTCTAGCTGTTCTACTAGCAATAAAGTAGGGAGCACCACTAGAGATGCAGAATTTGCTGTCATCACTTTTGACCACATAATAGAAGATTCTGAAAGCATCAGTTTATCATAAGTGTCTGGGAAGTTTTGTATACAATAAAAGTTGGAATTAAGTAAGATTTACCTAGGAATACCTAGAAATAAATAGTGCATTTGGCTAGATTAACCAAAAAAAAGAGGAAAAAAAGAGATGAATCTGTGGAGAGAATCTAGAAAGTGTACTCAATGTACCTTTTAAAAGATAGAAATCTCATTTTAAAATGTCAGTGGTAAAATATACTAAGAGATCAGTTTGAATTAAGCCAGAGAAGAAGTGGGTGACAAGGTCCTTGTCAAGGTCTAGACTGAAATCTCTTAAGGTGGGATTTTCAAAATAATTTTGCATTTATGCTACAATCCTGCTATTGTAATCAGTAGGAGTTACAGATGTTCCTTTAGGGGAAACAGCTGAGTCTCTGCTAAATGCTTCCCTTAAACTTTTCTGTTCAAGAGGGAATATAGAAAATGGCAGACTTGAAAGAAAGTGGAGATAAATTAAAGCTTTTTTAACTTTAGCTGTCAGGCAAAATATTTTTTAATATATTTACTCTGCCTAACTGGTTGAAAAGTATAAAAATTACAGGATGTTACATGGAGTAACACTGATTAATATTGCAATAGAAGCCTCCATGAGATTAGTGTATTTTGTAAAAATGTGTATCATTCCATGAAATTGGAAATTACAAAACACATTTTTAAGGAAGATGAATCTTAGGTGGGTTTAACAAAGTTGAAGTGATTTGATGAAGAGCTGTAGAGGAAGATGGAGGGAATAAGGGTAGGCCTGCCATGAAATATGTATTTTATCCATCAGCTTGTCTTTTTTGTCTCAAACCATGAGTTTTACGGCTTTTGCCTTTCTGATTCTGTCCCTTATCCTGCTGTGGGAGGGAGCAAGCAGCTGCTCTACAGAAATTATCATTTATGACTGCACTGAAGAAAGAAGTAGAAAATGAGGACCAAGAACAGCATGGATACCTGGGAATAGATGAAGATAAAAATCAGTCTAGTAACAGGATTAGCAGGGAACAAACTCTTGTAGACCTGGCTTTTGGTGTCCCCAGCTTTGAACTGAAGCTGCTGGTAGTCATTAATGATTAATGTCTCCAGCATTAACTAAGGATAAACTTTGTGATGGTAACTCTATGAGTAATTAAAACACAAGTTCTATTTTGCATTTAAATTAAGAAATATCTATAGAAAAAAAACGAATTGGGGAATATTAATCAAAAATTTAAACATAAATATATGAAAAATACAAAATTATAGACTCTTTCAGGGTGCAAAGTCCTTTAAGATCATCAAGTCCAACGCAGCACTGCCAAGTCCACCACTGAATTATGTCCCTAAGTGCCATATATACATGTCGTTTAAATGCCTCCAGGGATGGTTGCTCAAACGCTTCACAGGGCAGCCTGTTCCAGTGCTTGACAGCCCTTACAATGAAGAATATTTTCTAGTATCCAGTCTAAACCTCCAAGCCCAACTTGAGGCCAATTTCTCTTGTCCTGTTGCCTGCTACTTTGGAGATGAGACTGAGCCCTCACCTGTGTACTACCTCCTGTCAGGTGGTTGTGGAGAAGGTCCTCCTGGGCGTCATTTTGTTCAGGCTAAACAATCCCAGTTCCCTGAGACACTCCTCATAAGACTTGTTCTCTGGTCCCTTTACCAGTTTCAGTGCCCTTCTTTGGACACTTTCCAGCAAATAGTTCAATAAATTTACAGCATTTGCTCTTTAAAAATAGTGTGCATATATTGCGATTTAAATTAATTCTGCCAATTAGAGTTTAAATGAGTTAATATGAAGTCTTAAAGTGGTTAACCATCTGTCATTTCTCAAATGATCTTAATGGAATAAGTCTTCCATATTACACATATAATTGCTACTAATTTTTGTCTTGTACATGAACTATAGGTGGGGAAAAAAACCCTTGTAATTAACATAAACTGTAAGTGGGCATTTAAGTGTGTTGGCTGTTGATAATTCAAGTAAATCTTATCTGTTGTCACTGCCACATCAGATGGCCAACTGGTCACCATGGTTCTGTAGTTCTATACCAAATCAATGGGAAGGAAAAAGAAGGCCAAAGTAATTTGAATTTTTGAGTGCAGAGACATCAAAAGGGAAAAATACCTAATATATTATCTTCATTTAGATTGTTTTAATTTAATCTGGGTTCACAAGTTCTTTGCTCAGCAATGAATATCTGTTGCATCATGTTACAAGATTACAATTGCAGGGATGTATTCTATTTATATTTTTGGGAACCTTTTCTGCACTTTAAAGATGGTCTTGGCTCTTATTTTCCCATGTTGTTAGTGGATGGTTCAGGAAAACTGCCAGCATAATATTTTTCATCCCTAAGTAAGGGATGCAACTTAGTTGTCATTCCTATTTGCTATTGGATTGGATTATGATTATTTTTTTTTCTTAGACCTTGGCAGAATTTGGATACACAAGGCAAATATTGGGAAGGCTTGCAGTATGCATGTAGGAAATTCTATATAGACATTTATTTTTAATCATAAAATACAGGAAGGATAGGGGCTGATGTTGCATAGTGCAAATGAGGAGGCAGGTGCCACACCTTGTGGACAACACATTAAATTTTACTAAGTTCAGCAAGAGTCTCTGCACAGATAACAAATTTGGTGAGACAGGTCCCCAGCTGTCACTGCATTGAGATGCATCACAGCTTCTTGTGGGTCCAGATCAGTTTATGCCACCAGTCTCACTCTGTAGGGTGCAATACCTTCACAAAGTTCACCCTAGATACCCTTCTGAAGTAAAGTTTTTCTCAAACAAGCTACATGAGTATTCTGAAATAGTATTTCAAAATAAATCCAAATAAAATGAAATTCTTCACCTTTACTGTATGTGCCTGTATATATATGTGTGTATATATATATACACATATGTATACATACATGTGTCTATATATACACATATATATACATACATGTATATATATATTTGTATGTATGTGTATATATATTTGTGTCTATATAATGTATTTTCATACACAAATATGCAAAATTAAATCAATTGCATCATCACATAATTTTTACCTTTTTAAGTTGTCTGTGTCATAAGAGCTATTTAGTGAGACATTCATATGCACTTACTGTTGTTTGTAGCAAATTGTTGTAGCAAATTACTGTAGCAAATTTTGGAGTTAAAAATTTGTCTCTATTTAGAAAGATCTCATTCCAGGGGTAGTTTAGTCAATATAAATAGAGTATTTAAAACTTCATTTGATTCACAAGACAGTGATGTTATGAATTTTAGCACTGTTGAGCATGAGCCTTGGACAGTGCAAAATGGATTTCAGACATACTAGATAATAAAGCTTTAGAATTGACTTAAACCCATGCATTTGGTCTTTGTACAAGATGTTTATGCAAGTTCAGGTTGGGAAATCATTAAAATTTCTCTGCAAAAAAAAATTTTATTTCTTTGCCTCTGTAGTACTATTGTCTTGAGCCTGTTCCTATCTCCATTATAGTGTGCAGTGAAATAAGTATAGACCGTTCATTAAATATGTCACATGATTTCTAAAGATTTTTGAAATAAATGGCCTTGAGAAGTAAAATTTTAACATTTCTCAATTAGGCAAATAATGTTTCTAGACTGGTTTTTGAACTTAAAAACCATATTGCAGGTTATCTTTTAATGATTCTTTAATAAATTGCTTTTTTGCGTCTTTGTAATGCATGGTCCTGTCTGCTTCTGCAGTTTCTGATTTGGTATTTAAGATTGCTCAACTCAGGCCCTGTAATTATCTCCTTTTTCTTTTAAGGTGGATTTCCAAGTGTTTGAATAAAAAAAGAAACCAAAGTGATAAGCATGAATTAATGAAGAATTATGAACAGAGCACCACCCTTTTTATTAATAATAAGTATTTCTGTTTCAATAAAGCTGAGCAATCTGTTTTGTTATCAGTAGTGATAAACCTGTTTCTGGTGGTCTCTTTAAATTGGTGTGGATAGCATGCCAAGCTCTGAAAGAGTAGATGTAGTGACATGGTTTATGTACAGGATTTTTTTGGATGTAGTTTAACCATGTAAGCAGTCCATAAAAGAGCCACTCAGTGTAAGCTGTCTGCTCTGTTAGATGTCGCTGGAGAAAGCAATATGAAGAAACGCTGTGTTTAAATGTTTTTTAATTGTGTTACTGAAGCTAAGATCAGATGATACAGAGAAACAAATTTGGATGGACTGTAAAACCCACTGATCCATTTTTTTTTCTGATTTTTTTGTATTCCAATCATATAAAAATCTCCTTTGATTGAATCACAGATTTTCTCCTAAACATTTCTCTGAAACATTTTCCTCCTAAAAATGACATGTAAACTTCAATCCAGGAATCATTCATCAGACCATGAACTTTTCATGAGTCAGTAATATGTGATTTCAATAAAAATAGACCTAAAGTCTGAGCAGATAACCACAGAAAAAGTAGTGATGGCTCTTTCAATACAGTTTGTACAGAAGCATATTCCATGCTTACAAGAGGATAAGAAACCCTAAAGCTTATGTAGAGTAGGATACCAGGCATATTATCTTTGCATCCAAATCCTGCTATTTAGCTTATGGAAAGTTAATTTTATTGATACTATATGCTTTGAGGGGAAAAAAAAAAATCCATCTTCAAAGACTCGGTAGTTTTTCTTACCCCCCAGAAAAGCAAGTGTTAGGAAGGCACACTCCAATGTGGCAGTCATCTCTTTATATGAAGGACATGCATCTGTGCAAATGATCTTCAAGGCTCTACTCCTGCAAACCTTAGTGGGCTTTCAGAGCTGCTCCAGCCACACACATAGAGCCCTTCCTCCTGCTGTGACAGTCTGCAATCACCTGCTGCCCTCTAATATACTCTTTTCCCTTGTTAAGAGCTGCTGTACATGCCAGGGGTGCTTCTGCATTTCTAAGGCATAAGATGGCTGACTAAGCTTCCTCTTTGAGCACGATACTTAATTTGTCAAATGTAGTTATTTAAGCTGAGTTTACCAATGTGATGTATTCCTTCTCCTGGGATACCAAGATAATGGCTTTGCAGGGTATTTTGGCCTGCTGAATAAGTTTCACACATTCCCATAGTTATTATCTTCTTGTGTGTTATTACAAAATAATTAATAATTAACATTTAAATAAAAACCATATTTAAATAATATCATAATATTAACATAAAATAAGAAAGCCAGGATACTGTTACAATATAGATTATACTTTTTAACCTAATTTGCATGACCATTACTTTATTTTTCTATTATGGAGTGGTTTCACATAAATAGTGTTTCAGCCAGCATAAGAGATTTCACTATGTTAGGAGGTCAGAGTCAAATATTGTTAAATGGATTTTAGAGGGGCTGGATCATTTGGTGAACAATAACAATTTTAGTTATTCATGCTGAGAGCAAAGTAATTAAATCTCATGCTGGAGGGCAGAGGCCTGCAGCCTGTGCTCTGCTGCATCCAGTAAGGGTTGAAGAGAGCATGACTGGTGATACAAGAGACACAAGTCCTTGTTTATAAGAGGCATATTAGGTTAATGTTAATAAAAACCAAACAAATAAACACTCAACAACAGCAAACCCACAAAATTTATTAGTTATATTGAGGTGAAAGTTTCCTCCGTTTGAACAACAGGTCCTTGCCATTACTAGAGGAAAATTTACCTCTACTGATGGATTGGATATGTGCCATTCTGCCAGTTTTTTACTCCTACAGTTTATGGCCACTATTGAAATAGCACGTTGAAAATTTCCATAGTTATTTGCAAATGTTAAGAAATTAATTTTCTTGACAACTCAGTGGGATATGTGAAGTCATTATTTATAAAGAGGAAGATTCAGAGCAGTCTTCCCCCTCAAAATGGGGGAAGAAAGAGCATCTGATTCCAGGTTTAAGACTTGAGTTAAATAGGCAGAACTGGTCTAAGCTGCACTAATAAAATTCACTAAAACCTAGGCAGAATGATACCTATGAAAACTTCACATGCAGGTTAGTCCATGTGTGCTGATTAAAATTAGAAGTCTTTATGTTCCCCAAACAGGTTTTCCTGAAATTTAAATGTCAGGCTCTGAAATTATATGTGGATAGATGAATACTGTTGATATAACAAAAATGCAAGGAGTATTTCCAGAAGATGGAAGCATTTTATTTTGACACCTACAGACTGAGATGCTGCATTTTGAAAATAATAGAGCTTTTCATGTATCATTTTGAAATGACACTTTAGGGCATCTTCTTTTAAGATTCCATTTACCATTTCTTAAAAATTGCAAACTGAAACATTAAAATGTTCTGTAACCTAAATACTTAAGCAATGCTTTTTTCTTCAGATTAAGTAGTGCACTGCAAGCCAAGACAAAATTACATTCTCCAGACTGTTAATTTATTCCCAAAAGGGATATTTCCTAATATGTCCTAGTCACCAGACTGAGGAGTCTCATCCATCACACTCCAGTGCTAGGACATGCCATGCTAGAAGCCCCTTGAAAAGCAGGCAGACCTCTGTTTCCAGGTTATTTATTTCATCTAAATAAAGTGCTTTGTATGGGCTGAGGGGAGGGAAAACACGGGCTGCACTTCGAAGACCTGCCTTCTGCTAACCATGCCGTTTGCAGTTTGGAGTGTGCGTCTCGCACCATTAGTCAGCTTTCTGAAGGAAACCCGAAGAATCCCACATAAGATCAACCTGCATGAATAAATTATACAGTAGAAGTAGCATATGGTTTTTCAGTATGCTAGCCAACTCTTCGGCAAATGTTTATGGAGAATACTGTAGCCCACATAGAAAGTGTAATGATGGTGGCTCCCTGTTAATGGAAGTGGAATTATGCTGCAGTGCAGTTATTACATACTAGTATGGGATAAAAATAAATACCCTGGCTATACCATGGTTAAATGTTCACATAGCTAGCCCTATTGCCAGTAAATACTACTGTGTTTCTCTCTTTTTAATCTGGAAATCTATACAAAGCTCCTATTTTGTTGTGGTTTTAAAAATTCAGAACCATCCCATTCTTGTTTCCCTTTTCAGAGCATGATGAATGTGTAACGAACCAGCACAACTGTGATGAAAATGCACTCTGTTTCAACACTGTGGGCGGGCACAACTGTGTCTGCAAGCCAGGTTACACAGGAAATGGTACCATCTGCAAAGGTAAGCTCCTGGAAACCTGAACGAGATGCTCCATCATTGGTGATGCAATGCTGGATGTTTGCCTTGCGCAAGACAGACAAAATGCCAGGCTAGGCACTTGGGTCCTTCACCTATATGATCTTCACAGGCATATACACACTGACTTTGCATTTGGCAGTTTGCAGTAATTTGAAGATGATGCATACATAGATAGTAGGCTCTAAAATTTGAAGTAGTTATGTTTCATTTTTTTGTGTCAGCAGTTTTTATATATGGTACACTATTCAAGGAAGCCCACAGTTATCAAGAAACCTACGTCTATGAAAACATTGTCAGATTTACATTGTCTGTGGTCAATGACTTGCTATTTTACTTGGATGATCGAAAAATTGTTTGGTATGTCTTGTTATCATAAGTGAGAAAAGCAGTAGACATGGGCATACAAAACTTTCACTACAAGTGAGACAGTGTCATGTTTTCTAACATTCCGATTCACTTCCAAATATTAGAACTTAAATTTCTAGTCTTAAAAAGATGCTTTCCCAGAGGTACAATTCTGCTTTTATTCCTGTTGCATTTCACATTAGAAGAAATTGTACTTGGTAGCTGGGCCCAGACCCTTGGAATTTCTCAAGCTCTGATCACAGGAATTAGAGAGCGCTTGAAAAAAAAAGTAGCGTAGCCGTAGGGGAATGAGCTTAGATGTGGGAAGTGGGACAGATGCAGCAACACCATACCCAGTGTTCCTTGAGGTTGGACCTCAGTGCTCTTGACCTCTTAGATGTCAGAATCTAAGGGTCCAGAGTTAACATTGGTAATATCACATAGATGCCTTCTGCTGCTGTCTATTGCCAAATCTAAGCACCCAGAATTTCTTTAATTGTCAAGTCTGATTGAGGTCTTAGCACTAGTTATTCAATTACCTGATTAACAGTACAATTTTTCTATATATACCACAGACAAGCTCTTTGTAAAACATGGCAGCCTGGTTCACTTCCAGTCAAACACATGAGTAGAGGGAGGCATGTCAGCAGATATGTCCTTCTGTGCTGGGCTCTCTGGGGAATAAGAAGAAAGTCTTGTTCTGATGAGGTTTAAACCCAAAGCATCTTCTTTAAGACGAACCCAGCTCACTCCTGTGCTGTGCTTGGTAGTAGTCCCAAATTCTTCTGCTGGAGGTGAGTCAGCTACTAAAAGATTCTTTGGGTCAAAGAGAAGGTGCATAACCCTGTAGCACTGTGTTCAGCTCTTCTGAATAAGAGCTCTGACTGCAGATCTGACAATTCAGAGGGCACCTGGCCCCACTGTGAAAGAAAAGTATATCCCCGCCCTCCCTCCTCAATATTGAGAAGGCAGTATGCAGGAGAAGGCTCTAAGAGTGTCTGTTGAAATCTGAGCAATGCACTTCTCTGCAGCCCTGGCTTGGATACCAGTGTCCTTCAAAGAGACCTGGATACTCCTCTTGCCCTCATGTCTTTGGCAGCTTTTCATGCACTGTGCTGCCAGCTGCAATCCTGTGCACCATGCACTCCTGGACTGGGAAGCTTAGATGTCTCAGTGACAATGGTCTCACACCACAAGGCTGGTGTCTCAAAACTGGATAGCTCAAATCTGTAACAGTTTTCTCTCAGGTGTGCCATAAGACCTCATCAGTAGTGCTGTTACACACAGCAGCTGCAAACCAAAGCCTTGCACCTCTGGCTGGTTACAAGTGCAGGGCTAGACCAGTGCCCTGAAGCAACTCTTTGTGTTGATTATAACTTCCAGATGCCTAGTTTCACCTACAGTTTCTTCTGGCCAGAGCATTTCCAATTCCATATTGCAGGTGCAATCAGCACAACTAACAGCTACTGTGCTTTCAAGCAGAGCTGGTTGCATTTCTGGGTCCACAGGAGTGGCTCTTGAAAGCATGCACTCCTGGAGAACACTACATCAAAATATGTAAGCGCAGCATGCCAAAGAACAAACCCAAGGATTGACTTTAAGTTGTAAATGCTGAAAGTTTCAAAGTTCTTCAGAATCCCTTGAGACAAAATTAGTATTTTTATTGTTTCTGTTAAATTACTTATTAAAGGACTGAGCTAGCCAGACAGTTTAATACTCAGTTGTGCCTATTATGTTCAGGCCTTTATTTGGGCAGCAGAACAGACCAGCGCTGCCCTAGGAAGAGTCTGTTCCAAGGGAAGATGTTGTCTTTCCTTGCTTCCCAGTGCATGCGAAGGAGCACATATGGGAGCTGTTGTCTTCAGATGATTTACTCTAATCTCCTTCTGTGGCTTGTCAGCCCATCTGGCCAGTGAGGCAAGGGGCCATAAACCATCTCTTTGTGACCTCTGTCCTTCGGAGAAGGCAGTCTCTGCACTCTGTGCCGCACGGGCAGTGTTCTGTGCCAGCCTGCTGGCAGACTGTGTCCACCTGCAGGATTGCTGAGTGTGATTCTCTTACCCATACATTTTGATTTTGCATTTTGCAGCATTTTGCAAAGATGGGTGCAGGAATGGAGGAGCCTGTATTGCATCCAATGTGTGTGCCTGTCCACAAGGCTTCACTGGGCCCAGCTGTGAAACTGGTAAGATTATAACTTAATTTACAATGAAGATAATCCAAGGAGGATATTTGAAGTAATCCAAGAATAAAGGAGAATTTAAGGTTATGCCCTGAAAGAAGAAGCTGCCACTAAAACGTTACTCACTTTTCTTACATGCTTCCCAGGAGAATATATTACAGCAATTCTAATTAGAAGCACATGGACTGCAAAAATTAGAACATGAATTAAGACATCTTGGGTTTTGATGTTTCATAATTAATAAGATTATTATGGACTTGCTTTTCACCTCAAATAGCCTTTGGTGTCTCATATAAATAACAGATAATCTGACATCTGGAAATAAATTTGAGTAACTGATTACTTTTGTGCTGTATATGTGTTCGTGGTTCACTAACCCATCTTCATTTGCAACCTTATTTGAAGACTTGTGATTAACCCAGCTTGCTTTACTCAGTGTTAAGGCAGGTTTCAGTGTTTTTACTCCTTTCACAAGCATTCCTTTATCTTCCCTCGCTACCCCTGAGGATGGCAGTACCACAAGGCTTTGTTTTAGAACTTTATTTTTTAAGTCTTGGATCTAATCAAATTGCCCAGCAGAGTAGGTAAAATGTTAATTCTTAGCATCTCAAGTGCCTGTAAATAATTTTTCAAAGTTCAAATTAATAGCTTCAGCACCTTTATTGCTGCAGATTTTTTAAATGCATTCTAAGCATACTTGCCTCCAGGAGGTAAAGGGAGAAAGCTTTCTTAGATTAATTGGCTTCAGTATGCCTAACAAAAGGGCAGTCTGCCACCTATGATTGACTATTGTTGCTGTTCTATATTGCCTTCAATAAATCTTCCAAACAGTAGAAAGGAGGTCATTTGAGCAAGTATTGCTTTCATCTGACTTGTAAACATATCTTGTTTAATGAAAAACACAGCCCGGGCTGAATTCTGTATTATCTGGTCTATTGGAGAGGTGAGAAAATTGGTTGTTTTCATTCTTCTGTATTTGATCAGATATTCCCACAGAGCACATGAGGGATACTGTGTGAAAAGCAGCATCCTAATTGCTCATCTATTTCTAAAACAATGTTGAAAGAGCAATTTTTCAAGTATTGCTCACTATTTCACAGACTGTACATACCATAGTGCAGGGTACCAAGTTCTCTCCATTGTAACACTGCTTGGAACAAATTGTATGCTAAGATATTGCTCAAGTATTAAATCAGTTAGTTTGTTTTAGTGATGGCTGTCTTACATGTTCCTTGAACTGCTCTCCTGTTCTCAACTAAATATAACATGGATAGTTTCAAAGTGCATAACCATCTTTTGCAGCTTTATACTCCTATCTGAAGTGTATAGACTAGAAGCATATTCTCTTTAGTCTCCTTCTATAGTCAATGTTAATGGCCACTATCAAAGAGAGATCTTACTGGCTTTTTAGAATTGACCCTGGAAGTCCTGCCTGTACTCCCTTCTTTATAGGACAATCTAGGGATATTCAGTCCCCAATCCAGTATATTCAAGTACCTTAAGCTAACTTAAATTAGATTAACTGCATTCAGCCCCAAATGTCCTTCAAAAGAATATGAACTACTGGCCTAACTTCCCATCCTTCCTGCCCTTCAGGAAACATATAGGGAGGCAGGCAGAGGCTTGGAGCACATCTTGTGCCTTTTTGAATACCTGATCTCAATGTTTAACATCTGGTTAGTATGGTGGTGATCTGATAATCACATAGCTAGTGATAATGTTGCTATGATGTGGAGCCAATTTGCCAGCCCCAAACCAATTTCATAGCTCAGTTTTCTGAGGAAAAGACCCTCTCTCCTGTTTAATTTCTGTTGAACATCATATTTTTTTTTCCTACTATAGAAATAAATAATGCTAAAAGTCAGCCACAGGAGCACGGGTCTGGTCACCTCATGTGGAGACTAATATGCAGAGTAGGATTGTCATCTACTTGTGCATGGCTTTGAAACATACAGTCTGAAATACGGTGAGAGTGGCAAATGGAAGAAATATCTGGTGGGTAAATAGTAAAAGCTGATCTTTTCTGAGACAGCACTGTAAGAAAAGGGGTGCTGTATACAGCCATAAAAGAAAACTGGAGCTTCAAAGAGTACACTCATAGTGAATGTAGCAGAGTTTGCTGAAGGTACTTCTCGTTAGGCTTGAAATGTTTCGTACTACAAATAATTTATGCTGGAAGCTTCCCTTTGGGCAGTCTCTATATCTACAAAGGTGACGCAATCTTCTCTAGGCAGATGTCTTCCATTGCAATCGCATACAGAGAAGGGAAGGATTCATGTAAAGGTACCAAATCTATTTTAAAATTGCACATCACTTACTTCTGTTTATGCTACACATATTTTAAAACTGCTTATTGAAGAAACTTGGGATTTTAAACTTAAAATATACAGTTATGTAGACATTATCGGCAGCTGCTGAACCTATGAATTAATTAGCAGGAGATTGAAACCCCAACAATGACCTAGAAAATGCAATCATCAGTTCTTACCGTTTCTTTCTGTAAAAGGTGTTTAAGAATTCTGTTTAAATTATTTCTCAGAATCATAGAAAAGAAAGGATGAAGTTGGAAGGGACCTCTGGAGATCATCTTATCTAATCTCCCCACTCAGATCAGGGTCAAATACAGCTGGCTTCTACAGCTGGCATACAGGACTGTGCCCTGTTGGATTTAGAGTATTTTCAGGGTTGGAGACTCCACAAGTTCTCTGGGCAACCAATTCCAGTGTTCAATCACCCTCAGAGCACAAAAAAAAAAAATCTTTTCATTATGTTCACATAAAATTTGCCATGCCCCTAGTCCCTTTTCTGGACATGACTGAGAGTTTCTAGCTTCTTTCAACACTGTTAGGTATTCATACACAATTATAAGTTTCCCCTCAACCTTTTCATTTCCAGGCTGAGCATCTCAGCTCTATTAGCCTCTCCTGGTATGACAGATGCTCTGCTCCATTAATCATCTTCACTGCACTGCACTGGATTTGCTCCATGTCTCTCCTGTACTAAGGAAAACAGTGCAAGATCCAGCACTCCAGAGAGGATCCTAGCGCATGAAACAGAGGGTCATGATCATGTCCCGTGACCTGCTGGCAACTCTGGAGGCTGTTGGCCACCTTTGCTACAAGTGCATAATGCTGCCTCATGTTCAGCTCATATCCACCAGCACCTCCAGATTGGTTTCTATCAAGTAGCTTTTCCACTGCCCTTCTGGTGCCTGAGGTTGTTTCTTAATAGTTGTAGGACTTTGCATTTCCCTCTGAACTTGAAGATTTTCCCAGCGGCCAGTTTCTCCAGCCTGTTGAGGTCCCTAATGTCACTAAAACTATCAGGTGTACCAACTTCTCCTCCAAATTTCCTATCATCTGAACATGTCCTGAGTGTGCTCTCTGCCTTATTGTGCAAATGTTAAGCAGTCCTGGCCCAGCACTTGTTGTTTACCTGGGTGTATGTTGGTAAGTGACTAGTCTCCAAATGGATGTTGTACAGCTGAACAGAGCTCTCTGATGCTGGGCACTCTGCAGATTTTCTGTCTATCTCGCTGTCCATTTATTTAGCCCTCACTTTTTAGCTTGTCTCAGGATGTTATGTGAGTATCAAAACTTTGCTAGTTTTTGATACTCACATAACATGTGAGTATCAAACTTACATGATGTACTGCTCTTCTCCCATTTACCAAACCTAGTCATCTTACTTTAGAAGGCTATCAGGTTGGTCAGGCATTATTTCATCTTCATAAATCAGTGTTGACTGTTCCAAATTACTTTCTTATCCTTAATCTGTTTAGAGGATACCATAATCTTCCCAGGGGTGACTAATCTATAGTTCCCTGGATCCTTGCCTTTTTCAAAGATAGGAAGGACATTTGCTTTCTTCCATTTCTGAGGAGCTTCTTTCAGTCACTCTGACCTTTCAAAGACAATTCAGGTTGGCCTCAAGTGTGACATGATCCAGCTTCCTCAGCACTTCTGGGTGCATCCAATCAGGTTTGATTGATCTGTGTTTTTTTCCTGTTTATTTAGATATTGATCCTTCTCCCCCATGGGTAGATGTGTCTTGCTTCAGACAGAATTTTCCACTGGTCTTGGTGACCTGGGACACCTGAAGGCAAATCTTACCTAAAAAGACCAAAGTGAAGAAGGAGTTGAGCACCTCACTGTTTAAAATTTCCTTTCCAAAAAACCCATACTTGCATACTCAATCAGTATCCGTATTTCTCCCAAAGCCTGAGAGGGATGATGCTGTCTATGCTTAGCTCCTCCCTGTGCAGCCTAAACTCAGTGCAGCTTTTGCAAAGAGAAGTGAAGTCCTGTGTAAGTAAGAATGGTTTCATAACATTTTTTCTTCCAAAATGGTGCTTCTGGGGCATCAGTAGGAATCTCACTTCTGTTGGAAACATAAGAAAGAGAATCAACTCTTACTGCTGGTTGGGTATTTCAGTGTGCAATATTCACTGTGGACTGTCTTGCAGTTAACAGAGCACAGAGCTGTTACAACACCTTTGAACGATCTGCTGGGAGCCTTTTAGATTAATGATGAAATGTGCCATGTGGAAATGGAACAGTGGAAGGAGGTGGCAGATGGAAGAATCATATGCAGATATATCAGCCAATACCACCTTTTAAAAAAAATTGGTATTAAGCCAATAAAAATGAGGCTAAAAGTCATCAAGTCACAAAAATGAGTGGGAGAATTTCTATGTCTCCTCCCAAAGGATATGGATTGAGTCATTATTAATGTTGGGGGATACATTCATTGGCTTAGGGAGGCGGGGTTTATATTTTAAAAAAATTTAAGTTTTATAAGACACACCAGCAGTTTATCAAGTAGAGCAGCTTTCTGCAGTGTAGAGATGAGACTACCAAGTAAATCTAAATGTATTTGTGTCTGGTAAACTTTTTCAAAATACCTGACTTAATACTGTTGTCTTTGATTGCAAAATTAAGAAATCTTCAATTGGCATTTTTAAGTGCTGTCTTAAATTGTATTTGAAGTGTGTTATATTTAGAACTCAGAACCGGATGACTTTGTTAGATACGCTTGATGTTACTGCAACTCTCCTTTAATCTGTTGACAGAGCTTTAGGAGTGGACCTGCTCTCCTACTATATATGCATATCTGCTAGTGTATGCATACAAAATTACTGCGTTTTTGCTGCTTGTCAGCTTCTATTTTTTGAGTTTCCACACTTGTTTTGCGCTTTGAGTTTTCCTATGGACAGCTTTTAATTATGCATGAGATAAAAAAGCAGAGTTTGCTACTAGTAGTGTTTTGATGTAGTTTTTGTTAACAGGTGGCTGCAAGTTTCTGGATGATTTTCTGCCATTTGAATTTCCTGCTAATGAATTTTCCTTGGTTATTGCAGGAATCATGTCCACCTGTTACTAAACAATCCATTTCAAGCTGCTGAAAATAAACTGGCAGACAAAGCTCTTACCTTTGAATGCAACAGTTGAGAAAAATTTTAGCTTACAGATTCTACATTAATTCAGCCATACATTATTACTAACATTTGGCTTAATTAAAGGTGTAACTTTAAAAGCAAGAGTTATACCAAGAAGGGACACCTCCCCTATTTCATTTGTTTTCATAGTCCACTGGGCTTATTTGGAATTAGGTGTCTTGAGTATTCAGGCTCCTGATTTTGGACTCCTAAGTTTGAAACTTAGAAGTTAGAGGATACTTCTGTCAGGGAATGTTTTATTTACATTAATGATCTGATTTCAATTCATGGAAATAAGAGGAAGTAGAGCTACTCTATAGAGTCTGTAAAAAGCTGCAAGAAAATAGTTCTTAAGCATGATTTGCAGCATAAAACATTTTAATAGATGCCAGTTTGCAATAGGAATTCATAATGTTCTGAAGGTCTGAAAGTCAGGCCTTTGGAGTCACTTTGGAGTCTGGCATTTCAATGACAGTAATTTTCAAACTTCGTGAGCTATTATAAACTTTTCTTTTGGTGCATGAAAAAACAAACAAACAAACAAACAAAACCCCACCCAGAACAGAGCCCAGAGAAACTCAATTGTGCCTTTACTACATGTCCAGCTCATTGCTGGACTTCGTTGCCATAGCCTTGGGGAATCACTGCCATTTTTCTTCTTTGAGTACTTCCAAGTGCTCTTCATTTCCTTGGCAAGTCTCCTAGCTTCCTGCCCTGTTGAAATTTGGGTATGTGGCATGTTGGGTTGAGAGGTTTCACCTTTCTAGCTGTAGCTGAAATGTAGATAAAAGCACAGAGTTCTCAGTATCCTGTTAAAACAGGCTGAACTTTAACAGTAAATATCTAACTGTGCCTTTTATCCTTGGAAGCTGAATCTCTGAAATGAAAACATTTCTGAATTACACCTTCATTTAATTAATATCTTCTGTGGTTTCCATTTCAGCAGAAGGAGACAGGGCCCAGCTGCTAAAAATAATGTAATGATTTTGCTGAGGATGTTGAAACATGCTTTATAAATTACATCTCTGCTACATAAAGTCCCTACTCAGCTTGCACAGGCTGAGTAATGAGTAGTCTGCATTACAGTCTTTCTTGCCCTTTTCAAAGATGGCTATGTTGCATGTCAGCTACTTATTTCAGAAGCTAGAACTAGCCTTGGTTTATTGAGGTAAGGCATATAACTGGTGTGTTTAGTGTTGCCTGTAGGAAAAGCAGATAGTAGAATCATGAGCAAACTAATGGAAAGAATCCTATAACATCAACTTCTGTGTCTTCTTTAAGCATAGTAGCTAGTTCTAACTTAGACTAATATGTCACTGTGATAAATTTCCAGTCAGTTGATATGGAACCCTAATAATGAATTTTGAATATGTAATTTGTGTTCTGCAGTCCTATCACTGAACTACAGTTATGCAATTTGAAATAAGCGTCCTCAGATAGAATTTTTTTGGTGACATGAGGAGAGGTTAGCAGGGTATGGCTGTATGAGGTATTTCCTTACAAAGCCATATGAATGTACCAGCACCTGAGTGACAACATTACTGCTTTCCTTGTGGTTGTAAAATTTTTAATGCTTTCAAAATATAAAGTGACTTTTGAAATTTAAACAAGAAATTTAAACAAGAACTACTTGTAAGGAGTAGGCTAAAATCAACACAGTAATTTGCACAGTCACTTTACTGTAATTTTTGTGTTGCCCAGGGTGAAAACTATTAAATTTTACTTTCTGAACCACTGTATGTAGTAGCTACTTAGGCACTGTATGTAGTAGCTACTTAGGCACTGTATGTGCATAAGAGCAATGATTCAAATACAGAACTGGGCTCCCATGAACTATCTAATCCAATATCTTGGTGGTGTCACCAAGTCCTTTCAGAACTTGGAAATTATATATATATATATAAAATACATATATATATATATATATATTTTTTTTACTTGCCTCAATTTCAAATAAATAGTTTCTCAGAACAGTAATTCTAGGAATTTGGACTTCTGCACTGCTTACATGCCTCTGGTTAATGTAGTTTTCTGATGTACTGCATAGGGCACAATATCTGTATCTGTTCCTGACTCTCCAGTCAGGCGAGATAAACAGGGAGAAATAGCTTCACTCACAGAGCGTGACTTTCCAGGCAGACAGGCCTAATTTGTACTGTCAAATCTGATATTTGTAGAAAGTTTCTGAAAAATCTCATTTGGCTGCTCTAGAGCAGAGAGTGCTTTTGGTTCCTGTATTTTTGTTCCTGTAGTCCTCTTGATAAACCTTACATAAATTATGAGGTTAGGAGCCATCATCTTTCCAGCTTATTGTTGATAAGCTAGGCAATAGGTAACTGTGTTGTACCTTTTCCCCTTCTTAAATACACTATCCCAGCATGGGCTTGGCCGGTGGCAGGTCTGTCTTGGAGCGGGCTGGCTTTGGCTCTGTTAGACATGGGGGAAGCTTCTGACAGCTTCTCATAGCAGCCACTGCTGTAGCCTGTCTGCCTTAGAAAACCTGGCCTTGCAAATCTAACATAGCCTCTTTGTCTTGCCTGAACATTCTCCACTCATTAGTGTGAAGGGCATAAAGTAGTTAAAGTTTATTCTCCAGCTCAAAAGAATTTGCAAGATCCTTTACAGAGAGTACCAGAAACTACACCACAGAGTTGCTGCTGAAACCCTTCTTCATGAGATTTTTTTCCTCATGGAAAAAATTAATAGGTTTGTAGGTTTTTATTCAGAAATAAGTATAGAAACCTGAGTCTGTGATGTTTACTGTCTAAGTTTAGATTCAGAAAGGACTGTTGCTGAAAAGAGAATACTGCATATTCCTCAATACTAATAAAAATCTAGCAAATCATAAATTATTGTAATTTCAATTGTTATTACAATTTCAGCAAATTTCAGCTAGCTATATTCCAATAAAGGCCAAGTCTTTGTATTTACTATTAAGAGGAAGTTCAAAACAGAAGAAGAAGATGTGATTTGCAATCTCAGATACTGTGTTCAGCTGGAGAATGTACCTTTCTTGCAAGGAATGCTCTATGTTAACAATGTTCCAAGTGTTGATTAAGGCTACAGAAAAATAGACACGTGCACCCAATGGATCGGTTGCAAACTTGACATAAATGGTATAGATAAGCTGTTCATGAGATTCTGAAACTCATTTTGTTTGTGTACAAAACAACTTCCTGCTGTTCCCTTTTTCCAAATATTTTCCTTGAAAATGTATAATAATATGAAGTTAATGACTAGTGCTGGTGCTATATCAAACTAGTATTTCACATATCATAAAAATCAAATGTCCTTAGAGGCCAGCAGAACTGTACAGGGGCTGTTATACTTCTACAAAAAACATGTGTGGTCTACATTGTAAGATCTGTCTGAAACAAATAATGCAAGACTTCAATCACAGTATCAAAAAAAACATAGAATGGTTTAGATTAGAAGGGACCTTTAAGACCATCTAGTTCCAACCCCCCTGCCATTGGCAGGGACACTTTTCCCTGTACCAGGTTGCTCAGAGCTCTGTCCAACCTGGCCTTGGACACCTTGGACACAGCTTCTCTGGGCAACTTCTTCTAGGGCCTCACCACCCTCATAGTAAATAACTTCTTCCTAACATCTGATTTAGACCTACTCTCAGTTTTCAAGCCATTTCCCTTTGTTCTGTCACTACATGCCCTTTGTAAATAGTCTTTTCCAATCTTTCCTTTAAGTTCCCTTCAGGTAGTAGAAGGCCACAATTAGGTTACCCTGAAGTCTTCTCTTTTCCTGGCTGAACAATTCCAATTCTCTCAGCCTTTCCTCGTAGGAGAAGTGCTTCATCCCTCTAATCATCTTGTTGGATCTCCTCTGGACTCACCCCAGCAGGTCAATGTCCTCCCTGTGGTTGGGAGCCCATAGCTGGCTGCAGCACTGCAGCACTCCAGAGTGGAGTAGAGGGGCAGAGTAGGGGCAGAATCACCTCCCTTGACTGTCTAATCGTGTCCCTTTTGATGCAGCCCAGGATGTGTTTGGCTTTCTGGACCATGCCCAGCTTTGGGTCTCTGGTCATGTCCAGCCTCTCCTCCCCCAGCACCCCTGAGTCCTTCTCAGCAGGGCTGCCCTCGATCTGTTCATCCCCAGCCTGTGCTGATACCAGGGTTTGCCCCAGCCCAGGTGCAGCACCTCGCACTCGGTCTTGTCAAACCCCATGAGATTCCCATGGGCCCACTGCTCAGGCCTGTCCAGGTCCCTCTGGATGGCATCCTGTGCTTCAGGTGTGTCAACTGTGCTGCTCAGCTCAGTGTCATCTGCAAATGTGCTGAGGGACCACTTGATCCCTTCATCCCTGTCATTAATGAAGGCATTAAATAGCATCAGCCCCAATACGGACAATTATTATCAGTGAGTGTCCTTGTGACTTCTATTCTCTATTTGTATTACCAAATAAAGCAGGTGGGAGAGTAAGGGCAAGGGGTAGATGGAGCCCCACTTTCTCCTCATTTCAGATTTGGAATCAAGCCACACGAGGCTTGATTGAAAATTGAGTAGGTGAAAAAGTTTCCATAAGAAGAGAGTAGCAGAAGTCTAGGTAGGATGTAGGTAATCTCATTTCTTCTCCCTTTGCCCCTCTGTTAAAATAGCTGAGAGAAAACATGGTGGGGTTTGTAGCATGTTTGTCAGTGGGAAGTACAGTGAATTTGTAAAACGTAAAAAAACCCCTTTCACTTTCAAGGAGGACATATTCAAAAATGTCTATCTCATTATATATATAAAAAAAGGTTTAAAACTTGTCTTTGAGAGTAAACAAATGAGATCTGCAGCAAACCAGGATTCTGCAGATCAGATACTTTTGCCTGGCTGCAATGTTTGAAAGGAAGGTCACTCTCCCTGTTCTCACCTGAATTTTTCTCAGATAGGACAAGTAAGCTCAAAAATAGCAGGAGACTTTAGAAGGGCTTTAGAAGCTTGGAATGTTTACTTGCTTTACTTTGCTTTACATTTTTATTTATAATTATTCACAAAGAAAATCTTTTACAGAATTTAAACAAAAAATGCCCATATTGAATTTAATGCACATTCTGGATTTAGGCATGAACCCTGCTTACCTCATCCTTTCAGTTTTATAGCTAAAGATGCCTTGCTGCTTCATCCTTCTGTGTCTTTTTCTCCATATTCCTTGCCTGACAATTTCTTGGGTGCATATAATTTCTTTCCTCCCTCCGTGTCAAATTTTAAATCACAGAAGATTTTTTCTTTGCTGATGAGTCACGTATTGATACCTTTTTCTCTTTATATCTTTCTTTAGCTTGCTGCAAAACTACAATCGTATATGTAGCAGCTTAAGGAAAAGAAATGGGGAGAAAGAAACCAGGGAAGACAGAATACTACAAAACAGCTCTAAGGAGACAGGATTTTCTTGTTATTTCTAAAAAAATCTAAATGCATCCACTACTTAGCTATTGTTTGCTATGGGGAAAAAAATCCTTTATTAAACGTGAAAACTAAAGTTTCAGCTACATTCTTAAAATACAGTGGGCTATATATAGAATGTGAATAGTGCAGCTGGGCAGCATTATAATAGAATTTTCTTCTGTTATATAAGGGAGATAGGGATGACCTTCATCACTCATTGTAAGCTCTCTCATGAATTATGAGTCATTCAACTATTAGTGGAATTAAAATCTATAACACTGCCAGTCATTGTCCTGTATCCCTATGGAGCTCTTCCTTTTGCTGTCAACATGAGGACGTCTGCAGTCTGTACATATCATGCCAATGCTATGTTTATAGCCCAAGCAAAGAAATAGTGATTTAGTTTTAAGCTGTTTTTACAGCTTTTTCATATTTATATTGAGAATATTTACTGTTTTCTTGATGACTTGTTGTCAACTGTAGATGAAAGAATAATGTAAATGGGTTTCTTCGCTTTTTTTTTGTGCTTCAGCAATTTTATACAATCTCTACATGATTTGACAGGATTTCAGGAGTAGCAATGCAAATTAGTTGTCTATGGCCTAAGAGTCCTGGTAAGACGCCACTGGTAATAAAATGTAGGTAAGAATGTCTTAAACTTTAGCACACATATACTATGTGCAATACCCTGACCAAAGAGTAGAGGACTATGATAGGAGACCAAGCTCAAATCAGAGTGTCAAAACCAATTCCTAGTTCCCCAAACTGTGTTTGAGTTGCTTTGAGGGCTCTTTTGTTTGTTTTCTGTAATTTGCCTCTGAACGAAATGCTTGGAAATTTACTGTAATTCTTAACAGATCAGAGCTGATCTGAAACAACCTTTTACAAGGCTGAGAATATGCTGGTGGCATCAGTCTTTCATGTGAAAACATCCTAACTCATGGTTATGACTGACTTGACTCCTCACTTGAGGAAACCCAAGATCTTTTGTCAGTACACTGTGCAAGTGAAGGCTTCCTTCACACTCACTGGAAAAGAGGTAACATTTGGCAAACCTAGCTCTTCTCTTTTCAAATTAGTTCCCTTTTTTTAGAACTCAGATACCCTTAGCCATTTTTAGCAGCTGCCCACTAGTGTGTTAGTCCTGTTTCTCATGAGCAGATGCAGTGATATGACTTTCAGATGCTAGTAGGCATCTAAAACAGGTATGTCAAGGTATAAAAGTGTTTTTGCTATCTTGGAGAAAAGAAGTACTTTTCTTTTTCAAGATAGGGCTAATAAGCAAACAGAAGCATCTGTTCTAGTTAACATGAGATGCTGTACTGAGAATGATAAACTCTGTGAAAGCAAAACCATCTCTTTGTCAACAACTACAAATAGAGGCCAAATTATTCTTAATTAGTCTTACTAATGAGGATTGGCATGATTGGTGTCACACAATAGAGCTGAAAAATAAATTATGCTTATTTTGCAGTATTCATGAATGCACCTAGTTCATCATGGCCAATTAAGTGCTCTGAATTTCAATTTGTATTTGCTACAAATACACTTTCTTTGATGATACTGAGTGGGCAATGGGAGGCATAGTTTCAATTATTGGTGTGATCTGTGATTGATCAGTTTGTCACAACAAAGAATTGCTAGCAGGGCCACATGGTGAAGCAGTCAGTGGAAAATTCCCTTTGATAACGTTTCTATCTAATTTTGGAGCACTGCCACTGCCACACATGAAATACCAACACGATTGAATTTCTTTTTGCTGGCATTTAGCAGGACCTATGGGGGTGTGCAGAAATCAATGGGGGATCAGGAGTCTGGAAAATTGCATACTTGAAGAATTAATGAACTATAATTCTGTATTACATTCTCAATCACATTTTGCTTCCTTTTCATTAATGTAACTAAATTAGTTTTCCATGGACAGGGTATTTTATAAACTGCAATCATGGTCTTGCTGGGATTAAAATGAAAAAAAAAAAAAGACCTGTTATAATAGTAGCTATTTTTTCATGCAACATGACAGTTGGAAATTTTTAGTGAAGAACATATCATCTGCAGCACTGACTCCACCTGTCGAAGCAATTTTAAGATGACTTAACCATAAGTTCTACTAGATTTGGGAGGTGTTGAGATAGAAGCAGCAACTCCAAAGACATTCCAAATACTTTTTTTTCCCCCCAAGATGGGCCTTATTCATTATCCAGGGAAGCAGGGAGAGGAAGTGCCACAGTCTTTACTCTTCTCTGAAGGCTGTGGCTGAGATAACTGGTGTTTCTAGTGCTGTGTAGAGAAAGTTCTTCTGCTCATGGAATTTTGTTATGGTAGGATAGAATTCTGGGTGACTCCTCTCCTTGCTGTGTCCCATGGACCATCCATAAGCTTGCCCTTTATGATTTGAATTTGTAACTGAATAAAATGTTGGGATGAAATTGTAATTAAAACCAAGACTATTCTATGGTTTAATGACAACTTTGATGTGAGAACCATACAATGAAAAGAATGCCCTAGTACTCGAGATATGATACCATATCTTTAAAGAGTTCCTCAAACATGACAAATCAGAGTGAGATTGTAAACAAAATCAGTCTCTAGGACTGTGATTGACAAAGGAAGAAAGTTCTTTTTGGAGTCAGGAGCAGTGTTAGAAAAAAAAGGAGCTGATCAAACTTTACAAAATAATTTAAAAGTCATTCCAAACAACTTTTCTGGTATCACTGATATCTTCCTGAATTATGTCAGCATTCTTAGCCACTACATTCTTGAGGGTTTTATTCCTCTTTATGATATTTTTATGCATATGGTATATGAGAATGTAGTGGGATGGAAATCCCAAAGTTCTTATTGTTTTGTTTTAACAGTAAGATAGCTCCAGTATATTGAGCTACTTTCAGAATTTTACATTTCTCCTCCTTGACATGTTTTTTGCATAAGGTCTCAAATCAAAGGTCTGCTTGAACAGGAGAGTCTTCTCAAGTATCATCATATTAGAAATCTGTTGTCACATGAAAACCAACACAAACACTTTTCGGTTCTTAAATGTGAGAGATGGGACTCTAGAATTTGCAGCAGAGATGAACCCTTTTCAAGGCTAGTCCAGAAAATTGAGTCATTGACAGCAAATACATCATGTATTATAGTGAACTTTCATTTAGTCCTACTGAGTAAGTCCTTTTCCTCCTTCCATATGTATTTACTAAAATTAGATAACCCAGACATCATCTTAATACTACTGTATATTCTGAGCATAAATCTGAATAGTTGAAACATTACCTTTTTACATACAAGCCAGACATAATATCCTTGAAATTGTATTTACATATGCAAAGGCATATCAGAGTCTGACTGTTCCAAATGTACCCATGAAAAAACCCCGTGTATTGAAGATGTATCTGTTTAAGCAGCTTCTAAGTCTCCTAAACCACTTCTTCAGTGATCTGTTGCTGAAATTATTTTTCTTTCAGTTGTTTGCACTTCATTTATACTATATACGGGGCTGGGATATGGATGGCTCAGGAGGTAAGTGTTAGGCTGGAAAGGCTGTTGCCTTTGAAATGAGGTCTCAAATTCGGGCTGAGTCAGAAGAGACTGAACATTCTGGAAGATGCTGGCTGCTCATTAATCTTTGTAACCATATCCAATGACAAAACCCAATTAGCAATGGGACAGATTATTGCAATTGGGAGTCTCTATTAATTGGCAGTCTTACCTAGGTGCCATATATTATTCTGTCACAAAAAAACTTCAAGTGTGGAGACAGCTGAGTTCTAAATATACACAGCTTCCAATCTGTGGTGTTGACTTCTGGACAAGCAAGGACTTTGGTTTATATTGACCTGGATAAAGCAGTTTAGGACAGAAAATATTTATGGACTGTGTTGTGCTCTGTGTCTCTCTAAGTTTGTAATGCAGGCTTTTCTAAGAGAAGGATTTGGTGATTAACATTTAAGTCTTGAAGTGAGTAATATAAAATGGTAGCAACACCCCTCCCCCACACCATGGTTCTTTGTTGAGTGCAGCTTGACCACATTAGAGCTTGGTTCCTGTTGCTGGATAAAAGAGAACTGCTATCTTTCTAATTGGCAATTTTATACCACTTTCAGTCTTCAGAAAGTCCTATTATACAGAAATTCTCTAATAATATGAATCTGACAGCTAGTTCTCCTTTTCTTCTTTTTATACCAGTGGATAATTTGCTAATGATCTTATTTTACTCTTCAGGGAGCAGTTTTCGCAGTGTTCCCAAGAGAAAAGGGTATAATAGCCAAAACTGTTGGCATGGTTAAGGAAGAGAGTGATCCTGAGGTATAAGGAAGGTATTTGGGAGAGCAAATGTCATGGCAAGGGGAGCTAGGCATATACAGCTCTTATTTTCAAAATGCATATGATTTTGTGTCTACTTTATTAGAGTGAGGCCTCAGCAAAAAAAAAAAAAAATATAAAAAATTGAGTTGAAAATTTAAAATTTTGAGTTGGGTTACAAAATATGGAAATAAGAAGGCTGACTGGCGTAAGTGAAAATATAAAGCCTTTTGCTAACTTTCTTTTATAGAGTAATATTTCATTTTCCATCCTTTTCTAGTACAGCATCAAACAGGACTTCATTATCACTGATAATACTCCATATAACCCACTGATAGACCATAGCCACTGGCCAAGCAAAACTTCAATCAAAAACTTTTTCTTCTCTTGTCAGCTCACACCTCTGACTGAGCAGCTGCAAGATGATTCATCCAAGAAAGTTTCACCATAGGACAGGGGAAAATTAATTCTGTCTGCTTTTCCCAAACTAATAAGATAATTTCAGTTGTAGATACTTTTGCAGCACTTCCTGAGCCAGGCTATGCCTATTTGAAAACAGAAATCTTTTTATCCAAATGTCAAGAAATTTTCCATTAAATCAGTGCTTTTGCTTTGTAAGACACATTTCTGCTGCGGTTTCCCGTTTAACAGAGTTGCAACAGTCATATTTTGTCCCATTACAGAGCACGTTTCTACTAGAATTAATAATCAGCATTAACTGTGAGAATTAAAACAAAATTCTGTGCATAAGGAACATCTATATTCTGAAACCCACTAGCACATGCTTAAGATGTCATTTGCCTAAAAAGTTAGTGGTGAGAAGTGTTTTGGATTTCTTTGCTGCAAAATCCTGAAAGGAGTAATGTCTTATTCAGCATGGATGCAGTGATGGTTCCAATGCAATGGCAGTCAATCTGTGGGGAGTAAGACATTCTTCAAGACCTGCAGTGTGCTTCCATACATGCTTACGATGACACTTTCTTATGTAACTCCACTCCAACTTTGCATGCAGTCATAACAAAACCAGAAGAATGTATTACTTTGTTTATTGACATCGGATAAAGCATTTCATCCCAAGTAATACTTCTTGTATTACAGATTCATGAGCTAGTTTGCAAATAAATACAGAGAAGCTGCTTTTGTTGTCACTTTACCAATACTAATGTGACATCCATGGCTTGTTTTTCCTGAATAATCAAGGAGTTCATCTGAATGTGTTCCGCTTGTGCATGTGATATTGCGCTTACACTTATAATGCTTATAGATTCACAATAAATTTTTCTGAAGAGAGGAACACAGGCTTTCTTTAATTCATGTCTGTTGCTTTGACCTAAATAACACTAGTTTCTCCAGCTCATCACCAATAAATACATTCCACTTTCCCAAAGAAGTATATGCAATCCAGTGTCTTAATGCAATGTTATTCCATAGCCAGTAGGAAGATTAACATAAAATCTTAACAACAGCTCTTCTTCTTCAGCCTCTGAGTGGACATGCACTATTGGTTCTCTGGGGTTTGTAGCTTTAGCCAACCACAAGTTATGTTGTAATGGCCAGGTGATCCCAGGTATTTAACAGGGTCACTTCTGTTCTGCCTGACAAGCTGGCAGCCAGGCAGCACATTTCACAGTGGTAAGGGAACTTCCAGATTGCAGTCTTTTCTTCTTTTGCTTTCCTTTTTCATGAGTTATCTGTGGCTTTCTGAGCGAGTAGCAGTAGATAAGACACAGGCTGCAAGCCAACCTTTTCTCACTACTGTAACATAATTTTCATTGATCTTCCTCTGATCTCTCAAACACCTCTGAGGTCCCACTGGCTCCTGGCTGCTCACAAGAAAAAGGCCAGAGTTTATACTGATTTAGAAAGAACACATTGAATAGTGGAAGATTGTAAAGGTTTGGCATTTCTCAGTCCTACAGCACAACTACTCAGATGATTATCTTGGAATTCATAGTGGAGTTGAAATTTTCTTTTTAATTCAATAGAGACTTATGACTTAATTTGTGGTGCACAAAGCAGCAAAATATACACTTGCTGCAATATTGCAGCAGGAGTATAGGTAATTTTTATCATCATAAATACTGATAATGTACATCAGGGCTGCCTGTTTAGAGACACTGTTGATAGAAAATCAGATTGATGCATCATAGCAAAAATTTCTAATGAGATTTTGTCAAGGATCTGTAAAGCTTTTAAAAACCAATGCACTCATTATACAGTTATACAGTTATTCCAAAGAAATTTTTAAAACAATTATTTGGCATGTAAATAAAATACCCAGAGTGCATCCCACATACCCATGTCATGTATAATAAAAACACAACTCAAAACCAAATGTGGGTGACTGTGCTATACCTTCTAGGTTATGTAGGTGTTCCCCACACACTAATATTTTTATTACCTTGAAATGTGGAACAAAGTGTTCTCAGTGGATGAGGAAGTCTCAGGGTTTTATAAAGTTTGTCTTTGAATAGGTTTCACAAAATACTTGGTAGGAGTATTTCTATCTAGTCACACATTATTATTCTCAGAAAAGAAATTGCATACTTTATTATAGCTCACAGTTTATTTTCTTTGTCAGTTTATACTTTCTCCTATGAAAATAGCAAATGACATAAATGGGAGGTAACAGGAATTGTGGGCAGAATTTTAACATATTTCACATGTATCTCAGTGGCCAAATCACACCTTCATATCTGCGTCCTAGAGGATACTTGGTCAACTGCTGATGTACTTTTAAGAGTTTGAGTCTTAATTTGTTACTTCAGTTCTTAGTTTTAAAGATTCAGCCCTTAAAGAGAGGTTGAATCCTTGCTTTGGCCAGAGTGGCCAGTACACTGAGAGTTTATTCATTGTTCAAACTCATGGTGGAGGGCGATAAGAGCTTTTTGTTTCTGAAGGCAGTTTGCACATGTTGTGCTTCCCTTTGTGTTGGTTCTATAGGCACCTCTCAGTCAGCTTGATGCTCAGATAGATATGCTACTTCTGGTATAAAACACAGTGATAAGGCAGTGATCTGATAGGGAACAACTCAGTTTTACTCCTGTTTGACTCCATACTTCTGCTATTCCCTGTTAACAGCACTCATACTCTGGGACCTGTTCCTTAGTACAGCTTACTGTGTACCTGAAGGCACTGGAAGTGAACATGTCACAAAGTTCTCTGCATCTTTGCTAAGTCCATGAGTTCAGGTGTCTTTAGAACATGCTTTGGTGGATTTTGGATCTAGTGAGTGTATTAAAAAAAAAAAATCCATTCTATAATAAATTGTTATTGTAAAGTTTAGTCAGTGGAAGTTGTTTAAGAGACACATTTCCCAAAGGAATTTCCAGGAGAAGGAGAATATGTTGTGTTTCACCCTCATGATTTAAGCATTTGTTTGGAAACCCAGCAGTTTTCTTTGATGATTAGAGAGGAGCTTGCAGTCAGTGATGTTGGGATTCAGAGGTGCTGACATAAATCAATAGGAGCTCCACAGGATAGGGAAGCCATTCTAAGCTGAAATTGTCACCAAAAGCATAAGCAAGGACCAGAGCTAATATTTAATGTTTTTATATACCCCTAGAAAAAAAATCTTTATTTTATCAGGCAGCCTGCACTACTCAAAGGGTCAAGCTCTTATTCTATGAACTGGGACCTAATTCTTTTCTTCATATTAGGAGCAGTTTAAACAGATGTCAGATTACCTGTCATGTATTGTGACAAAATGAGTTGTTACTATGTAGGCAGTAAATTGGGATTAGCAATTCCTCTGCTGCTGTTAGGCCCAAAATCATTAGCCAAGTACTTTTAAGGAAACAATTCAAAACTTCACTGCAATTATTTCTGCAAATTCAAATGTCAGTAATGAAACTAATTCTGTGAAACCTAGAAACACCAGGGATATTGTTCTTTCTTTGGATGAATACAGCAATTTTCTCTGTGTGATTTTTTTTCTATTTTGTTGTTCTTAATAAACAGACATTGATGAGTGCTCAGATGGCTTTGTTCAGTGTGACAGCCGTGCTAACTGCATTAACCTGCCTGGTTGGTACCACTGCGAATGCAGAGATGGCTACCATGACAATGGGATGTTTTCACCAAGTGGAGAATCCTGTGAAGGTAAGTGTCTAAAAAAGGTGGGGTACTGTTATGGTTCACATGAAAGTGAAAGTCCAGAAAATGTCTAGTGTTTCAGATTATACTGGTCAAGCATTGTCTTGAAAACTGCAGTGAAATTTAAACCTTGACCCAAAAGAATTATAGTCTAAATAAGCATCATCATCAAAGGCAAAATAATATAAATATGAATATTCCTGTAACGTGGAGTGTTAGTGGAGCATTTCTGTGTTTTACTAACATAATATGTAAAGTCAGGCATGGTGATTAAAATGCAGTTTCTCTGGCCCTGCATCTGCTTCTGTGCTTGTCCCTTGCATAAGTGATTTCCCATGGGCTGGTAGCATGCACTGTAATCTGTCACTCCACAGTAATCTGTTTATATGTCAGATTCTTTGTGTATAGAAATGGGCCTTAATCCAGATCTCATTTCTTCCACTTTGTTTTCCTCGTACACTGAAATAGTTCTTGATAAAAATATTTCCCATTGCAGAAAATGATTATGCATCCCTGAGACCCTTACATATACCTTGGATAATACTATGGTGTTTCTCCTGTGTAATGGCTAGCTGCTTCTAGAAGGCAGCAATTTGCAGACCTACTTTACAAACTAGGGAGCTCAGTGGACATAGGGCTGGTGCAACGTGCAGGGCACAAGAGATAGAGACAAGGGGGACAAGGAGATGGAAAGGTTTTCTGTGTTCATGAATGATGTTAGAGAGAACAGCAGATTAATAAGAACACAATTACTTTCACATGCAGATCTCTTAGTACGGAATGTTATTCAGCTCTTAAGATATTTCATGCTGCTGCTCTTAAATAGCAGAGCAATCCAGTATTTTTTTGCCATGGACTTCTCAGGGCAAAATTACCACCCTTTCTCCCTTTCTCTGAGTGCTGAAATATTCAGTGCTCACAGTGTAAGCATTCTTATTGCTGTTTAAACTCACATTGGTGGGCTGCATCAGTCCCAAAGGGAAGCAATTGAATTAATTTCTCTAAGGCAGACACACAGACAGTTCTCCAGGAGTGAGAATGACCTTTCTGGTATACCCATCATCAATACTTTATTTCAACACATTTTCATCACAGCTGAAAGCCTGTATTCCCAGGAGGAATCAGCAATTTAAGGCAACCATTGCTTTCATAAGTCGAGCTTTCTTTGTCAAGAACTAACTAAATGTCAGTGTTAGCTGGTCAGGAGTTAGGACAGGAAGGTGCAAAGAATAAGTTGTGATCCCTCTGATTATAACATTGCACTTCTGTCACAGGAAATAAATAGGCCAGCCAGGCATATATGGAAATATTCTCAATAGCTCAAGTTTTATCTTCAGTGTCAGTATAACACTTACCTGGTGGGTTGAAGATGGTGGTTTGGCACATAATGTCTCAAGAGAGATACATGATACACAGTGACTGTGTTATGATGTGTGCAAACAAGTATCAATTAAGCAGCAAATTCTAAACAAATGGAAAGAAAGCCAAGGGAAAAGAAATGTGGGGATTGCTACATGTGTACAGAAGCTGCAATTATTAGACTGTTTTGACCTTTTCTACAAAGAGCCAGCAGCTCTTTATTAAACAGACACAGAGGATAACAAGTAATTAGAATTAAATCACAGATGCCAGAAAACTATCTTCATTGCTGATAACCCTAGTGACTAACAGTGGAACACTTCCAGTTTGATTGATTGCAGCTCCAAACATTAGGATCCTTAGCAACTTGAGATCACAGAATCATAGAATGGCTTGGATTGGAAGGTACCTTAAAGATCACGTAGTTCCAATCCCCCTGGGCTTGGACACATCCCCCTAGACCAGGTTGCTCAGGGCCCCATCCAGCCTGGCCTTGATGGGGAGGAAGGTTAGATATTTGATTAGTTATACCACATCACTTTTTGTTGGATTGGAGCTTGTGACTTGTTGTCTCAGATAAAAATAAAACCAGAAAGGGCATGAAGAGACAGCCTAAAATCCATTGCAGTGTGGAAAGTTGAACTTGCAGTAGCACAACACAGTAGTGCAGAAGCAATCATCTTCTCTGCTGTCAGATCTTTCCACTGTAAGAGATTTCCCTACTGGGTTTAAAGACAAAAGAAAATGGATTCTTTTTGGTAGTTCTTCAGTAACCCCTAGTTAGATGTGATTAGATTGAGCTGTTGGTGGATGGTCTTCACTTTAATGGGGCAGCAGCTTCCAGGCTATACTAATCTCAGATTTCAAATCACAGTTCTCCAATTCTCACTTTCAACTCTATCCAGGACCAACATCCTCTGAAACTTTCTGTCTTGTGCAAGTGCTTCAGCTTGCAGAGCTGTAGAAGGAACAGTGCAAACTACTTCAAAGTAGTGTTTTATATAGAGTGCATAATAGGCTTGACTTGACTCATCTTTTGTAAGTTTTAGAGTTGCTTTGAAGTAAGGTCCTTCTTCTAGAGGAAAAAAACCTTTAAAAGCCAAGGAAGATTTTCTTTCTTGACTGTTCTACATCATCTTCCTCGAATCTGGGTCTGTTTGTTTCCCCTGCACATGTGCTGATAATACTACACAAAGCGTTTTAGTGATCAGTGTAATCAGTTCTTTGTTTCCTTCTGCAAAGCCTCTGATTTTAAAAATCCATGTGGAAACACCTCTGTTAAAATCACAGATGCTCAGATGTTCACAGAAGCATTTCCTTAAAAGCCTTATTTTAACATAATTCCAAAGCTGCACCTGTCCTTTTTAGGACATCATACTAAATATTCCCACCTAGAGCTGGGCTCCTTGGTAGCACTAGACATTGTCAGTGCTTGATAATGAAATAATAGTTACTGAATTGCCTATTTTACACATCTACCGACCTTGGCTACTGCTGCTTCTTTGGCACAACTGAGAATATTGAATATTTTGACTAATGTACTTGAATGCAAAAATTCATAATCTCATTTTATTGTACCTACAGGCAATGGAAGACCTAGAGATCCCTTTGCTAATAGTTTTGATTCACATTATACTGCTAGGTAGACCTATGGTGTCTATAAAAATTACTGAGAGAAATTATGGGAAATGCAGCTGTAGGGCTTCAACCTCTTAGCAGCACTTGCTGTTTTTCCCTTGGAAATAGAATTATGTTATGCCTCGTTATATTTCCAGAAAAGTGAAATATTAGCCATGTAGTTCTTGAGACTGTATGGCTTTGGAAAGTCTTACATTTTATATATGTAAATATAGCATTCAGTATGGTATATTAACTGGTGTCTTTCTCTTTGCCCCTGACAGCTTTTCTTTATAGTTTCTTTAAACAGTCTTATTGGTTCTAAAGGTTGTCTCTTATGTACCATTTCATAAAGAGAGCTGGGCTAAGGGAGTAGATATTGCATCCTCAGGCTTCATTGCAGTAAAAAAAAAACCGAGAATAACTGAGGGCAAAGTCCTAAAATAAGAAAGTTCAGGCCCCATTAATGTTTGCCCTGCAGTTCTGTGTAACATTCTGATTCCCTTGAATTTGTCCTTCGCAATGTCTAAAAGCTTCCATAATCAGTTGAAGAAGGAGGCTATATTGGTTTGTACCAGAATAGTGCAGGTTATGCCTCAGCAGTTGTTGGACATTTGGCACACATCCACATCCAAAGAAAGCTCACCTAATTAAGGCAGCCCCTTAGGACTTACCAAGAGTATCTGTCAGGTACCAGCTGTTGTTAGTAGAGAATATGAGATCAATGTATCTTCACTCTCAGCAAGTACTACATTCTTTAAATGAGACAGTTGCAAATGAAAGATTTGGATAGATCAATCCAGAATGCCCAATTCATAAAAGATTCTTTTTTTGGTTGTAAGAGTTTATCCATATGTGAACTCCCATTTGGGTTTTCTGTACTGAAGTATCTTATGGGTTTTTTCTGCCATCCTGCTTCCAGAATTAGAATCACTTGCTTCTCTGTGTGACAGAGCAGCCAGCCTGACAGCACAGAGGCTGAGGCTCACCTTGAAGTCTGTTTTCAACAATCCAGGATAATGAGGGATGGAGGCATGTTACGAGCCTCAGTATGCTCCCCAGCCTTCCTGACTGAGCAAAGTCCAAAATGGTCACTCCAGCATCTATGTCTCTGGATCTGGAAGGCAGAGGAATTGCTGGCTGTCAGGATGTCTCAATTTAACTCACACTGCATCCAGTATTTTAACTAGTACATGAGATTTCTTGAAGTTGGAAAACCACTCTAAGTTTGGAGTCCTACACTTAAGTTTATCAGAAGCTTTATTTTTGATAGCAATTAAGGGAAACTGAAAATAAAAAATCATTACTCTTCAGTAGGAAACCTTATTAGCACTCACAAAGCTCCATCAAAATCCTTTTGCTTTTATTCATGATCATTAAAAGTCAGCAAATAAAGTGACTTCTTTCTTTTTTCCATTTATCCCAAATAGAGCTATAGGCATTAAAGCTTCAGTATTGAATTTGGGAACCCAACTTAAGCATCACCAAACAGAAGGCAGATATGGAGACACATTAGTATTTCAATATTCTGGAGTGTGGGAAGAAAACAAAATTTCCAGAGTTTCTCATTTTTTATAAAAGGACTGATAAATCAGAAACTTATATAAAATATATAAGACAGCAATTTGAACACATTTACTGTATAGGGAAATGACATTTCTGTCAAGCTGATGTTACCAACATCTGAAGTCTCAGCTCTTCATCTTCCACATCTGGTAAGCACTCTCACAGGTGGTTTACATGAACTCACAAATAAATTATTCACAATTCACTCACTCTTTGAAGAATTATTACACCAGTCAATAGATCTACTCAGGACAGAAAAGAACAGAAATAGAACTTTCTGCTCAGACAGTCTTGGGTTCCCTAGCAAATGCACTCCTTACTTTTTTGCCTTAAGCAAAAGATTCTCAGGTATCCTGGTACTTTCACCTTACTGAGCTAATGCTATTCCTCAGAGCAAAGTTAACTGAAAAACTTCAGTTGCTTCAGAGCAAAGGAACTGTCCACCCTCCCAAGCCATCTCCTCCAATATTTCTCAGTGATACAAATGTTCCCCTTTTCTTTTAAAAATTGAGAGTTTAACCAATATCAGAATGATGAGACACTCTGAATCAGAGGCTGCTTGCTGCTCAGGGCCAAGTGAAATGGATGCTTTGTCCCTCTGCGTTTCTTTGACTACCTCTTCCAAGAAACAGTCAGTGAATCTCTTAAATACAACCTTGGGTCACAACCCGGAGCAATTGAAATTCCCATTTTTATGTAGTTTTCTATGTCTGCAGTCTCACAAATACTGCAAATGGAGTTTAGTCATTCTAAGAACTGTCACCATATTATATGGCTTTAGTCTGGTATTTTTCCTGTGTAGGCAGTAAATTATTTGTAATAGAATTAACTCCTGGTTTTCTGTAACATGTATTGCTACTTCTTCTCCTATGATATTTCTTTGTTATTGCAACATTAAGTGTTTGCTATTAAGCAAACATTAAGTCTGCTATTAAGGTTGCACCTAGAGATGATGGTAAGAAAAGGAAAATCCTTAAAAATGAGACAGAAAGCTGACATTTTTCATGTAGGTTAGATAAATAAGAACTGATTCTCAGTTTAGCACTAGATAACTAGTTACATTTCACTTCTGATGTTTTTTTTTTATTGAGGCAAACCTCCAAGTCTTTTGAGACATAATGTTCTAATGTCCTAACATTCAAGCTGCTTGGTTCTTAAGCAGTATTTTGTAAATAGCCTGAAGTGAGCTATTTGTTTTTGAGTGTTTTGTGGGGAACTCTTTGGCTTTTTTTTTTTTTTTTTTTGATTTTGGTTTCTTTTGGGAGGGGGCTGGGGGTTGTTTGTGTTTTGTTAATAGCATGGGAGCAGTCATAAAATGGCTTTGTGGCTGGATATAGTGGAATATGCAATCTATATTCTTACCATCTTCCCTTTTCAAACACAAAGGATACAGCAGCCAGTGTCCCTTGTCCACAGCTGGTTATGGCCGTAAGCACAATTTCAGTAACATGATTCACTATCTATTAAAAGTCTAAAGTAAAAAAAAAAACTGAACAAAGTTTTGCTTGGTATGGATGATGTGTGTGCAAGTTCTTTGCTGATAATGCCTGAAGTTTGATGTGGATGAATAATGTAGATGAGAGTTTCATGCGTGAAAAGTTGGTGTTTCTCTTGCTGCATCACAAACACACTGCTGTTTCTGATTAGGTTAGACTCAAAATGTAAATAGCTCCTGCTGTGACTAGGGATATTTAAATTGCCCTATCCAGAACATTTATTGTCATGAATCAAACAACTGAAAAAAAACAAGATTGGGAATTTTCAGAAGTTCTCAATGCCAGATAAGCTCAGCTCGATACCAGAGTCAATGATGAAACCTCCATTATTTTCAGTTACTGTGACTGTGTTGAAAAATAAACCTCAGAAGCCTTTTTCTCATTGGAAAATTGTGAAATAGACTTGTATATAAGTGCTGAAAGCAGAGTCGGTGTTTAAAGGATCACCATTTGTTGTTTAAAGGAAACCTTTCTTATTTACATGACAGCTGAACTTTGTCCAGTTACCTCATTAAGTATGTCTGCCTTCTGTTAAGTATATAGATTGCTGAGAAGTGACATTATAAATTTATGACAGCTGTGTGAAAATTATGTACAAAATAGTGCTCTAAACAAATGAATACAACTTTTGGAAAGTAATTTATTAAAAATTACTTTGATGATAATCTTGCTGTTAATGCAAATCGTTACATATAAACTGAATTTGCGTCTGTTCTTGTTAGTGCATGACTTAAGAACGGCTATACCTTAATTTTAAATTACCAGATTATATTACTTTCTGTCTGGATTTAAGAGAAAATACAGGAAGGAGAGAGCCCAAACTGGCATCACTCAAACCATTCCTGTTAGCTACTTTTCTAAAGACCTTCAAGTTGAGAGTCTGGACAGCCTCTGCAGGGCTGCCTGTTCCACTGGTCGCGTATCCTGACTCTTGGGGTGGGTTCCCTGTCTGATGTGCCAGTGATGTTTCAGCTGTTCAGCCACACTGAATTAGGTTCATGGTCCCAGTTATCTTCTGCCCTGTTACAGCAGTGACTGCCTCCAGATACCTTGGAAGGCAGTGAAGTAGAAGATGTAGAGATCTGAGATTATTTGCCTGTTCTGGATTATCTGATACATAAATAAGTGTACCATGAGTCCTAATGCATGAAATGTATCCAAAAATCACGATCTCTCTCTCCAAAAATCTGTTAGCACTGAAAATTGAATATTCTTGCTAGCTTTATACACTTTTGGCTATGCAATTGGTTTTTGCCTTTTAGGAATCTGTAGCAGTGAGTGTCGTAGTTTGTTTATGCATTGTATAAAAGTTATTTCCTTTTATCAGGGATAAGTTTGTTGTCTTTCAGTTCCATTCACTGTCCCTTGTCTCTAGTGTGTTAGCCAATATGGAGAAAAAAGCTCTCAACATGTCTTCTTTGGAGTATTCTTTTTTTGGTTATACCCCTTCTTACTGATGTTCTTCTAGAGATGAGCAATCCATGTCTTTTTATTTCTTCTCAAATGATATTTCTCTCAATCTTCCCATAAGCCCTAGTAATTTTGCAATTCTTTTTAAGATTATGCCACTGTTACTGCACAAAGTATTTGAAGGAAACCCACTATGCTGCTGATTTGTATAGTGGAGTTCTAATAATTTCCCTGCTGTTTTTCATCCAAATTCATATTCATGTTAGCAACTTGTTAACTTTTTTTTCGGTTTTGACCATAGCTACACTTGGAATTGAAATGGTAATTGAATTATTTTGCTGTAAACTGAATGTGCTTGAGGTGGATTGGAGGTTTCATTTCCATTGTTGAACCCAAAGCTGAGTGGTTTTTTTTTAGGTTTTTATGCTGGTGGTGAAAGATATATGCACGACCATATTGCTTATTTTATCTCAATCCTGTGGTAGAGATTTAATGATAACAACACTAATTTTAAAGAACTTTAATCAAGAACTTGGGCCATACTGTTGAGAAATTGTATTTAGAGTTGAACTCAATATCTCAATATTTGCAATCACCATAGTTCTACTCTTTACTCTGTTTTCCAATTTTTATGGCATATATTTATTTACTTCATGCCCCTTTGAAGCTTCTTTCCATCATCATTTTTCTCCATTTGACCAGCTGTAAAAGCAAAATAAAGACTATTGAGTAGAACGTAGTACGTGCTGCTAGCTTGCTTTTGCAAAATATTTCTGTGTACTTTGATGAAGTAGACCTTTAAAGTACTTTTTAATTCTTTGAGAGATATTTGTTTTGAAATAATTTATTTTTATTCATTGGAGACATTATTTTTTTTCCTTTCTTTTCTATTCTAGACATAAGGGCTATAGCTGTCACTGCAACTTGAATATTTAAAATATTCTAGTTTTTACATTCTAATAAATGATTAAATTTAAAGCATGATGTGCTTACTTAAATGAGCTTACAGGTCAGACATCACCTTTCACAGTAAATTCTCATCAAGTGAACTCATATATGCTAGACAGAGCCAGCAAAAGGCTTTAAAGACACAATTCTGAAGCTGTTCTTGTTTCACATAGCATGTGTCATGTATGGTTGCCACAAACTAAGGCTCTTTAGGGAGCTAAGAATTATTCTTTCTCTCATGTTTCCTGTGGTTTCTTCATTCTATCTACCATACTCAATAGCATTCACTTGGAAATATGTTTAGCAAAACTCAAAATATCAGGTTAAAACATGAGCCAAAAAAGCTGATGTGACTTGTAAAAATATTTTTTGTTAATTTTTAAGTTCTCCCCATTCTGGTGAACTACAAATTAATTTCAGCTGAAGGCCTTAATGGCTAAGAATTATTTATATTGACTGCCACAAGAAAATTTTTGTTAATTGAATGTGTGGTCTAAGAGCATTCCATGGCATGTTTTTGCAGACATTGATGAATGTGGAACTGGAAGGCATAGCTGTGCCAATGATACTGTTTGCTTTAACTTGGATGGCGGGTATGACTGTCGGTGTCCCCATGGCAAGAACTGCACGGGAGACTGTATCCATGAAGGCAAAGTCAAGCACAATGGTCAGATTTGGGTGCTGGAGAATGACAGATGCTCTGTCTGCTCATGCCAGGTCAGTACAAATGGAAGTAGCTGCTCCTGCAAGGTGGTGGTAGGGATGAAGGGCAGAGCATCAGGATCCAAGTGAAATTCCTGTTGTAGCTGCCTTCTCAGGTGTATGTATGGAGCTACAGAAATAAAATAATGTATTACATAGGGTTTTGGAGGTAGCTTCTCTCTCCAACCTGCATGAGCAAAACATTCATTGGAAGTTTATTATATGGTACTGGGAGAAGGATGATAGTACTGTTTTGTTAGCAGAGTGTGTTCTCTGGGTGGGAGTAACAGCATTTTCATGCAAATAAACTGTCTAGACACCTACTGGGGCTGGAGTCTGATGCCAGTATCTCAAGCAGATGTCTATAAATAGAAGTAGGTTCTGTGTCTGCAGAATAATTCAGCTTAACTTTCTCAAATGTTTGCTGTGGGAAGTTTGGTCCCAAGCTAAATGGTGACGGAGAATGAAAGGCCAATACACTACTGACAGTATCCTGAGCATTTCAGCAGCTTGACTTTGCTGTACATGTTTTAGTTTCAGATCACCTATCATCTTCCTACGTGAATAATTACAGAACAAAGGGGTTGATCTTCTTTGACACCATCCAATCTGGTATTCTGTGAAACCGTGATATTCTATGAAGTTTAAAGCAAGATTCATCAAGCATCTATATAAGAATTACAAACTTAGTGCAATCCATTAAAGTCTAACCCTTGGGAAAGATGCCCTTGGGTTTCACCACCTCAGGGGAGAGCTGCTTGGAGATTGGTTGAATGAAGGATGTGTGTTAGACAACAGGGGAACTTTATGGTTGTTAGTGAGTGTGTATGGGGGTTTCTGGCTTGGTTTGAATTGCATTTTGGCAAAGATACTGTGTAGTGGAAAACCAGTGAGCTGCTAATGGCTTAGAATCATGGTAAAAAAATAAAATTTTGGCTGGAGTTTGGCTAGAGTTGTGCAAATTTCTGCCATCGCTGTGTGTCTCTCTTCTAAAAACAGAATGGATATGTGATGTGCCGGCGAATGGTCTGTGACTGCCAAAATCCCACTGTTGACCTCTTCTGCTGTCCTGAGTGTGACCCAAGGCTCAGCAGTCAATGTTTACATCAGAGTGGGGAGCTTTCCTATAACAGTGGTGATTCCTGGATACAGAACTGTCAGCAGTGCCGCTGTCTGGTAAGGGTCCTGGTTACAGCAGCAGAGACAGGAGGGAAAATGAAATGAAATATTCTGATCTGTGAATAGTTTCATTTTCATGCATTAGCATCCACTTAATTTTCCCTGAAGTACTTGTACAATTAAAATCTGGTTTTCCTGGATTTTTGTCAGTATTGTTCAGTTTCTGTCAAAAATGTGTTTTGACACAATAGACGTAATATAAATTACTTAATCATGAAGGTAGTTTCAGCAGAGTGGAGGTCATTTGAATATGGCATCTACACAGCAACACTCACATTCACTTATTCAGAGACTGATGGAGCTCTATAAGGAAATTCTAAATATGTATTTGTTATCACAGAAGATTTTTGCAAGGATGCTGATAAACTTAAACATATTTATTCATTCAGACATTTCAAGTAACAGAAAAACAAAGGACTTGCATTTTTCAAAACAGTGAAATGCAGTTTAAAAAAAATCTGTTAAAGCTTGTCACGTTTTTCCTAGGCATGTATTTTGGAGTCTAAGCAAAAAGTATTCTGCATAATGCTGCTCATGAAGTTTCTGTGACAGAGAAAATCCCAAGATAAAAACAACTAGCTTTTATCACAAGTTATCTCCAAATATAAAGGCTGGTCCATGTAGCAGCTTTGGCTTGTCAGGATATAATGAATAACAGCCAGAAGCCCATTTCTGTTGACTGTGCTTACAGTGCTGCCACTGCCAAAATTCAATGAAATAGATAACCATGTGCTTCATTAAATGTCTTAGAAAATGAAAAAAATGGCCAACCTACAATTTAGGATCTCAATAGATGTTTCTTTCTTTTCAAGATGCTACTTCTGTAGCAAAAGTCTGCTTTCTTTCAGTGACAATGGATTTTTTGGGGTGACAAAGTATTGTCTACTCCCTGTACTGTCTATCACTGCAAAAAAATAGATTGAAGTGTCAAGATCAGTGACTGGATTAAAAGATTGCTTTCAGTCTTACCATCACACAATTCAAAAAGAAGAAAATTGACCCAGATGAGAATTTTTTAAAAGACTGACTTTGCAATACTTTCTGCAACAAGTGGAAGAAATTTGGAGCTATTACAAGTGTCTGTGATTTTTTTCAGCTTCTGCTTTGGAGATAGCAAACTGCAAACTCCTTCTCAAAGACTTAGATGTATTTTTTGTGAATAAACTGATTTCCTTTTTTGCCCCCCTTAAGTCCAGACTATTAAATCTGTGCTCAAATGAGCTGAATAAATTGGAAATCAGAGATAGACCTGCTAAAAAAAAAAAAGTGCATTATTGACTTCCATGAAGTCTTTTCTTTGACCAACAGATCTGCAACTTCAGCCTTTGTCCAGAATGAAGGGAAGCTGATTCCAGCTTCTAGTAACTGATACGATTCATTAAACATCTTTAAATTTGTATTCAAGCATAAAGTAACTTCCCCTAAGGATGTGCTGGCCCAACACAAGTCTCTGCTCAGACATTTTCTTACCTTGACTGTACTAAACCCACCATGCAGAAGGTGTGATAAAGTTTGGAACTTCAGTTATTCTGCTCATAATATCCTAAGTGGATGGTAAGTGGGTGGAGGTCTTCTCATTGAAAGTTATAATGGTGTTCCCTCTTATATTGGGCTGCTGGTGTCTTGACACCCTTAATCCAGCTAATGCATTTTTAACCATGGAGAGATAAATTTGAGGGCTTTCTATGGCAAGCCAACAGTCCAGATTGTAAGAACTGGCAAAACTGAAAATTTTGGCACACTTTTGCAGTGCAGTCAACTTCTGTCTTTTGCAAAAGTAGGGCCTCACAAGGACAGGCCACAGTCATGTATTGCATCATTTTATGGAGAATTTTCACCTCCAGCTTGATAGAGAGTGTACTGAACTAAGTTAAATCTAATACACTTTCTGAACGGCATGCAGGAAAAAAACCACCTGATCTGCTGTGTGTCCCACAGTCAGTGAATATCAGTGTTTTCTGTGCTGAATTCTGAACAGCACCAGATGGGAAAAAATAGCCAGCTAGGAAATATAATGCTGATTCGGAGGAATGGATGAGGAACAAAATAAGAGTTAATAATAGTATCTTGTTCTTTCTGAAAACAGCAAGGAGAAGTTGACTGCTGGCCCTTGCCATGCCCAGAGGTGGACTGTGAATTCAGTGTCCTCCCTGAGAACGAGTGCTGCCCACGCTGTGTCACTGACCCCTGCCAAGCTGACACCATTCGCAATGACATCACTAAAACATGTCTGGATGAAACCAATGTCATTCGCTTCACTGGATCTTCTTGGATTAAGCATGGCACAGAGTGCACCCTCTGCCAGTGCAAGGTAATAAAGGTTATAAAGATGAGGCTGAGATGCTTCTTCCCAGCTTGTTCTGTGGCACATAAATATTAGTGTGGCACTGAGTCTGGTCAGTGAAAAGTTGGTGTCTACACTTGTTTTAAAGCAGCAGAGATGACAGTAAAAATGTTCATCTTAGTTAACTGTACTCTTACAAGTGCTAGAAGCACAGTTTGATGTGCCAGCAGGTCAACAGCCGCCCATGCTGCAGAGTGTTGTGGACAAGGTACTGGGCATCGCTTTTCCACCAGGATAGCTCAATTGAGTTTAAACATGGAGCTCTAAGCTCTATGCTGTCTTGGAAACATGCAAGTATGGCTCTGTAAGCCTAGACTTTGCACAAGAAATCTGTTCAGTGTGATACTATAGTGTTACTGAACTGATTGAATTGCTTTTTGAGAATAGTAATTGTTTTCAGAATAAAAGGGCTAGTTATATAGTTACATTGCTTTTGTACTTTAAAATTAATCAACGTTTTTAGAACATTTACTGGTTTTGTACTCAAAGAAATACATTGTCTGAGAAGAAAAATTAATGGTTATGGGCATATGTGAATTCTGGCATCTCTTTTTGAGGATGAAAAGGAAAAATAAGTGTTTCTATTCAAAATAAGATCATAAAGTGAATTATGTTTTTTGCCACTTGATACTGAATAGTGACAATATGTGTTTCCACAGCAGCCAAGGAGAAGGAGCAGGATTCATGCACAGTTCTTTAATTATTACTGAAATTCACAGTTGATTTTGTGCTTTATTCTGTTCTTCCCAAGCAAAGTGCTTCCAAACTCCAATACATGGTACAATTAACTACTTGGAAAGGTGCTCATAAAAAAAAAAAAAAAATCTATCTTCAACACCTCCTTCTGTGAGAATTCTGTGTCATCAGGCAGTAGAAACTGTCAAGCATCACTTCCTTCCTCTGTTTTGTCTGATGCAATACTGTGTGCAATAGGTCCTGCTGTTGAGGCATAGTCCTTTTTCAAGGGCAGTGGTATGCACCAAGTAAGTGTCAGCATTTGTCCTGATGGCAGAATGGGTCAGTGGTTAGAAGAAAATGCTGTGATCTGACAGACTGGCTAATGGTTAGAAAGCCAGCTGCTGCCCTGAGGATGTTAAAACAGGCTTACAGGCAGAAACCTGTATTTTTGGGGTCCATAGCTGGTGCTATACACCAGCTTCAATGCTAGAAGTTACTTTTTGCTCAAGGAAGTTGCTAAGGTTCTTATGCATCTGGTTCCTCATCTGTAAAAGAAATTGTTGTGTGTGGTTCTTCCCTAAAACACTTTTGAGACTCAGTGCTGGGAAATGTGCTCTTGTCGAACTGCTAATCAGTGGCAATGCAGAAGGCACGTATCAGTTCTGACATGGCCACCTAAGTGCTGCTCCCATCTGGCCTTTTGTGTTAAGCAAAGACTGAACCTTAAGCATTGACTAAGTGGTATTCAGTATAAACACATAAACAGAATTATCAAATCCATTGCTGCCATGTGGACATGGTGAGGATTAAAACAGATACTCTGCCAAATTCCATAATTGTAATGACTCAGGTGTGACTGCCTAACAAAGAACAGGTACCACTTTGTCCCTAAACAAGCCCAAATCTTATTTAATTCTCCTTACAGAGCAGTGTTGATTTTGAAATATACTATCTGCTCATATTGCCAGCATTTTAATATTGCAGTTCTGCAGGCAAGCAGCCCACTCCCTCCAGATCAGGGTAGTGGTGTGCCCAGTTTGTATAGTGTTCCTCCTCATTCATCCTGTGTCACCCCACTCTTCTCTTGTAAAGCATCTCGTGGAAGGTCAAAGCTCCAGTCTTAGCCTCTCTAAACAAGCTATAGCAAAATAGGTTTACACAAATCCTTAAAGAATTTAGAAACCTGGGCATCAGCTAAAGCAGACTTAGCCACAAAACCAATTCTAATCACAAGTAAAGAATGGGGAGAGTAGGATTATAACCTCCTGTAACAGAAGGAGTGAAAAAAAAAGCTTGAATTATTCAGACCTTGGTTTTAATAAGTCTGGTCAGTTTAGTCAATTGAATGTATTTGGACTAATTTATAAATAATACTCTTTTTTTTAATTTGCATTTTAAGAATCAGACTTAAGAAGTAGTAGAGATGCAGAAATGATTTTTCCAGTACTTAATGTTGTCCATAGGCAATCTGTTCCCTTAATTGCTCTTAGTATTCTCATAAGAATGTCTGGACTATTTGGAAAAAGTTTATGGATTAATGTTTGCTGTTGTTACAGCCAGGATGCATACAGTTGAAGCATTCAGGGCTAAATAAAACCCAGAATCCTTTCTGTCTGATCTGAATAAAGCTCCCAAGTGTCTTGTCTTGTTCAACAGCTTTATGTATTTGAGCAGATGCCTGATACCTTTATGTTGGGAGCATTCCTTCCACTGATCCTAGCTTCTTTCAGTTTGAGTGTTGTAGCCCTGAGACACAGACCACAACAAGCCAAGCAATTAGAGGAATCATAATAGCCTGTTCCCTTGGGCAACATAAGGACATGAGGACAATGTCATGAATCTGATCCAAGTCTGTACATGTTTTGTATTTTACAAGTCTGTATGTTCAAATCTGATGGGTATTTGCAAACAGCTGAGCTTGTTGAATTTACTTGTTTTGTACAAAATGCAAATTGTTTCAATTCATCTTTCTGTTTTTCCATCCTTTAGAATGGCCATGTCTGTTGCTCAGTGGATCCACAGTGCCTTCAGGAACTGTGACACCAACAACTATTTCTCACAAGCAGTTTCTGGATAAAGAATTTTCCTTCACAGAAATAGACCTTTAGACCAAAAATTGTTCAAAATTAAAATTAAAATTAGGTTGGTTTTGTCTATCTGAGGTGCAGATATGTGATGAACTTGGTTACCTGAATCAGAGTGAAATTTATGGGACTCAAGACAAGCTCAGATGTGTAAACCTTTGTATACAGAGGTTAGGCCCAACTGTTCTGGCTATTTGTCTGTCTGGCATCCTTGTGCAGAATGTTTAGGTTAGTGTAAAGTGACACATTGTAATGCTGTACATAATGATGTCAAGATCTAAAATCAACTAGGAGCTCTTACAGGGTCTTCCAAAGCTTTGAGAGTCCGACGCTTGGCCAGATGCAGCAGATTTACCTAATCATATTTGGAACTGCACAAATCTGTTTGATTGCTTACTGCAGAACTTAGCAGATGTTTGAGTAAAAGGATGAAGCCTTCAAGAATAATGAACCTAGCAGCTAAGATGTGATATGTACAGTATGTGCGCTGAAAAAAAAGATAGAAGTTATTGTAAAAAACAAAAACAAAACAAGAAAAAAAAACCAAAAAAAAAGAAAACCCGTGATGCACAGGCATGGCTTCTTAATGTTTTCTGATGAGAAAAGTCATCAATATTTCCTTGTTTTACTGCACTTACTATTATTTCTTGATTGACTTTGTTCAGTATAAGCTCGTTATTGTGCAAATTTAAATAAATATTTCTCTTACCTTAAATTTCTGTTTGTGCCATCTTTCCTTTTCAAGAACGTAATTTTCATGTATGCTGTTACTTGTTCTCCCAGTGTTCCTGGGAATCTGGACAATACAGGTTATGTATTGCCTGTGTAGCTCCTTTACATGTGGGAGCTTATGCCCAGCACAGCCTTATGTCTATCATGTCTTATCCTTGTTAAGATACACATAAGTAATTTGTCATTACAGTGGATTAAACAGCAAATTCACATGCCTAAGGATCCCCTATGTGCCAGTGGGGTGTTGGCACGGAGAGTCAGTAGAGACCCTTTGTGTGTGACTTGGATCTCTTCAATTTACAGGGGATCTTCTCCAAGTTCCTCCTCTCTACAGCTGCCAAGGGTTGGTTTGTCTTCTGAAAGCTCTGCAGCTGTTTTTGCTGTTTGTGTAAAGTGTCTTAATGCATGGGGATTAGTGCAAACCCTTTTGTCACTACTTGTTTGAAAATGCAAACCCTTTTGTCACTACTGTTCTGTTGGGACAGTAAATAAAGGAGGCTACGTGACCAAAGCTATATTATTCTCAAAGAGAAATAAAGAATAAAGCAATGCTTACAAATTGCAGGCTGAAAAAACTGAATTTTTAAGGAATGCATCACAAACAGTGGAGACAAAACAGGAGAGGAGGAAGATACCCAAGATGGCAGCAGTCTTTAGATACTACTTTAGTACTCATTTTCTTTTCAAAGTGCCTTGCTGCTCTTCACCATCTCTCTTACAAGTTCAGTAGATTGTCATGAATCCTGGATGGAAAAAACTTCCAATAATACTGCTCTTGTGTGATATGAAGTTTCAAGGGATATCCATGTATGTGGTTTTACAAAACAGAATTTCCTGCAAACAGATTCTACTTCAGTTTCATGTACTGCAGGATATCAAAGGAAACTCATGCAACCACATGTATCCAGTAGGCATTCCCTTGAACCCTCAGTGTCTACTGAGGTCTGGATGTTTTTGGATTAGGGAACACAGGAGATGCTAGGCCACCAAATGCTAATAGTCTAAACAAGTCCAAGAATATAAAAATTAGAGGAAAAAAAGACTCAAATGGATATTTTACATTGAACCAATAAAGTTATAAAGATTTCCAGACCAAATAAAACCTTTTCTCATCTAGTCCATAAATAACAGGTATTCAAAGGGTTTTTTTTCTGTTTTGTCCTATTGCTGGTAAGTTGCAATCACTATTTTTAAAGAAGAGAGTTAGCTCCCCCCAAAAAAGGTGCTTTCTCTGCTATGTTTCCTTGCCTGCTAGTAATTGTCAGGAGGTCATGTTTTTGCCTCAGACTCTGAGGCACATCTGCAGTGGATTTCATGAGCTGCTGCATGCCTGTTTCTGAGAGAAGGTTTAGCAGAAGTTGTGTGCACTTCTGAGAACTGCACTTCAATTTATTTCAAGAATAGGTACAAGATAGACATAGAAAATGCATGAAGATCAGAGTTCTTTTTTTGAAAAGAATGAACATTTTTGAAGGGCAGAATCCTTGAGCTCTGGCAGTGGCTGTACAAAGCTCTGAAGAGAACCGCTGGAGCTGGTAGAGTAGATCTCTACAGAACATTGTAAGTAACTTTGTAAGCATCCCTATTTTGGCAGTGAATAGAAAAGTTGCAGGTTAGGCAAGCATCACTGTCCTTAATCTGGTTCTGTGCATCCTTTGACTTTGGTTTCAGAGCTATGACAAATATGAGAACTCTAAGGAAAATTATCTCCAAAATATTTTCTCAATCCTTTTCTAATAGAACAATACTGGTGTTTAATACCGGCTTTTAATCAAAACTGAAACGGTGTATAGATGAAAAACAAGCATCCATTTTCTTTGTTGTCTACCATGACCTGAGTGTTGGAGGATCTTTCTACTATTGTGAGTTTGTGAAGCACAGTGCAGTACACTAATAGGCCAAAAAACCAAACATTGAGACATTAGGTAATAGCTAAAACTTGAATTTGATCCTTGGAGAGACACTCAGTGTTGCATGTATGTAAAGAGCAGAAGTCATACTACTGAACAAAGTTGGAAGTCTCTACTAAATAAAAAAAATGAGATGAGTTCAGTGAATATTGTCTAATTTATCATTGCTTAAGGTTACTAATCAATTGGGAGTTCTTCTAAAGGTCAGTAAACTCCAAGAAGACATATCAGTGACCCTCCTTTTCATTCCTTTTCACCCCTTCTTCCCCATCTCCCTCCTGTTCAGTCCAGCCAGTAATTAGTACCTCATGTTTTTAATTTTCCTTGAAAAGTAAATTTAAATATGATTAAAAATTGATGTCTAATTTCCAAGCCTAAATTATCTGTTAGATAATATAGTCCATAAAAAAAAACCCAAAACAATTCTGAATGATACAGGTACATTGTGCTGTCTTACTGGCCTGTTGTTATTGATCCACTGTTTGCAGTACCAAAATTCAATAACTATGACACTTCCATAAAGGAATTGTCACCTCTCTGCAGAGTAATTGCCCTAAGTTAATAGACCTACAGCTATAATGGCAGAGATGTCTTAAGTTACAATGCTGAATTCAGTGCTATGCTGAAAGAGGTTGACAAAATGCAGTAGCATTATAAAACTGTTGAAAAGGGACCTAACTGTGCACTTGTGAATTTCTGGTACCCACAAATTTACTAGGGGCAATATTAGCCATTGCATTTTTATAGGATGCCTAAAAATAGGCGTTTATGCAGGGAGGGCTGTAAAAGTGCCCTCCTTCATTTCCAGCACAGGATCTTGCTATTAGCTCCACTGGCCTACAGCAGGTTCATCCTGGGTCACCTCAGAGAGGCACAATCTCATGAGCCACATTTGAGCTGGCTTCAAATGCAGGATGTGTGTGCAGGAGGATCTCCCCTCCACAGATTCTCCAAAGTGAAGAAGGCTCCCAGTGCAGCAAATGGCATTTCTGAGCTTACATGCCCTCTCAACAGGAGGGAACTCCCTTGGTTTCGCAGATAAAAATAGCAGCAGCTTTAAAGTAGGGCTCTGCTAGTTATTTTTTAATAGTGTAACTTACTCACAGGCAAATGCAGTTTAACTTGTCCCCAAAGCAGTTAATAATTTAAGCTAAAAATCTCTAGCTAGCTTTTGCCAACTCTATAAAGAAAATGTTTCAGAGTAGTACAAGTAAGAGGGCTAAAGCAGCTCTGGCATCTCCTGAGTGGGTGGCCTGTGTCTCTTCTTCAGTGCACCACTAAAAAGCCCACTGCAGTCATGTCTTCTACTCAAGTCACAGTCATATTCACTAAGTCACCATCCTGGCTGTGTCTCCTGTTGCTATTTTAATTTCCAATTAAAAATTAAAAGCTTCTTGTTGATTTAGTATAGTAGCCAAACCTCTGTCCTGGGAGAAAAGATAAAGTGTACCACTGGATTTTTTTAGTCAGGAGAAGCATTTTAGAGAGGGCCTGAAAAGAAAAAGGTGGTGTTAAAAACTGTTTTTCATCCCTCTGTGGCTGTTTATCAGCCTTGTGAATGGCCACTAGCATGTCAGTGTATTTCACTTTTTTGACAATAAGGTGCTAATGCAAAATGATAAAAATAAAAAAATCAAATGTTGAAATAAATTAGTCATCTAGGTTGGTCTGCACTAATTAGTATTTTCTTATTATCAAAATTTATATAGTCTGTAAAATACCAATCAGGCATTGTTTACTATAGCAGGAGATTTACAACCCTATATTCTACTAATCTGTTCATTGATTATTTCTATAACATCCAACTTTAACTATTACAAACTGTAACAATCTATTGATCACATAATTTTCATCCATAAGACAGCCAAACTCAAATTTTGAGATGAAGCATAGTCACTGTTTTTTCAGTAATCTTCTGTTACCATTTAAGACTTCAAATGTAACTCTCAGTGTCATTTATGTATCAGTATTGCTTGGAATTATAAAATAAATTTTTAAGGGCTTATTTTAGGACTAAGTCATATATGAAAACCAGAATAATAAGAATTGCATCACTATAGGTAGAGAGCATCCATCTAAATAGAACAACAGAAACAGTGAAATTTCATGGTGGGGAAAGAAATTTCATGGAGGGGAGAGGGGAACAAAACAAAGAAACAAAAAAAAAACCAAAAAACAATCCTGCTGACATTAACTGTCCTCTTTTAATGACTGCTGCTCTGAACAAGAAGAAGGATGCAACCTTGTGCATGGTTACCTTAGTTTTTATGAGAAGCTCCTTAGCTGATGCTGCTTTTGAATATTTCATCTGACTGACAGAACCACAGAATTTTCCTACTTATTTTCTTAGTGCCTTTGGTAAAAATGTAAAAAATGCCTGAAAAGGCCAATGCAGGATGGGTCTGGCTCCATTTGAAGGCCCTCCACTGTATGGATGCTGGAGCATCCTGACCAAGGTGGTTTTAGGTACCAGCCAGCCAGGGTGAGGGGAGCACCACCCTATCTAAAGATGTAATCCTGCTGTTTTTATCAGCTCTGTGTTGTTGGTTGCTACGTAAGCTGTGACCAGAATGACCCAGCTCAGACTAATTCCTCTTACAACCTTACAAGGCAAAGCCTCCCCTTTTGGCTGCTGTATATGGATTTTGCATGTCACATGGTTTGTCAGTTCAAAGAGATGCAGGGGTGGGATTGGTGCTGTCTCAAGAGCTCCCATATCATCCCAACATGTGCAACTCACAGCCCAGACAGGTCAGTCTGGTGACAAATGGATGTCAAAGTCAGTTAATGAAGAAGGTGTTAAAAGTTGGCCTTGCAGACACTGCTGGTGACAAGCTGAAGGGATAATACATATATTACTTTAATGATCTTTTTAAAATCAGTTTCTTTTTTAATTTTAAATTGCCATTGGGTAATTATTACATTTGATGGGTCCTGATGCTCCTTTGAAGAACACAGCAGGTGAGGAAGAAATTATTCTTTCCTCTCTTGGTAAGCTTGAGAGGCTGCTCAGCTGCTGTTGTGTTCAAAGGAAAGAGAAATGCAGCACACGGAGCCGGTGACCCCACCACAACTCAGCAGAAACACACATTGCACACTGACTAGTGTGAGTGACACTGGCTGCCTGCTCTGGGCAGCCTCTAGCCTCAGCAGCAAGAGCACTTTCTTTTAACATCCCTGTCACAATAATGGGAATTATGTGGTGTTATTCCCACCCTCATCTGCTCTGTGGCCTCCAGTATCAGTACCTGGCATATCACTTTCAGTGTTGGCCTCTCTCTGCATGGCTTCCATAACAGGTGATTTTATTTTCCCAGCTTTTCAAACTTTCTTACATGGAATTTATCATTTCTTGGGCTAGAGATCACTCATGTTGCTTTAGAGGCTTTAGCCAATGTTAACCATCCCTTTACAAAAACTAAAAAATATGGATTCCCACTGTACATATATGTTCCTAATATTAAGGTCATTGAATTTGGGTAAATATTGGAGTCAAATTCTTACCTTAGTCCCCGTTTTCACATTTCAGGTTCATATGTGTTTTCTATTGCTCTGGAAATTGAATGAAACTGAGTAAGTGGTTGCTGAAATTCTAATTAACTTTGTTTTCTTTTTGAATGAGGATTAAAGCAAACCAAGAATCTTTTTCTGGGTTTTTTTAACAGAAGTAGTTTCCAAAATCTGCGGCCCAGAAGGCCAGTTTGCACTCTCACGATCAGAGGTCTAATTTCTTGAATCCTCCTATACTGAAATTTAAAATGCTTCATCAATTCCCAGAAAAGCTATAGATATTCAGACATTTATATGGCCCATTTAAGTGATCTTTTTGTTTCTTATATAGCAAGTTTTTGTCATTTGTGTAGCTTTCAAGTGATTTTTGCATGCTTCATGTATTTGAATTGCTTTTTGTGGGTAATACCCTTTTGCACATAAAGCTTCTCAGCTGTTGAATTTGAATTTTCTTAGCTATTAGAATTTAAGGTTCATACATGAAATATATTCCTCAAATATATACACATGATTAGCAAAAGAAAATCCTACAGAGAGATGAATTTGGCCCAATACACATAATAATGAAGGCAAAACTGTGTTTGAGCTAGTATTTAAAATAGTTTCTGTGTTTTTTTGTGTTCTTGGGCTGTGTTCCAGCAGGTTTGCATTAATCTACTTTGTAAGTATAAACCTGGATTCTGAACAATCAATCATTACAAGGTCAACTGCAGCCATTGCCTGCCTGGTGTAAATCAAAACTTAAGACACGTCGACATTTGTGAGAAAATAGAGAAGCAGAGATTTTACTGCCACCAAAATGCTTTTCATGTTCAAAAACAAATATATGGAATGGTTTCAAGTGAATTAGGTAATACATTTTTTGCCAGATTTTGAGAGTAAGATCGGGGAAAACCTAGAGTTGAAGTTAGAGTGTATTTACTGACTACCGTACTGGTCTACACCAGAATAATCTGAGATGGCACTGATTGAATAGTGCAGATATTGGTCAGTGGTTAAAAAACTTCCTCAGGGCAAAAAAAGAGTCTTTGACTGAAAACCTCCTGCTGCTGAGATTTAGACATGTTGCACAACTGATTAAAGGCACCTGAACACAGTCAGGTGACGGTGGAGGAGCAGTTTAGGGATGCTGCTGTCCCCTTCTTTGCTCAGGTACAGCTGACTCCTCTGCAGGCCTCCTTACAGTGGGGTTGGGGCAAGCACATGACAGCCACACTGCTATGGCTCAAGGTCTTCAGGAGGTGGTCACTGCTTCTGGTTGCGTAGCCACATCCTTTGAATTCGTTTGGGTCAAAAGCACCTAGTTCTGACAGGAACCTCCTGCCATGGAGACCTGGCAGCAGAAGGAGAGTTGGCACAGATGCTGGCAACTGGTAGCTTGCTGTCTTGAGAGGCAATGACCTCTGCCAAGGATACACCAACAGACCTCAGAGAGTTGATCCAAGACCCAGAGAAGACTGTGGAGATTTTCCCTCATATTAGAACCTGTGTTAAGATCTGATTCTTTTGTTTATTAGAGAGATGGCTCTCTAATAAGAGAGGAAGAACCTTCCATCAATATGCCCCTGAATTAAGGTGAAAACAGACCATATGCTGAAGTCTATAATAAGGATTTTATTTAATAATAAATGTGAGGCAGAGATAGAAAGAAATCAGGAAAAAGCAGGGGTTGAAGAGAGAGTGACAGAGAGACAGATTAAGTAGAAAGGTATCACGACCTGTGGATCCAGTAGGTGTCCTGTTGGTTCTCCCTGGTCTTCAGGTCTTCTTGGTCGTGGGGGTCCCATAAAACATGGGGTTCAACAGGTTAATATCTGTTCAAGTGCATGTGGGAACATCCAGGTACCTCCCCTAGAGTGGCTTAGATTTACACTATCTTTTGAAATGCTGTGGGTCATGTGCAGTCCTCTGGTGGAAGACATTCAGTCTCTCACAGACCCAGGCCCTGAAATATTTATTCACATGCTAAATGAAAGAGTGCTACCAGCCCACTGTTTTTGGTATGGTGGGAGCACTTACACATCATATCTGGCACAGTGCAGATGTGCTCTTCCATCACCTTCTCCACCGGGATGAAGTTCAAAGAGGCTACATATATATATAAATCTGAAAATTGTGACAAAGAGAAATAAATCTGACCTATTTTGTTTCACTGAGACAAAAAGAAAGTAAGTCAAATATATCTTTTATGTATTCTGGTTTCCGAGAGGAAACTTGGGTGGTAATGTCAGGAAGGCCCTGTCTGTTCCTCTTGAGGTGTCCTAAAGAAAAGGATCCATTTGCTATGGGGCAGCTTTTCAAAGAGTGCACAGTTAGGGGCAGCGATGTAAAAAATTACCGACACAAAGAATAAGAAAGACTTGCAGACATGTGACTGAAACACCATGACTGGGAAAAGTATGGGTCCAGTTGGTCCTGTTGTGTGCCTTTGTTTCCCTAATTACAGATGCAACCTGTTGGTTTATCTTCAACAGCTTAGCAAGATTATTTTCACAGTGGTTGTCTGATAAATGTCTGCTTGCTCGTTAACATAGCTGGCATTTCCTAGCTCTGCTTAGTTTTGCAGCCTCTGTTAATTCACATCCTTTTTAGTTGATAGACCAAAGTTCAAATGAAACAAATTTTTGATCCTATTTATACTTTCCCTCCTGTATGGTCAGGATAATAACTTCAAACCCAGAAAAAAAACCCAAACCCTGAGCAGAAAGCTCATTTACATTTATTCTGGGGCAAAACTTCTTTTGAACTCTGAATATAATTTCTTCTTTTTCTTAATCACTTGTACCTTTACAGTACAGTAGTAGTTCCTCAAATCTATATTGCTTTCCTACGAGGCCTATGCTATAATTATACATACGTACCCCATTAAAGCAGCAAACATTTTTTCAATATATTTAAAGAAAATAGATATACAAGCTCACTGGATAATGTGTGTTGTTAGAGCTGGCAATGTTCTTGATATGGGACAATGACATAATATGTCAACCCAAAGCCTGTCTTTAAAGAACTCCATTTATCATGACCTGAATTTGTAAGGTATATATCAGAAAATGTTTAGTCTGAAGAAATGAATAGAAATAGAGGATTTTTTTCTGAATTTTTTTTCTTCAGCACTGTGAATTTTCAGAGAGCAGCCTCTGAAATGGCAGTAATGAATCAGATGAATGTTTGATTTCAAGGGCTCCTTGGGAAGATCTAGAATTACTCACCTGAAAAGAAGCTGTACACAGTTGAGCTGTGTTGCAGTTGCATGTCTCAGTGCTCTTCTGGGATGGAGCAGACTGGAGTGTAAGACCCTTCTCTGTTTCCTTCTTCACTTGCCCAGGAAGTAAGTGCCAGCCGTCACCTCCTGCACATTTCTGGTCCCATTCCCACCTTTTCCCTATGCTTCTTTTTAGTCTGATTAAAAAAAAAAAAAAAAAAAGCCATCTCTCCTCCCAGCTAAGTGCCATAGCCTAGAACTAAGCTGTGCTGTCTTTACTTAGTCTTCTTTTTGCCCTACATTAGAGACAAATGCAGAATTACAGGGAAAGCATTAATAAAAAATTGACACTGAAGACTATAAGGACTGTTGCAAAGTGCATTTCCTAGTATGCATCAAGAGCTAACAATATAAAAATTCTATAAAATTCATGCTTAATATAGTGTGGTTTGATTTTTCAAGAAGAACAATGTATTTTACACTAGGCCTAAAGTTGTTGCCATAAATAATAAACCATTTGAAAGCACTAGGTCAGTGCAGATGAGCAGAATCAGTGGCATCCTGGTGTTTTTTTCTAGAGTCCCTCCCATGTTTAGGTGGTGACAGGTAGGTAAGGAACCTGGTCCTCCCTTTCGGATCACAAGTCATTTATATTGACATGAAAGATTTAAAGCCAGTGAATGAACTACAGAGGACATTAATTCACAGGCAGCTCAAGTGACCAATAAGGGAGCCAATTCTGCATCACAATTAAAACAAAGGAACTCATTCCCTTCACTTCTATGTGAAGGACTTCTCACCTTTCTTTGAGGACCATTAGTGGCACAGAAAAAAACCCCAATAATTCATCTGGGACATTTTTCCTCCTCCCCTTTCCTTTCCCTGCTCTTGGTTTTCTGTGTTCTTGAGGTTTATCTGCTGAGGTTCCTGGCACTGTATGCACAATGTTTTCACTCATTTGTCTTGCATTGCTTTCAGGTTCTCTGACCACTAAAACTAAACCATACCTAACCAAACAAGCCACTGAGGAATATCTGGAAAAAATAACAGAGCTGTTAAAAGAGACTGCACATTGCATAAATGAGAAGCCATTAGATGAACAATCTTATGTCTTCGTAAGCAAAAGCATCTCATTTTCCATGTAGTGGCATGCTTTTAAGCCTCTTGCCTCCCAATTATATGCTTGTCAAAGATAGAGCCAGAAGGTCACAACCACTTTGCTCTCCCCACTGTACAAATCAGCCAATGAAAACTTCCACTTCTTAGTATATTATTTATGATACCTAGTTTGAGCAAATACACTTCTAGGCCTGAATCTGGAAGATAAAAGGGAAAAAAATGGCAAAGCAACTCATTTGAAATGGGCAACACCAGACTGGAAAATAGAGAGAAGTTCTCCTAGCATGACTTTGCTGGACAGCAAGTCACAGGGCACATAAATCATCTGGCTTTCTTTACATCGTTTGAAGTGACCATTTGAAGCTACACCATACTGATATACTTCTTAACATTCCATTTGGAAGTACAGCTGAGACACATGCAAACACGTGCACATCTCCCAAGCAAAAAGGGTGGGGTTAACTTGCAGACTAGATGCTAGACAGCTGGGCATCTAGCTCCTTCTGAAGCCTTGAAGGGAGCCAAAACAAACACCTTATCAGTTATGTCTGATCTGATGTATGTACTCAGAAGATGCCTGTGAGAATTTCTCAAAAGCAAGGGTTGGAGTAAACCATTCCTCTTAGAAAGTGCTGAGTCTGGTGGCTCCAGCCACGGCTCCCTGCCTCCAGACCATGAATCCATGTGTCCCACTCCCAGAGCCATTCCCCTTGGCCCCCAAGCCAGGTGCCTCAATTAACAGCTGTTCTATCTTGGTGCTGGTCAGGGTCAAGCACTCACAACACGCCCTCATTGTTCCCTGTTCTGGGTCATCCCTGGCATTTGGGCATTATGCTCTTGGGTCTGCAGATACAAGCCTTTCGTGGGCCACTGGCCCCTTGATATCAGGATGAGTTGGCCAGGGAGGTACTGGTGTTTCCCAAGTTGTGGTGGTCTTTGAGAGTGTGTGTGCAGCTGTTGTCACATAACCCCACACTCCCTATCCTCCCCTATCCAAGAGCCCACTAGATGACTATTGGCTCAGAGGGACTTACAGTCAGATCTCATACAGCTGTTGTGGCTATAAGCCTTATGGGATTCTGGATCAAAATGCTGTCATCAGAAGTTAGTTGTAATGAACTCTGTAACGCCAAAGAATGTCACTGAAAATGAACCAGAGAAGAAATTCTTATTAACCTCTCATTGATACAATTAATTTTTAGAGAAGAATGAACATATTTCTATAAAAGGAAGCAAGTGTCAGGTCCTGTGAAGCTCTCCAGGATAGAACAGGTTGTAGCTAAACAGTTTTTTTCTCCTGAACAACAAAACAGAGTAGAAAGGCTATTCATCAAAGGAGGGACACAACATATTGGACACAGCATTTCAGATAAAAAATGCAGCAGATCTATTCTGCTATTCTATTCTTAGCAGATCAGTCCAGCTAAGAAGAACCTCATCCCTAATGCCAATCTGCAAGCCACTGATGAGTTGAGTGGACATTCCCAGCATGACATGGGCACAGGAAGTTCCCACCTGCCTTCATGGAGCTCAGACCCAGTTTGAACCTGCAAGGAGACCTGCATGGGAAGGCACAGGGTTTGAAGGGACGGGGGATTTTCTGACCTTGTTACAGGGCATGTGCATGCTGTGTCCAGGGGGTACCCACAGCCCCTGGTTAGCCAGCATATGCCCCAGGATGGGGTACAGAGCCCTGAACAACAATGAAGGTCACAAAGAAGGGAGTTTCATGCACTCCATGTTCTCAGCTTAGTGCTGGTCAGGGTTGGACTCCATCTCTCACGTTTTCCTCACATTAGGTACATGTACAGATGATGAGGCTTGTTCCCTGAGCTTTCGCTATGAAGGCTGTTTATGCAAATTGCTGGACTTGGTTTTCTCATGTTTTATCTCTTCCCATATGATTGCAGGGTCAGGATCACTCTGCATTTACGGTTGTTTTTTTTGGGGGGAAATATTGAGGGATATTCAATTCCCCCTTTGGTACTGGCTTGGTCCAGAACAACTCCCAGAAAGGCACTTGTCAGGAAGAGCATGGTGTTCTCCATGGTGCTCTGAGCACAGTGGCTCCCTGCCTGCCACCTGTGGGGATTTGTGCCTTTCACTGGGGCCATCCTGCTGGGTCTTTGTCCTTCTCACTGGCAACACTTTCAGAAACTGAAAAAGGCCTGTTTATCCCCTTGCTCATTTAAATGCAGACAGGCTAATGCCATGGCTATTTAAAGCAATGCCAGTCAGCAGAACAGATGCTTAGGATGTGAGTGCTGGACTGTCATTAAAAGATATGGTCTATGATTAAAATATGTTTTTCCTGTGGGAAACTGCAGCCCTCTGGGACTTTTTGGCTTATTAAGAAAGTTTTGAGCTACCATGTCTCTCTAGCAGAGATAAAGTAATACAAACTTGCTACTGATGCCAGGAGCAAGTTGATCTCATTCCCACTGTTGTTTCTGGATCTTCAGACTATTCTGATTTCTGTAGCTTAGTGACTAGAGTAGAAAGAATGAAGTATCTTATGTTCTTCTATATTGAGATCTTAATTTCTTGTAAGTGCCTACAGGTACTCTTGACTTTACCCTGTGATTTCATATAATATAATATAATATAATATATAATATAATATAATATAATATAATATAATATAATATAATATAATATAATATAATATATAATATAATATAATATAATATAATATAATATAATGCAATATATAATAAATCATGTTTTCCATTCTGATTTCCTCTTGTTCACTATTTTCTAGATAAGAGGTCATTCTGGGTGATTAGATTGATCATTTCATGGATACAGAATGGATTTGGCTGCACACATTTCCTTGAAATGAGCAACAACTGTGTTTCTAACCTAATGGAGTGATTCTGAAAAAAATCATACTTACAGCTTTTTTTTAACAAAGGAAATATTTCCTTTCAGGAACAAACCTTGTGTAGCATGGGAAGCTGTAACATATAAGCCAGTTCCTAACTACATCAATTCTCACCAGAAGCAAATCTAGAAGTGTGTGTTCTACATTTCTTTGGTTAATAATGTGAATCAAGTTTTATTCAGTAAATAAAAATATATGTGTTGCAAAAGTTTTCCAACATCTCATTTAGAGTGTAATAAACTGTGTTGTTTGCTAGCCTTGTGGCTCCTCTTAGTTTCTGATCGTATGGTATCAGAAAAATCGATAACTCATTTCTCACATCAGCCAGATGGATAGGCCAGGCAAGGGCTTCAGCCAAGCCTTTGTGCCATTCTGACAGGGGAAAATACATGTTTTCCCTATTTCAAGCTCTACTGTTTACAAGCAGCTATTGACAGCTTTGCAGTACTTTCTCTCAGTAAGATCTATCACAGTAGAACTTTGAAGTCTTGCTGGCTCGGCTGTATTTCTTATACCTCCTCACTTACCAAGTACAGCTATAAATCCTTAAAGTGGGTACTATTGTGTGTGTTCACTAAATGTTGAGATCAGTCAGGTAGTAAAGGAAGTGTTCTGGATTTACGGTCATCCTGACTTATGCTGATCCTTCCAAAAAAAGCTGTCAGGAGATTTTGGCTTACAAAAACCTGGCAAGTACACTTCCATGCCTGCTGATGAAATTAGTTTCCCTGCATGGCTGTGTGGCACAGCTCTGTTGCAAAACAAGTTGGTGCAGGACCAATTGGCAGTAGAAAAGTCTTGTTTTTCTGCTCTGTGGATTGGTACACGTTGGTACACATACGCTCATGGTACACATAGATGTAAAGGGTAATATTTTATACCACAACTTGGGAGAATACTAGTACTAATACAAATACTATTTTCAAAACTAGAAGAGAGATGAAAAAGGTTATATTTTGAAATGTGTTTACTAAATTTAAAACATTTCTAATGAAAGCATTGTTTTTTTACTTTTATGCACAATATATCATAATCACATCCAAATGAGAGTATTAAAAGATAAACAGACCTTGTGATTGCCAAGTGAATTATGCAATGTATGGGAATATCAAATAAGAATTATCCATTTAACTCTGGTTGATGGTCCTACTCGCAGTGCTTATTACACATTATTTTTTCCACAGAGACACTGCTTGTCGAAATAAAAACCCTGAAATTATTTTCTCTCTCTATTAACAGCGGCTGAGGGTGTGAAAAGTTCTCCACAACAGTTTCTTCACAGTTATGTTGCTGCATATGAGATGGTTGTAAAGCTGGCTTCAAGAAAGCCAGTGCTGCCATTTAGTGAACCTAAAGCACTATCAGTATAGTAATACTAATGGTAATTCCCATGTAGTACAAGAAATTTAAAATTCAAATGCAGGTAGTCCATTTTCCACATGTCACCCTCAGAAGAGCTATAGAGGCAGCTCAACTCACAAAGCGAATTTGTGTGCAAATTCAGACCCTTCATAGACTGGTGGAAAGCAGCAGAATACAAACCAGACCTACGCAATATTTTTATATTAATCTTCTTAAAATGCCCACCAGGCCGTGTCCTGTGATGAAACTAGAACCTCATTGCGGGTCTTCCCTCTGCTTTGCCACATCCAGTTCCCTCAGACTTGGAGATGTCTGGGGAAGTCAGCCCATGTGCAGACACAGAGTGACAACAGCCCCCCTGGGCTGAGCCTGGCCACGCCGGGGCCACGTCAAGACAGTCCTACATTGTGTGCTTTATTGTAGTGCAACTCTGTAAGATTCATTTCCCACTGAGTTTGTAGGTCCAAAATTTTAAACTGAGACTAGGAAGCTCAAGCCCAAAGCAATGTTCCTGTGACTCTCAGAGAATGAAACCAGGAGCAAACAATGCCACAGTTTTCTCTGATGGCTGCACAAAACTGTGAAACATAGTGGGACTGCATAAAGATTCTTAAATAACTGAAAGAAAGTTATGGGATCCAGGTTTAGGTTTGAGGAATTAAATCCATTTTCCTTCCAAGTGCAACTTCTGAAGTGCAGCTGATTCAGAAGAAAGGGTCTGTTTTGTCTGATATAAGTTGAAACCTCAAAATCAATGACACCACACATCAACACAGGCAAAGAGAATATAATGTTCCCTATTATACTTTTTGAAGCTTACTTCTGCTAAGCATAAACTGTACTGTTTTTCTGGAAATTAAATTTAAAGATCATTTTGTCAAAGACGTCACAAAGTGCAAAGAAACAACTTTTGCACATTTTTAGCTGGTCTAACTTCAAGGCAGAAATCAGAGTTAAGAAAGGAAAACAAACCATGACATAAAAGCAATGCTTCTTCCTTTTCTGGATGATTGCATGCTCAGATTGCGCTTAAAATTCCCAGGAGATGTACAGATTGAGATGAAATATTGGTTTGATGTAACAGCAGCATGGAGATCATAGCTATAAGCTATTTTTATAAATCATAAATCAGTGTCTGAGCACCAAACCATGGGAGTCTAGCATTCAATTCATATATTATCACTAATTATAGCTTTTTTACTTGACAATGCATCATCACTTGTGCAAGTAGCTATAAGCTATTTTTTTCACCCATAGCCACACAACTTGTATACAAGACAATGACTCCTGAAAACCGTGAAGCATAAATAAGAAAAAGGATATTTTTGTTATTTGTAATTCTGTACCCAGTTGAGAAACTGATTCTTCTCACTACAGCCCAGGGCATTGAACAGTTTTTTTCCCAAAGAGTTTATCTTTCAACAAGGCAAGGCAAGCAGAGAGTCTGAGAATGAGACACAACAGCCAAAAATTGAAACTGAGTGACAGTTTGCAGTCAGCATGTTAATTCAATTCTTTATTTCCTTAAAAGAAGAAACACCTGAGAACACTGTAAGGATGGGGTACAGAGGCTGTGAAAGAGAATCTTCACAGCCTTGTAACAAGTGACTAATTAGCATGGAGAAGGAAATATTTAAACTTCATTGTGCTTCTTTGATTTGTTTCCCAAACAGCTGGTCGTCCTGATCAGATAATTTTCAGCATTTCTCAGCATGTGCCCTCACCCTCAACCTGCAGCTGAGAACATTGCTTCTGGAATTGGGTTCTGCAGAGCATGTGCCAGTGCTTTCCCTATGAGCTCACAACTCATCAGTTGCTCACAGATGTCACCTGGCAGCAGCTGCAGACATGATCCTCACTGCAGCTCTTGCTGGAGCTGTCTTTATCCCTGCCCCCCTGGATGAAGACGTCTTTTTGATCTCCTATGCTGCATCCTTTTTCTTCCTTTCCCACATCTATCTAGGCCCAAGCATGGCACACTTATTCTGTGCAGGTCTATCTCAAATCACTCTTACAGCGCTTTGGGGTGGGTTTTTTGAAGGAATATTATTATCAAGCTCCAGCTAGCTGGAATCACTCTTATATGACAAAGAAGAGCTCAGGAGACAAAATGGGCTGAGCGACATCTCAGTCCTTTGCCTTTAGTTATGTTCACCAAAGCCTCCTACATTACAATAAAATCTTGCCAATCATACAGCATTGCTGAGCGAGATCAATGCTGCCAGCAGCAGCCTGCCAGATGATGTGAGCCAACTGTGGGAAGCCGGCATGGTGTCATCCATTGTATGTGCATGCTCTGGTCACAGGGAAGATGTTCCCCAGCCAGCTCACTCCCCGAGACTGGTGTGCAGTCACAAGAGTGGCTGCTCCCGGATCTCTCCTGAGTCCCCCCGGCTGGCGGTGCGCGCAGGGGCTCACAGCTCCCTGCAGCAGACGGCTGTGGCTGGGGAACACAGCAGCAGCACAGTACGAGAAACCAAGGCAAAGGAATAGAGAGAGGTCACTTGTTTGAGTTCCAAGGAAGTTTTATTTCCCCCGAGGATTCAGAGACAAATGACGATAATTGAGGGCAAAAAGCTGCTTTTAAGGAGAGGCGGGAATAAGGGTAGGACACAACCTTTTACCAATAGGAAGGCATTAGGGGAGGGGTGCAGGGTAAAGGCTATCCAATAGAAGCCACCAAGGGGAAGGAGCAAACCCTGCACCCCAATCTTGCTTCGAGAAGGGGATGAAGGACAGGGAACATTCCAGAAGGGAACAAAGGCGATACAAGGAGATTGACAGGCACTTGGCGGGAGAATCCTGGGGTAAATGACTCAGGACTGAACCATTAGGGAAACCAAATGGGGTACATGGAATGAACCATTACAAACTTATAACAAGGAATATTTAAAACCTACTACAGAAGAGCAAACTGTAAAATAACAGACTACCACAATCCATGGGCATTTTGGGCTGTGCAGGGGATTTGTGGGTGTGTTCTCACTGGTACAGAGTCACAGAGTGGGGACCCCAGCAGCACCAGCTTCCACTCTTCCCTTATGCTGACAGTGAGAGTAGCTAACCTGATGCTGTCTGAGACTGAGGAGCATTTGGCTGGCTCCAGCACAGATGGCCAACTGGTTCTGAAACTCACGAGTACCCAGGTGGACTATAACATGAAGTTGGAGCTATAGGGAAGAGGTTTCCTGAGGTGGCTTCAGAAGGGCCACCCCAGGACTATGACAAGAGTATGGCTTGCACCAACGAGGCTGTCTACATCTTCAAAGCTAGGAATTTCCACATAGAGGGTGAAACACTGGAATGAAGTGCTGGCTAACTGAACAGCATCTTTGCACTGGACTAGGAGATGTGAGGTCAGAATTTTTCCAGTGTGGAGGAAGCCTTTCTTTGCCAGTGTCCATGTTTTTGGTTTTGTCCCATTCTCCTTTTGACATACATAATATGGAAAACCAGGGCTTTCCAATGATCAGTCATGTTGTACAGGAAGTAGCATTTGAGAGTGTGACTAGTTCTCCATGAGCAGTATCTGTGAAGTGAACATTTGTTGCACACAAATTTATAACAACCTTTCTAGGCACAGGTAGGAAACTTCCAGTCACAAGCAGATCACTGAAACATTCTTTGGTCATATAAAATGCTTGCGTTTGGTGTTCTTGACCAATATCTCAGTAGGTATCTACCAGGTATATGAGCTTTGTTTCATTTGCAAATATAGTAAAGGCATTATTAAGTTACTTCTGTATCTCTACTGAGAGACAAGAAAAGTGTGGGACAAACACTGAAAACACCTATAAAAGTGTGATAATTTCACTGAATTGCAGAATCACAAAGTGGTTTAGGTTGGTTGCAGGTCTTCTGGTCCAACTCCCTTGCTCCCTTGCTCCCTTGCATCTGGACCATATCCAGATGGCTTTTAAGTTTCTCAAAGGAAAGAAACTCTACAACCTTACTGAGCAATCCTGATAAACAGGGAAAAACTGTTTCCTGATATTCAGAGGGAACCTCCTGTGTTTCAATTTGGTTTTATTGTCTCATGTTGCCATTGAAAAGAGCATAATTCTATCATCTTTGCACCTTCCCTTCAGATACTATACAACCCAGTATGCACACACATAAATGCAGGGCTAACTATGAAAATTTACAAATCAACTGAAAAGAGTGAAGTCAGGGGGATGTAACAACCAGTGGGGTGTAAGACAGTGGATTATTCCACGAGATGCTTAAAGCAAACAGAAGCCTTCTGGAAGGTGTACTCTGCTTTCTCAGCTTCTCTTTTTTAGGTCGTGAGACACTGAAATGTAATGGTTAATGGCTCAAATAACTGGCCACCTGCAAAAGCAGAGGTGCTTTGCTGTCAATGTGCAAGATAATGGCCCAGGTGCCGAGGGGTTAAGCACCACAGGATGACCATGACAAATCAAATTTTGTCAAAAATGGGGGTTGAGCCAGATAAGGGAAGAGGCCAATAAGAAGCAGATCCTGCCAGGTGGAATAGTGCTTTTTATCATGTCCTCCCTTACACAACTGGCTCAGGTATGAAAAGTTCCCTCTGGGGAAGTACCGGGACATTTACACAGAGGCCTGAAGGTATTAATTCCTTTTGAGAGGGCTTAACTGGCTAACAACACTGATGTGAGAGGCAGTTGTCATGTCTTAGAAGGTATCATAAACCATCAAAGACCCCTGGAGTACCCACAGACTCATTTCTCCAGACCTTCCATCAGAGGCCTGTTGTGATCCACAGTGTTGCATCAGACAGTGTAAAACTCCCCCTGCAGGGGAGGTATGTGGGCATTCCTACCTACACCTGAACACATTTTAACCCACTGAACTTTGTGTTTCACAGGCTTCCCCCTATTCCCATCCTCTACTGGATCAATACATGGACCATTGCTTTGACCAAGGGATATCTAAATTTCAACAACCAAGTCTCATCACTGGATCCATGAGTGGTAATATCTTTCTACTCTTATCCTCTTTCTTTCTTTCTTTTCTTTCTTTCTTTCTTTCTTTCTTTCTTTCTTTCTTTCTTTCTTTCTTTCTTTCTTTCTTTCTTTCTTTCTTTCTTTCTTTCTTTCTTTCTTTCTTTCTTTCTTTCTTTCTTTCTTTCTTTCTTTCTTTCTTTCTTTCTTTCTTTCTTTCTTTCTTCTTTCTTTCTTTCTTTCTTTCTTTCTTTCTTTCTTTCTTTCTTTCTTTCTTTCTTTCTTTCTTTCCTTTCTTTCCTTTCTTTCCTTTCTTTCCTTTCCTTTCTTTCTTTCTTTCCTTTCTTTCTTTCCTTTCTTTCTTTCCTTTCTTTCTTTCCTTTCTTTCTTTCTTTCTTTCCTTTCTTTCCTTTCTTTCCTTTCTTTCCTTTCTTTCCTTTCTTTCTCTTTCCTTCTCTCTTTCCTCTCCTGACTTCTCAAAATATTGTAAGCCAGACTAAAAAAAGGTCCAGTCAATTCGTTGTTGTGTTTGAGTAAGGTTAAAGTTCATTAAGTTCAAGTTTGCTGAATTAAAGTTTGTGAGGTGCCTTACATAGTCTGGATGCTGTTTTAAAATTTGCCATGTATTTTATTCTACCTTTATTGTCTAAAGTTTCAAGTAAAAGTTTGTTATTGAGCCTCCTGAGAATTTTGCTGGTTTTCCCACATATCACCCAGAGTGAATCAAACTACCTTTCCCTGAACCTGTTGAGTGGACTGGGGAATAACATAGGGTCTGTTGGGAATCCTGAAATTTAGTCTACAGGTCATAGGTGGTTGCTACCCTAGACTACTTTAGTACTGAAGTTAGATTGTGTCAATATGTGGAAACAGTGCTTTTGAGCTAAAAACTGCAGTGGTCAGACTTAATTTCTTCTCCAGCTTGGAAGCTCTACCTCATACAAAGGTCATTTTCCCCCTACACATGCATTAGGGTCTTAGCATTGATGTACTGCAGTATGCTGATGCTTCCTGTAAACTGTCACAATTCTAACAGAAAAGAGGGAGAAAGGCTGAGTTGGAAAAATCTTTCCTTTTTTTTCATTATAAGAACAGGTACCTGTAAAACACCTCAGTTCACAATCTTTTCAGTTAAAGTTCAAATCTGTATTTTGCCGCCTACATATATATTCATGTTCTCAAAAGGTTGAGCACTCACATCCATCAAGACATGCCAATGCAATACACTTTTAAACCAGATTTTTACTACTGTAACTCAGTCCTTTTCCTCCATTTCCAGCATTGATTACATCTTACTTGCCTGTAGAAGTGCTCTAAAAAGTCAAAGAAAGCCATTTTAAAACATTAAAGAAAGTATGGGTCTAACCCTTCTTACCCCGAACACTCTGTGCCCCTCACTGCTGTTTGAACAGATTGCTGCTTTAGACATTCAGCTGCTGATGTGCTCTTGGTAGCCTGTTACTGTCTGGTGTTTGATCCTCCTACACACCCTACTTGTGTCACATCTGATGTCTCTCTAAGAAGGGTATATGCTTGGATGCAGGTGCCTGCTGACATATTACTTTTTAATCCTGGTAAGCCATGACGCTGCACAAGAAATTCAGTTTGGTCTGTCTATGAGGTAAAGACTGCTCAAGCAACTGACACCTGTAAGTCATGGAATATGACTGGTAACATCTCTAGGCTAATTAGATCCAGAAAAGCAAGTGTTTCAGTACTACCAGGGATTACAATCCTCATCACCAGGAGAAACCTCCCAGGTAGAGCAAACCAGAAGTGGGAGCTCCCAACACTATGGGCAGTTTTTAACTCTTCAAGCACTCAAGCACTGCTGTGCAGCATCAGTGACACCCCAGGAAATCCCTCATATCCTTTATAGAAAGATCGCCCCTATCAGCATCCTCTACACTTTTCCCATGGCTGCATCCATCATCTCCCTTGCTGGGATATGCAAGGTGAACATTTTTTGGATTAGGAAACACATTCAATTATCTGCAATTGACTTAATTTTTCCAGTGTGACTGAAGTTCCCAGTGCTGCTGAAGACCAAGCATGTGGTATCCCTGGGTGCCTGCAGGAGCTGACTCCTGGGAGCACCCTCCAACCCATGCAGCTGCTCAGAAACATTCTACGGTGCAATCAGTTCTGTGGTGTGGTTGCAGGGGGTTTGTGAGGAGATGCATCTCTGTAATGGGGCTCACATCCCTCAGCAAAGGGAGTAGGGAGCATAAGTGCACTTTTGTATCTAGGGTGAATTCAGGGACATTGCTTAAAGCCACCATCCTCTTGAGTCCAATGGTCTGTCTAGGAAGTTAATCATGGATTAGACAGCAGGCACAATTCAAAGAGGTGAGGCAAAACAAGTCAGAGAAAGTGTGATCAAAGCTGTACATAGAATGCAATCAGTGTCTGAAAATTCTTTTGCACCACAGGACCTACATAAGCTCTGCACACAAAGCTGACTTCTCAGGCCACACCTGCAGTGAGGACTGAGAAATTTGTTGTTTTTCTGTAAATCTCCAGACTGTGCTGGGGGTGCAAACCAGACCACTCACACCAGTCCCAACTGCAGATCATTCTGGGAGGGGAACATTAATTTCTTTCAAAATTAAATTGTGAATCTGCTCGCGGTTCAAAGTCATTCCTTCTTCAAAAACAAGAACAATGCTGAAATAACTTTGTGCTGTATGATGTAAGCGCCTCAGGTTTCTACAAACTGTCAGAATAGAGAACATGACTTTTTTATATTGCAGTTATCTAAGAGGCTGATGTGTTTTAGTTTCCTCCCTTTTAGATTGTTTTAGGCACTTTTTTTCTTCAGAGTTAGAGCTCTGAAAATGTTGTTATGTTATCTGTTGCTTTTTCTCTGAAGCTGTGAAGAAAAAATATCCAGGCTTTTCTCTCAACAAGAATATCCAGATTATATTATTAAAACTCAAGGCATCTTTGAATTAATCTCCAAAAAGATTCAGTCAGTAGGACAGAATTCTAACAGTCTCACATCCTCCAGTATTATTCAAAGTAAAGTTTTGGCTCAAGCAACTAGGAGGAAGAAAATCTTAAGTTTGGATGATAAAGCTGCCTGCAGATACATGCGTTTAAGAGTGCTTATCCCACCACCTGCCTTTCACCATTCCCTCCATCTGCACAGATTGACCTGGATTGGCAAAACACTCCAGCCTTGCTGTGTGCAGGCAGAGATGTAGCACAGTACTTGTCACTTTCTGCTGCTCACATGTGCTCTCACTGGGTGAATGTTTCCCCTCATCTTGTCCCTAATCTGATACTGGCAGACTTTCACATCTCATATGAGACTGTGTACCAGGACTCTAGGTGCAGAATCCCATTACAGACAGATTGTTGTTTTACAGGTCTCTCTGTTTTGTCATTCAAGAAAAAATTAATACATTCACAGTGTACATGACAGGAACATGTTAGCAGAATACTTTTTGTTTCTTGTCTTTTGAACTCCCAGCATTGCTCCTCAGTGACACTTGATAGAGTTGAAGGAAAACACAATCCAGTATAAATTTTGAAGTTTCCATACAAAAACGCTGGCAGTCTTTGCTATTACTAGGAAAAGGAATTTAACTACTTTCTTTTTGCAAAATATCATTTGCAAATGAACAATAGAATGTCACCATTTGAGGGGATAAAAGAGTGGCTTTGTAACTCCTTTGCATGTTACTTGCTGTTACTTGAAGCACTGTTGAAGTCTGTTTTCCAGATCGCAGTATCTGAAAGCAGACTGGTTTCTTCTGAAGGAAACTCCAAAAGGCAGTTGAGGAAGGAATGAGGGATTTCCACTTCCAGTGACAGTTAAGCTGAGGCAGTTTCATGGCACAAGACAATGGGGATTTGATGCTAACAAAACTGCCTTCTGATTTCAAAAAGCTAATTTCTCCAGCTGAAATTTATGCAAGGGTGAAATACGCCTAATTCTGTTCCTGGGATATTTCATGCCATGTCCATGTATATGCGAATCACATGGAGCAAAGAAAACATTTGACAGCAACAAACTAGAAAGACTAAAGTCCTAAAAAAATAGGCAAGCAGGGGATACCTGACATGTATGAAATTGAGCAAATAGTTTCATGTCTTAGCTTTTTAATTTTCCTCTCTACTTTTGCATTTCTTTTGCATTGCAAAGTCTTCAAGCAGTTCCTTTCCAATCTCTGTAGTTATTTTTGTCTGAGAGACTTATATCTGACAGTGGTGCCATTACAAGTGCAATACAATGAGTGGGTAGTTTTAGTAAAATACAGTTTCCAGTGACCACAGAAGATGGGGAGAGATCTCTAGGAAAGGTCTTGTAAACTTCCAAGTTAACTTCTCCAAAACGTTGGTGGGTATTTCTGTGATGTAAAGCTAGCCTTTAAAACGCCAGGAGGGACATTTGGGCTATATGTATTTATTCCTCCATGTGCACTTTGAAAGGCACTAGAGTACATTCAAATGAGCAGACACCTTTGAAGTCTAGTCAGATCAGTATTACACTGTGTCTTTGTGACACTCCTCAGAGCAACAGGGCTACACTGTTCAGGAGAATGACCTAAAATAGTCATATAGCTCACAGAGATCTGAGCTTCTATCTTTGAATGGTCCTACATGACTTTCAAGCACCTGTTGGTACAGACTGGTTGCTAACTAAAGACCTATCGCTGTGCTCTCTTAGGTGATAGAGGTATCACCTGGGTTTGAAAACTGAAAAAAAAAAACCCACTCAATATTTTAAGTGCAACAGCACACATTTCTTTGGAGGTTTCATTAAATACTACATCCTAAAGCTACCTATACCTGACAGGTTCAACAAATAATTATATTGGCCCTTGTAGGCAGACTTGCTATTAAAACAGAGCAGGAGGTTACTGACAACTTCTATTGCATCTGCTTTAACTGGTTTTTATATAAATGCAGAACTCTTTAGAACTTAGAATATTTTTTTTATTTGAATGAATGATGTCTGAAGTCTCTCCAGGACTGCATAGGAAAGAATTTGATTTCTGTCCCCTTTGGGATTATTTTTGAGGAGTAGCTTTGCTGTGGATCAGCAGGTCAAAATTGATGGAAAGGGTGAAAAGGGAGAAAGAAGGTTGCACAGATGAAGCAAAAATGGCTAGATTGTCTACTCATAATTTAACTTTAACCTTGCAAAGATTTGGAAGACATTCTGTTTTTTTTATAGCTTCATGAAGCAAAAATAGAAAATTCTCCAGTATCCATGGAAACATGGAAACAATGACTACTGGAAATTATCTCTACTTGTGCTATCATTGGCTGACACTAAAGTTAAGCCACACGTGCATCCTCAGCAGTACTGCCACAGCCGACAGGGAACGAACCTTGCAAAAGTCCTCAAACATCTGGAGCAGCTGGAGCCACTGCAGTTTTGGAATATTCTAATTCTAGATGTTGGTGGCTCAAGCTATACTTGTTTTCAGCAAGTGATCCTGTGAACAATTAAATACTGAAACTCTAACCATGTCTGAGTATGTGTTTTGTTGACCAAAAGACCTAGTAGCCACCAGCACATCAAGTGCCTTTATGTGCCTGCAGAGCTGCCAAAGGAAAGGTCAACAAGGCATGCAGCGTCTCAGAGCAGTCACCATTGATGGTTATTCCTATTGAAGGGGAGGGAGAGGGATACAGATGGTACCAACTCAGTAACAGCAATTATGGGCCTTTGGAGGGTAACTTCCTGTTTAGGTCACTAACAATAAAAGTTTTTTGGAAATAAAAACAGAAGAATGAAATTAAATGGACTTTTAGTGGGAAAAACAAGAGAAAAATGAAGAGAAGAAGGAATTCAGTATGAAGAGAAGTGTTGCAGATGTCACAAACAGCATGAGAGCCGGGTCTATAACCTGCCTGCTGGAATCAGATAAGCTGCTCTTGTGCACACCCCAACTGCTACATATTAAAGGAAAAGCATGAGATTAGAAGTATCTCTGTGACTGTGCTGCTGATATATTTCTGAAAGCATTTGATTTTGCTACTTCACTCCTCTTTGCAAAGTAGTTGGATTCATGCTTTTCCTTTCTCCAAGAAGGAGTTTGCTGTGGAGAGTACCAGCCTCATGGAGCATCTCCCTTGCAATTTCTTTCCCACTTCCTTTTCAGAAAACTACTCCATTCCCCCAAACAGTGAAAAGCTGCTGACAACCCCCATGCAGAGGAAGTGTTAGGAGGGAATTATGATGGTGTTAAAACCTAGTTACCCAGAAGAGCTACTCACCCAGAAGTCATCTGGAAGCTGGGAACTGTTTGTGAACATTTGGAAACAGGGACTTGCTGCTTCTGTTTGAATATCTGAAGGGGATTGAAAAGATTTCTAGTGATTTCCGGTCTCTCTATTTGTCCCTTTGTGTTCCTATGAAACAGGACTTCTATTTATATTGATTTGCTTCTGAAATGGTCACATAAGTGACACTCTTCACCTCAAGGCCATAAAAGTGACAGACCAGACTCCCTGCTTTTTTCTGCCCTTGGTTGTCCTTCTTGGAGTTGTATATTAGGCATTGCAATAATGTGCCACAGCACACTCAGGTAACCCAGACTCCCCATTGGACAGTTTTGAGTGCACAGGGAAAGGAGCAACTCCTTTGTCATTTGCAAGTTAGAATGGATGGACAAGACAGAGAGTGTATGGCAGAAGAGCTGGTCTGTCTGGTGCTGGCAGTGGCACCTCTGTTGATAAAAGTACTGCAACTGTTTGTTGATAAATGCAGTTTGTATCTTTGCATGTCACTATCCATAATCCCAAGCACAGGGCCACTCAAACATCTGACAAAAGTGTTTTGTCTCCATCCTGTGCCAGGAAGCACAAAGTGAATCACCTTCATATTCTTACTCACAGTGTTGTCTAATTTTATGGTTCTTGCAATCTGCTCAAAGTTTAAGTTGGTTGCTTTTAGATGCACCCTAAAAATGCACACTAAATCCTAAATGCACGCTAAATGCACACTCTGCTTGCAGGATGTAACTATTTCAAATTTATAGTCTAAGATAAGTCCTCTCCCACTGAGCCCCTTCTAGAAGGTTGTTAAAATTAGGCCCAGTGTAATAAGAATCTGTAACATCTTTTCTAGTGAGTCATAACCTGTTCACTTGTGGGAAATGAGCTTGCCAGTCTACTAAGGAACTGACTTGCTAACTTCTCAGTCTTTGTGAGGTGTCTGCTCTTTGTTCCCAGGTGGTTGTCATGATGGATGCTGTTCAATGCAGGAAAAACAATAATTTAACAAATGCTGTAATACAGTGCAGTAGCCTAAAGTACTAGGTACTAGCTGGAAAGGAAGGAAATCTCTTAAAACAGAAAAAATTTAGTTTCCACATACATTTGACAAAGAAATAACTTGAGGACACAGACAGTGCAATTAAATGCTCTTGCTTTGGTCTTATATTTTCTCTGCAAAATAAGTAGAGGCAGAGGAGATGAAACAACCTGGAGTAAGTAAGTGATGGAGCAATGTAGCATGAAAAGGGCAGTAGTAAATTGCCTTGAGAAACTCAGCAGTTTTCCCAACAAAATCAATTAATCCCTTGTCTCCTAATGTACATTCACATATGCATTTTATATATGCGGTTTTTGAAGCTATCTATACATTTCCATAAGCATGAATATTATATTTAAGGTACTTTCTACAAGAATTTTTACCTTCTATTTGCTTTATGTCATTTCCATCTCAGTAAAAGTAATTGTTGAGAATGCTAAGGCAATTTATGGGCACCTGTGAGCTCATAAATCTTATGTGCTTATCCTAGAGATATATCTTCTATATATATACTTTATCAGGAGGTTTCTATCATACATCACTGTATAATGTATCTACAGTAAAAAAAAAAAAAAAAAAAAAAAAAAAAAAAAAAAAGGTATTGTACCAAACCTGATCTTTGTCAAAGCAGACACCAGCCAGCCCTGTAGTGATGGCAGCTGCTAGATGGCTCATTATAGAGGGTAGAATGGAGATGTGTAGTTTCTGAAAAACTGACACTTCCTCAAGTGTCTCCCCTTCTATGAGTTTTTCAGCATCCTCAGAAAAAGAAAGAGAAGCCTAAAAAATTTGTCCAATAGTTAGGTTTTCAGGAGAAGGTCAAATTTCCATATTGAAGTCCCAGTTATGGGTACTAGAGTAGAAAGCAGTTCAGACTGTTTTGAGTTAGCAAAGCATTTCAGAATGTTAAAAGTGAACAACACTTGACAACAGTGAATGTGCTTGGAGGAGGAATATTTCCATTTTGGGAAGAAGACTCAGAATGACTCTGCATTAGCAGCTAAGCTCAGGGGTAAAGTTGTGATTGTGCTCACTGACTCTCCTCCAGCTCAGACCTTGAGAGGTCCTCCAACTCAGGGTCTCTGCATGTACCCCAGCCACTATCCTTCATTCATTCTATCAGGACCAAACAAGAGCTAAACTGATGTAAACCCCTGAAATGCACCAACAGTGGGCACTGGGTCCTCAGCACTAACTCCTCAGATCTGTTCTTGCTGGGTTGCACTACTCAGTAATGCAGAGATAAATGACTGAGTTAGATACTGAATCATCTTTAGGGTGTTCAACTCCCAAGTCTCTGCCTATTTCAGAAGGTGCTTGGGGCAAGCCTGGCCACCTAACTCAGGTTTCTCACACTTAGCACTGGAAGCGGTGAATGAAAATACTCCTCTCTTCTTCCATCTATGACTGTGATTACAAATGAGACTCCTACATGACTGAGAAGTCCTTTCTCCATTAATTAACTAGATGAGTTGACCATGGTGAGTGGTTACACTGAATCTTTAAATCTCTTACAAATACATGCTATAAGCAGTCTCTATGCTTGGCCATTATTTAAATAGTCATGCAAAATCTAGGATTACTTGATGCTTTTCTCTCTTTCATGAAGGCTTATAATGACCTTAAAAGCATTAATTCAATATGAGGTCAAGGAATTATTTTAGCTGTGAAATCAGTTGCTTAATAACAGTTTCCTCAGAGTCAAGAAATCATGCAGGCTGTAAGGCTCAAGTAATTATTTCATTTTTCTGCCTACATATTCATGGATTTAACTACTACTCTGAACAAATAGAGAAATGAGTTAACAAAAGATTTTCAGTACTTGGATTTACAGTGTCCAAAACATACAGAGAAGCATGTATCTGCAAAATTAAACAGCTATTTCTGTAATTTCTTAAGAAATCAAATGCTGCTTGAATGTCATACATCAGTATATCGCCTCTTATATAGTACAAGCAGGATCTCACACTGTTTTATCATTACTTATTAATGGATTGTCTTTGATTATTTTGTAAGTCAATTAAACAAGTTTATAGGTTGTAGTAGGCAAAAGCAAATAAATTTGGGTTTATCCATAATTTTGAATTGATAAAAAATTAGTATGATTGTAAAATGAATTTTTTCCTGATAAAATGTTAAATATTTCATAAACAAAATATTAGATTTTGACATCACTGTGATGCTGTCTCTCTTTTTTAGTGTCAGAAATACTTATCAATTGAAATAGGGCAATGCATGGGTAAAATGTTTTGAAAAATTGCAAAACTGACAGAGTGTGTTACGGCCTCATAATAAACAATTGTTGAATGATGTTTATTAAAATTGGCTCTCAAATGACAGTTAATAAATTCATAGTTCTATTCTGCATGCTAAATTCAGCATTCTGAAAACTTAAAAGCAAACAGATCAAAACCAACAGAGATTAAAAAGTCACAAAGACAAAATACAGCAACACCAGAAAGTGACAGGGAAATAATTCCGTCTTAAAAATGACTTATAATTGGGTAACTTTTAACAAAAATTTTATAGACTGAATTAGAGGCAAATCAGAGTATTTTTGATATTTTAGATATGCAGTTTCTCTGATGCATATAGTTTGTTCATACAGCAGAGACATTCACATTACGAAGTCCCCTTCAAAAAAGCAAAAAGCCCAGTTTCCCTCTATTTCTGATTCCAAGTTAGGAATAGTCATGGATAACAAATGAAGGACAAAAAAAAAAAAAAAAGGCATGGTAAAATTAAACTATTAATTTATTTTAATTAAAAACCTTCAACATTTCTTCAGTATTTGGAGAAATTAGACTATAAGCAGTATGTTCCTATGTATGTTTCACATATACCCAGAGCATATCTGCACTTGCAGATATGCAGATATGCAGATTTGCAAAAATACTGGATTTAATGGGCTCTGTGTCCTTTACTGTAATCACTCCATTGGCTCTTTGATGCTGCATGGGGTTGGTGGGATGATGGAAAGAGTTGCTTCAACCATGTATTTTCACCTCTGTTTCTAAAAGGTGAAGGGCAAACTTTAAATCAAGGAGCAGTTTATCTTTAATTAAAAAAAACATAATTAGGCATTATCACTTAATTGCTATTACTGATGGAGAAACGCATATTTTCACAACTAGTGACCCATGCTGTATTATGTCTCTGCTGTTTACTGCACAATAAATCTGTATTTGTGTTTGGCAGCTAGCCAGAAAAATTAAAAGGTAATCAACATGCTTCTTTGCAGTCTGGTCATCAAAATCTTTGACTTCACAGATGACTAAGTAACAAAGTCAAGTTGTGGTAATCTAACAGAAAACCTTTAGGAATAACTATATTTATCTCCTCTGTCAAGGTATCAAATGACACTTGAAACAAGCATATACAAAAAGCTTTGCAAAACAGATGAGAAAAACTGTGCTATACACCTCTTGTTGAGTTAAAAAACAGTTTAATGTCTCAAGGCACCACCACGGTAGAATTTTATACCTGCAAGTAATCATCTAATACACTATTATACAGTTAAGGTAATGTATTAATAAATAGCTTGTGCAATTTTGGGAAGCAATCTATAAAGGAATGTTAGATATACAATAGGCACGTACTATAATACAAATAAAAACCAAAATTCCTAGAAAAAGCATGCTGAGCACCTCTTGGTATAGGCTGAGTTTCTTATTCTAAACACTATGTAAATCTTAACTTACAAAAGGTAAAACTGAAATCTTAGAGTAACTGCTAATTTAAACTGATTTTCCTGGGTATTTTCCTCTATGTCACAGGATTATTCTTAGGGACAGAGGACTCTGGTACTGGCTGTAAAGGGCTGTCTTGTTCATTGAGTTGTGTGTTCAAGTTTTCAGAAGTTAGAAGGGAAGAATTAAAAACAATTTCGCTTAAGTCTGATTTTATGGATACCAGATGTGGTTCTTGAAAATTCAATGGTTCTTCTAACACCTGTGTATTTTCTCGTGTCATTCCCATATCTGATGGTGACTTTCGTTTCATTCTTGTGTATGATTTGTCTAAATTCTCCATGCCTTGGTCAGTTTTCTGAAATCGCCCAAAGAACCAGATGAAGAAACCAAACAAAGCAAAAGCCAGCAAACTTGGAATAAAAGCCAGGCATTTGACATCAAGGCTAGAGCCTGTGAACCTGCTGTGCAAGAACATGTCCCCTTCGGCATAGGTCCGGTTCGTCAATGGGTTAGTGTTATTGGATCTCCACTCCCAAGATAACTTCGTTCTATTAAGGTCTCTCAAGCTCTCTGAGTCCTTCACTGTGTAGATCTTCTGTCCAGGACCGATATATTGACCATATTCATGAGGTTTGTAAAATATCTGGTTCTTCCACATATTCAGATCCAAGATTAAAACAAGGAAGATAATTCCATAGTTAAACCATTTGCCTGTTTGGAAAAAGAAAGTTCTGTCACCTGATATATCCATTTTAGAAGCAGTACAAATGCCATTACACATAAAAGATACTCAGAGAAAAAAAAGTTCTTTTTTATTAATCTGTAAAGCAAAGTTGTAAATACATTTCCACCACAGTGAGATTTATGCTGAATATCCCTTAGTATTTCACAATTAGGTCTGGACACAAAACAATTTTGTAACACAAGCACAGGAGTATAACTATTCAATTGACATTACAGTTTGTAAGTGACCAGCTTATTAGATCGCTAGGTGATGTGTTATAGATCAATAAACTTTAAAAAAAGCATTAAATCTTAAAGCTTAAAAAATATGCACATGGAAATTTTCCATAAAAATGCCACATTTGACAGAAACATTTATGTTCCAGAAATTACTGAAGTGACTGAGCTTTTTGAGGTTGGTAATTATATGAATTTTAAGAGTATATACTTAAGTTCTTTGATATACCAACCATAGAGTGCAGATACATTCAGGTACGGGCAATCAGACAAACTGCGATTTATAGAATCACAGTGAGATTACTGAGAAATAGCAAGGGCTGATTGTAGACTTCAGAGTCTAGCCAGCTTAGATTTTTTAATAATCTGTGTCTATGAATACACATAACAAATTATACTATTTTCACAATCAAAGCATATCTTACATTCTAGTTAGACATATGTTAAGATCTCACCTGTGCAGTGATGACAGCCATCACCCAAGAACCCGGCAAATTTACATGTCAGCATTAAGTGAAAATACATACATAGAGGAATGTTCCTGCTGGTGATGAATGATCTTGGTCTTTGCTGGAATCATATTTAAGTATGCTTCAAGTGAAAAAGACAATGTATCATAGGATCTATCAAATTACTTAGGCTAGTGACTTGCAAAGAATTAATGGATTCCAGTTCCTAAAGGTATGTGTGTTCAAACTGTACAACCAGAATTCTTCAGGAGGGTAAGGAGACTAAATTGTATTCAGGAATTATGTTTAATACTTCTCTTCAGTTTAGATTAAATAGAGTGAAAATAAACAAGAATATTTATTCTCTTTATTGTCACTGTTCAGAAACAAAACTGAACTGAAAATATTCTATTATTTCTCCCTGTGATTTCATCAGTTATATAATAGACATGTTAAAGAAAATTATCTTTTCAGACTATTAAGACCACATTTAATAATATTTAAGTTTCTTAAATCAACACCAAGAGACTGAAAGTCATGCTAAAGTATGAAATAATGTAACAAACAATACAATGGAACTTGATATTTCCTGTGGATGTTTGCCATGTATTTCATGTTTCTATTTTTCCCATCACATCTGTCTTTCAACAGAAAGACACAGGATTCACTAATCAATAGCTGCTGTCAAGCATATAATAGCCGACTTCTTGTTTTTTCCTCAGCTGGGCACTTAGATGACTCTTCTTTACCATACCACCATTTCTTAGGACACACTGATATCACTGTTTTTCATATTCTCACTGTCTGGAAATGTTTTGAAAATGGCCACGGGTTCAGAAGTTATTTGATGCTGAGTGTTTGATAGAGTGAAAACCAACCCATACATAGAACAAAATCACATAATTCTCATTTCCTTAGGAAAAGTAGGCTAAACACAAATTACAATGAAAATTAAAAAATGCTCCACCCCTGTCACATTAAGAATTTAAGCACTAGCCTGATCTAAGAAAGATATGCTGTTCCTGTTTCATAGAAAGCATGAACTTGAAACTCCCTCACTCAGCTCCTAGTCAGAGCTAGGCAGGCAGAAACAATGCCCTGAGCTCAGCTGCTGCAGTTGGGTCCATGTGGGCTATACAAACCACTTAGGTCCATCATCCCGTTTAGTGAACTGCCACCTGTATGTCTAAGCGACAGCTAGCTGATTGAGAACTGCTGTTCTATAGCGGATTTTCTCAAAAATCCTTAAATTTCTCATTTCCAGACAATTTTTTCATCCTTTGCATCACTGTTATGCTTGATGACCTCTATGACTTTTCCCTTTCTTTTGAATACAGATGTCACCAGAACCAAAGGCTGTGTATGAGTAACAGTCTCACTATAACCATATATGAACACAATGACATCTTTCTGCTCCTACTCAGTAATCCCTTTAGCCATTAATCTCCTTAGAAACAAAATGACTGAGTTAGTGCTGTCTTGGGTACTTACTTACTTACCTCTTTCTAGAATACTGTGTCCTCTGCCATCTATCCCTCTCCAGATATTCACTGCTGTACTAGCAGGCATGACAGCCAAATAAGCCAACCAAGCCATCCTTCTAGATCCGTGATGTTTTGGAGCATAAATATGTCATTGTGTTCATATGTGGTTATAAACAGATTTAATATACTGACCAACCTTTAACATGATAACTTAAATGTTTATAATCTATGTAGATGAAATGATTGTCTGTTGCAACTTAATTTTAGCATAATCATTTTTATAGCAAAGTTTAAGTCATATGTAATCAAGCTTATATAGGAAATAAAAGGTAAATAAAAGGTAAATTAAAAATCAATCGCAGCCTTTGATCTTGCCCATGAACAAAATCAAGTTTGTAAGATTGCTAAGGATCATAATAAATATATTACGAAGCTATAGATATTAATTTTATTTTTAAAAATTTCAAGTTTCATTCCAGATTAAAAGGGACAAGGGAAAATGGAGCCCCACACTATGAAGTCATTTAACTTGTCTCTTACCCAGTTTCTGTAGAATTAGTATTACTGCTGCTTTAGGGTTGGCTCTACTTCAATGAAATTTGTGTGGCCAAGAACACTGGATATACCTGACCCCACTTAGCCATTCTTGGATGGAAAGTGGTTTATTCAAAGACAAGATTTGAAATGGAATGATGTAATAGGATCAACTCTCAAGACTGGAAGGCTAGTCAATCATTTTAGCAAACTGAAAAGAATTTTATCCAGTCTTCAATGAAGTTAACAATGAAGAAAGTTATGTGGGAAAATAGGTTGTGTCATTCAGTCATGCATTACCTGAAAAGTGACATGGTTAAAAACTTTATAACTTTCACAGCACTGACATTTTACATGCTGCACATAATATTTGGAGAGCTAGGAACCTGATTTGATGTATTTGGAAACATGGTACAATACTGAAATTTGATGCAACAAAGATACTCTAAAAGAAAAATTGGACTCAAGAGTGTTAGTGTCCTTGTCAGGCTGTGATGCAAAACATGAAATGTTTTTATATGCACTGTAAACTACAACCAGTATTTGGGGATGAAAATTCACTCCTGTTTTCTGAGAAAGCATGTCTGTTCAAGAGGATTGTATCCTCCTGGCTAGAACACTTACCAATAACCTCCATTTGTGGCAGCTTGGACCTGCATCATAAGACCACGCTCTGAATACCAGCCTGTACAGAACTCTGCTTAGAAACAGTATCCCCTCCCTGCTGAAGCTGAACAACTGTGCACATGAATGCCAGGGGTCTTCTCATTTTGAAAGAAGTACGGATTTTTATTTTTCCCTTTTCCAGAAATTCACATGTTTTTACCATCGAACAAGATTTTTGGGCAATCCTCCACACAACATTTGGAATATATCCCAATATTCCAAACCAGCTGCTGATTCTGGAGCAGTTTTATTTTTGTATGCCCACTCTGGAACAGACCATTAATTTCCCAACAAAAGGATCTCATGTAGAAGCCAGTCCTCAGGAACCTTACTGAGGTCAGGAGGTAATGTGAAAATTCCACTTAATAAGGCTAGACACAAGCAGCCTCATGCTGTGCAACCGCAGCCAGAGGCTAGTGTAGGAAATGTTTGCTTTAGACTTCTATCTCAACTGTAATTTGTGTCTAAAATCGCTCAGCCACTGCTGTAAAACATTTGAAATGTTCATTCTATCTTCTGTCACATTAGTGTTATTAGCTAGATACATGCATACAGACAGACCACTCACAGCTGATCTAAGCCTCTGAGGTTTTTTCATGTCTGTGTGCACAGACAGCTTTGGTTTTACCTCTAACCTTTCTATTTTTGCCCATGGACTCCCTCAGGCTACTTTGTGTAAGCTTGGGCTGAATCTAGACACGCAGTTGGTTTAACTCCACAAGCCAGCCATGCTGGTAAATCCCCAGCTATGAAGGTGATGATTTCTCCTTTGGGTGGAAGGGCACTTGGGTCAGATGAGCCCCCAAAAACATGTTATAAACAGCCAGATAAATCTCCCATCTCTTCTGATACCTAAATCGTAACATTTTCAGTTTGAAAATTATCTGCATACTTGATAGTAGATGCTCTTGGATTTCCAGTGCTGCCATTAAAGGGTACAAGGCAGATCACCCCAGTGTCCTTTAACCACGAAAGAAGCTGAAGTAACAAAATTTACTTTTAAGTTTTACAAATTTCCCTGGGTAATATAGAAAATAGGATAGATTATGTATTTTCATAAACATTGGCCTAAAAAGGAAAACACACTCTTTGTAAAGAGCCATCTGTCAAGGGAAATCCAGATGAGCTAAGCAGATGCAGGAATTCAAGATTTTTTTGATGTTCATAAAAAAAAGTGGCTATCAAAACAGAATGAAAATATTTAATATTCAGTAAGGAGTATTGCAAGGAGTTCTTAGCTGCAAAGAAATGAGAGTAAAATGAGGTACTCAGTTACCAGTAAAAATAAGACAGCTTTTCACAATAAATTCAAAATTACACTGAAGCATATCAGCTAGACTCAGGAGATGTTAATTCACTATTACTGCCAACAACATTCAGAAATCACAAGTCAGGACTAAGAAAGCATGTTATTAGTTTAAAGTAGCATGGGTCAAAATAGTATACCTTGTAGAGTTGCATTTTTTCTGCCCTTTTAGACATTGAATTATGCAGAAGCAAATTTTAACTTTTTTTTTCTCTGCAATCATGATCTTTATTTTATGAAAGCTGAAATTCTCATTTTCTCACTGTATTGAGTAGATAAGTCTTTAAGACAAAATAATAAAAAAGAAAAAGAGCAACTGACTTAAGATTTGTGAGAAAATCAGGAGAGCTGGCAACACAGAACATGTAACTGAAACTCTTCACAGAACTTGCTCAAAGCCATCAAGGACAAACCAAGAGAATGGTGGCTTGAAATCCTTGACTTCTTGGAATGTCACTTTCCTTAGAGCTGCTCCTTTGTGGGACCATTGCTTATTTGAAAAAACAATATTAAATAGGGCTACTTTTATTTATATCAGTCAATAGTGACTAAAACAAATTATGCAAGAACTAATAAAGAATAAACTTTGTCAGGAAAAGGATGGCAAATGTTATTTCAGCCATGCTTTCTTTCTCCTTGCTGTTTGGGAGAAAATGGTTTTCAGTTTCTAAAACTTAGAGCACAGGTCATAGATTTACAGCCTGGAGTTATCTATATAGCTAGTACTAAAAGAAATGTTTTTCAGGCCTCAGTGTTCATTTCCTGCTTGTTACTTAAAAGAGGTCCTATGGTTAAACTTAACATTCTGGATTCTGTGTATTAAACAGGGCCTAAATAGAGCTGGTTCCCTGCCGTTACCATTGTCCTACCCCCATGTCACCTGCTGCAGTTGCATCCATCTGCAAAATTTGGATTGGATTATTTTAATCTTGATTATATATATATATATATATATATACAACTAGTTTGGTTTTTTTTTAATATTCTACACCTTGATTTGAGTAGAATATTCAAGTATCTGCACATCTACAGCTTGAAAATTATCCAACATGATGCCCTAACCTAAGATAAGAACCGATGGCAAGAACAGATGGTTCAAGCAAAACTTACCCAAAGGGAGGTTCTTGTGCCATGTGTTATGGCTGTTTATTAGATCTCCTAAAGGGTGGTGTAGCACTGAGATAAAACAGGCTCTCAGTAGACAGGATACGTGATGTGCAGTCAAATGGATTGATTTGTCTAGCGAATCTAATAAATGGATCTTGTTAATGCTGAGCAGGGAAAAATTTCCTTCAGCCTTCATTCATTATCTCATCCTCATTAAAAGAATGCCTTCTCACTAGAAAATCAGAAGAGACTCCAGTCCTCTGTGCAGAAGACTACAATGCATAAATATTGGTTTTATTTGGTTGGCCTGTTTTCAAACAGCAGCATTGCTAGTGATTGCATTTCTGATCACTAATTTATGTTCTTTGGTCTTGTTTGTTCTTTGATTATCCCTGATTATCATCTATGTCCCTGTCTCTTCTACAATGCAAAACTGTTCTTCGCTCTTCAATTCCTCTTCTAGCACCCATTAATTATATGCCAAGTTTCTGTATCTGGTGACACAGTCCAACCTACCACGCTTCAGCCATTTTTCCTACTCTGTGCATTCATTCCACTACTTTTCCTTATACAATGGAATAACAGTACGACATATGGGAACCTTGTGGGACTGAGCCCTCCAAATTCATTCCCTAGTCTTGAGAAAAAAAAATATTTTTTGATTTTGTCCATACCTGTAATTCACATAAAATATTTGATGCTTAAATGATTTTTTTTTTCCCTCTGCTCCTTTCTCTTTTTTCTCACTTGGGAGAGAAAAATGTGTTCATCATGTATACATAACATCTCTTTTCAGCCTACACCTTCTAGTCACTGACTGGCCATCATTTACTTTATCCTGTTCCATAAACCACTAATGACTCAAATGTTCTCCTTCAGATATGTACTAGCTCTTCTTTCTCCCTGTTAGCATCTGTTCTCTGTCAGCATTCCAGCAGGACACCTACCTTCAATTTTGAAAAACTTTCTATCCCTCCATCTGTAATTCCTGCTGGCCCATTTGCCTTCCCTCAGTCAATAACTAACAGGTAACTTCTGCACTATTTTTATCTTCTTTTCTGTTTTTTTAATCTCATTTCTGCATTCTCTGCTGAAAACACCTTTTCTGAGGCCTCATCCAGTCTGCCTCAACTCAGTGCTGGTGTCATTCTTTCCTTGACACATTTTCTTCCCTCAGCTTCAGCTGTCTGCTGAGCTTGTGACTCACCTGCTAACTCTTGACCTTATCTTTGTATCATCTCTGAATGCTCCTTTTGTTCCTGGTCTGCAGGACTTTCTTTTGGCTTGTCCTTGGTTGCCCTCATTTATCTTATTTCTGTGTGGCGTCATGTACTGTGACTTTCTATATTAGCAGTTAAAGACCCCTGCCAATTCACACCTGCATTCTTCTGTTATCCATTATTATCCGTCTCTTCTCAATGTAGAGAGAGGAGCTATACTCCTTTTGTATAGCTTGAAGGTAAAACCAAAATATTTATCCCTATTTAACCTCCTTCTCTTTTTCATTCCCTACTGTTATTAAAATACTGACTCACAGTATGCAAGGATCAGGTACTTTTTATCTATATGTACCATCCATTTCAATAACTGCAATTCTATTTTATTTGAGGCTATTTAACTGTCTGCTGCTTGTTAGATGACTGATGGAAGTATGGTTATGAGTGGCCTTTGCCAGATGAGAATGACCGAAGTTATGAAAAGATATTAGCATAAATCATAGCAAAGGCATCTGAAAGCATAAGAGATTAGAAGACGAAATTACCCTGAGAGAGTAGTTTTAGATAAAAGATGTCTGAAGTTACATTATGTGTTACTTAATGTCACAAGAAGTTGCGGAAATCAATGAGAAACAGCAGGCCTCTCTGATTTGTAAGATACAGATTCCCCATTTCCTTGAGATGGTTATGTGTGGAGAATATGGATATGGACAGATAAAGAGATAGAGAAAGTCTGGGACAAACACAAAAAAATACACGTTTAAGACCATGGTAGCATACATTTATTACACGGAAGCAGTTCACCGTGTGACTGGGTCACAATCTGTAAGATTACCTACCTGTTATATGTATGTGATATTCCTCTTTCAGTATCTTTTGGAAATAAGGTACTCTGAATTGCATGTGTGCTGAGGGCAAGCCTGGAAGATTCACTTCAACATCACCCATAAAATGTGGAAACTCCCAGTCCTGTTAAAAAAGAAAAATAAGAGCCTAAAAGTAAGCTTTCACAGTATATTTTTGCCTTTAAAATGGCTTAAATTAATAAAACAGAAATGTTCTATATTTAAGCCTCCATTATTGGATTTTCTTACTTTAAATTTGATTGACTCACTTGAAATAGAATACCTTTATATTAGATATTAGATCCATGTAATTATGTGTATAAAATGTTCACTTCAGAATAACAGTATTGAACCCACCTTACCAGCGATAGTACAAAACAGAATAAGGATAAGAATATTTATTTAAAACCTGTCAACACTAAGAATACCTATATAAAAACCTTGCTATGCTACTTACTCTTAGTAACTTATAATTTGGCAAACAGTTCACAGGTATGAAATTGGCAAAGGAATTTCAAACACCACATATATCTGTATTCTACTTGTTCAGCTTAGAGGGTATTTTCCGTATTTTGCCTTCATATATTTAAATAAACAATCATTGCAAGTGCAGGCCCTGCAGTATAATCTGCCTGAATCAACCCAAGCTCAGTTTTCTCCACTGCCATATTGCAGCTGACAAGTTAATGTTGGAAATGTGGAAGGTCTTATCTAGCATTATGCAAATTTTGGTAGTGCGTAGTACCCCAGGTGAGGAAGAGCTGCATTTAAAGGAATTTTTCACTTGGTTATCTGTACCCACCATCAGTCACTTGAAAATGGGTACGATAGCATGGCTCATCAGAGCCCAAACTGAAAGCAATAGTGCTAGAATCAGGATGATTACTGCCAGTGTCATTACTCTCTGCACTGCAGATTGTTGATGACCTCCTGTTGCAAACACACAGCCCCTCTTTCCATCCATGCACACTCCTGGATTTGCATCCAACAAGCTAGTGCCACAAGCACCTGAATTACTAAAAATAAAATAAAGGAATCCGAAATGTGAAGAAGTCTGTGAATGACTTCTGATTCCTTCACCTGAAAATCATTCCAGCACAGCCATCTTTCCATGAGAACCAATTCAGTTTTGTAAGGCTAGAAAGTACCCTTATAGAGTAATAAAAAAAAAAAATAGATATTCAAAACTAAGAATCATCTACTAAATTGGGAGGAGCTGTTGACTCCCTTAAAGGCAGAGAAGTTCTGCAGAAAGACTTTGGCAAATCAGAGGGCTGGGCAGCCACCAACTGTAAGAAGTTTAACAAAGACAAGTGCCAAATTCTGCACCTGGGATGGAGCAGCTCTGGATGTGCAGACTGGGGAGTGCAATACTGGAAAGCAGTGCTGGAGAAAGGGACCTGGGGGTCCTGGTCGATAGGAAGCTGAATATGAGTCAGCAGTGCCCTGGCAGCCAGGAGGGCCAACCCTGTCCTGGGGGGCACCAGGCAAGGGAGGGGATTGTCCCGCTCTGCTCTGAACTGGGGCAGCCTCACCTCAAGTGCTGGGGGCTGGTTTGTGTGCCACTATATAAGACAGATATAAAATTATTAGAGAGTGTCCAAAGGAGGGCAATGAAGATGGCGAAGGGACTTGAGGGGAAGCCATGTGAGAAGTGGCTGAGGTCATTTGGTCTGTTCAGCCTGGAGAAGAGGAGACTGAGGGGAGACCTCATTGCAGTCTGCAACTTCCTCATGAGGGAAAGAGGAGGTGCAGGCACTGATCTCTGCTCTGTGGTGACCAGTGACAGAACCCAAGGGGATGGCCTGAAACTGTGTCAGGGGACATTTATGTCATATACTTCAAAAGGTTTCTCCCCAAAGGGTGGTTGAGCACTGGAACAGGCTCCCCCAGAAGTGGTCACAGCACCTTGACAGAGTTGAAGAAGTGTTTGGACAATCCTGTCAGGCCATGGTGTGATGCTTGGGGTTGTACAGTGCAGACCCAGAAGTAGTCCTTCTGGGTCCCTTTCAGCTGAGGATATTCTATGATTATATGACCTCTGAAAGATTAATCACTATATATAACTTAACTTCCAAGACTTGCTAAGCTCTCCAACATTTTCTACAATGAAAGGGAAATGGAAGAGTTTAATGATCTGGAAATAGCACAGCCTGATCAGTAACAGCTGATTTGTGCTAACTATTTGTTATACCAAGTTAAATGGATTAACAGGAGCGCAAGCAAGGAGAAAATCTGACACCCTTAACCTAGTTCTTAATGTTCCCAGAAACATTACTTGTTAGTGTTTTGCAGAAAGTGCCAATCTACAGATATAAAAGATAAGAGAAATAAGGACGCTCTCCTTTTGCCTTATCACTAATGCAACACATACACTCCTGGTAATACCTGCCCAGCTGCAGTCCCTTACCCTGCATCTGTAGACATCCCCTTGCAGGGGGTAGGCATTCAAAAAATGCCCAGAGATAAAAATTTTATGCGTGCATATTTTCAGTTCATTGTTTCTAATATACATCTTGTGACTGGTGTCTCTTGTCAACTCATACATACTCTCACCCAGGAATAAATAGGAAGAAATACATCACATATTCCTGAAAATAAATTAATGGAGAACTGTGAACTCTGCATTAGTTATAGGTAAACATGGTTCTATAAATCTGGCCTCCTGTTCCTGCCTTGTTCAAAGGCTCCTACTGTGCCTTTTGCTGATTTAGAGATAAAATTCCACCATGCAGAATTTTGTACTGGTCTGTGTCTCTGCATCTGAGCTTTTTATTAAAAAGAGTTTTTTCTCATCTGGATGAGTATTACCTGATAATAACATTTTCTACATATATGCACCATACACCTGAATTGTATCATGGCCCCTATTACACTGAAGCACTGTAATATGGTGTGGCCATAACTAGAGAGATGGGTACAGGCTGGTGCTGCAGACCTCACAGCTATAAACAACTAACTGGTGTTCAGCTAAAGAAATGCAGATCTGGGCTGGACAAAACTACTTTTAGGGGTTACAAGGAGAACAAAGAAGTATCTCACATAAGACATGATCTGTAAAACCTATCTGTAACATGGATCAAGGAGGAAACAACAAGGTCTAAACATGTTATCAAAGATAAAAACAGCCCCAAAACAGCTTCTAGCATAAGAAAAAAGAAACCATCATGATGAAGATCATATCCTTCCCAGCAAAGGACTCCAGATGCCAATGACATGCCATAATGCTCCCACTGAACCCCATCAGACTGAAACTGCCCATTTCAAGACCCACAGGAACAGAGGGAGGGTGGATGAAATATCAGGAAAAGCAATAGGAACTGAGAAGTGTGTGCATAAGAATTTAGACTTATAAGAATAAGAATTATTATTGCTACTACTACTACTACTGAAACTTCTTTTTGCACAAATGTATTCTTTTCTGTAATGATTAGATCTCAACTAATAATAATTTTTGGATTACACTGTTTAAACTTAACACTAATAATAAAATCCTGGTTTTATATATAAAGGTCCTTCCTCATCCATAAATAACATTTTGAATGTAACCCCTTTATCAGAATGTTTATACAGTCTGTTCTTTAAGAACTGTCCCATGACATTACAGAAATAAAATAATTTGTAAAAGCCACCAGTGAATAATAAAATTTATTCGAAAGCAATTTTAAGATAAGGAAACTAAAATAATGTGTTAAACCTACTGACTTCCATGGAAGTCACTACAGATGCAGCAGTTAGGAAAATGAAGCTTTAAGTTAGGGATTAAATTGGTTTCATTTGGAGCTTCATTTGACTCACAGCTTTGCTAAGTGAGTGTCAACTGTCCACAGAGAGAGACATTAAGACCTGCAGATTCATAGCTGTAGTATTATTACTGTGCCAAAGAAAAGTAGATTATTATTACATTTTCAGGCTAATGCAAATATCAGGCTGTCAAATCCAAACCCAATGGCCAAAGCTGCCATTTTACTATCTAGATTCTAAGAAAATGATGTCCAAAACCTTTTGAATATGGGTTTTGGGGTTTTTTCCCCTTACTGACAGCCAAAAGACAACTTAATTTCAGCAATATCCAGAAAACCATTTTCCTAAGAAACCAAAGATGCCTTGTAGATATATTCCACCTCACTTGTTAACAGCTACATGAATAGACCAAATGTTCAAGCCCGTAAATGCAAACACTTCCCACTCTGGAACATAGCTCAGGCCTGCATCATGTTTCCCTACACAGTGTTTTCTCTCTGTGGCCTCTGATATCAGTCTGCACTCACCACTGGGATATGAGGGCCACGTGTTATGTTAAAGTTTTCAGCTCATAATTATGCAAAGTTCACTTGATCAGCTTTAATAGTTGAGGTGCCTGTACTCTGCCATTTGTGGGATCTCATTAGGAACTGGGCCCAAAATGCCATATTTAAAATGCATTGCAGAATTGGAAAAAAAAAAAGCTGTGCAAACATACTGTTAGCTCACATATGTACCTTTCATACTGCACAAACAGATTGTTTCTCCTTTAAATCCATCAGCATCAGATTTCTAATATTCATTGACTTCAGTGGTTCCCAGCCTGGGGGGATGTGACTGCCACATACATCCACTCTGTGTGTGGAGACAGAGCCAACCCAGAACCAGCAGGCTTAAATCAGCTGCTCAGAGGTCTCTAACCTCAGTGAAAAGTTTTGTGGCATGTGCAAATCAAATAAGGTTATGGCCTCATTTCACTCTAGTCATTGAGGAAAGGGTAGCCAGAGGATGAATTTAAGATCACTGAGAGCCTCATCCTGGTGTTGCAATAGGCAGAGAGTACCTCTGATTTCATCAGCTACCTCATTAAAAGCAGAAGCACAGAAAAAACCCTGAGGAGATCATGGTATTTTGAGTCTCTTTGCTTTGGTTCTAGCTACCCAGGCCAAACAGATGCACATACTCTCTGCTGCCATGCCAGGTGTTAGTTTAAGACCCTACAGTGCAGCTGGCAGCACCAGTTTGGTACCTCTTTAAGTAAAGATATTTTTAGCAATGGTAACTAAGCATCAAAGCCAGACTTTCCAATATGATCTGGCCATTTTTTGCCATCGTCTGAGGAAAAGAGAAGGTGTTTCCTGGGCAGCCCTGTCCTGACCTCAAGCCAGGACACACAGCTGCCCAGGAGCATATTGGCAATGCCTAGTGTCCCGATTTGGTGCAGGATTGGTCCTTGGTGTTTTTCGTTGCAGGTTGTGGGCCACGTCCCCAGAGGATGAAGAGCAGGTGCTGGCAGGATCAAGTCAGGATCATTAGCTGTCTGGGAGAGGAATGCTAGCCCTCAGCAAAGCACATCCCATGCATCATGCACACACAACCCCACATGCCTCAGCCACAAGCCTCTTTCCCCCCAGGGAAAAATGCCACAGAGAAGGTGGGACCATGATTAGAAAACACTAACAAGTAATGGTGAACAAATGTGCCACGGTTTTCTCTCTCTTCCTGTTTGAATGTAGCTCTTGGTGTGTTCAGTAAATATGAAATAACACTAAGAAGAATATAAACACTGCTCAGATGTAATAGGGAAAGTGGAATGATGCACATTGAATATTTCTGCTTTAAGTAATGATGACATATGCTAAATTTAATGCTATGAACACACCTGTACTTTAAATGTCTCAAAACAGTAAATAAAAACAGGGCAGGAACTGAGAAAACGCATATATGAATGTGTATGTGTTTCAGAAACTGCCTATAGCATGTTTTATGTATTTATTAAAAACATTTTGAAGTGAAGATGGTTTTCAGATATCTTTGCATCTTAGAATATGATGGACACAGACATCATGAGGAAATTTCAGGAGATGCAATGGTTTTGTATTTTTGCAAGTGTTTGAAGTTAGAAATGAACAACCAGAATTCAGAGACAAAGGCTCAACTCCTCTGTGGTTATGTCTAACTTTATTGCAGTCCTGCAACTCGCCATGATGTCTATTTCTGAGATCTCTGTGAGTTGCTAAACTGCAAACATATTTATAGTATTTCATTCAAACAGAGGTAAGAAAGGAAGTCAGCAGCTATGACTACAAGTCACTTTCATGTTTGTGAAATCAAACTTACTGCTCACCTTCTGACCTTCTGTTCTTTGACAAATAGAGGAAGACAGTTTGATAGGCAGTGCTGTTTTTAGCCCTTGTTAAACAAAAAACTACATCTACTCTTAATGTTACCACCTGTATACCTGAATGGCTTCAGTGGGCCTACTTATCTCCCACAGTGAAAGATGACACACTACTCTTCAGAAGACCTCCACCTTCATGTTGGTACTATCAGTGCTAATCTCTTCATAGTTTTCAAGTCCAGAAAATTTTATCTGATTTGGTCATCTGATTTTGCTTCACCTGTCTGGATTGTTACTGACAATAATGATTAAAAAAACCCATTAGGAACTGTGGCACCAAGTCCCTTATTGAAGACACTGCTTCACCTTTTATCACAGTGTTGATTTAAAGAATTTAAAATATGGGAAAACCACTGCAGTGGTAGAATAAGTGCTGCGGTTGAGATCCAAGCTGCAGAGACAGAAGACTGAAGACAACTCCCAGGACCAGACATAGGTATAGAAAGGCTATCCCTGCACTATATGTCAATGTAAGGAATTAACATATCCACAACCATGCTGTTGCTCTCCATAATTTTTGTGCTCTTCTCTCCTCAGTCTCTGCTTAGCTTCTTCAAGCTCCTGCAAATCTTCCTCTTTTTCTCTCATTTGAGAAAATGATAATAAGACAGCAATATGTCCCTCTATGACAGAGCAGCAATGCATGCTTGGCCTTGAATGACCTCTTCCATTAAAAAAAAAAATTACGGAATCCTTTGGTCTATTATCTATTTCTGTTTATTTAAGGGCAACAATTCCCAGGCCACACAGGATCCAAACAAGCCCTTTGCATTCTTCACTCTGCACTGTGAATCTACACATTAATGCAATTTGAGCATAGACAAAGCTGTGTATGTACATGTCCTCAAAACAGTACCATTTGTTACTGAACCATCTGAATTGGTATTTAGCCTTTCCACAGGAAGGTCAAACTAATCTCAGTATTTCAGTCCACCTAAAATAAGGAACGCTTGCATTTCACTGGAAGTTGCATATCTACACCTGATTCATGACAGATGGCACCTCTCTCTCTTCCCTCTGTGACTATAGTTTTGGTATCATCATCTATTCACTCCTCAGAACCTTGTAGTGCCTTGATACTGCAGAGTTGTTTTGTATAACATGTGACAGATATGAAGATTCCTACCAAATCCCACAGCTAAAATTTTTATCAAGGCTCTCGTCATCTGCTGTTCAGTTACATTGGCACCTTTCCCTCTGGCCTTCATGGGTGCTGTTCTCCACTGATACAGAAATGCTTCTGCAAAGACCATTCACCTAGTCTATTTTTTTGATCATGAAATTCTTCTCTTTCATACAATAAAGTACAGTCCACTTCCTTTCATTCAAATTCTTTTAGATCTTTCAACACCTATGTACAGACTGTCTATATGACAGCTGCTCCTTCAGTCAATCTGTAAGTTCAGGCTATAACTTTTTCTCTGTTTAGAGATTTTTTTTTTTTTTCTCCTGAGCAGTTCTCTATCAGCTGAAGAGCTTTATCCTGTCTCATTCTTCTTTATAATTCTCTTTTGCAGGACAAAACATTAGCATGTCATGAATTAGGTATCCTGGCTTACCTGTCATCCTGACCAATAAAGTTGCTACTGCTTGTACCTACCTGTCTAACCAGTTATAACTCTGGGATTTTCTTTAGCAATTAAATTCTCTAGGACTGAAGTTGTATTCTGGCTGTCTTTAATTATCATCTAGCACAATGCTCTGGTCCCTAGTGATCATTGCTAGTTTCTTGACAGGACAAATACTGCTAGTAGTGTGAAGAGTGAATGACTATCCATTAATTTTCTTACATTAGGAGCAAATTGTGTTTGAAAACAAGCCAGTGCACAAGAAAGGGCAGACACTAGAAGGTCTCAGACCTTGAGATGTGTAGTGACCAGGAACAGCAGTGGTCACCATTTCCTGCTGAGGGCAAGGACTGTTCTGAACTACAGTTACTCTTTAAGTTTTAAGTACTTATTAGTGTCAAACAGGAGCAAGGTGAAACCCGTTTATCCATTCCTGAGGAGTGGCAGCCACCATAAAGCACAGCCTCTGTGCACTTACTCCCAGGATGTCCTAGGACAAGTCCACCAGATTTTTCATCAGAAAAATGTGAAGTCACATATATCCAAGATGATACTCTGAGGTTCCTCTTCTTTGTAAATCACTCTTACCTGTTGAATAGCTATTCACAACTGCTGACAAAGCTGATGAAAAAAAATATACTCAAAAGTAAATGTTCTTTGATTTTATTTCAGTGTCTCTATTTTCTGTAAGCTTTTACTCCTTTACTGTGTCACTCATGTCTGACCTCAGTTGAGCTTATTAGCTCAATCCATCTGGATGAGAAACACCAGTTAAAACTTTTCCAGTTAATTCTTTAGTCTGTTAAACTGCTAAACAAAGTGTTAATGTTACAATATTGTGTATGTGTAAAAGACAAAGAAATCAGCTCCAGTAAAGCAACTGTGTCTTGTTCTCTACTTGAAACTTCCGTAAACCACCAGCCAGTTGTAATGGTTTTTCTAACTACCTCAGTGACACACTTTATGAAAGCTATATCTGTGATGAATAGGAGAAATGAACATTCACTAATAATACACAATACTTATATTTACACATTTACTGAGACTACATCCTACTGTCAAGGGAAATCACGACAGAAGAGTCAATCTTTCTGGTACCCTGGAAAACCAAATATCTGACTATGATGTGGAGAATAAAAATAAATTTTAAATATATTGCTGTACAATCATCTTCAACAATATCAGAATATTGCAGAAGTACATGCAATGAAACACATACCACTGCATTGTAGGAAATATATGCACACTGCAGCTGAACACTAAAATGGTATCTGGGGCATTTCAGGATTTGTAAACACTGCTAATTACATTTGTACCTATTTGAGAACAGCAAGCTCTATTTAGGGTTCTAAAGTAATTTTACATTAAGACAACTGTCTCCAGCTAACTTCAGCTGTACAAATATCCACATACATGAATTTCCTTGTTGCCTGATATTTAAATTTTAATGGTGTTTTTTAGTGTTACCTAAACCTGAGAAGAGACATTTGCTGTAAAATACCTGAGCAGATATTTCCTTGCTATAAGTTTTGCAACAGAACAAAAATGGTGTTATAAAAATAAAGAGCATCTGGAGCAAGGGGATTACTGTGTGTTGTTCACTGTAGGTGGAAAGTAAATCAATCCAAAGCTGCATCAGTGTTAGAAATGCATGACTGAGGAGCCACTCTGTTCTGGACAAAATTCCTTCAGATTATTATATGTGCTCTGAAGAGTTTTACCATCACCTATTCTGAGTCCCGAGAATTTGTGTCTGGTTCCAAAGAAAACTATAAATTCCCCTTGGGTATTCAGTGTGATCTAAAGTGGCAGATTTGGACCAATGCTCTCAGTTTGAAACTTTCATCCAGCTTGTTTTGGTTTAGCTATAACTAAACAAAATAGCATGTGCAGGGTTCAACTTGCTACAATTAAGGTAGTGAAACAGTAATATTAAATTTCCATTGGCAAAAAAACAGTATTACATGCTACATTTGACTGATATTGAAAAAATAATAGAGCTGAAGGCGACATAAAGTAAAAACACTGAATGCATATGGAATACAGAGAGAAATGTCTCATGAATTTAAATGTGGGGTTTGTAAACAAGTCAATGTGAATTCCCTCCTTTAAAAAATGGTAATAGCTCTTTCCAAAATTATTTTCCTCTTCATAACTTGTGCTAACTAATATATAATTTATATAAGGAAAGGAAAGGAAACTGCGTGCAAAGGTTGTAAGAAGAAAGGCTGTCTGCAAAACATGGATCTCTGTACTTAATTTTTGTTTCAGGGACAAGAGTAAGATGGAATATACTTGGTCTTCCCTGCTCCCTCTTTTTTTTTTTTAAGTTGAAGTTTAAATATTTTCTATGTCCTGGATTTTAGCCTGCTAGTAGGATGCACAGTGGCAGCATACTGTTAGCAAACAGAACTTCATTTCCTGAAGGCAACTTATCCCATTCCTGAGACCCATCTCCATGCTACCTCTCTACCTCCAGTTTTATCCTCAAAAGCTGTGGTGTGGCCATTAGGCACATCTGTTCCAGGAGCTGAGAAAAATAAGAAAACAGTAGGTCTCCCTATGTAAGTACAGGTCTACTATTATTATTATTATTTTTGGTAAATAAGAGGCTACACAAAACTAGTGTGCTGCTGGGATTACCATAGTGTATCTTCCACTGAGCGCTCAGCATCGTGTTAGTCATTCTCTGCAGTTCAGTGACATGGCATATCCTCTTATTAGAGAGAGTGTATGTCACTTAATAGTTGCAGAATTATTTGCTTAAGCTCTCTCTTTTCTATCTGCCCTCCCATCCCCAAAAATCCATTCATTTTCTTATCCCTTGAGGAAGTGATGCTACTACTCTGTTATACATACATAAATTACATTCCTTAGAGGATGAACAATATCACAAGCCAAAAGGATAGTTTTCAATGTGAATAAAAATTAGGGAAGATAACTCTTTTCTACAGCCTCCTCTCTGACGCCCAATGCAAAACTCACTTCCTGAGCATGAGAGAGGAAAAATGCAATTTCAGCTTTTTATACTGGAGCAATATACCTGCCTTTGCCAAGCACATGCAGAAAACATGAACTTCATCCTAAAAGGTTTTCAATGTTTAGAAACCTCCTGGGAGAGCTTGTCAAAAACACAGTGAACCAAGTTCTAATTGCATAAACTCACCCTGATCTTGGCAAACACAACTCTTTGGTCTGAATTTCAAAACTGTTCCTATCAAAATCCTTGGGAACAGAGAAAATGTCATTAAGATGTCTTTTCTAATCTCAAAAACAAAATCAATTCATTGGTATGCAATGAATTGAAGTATTCTCCTAGTGAGATTTGAATCTAAATATAGCAACTATGCTGACCACAAGGTAAGGCTGAATTAAAGTTAAAAAAAAAAAAAAAAAAAGACAGATGAGACAGGGTGAGACAGGGTGGACAACTCAAAAGATTTGGAAATTCAGTGTAGATAAGAAACCATATATACAGCTCTTGGTAGAAGCTTATTCAAACTAACAGATGCTTCTGAAGGATGTCTTCCTGCAATCCTTCTATTTAGTCTTTACTTTTGATTTGCAAGAAATTCCTTTCCCCCCTTGCTGCTGATGCTACTTCTGGAAGACAACTTGCTAATTTCCATTCAGGGAGAATTTTCTTTGAGGAAAATCATAAGTGCCCCACAAGCCACTCTTTTTGGAGGGGAAGATGGTTTCTTACACCATCTCTTTTTTCAGAAATTTTGCTCTTTCATCTACCCACATAACACTGTATCTCTCTAACTTTTGCCACAAACAATAACACTTAAATTATTTTCCCTTTTTCTGTCTTTTCTCCCACAACTTCCTCTGTAACATCTACAAGTCGTAGACTTAATTCGTAAGTATCTATTTTTAATTTTAGGAACTTTCCTGACAAAAATTTTGGGAAATGACACATTGCCTGTTCTCAGAGACACTGTTATGAGGGCAAGATCACAGGATCTTGCCTGCAGATAAGTCCATGGCTTCCAAACTTCCAAGTTCCAAAAATTTTAATTACTGCCACCAATGAATCAGGGGAGCCACATTACAGCAGCTGAGTGATTACTCTGTCAGTCTGATTAATAGGCTGGGTGGAATTTAAAGCAAGGTTCTGCATGTGTATATGCATGCAGGCAAGAGGTAGATGTGTGTGGTTTTTTGTGGGGAGTTCCAGTTTAACTAGTCAAAACCATAACAGTGGACACAGTTACTGAAACTTTCTGAACAGGAAAGTATAGAATTCAAGCATTATTTTCAATAGTTTAAAGAAATGCTAAATTAATTTTCTCATCAGAGGAGCTGTTTTAGAACAATTCACCAAGTCAAGAAAATGAATGAGCTGTTCTTTCACAGCATTCCTCAAGGAGGAATTATCCCAAATGATATGGTTACTTAATATGAACATTTATAAAGGGACAGTCATTATGCGAATTATGTATTTTACATAATTTATTTCAACTTTCAATTTATAGCAGCACTTTTATCTTCCTTTCATTCAGTGATAAAAAAAGGCATCAATTATAATTCTCCTAACATGTCTACAGAAAAAATGTCTGCTACTGAAGTTGCTGTGCTCATTCAAACATATCATTATTCATCAGAGGGTCCCAGGCAACCTACATTTCCCAAAATAGAAACTAGATGTAGTAGTTTAGGTACATAAGAAATGCACTACAAAACATATTTAGGGATGTGCTGGTCTGTAGCAGTGCTACCTGCTATGTGTTGACTTGGCTGGGCACTTCTGCTGTTAATTATGTAAATGCAATTAGAGCCCAGAGAACAATAGGCTTGCTGCCATGTTTTTAAAAGAAATCAGAGACCATTTCTTTGGTGTCTCCTCAGACACAGCACATTTTTCCTGAGGTTTATCCAGTTTATATGTACAAAGCATGGCTTCAAGGTATTCAAATATGAAAGAAATATGAGCAAACCAGATTATAACAAGTACTACTGCAATTTCAAAGAATCTATAACCAGAGTTGGAGAGTTACAATGCAGGGAAAAAAATTAGATTCACACGACAGGTTATTATTACAGGACTATACTATTTAGAAATTAAAGACTACTGGGCTATTGGCTTGCATCAGCATGCCTGACAGCAGAGGTCAGCCAAATGGTCTGATCTGCCCAAAATGCAATTTCACTGGATTCTGCAAGCAAAAATTCAAAAGCTGAGTTACTAATAAAAAACATTTCTCATGTACTATAGTGAAGACCCTACTAGACCTTGCAGATGCTGAAAAGAGGTGAAAGCTCGAGCTCATAGTCTTTTTACTTCAAATCTCATTCACAAATGACAGACTTCCCTGATCAAGGCTCCAAAAACCACTGACCAGAAAAGAATTTTTTTTAAGTTTTTGCTCAAGTGAGCCATTGAAGATTACAAGCTCTTATAGGAACATAGCACAGGGGGATACGTAATTTTGTGCTCAAGGACACAAAATTCATTTTAACATTTCCCTGTCTTGTATTCTTGACCAATATAAAGACTGATCATAGTATTGACTACTCCTTAACAGTCACTTAGAATGACCAGGCCTTTTGTTAGAAACTCAGAATAAGAAATAATATTAGTAATTAAATGCTCCTTCCTAAAATATTAATACATTTTTTGCCTCTCATTCCTAGTTCTCTTCTGAGTTTTCCTGCAGTCAGCTGACAAACTTTTTGCTTTAAATATTGAGTCAAAATTCAAGGAAAATATCTCTCATTTAACTCTTGTAGCAACCATTTAAGAAGCAAGCACTACTATTTCCTTCTGATAAACATACTATTCAAGTCTGCATCACCTCATGCCTAATTCTAAATAATTGTTTCCTATGAACTCATACTAGATACATGGAAATCCTTTTGCTGATAAAGAGAGTGAAGCCCCATGAAAGAGGTTCTTTGATAGGAAAGAAAGTTATTAGAGGCTTGCTACTTAATTGGCACTAATGACAACATTCTACTTCCCTGAAAAAGCATTGAAAGTGTTCACTAATTTCCATGATATGAGGGCAATTGCCAATCATATAACTGATGTCTACATTTATCTTTTACTGAGCATGTTTCTGTTACCTTTTTGGAACTAAATCACTAAGGAAAACTAAGTGCATGTTCTCATTCTAACATTAATGTTACAGAAATCTATGATTTAGCCACAAAACACAGTAATAATTTAATTTAATTTTCTTATACAACCTGAAGGCCCATCTAGCCTGTATAGTTCTCTGTGTGGCTATATAGAGAACTATTCTATCCCCAATGGAACTTGAATTTTAGCTACAGTTTTTTAAGATTCTCACCACTTTTCTGAATTTCCAGTAGCAATCTGTGTCTTATAACAAAGAATACCATTAATTGATACAGTAGACAAAATGTGTTTGCTGGATAATACTGTCCTGATTGCCTCTCACTGTCCCAGTGAGCAGTACTCTCTGAAGTAGTCTTTGCAGAAGAAACTTCACAACTGTGTATATTTGCATTCGGACACACTGTGGAAATTTATTTACCAGAACTGTATGGGGAATAAAAATTTCATTTTCCTTTTCTTTTTTTTTTGACAGTTCAAAGTTGCTTATACCTATAAGCACTATGCAAAGGAAAAGAGAGATTTTATGGCCAGAAAAATGAATACAAAAATTAGGTTGAGAAAAGTTGCATGGAAGTGGCTACATAACAACTCTGCTCAGACTCTGAGCATCACCAATACGAACAAGGCATTTTGTCTGCAAATCAACACAGCTGTGTCAAGTTGGAGCCACCATCTCGGTGAAGGCTAAAAATGGAGCCAGGATGCCAGAGCACAGTTGTGTAGAGCTGGGAAAAGTCTCACCTCTGTTGATCTGAAATTCAGCAGGTCAAGGAAGCAGAGGCTCTTCTTCCTTCCATACCCCTCCCACAGGGCAACAGAGTGAGAAAACTCAGTCCTTAGTGTAGTTTTATAAAAGCAACTGAACGAAATGCAGGAAGTTCCCTGCAGTATGAAAAGAGAGTGGTTTTTGGTTCGTTTTGCTATAAAAAATAGCACTAGAGGGATTCATACACAAGGACACCCAGCTATCACTATGGCAGGTGCCATTTAGAAGAGGCAGAAATCACAGCACTGCTGCTTGTCATGCAAATGGGCTTGTGCACATACTGATCTCATTTGCTTATAACTTTTCCAAATATAACTGCTTGGGCTGAACACAGCCCATGCCTGGTGTGTGCCTCAGGCTGTTTTATTTTTTTTTTTTTCTATGTGGTTCTATGTTTCTGGTTTAGGGTTTTGACATTTTCAACTAGCACCATTAAATCACTTCTGAGAGTGAGACCAAATGGAAAATAAGCTGCTTTGCTCTGTAGAGATATCTCAAGTGGAGATATACAGTTTAGCAAGGGAGTAACTTTGTTTCAGAGATGTACCTCTTGCTTCTCTGTAAATACCTGCCTCAAACTGACAAAGTTTGAAAAGTCAGTAATTTTCCTACTTACAAGAATCTAGTTAAAGGTTCAGAAACAAACACCTTCCCAAACTGTGCATCATTCAGCATGCCAAAGAGTCCCTTAGCTCCTAGAGCATCAAACTGTAGTGAAACTTCAAATCTCAGAGAGAGACAGAGCATCCTCCATCCCCCCTTTGCCTCCACCCCCATTTTTTGCTGCTGCTGCTGCTGGCAGGACTCTGAGCTGCTCTCAAACAAGGACTGAGCTAGCCCTGCACAGCAGCTAAGAGACAGAGAGCCAGCTTTCCTCTAATTACTAATCCCAAGTACTCTGTGTGCAGCTGGAACTAGTCAAGTACAGCTTGAGCTAGGCATCTGGACCTGAGGGAAGATGGAGGCAAAAGGGCATTTAGCTCTGAGCCTGAGACTGAATATAGCAGGGACTATTTTTTTAAATTAATTTTAATTTTTTGGTCTTCTTCTTTTTATTTTGCACAATGAACAACATAGCAGTATGTAGAATCAAAGTATATAATCAAATATAATAAAAAACTTTGTATTATATGCACTGGAACAGGCTGCCCAGGGAAGTGATTAAGGCCCCATCCCTGGAGGTATGTAGAAGACACTTAGATGTGATGCTTAGGGACAAGTTTTAGTGGTGAACTTGGCTGTGTTAGATTAATAACTTGATCTTAAGGGTGTTATTCTACCTAAATTATTCTATGCTAAACCCTGTCCTACTCCCTCCCCACCAGCCCTCTCTAAGAGGCTGAGCAGAAGGCTCGGCATATTGATGTGCAGCCACACAGCCTGGGCCGTGCTGTGAAAGGAAATGACCACAGAGACACAAAGGTTTTATAGGAAAATTGGAATAGACTACACAAAAGGAGGGGGAAGAGAGGAGAGACTTGAATGAGGGCAAGAGGGTAGGGATGAGAGCAGGAGGTTGGGACTGGCTGGTTAAGGAAAAAGGGACCGAATTATGGAGAGGGAGAAGGGAGATGCAGGGTAGATGAGTTGGATTCACTAAATATGGAGCCTAGAAATGAGAGACATGAAGATTTAAAGCTGGAATTGTATATAAATAATGGGATATGTCACAGAACTGGACATGAGGAGGACCCAGGATGGGGGCAAAAAAGGAGACACAGAGAGAGGATTTGGAAGTGACAGGAAGGAAAAAGCCACACTTGGGCATATGATCAGAAAGTGCCAGTACCTCATTGGCTCTGGAGTTTGGACTGGTCATCATGCCTCTAATTATCACCACCCTCTGCTGTTAACAAGTAGATGTGAAGTCCAGAGGCAAAGTATATTTCTCTTCTTTTTTATGAACTGTCTCATTGGAAGAAAAAGCACATACTGCTATTAGCAGTTGATCACATGGCAAACATCCCTGCAGGGGAGGTAAGAGTTCCAGTACCTGATAAGACACATTGGATTGATATGGCAGGCTTTTGATTTTGAGATTGCTATCTTTTTGTAAAAAATATCAGATTTGTGCACACAGAAAGTCCTGCATTAAGGCATCTGCCTGAAAATTTCAGTGGTGAAGACTCAAGAACTAGATGTCAGACTAAGGTTATCTGTAGCTTGTGGGTAGGCATGGTACGATCCTTTCTTAGTTACTGCATCACACAGAGTTTGTTCCAGAAGAAACAACCTTTTTCATTAAGGAGTATCTAACTTAAGATTGTGAGGTGGAAATATATAGTGACAGAGACCCCTGTAGTTCTGCACTCTGCATCTGCTGCACAGACTGAAAAGTGTGTGGGAAGAGGGGGTAGCAGCAGATGTGAAAACATTTGCCTCCTGTTACAGAAGTCATTGCTGCTAGGAGAAACTGAATTTGACCAGCTCTGCTATGACACATTTCTCAACCTACTCTGCTATGAGACATCTAAGAGACACCAAGTGAATTTCTAGAACCAAACTATTATTTTTTACCTGTGAGACTGCCTCCCCACCCTACCTATGCTTAGATTTGTACAGGTGACAAGTGTCCATGGCTGGTATTGAAACTAACGAGAGCTGGACCTGAATATATCACCAATGGGAAGAGGAAGAGTTGACACAATATTCGTGGGGAGAACAGAAGTCCTGTAGTGCATGGCACTATCCAGATAGGACAACACTGTACTCCTTTAAGATCAGCATAAAAAAGTAACCAGACTTTTTATGGAGCTACATATTTGACACAGTTATAGGCATCATTCAAAAAAAGCAAAGAAACTGCTTTTAAAATAGTTTGAATGCTACAAGAGAAATAGGGCTGCCAGTATAATAATATATAAGATTACATCAAGTAAATACGTGGCTCTGTCTGTTACTAATGAAATAATATGCTAGACCCTCCTCCCTCAATTAGGTAACTGCTCAGATAAGAGATGGGTAATAATATGAATTTTCATAATAATGTCGTCAGACATCTCAAATTAGGGGCCCTTTGACTTTAATTTCTTTGTGCCTCAGTATAAAATGTGGACAATAATGGACAATAATACTCCTGTTGTGAAGGCTATTGTGAAGATAAATATATTAATGCTTGAGAAGCCCTTAGGAAATATAGCAATGAGTGTCACAAAAAAAGTCCACAAGGAAATGAATGATTTCATCTTCATAGCAAAGTTCCAATCATGTGCAGTAAGTAAGGCCTGGGGCCACAGGCTGCACAGAAAAGGTAAACCAAGATATCGAATAGCTTCTCATTAAGTGAACACCATTCATCCAGTGCAGCAAGTGAGAGAGGTCCTGTGGAAAAATGGAATGTGAATAGATGATTAAAGATTTTATCACAGTGCACGGACAAAATAGGGGTGAAAAGTTTGTACTGGTGAGTTAATTCCAACAGCTCCTAATTCCTGAATGCATGATTCTGCAGCTTCAGTGGCATTGTCACATTTTTAACAGCATTTTTTACATGCTACTGTATTCGTCTTGCTTAAGTTATCATCTGCTCATTTCTGATATTAGGCTTGTTTGTGTGATGCTTTTCTTTCTCTAATCCCCTGTATTTAGAACACATTGTCCAGATATGAAAATCTTTGCAGCCTGACCTTGAGGAATAGTAAGAGTTTGTGTAATTTAGATTAGTGCTGTAATTGTTTGGCCCAGATGCCAAAAACATCCCCAAGGGTATTTAACATTCATTCAGAAGATGTAGCTAGAGCTTTTCAACTTAAGGTCAGGACAAAAGCACAACTTAGAGCCAACAGAACATGCTGCAGTTCTTGTCTGGAAGGTGGCAGTTGCAGATGGCTGGGGCACCACCAAGCAGCTGCCGTCAGAAATGTCACCCAGCACAGTCTCAGAAGTCTGGGCAGCTTTCTCCAACACACAGTCAGTAAAAACAGGGTCAAATCAAGGCCATAAAAATGTACACTCACACTCCTGACATGGAACAACAATCTTCTTGGTTTCCTCTAACTAGCTGTCTCATAAAGCTGATCACTTAATCACTTATTTTCTGCCATCTACTCCTTAACAGATTGTGTGTTATACATAGGATCAGTGCTGCTGTTGAGAATTGTTTCTCCACTTTGGGCACACAGTTCTGAACTAGAATGAAATTTCATTATAGACCAAATGTGTGCTGCACATTGTATATAGTCAAGTCCAAAAACCATCTGAGCGAAACTAAAAGTAAAGAGCCATCCAAGAAGGATTATAGGATTATATCCTTAAATCCATAGTGAGATACATTAGAAAGGGATGTACACAGTTTTCTCATTTTCATCTACAGGCAATAGAATGGATTACCTAGCCACAAATTTCCATCATTTAATTCCTTGTGTGGTATGTGATGTGGGAAACAACATCACAGCAAAACTCAGTGAGAACTGATGGAGAGTGAAATCAAAGCTGGGTTTACATGAATGAAAGAGCTTCAATGTCTCTCCTGAAAGATGAAATAAAATCACAGACAAAATGACTATTACCAGCCAGAACAACATGACTATTACCAGCCAGAACAACTATAGTGCAGTCTTCTGACTTACTGTATCACTAAATTAATGCTGGCAGGGGGTGCAAGCCATGAATTCACTGAGAAGTGCAGTGCTCCAGAGGCTTCTACAATTCTACGATTGTTGAAAAAGAGATGGAAACAGAGTTGGCCAGGACAGAGTAAAAGCTTCTTGAAGGTGATGGCCAAATTTGGCTGGCCACAGCAGCAAAGCAGCCCTGCCAAGGCTGGGTCACTGAAACCATGAGTACTTCCCTGGGAGTGGGGCACCACCACCGGCAACTGCCTTTGGTCTGTGCCTCCCCCTGTGCCTCTGGTGCACTGTACAGTGCTGTTGGATGGAGGGAGACCATTGCAGGGGATAGAGCCAATTCCCAATCTTTCTGCTGACATGCTACCCTGCACAGCAGGACTATCCTGCTACCACCATGATCTTAATGCAGAGACAGGGAACTGCTTGCAAATGTCTGGTATGAGCTGGAGGTGGCCAGGCTTGGAGCTGCCACCATGACTGCTGGGCCTGGGCTTCTTTCTCCCTTATGGCCCTCATAAGTGCTTCAAACCACTCCGAGCATCAGGCCGCCTTAGGACACACAGTACCTTCCCCAGAGCCAGTCCTGAAGCAGCTCTTTAATTCAGTTATTTTCATCCAGGGAGAAATGGATTCCATGCCTGCTGTGACTGATTTCAGAGGCTCTGACAGCTCCACCTTGCATCGGTTGCTAATGGATAGTCCCCTCCGTGCCTGTGGCTGCCCTCTCTGCTAATGAAGCAGGAGATGAAAGCACACAGCACCATCACACACTACCTGAGGCTGTGTCATTCTGGCATTAGAGGTATCAAGGCAAGTTCAGCATTACTGGCTACTGCAGCAATCAAAAAAGTGTTGGGGAGAGTGAGAAGAAAACTACAGCTCTTTCCCAGTTTGAGCAACATCACCTTTGTCCCTGCTCATACCATTTCAACAAGAGCGATATGCCTACAGCACCCATTGGCTCAGGCAGGGCTCTAAGGAATCTTAACGAAAAATTATATTGAAAATACTATCTGGGTACTAGGAAGAGATAAAGAAGAGTTAATTATTTGGGGACCAGCCGAGGCAAAGCCAGCTGCTGGACACTACTGAGACTATTTGGGAGATTCTATAGGCATGTTGATTTTGTTGTTTTGCTGCTCCAGTGGGAAACACAGAAATTAAACTGTGTTATGTAGTGCTGGTGTCCAATCTATCTGTCAGACCTGGTGTTATACTGGGGAATCTCCTTTCCCTAAAAATCATTACATGACAGAGAAGCAAACATGGTCATTTCCAGAAGAAGGAATTTTTAGCTTCTGACCTGTTGGAAACTAGAAACCTAGTTGACTGAAGGCCACACTTACACAACGTCTGTGACCCACAGGGACATGATGCCAAACACAGTATAGCTGAGTAATTAAATGGTAGTTGAAACTCAGAAACCATCACAGCCTATAATTTCAAATCACTAAAAGCACTAGGGAATACTTCCCCTCCTCTATACATATGGAAACAAATTATTTATTGATGGGCTCAGTAAAGTCTGGATTCTAACAGATGTAAAAATATCTAATGCATTTGGTATCTCAAGACTTAGTGATTAAATATGTCTGTTTTGTTATACAAATTAAAGCAGCAGCTTTATAGCATGTTAGAAGAAGTCAAAGGCAATAAAAGTAATTGTCTTTTTGTTAATGTTTCATATGACAGGCTTCAAACTTTTCAAGGAAGTATAAACATCTGCCATTCAATTAGCTTTGCAGAAATAACTCAGCTAGACTGACAATATCAAGCATATTCTTGTTTCTTTTCCTCTCTAAGGTTTGATTAAGAGCAACCAAGCAATGCTCGCTCCCTCTTCTTACTTGAACTCAGTATTATTGATAGGTGGATCTGTATGCTCTGTACAACCTGTCTGTAAGTCTTGTATGTTCAATATGCCATGTAGCTAAAGGTAAGATATGGATGGGCATAAAACGTGTAGCCAAGGCAGTGCTCTGTCTAATGGTGGCAAACTGAGGTTTATCTTTCTCTTTTTAATTCACTGCTTGCATTTTAAAAATTGGAAGCAATTCTGTCACTTAGAAAGCAGGTGAACCTGTTCAGTCTCATCTCAGAATTTTTATTTTCACATAAAAACCTGTGTGGTTTTTATAAAATCCTTAGTGGATTTCTAAAGTCAAATAATACATTCCAGAGCATTGCTGTGGAGAGTTGAAATTATCTGAATGTCACCATTACTGTTATATCAACATAAATCATTCCAATATACTCTAAAACAATGCAACATTTCTTACACATACACCCAATAACAAACCCTATCACATACTGATTACAGCAGAATCTATGAAAAGGCTCTCCTTGCTATTAAAGATGAAAATAGTCCCATGAAAGACTTGCAAACAATTCCCAGATTTTCTTGTTCCTATAAGTGCATGTTTTTCTCTGAATTGGGCCTGGATATGTTGGTTTCCAGGGGCAGTATGTGAAAATGCTGGGGCTACTTTTAGACAACTGCTTTGTTATTTCAGGCAAACACCTGCACTGCCAAAGAAGGGCCTCAGTGTCACGTGTATGGCATGTACCCATTGTCAGGGTAAAAGGGAATGACTGTGACAAATGAGAAGCTTTTTCAGCTAATTCATTTTGTGTGTAGTCATCTCAGAGCCATGAGGCTCCAGCTGGGACTGGTGCCTGATTACACTAGAAGCTGTACCAAGTCAGCCTCCTTCACTGAGCACCTTAGGGGCTTAAGCCAACAATCACACAAATAGTGAAAGAAAAGAACTACACTTGTTCCTCTTCTGCAAATGAGGAACTAAGTGACAGAGCTAAAAAAAGGGCTCAGCCCTCAGGCAGTATAAATTGGCACAAGAGGATTCAGGTCATCCCAAATACACCAGGTTACAGAAGCTAAAGAAAACACTGGAGTTGGATTAATAATGCCTGAGATAAATATAATGCATACGAGCAATATTTAACCATCAGTATAAAAGATGAAATGTACTTAAAAATACTGTGCATCACATGTCTTGTATAATAAAATCCACAGCATAAAATGATGGTGCCAGTTATCAAACTAGACAAGCACAGAATGGTAACACTGCAAGAAAAACCAGACAGCTCATTAAAATGGTAAGGTATATAATGTGTAATAAGGGACAAAATACACCCACTTTTTGTCAGCAGAAAATGATTTTGCTTATAATTTTCTTAGTCCCCAAGTAATTGAAAGACTTGAAGAAATAAACTGTAATTTATAGTGAGGTCAGGCAAGGCGGCAAAATAATGTTTCAAGGATTTTTATAAGGAATTTATATATCCTACTGGATCTTGAAAATATTTCAACAGAAACTTCTGGGTTTTAATTACACATATCAATGCTTTTTGCCCCTCATCACCCTTTTACATAAATACTACCTACACTTTCATTAAACTCTAAATTGCTTTCCTTTAAAATAAAACCATTGGATTGCCAAAGCATTATTTCATTCTCTGAACTGTAAGAATAATAGATTTCCATTCTCTTTGCCTTATCCTCAGAAAACAACAAAGTGAAGGATGTGTGGAGGCTCCATGACCTGGTTACTCAGAGCTTTACTTCCCTGCCCAGGAGATGGGCAGGGACATTTCACTCTGTAGTTCACTCCAGTTCTATGTGCTTGTTCCTGAGCTGGCCATTTCTGGGACTGCACTAACTTGTCTCTCTTAGTACACAATAACTCACTCCCTTGTTACCAGTCACAGAGAGATGATACAGGAAAATTAAGAGAAAACAGATGCCTGATGGATGAAAGTGAAGCTCAGGAGAGCTACAGTTCTGTGTTCAAAATTGAAAGGAGAGAGACTTGATATCATTCAAAGCAGTGACTCTCAGGGAAAAAAACCAGCACTTTGAGACTGAGGAATTCAATGCAGCTATAAATCCATAAGTAGCAGCTGTAGAGGCAGATTCAAGAAAAGAAATCTAGGATAGGAAAGAAAGGTTCACACTGACCCACTACAAAGAAACGCCATGGTTCCAAGAATGGCATGAGAAACATTATACTTTTTTTTGGTTAAATGGTATTTAGGAAAATACTCAGGTATGACACTAGGATTTCATAATAAGTACAAATAAAGTGAAGCTGTAGGTCAAGACTGTTCCTTTCTAGTCCTTTAATTCACTTTTCAGGATTATTTTTGAATGTTTTACATCAGTACTGATAAGGAACACTTCCACAATTGATAGATGAGGATGTAGAAAGGACAAAGAAGCGGGGGAAGTCTTTACTGTGTGAGAGACTGCAGGAAGGAAAATCTATTACTTGCTACAGAAAGTTTTCTCCCAAAGTCACCCCACTTGAACCTGTCCCTTCTCCTCCAGAGATCTGCAGGTCACGGGAGATACACTACAACAGAGCCAGCTCCCACAGCAGGATTCTTCAGCAAACATTGCACAATTAGCTGAGTACAGGTGTATCTTCAAAATGATTATCCTTTTCTGTAATGCTGTTTGACAGGCATGTCTAAAATCTGCTAGGAAGAGCAATATACTCTGAATGGAATGAAACACTCCACATAATTCTGACAAAAGTAGTCCAGGATATATGGATATATGGATCCATCATCAGTTTTATTAAAGGTGAATTTCCATCTACCCTGACTCATTTGAAAAACTTGTCACTGGTCACCTGCCCTTATTGCTAAGTTCACATCTGAGAGATGACCTTATAAATCTCTGTCAGTATCTGAAGGGAAGGTGTTAAAAGGATGGAGCTGGACTGTTTTCGATGGTGCCAAGCAGTAGGACAAGAGGCAATGGGCAGAAACTGATGCACAGGAAGTTCCACCTGAAAATGAGGAAGGACTTCTTTACTGTGCAGGTAACCATGCACTGGAACAGACTGCCCAGAGAGATTGTGGAGTCTCCCTCACTGGAGATATTCAAGAACTGTCTGGACACAACCCCATTCAATATGCTCTGGGATGACTCTGCTTGAGCAGGGAGGTTGGATCAGATGTCCCATTCTGGTCCCTTCCAACCTGGCCCATTCTGTGATTCCATGTGATTTAATACTTTGCTCTCTCAACATGAGATTATTGCAGTAGCAATGCTAGAACTACATTGTAAATAAAACATGCCAACATATTTTCACAGTCCAAATAAACAACTACAAATAAATAAAAAACTCCGTCACACAAATATCACTTAGAAATGCAATTTAAAAGAGCCTCTTGCTTTGTGCTATAAAAATATGAAAGAGTGCTCAGGACAAGCTGTTTCACATAAGTTTTTTTCTCTATATTCAGCAACTCCCAAGTTCAAAATACTGGAATTTCTTTTTTCAAAGTCAAAAGGATGGTTTAATAGTTATTTTATATGAAGACAGCTCTGTTTTTCTACCCTGCATGCAATATCAAATTCAGTATAGCTTGATACATCCTGCATTTTCATTCATACTTTCATTACAGCTCTGTAAAGTACAATCATTTATTATACATTGTCTTGAATCTTTTTGAAACATCAAACAAAATGTAAAATTCAAAGGTAGAGAAAACAATGCACCAGAAATCTTACAAGGAAAGCAGTATTACAAGAAAAACAGTATTTCCTTTCTTATCCGCCCAGTTCTAACCACGAACCACAGTGAGCACTGAACAGTGGTGGACATTGGAAACCAAAACTGAACTATAGGACTCTATGCAGCTTTCAAGTCCTAGTACAGCAGTGATAATATCTGAGTGCCACCACTGTCACATCTATGATAATTACTCAAGTAATAGATAGCTTTTTAAAGAGAACTGAGTATCTCAGAAATGCTCTCTGCTGGCAGGATTAATAACATATTGGAGAGGATGGACCCATTGGTTCTTCTCATATTCTTTGCTGACCTTCAGTTCAACAGTCTAATGTGTCTAGGGCTAAGAGCAGTCGTGGGCCTTCCATACTCCTCTTCCTTAACTCAGCCCAAATGACATCATTTTTCACAGAGGTTTGGGTGAATTATTCACACAAGGCTCAAACTACATACAGATGCAAAGGGGAGAGCACAGTTTCACATGAAGAAGGTTTTTGGCCACATACTTGTGACCCAGACTCCTTTCTTAGCAGGTGGATTCAAAGGAGCAGACATCAGGCAGATTACAATGAATCAACTCCCCAGTTAAGCTTTCAGGCACAAGTCATTACACTACAAGGACCTGTCATCAAGTAAAAAAAAAAATCACATAGAAGTGAAAAGCTGAATCTTAATAGCAAATACTAATTTTCATCTATTAAAGTATCTTAGTGTGTGTATACCTAATATTGTAAATGTTTGAAATTTGGAAGTATTTCTGTCTCGTTTATCTGAATTTATCTCATCTTCCTAAGAGAAGATTTGAATTTACAAAACAACCAGCTTCTTGTTTTTTTCATGATGTAATTTTTGCAGAAAACACTTTCTAATTTGCAAAGTCATGCAGTTCTTACCTAGCACTCTAAAAGAGATCAGCAATATTTTTAAAATAAAAGGCCAGAGGCCTGTTTTGCAAGATTACTGAGAATGATGTTATAAAATACCCTTACTAGTAGTGATTGCAAACTAAATATTTATTTACCTTTTTGTAGCCTTAGCTAAACACCATTTGCTCTAGAGGAAATAGAGTGACTAGGCAGCCTCAACAGCCTGAGTGGAACATTAGGAGAGTGTACCTGCATGACAATAAGAAGGTCAAACACCAAGATGAAAGAAGCCAAGAAGGCTCTTGAGACCTCATCACTTGGCAGAAATCCACGATTCAGCTTGTCCCAGCTGATCCAGTCAGTAGTGATGACAAGCACAACTACAGAGGTCAGAGTAAACAGAACCGTCCTGGAAGGAAGAAGAAAAAATAGTTCAGAGAGAATATGATAGCAATGAAGATGCTTCATTCTATTTTATCTGTCTTCTAATGGTCAACTAGTATTTTATCAGCACTTTTCCACTGATGAAAACAGACTAAAGAAAATTAAGTGCACAAACAAATCTTTTAATTTAAGAAAGAAAGCAGTCAGCTGTATCCTTAGTGAAAATAAATTTAGTAGCTAGTACTAAGCATGTTGCAAAATTAGCTGGAGTATATCACTCTAGTTTTTCATTCTGTACTTTCCACTGAAGATGAAAACCAGTTAAGTAAAGTAAGAGAGAAGTAAGATGTACCAAGGCCTGCATGATCTAGGCCAAATTCAAATCAACTAATTGAGAGAACATTGTCTAAGGCACCAAAGAAATTAGAACCTTTGAAAATCTCTTCTAAGCTGTAAGAGCTATAAGCCACTAACTGTGAAGTCTAATTTTTATACAGAAACATGTCTCCATAAAAAAAAAAAAATCAATGCATAAAATTATTTTTTTGCAAATTCTGGAGATTGTAGAAAGATTTTGCTTTGTGTTTTTTCTAAGATGTCCTTTGTAAAAGTTTTCAACAATTTTATGACTTTTCTGAGAAGTCAGTGAAGAGTGAATCACAAAAGTATTAAGGCCTCTGTATAAATGCTACAAGAATTCCAGAAGATACATTTGATTAATTCACACAATTTTGAAACACAGTATTTAAGTAAATATCTTTCTAAGCTCTCCCTGCAAAATATCTCTGCATCATTTCCAGCAGCAAGTTGGTAATACCTTACAGAGTTGGCATCAGTGATTGACTGAATTTCTGGTTCCCTGGAAGCTGGAAAATTTAGCTGGTAATTTAAGGGTGAGCAAGGCTTCTTCCAGTAGCCATAGCTGTCAGCAAATCTGTGCTATAATAGTGGGATATCAAAATCTGAATGCATGCTCATGGCTAAATAATTGTGGCAGGATTTTTTTTTTCTACAGAAATAATAACTCATTCTCTTCAGCTACTGAGCGTTGTAAAATAAAGTGAAGAATATTTCCCCTGACATTTCCAAAGAGGACCAATACTCAGCAGAGGGGAAAAAACCCCTGTACACCAGTAGTCACAGGCTACCAGTCTGTATGCTTTTCTTTTTATACAGCAGCCTTGTCTGTATCTGTGAGGAAGGGAAAACAAATATGCACATAAGCAATAGTATAATACATTTGGACTCATAAACATCATTCTTCTGAAATGATGGGCTGCACTTCAGAATGTAATGAGACACAAAATGACTTGATTGCTACCACATTTACCTTGGAACATCTATTTTTGTTCTTAATAAATTAACTCAGTTACATGCAACACTACGGTTGACACCCTAACAATTTCCCTTGAAAGAATTATGAGCACTAGGCAAGAAAAAAACAATAAATGGGCATATTAGATGTAATTAGACCTAAGCAATAGTCAAGCCTTCTTATCCCAAAACATTTGCTTAGCTACCATCTCAACTGTCAGTACCTGAACCTGACTGACTTTTCTACAAGCTCCACTTTGGCACATACACAGAACAGTTTACTTTGGAAAGACAGCTCTCTCTCTTGCATATAGTCTCTTGAGACACACAAAGGTGGTTTTCCTACTTATTTCACCTTCATATCTGAAATTCTCATGGTTAATGTTCTTACTTTACCTGAAAGGTTCTCCAGAAAGAAAACAATCCTCAGCACCTGTCTGCTGGTCAAGGCAGACTCCCCCAGCCACTAGGCACCCTGATTTTCCTTGACCTCTTTCTGTGGAATCACCTCTCCTGGGGCAGAGGAAATTTAAAACCATAATTCAAATCTGAGTATTTTGCTTTAGGAAGCATATACCCAGAAGTTATGCTCAAGACTATTCTGCCTCAGTCCTCTTGAATTATGCATTTGCATTTTGGAGCAAGAGTTCAAAGCATGGGAGATCAGACTTTGGCATGTAGGCAAGCAAAGGCAGGCTTATTTTTATTCATGCTTTGTTGGCATGCATGCAAAGACCCGATGTGTGTGCTCAAGTCCTGATTTCCTTGAGGAAATGCATAGGCACTTAGAAAATGGCTTTGTTATTCATTCTGAAATGTCAGATAGGGAGGGAAGGGAGCAGAAAATGGGCAGCTAATAGAATAAGAAAATGTGAGACCAACAAAGAAGGTTAGAAATAGACTTTCAAAATGGTTGCATTAAACAGCATAATTAGTACTCAGTTGTATTTTTGACCTATGATATGGCAACACAGCAAGATATTCAATATGTGTTTTTGGAATTATTATAAACTGCGGATTTTTTGCCTTAGAGTTCAGTTCACTTTTGTGAAAGTACAGTGTCCTGGAAATTAGGAAAAAAAGATGAGGATTTCATTTAACTTGACATAACTTGTATTGGATAAACCAGTGTGAACTGCCCTGCTATATCTAGCCCAGTATAGTTTGCCCTTTATTTTGCAATGCACATTATTGAGAAAGAGCTACACCGACAAACTATTCCCCACATTGCTGGCAGGACCTCTCCTCATTACAGAAGGGGAAAGGTTACATGGTGAAGGGTAAGAGAGGACTGACTCTTCTCTGAACCAGGCATTAAGAAGTGCAATTTCTGTCTCTAGTTCACGAAGGAAATGCACTTTTATATTTCACTTCTAATTCTAGCTTGCTGTATTGAATGATTATGAGCCCTGGACACCTATTCAGCTGCAATAACACACATTTTACAACCTACTGCATACTCCTTAAGAGTGAAAATAAACACTGTCCAGACCAATAGCATACTGAATAGTTAAAATTGTTACGTAGGTCCACAAAAGTCACTACTGCACTTATCACTGCCAGCGATTATTTAAAATCCCCATTGCTACAGTGAACTGGGGAGGGATAAAAAGGGAGAGGTTGAAAGAGAAGAACTTTTACTGCCAAAAATCTCTCAAAAACCAGGTAATTTTTTAGACCGCATCTCTGTAATAATCTTTGATTACCAGGACTGATTTTGGTCTTGAATTTGTGAAACGAAATCACTCATGTCAAACTGAATCCAGACTACTGGCCCATTTGTCAATAGAAGACTAATCTGATTCTCAAAAACTTGGCAAGGTCCAAACCAGATGCATCTTCCCTTCTACCCCTTTCCACAACACTTTCTTGCACTATAAGCCTTGACCAAACTGACCAACTTTAAAACTATCATCCAGCATATTATACATTATGAGAGATTGTGAACCATGTGGACCAGAAGCCTGAGCAATTTTAGTCACTGGTGGTGGTTCCCTCATGGCAGACAGGCACACAACCTAAATCCTGTAGAAAGAAAACACAATGAACTGCTGTGATCTTATGTCCTGGATGCTTGGAGACACTCTCTTCTGCTGTTTAGCATGTCCTACCTCCCTCATCAGGAACTCCTAAGCAGAGCCCATGAGGCCACGTTCTCTTGCAGCTCCAAGGCAGTACCACAAAGCCAGTCATAGCACATCCCCTCCAAACCTACACCGGAGGTATCTTTGACTCCATCCAACCACACCCTCAAGAATCAGTCTGTTATTTGTCTGTACTGAGTGAAAACCTGAACAATCCAGAATTTGTCCCTGGAAAGATAAAAGACAAGCTAATAAATGCATAAATGTTCAAAAAACATTTAATGTTGGAAAGTATATTAAAAATGGATTCTGGTCTGTGATGGAACTTCATTTCTCAAACTGTAACATAGAGAAAATGAAGTTTTTCATTCAAAGGTTTAACACAATTCTCTGCACAACACTACCTTCCCTTTACTTGTGACTTTGAGCTACTCATTTTTGGAGACATTTAGAAGTTTCTTCTCTTACATGACCCTCTGCTAAATCTTTTGTGATGCTACACCTTTGATGATCAGATAGTAAGAGTTCTGTTAAGACCAACTGAAGAGATGAAAGACAAACTTTAGTTATTTTCTGCATTTTCATTTTGTCTTTTTCAAGAGGCAAAAACACTATCTTGCCCTTTTAGTTCACCTTTTACAGAATAAAAACCTATCTGTGCTTAGTCAAAAGTAGCTCTCAGATGTATGACTCAGTATTTTGAGAACTTTTCATCTTAATTTCACACATAATTGTCACTTAGATAGGTCATTTATAAATCATTAAACATTGTTAACAAGGATTGCAAGTATTACTTAATACAATGTTCATTTGGGATGGAACACATTAGACAGGACCAAGAAACTGGTCAGTCACGCTCCTTAGTGCTGCCCTTTGCGGGAGGGGGGTGTCTGCCATTACTGCTGTCCCACCCACATCACACTGCCAGTTCCTGGCTTGTCTCTGCACTTCCCTGGGGTTTCCCCAACTCAGAAACCACCCCCACTATGTCACAATCCCTCACTTGCTGTGCAATGCACCTGCACGGGCTCTGATTGCCTTGGCAACTTTTCATGAATGTACCCAAATAGTTGCAAATATCCTGTGAAAACAGATACAGAAAAGGAACAACAAATTTTACTGCTCTTTATATTTAAAAAGGCTTTTCAGTCCTCAGGAAAGAAAGATAATCCATTGAGTCAAATACTCTACATAATTTTTAATCTCAGAATCAGCACTGGTCAAATATACAGTCACACAGTGCACAATAATTATAAGGAAAAATGCTACTGCAGATGTTCACATACAAATGCCAACACTTTTTATTTCACTTGTTTTAATTAAGAAGGGCTCTATTATTTAATCTGTCAAAAATAGCAACTCTAAGCCCATTCAAAATAAAATATTTAGTCTGCCTGTTGCTTGGTGTCAAAACCACTTCTGCAATTAAGCAAATATAAGGGACAGATGCTCTGGTGGTGGAAAGTTCCCTGGAGCAGCATAACTTCGATCCTCCAGCTGGTCACTGCTCTTCTGCCCCTACGGGACAGTTCTCTGAAAGAAGAGAGAGCAGGGCCTCGAGATTTCTGTGTTTACCAGCAGCTACTGCAGTGCCACAGAGTGACACAGTTGGTGCTGAGGATCCCATATTCACAGTGTTTGTGTAGTGTGCACTGAGCACACATCCATAACTTTAGCACACCAGGTGAGATCCCAGAAAGCAGTGTCCACTTCAGATGTATCCCGAAGAAATCCCACTTGTGCACCCCAGAGCAATCCATACCATTAGCCAAAGGGCAGGTGGAGAGATAACTGGCAGGTCACCCCAGAAATGTGCTACTGAAGTAAATTGGTAATGCATACAGATCCTAGAAATCTAGGAATATTTGGAGAGTTAATTACATTGGACCTCTTTTGTTAAGATAAAGTGTTTGATCCTGATGGAGACAAGTATGTGGCAGAGATATGGAGCAATATTATTGTCAGATTTTAGAGCACCACACTCCCCATGGCATGCTCTGCAGACATGAATAAGTGGGAGAAATTCCATTAATGCAGATTACCATCAATGAGACTTAATTATCTGAAGTTAAATATCAATTAGAAGAAAATGGTTTGTAATTCAAACGTTGAATCACATTATTTTTTAAAGTTCCTGTCACCACAATAGTGTATGCCTGACTTCTGTCCTGTTGAAAGTAATGTATAAGTAATTCAGAATTTGCCAGTAACTACCAGTTCTGAAATACTTGTTCTGAAACACTCCCTATGCTGTGTATGGCTCATAACTACCTATCAATAGCAGATACTGCACATTTTGAGAACCATACATTCCCAGTTAATTCTTCTAAACAATGCTTGTCATTCTGACTGGTGAGCTGAAGAAATTGGACACCACAGAGTACAATGTATGCTCTGAGGTGGCAAAGTTGGAATTGTTTTTCTGCTTTTTTAAATATTCATTTACTAACACTATGTGTTTTCCAGATCAGAAAGATGTAGAAGCAGCAAGGCTGGGGCCTTGCCAGGATTGACTTGGTATGCCTTTGCCAGCTAATGTCCCTAGAACTTGAGGCTCTTTTAATTTCTCAACCCTAACCCTAAGTATAACCCTAATCCTAACCCTAACACCAGCTTCAGCTCGAAACCTAACAAAATCCTATGGGTTTCCAGATCAGAAAAATGGAGGCCCAGCAAGACTGAGGCCTTGCAGGGATCATGTAGGCAGGGCTTTTCCAGCCCTAGTGTTCCTGGAGCTGTAGGCTCTTTGACTCTCTCAACCCTAACCCTAAGGCTAACACTAACCCTAAGCCTAAGCCTAGCCCCAGTACCAGGCTAGCCCTAACCCTCTACTATGGGTTTCAAGTTCAGAAAGATGTAGGAACAGCAAGGCTGGGGCCTTGCTGGGATCGTTTGGCAGGGCTTTTCCAGACACGGTGTTCCTGGAGTTCTAGGCTCTTTGACTCTCTCAACCCTAACCTTAAACTGAACACTAAACCCTAACCCCAACCCCAGTTTAAGCCCTAACAGTAAGCAAATCCTACGCGTTTTCCCGATGAGAAAAGTAGAGGAGCAGCAAGGCTGGGGCCTTGCCAGGATCACCTTGTCTTGCCTTTTCCAGCCCCAGATGTTCCTGATGCTAACCTAACCCCAACAATCTCTCCCACAAACCTTGCTTTACATCTTTATTTTGACTGTAACAGTTTTGATTTTATTAGAGTGTATCAATATAATTCCAGAGCTATTTGGGATTTTTGCACAAAGATTTATAGAAAGCCTGAAATTACATTTATGTTAATATATAAAGGAAACATTTTGCTATGTTTCATGTAATAAAATTAATAAGATTAGGTAATGTAATCACATGGTGCAATACCAGAATTCTAGAGAGCATAATTTTTTTTTATTACAGGTAGAAGCATCTTTGAGTCTCCTTTTGCCACACCATTAATTTACTAAAATGAATGTGTTATCTATTTCAAACAGCAGCTCATTTAAATTAAACTCATCATCATAAGTTTTACATTTCAAATGCCATTTCCTATCTGTGACACAAAAAAGCAAAAACAGTCTGTTAAAGTTCATGGTCTTGTGAAAAACATTTTCAATCACTATCATATGCAAGGTAGTATAAAACTCACATGAATCATATCCAAGGAACTCTACTTCATGTTCAAATTCTAAAGTTAGAAGTTAATTGCTTAGCTCCATCCAGCAAAAAGCATTTGGAAAAAAACCTGAACCAAAACAGAAAACCAAACACAATTCTATATAACGTAAAGAGAAGCCATTTTTCTGTTTTACTTTCAGATGGATTCATCACTTATTTTGTCAATGGAATGGGGAGTGGAAGACAGCTGCTCAAAAAACAACAGAACAAAGATTTAAAAAAAAATATTTTCAGAGCAACAATATGCCTTAGGATAGACCTGCCTGGCAATTATTCAGCAAAAATGGTTTCTATTCAGACCAGTGCAGTTCATCAATATGCAAAATTTACCTGTGAAAGGGATGATTTCTGTAATGTGAGGGCAGCTGTGTCAGAATCACGCACAATCCCTACACTTCATTGTGTTTGAGGAGCTAGGGCAGCATCTCAGTTACATAAGATGATACAAACAGTGCAGAGGCCATTACCTGTTCTGAGTAAGTCAGACCAGCTATTTGAATATTACTGTTAATGAGACCAACTGGATGCAATAACAAGAAGATTTTCACATGCTACAAGATACTATTTGTTCAGACTCTCTAGCTGAAGCTGGTCTACCTAGTATACATGAGTCAACATTAGTCATGAGTCAACAGTTCTCAAGACACAGATTTCCTACACCCATGTGTCTTAGTGCTTAGTTGTTCCCAGTTCCTGGTTAGAGTGAGGCAAAGGCTGTTTATCATTGTGGCAAGACATGGGATATGTGCCAAAACATACAAAACAGGGACTTTGGCTTTCATGTTTCCAGCATCCTCAGCAACTGCTAGAAACTGGTTATGAGAAGAAAATGTTATTGGCCTCCATTTCTCAGTTATCATTAAATACTCAGTAAAGTCTTAAATTCATTGCAATGTAGAACAGGAAAAAACTTTTGAAATGGAAAAGATATATGTTTTAACATTTAGAAGGAAAAACCTATTTCAAATGCATTTAGATAGTAATTGAAATGCTATTCTAAAAGCCTAAAACAAAGCTTTTCAGACCTAGAGCAGGAGCTAGAAGTATGTCTCAACACCTCCTTGATTTTCCTGAATTGAGACACATTATTAAACTCTAGTTTTAGAAACAAGCAAGAGCATAAGCGTGGCTTTAACACCACATTTTCAATCCTGTCTATGATCTGCATTATTTGGATTTCTAGATGAATGGTTTAAGACAAACTAATTTTCAGAAGACACAATTGAAAACATCTAAGTATGAAAAGTGGTAAAAATTAATTAATTAACTGATATTTTCATTAATAAATAATTACTTCTCAATTGCTAATTTTACTAGCATTGTTTGTGTTCAAAGTTTATTTCATCATTAATGGAACTTTAAACCTGATCAATGTTTTACTTTATAAACAACACTTCCAATGTTTCCTTCAGGATATTCTAGACTCATATTTCTTTTCTGCATTTAAGTTATTCAATTTTTTTCCCAAATCACAGTGAGGTGTGCTACATTTTTTTATAGAGCCAAGCAAAAAAACAGATGATTTTTTTTTTAAAGACATTATTTTTACATATGGGTTAGTTTAGTACAAATAGAACATTTTATAAGGAATTCAGAATCAGCCAGAAACTTAACCATAGAGGGTTTAATGTAGACTTCAGAAGTCTACACATGAAATAACATATCTAATCTCTCATGACAGTCAACAGAGTTGTAGTGTGAGATTTGGTTGCCTAAACCAAATTTAGTTTAGTATGATTTGGGCTGCTGTGGAGTACCTTGGTTGGTCTTCAAATCTTGCAACAGAAGGTCTCCTCTGAGCCCTGTGTCCTGTCCCCCAGGCCTGTGCACTATTTCAATACACCAAAGTATTTCAAATTGTAGTCAATGCCTATGTTTAGGGGCTTGAATCCCACCTTTATTGAAATGATGGAGTCTGGAAAATTATGCAGGTGACCACAGGTAAGGTTCTACTTGTGGCAAGCTGAATGATCATCATCTGCATTGACCAGAGCTCCACTGGCTGTAGCAGGAGCTGGCATGTTGATAGCCATGATCAACACATAAACACCAGACACCTGAATCCAGAGCTGGATCTCAAAACTGAAGTCAGTTGTTGATGTTTTGATTTCTTTACAGAAAACAATGAAAGGCCTTTGAATTTTGAATTGAAAGATAAATATATTTTACAAAGGAATGAACAACACTCATCTTTTAATAAAATAATGGAAAATTTGTATTTAGAAACTGTCACATGAAAGCAGTCACTGAAAAGTTGGGGTTTACTTGCTTTTTAAAACATATTTTAGAAAACTGAAATGATTTCACGTATAATTTTGATGTGACAGTCATAAATTTATCCTCAAAAGTTTTTGGAAAAGAAAACAAGAACAGAACCCGTAAAATTTCCTATAGTATGTGTGATAATAAAAGTATCACTCTATGGTTCTAAGAGTTACAAAGCATAAAGAATAAAAATAGAACTTTATCTAAGCAGAACATATGGAATGTGTTGTCCTTGCCCAGATACTGTCATGTTGCTACTCTTAGAAAATATTTATGCTAAGTGGGTAGGAAAGCTGTACAGTATACACTTACATTGTCAGGGCTTCTCAGACAACATGTTACAACCAAAACTGAAATTTAAAATACAGTTAAAATTTAGAATAAATTAAACATAGCTGTTTAATAGCTTTCTATGTTCTAGACTAGATTAGCTGTATAATTTATCTATACAGTACTTTTATGGAACAAGAAATTTCTCATTATTTTAGGCTTCATATACCATCATATCGAAGGGATATAGTTTATCATTCATCAAGATGATGTGCTTTTTACAATTGTATCTGTGCAAACCCTATCACAGTAAAATATAATTGCAATTGTTTTGAACTGCTCTTCAGTTTTTTTCTCTAAAGCATTTTAAATAAATACAGGGTCTTTCACTTAACAACTTGATTATATTTTGATTAAGTGTATTTCCAAAACAACTGCAACATTAAAAAAAAAACAAAGCAAACAAAAAAAACAAAAACCAAACAAACACACAAAAAAACCCAAACCCAAACAAAACTTTAATCTTGCTTCCTGAACAATACATTTCTATGTCAAAAATCTTTCAAATAATATCAATTTTACCTCAGTGAGAAAAGGGCATTAGTAGACAGCAAGCTGAGTGCATGCCAGGCATGTCTGCTGGCAATAAAGAAGTTCCAACAGTGTCCAGAGCTGCAATAACAGAGGCACAACCAGTAGATCAAGGGACATTACTTTGCTCATATACAGAATATCACATCCAGTTTTTCGCCAACTGAACATAAAAAGCACCAATAAACTAAAGTGATTTTTTTTTTTAAAGTGGAATATTTTAAAGCTTTACTGGTTAGGTGCTGAAGCACCTGTCCAATGAAGAGAGCCTGGGGGATGAGAGAAACTAACAGCTACCCCCCACCGAATGCCCCATGGGAGGTGAGGAAGAAGATGGAGATAACCACTTCCAAGAAAGTGAATGACAGGATGACAAGAGAATTTATACCAAGAGAAATTATACCAACTCAAAAGTTCTCTAGAAAATAAAAGTTCATATACCTTATTTTTCACAAGTCGAGCCAGTTCCAGTATAATGCTGACATGTCTTCTTAAGAAAAAAAGAAAAATTGCATGCAAATTACTGTGATTTTGACTTCTTGGAAAGTTAACCTTTCTAACAGTAGAACAGGACTAGAAATATAATTGAACAAAAAGAAGTTCATAAAAAGACTCACCAAAACACATCCTGACAGCCAGTGATGTTCCAATAATTATATTCTCAGCTCTGTGACAATTGAATATCGTCACTTTTTCAGTGGAAGATAAACATTAGAAATTTCCAAGAAGAAGGTGCATAAGGGAACTTAGAATTGTTATGGCTAAATTCACTAAGATGCCCAGATACATACTGGGTAAACTTTGAGTTTTCCAGAAAATAGTTATCCCTCTCAAACAGAAACTTTTCAGTATTTCAGAAAAAGTCCTGTCTTCTATCCTGAGATTAATCTGCACTCTTTTCCAAATTGTTCCAGTAAACAGAAACCAGAAGAATGCTGGAAGAAATCGCAATATTCAGGGAACTCAGCAAAGATGCAGTAAAACCCAGGCTAAAGCTTGTCCCACACCTGCCCTGTAAAGAGAAGTGCAGGGGCTCAGATCAGCAATCATCCATGTGGATTGGATCATCATGCTACTGGCTACTCTGAGGAGACTGGGGTCTCACTACTTCTGATCAGAAATTCCTTCCCATGGATGAGAAACATTTAGCAATGAAGGTTTAACCAATAATGATGCTTATTTGAATGGTTTGGTTTTCTTAAAACACAGCAATCAAAAGCTTTATTGCAGGATTCCCAAAAAAGTGCAAGCAAAGATCCCTTTCATCCAGAAATAATTTTTCATCCTTTACCTTACAGCTTTGGTCTGTTCAACTTCTAACATCCTAACAAGTAAGACTTAACATTAAAGATGCTCAGAAGTTACCATCTCAGTCACATAATTCTGTGTTGAAAAAAAACCCTAATATTTGCTTTTAGCTGACATTCCCTCCTCACAGTTAGTACTCATTCAATTTTAGACAAATTTCTTCCTATTTACCTGTCCACTTGAACTGACTTTGTTCTGAATGGATTTCCATGTGGTTTGTAACTTATAACAGAGCCTCTTTGGTCCTAAGATTTCATAGTTTTTTGTTAATCTGGGATTAATGCAAAGGACTGAGGACACCTCAGCAGGATTTAAGGCAGGGGAGTAGTACTGGACTGCTGAAAGACACTGCAGAGTTCAGGCAGTAGGGATTGACAGGGGCTGCTAAAAGCCAGTCAGAGTCATTTGTTTCTTCTCCCATAGTTTTCTCTCGTGGATCTCCTTTAGGGTTATAACCATCTTTTAGAAAGACTTAATGAGTAAGTGATCAATCACACCTCTTATATCCATCCAACAGGGTAATTCTTTCACCAGAACCAGGGTACAAGCTGGGGACAGGCCTTTTATCTTGCCCAAGGAATAGACGAGCTGTCTGCACAAGGGGCCACATCTAGGTGAGGTTAGGTATCCACCCAGTTTATCTCCAGACACCCAAATAGTAGATCAGATTTTGCTTTGCTTGCATGATTACACTGTGCTCAAAATAGTTTAGCTGCTGCTAAAGAGACCCCAAGTTTAATAGAGATTGTGCTGACCAAATTTTGTTAAACATATATTTCATGTTTAATGGTCTTAAACACTTTTACTCCTCACTGATTGTGTCCCCTCTGGTTTTACAGCTCTATGATCCTTTTCTTCCTGTAAAATACTTCAACACGTGTGTTTGACAAGCATAAATGCCTACAAGCTGCCACCCTACCACTTATATGATTGCTCAATCCATCTCCAGCAAGCACCTACAAGTGAGAAGCTAGAGGAATACTTTTGGAAGGACTATATTTTCTAGCATCTCACTTTCTCTCTAAACAGGGAACCTTTGTCTTCTTGTCTTTGAAACAAGTCAATTTGGAATAAATGGATGCACTGGGCTTCTTTGATCAACCACTGGAGAGACTAGAATCAGCTACGTTTTTAGACTTTTGTATTAATATGCAAATAATTGCATCCATTTCACAAAGGTTCTAAGAGGGAAGACGGCTTTGGGGACTAGATACAGCATCTCAGAAAGCTTTGTTTAGTTATTTCTATTAACTTGATTAGTATTATCTTCCATTTTCTCCTAGGTCATCCAGTCATTGTACAGAGTTGATATTAAATTAATTTGACCAGTTCTTCAATGAGGTTTTTGTCTCTATGTTCTTCCTAGGAGCCCTGAAAATAACTGTCATCTCTAGCTAAGAGGCTGTGAAAGATGAATGTGACTTACAATCATCCCTGGGCCTATCCACCCATTACTGGTAATCTATCACAGACATTTCTGAGTTGATAACCCCATCAATGTCTACTAAAAAAGAAAAAAATCTATTTCATTTGAGACAGTGGCCACCTTCACTAAGTTAAAACAGGTTTTCAGTACACAGTGAGAATATTCTGATATTTATTTGGGGAGGAATAGACTTTACATTTAAAACTCCCCAAATATTGTTAAATGTCATACTGTCATACTAGATCAGCTGGTTGTTTTTTTTTTAAGTTTGAAAAGTGCTCATAAATGTTATAACCAATGATTGCTAATATAAGCATTTCATTCTGCATTTAAAGGTGGCTTCAGATATGGGTTATACAGGACTGGGGCAATGACCAGGTGCAATTACAAACAGTAATTGCAGGATGCCACAACATCTTCTCTGAAGCTACCTGCCTGCTAAGCAAGATGCCCTTAACTTCATTCAGAATATTCTATAGCCCACAAGTTCTTGAGAATATGCTGCTAGAATAAATTTTAACAATGCTTCCAGACACTAATGCTGTTACCAATTTCTCTGTCAACCAAATGATACTTTCCTTGAATTTGCATAAATCTAAATGCTGGGAAAACACATCTTTAATTCTATTTAGATTTCTGTAATTACATTTGCATCAAATTTGTTTAAAGATGGGATATGTGTAATGAATGACACTAGCAAAGCTCTATTGCTTTACTTGAATGGGAATAACCGAACATATGAAGGGTTTCATTATGAAGGCATAATTCAAAAAGAGTGTATAGATATTTCTAAAGAAAAAAACAAAAACGAAAAGACACCCAAAAAAACCAATAAACCAAAAAAGAGGTTTTCATAATTCAGTCTGAAGAATTAAGACTATTTCCTAGCTGGGCTGACCATGTGGAAAAATGTCCTCAAATCTCTTTCAGAAAGATGATAACAGAACAGCTCACAAAGTCAAAAAGTTTGGAACAACCTAGTACCTTAAGGCCTATGAAAACTGATTAAAATCTTAGTTCCTGCTTAACATACTATGCTGGTGGTGTGTGTGCCTGCTGTGTTGACACCTTGGACCTTGCCATCGATTTCATTCCAAATAGGTCTGACCTAGGTGCTCTTTAAAAAGGAATTGTTTAAAAACACCTCCAAGAGCTTTCTACTTACATTACTACACTTTGCAGTGATTTTTAGAGCCCATTCTTTTAGCAAACCAAGGCCTGCTAGTGATTGTTTAGTTTCTTTTAATTTATACTGAAAAACTTAATATTAGGTAGCAAATTAAAATGCTTCTTTAATTTTAGATTGTTTCAGAACATAGTCACACCTGCTGCCAATTAGAGTCTTATTAATGCTCATTCAGTTTGTTCATGTTGCAAAGAAAATGATAAAAGCAAGCACTAATTGCCAGTGTCCTAATGAGCACAGCTGTGTCACAAGGCCAAAAGGTTCCTGAAACAATCCAAAGCCCAGACCTTAGATGGCAAAATGGGATAATAATATCTTTTTTTCCTCTTTCTGCTTATGCAGGGAGAGACATGAAAGTTGAATCCTTCCTCTCTCAGTTCAAGGAACTCTGTTTTTGTCCTTATACTGGGAATTACCTCAATCACAGAAAGCCACATCACTGCAAACATCCACATAGCATGAATGATCTTAAAGACAAAAATGATAAAACTGAGGAGGTAAAATAAATAATGGCATTACAAAGTAGTGATTCCTCTCTCCTATTTTTTTAACCTATTTCTATTTTGAAACTGATCAGAAAACACAAAAAAAAATTAGCATAATAAAGTGGCTTGACAAGATGGATGGATGGATAGTTAAAATTTTCACAAGATCCATAGGAAGACCTTATGATAAAACTTTAGTTTGTGGCTGAAGCTAGGATCCTAAATCCATAGCCAGGGAATTATATTTAATTCTGATTATCTCAAGTACTGCAGCCCCCACAAATATGATGTAGGTCAAATTCAAGATAATTTTTAATATATTTGGATGCTTAAAATAACATTATAGGACAGCAAATTGAGATGGGTAAGGTATGAATATTTTGGCTATGACTGGTTTTCACAGAAGAGTAAAACATTTTTCCTATGCATCACTTTCTGACTGCATACACCTAGATATTAGTGTCAGCTTTCTTTATTAGTCTGTTCTTCCACTGAGAGGCAAAACCTGCTGTCACAAGACACATTAAAGTTCAGAATGTTGTATTATACAAGGTAGAGTATGTAACTCCTGGCACTGACGAAGTCAGATTATTTGCTCACATATCACAATCAATAATCCAATCAGGTTTCTTGTACAAGAATCATAAAGATATACATGTTAAGAATATTCTTATTACTCAAAATCAGAAAATAGGCCTGTAAGAAAAACTCAATAAATTAATGTAAAAAGGAGCCTGATTAGGTGTAAACAAAAAAAAAACCAACCAAACAAAAAAACCCCACCAAAAATCAAACAAAAAAAAAAAAAAAAGAAAAGAAAAAACAAAACCAAAACATGCACCAATTGCAAAATAAGAATTTGCTTATTTGCTTATTGAATAATGAGAAGACCCAACACTGTGAAGAAAGAAATACATAAGTTCTAAGAGGGAAGTGCTATCAAAGTTGAGAAAAGGATTTAAGACTTTAAACAAATCAAAGAGGACAGGTATCATTGTATGCTTCAGTAATCTATTTTTAAGGATGACATAGAGCTTATTAACCACTTCAAGGAAAAACATCCCCTATACCTAACTGGAAAAAAAAAAATCTGTCAGTATCTAAAGGAGGATTAAAGTTTCACTGATGACTTTTGGGCTTTTGTCATTGATTTTCAAAACATGAAGGTCAGGCACTTATTTAAATACATGCGAATGTACCTTTTCACTGAAAAAAGTCAATCATCTTGATGGTTAAAGTCAATATCAAAAGCCATCGACAACAACTCTTCAGAAGCGTAAAGATTTTCTTAAATTTGCAACTTCACCAAGATTGCTTATTCTCTGCATGAATTGAAGGTCCCAAATAAATTCTGCTTCTTTATAAAATTACATGATATGACTGCTGATATCTCTGGTAATAGGGGTGATATTAACAGCATATTTTGCTAGATTTTCCTCTAGATTTTCCTCTAGACTTAAAGAAAATCTACTGGGAGTTCTGAGGCCTCAAAACCACATTGCATTTAATAAAATAACGCTAGTGTCACTAGAAAGTAAATTTTGCTTCAATAATAGCCCTGAAACTATATAAAGAAACAAAAGCACATATCTGGCTTTAGTTCAGTGTTTACTTCACACAAATGCCTTTGCTTCACTATGCCATTATCCACCAGCAGAGTATGCCATTACTGGAACAAAAGCTTTCATTCCACTAATGGTATTGCTTAAAGAACATATTAAGATGCTGGTGTTTTCAATTGGGAGATATCCATACATCTTCCACAAGTAATTACATTACTACTAATCCTTTTGAAAGGCTCTCTTTGCTCAGTTGCTTTGCCAATAGCTGTAAGCTTGGTTACACGACAATCACCCTGACTCATAGCGCATGAATTGATAACAGATGAACCAGCTAATACACTGGTGCTCTCTGACCAGTCACAAATCATAGAACTTGGACCCATCAAGGAAACAAACATGTTTTACAAAGTCCCGGATAGTTTGGTTTTATTTATGGCTCAAAACAGCAGAGAAAGCTGAATATAGCACATGTCCTTTCACACATTTTGTGAAGAACAGCAATTACCAGGAAATATAGCCACTAACTTTTTAAGGAGTGCTGGCATTCACAATGATATAAAATAGTCTCTAACTGCAGGACAAGCATCTCTTTCATGAAGGAAAGAAGCAGCAATATGAAGATACGGAATACAAGGCATATAATGAAAAACTCTAATAACACCAACAGATTCAGACTAAGAAGCTTTGCTAAATATTCAAACACTGCCCAAATTAAATCTGAAGGCTATTTTCCATACTGTGAATTATGTCGAATTCATTAATGAATAAAAGCTCTTAACCTCAATACTAACCCTACATTTTTCTACCGTAGAGTCTACTCCTTGCTCCTGAGATAGTAATTAAAAATAGCAACTGTCATTGTATCTGTCAGTCAGTGTATACATAGATGATGCAAGAGGCAGCGTGCAGAAGTGTTTTTGAATCATCAAGCAGCAGTACACAGAAAGGCAGAGAATAAATTAAACCAAAAAATAAGCCTCAGGCTGATGTGTTTGAACTTCACTGCAAACATTCTTCATACATATTTAATTGCTCCATTGAGACTGTGACTGTTCTGGAGATGTTCCAGGCATTATTTCCATTCCATTAGTACACTTGCAGTATGTGTACTTCTTAACCCAAAATGATTGATTCTATAAATGTCTTCCCGCTTACTGACCTCAACACTAATTGAGGTTGTGTATAGATTAAAAGTCAGTGTATGCTTTTTGAAACCAGCCAACATATATTGTAGTTACTGAAAGATATTGTGGTGCAAGACGAAAGTGGTACTCCTAACTGAAGACATCGGTATGTGATTTCACATAAATGTTTCAGGTAGGAAGAGTTGGAAATCATACAATAGGCTGACAAACTTTGCTAAACACTTTAAACAGAAGTTTAAGTCCCACCTTTTTGAAACATAAAACAATCATTCTTTGAAATACAATTATCACATACCAGATGCTTTTGTCTGTGGTTGCACTTTGTAAATTAATTTGCTTTGGGAGAAATTACAAATTTTTTACTTTCCATAAAAATAAAACTTTAGGATTCAGATAATTTTATCAGTTCAGATGCACACAAGAGGAAAAGTCGAATGTTTTTAAAACACCTTAATAAAACCTAAGATAATGTTGTACCCTACAAATTATTCTACTATGAACTAAAACTTTTCCTGTTCAAATTATTAAAGGTAAATATAATTACAGTATATTAGCTAAAATTTTGAGTAAGCCATCCTGAGGAAACAATACTCAAGATCTCCACAAGCACTGCCCTGATTCTGGATTAACCTTGAGGTGCTGGAGTATGCATATTCAAAGGACAACAAAACCTATGAAGGGTCTGGAGCACAAGTCCATACCACAAGTATATGGAACGGCTGAGGGAGCTGTGGTTGTTTAGCCCAGAGAAAAGGAGGCTCAGGGGAGACCTTAATGCTCTCTACAACTGCCTAACAGGAGACTGAGGATGGGTGGGGTCAGTCTCTTGTAACCAGCAAAAAGTGACATAAGATGAAAGAACACCAGGAGAGGTTTAGATTGACTATTAGGATAAGTTTCTTGACAGAAAGGGTTGTCAAGCATTGGAACCAGCTGCCCAGGGAAGTGCTTTAAGGTATTTAAAAGACATGTAGATGTGGCACTTAGGGACAAGGTTTAGTGGTGAACATGGTAGTGCTGGGTTAACAGCTGGATTCAAAGGTCCTTTCCAGTCTAAATGATTCTGTGATCAACCTGAAAGCTACAGACAGTCTTAAATCCTTAGCATTTAAGACATTAAAATCAGTTGTGCCAAATTTTGAAAGAAAAAATGCCTTATAATAGAGGTATGCTCATGCAGCTTGGTCAAGCCTGTATCAGACATTGAAAGAATACATGGGAAACACTAATACTCATATTATACTTCATTTATAATGTTTACAAACATGAGTATGTTAGACTTCACGGGACAGAATACTGGAGAGAAGCTCAGACAAGAAATCTGGACCCATCTTTGAAAGAAGTTTCATCCTGAGAACGAATGCATTAAAAATGACATTGACAGTGCTGCCTTGCTCCAGACCCTCCAGATCAAATTTATTCAATTTAAAACTGATTGTTTCCACTTAAATTCCATCTCTCAACTCAATATATAATTTAAAAGTCAAATAAGATATTTCCAACTTGTTCACTGTCGAAAACATGCATCACTCTATTTTCTTCCCAAGACCTATGCTTCCCAAGCTATGCTAATTGACCTTGAATATTTCAATAGATGAGGTCAGGTCAAAACATGCAAATAACTGGAAGCTGAGCATGTGTTGAGGTCCATTTTTTTACTGGCACACCACTTCTGTGAGCAGCAAATACATGTTTATAGATGAGGGATTTAGCACATTTCTGTGCCATGTTTATTTTTAATATTAGAATTCCAGACTGTAACCTCCCTGGGGCAGAGTTCACTTCTCCTGGGCTGTGCCATGCTAGCACAATGGAAGTCCCCTGTAAGAGCATTTATAATAGCAGTTTGTTTTTAAACCATGGCCACGGGTGTTTGTTTATACAAAATTAATTTTCTAAAAGTTATAAAATTATTGTTTCATTTTTTAGTTGGGATCACAGAATCAGAATGGTTTGGGTTGAAAGGGAATTTAAAGATCATCTTTTTCCAACTCCCCTGCCACTTTCACTACACCAGGTTGCTCAGACCACTGTCCAGCCTGGCCTTGAACACTTCTAGGGCTAAGACATCCACAAGCGCTCTGGGACAATCTCTTCCAGTGCCCCACCACCATCAAAGGAAAGAGTTTCTGCCTTACATCTGGTCTAAACCTATCCTCTTCCCATTTAAAGCCATTCCCCCTTATCCTATCTTGACACCTCTTTGTAAAAAGTCTCTCTCCATCTTTCTTGTCAGCCCCTTTAGTCATTGCAAAGCTGCTATAAGGTCTCCATGGAACTTTTTCATCTTCATGCTGAACAACTCCAGCTCTCTCAACCTAACTTCATAGAAGAGGTGCTTTGAAAAAAAAAATTCAAACCAACCCATCTAAATGAAAAGTACCATGTATGAAAAAGGAGCTTGAACTGGAGCTAACAAAAGTGCACAATCTCAAAGAGGTTTGTTCAGACATGGGACAAAGCTGTATCTAGTATTTTTAAAATAAAAAATATCTTACTTTTTTATTAATTAAAACATAGCACAGAATAAATTAAAACTGCCATAGCAAGTCACAAAACTGAAATGAAAACCTCCTTAATTTAAAGTAATAATTTGATAATTTCTTGGCCCTTGCCCTTCTCAATTTTAAGATAGTCTTTAATAAATGAAATAAAATTCAAATTTTTCTATAGCAGAACTAGCAGAATCTAGTAGGATATGTAAAAAAGAAGTGGGGAAGCAGCAAACAAGAGTACAAACAGGAAAAAGCAGGAAACAAAGCTTTGAAAAATATGGACCTTTCTCAAGGCTGAATAAGTTGTTTTCCAATTGTTTTCACTGGCGTTGCTTTACCCCCTGGCCATCACAAACAAGGGCTGATGCCCTTTCCATTGAAATCCAGAAAGATTTACTCTTTGCCTTCATGAGAAGCAGCACTGTGCTTACCAATGCACCAACACAATCAGTAATACAAAGCAAACAGCAGTAAACTGGAGTCAAGGTGGTTTTGATTGAAGGAGTAGATCAATCATTTCAGTACATAAAGAATCTGAAAAGATGGAAAATGTCAAGTACTGTATTAAAAGTATTGTTATTTACACAGTTTTCTGAAGCTCTTTGATTAGTCAATATCACAAAATCACTCTGTTCATCAGGGTAACTTCCTGCTAGACAAAGCATGCTCAAATATGCATGGTCTGAAATTTAACTGGCAGCTGGTTTTGTAAGGGCTTAATTGCTAACATGTTTTTTTTGTGTGTTAAAAGAAGAAAAATCTAGCAAAGACTCTAGAGTATCAAAATGTACATTATGAAACCAAGAGCCCTGCAGGGCACCTTTTGTTAACAACCTTTTGTTGTGACTTCATTGAAAATTTAATCTACTCTTTGTTTTAGGCCTTGCTTTTTCCACAGTCACAATTGCAGTCAGACAACATGCAATTATCTGAAATAAAAATACAGCCACAATATTTTCATTATGGTACCCAGCCTAAAAAAGATATGAAGTTGGATGCTTTGCTTAAGATAGCTGTCAGCGGATGCATTTAATTTTAAAGCCATACCAATTTTTCAAAGTAGAAAAGTAAGCAAGAAACAAAAGAAAGGCTCTTTACATCTAAATTGAGGTTTTATACATGGACTAAATAAGCTTATATACATTCATATTTATAACTGTTTTAAGCACATCCTAAAAAGATAGTTTTAATTAAGTTTTCTTTTGTATTGAAAGGGGTTCAATCTGACAGTGGTCATGGGATGCAAGAATCTGAGTGGGGGCAGAATGGGATAGAGGATGAACTCTGGCAGCACTCAAATAATAACTTCTCTCTCCAACTTTAAGTCCAGTCTTTGCAGAAGATAGAGTACTATAATTCTTTTCTTAGGCATAATAACAGAATTTGGATATACCAAGCTATTTTTTCCTTCTCTTAAAGCATCTCAAGTTAGAAGTTACAACCACATTCTAGTCATGTGCAGCACTTTGAATCTCACAATGTGATTTCACTGGAACTGTGGCTGTTAGCCTATTTGCATCAGAAAATAGGTGGATATGGTGGAGAGTTTCACTAATTGTATTTGAAAAATTGATGCACAAAACACAGCAGAAGTCACATCATGAAGAACTATCAGGAACTCAAGAGGAATAAAACTTTTTTAATCAGACAGTCAACGGATGACAACGGCCATATCCTCCTGAAAACTGCAGAAGATTAATATTCTCATTCAGAGTGTCCCCAGGGAGACTGATTAAGTTCCCATTGTTAAAAAATTCCATTAATATTGGTGGAACAGTTTCACTGTGTTAGTGTGTCCAGTTACACATGAAATCCACAGGTCTTAAAAACAGAGTTTCTAAGCTGACCTTCACTGGGCACAAATCAGTTTCAGAATTGCTTCTTCAGAGGGATCTGAAAGCCAAACAACATTTAGCATGATAATGTGTAAATACTCAGTATTTACAGAAAACATAAGAATACTGATTTTTCTTCATTAAGGAAGATTGGTGCCTGACAGTTTCAGTGGTCTACTATGATGGCATTACAGCATTGGTGGATAGGGAAAGAGCAACTGGCATCCACTACCAGGAATTGTGCAAAGCATTTAACATTGTACTACTTGACAGCCTTCCTTCGAACTGGAGAGATGTGGATTTGATGAATGGACCACTGGGTGGATAAGGAATTGGCTGTATGGCACTCCAAGAGCTGTGATCAGTCACTTGTGATGGGGTATGATCCCAGGGGTTGGAACTGGGGCGGGCACTGTGTCACGCCTGTGTCGGTGACATGGACAGCAGCATCAAGTGCACCTCAGCAAGGTTGCCAACACCAAACTGTGGTAGAATCAACATGGTGGAGGGAAGGGATGACACCCAGAGGGACCTTCACAGGATTGAGGAGTGGGTCTGTGCAAACCTCATGAAGTTCCACAAGGCCAAGTGCAAGGTTCTGTACCTGGGTCAGCTTAATCCCAAGCACAAGTACAGGCTGGGCAGAGAATGTATTGGATTAATTTCTCTTCTTGTCAGAGGAGCCCTGGGGAGAAAGACTTGCAGGTGTTGAAGGATAAGAAGCTTAATGTGACCTGGCAATGGGCACTTGCAGCCCAGAAAGCCAAACATGCCATGAGCTTCACCAAAAATGACATGGGCAGCAGGGTGAGGGAGGGGATTCTGCCCCTCTACTCCACTCTTGTCACCCCATTTGAAATGCTGAATTTAACTCTAGGGCCCCCAAAAGAAGGACATGGACATGTTGGGGGGAGTCCAGAGGAGGAACAAAAAGGTGATCAGAGGGCTGGAGCACTTCCCCTATGAAGACAGGCTTAGAGAGGTTGGGTTGTTCAAAGCAGAGAAGAGAAGGCTCCAGGGAGACTTATTGCAGCCTTCCAGAACCTAAAGGGGGCTACAAGAGAGGTGGAGAGGGACTTTTCACAAGGGCATGTAGTGATAGGACAAGGAGGAATGGCTTTAAACTGAAAGAGAGCAGGTTTAGATTTCAAAAACAGAAGAAATGCTTTCCTGTAAGAGTGGTGAGGCACTGGAACAGGTGGTCCAGAGCATTTGTGGATGGCCCATCCATGAAAGTGTTCAAAGCCGGTTTGAATGGGACTTCCAGAAACCTAGGTGAAACAACGGAGAGCCGCACCTAGAGTAGTGAAAGGCGTTGGCAGAGGGGTTGGAAAGAGATGATCTTTAAATTCCCTTCCAACCTATGCCATTCTATAACTCTAGGAGAAAGATGAGTCAGAAGTTAAGCTAAGTACATCAGCAAATTCTAAGGCACAAATTTAAACATGCCATTAGGGAGAAAATACAATTTTATAAAAATACTCCAGCATTCCAGGAAGGCAAATAATTTCATTACTTTAATCATCACATTTATTTTAGAAAACTGTATTGATTTTTGGCATCCAGCCATGACAAAGTCTATGAACTCTGGCTGTGAGCATGAGCAGCTGAAACGCTCACTTTCTGATCTCCATTGAACTTTGTGGGCTTTCAGAGTTCACATCTTGCACAAAACCACTGGCTGACCCTGCAGCTTCTGTATGTACCAGGTCTTTGGTGTGATGGATTCCTTACAGCTTTCCCAAAGAAATGAGTTGAACTGACCATGTTTTGGGCTATGATTTTGCCAGACTTCTGCACACTGCAACAAGGATGCAAGACTGAATTTCTACATTGATAGTCTGAAATGTTTCCTTCTGTTGTAAGAATAACAGTCCACAATGCGCATGCTGATGTAATTGCAATACTTGGAACTTCTATCTTGGGGTGGCTATCTCAACTATCTGATTATATATTTATATTTTTATATTATATATTTTTTTACCTTTTAGCACTTTTTTCTGCCTATATGATCACACAATATGTATTACATGACAGTTACACTCATCCTGATTTTGGAGTGGACCTAGAATGAGGCCTAGGCTAGCTGTAAGTGCTAAAGATAGAAAAAAACAATTCTAATAACAAACAAAGGAAGAAAGGTAAAGAGCTCAAGCAGAAAGTGGGCAATGATATAACTACAACCACATCACTGATTCTACTCTTCTGGAAAATCTTCCAGTGCCTGAGTGGGGGAAGAGGTGCCTCCTGCTCAGCAAGAATTCTGCAGAAAGTGGAGAGAAGGTGCTAAAAAAGAACTTGCTCCAACTGTTGTTGAACCAAGAACTGCAACTGCCCATTTAGAGAAAAGAACTTTTTGTAATTTCCCAAGGAAAAATTTTATCAAAGAATTAGACATTTTCAGGTTTTGGCATAGAATGTGATTTTGTGAAACTACTGTCATTTGGCAGTACTGTTATTACTGAAACATTGGAGACACTGCACTTTAAGAACTTTTATTAAAGCTATACATTGGATGAAATATTTTTAGTAATTGTTCATGATATACCTCTTTCTCAGTAATAGAGATGGAATAAAATGTACTTATAGAAATAAGTGAACATGAATTGCCATATCCATCCAATCACGAAGGCTATACTTAGGAATCTAGCAATTATGTAGGAATAAAACCAGGGTTTTTTTCTAGCAGGCTATCAACTACTGCATTGCAAGTATCTACCAGATATAACTCAAAAAGCTTAAACAGGATGAGGAACTGAAAAGATATGGTATAAAATACATATGTACTACATTGATTCAGAGAATGTAAATCCAAATTAAAGGCGAAATTTATGTCTATGGGCCCAGTCCAAAATCCCATTGTAGTTAATGGATGATGCTCTTCTCTCTTCAGTATAATTATCCTTCAGCCACATTGGGCTGTGAATATTTTGTTTTAAACCCCAGAACATTAAATGTTTCCACACTAGCACTTACCAGGGACATGGTGTAAGTGCAGGGGTGTTAGGAGCTCCTTTCCTCCCCTTTGTTGCCCTCTCAAGTGTGTGGTTGAGTGTGTGGATGTAGATGAGCACATGTGGTCTTACTTCATGTGAGAGGAAAGCTGCCACACTATACTTGCTCTTCCCTGCCTCGTTCTCTTATTCATGCCAATACAGATAAGAAGCAACACATGTTTTTGTTTGATTTGTAGGAGTCTCCATTAGAAAAAAATAGGAAAGAACTTAATTTTCAAGCCAAAGCGATCTCACAATTTTTGTTTGTTGCTTTGGTTTTAAAGTATTTTTTTTTAATCTCAGAGTTCAGAGCTCCCTAAACTTAATTATATCCCTCTCAAATTCTTTGCCTTGAGAAGAAAAGTGAGATGAAGAGTGATTTGTTTCACTATTCTTCCTATCACGACTAGGGTGTGGGAAAATGCATGACACAGCCTTTCCAAATAGAGACTGGCACAGGCAAGCCACAGATTTCTTTCTTGGTAGTTGAGACAGATGGGAGACTTCCACCTGTATGCCCTCCCATATGCTTACCTTTTCTCTGCTCATATATGAATAATGTCATGCAAAGCATCCACCCCTCATGCAGTGCATTAGTAGTATGTGCAGAACATGCTCCATGTGGCCACATGTGAGGCCTGTGGAGTGATTGCAGTCACTGAGATGCTCCCAGGAAAGCCAGGGAAAGGTTGAGACAGACCATAATGTTAGATCAGCAAATGCAATGTCAGAAGCCACCCTCCTCACAACTGACCTAGGGCCCCAGATTATCCTTACCCTTTTCCTTTTGCAAACACTGCAGCATTTTGGGCTATTGCTGTGCTGGAGGAAGGGAAGAAGGAGAAGGGCAGACATGTTCTGCTAGGGACTGAGTGACACTTCCAGCTGACAGCAGTACCCGCTGAGGAGAGCAGGCTGGTGGGAGAACCCTGAATTGCTGACACAATAATTTTCATGCACTGAGGAGGGCTGGCATCTGAGAACAAGGTCCAAAAATGTATCTGACTCTGACTCACCATTCTGGTGAGTTTTGACCACTTTTAATTTTCTGTACCAGAACTGTAAAAGCACTTTGTTATCCAAGTGGAAAAATTTTCCTTGGGACATGAACCCGAGGAAGAATTCTTACAGGACCAAACATAGATCTGAAGAAAAACTATCCTGTAAATATTTTTGATAAAACAGTATTTTTGTATTTATTTGATGTTTTCAAATTTTCAAAATAATAATGAAAATAAAAATAGGCAGAAATCTTAAACAACTCTCATTTACATGAAAGTTCAGCACTCACATTATGATGAATTCTTTTCAACATTTTTTCATGCTAACAAATTGCCATTTCACATCACAATTTACCAATAATACCCAGAAATTAAATAAATGCTCTCAAAAATCTTTTAGTAATTTCTTGAAAAATTACAATCATACATCTTGATGGCCAGACTAAATGTAACAATCACTATTCATGGACAGTTTTATCCTGACAGAATATATTTAACAATGCCAGACAAGATTAGTAGTCAGATCACTCAATATAAATCATCTATGGAGGACCTTACTGATTTTTTTTTTGTATTGAGACAAAAAGGAAATCATAGGAAACTTATGTATTGTCTTGCTTATCCAAACTGATATTATTCACTTGGGTTATAATAAAAGATTTACTGTGAGCAATAATATTGGAAAATATTTGTATGTTCTTTTATACTATTTATGCTATTTACCAGGAAATCTGCCTTACCTTTTGGATGATTCCAGGTTTCTGTTCAGTGATCAGTACCTTATCCCAAGATAAATTACTTAAATATGAAAGAATTAATAAATAAACTTAAAAACCTCCAAACCAAGGAGAGAATACTGTATGTGTATCTAAACACACATATATATTATAGATACAATTATTTCATTGTTTAATGCAGTTTTATTTGTGGGAATGTATCCCAAAAACGTTTACTCAAACTTAATGAAAGGTTTGTTTTGTTTCAGTTAGTACACAACTGAAATTGACCAAGCTATCATGTGTAGTTCGTTTTTCTCAATGCAGCTTATAGTGAGAAGAATGAATGTTTTTAGAAGCTGTCTTTTGAACATTCAAATATGTGAAAAGAACGTATTTTTCCAGTATAAACTTATCATCTTGATTGATGTTATCTATGTTATTTATGAAGTTATCTATGAAAACATAGAATATGGAAATATAACTTATCAAACTAAGTGTTCAAATAGGTGCATAATAAAAAATCTCTTATAGAAACTGCTTTTATTTCTTTGTAGGAGATGTGTCATAAGGAAGCTTTCTCTACTTCCAGGGTACAAAATATTGTCCAGCTAAGAATACTAACCTAAGCTATGTTTGACACAATCCAATATAAACATATGTACATAAATGTACATAAAGAACTCTGTAGCAATTCTGCACAATTATTTTGAGTAAAAGCTTCTAAGCTTATATTACTAGGTTGATTTGCTATATTAAAATACTGTGATTCCTAACACTCATTTCTGAGCATGTGTATCTGTGGTTTTTATTAAACAAAGCTAGCGGGAGCATATGGAAATGCATACTAATAGAAGAATATTTAGTTTGTGAAGTCAAACAGCAAATATAGAGAATCAAAAATTTACAATTATTTGTACAACTTTATTTCTTTTCCATGTTGGTATCTGTTTTGCATTATTTCAGACAAGAATCCTGTGTCAAAGGCCAATTGTCCTTATTACACCAATAAAGACTAATCATTGTGTACACATACAATGACTGTCTAGCCAGGGACACCACAGAAATGGATTCCAGCCTGGAACTGCATATTCAAAGGTTCAGCTTGTGTATATTTTTCTGTCACCTTCTCTACAATCAAGATTCAGCTGCACAATCCACTGTTATCTCTACAATCCCCCATTTTGATAATCTACCTTTAACTATCAATTTTTCTGTTACCTGCGTACACAGCAGACCTCAGCAGCTCTTTTCCGCTATTCCCATAAACAGATTTCTTTTTCACAGTTCTCTGTTTTTTCCCTATGGCTAAAAGTTCACATTCTTTATGCCTTACTCATTTTAAACCCTCCATACTCTGTTAGGAAAATTTTGAGGGTAATTGATATTGGAGCAGTTTGTCAAAAGAGTATTCAGGTTGAGACGCTATTGAGCAAACTGTGCACACAGGCCAGAGATGTCTTTATGATTTTATTCCAACTACTAAGCTCAGTTCTCCACAGGATGTGGCAGGTCACGGCAGAAGACACTATAAGGAGGATTCAGTGATTTCAGGCACAAAGTAGGCAGAGATAACCCCAAGCCTTGATGGCAGAGAGGTGTATGTTAGCATGGGCAAGGACCATACAGCCTGAGCACATACTGGGGCATTGGTGTGGGCTGCCTCTAACAGCATCACCTGCCTGTATTGCTGGGGAGAGCTCACTTCTGTGCAGATGTGTAGGGGACACATTTCGTGTAGGTTGGATTTATTATATGTTTGCAGGAAAATAAAAAAAAAATTTGCAAAACAATCAGTCTTAAATTCCACTTCTGTCCCTGCTTCATCTAATATAAAACATCAAAATTAAGTATGGTTCTATATTGACTTATTTATTTATCTTACCACTAGCTACAACTGTTGACTTGTCATCAGTCTTGACCAAGATATTTTTTTAACTTTATTCAACAAACTTCTTTTTGCTTCTTTCAAATGCCAGTCCTCTCGTGTCATATATAATTTGTGTCTCCTGAATCAGCCAAGTTATCAATATATCAAAAAAAATCAGCCTGTTTCAAGTCATGCTTATAATTTTGCACTGCTGATGGTGATGACAGAGCACTGGAGACAGTGGTCTGTAGAAAGTCTCATCTGACTGCAGGTGGTGCAGATATTTAACTCCTTGTGTGTCTTTCTTTTGCGACCCACAAACATGTCTGCACATCTCAGTAATTCCATCGAGGTTCAAGATGCTTCATTGCTACCTAGAAGTCCTCATGACAACACACTTTCTTAAATCCATGAGGAAGTGTATTTGTATTTCCATTGCATCACTGAGCAATATAACAGCGTTACACAAAGCTGCCTCAGAATGCTGGAATTAGCCATGAGCAGAGCTTGAAATTACCAAAATGGAGACTTTTTTAATGAAAAAAAAAAAAAAAAAAGACAAGCTCTGACTTCAAAAAAGGTTAAAGGCACTTCAAAATACTCCTTAGTGACGGACTACACAAAGGCAAATAGCAACTGATCATTCTTGAGCTAGATGAGCTGTTCGTGGAAGAATTATATTGTGAAGAAATTCAGAAGTCAGCCAGAATCCTCAGGAGCAACCAACAAGCAGTTGCTGACAAAGTTTCCAGAGAATGATTTAAAACAGAAGATGATAAGATAAATCAAAACCTTTGTGAATTAGTTGCATTGGAGAGCTGAAAACATTTCCAAATGAGAAACAAAGCAGCCACAAATTAACTATCATAAATAAGTGATAAAGGTGGTGCCTTTACCACCTTTGCAATCCGTCCATCTTTGGTACATTTACAGAAGTTTTCTAATTTTGCAAAGTAGACACGAAAATATAAAAGACATTAGCTGAAAAACAAGTCTAGTCTGTATCTAAGGTTTTCATCAACTACCTTAGACTATGTATCATATATCTATACTAGGAATAATAAATAAAAATAATAAAATAAAAATACAGTGCACAGTGTTGAAGTAGCTCTACTAAACAGGTGTGCTACTAGAAAATGCCCTGAATAAATGGATTTTGGCCCACCAGTAATCTGTGTAGGACACACTGTTGAGGATGCTTCATTTAGGACATTTCAGAAATGAGGCTATATGCATCACATTGCTTAAGCAACAATAAAGTAAATACAAATATTCCATGTTACCATACTTAACAATACCACACCTTTATTTTTCCTACCTAGTGGAGAAAAAAAAATCTACTTTTATTGATGTCTGAGGTGCAGTATATAAATAATGCCTATGGAGCATAGACTGTCATCTAAACTATTTTATTTCACTGCTTAAAACTAAAAATAAAAGCATTTATGTCACCCTTTAGGTTTTGAGCATACCCTTTAGTATGAGACTCTTGCATGAAAACTCTTTTTTTTTTTTTTTTTACTTATCTCTATATTGAACTTTTGGTAGGATTTGTCAGTGTGAATATTATTAGAAATAAAATACAGATTTTTAACATTTCAGAGTGGAAGAAAATTGCTTGCAATAATATTTAAGTAATTTTAATACTGTTTTATTGGTCTCCCAATCTGGCATATAAATTTGAAAGCTATCATGTCACCTTGCTTTTAATCCTTTTTTCACATTTTTCCAGTCTTCTTGTGTAATTAAGGTTTTTCTTAAATCTTAACTACTTTCCTTTTCAGTCTTTCAGACAAAGCTATCTTTCAGACAAGGGTGAAAAAAAATCAATGGTGTTTTAGACGGAGCTTTTTGCTCAGATGATATTGTAATCCTTGGCTGCCCACTTGGCACCTGTCTGTGAATTTTTTTGATACATCTGCTTTACCTTTTTGCCCATCCCTGCATGCTGAGACAGAAGCTTCTTCTGCACATCCTGCAATGATGACAATGAGCTGCTTGAATCCCCCCACCCATAACTGAAGTATTCAGTCACATTATTTTTTTTACCTAGTTTTCTAATATCCCACTTTCATGCATTTTTCAAATTATTAACTTAATCTTTAAATTCTGTCACGTCACTAATATTTATGATGTATATAAATAATGAATACTACTTCAAACATTAAATAACATAACTCCTTGGCCTTATCAATGTAGCAGAGAATTATTATTTTATTCATAACTTCCATTCCACATTGCTGAGATGATTTCTAAATGTCAGCACACTTAGTCTTACTAGTTTTCTTAATTGCATTCAGTAAAGAACTTTGTCAAAACCCTTGGGAAGGTCCAAATAAATTATATCAAGCATTTCTCCCTCATCCATTTCTTTGATGACATGTGCATAGAGTTCTGACAGATCAGAGAAGGTTTTCTTTCAGCAAAGATTCCCTGGCTTCCTTTAGCAGAAATTAGTCTAAAGCTTTGCTCATAATTCCATTATTGATATATAATGATATATAATATATAATCATATAATATATTCAATCAATTTAGCTAAAACTGAACTCAGACTTACAGGCCAGGAGGATATTACTAGTTTGCTGGAAAAAAAAGGCAGAAAAAGCAAAACAATATCCAAACTTTAATATTCAATTTTTCAATAGGCAATTAAGTGCTAATAAAACTTGCATCAGCTCAACCTCTTCAGTTCCTTATAAGCTTTGTGTGTAGCCAATCAGTCATCTGATTCCGCTTTCCTTTCAAATTTCTCTTACTATTTCCTTTATTGCCTCAACTTAATATAATAGCTTGCTTTTACTCCTTTAAAGTGCAAGATACTTAATTGCATTTTCTGTAGGAGACTCCATACAAATAAATCTTGCAACTTCTCTGTAAGAGTTCTTTTGAAATCTGTTCTTTTAAAAACAGCAGGTCTGATGACATTTTCATGAGTTTTTCTGATTCTGATATAATTGAAAAAATCTTTGCTATTTCTTATAGCCTCATCCATAAGGTCTTCAGACTGCTTCTTAGAATATATATTCTCCATATTCCATTTTTCCTGTCATAACTTGTGTTCTGTTTCAATAGCTAAATTTGTCTGGAATTTATCTGAAAGAGGCTACATCTGAGGTGAAATAAACTCTCAACCATCAGAGCTTTTTGCATTGCTTTTTAATATTTTTCTTAATCATCTGAGACTGACGCGATGTTTTGAGTCCTATTCATGTGGTAATTCAAAGAATTTCTATACTTAATTTCATGGCCACAAAAGGAAATTCAGATATCTACTTTATTACAAAGAATTACAGTAGGACACCCAAATATTATCACATATAGCAAAAATTTCGCAACTCAATTATAGAGTAACAAAAAGAATAAAAGAAACTTTATAAATAAATTTTAAAATTATATTTCTACACCAACTATTTTGATTAGGAATTCCTCACTCATGTGCCGTTTTTGCAATTTTTACTTAGACCAGATTTACCCTTTTTTTCCAACCATATCTCTTTCTGCCACAGATGGTGAGAGAAGATATGTTTTTCAAAATTCTATAAAACATTTGTTTACAGTTATTTGATTTTACTATTTTCCTACCAGAATAAAATGATCCTAATGTTTCCTTTCTTCCAGAAAGCTCTGGCAGACTTTCCCCAGTCTGGGTAGGGTTTATCCTGAAGCATCATATCTGTGACCTATAGGGAAAGAAGAAATAGCAGACAGTTACACTGGTGCTACGTAAGGCAGTACTGGCAAGGACTTTAGGAACATTTTTATTTATGCGTAGCTCAGCTGCATCAGTTCTGATAATGATACAGATAGTAGACTAATAGTGTGTCCAGTGTTATTTGCAATCAAGATAATGAATATTGGGCTACATGTTCTGCCTCTAGAAGTGCATGCAACTCCTTGAGAAACAATGAAACCTGTAGAGATCCAAAGATAGGAAGATAAGAGGAACCAATCTAAAAGCTACAACAACCTACAGGACATGAGTTACATTCCCCTGTGGCTGTGAAGCTTTCTGGCCCAGTCTGGGAGAGGAGAACCACTTCCCTGAGAACAGCATCAGCAGAGTTTCCACTCTTGAAATGAGAACTGCAGTTAGGGAGTGGAAGACTGTGAATTATATAACATTTATAATGTCCTCTCAGTTCCTGCTATCAGTATAAAAACCACACTTGGGACTGGCAACAGAAAAAAACCTTTAAAACTTGCAAAAATTTTTAAAAGTATGAAATATTTATCCTCATTTTCATAATTCCTGTCTAAAGACACCATCTGTTTCTCTGTCCAGAGACTTATACGTATGCAGTACTTCTGGGTGGCACATGAAAGTATTAAAAATGATTTTCAGCTCAGTGAGGGAGGTGAATACCCCTCAGGCACCTGCTTCTTTGGGAAGCTGTGTTTTCATATCCATTTACTTCAAATTAACTGTACTAAAAAACACCAGAAGTTACATCACAATAAACTCATAAATTCTATTGTGCAGAAGATCCAGAGGGAAAAACCTATCCATTTGTAAAGATTTAAGAAATAATTGATCAGATAAAGGAAATGGGGGTGACCACCTGCTTCAAAATGCAGATAAGTAAACCACTGTTAAGTTCTACCTCACTGTTATCAGTACCGAGTGGGAAATTACTATGTGTTTTGATCAAAATGAAAATAAATCTTAAGGTTCCAGAAGGAAATAACTTCAAACTGGTGATAAAAATTCACAGATGCTTTAAAATCCAGTTTATCATCCAGACTGTAAGCTATCACATTCGATCAATGGCATTAAGAGTGTTTATTAAAAAGAACATGTGGCCAATGAGTAAATTAAAAATGGATTCAACTGCTAAATTTTGGCTTCAAGTCCATTTGGGGTTAAAAGTCCTCAGTGTATTAGCCTAGGCTGGGTCCAATGGATAAAGACTATTTTAAATAAATAGAAATGCACATTCTAGAATTTTATTATTCCATTAAACCTAACCTTAACAAAGAACAGATAATATCCAAAAATACAACCTTCAATAACTGTTTAATGTGGGTAAATCTTTTCTCTGATCAGCAAACTATAATACTTTTTTGATAAGATCCAAATTATCTTAATAAATGTTTCAATAAATATTTTATGCTGAACAAGACTTCTGCAAAGATTTAATTCACTACTTTAGTAACATTTTTTTCCCTCCTAGGAAAAGTCTACATAGTAATGATTATTTGCAAAGAAGAACAGCTATTTCAAGAGGCTTTATTCAAGTTTCAAAATAGTTTCTCCAGATACTTTCTGAGAAATTATTATATTTGGGAGAAGGATGCAATTTGCAGCTCTATGACCAATTACCAAAGGAGCATGTTTCAGAAGAATGACATTCAAGACGGAGATATTTTCTGAGGAAAATGGCAAGATGAGGCAGGAAATGTTTTTTCTGATATCAAATAGCTGGTCTTTCATCTCCCAACTTTGGCATTTATTTAAAGTCATATCACCAGATCAATGTCAGGGCAGTTGCAGCTAAATTGGCTAAAGCAGAGACAGTCATTAAAGGGATGCATTCCATAAAGAGAAATCCAATTACCTTTTGCATTAGAGAAATCAAATTCATTTTCTGATTTGGTCAAGGACAGTCACTGTAGAAAACAGCTCACAGGAGAAAAGCACTCAACACTGTCATACAGCAGACAAGTTTTAGATATATATCAAATACCCATTGTTTTTAGAAAAAGAAAAAATATAAATTTTAATTTAATTTGCAGAACTTCATGTAAAGAAATGTGTATGTTTTTCTACCTCTATTTGTATTTCATAATGTAATTCCTGGACAGCATACATTTATTTCTGCTTTACTGGACTATGTTTGAAAACATTGCTGATACATGGGAATAGAAAAACATTGGACACTTCAGTAAATGTCTGCCTGCATCTTGCATAATCAAAATAAAAGAGGGAAAGCCACTTACAATGTAATTAAGTAATGTATTCTTTTCTTGAACTAGGAGATGCAATATACTTCAATAATTACACTGTTCAGTTCAAAAAGGAATGGCCCCAACATACAGAGAGTGTATACATTTTCATTTTATTTAGTGTCTCATGAGAGAAACAGTTATATTATATGAAATTGTAAAAGCAAAGCTGTATCACACACACTGCCTAACTTTATAAGCTACACAAATGCCACAAAAAGCTCCATTCCCATTAATAATTACTATGTTTTATATATATTACGGCATCTTAATTTTCATTTTGCCCTACAAAATATGACTTTATTCATATTTCTCACTTTTCTATTAATTATGAGGCTAACTCATAATGATTTAAAAGTATATATTGCTGTCATTAATAGCAAAATGTTATGATTCCCATTTCTCTGTTACAGAAAAATGAAATTGTTCCTTTTGATATGATCCTTTTGATGTTTGATACAATCATCAAACCACAGAAAGGCTTGGGTTGGAAGGGACCTTACAAATCCTCTAGTTCCAACCCCACCCTGCCATGGGCAGGGACACCTTGTTCAGAGCCCCATCCAACCTGGCCTACAATAGATATTACTATACAATATATAATACAATAATGTGAACAATTATATAGTATCATACAGAAGAAAGAATGTGGGATTCAAAGGCATTCAGAGCAAATAAGTTACTCAGACAAGAAGTGCAAAAAGCAAAATCATAAAAAACTTCAAAAAAAAAGCCCAACAAAAGAGTAAGATACCTAAGATACCTGAGATGTACCAAGTGGAGCAGTAAGACACCTTAAGGATCATTTATTCCTTTCATGCAGTTACTCTTTGAGCCTATTGTTCAGGATACTCTGCACATACTCTACATCTCTCTGCAGACACTCATGTCAAATGATGCTGTGCTGTACCTCACAGGGTCCTTCCCAGCAGAGACAACCTCTGCACTGGGAATGTCAGCTAAGGCAAAGTATCTCTTCTAAGTTAACAGCAAGTAAAATTTCCTTTAAATTAAAAGAAAAAGAAAAATAAAAAGAAAATGGCCTCATACTTTGGTCATGCCTAGAAAGTATCATCCAAATACTCCACTACCAGGAACTATGCTATCATTTTCCAAGCACAAAGAGATAAACCACAGAAAACTGATGTGGCACAGGCTGCTAGCCAAGCTGTTTTCATCTGAAAAATTGCATTTTAGAAATTTAGAAATATAAAACTACATCAGTTGGTTTGATAATAGCACTTCATAGAAGCAGCTGCAGAAACTGTTTCTTATTAGAGAAATGGACTCTGGGCTTTAGGACACAATATATTCTATGCTGCCACATTAATGGAGACAAGCCCTTAACAAAGCATTTTCTTTGTTTTATTCATACTTGGATAAATCATCAAAACAGGATAAGAGCAGCCCTCCAGAATTCAATAGTAGGTAGAAGAATCTAAGATCCACAAGAAAAGCCTGAAAACACAAACCAAATGGTAAAATATGAATTTTTTTATATTATTATGATAATGCAATGAGTAGCAAAAAGTCTAATGGACAGTAGGACTCCAACATAAAATATCAGTAAAGAAGCTGTTTGTGTGCAACTGCTCAGCCAGAAGGACATGACATCATGGTGTTGTTGGAAAACAAAGTACCCTGGATAACTGCATTTGCCAGAATATACCTATCTACCACTGTCAAATACATGATTCAAGTATTAGAAGTTTTATTTTTTTTTCAATTTTTAGAATTTTACCATTTTAAATAATTTACATCATAAACCTCTTTGTATGTAGCACTATATTAATTTCACTTGATGCTCAGCCTTTAAATAGTGTATAACTTACACATCTCCACTCACCCCAAACTCAAAACAAGAAACATTATTTTCAGCCCTGCAACTGGGGCATTTCATTTATAAGAGTGAATACCATAAATTCTAAAATATTTTAGAAACTGTAAGGATGTCATAGTGACAGGACAGGCCAGAGGGCAGTTTCCCATGGCAAGACGATGAATATTGCATTCCACATCAAAAGAATACATCAATAGTTTTGCAAAGACTGAACATTGCCTGTGTGTTTCTGAAAAGTATGTGAGGTTTTTTTTCTAGAAAAAAACAGGGGCTAAATCAGGTTAAAGTAATTATGTTTTCTGAAGTCAGAGTGTGAAGTCAATGAGAGCTAATGCATACCGCTGAGGGGATACACTTCCCTTGCTTTGCTGTTATGTGCTTTTAGGTAAGAGCTATATATAGGTGTCCCACTAACTGCACATCAATTCTTTATCATTTCTCAATCTTTGAGTACTACTGCACTACATCACAGTGATCATATACCAAACATTTAGTACTCAGTCATTAAAAGTTTCTATCCATCACTTTTCTCTTCTTAGATATATATAAACACTGTGGAGATGTTAATTTGATGTATAAAAGTAACCTATAGGGAAAATGTTTTTATGCTTTTTTCATCTGGATTTCTGGGAGAAAATTGTATTCTGTGGGTGTTGACCAATCTGATACTCCTCTATGATGGCATGACAGGATGGGTCAATGAGGGGAGGATAGCTGATGTTTGTCTCAACTCCAGACTCAGGCTTTTGACTCTGTTTCCCATAATAACATCATGGATAAGCTCAGAAATTGTGGGTCAGATGAATGGACAGTGAGGTGGATCAAGAACTGGCTGAATAGCAGAACTTAGAGGGTTGTGGTCAATCAAGCAGGATGCAGTTGGAAGCCTGTAGTCAGTGGTGTTCCCCAGGGATCAATACTGGGACCAGTCTTTTTTATCAGCGATGTGGAGAAAGGGATAAAATGTACACTCAGCAAGTTTGCAGATTATGTAAAACTGTGGGGGGTTGGTTGATATACTTGAAGGCTCTGCTGCCATTTAGTGGGACCTTGGTGGGCTGGAGAGTTGGGCAGAAAGAAACTTAATGAGGTTCAGAGAAGGCAAATCAGGATCCTGTACCTGGGGAGGAATAACTCCAAGTTCCAGCACAGGCTGGGCCTGACCTCCTGGAAGCGCCTCTGTGGAAAAGGAGTTGGGGAACCTGAAGGGTGCGAGCTGACTATGAGCCAGCAGTGTCCTTGTGGCCAGGAGGGCCAATGGTACCCTGGAGTGCATTGGGAAGAGTGCGGCCAGCAGGTTGAGGGAGGTGATCTTGCCCCTTCACTTGGCCCTAGTGAGGCCACATCTGGAGTGCTGTTTCCAGTTCTGGGCTCCACAGTTCACAAAGGCAAAGACCTACTGGAGAGGGTCCAGGGGAAGCCACAGTGATGATGAGGCTTCTGGAGCAGCTCATCTTATGAGGAGACACTGTGGAAGCAGGGCCTGTTTGGTCTGGATCTCATTAATGGGGATCTCATTAATACATATAAATATCTCAAAGGTGGATGCCAAGAGGGTGGTGCCAGACTATTCTCATTGGTGCCCAGTGACAGGACAAGGAGCAATGGCCATAAACTGAGAAAAAATAAGCTCTACCTCAACATGAGGAAGAACTTCTTCATACAGAGGGTTACAGAGAACTGGAAGAGGCCCGGGGAGTAAGGACTCTCCCTCTCCGGAGACATTCCAAACCCACCTGGACACATTCCTGTGTCACCTGCTCTAGGTGACTCTGTTTTGGCAGAGGCTTGGACTAGATGGTCTCCAGAAGTCCCTTCCAGCCCTTACAATTCTGTAATTCTGTGATCCTATCTCAACTGTTACACAGCTTACACATGATAATATGCAATGCCTCTTTTAATTCTGAAATTGTTTTGGCAGTTGAGCAGAAGTGTCAAGAACTTTGTTACACATTCTTCTGAAATAACTGTTAATTTATTTCAATCCCCTCTGCTACATTTTGGAATAAACAAAATGTGTGTTTGAAAACAAATTTAACAAATATTTGTAATTAGGCTTACAGATCTATAAGGGGAGGCAATATTTTTCAAACTAAATATTATTAGTCAGCTGTAAATACACGACTAGATTCTAAAGTTTGTCTGCTTCCTTTATTTTGGAACATTCCTAATTTAGTTGATTTCTACCCTAAAAAAATGAAGGTTCTTTTAGGTTACTTCTCCTTCAATTTAATTGCAATGAATTCTTTTCATATTTGCATTTTCAAAACAACAACAATGACAGAGAAAAAATGGCCCCTTCAATATACTTCTTATTGTTTCCTCATTTTAATCAGGTCCAGAACATTGTTCTTGTCTTACAAACATATACTGTTCTAACAATAAGTAAACTCTGAAAAACAAATTAAATTGCTGTCACAATTCAGTAACCAATATGAGTGATAAAGAATATTATGGTTCACTTTTGCGGCTCTCACAATGGTCCCCAGTACAATTTTGTGTATTTACATATTTCCCACCATGCTCCAAGTATTGCTTTTATGAGCTCTTATTCTCCCAATCCACAATATTTGGACATGTGTACTGTCTTACACCCAAATATCCACCAAAACCAGTTAAAGAACTTCTTCTGTATAAACATGGAGGAGGCTTATGTTAATTACTGCTATCTTTACTGGTCCATGCAAATCCATTTCTCCACCCACTGAGGAAGCAGCAAGCCTCTTCTTTTTTAACTGGAATGTCTTGATTTGGTTCTGAATATTGTCATAACAGTTTCTATACAATCCATGCTGGGATAACAACTCAATAAGATGGCAAGAACAACTGAAAATATATACACTTTAGGTTCAATTTAGAAAAGTCACTTCTGCCAGCATTTCCTTTCAACTTCCAAATTCAGTTAGGACAGAATGATCCACAATGCATACATCTAGCCCACAATGAATTTCTGGTAAAAAACTTTAGATATCAAAAGATGAGTTAGGGAGAAATCTGGTCTGTAATTATTTTAAGTCTACTCAACTTATTCTGAAAATTATGCTTTGTATTTCCATACCAGGAGAAATAATTTCTAAATAATTCTTGCTTTTCTTAAAAGCCAAATCTAAAATTAAAAAAAAAAAATTAATTGGAAATTCTTTGACAGTTCTTAAATATAAGTAACTGTTTAGGATCAATTTTACAAATGAAGCAGAGCTTCTGCAGAAAATCTCTAAGCTGTGCCATTTAATTTCCTAACATATTTTAAGTCCCTACTGTGCACACTATATATGTGCAACAAAATGTCCTGGCTGCTATGTGGCAAGCACTTGCTGTTTATATAATCATTGACAGCACATTTCAGAAGACTTTTTTCCTTGCTTTACAGCTTCCTTATTAGTGTTACAAATGCAGAAGCAGAGGTCTGGGTAATGTCACATACTACAGACAAAGTGCGAGACATAAAGCCACATCATGATTTTCATTTAAGGCATTCAGCTCAGTTCCATTTTAGTGGAAAGTTTGCTTTACTCATTTAGAGAGCTTGGTGGTTCAGGTGAAAGGCCAGAGACAGAAGTCATGCCATGTTTGGTGCACATGGCACATGCATCTAAATCAATGTAGATTCTTTTTATAGTCTGTGAAAAAAAAAAAAAACAAACCATTTCTGGGGTGAAATTCACTTCAAAATAGGCTCTGTCATTTCTTCACTCTAAACCAGAATCTGCTCAGATGATCACACTGCTGGCACTGGAAGTCTGATAACATACATCCCAACATAGTTTCCTACATTTTTTAGTGTTTCTCACTAAAGTGTCATTAACCTAATTATTGACATATGTGATGGCTAATAGGCAATGAGGTTTTCTCATAGGAAAGGGCTGTATTCACACATCCTATGCCTAAAAAGTAGGCTTTTGTCCTGAGTAGGCTGTTTCAGACAAAGATACTTAGAGAATCCTTAGAGTCCCTTTGGCAGGTCCTGGAGAGAAGCAAGCAAAGGATTTTAGAGAATGGAGAAGTCATATCACAAAAGGGTAACCCAACCTAGGGAGCAGAGCCAGCCAATGCAAATATCAGAGACAGAGATACTTTCCTATGTTTCCACAGGATGTGTTTCTGTATTTTTTGAGACTAAAACTGCAAAGTTCTCTAGGGAATGATGCCAAGGGTGCTTTGGTTTTCTTCTGTGCAGTAGACTATTGCTTAAAGCAGTCAAATCAGTGTCCCTATTTTTAGTCATGGATCTAACAATGCTTATATCTTAACCAATGTTATAGGCACTATCCATGGACTTTAATTCTAAAGACACACCTAGGCAAAGTAGCAGCCTTCAAGTCTCCCCATCTTCTGTAGCTGCAGAATCAGACTCTTCACAACTTATCCTTTCTTTAATCCTATGAATTACGCTGTATACCTATCTACAAACCAAAGCATTGAAGAAAGAATTGAGCCAGCCCCTGATTAGTATAGAGGTAGGCTATGGCAGAAGGTTCAAAATCAGTTCATGCTTAAAAGGAATTTTTATGCAAAATTCAAGTAGCAGTTTTTAAATTAGAGTTGAATCCATAACATTTTGGAATACTGGGGGAATGCAAGCATTTCCTTATTTACCTCAGCATTTACAGGTTCCCAGCTTTGAGCTGTACAATCACATCCTATAATCATGGAGGTTTTGTTTTAGCATATATGAAAATATACACCAAATGGTGGCATACAATAATTAAGGTGTGGTTCATCCTCCGACACTGTCTTAACCTAAGCAAAATTTTTTATGTCTGAATTTACCTGTCACAGATAAGTTCAACTGCCTGGTCCCATAAAGGACATAGAACTCAGGAAGGTCACTGTCTACAGCAATGAAAAACTGGGAACAAATTCTGGTTTGATTTGTTGCAATACAACACAGATGTTGAGCTGCTCTGGATAGATTGCCAGCTGTTCTGGGTATACTGACAAGGAGTAGTTTTGTCTCCAAAGATAATTCTTCTGGACTTTGCAAACAGGAAGCCTTCCAGAGTAACTGCTGTAGAACAGAATACCAGTTTAGGCATGGAATAAATATCAGTTCCCAAGACATGAAGGAGTACCATGCCAGACAGGTTCACAAGACAAAGGTTTCTACTGATCAAATTTAATTTCAGGCCTGTCTTCTTTCAACGTCTCCATCTAACAATTTTCTCAGTAACACTTGCACATACCCATGTGCTCTAACAGATGCAGACAGCTTTCTGCATGGGCCATTAGCTATTACTCTTGAGCAGCGTCATCATTTTTATTTGTATCATGATGCCCTCAGACACTCACAGTTAGAGTTGTAAACTGTCAATGCAATGTCTGTGTAGTCTATGTTTTGATGTGCCAGAAGGTCAGCATTTGCTGTTCTGACAATCATAGTTTTGAAGTTCTTGCTCTTCAGAATAAAGTGACAACACACATGTCACTTGGTGCCTTTCACAAACCTTCTCCTTTCCCACAAATACTTTTAAATTATATTTGGTGAGTTAAGGGATGAAAGAAGAACAACAAATGTATAAATAACACTTGTCCAACACTTGAGTACACAGTGTTAGTGTGATTCGGTGACATGTGAGGAAGCAAAAAGAGTAACCTTTGTGACAATACTTTGTAACAATGGCATATTTCCAATTAATTATTTGGGAGGGTGCTATCAACTTCCACTTAGCGACTAATTGAGGGAGTATCTTGTTATGAATGAATGAATGTGAGATACAATGGGTGCTTCTGACACTTGATTTTTGGGAATTGATTTCACTTTACACAGTTTGTTCTAGATCAACAGTTAAATAGGATAAATATTAGTTACAAAAGCATATCTTTCAAAATTCTCTATTGGTGTCTACATAATGCAGAACCTAGTAAAAACAAATGAATCTGTTTGAATGAAGAATGTGATTTCAAGCTCTGATATTTATTCTCTGCCTTCCACCTCTCTGCACCCAGGCACATAACCACAGGAGAACTATCTGAACACTGGGATGCCCTCGGCGATGGGCAGGAGGCACACAGGCCACTCTGCTGAGACACTCGCCTGTCTCCTCTTGCCAGAACAAGGAACCTAATTAAATGAAAATCCATCTCCATGCTGCTGGCACCGTGCTGCTTTTCCAGTTGATTCAAGGCTGTGATGTACTGACAGCTCAGAGTGGTTTCAATCCATTTCATTCCTTGAGTAAGTAAAGGGGAACTTGAAACTTCCTTTACATGGCCTTTTCTGTTCTGCACTCAAGGCAAACATAGCTACTACATGACAATATTTTCAGTCTAAATAGAGAATGGGAGAAATTCTGCACAAAACAAGTTTCTCATGAAAACTCTTACTGGAAAATAAACTGAAAAAAACCATGAAGCCCTTCTGAAAAACCTTTCATTGGCTCTTTCCCGTATTTTCTTTATCATACTGAAAAGGATTATACAACTAGAATAATATTTATGTGCAACTGCTGGTCTTTTGACAGATTTATGGGCAGCGTCATTAATTGTTTTTAATTACCTTTTTATACTGAAGCTACAATCACACTGAGAACATAATCCACCAACAAGTTATAAATCCTTCTATTTGTCCCTATTTTCTGTGCAATTCTGCACTTGAGGTGCAAACATGGCTACAGTTTGTTCAATCCTCTTTAAATGGTAAAGAATTACTTTGGTCTTACTTCCAGAATAAAGAGTACTCATGGAAAGTATTCAGTGGAAGGTGATTAGTACCAGTTTCACTTCAACAGAAGAAAATATCCAGACTCTGTTTCAAAGTCATTTGCTATTCTGAATAACAAATATTTTGTTTTGAAAAGTCAGTCAATTGTTTTTCCTGTTGGATTATGTTCTTTAAGAAAACCTAGCCAATTAACAGTTCAGATTGTAATTAAAGTGTAAAAATACCCATCAAAAATTCACAAGAGGATGTAGAATCTTATTAGAAAGCTGAGAAATAATGATTACTCTTAAACTATATTGGCATTGTTTGAGGAATTCTCAGTGCTGAAAGAAGAACACAAAATGAATGCCCCTATTCCCTGAATGGGGAACTTTTGGGATTACATACTTAAAAAATTGAAATCATAACTAAAGTTGCCTCTATTAAAAAATCATAATATTGAAGGCCTTGAGGATTTCAAGTGATAATATTATTCCCTTAAAATTGTGTGATTGGCTTAGCTCAGATATACCAAATTAAGAAAGATATTACCACTAAGTTTTATTTTATTTTCATTCAGGTTTTAAGGTTCATGTTTTCGTAGACTCTCCACCAAATTTGATGCCTTCAAATAAAGCAGATGATAAGACACTCATATCACACAAAACTCCTCTTTGGCTTTCAGATAAAATTGCTGTTACTTCAGAGTCAAGAAGAAATATTACAAATTTTAACAGCTCCAAATATTGATACTTTTTGTACAGTAAGCACCAAAGGGGAAGCTGGTTATTAAACATTAATGGATACAACTGAAAAAGTTTCACACTGATCCTTGTTTGGGAAGAATATTGAAGACACACAGGGGATAAGGGTTTGTGAAGAATTCGTAAGTACTTGTTGGGTTGCTAGAGAGGATTTCAGAAAAGGAGGTACAGCAAAAAGAGAGCTGAGAGAAATTGCAGTATCCCTAGGGATAGAATTTTACACTCCCTTCTGGACTTGTGCTGAAATATGTTCCACAGCCAATTTTACAGTAAGTAGATAAGTTTTGCAGACTGGGAAGTCAATGATTGCTAGAAATGATTGGTACTAACACTGCATTCTCACATGCCCTTGGCTATAGAAAATAGCAGTCTTTAACCAAAATGCTTAGTTACTGAGCATAGGCAGAACTTTATGCCTTTGTTGGTTTTGTTCAATAAGAAGTGAAAGAATGCCAGGACCTCTGGGCAAGGAGAACATTCAAAGAGAATGGAAAGAAATTTGTTCCACTTTTAAGCACACTTGAGAACACACTCCTTAAAATACAATTGTTCTTCAGCCCCTGGTACACTTTCATTTGAAATTTAATACCTCTTATATAAACAAAGAATCAAGATTTTTTTTTCAGGTTTTCTTTTTGGCTTCTTATGTATGACTACCCATCTGCAAACATTCATCCCATGGGGAAGCAGGATTGATGTCACTTACAAGAAAACAAGCAACATTAGATCACGGCTGCACAGTTATTTGCCATTAGTTAGACTTGTTTGGTTTGTTATCTACTGTCCACACACAAGACCATGGGAAATCAGCTAATGGTCACTCATTAAAACACTTCTGCCTTTTACATATTAATAAGAAACATTGTAGCAAAAACCAATACATTCTTTCAAAAAAGAACAAAGGAGAAAAAATTCAAGGAGACCAACTTTACATGAAAGGGAAAGTTAGTTTTCTTAAATGTTCAGATGTTGCAAATTAAAAAATGCTGCTTTATCAACATAGTGTAAAGCAGATTTTTTCATCAGATTCTCTTTTGAACAACAATTTGTGGTCAATTACTACTTCCCATGTGGACATTTCTCAAGGCTGAGCCATACTGTGTGCACAACTGATATGGTACAATCTTTGCTCCACACCTGGTCTTGTTTGTCATCTTGGCTTACTTGATTAAGTATTTTAATCAGTGTTTTGCTTAAGACCATGCCCCTTCTGTTGAAAATTGTCTGGCTGGTATTTAGTTGAAAACCAGTTGACTTCTCAACATCTTTCTTAGACTTTGTCCATTTCTCAAGCCATAATTTTTGAAGGGTTTATAATTAGCATCTTAAATTCTTTCTTACAAAACAATAATGGATGTTCTCTAATACCTGCAAATTCTCTACTAATAATGATGGTAAGCAGCTTCCAATGAAGCTGCTAAGCTGTTTTAAGTTTAGTATAATGCCATGGAGGATATATAACAAGACTGTCTTATTTTGCTTTGACCTTTTTGCCTCTATAAACCAAAATACTGTGTTTAGTAAAATATTTATCCCTTATCTTCTGACTGTTTTGTTAAGTTACCCCTTTTATTAAGCCAGATCAGGTGTTTTGATAATTTTCTTGGACAAATTAGTTCTGATTTTTCTCCCAGAGTTCTCAGGAAATGAAATGCAGATTATATTTACATGCTTGAACTAGCTTTGATGTACAATCTGAAATCACCTTTATTCTATTCATGCTATGTTTATATATGTCTCCCTTATGGTATTAACATAAATAACCCAGGAGCATTATCATTTGGGCTTTTCTGAGTAGACCATTTGGCTGAGCTCCAGCTGTTTGCCTTTCTCTCTTAGCACAAGGAGGGAACCACCACATTTTGGGGAAATGTGAATCTGCCCTCCAGAGCCCACATCATATTTTCTTAATATCTTCTAGAAATTTTTGTTGAGAAATAAGAAACAAAAGCTCTCTAAGCATAAACAGAAGGACTTAAAATTATATCTTTACCTTAAGACTGTAAAGAGAAGGCAAAGATTCAGTTAGATTATTAGTGCTCTCAAATAGTAACTACATATTCTCAAGTGATATGAGACAAAAAATTCACTTTAACTGGGAAAAGATAAAGATACCATCTTTACTGGATATCCACTACTGCAATAGTTGAAGTAAATTTATATCTACAGCTGATTTACTTTAAATTACATCATCTATCAAATATGTGTGTTCTGCTTTACTAAAGTTTCATCCTCCCTGCCTTGACTACAGTAGGTCACCTTTGAACCAGTCCTTAGACTACAGGTTTGATGCCTCTGAATTCTCACTGTTAATTGCAACTCCTTGCTCAAAAAAAAAAAAAAAATTTAAAATTACTCAGCCCATGACTATGTAGCCCGTTTGTACAAGAGCACTGTGACATTTCCTGACAACTCCACTCTAATTCCAGTTTGAAGTCTGTTGAAAACTAAGCTTGGGCTGATGCACTTGCGTTTTAGCCTGGGTGGATATCAACCTAGGAGGGATACTGCTGGTTTAACTAGTACCTAGCCAAATTAATGTGGTACCACTTCAAGCATAAATGACAAATATAAGTGGTGATGCTCAGTGTATGTATAATGCATAAAGCTGAAATACATATTCCCTGATTTCTTTTGTCACATAAGCAGGAATCTCATGAAAATGTCCATGTCAGTTGGCTGAAAAATTGGAACAGAATTTTTAGGTTTATTTATATAAGCATATAAAATTTACCTATATATGCTTGAAAACTAGCAATGTCTGTAAACAATTTTATTAAAATTGCAGCTCCTCTCTGTATATTGGCAAAATTTTATAACAGATGAATAATGAAATATGATTACAGTTCTAGATTAGCTAAAATTGATATTACCTTAGGTCTACTATGAAGCATTTTTCATGTAAAAACACAGTATATACAGGCATTTTCAGGAACACAACTTCCAGAAGCAAAAAGTTCATGTCTAAGACCCCAGTGTTATCATATGATTGAGAGACAGGCAGAAATTAGATACTACCTGAATTTATTAATTAAAAAATACTCCTAATTGGAGTAGTCTGTAGATTTTTCACTTTCATGAGTAATTAAAGTATCTTCAAAACACACAGAATCCAGTGCTGTCATGTGAATCATTGAAGTAACAGAGAGGAGCAATGGATAATTGCTTAGTGATTTATAAGCTTTACTGTCTCATTGGATAAACATGTGAAGAGACTTGATATGAGTCTTCAAAAACCTTTGGTCCACTATGAAGCAATGCTAGAGCCCAGCAAGGAAAAGTCTAAATTGGCATCAATACAAGCCAGCGTATCTTCTCAGTGGACTGCAATGCCATCTACACACGCTTAGCTTTGGTTCACAGGCAGCTGATCTAACATGCTTTGGCTTCCTGAGACACAGGCAGATTACTTTTGATGAAGGACCACAAAGCATTGCTTTCATTTTTATGACCCAGGCCTGACATCTATGCATTGATCACCCTTGTGCTTCTTATGCTGGGTTTGCAAATATGGATTTGCTACTTTTTCTTCCCCATGCCAAATTAAAAGTAATGAAGGTAAACTGATTCACCATGTGAATATTTCATTTCAGTTACTAGGCTAAGAAGTTAAACTATGTTGTAATCCTGTATTCAGCAATCAGCAGTTAAATTTAGTTTAGCATGACTTGAGTTTTTCATGATGATGAATGATGTTCTATCAACTGTTGATTCATGGGAGCTTCTTTTGTACTGGTCTACAAACAGGTAGGAGATTATCACTGTTGAATGAAGGTTCTCTGTGTCAGATACCTCTGGTGATGTGAACCCATGAAACTTCTGGGTTCCAATAATATTGGACATAAATTTGAACAGCTCTTGAATCCAGTATTGCAAAGCCACCTATCCCTGGCTTTCCACACAGATGTGTCTACTATCAATCATTTGCAATACAAAAATAAGGCTATGAAATATCTGGGACAAACCTGCAAACAATTTATACACAGAATCTGCAGGCAAACTGGGGATCAGGCTATGGAAGGACTGACTGCAGAATCAGATTCTTCAGTCTCAGTTCTTTAGCCGTGGCTAGTATTAAAAGCTACAGTCAAAGTCACTATTAAAAAAGCAGTAATTCTACCATTTTTAGTAAAATTGTTTTTTCCATTTCTGATACAATTGTCAAAAACCCCACAAAACCCAAAACAAAACAACCAAAAAAGCTGAGAATTACCAGAGATGGTAAACAGGATATATTTAGAGATGTTACTTACAACCTGGTGCTTACAATTGATTAAAATAATCAGAAAAATGATTATTTGTTAACTGTTTCAGTGTAATAATCAAGGTAGCATAAAAAGAGCAAATGGGTGTTTGATATCCTGTGTCATATATGATACATTTATATCTACATATCTGCATACTTCCTCTGTCAGGTATTTATATTAAGCTCTCTTACAAGGACAAAGAGGAGGATGTAGGCTTTTGGAAAAATAAATGACTTGATGGATTAAAGAATTTAAAATTACGTTATAGGTAAGTTTATTTTAATGGTGAATTTTTAATAGCACACTTAAAAGTGGTAGTCACTTTTTTAGTGACTACATGTGCAAGTACAAAAATATTAATTTATACATAAGAAGGATACTTTTGCCTGTCTGTCCTCAGTACTCTTATGATCTGACTGGCAAAGATTAACACCCTGAAAAAATTAAACAGGGACATAGGTCCCAGTGCCACAAAGACTTTACAGTCTACAGTTTACAGACTGCAAAATCAAATGCAATCAGCATTCCCACGCTCAAGCTCTTGCCCCGGTCTATAAGGCAGGGAAGTCTATTACACAGGACTATCTACCACCCTCTTAATGTCCTGCCTGCCGCCTGCCTCCCAGCAGCATGCCATCCTCAAATTTGTCTCACTGAATATCTTCCCATTCCTATAATGAAAGAACATTACCTAATAAATAAACAAAGGATCTCAAGGCTTAAGACTTTTTTTGTAAACATTCTTTGGGAGTCATTGAGAAAGCTCAAAGTATGCCAACTTTCTGACAATCTGCATTGTCCCTACACTGCCACAACTCCACTGCAACTTTCACTTACAAAATAAATTCAAAATGCTAGAAAACAGGAATGGGCAGAAAGAAAGTGCTTCTAGAAAGCAGGCTGACAAAGAGCTGAAGATACTCTGTTGCTGCAGAAATGTTACTGAAGCAAAGAATCAAGTACTTCAAATGGAAAAATTAGAACCAGGTAAAAGGACATACACAAGCAAACCAAGGCATATTTACATACGTTTTTTAAGCCATAGCATCCATAAAAGTCCTCATTTGAGCACTAAACAGGATATTTCTGAAGGGTGCTATTTATGAAGGGCATTTCTCTACCAAAATTCTTATATGACATTCTAAATATATAGTATTTACACATCTATACTATTTTTACAGCAGAATGCCTAGTCAGCACAGACACCATACATATGGCTGCCCTTAATAGAAAATTTCACAGTACTCATTCTGCTATAGAAAGATACTGAAATAGAACTAAAATACCTTTTGCCTCTGGTCATTCTTCCTTTTCTAACTGTTGTTAGACTATTGGATTAGTTTGAGTGTGTCTTCTTTCACATTCTAGAGTCTATATTTTTCTGATCCAAGAAGTTTCTGGTTTTTAAATTCTTGCACTATTTTTATTAGTACTGTACATATTAGCATTATACAAATGTGTCACCCTTTAGAGAAATATCATTAAGCATAATTATTTTAGCAATTTTTAGAAGTTTTATAGGTAAGAAACTTGCAATATATTTTCTTTCTTTTTAGTAGTGTGATAGCAACAAAATTCCATCTTGAAAATAAGTCCTGTGGTCTCTGACTATGCTCCTTTTTCATTAACTGCACTATAAATTAGAAACCAAACAATAAATATTATGGAACAATAATTAGGAATAGATTAAACTGTCAGTTGGAACACGACTAGTAACAGATTCCTATAGCTCACATTGTTTCATGACAATTTTCCATTTATGAATAAAATTGGTGACTTTAAAATCTATAGTTAGCTTCCTGAGATCAAAATAACAAAGCTTCTGGCACCATTTTAAGCTGTCTGACTTTGTACCGAAGTCGATGGAGAAGGTTCATATGAGCCATTCTGCTGACTCATGCGTGGCTGTAATATCTGAAACTGATGGGTGGTAAAAGAACACTGAAGAGGCCATTTAAGAAAGTTCTGCATGGCCATGACCATCTTCATTTCTAGACTTTTGTTTGACTTCCACATCATCATAGCAATAAGAACATGCTGCTTTGTAATTCCCAGAGGATATTAAAAAAAAACAAAGCACAAACAAAAAATTAAACAAACAAACAACCCCCCAGATAAGCAGTATTAACTACATGGAAATGTTAAGGAAGGCAAATGAGGTAAGCCCATTTCATTTCAGCTCTTCGAGGTCAAAGGTGCTTGCTCAGACAGCTCTACCAGTTTGCTATACTGGAGATTTCATTGCTTTCTCATTACAGTAAATATTAAATTATGGGCATATTTTGGACACACCTTATTTTTTCTGAAGCTGTCTTTGCAGACACATAATATTCGTTTCTGTGTGAAAAACAGTGTAATGTGACTTTCATTTAAAATCATTTTCTAAACTAACAGTATTTCTTGGCCCAGATCCCTAGTCCCAGACTTGGGCATTAGAAGACAGTAAAAGCTTCAAATTATATTTGTACTTTTCTGTTCCTACATACCCTCAAGCTCTGACTCAACTCTCAGTGTTCAGATTGATGAACACCAATGTTGTTTGATCCCTCTTCAAGGCATCACCATTATATCAATTTGCTTTCAATCTGCCAGGCAAATAGTGTGATCTTTTTACACCTGCAGCTCCAGTTATAAATGTGCAAACTTCATTCCTCTAAGAGCAGTGAGGTTCACACACCTGGACTGATGAGGTGTAGCTATGGGTTGCCAAAAACAACATATTTCCTTTTGTTTGTTAGGATGTTAGTAACAAGATGCTGCAAATACAGCAGACAGTGGAAGTGTGGCTTACCATCCAGATACCTACTGGAGGGTGAACTAGTGTGAGAATCTTCCCAGAAAAATGCAGGATGTTGCATGTGCATGAAAAGTATAACATATCTCTTTCGAACTGCCCTTTGCAAAGTTAACATTTTGATGTTTGATATGGAAGTAAAGTCTCAGCTGTTCTACACATGGCAATAGAAATGCCTTTTCCAAACAAAACCTAAAATGGAGAAGTTTATGATTCACATGGGATCCCAAAATACCTTCTGCTCATTTTGAAGGTTAACAGCAGGTGTGACTCAGGAACTGCATCTTGCCAAAATCAGTGGAAAGTTACCATGAAAAAGGATGAAAGGGCTGAATTCTGCTCTCCATTGCACTGATTAGGGCAAGTCCATTAATATGATTGTATGGCAAGAAGGACCCTTATTCTATATTGGCCTAAAAGAGAACAGAGTTCAGCCTAGACTTTACTGTTCTGCCTACATTCTTGTCCTTCACAAGGCAGTCAGACTCTCCTGTCACATTTTATTGCACTCTCATCAGATTTGTTTGACACAAATTACAGATCTGACACTCTGGGTGTCTGTCACTGCTCCTCTTTAACAGTATGCAATGCATATAGCATAATTGGCATCAATGGGGATGGCATGTTCAATTTAGGAACAGGTATCCTACAAAGCTGCTGGAAAGTACATATGAAATACAGAACTTAAAATTACAAAAAATCTTCATTAACTAAATTAAATTCCAATCATAGGTCACATTTAAAAAAATTAGATGAACAGTTTTAGAAATCATGCCAACTGCAAAAAAGTTTCTAAACATTAATTAAAGGTTCTATTTAGAAGTATTTCACGCATGATTTCCTTACCATCTGTATTTGTAAAGTTTGAAAAGAAGAAAAATGCAGCATCTGGTTGAAATTACTTGAAGGTACTAATACTACACTGCTTGAATCTAAATTCAATAAAGGCATTCACCCTCCTTAAACACATATTCTTTTCTAGATGAAAAGACTACAATATATTATCTTTGTAGACTTGTCATGTGTCTACAAGCAGTGTCAAACTGTATTTTTAGCTATGGAGTTTACTTAATCCCACAAGGTTTTATCTTGCTTTTATGTTGACAAATGAACAAGGCTGAAATACATGGGATCTGAGCTTCTGTCAAGATACACCGTGTTTCAAAAGCCATTGTTCTTGCACAGCTGTTTCCTTTAAGCTATTAAACACAATTTTATTATTCTTCTGGGGTTATTACTGAATTCCTCAGTAGATGCAGTTAATTTTCTCCAAGCTTTATCTCTGTAGACAAGGCAAGAAAATGCAGCAGAACTATAACATGATATTCCAAGATGAGATGGGGTGACTTGGATAACTAATTTAACACACATGGCTGTGTTGTGGCTAGGTTTTCTTATTCCCACGTTCTTGTCTTTCAAAATATACTTGCAACATACTATCAGACGAAAGTGAAAATCCTAGCTCCACTGCTTGTAACAGTTAGTTATTAGCACAGGCAGTAATCATTAGTAGCACATAGGTGCTGCAGTGAAATGCTTAAATTAGCAGGTTGGCTTGCTGAACATAGCACAGGAGACAGATTCCTTACCTTGAATTTTCATGTCCTTTCTAATCAGCATTCTCCACAAAAAGTTCTTTCTTCTGGATTTTAACATTTATGATGAATGAAGGGTTGGTAGGCTGCCTATAAAATCAGTAAGGTGCACAAATACTTGAAAATAAGTGATTTGCTTATTGCTACCAACAGAAGCCAGTGCAGGAACATCCATAAATTCCTACAGTAATGTCAGAGGTGATAGTAGTGTGTTTTCTTCCTTTTATTCAGTATCTATGTATGGCAATACATTCTCTGCAGAAACATGATTTTGAATAATCCTTCAAGGTCTTGTTAACTGCTCTGTGTAAAAATATTTCAAGAGTATGACATGAAAACTGTTTGCACAGAGTAGTTCGTCTATCTGTCAGACATGCTTTTGAGTGTCCTCTTTTTTCATTTAGAAAAAGGATACACATGGTTTTTTTCTTAAAGCACCAATTACTTCAATACAAACACTTCTTAGTTGTTATTTTCAAGCAAATTAAAAGATAAAGAAAACACTGGAGAAGCACAGAGAACATTCAGCTTACAGAAAGGCTGTTGTTCCTTAGTTACACAGACATGAATACAGAGACAAATTTGAACTGCAGTTCTTAACAGGAAATTCTTAATCATCTAGTCAACAGCTGTCATCCTATGAGCAAAGTGGGGAACCCATAAACCTCATGCTGTACCCATGGAAACTGAGTATTCTGAAGATGTATGGGATAGATAGAATACAAGAACTACTCCTAAATCCTGTCAAACTACTACTTCTTCCTCTTCACTCCCAACAAAGACCACAAAGAAATGAAGAAAATCTGCCACCTTACTAAACATCAACTTATTGTTGAATGAAGTACTGAAAAATATACTTCTCTTCAGAATCTATCTGACAGAGACTTGGCAGCAGGGATCCACAAATGTATGACCTCCAGACTGATTACTGCATCTCATAGTATCCAAGATTGAAAAATACATACTGTGAAAAGAACTCCCACCACTACAAAACAGCTGCTAGTCTGCTTAGCAACACAAGCCACTGTGAATGCATCATTCTGGCACACTGGTCTCTGCACAAGCTCCCTCACGATTCCAGAGTCCAGGTGGAGGTTATTTCCATGGTCCTCAAAACTCTCTGTGGGACTGGCCTTAGGTACTTGAGAGACTTCCACCCCTCTGCAGTGATGACCTTTTCTGACAGCTCTGTTCCCTTGGAACAATGAAGCTGTCAGCCAAGGGAAGAAGCTCAGCAATGCAGAAGAATTAACTTTACAGAAGTGAAATCTTGGTGAGAGTGCTACCATTAAGAAGAGAGGGAAACTACTAAATCTCACCAGCCAAAATCCTCAGACCTTCCCCAGTTAAGTTTCTTCCCTACCAAACTGCAAAATGGGTGGATGGATTGGATACCAGTCTTCAGTGTATAATCATTGCCAGATGTAAATACAAAATAGATACGCATAGTGAGAGGTGTAATACTTTATTAACTGCTCTTATTTTGTGGTTCCTAGACTAGGAAAAAAGTATAGAAAACTGCCTACCTACTCTGACACAAACATATCCTCTATTGAGGCCAATGAAAATTACTGAAAAGTGAGTTTCAAGTCATTCTTCCCAATTGCTTGCTCACTGGATTAGAGTTACTGGAAATTACAATTTAAGTTCTTTCCCTAGAAAGACAATGGTCCTTACTCTCAGTAAAGACACTTCTCCCTCCTTCTCTCATAAAGTATTTTTACTTTGGGGAACTCAACAATGATAGGAAATTCAAAGCAGCCCACTTATAAGTGCTGTGTTTTAAACAGTGCAGTGCTTCAGATGGACAGAAAAATAACCTCTTGAATATTTTTGTAAAAGGAAAGGAACATTCAGTCTTAGAAAATTTAATTCACTTTAACAAGTGTTTTCAGCATCTTTAAGAAAAATAGCACAGGTTGTCATAAAAAGTTATTAGGATCAGAAGGAACAAGACTGAACTTTTAACACTTTTTTCATAATATCACGATGTCACACTTCAGTCCTGGGACTTTATCCTTAACTGGGTGTTACTCAAGAAAAGTGCTGCATAGAGTTCAAAGATGTGTCAGCTGGTAGAAGCAACTGGACTGAGTAAAAACCTCAGGATAATAAGATGACTTGGCATGAATACAAATGTGTATCATTCACTCAAGGGATTACATTTCTGACATCATACACTACAAAAACACTGCCTAAATGCTTTATGGACAGCAGCAGAACCCTAAGAACAAAATCAGCACTGCTCTCTGAAGTCATTCAGTATACTGTGAACATTTGAAGTTCAAAACATTTTAAAAATACAATGAATAATTCAATTTTTCTCTCAGGTGACCGCATCCAATGATGCTGGGGGCTGGATTCAATGTTTATAAGTGAACTGAAACCAGAGCAGCAGCTACTAGTGCTACAGCACAAGGAGTGGGAGCTCTCTTAAAATTTTTAAAGGGCTCCTCCAAATTTACTAATCTGTACACTACCATTTACACAAATACTGCTGTAAGGGTTGTGGGATGATCATTCTGACATTGTCAAACTAGTTTTGATAAGGGTGCAGTTAAATTATTATAAAAGTGCATGTGGAATCAGACTTTTCTTTTAAAAATACCTTGGCTCTAACGTCATCAGTAATAAAATAGTTTTTCTGACTTTATCAGAAGTAATGCTGATAGTTATGACACTTTGCACAGGGGTTCACAAGCTATAGCTGCAAGGGTGGCACACTGAGTGCTTCTGTAATGTTGACATGTTTTTCTGCCTGGTAATGTTCATTAATGAACTGTCCACAAGTTAATGCAGCAAAGTGAGTACATTTTCCTGTGCTGCTACAAAGTTTTAGAATTTATTTTTATTTAATGCAAGCTATTCAATCTACTCCTCTTCCCAAAATGAACTGATTATTTGCTGCAATTGTACACCTTATTCTGAAATGCATTATGATTTTAGCAATTAATTTTATTTAATGAATCAAAATTTCTAATGCCAATCTGAGTTTTCTCTGACAAGTCTGTCCTACATTACCATGTTGCAGAGAATGTATGTCACCAGCATCTGTGCTTCATTACTAAGAATAGGTGTAAAGATGTAGTTTAACCACAGAGAAAGGACCACATTCACCAAGGTCCACCTCATGCAACTCTGTACAGATAAAAGTTATGGCTAGGGTTAATTCAGCCTACACTGTCTCCTACAATTTCCTTTAACAGTGCTATTCAAGTATAGCCATTAGAAGTGGCTAGCAGATTGCTGTGGTCATGCCCCTGCTGTATTCCTGTCAATCTCCTAATTTTAGTTTCTTTTGTATAGGCTGGTGGGGCTCTGATTAAAACCTCAGTAAAAGGGATTCAACCTTCTACATAATATTGACCCATTTGACAGAGGGGTCTCTCCTGGGCTGAAGAGAAGCATGTAGGTATCAGAAAATATGCATCAGGACTGCACAGCAAGGACAGTTCTTGGTGCCAGTGAGAGCTGTAAGCTTGTACACTGTCCCCTCTGATCATCAAAACAGACTACATCACTGCAACAAGAAAACAGCAAGTGTGTGGGGTGTGCAGGACTTACTCCACTGCCCATGATACAAGAGGAGAGTGAAGCAATTATGTTAATGCTAAAAAGATTCAATCGGCACTAATGTTTCTTATTGCAGCATAGCCTTAGCATTGTACAGTTTGCAAAAACCCCACACAGACAGCCAGTGAAAGACAGTCAGTACCTATTTTACAACACAGAAGCAAAAATGAAACACAGAAGATAGAAGTACAATAAATGAATAGATCAATTAAGTCATTAATTAAGTGGTCAGAATTTTAATTCCATGTGAAAGAACTGAAGTGTAATGTATATTGAGAGACTCTTCAGTGTAAAAATACCAGGCAAGAGATTCAGAATGAACAAATGAAAAAGAAAAAAGGAAATATAAGGAATTTAAGATATTGTGTGGTGCACAGAAAGGATGAGGGAAGGAACAAGCAGAACCAGAAATAAAAGATATTGGAGAACCACTCAGAATATCCCAGAATACTGACACACAAAAATAAGAATAGAAAAAGATAATCCTTTTTTAACATCTACAGTTTGAAATTAATGACAAGCAATGAGTTTAAAAAAAAAAAGAAACTTAAGAGGAAAAAGCTGATTTCTGAGGTATCAGTTAGAGACAGCATCATTCAGTGGTTAGATTTCAGAGCTTTTAATACAAACCCCACATTACTGCTAAATTCTTAGTACCTTCCTTATTATCCCTTCTTGTCAAATAACTGGATTTTTTGTAATACTTGTTAGTAATTCAGATTTCATTTTTGCAATTCAAGGTTTTATTCCAGTGAATGCTAAACAGTTTTCAAGAACCCAATAGGGCAACACCATGTAATGTTAGAATGGCTTGGAGGTCTCACTACATTGTATTTTCAGCTCCAAATCTCTATGCATTTCCAAAGGAGAAGAAGGTGTAGAGTTGAGCAGACAAGAAGCCAGAGAAACAGCCTGATAGAGGAATAGTCAGCCAGTGTTGGCATCTGTTCTGAAATCATTCCCAAGTACCTGGCTTTGAGCGTCATGCGGCTGATTCAGGCCCTTCATGCTACCTCAACTCATTTAATAGTCCTTCATCTACCAGCTAACATAAGATAACCTTGTAAATAGGTTAAATCAATAAAAATAGTAGGTTAGCAAACATGAACAAACTTAGTAGACAATACAGGCCCAGTCTGGCTTTGGTCACACCAATGAGAATGTACATGGAAATCACCACAGGACAGGAAATTCAGGGCAAATCAATGAGCCAAAGCTTTCTGTGGCCACAGATCAGCTTAGTCATAAATGTTTGCCTTCAGTTGCCTTATAAAGATTAAGGCTGTTTTGAATCAGTAACAACAGAACACAAGAAAGGCTCCCTTTCAGGAACACACATGCAGACACAACTGATTTCATCTATTAATGCCCAATATCCTTTGAAATACGCCTTGAAATTTAGATAACTTAAATAATATTTCTTAGCAATTTTCCTAAATTCAAGGCAAAATTTAAAGTTCTGGAGGATTCACTGACATGCTTGTTCTCATTACTGTCCAAACAATCCTTGATTTCACACTGCTGTTGCATGTGGATTCCTGCTGGTTTATTTGTGTTATGGTTTAATTTACTCACTGCTGCATGAACCTCTGACTTGATGTGAAGTTCTTTTCATGTTTTATCAGGAAATCCTTGACACTGTGGAAGTATTCCTTTACTTTCCTTAATTCCCAAGGGATGTTTAACAGTAAACCATTACATGTTTTAACACTGCTGGTTTGTGTGACAACTTTTGGCATTTCTATACCCCCTATAAGTTTTCCCAGGACACAAAACCTTAATACCTTGAATGTAAATATCGACTCAAATGTAAGGCGAATCTGAGTCGCCTTATAATTCCTTTATTATAGGAATAGCAGTGGACAACAGAAATAAGAGGTTTTATAATGTCATTTATTTGCATCATTTTAGATGTCAAATATAGTCCAATGACTTAGCAGGCCTTTTTCTCTTTATTGATTACTAAGATAACCCAGAAAATCAGCTAAGAATAAAATATCAAAATCTGTAGCTGTCCAAATGTAAATCTTATCACTTCTGAGACCAAACTACTACTTGGTCACACAAATCCTACCTTCCTTCTCTGGGTCAAGTGTTGACCCAAGTAAAGCACAGTGAAAAGCCATACAGGTATAAAGCCTGTTCCTCATCTGCCATGGATATTCTGGACGTCTATGAGATATAAAAGGAAGTGCACACAAAATATGTCTGCAGTCTGAAAATTATGGTCCTACCTAATACAACACTTAGTTGCTGCAACTTGAGCTGTGCCTTGCACTAGTGCTGGACCTTTGCAAGTGCTACACCAATGTAATCACACCTCATTTTGATAATGCTCCTGACAGGACTCTGTCCATTATGAAGTAGATTATCTTGTCTAATAACTCTACTTAGGTTGCTTCTTTACAATAAAATTAGGCTGTTGGGTGGTAAAACTAATTTTGTGTCGTCATGTGACGAGCCAAAAAAATTTAAGCAAAGAACCACTTAAAGTTAAGGGAAAGGGAATATGTGCCTTGATTCTCTGCAACCACACATTAGTCTGAACTTCATCCCTTTGGTATAGTTATACAAGCTATATACAAGCTAAAAAAGAAATATAAAACAGAAGAGAAGACAGGCCAGAAATTAGTCCAGAACAAACCATCACAGAAAAAAACATATAGTCTGGGTTCACACACAGCTGAAGCCAGGGGAAAAGGGAGCACAGTTCAGAGGCATTCACCACTTGGAAGTGCACATACATTCCATTGCAATTTTCCATAGAAGAAATTATTCAGCATCTTTGCAGAGGCAGATACCTTTTAGAATGCTGCCATCAATGGGGATAGAGAGAATCATTTCCATTAAAGATTTGAGGAGAGCACAGATGGGATGAATACAAAACTGAGAGCAGGGTCTGGTCCCAGCTCCATCACCAATTCCCTTTTTCTTGTCCCTTTTCCTTTGTTTCAGCTCTCTATTGTAAAACAGGGGCATATTAGCATACGTATCTCCATGAGTTGCTATAAAGATCAATCCCTAGTGTCTGCAAAATGCAAAACCTTTTTTATTACTGCCAGTGTAGGAGGCAATGATTTCTTTTGTGATTTGGAGAAGCGTAGTACTGTAAGAAATTACAAAAATAGCTTTTTAATGGAGGTTTTAAAAGTACTTAGAAAAGTTTAAGTAAAACTTGACAATCTCGCTATCCATTAAAAAAGTACTTCAAGTTACCACTTCAAGTAATGTAAAATAAAAATAAGAAGAGACCAAGAAGAGACTAGACTCATCTTACTGAGTGCTTTCTATTAAATGAAGTTTTATAATGAATTTTAATTCATATCCATTGAAACTTTTTAATATCTCAGTTTTTAAGAAACAATTGTATATTTTAAGTCTGATACAATCAGCAGAAATGCACCCAAGTAGGACTTGGGTTTTGACAGCAAAGAGCTTTTGGAAGCCAACCTATCTGATTATTTCTGTAGAAACTGGGTTTGAACATACTGAATTTTCATTCTTTCTTGAGCACAATCACAAGTATGGATATCAAAAAAATGACCTTCTAGCTAGAGTATCATAAGATAAGTTTCACAGTTTCTCAGATTTCTCCATACATGCAAGACAGAGTTAGTGATTTCACTTACAATTCCTTGATCAATTCAATTTAGGGTTCATAGCAGGGCTGTTAAGAGAAGATTTCTTACACCATTTTACAGTTCATATATTATGCAGTACTGCACAGGAAACTCAATTCTGTGCTGTATTTGCTCAAGTATTTGTTTAATTGCTCTGCTGATATATTGTGGGTTGAGTTGACCTACGATAACATGGAATACAATTTAAGGTATCATAGCTGTTGTGACAACCTTTTATTTTTAGGCATAATGCAACACAAAATGAGTAATATTCTGGTAACTTGAGTGATTAGACCATTACTTTCTGAACATATTCTAAATACATTTTCTCTATAAAACAGCATCAGAGAAAGTTTCTCAGCTGAACACCCACCCATTAAAATTATGCAATTTAAGACCAGCAGTAGTGTCTTCCTTAATTTACCAGTTTTAACCCTGCTCTTCCTTGTAGAGAAGAATGGATAATGTACAACATTCTCAACATTATTTAAGGCAAGAGTGCTGTGACATATTTTTTCATAATAAAACATCCTTCTTTTCTTTTTTCCTTTGTACATTGTGTACAGTGTCTAACAGTTCATCCACAGATCCTGAAGGAATTCAGAATTAATGAAATGTATTGCTGTGTACCACTGCCATCTGCTGCTAATCTCTCCCTGTGGATACAGAAGGTCTTACTTCACCATATATTTAATCCAGTAAAGATCTTCAGCTGAATGTGCATGGTTGGTCCAATTCATAATACTCCTTTCATAATACTTTTTAAACCATCTCTCCCCATTTTATCATAGAGCTCCTGACTGCACATCTTAGCCAATATATTGAGGCAATTGTTTCAATTTCAGTTTGAGAAAGGAAATTATTTTCTTCCCCCAGTCAGTGAAAAAGGTTTGTGCTGCAATCTCATCCAGAACCAGACTGTTCCAGAGAGGAAGTGTCCATCTTAGAGATTCCAACAGTTTACACATTTGCCATCTGTACTCAAAGATCTTCAGTAAGAACATGTTATTTCTAGAGTCCCACTTCTCCAGCACTTCTGACACCCACTCATTCACACCATTTCTAAGGAGTACAACATGTCAGAATGCAGAATTGCTGCATAGTTACTTTAATTTATATGCTGCTCTGACTTCAGTTTCTAAATACATGTAACCAGGATATATCAAGATGTGCTGCATAAATATCATCAAGAAGCAAATACCATTCCACATGAAAAAGAGCAAAGTAGAGTATGACAACAAGGAAGAGAAAATAGAGGACCCCCCAGTCTCATTTATAGCAGTATGGCTGCTTGAAGCTACAACACAAATCAATCAGACAAGATTTGAGTTGCAGCTTGTCTTTTGATTTCTGCGATATTTTGAGAAGAGAATTTATCTTATTAATATTTGATATGACCCTTCCTGTGTTTTTAGATGGGATCCAGACTGCAAGAAAAGTGTGCTCGAGGTTGCAAAAAGATGTGTATGAATTCATAAGCACAAGATAATTGGGAAAATGTCACACCTATTTGAAAGGACTCCTACTATGTCTGCTTGTAATTGGAAGATGTCAGTAGCTGCTTTGGAGAAACACTAGGAGATATTTGGGGGCCCAGCTTTGGGGTTTGCATTTCTTACTCTTGAGCTCTGAGGTACAGCTGGCTGTGGCCTTCTTCAAAAAAATCCTGAGGCTTTTATTGCTAGATATACTAAGCACATGTTTTAGAGCACAGAAAATGGCTATCAACAAAGGTAACTCCTGTAACAATGAGCTGAAGGAACTCATTGGCTGGGAAATAGGGATGAAGTAACATGTCTGGCAATGCCTGGTCAGAACTGAAATGACAAAGTAACAGGGGAATACATAAAAAGATCAAGCTTGAAAAGGCAGATAATTATAATCTAGAGCATATGAACAGATGGCAACACCATCAATCAATGAATAAATAATAGTACAATCTGACTTGATGGGATGATTGGATGAACTCAGATGACACCAGGCACACTGCACCTTATATAACTAAGTGGCAGTCAGGAAGCAGAGCACATTCATACCCCAGAAAGTGGAAAAAAACAAAATTAGCAGCTCTCATATGACTGGATATATTTGGACTGCCATTGCACTGATGAATTCACTTGTGGTTATCACCTGGAGATAGAACCACTAGCTACAGAATGTTTCAGCAACTGGACTGGCTCTCAAGAAAAGAAATTAAAACCAAAACAAGATAGACAGGTGAACAAAAAGGTCAACTGGCTTTTGTATGCCTCTCTGAATGGAAAGAAACATATAGCCACTAATAATGTTATTAGTCATATTTCTGTGCAACCCTGGCAAATGACTTTACTAACAGGTGTCACCCATTTTGCTCCTTCCAGTTCATGTTTCATAGTTCAATTTCATTTCCACTACTCAAGAACAGCAGTTGTTAGCTGTACAGCACTTCAGATCTTGCTGCAAATTCAATTACAGCTTTATTTTGTCATTTGATACGCCAGTGGAATAGAAACAATCAAGAAGATTGACACTGATCGTAATCTAAATTGTCATGCCCAAACTTTGACAGAGGCATGAGTTAAAAAAGGTGCCAGTCATTCAAGACTCCTGACTCTTCAAACTGCCTTGTAATGTGCATCAAAATGGATTCCTCACTGCTTGCAAATAAACCTATGCATTATTCTTTGCTAAACAGAATTTCCTGGATAGAAGAATTACGTTCCAAAAGTAAAGTTTAAGTGTTACCATTTTTGGCTATTATTTTAGTCTAAAAGTTAAATACAGAATCCTGGAAACTTTATTATATTTAATAATGATGTTATGTTTTCTTTCAACATAGACTTTATACTGGTGTCCTTCCCTGTACTAAAGTAAACTTCATTTTTTAGTCACATTATTATTTTATTTTCTATTTATTTTCACTGCAATAATTTAGTGTGTCAGCTATTTTCATCAATATGATAGTATTTCCAGCATCAATGTTGCTCACATTGTGTGAACAAGCCCTAGCAACACATATGCATTTTGAGATTAAATAAAATGAAGAGGTAAATTAATCTAAGAGTGGTAATGAACTCTTCATTACTCTAGGATGTTGACATAGATAGTTACATCTCAGCAAAAGAGGACAAGAATAATATTCTCTCTTAATGGACACAAGGAAAACACTATGAAACCATTGAATAGCTTGCTATACTACTCTACAAATAAATTTTGTTTGTCATGAACACAGAGGCAACAGTCAAAAGCAAATATCTAGAAATACTTTTAAAACTCTTGCCAAGAGATTGCAAACCATTAAAAATGTTTTAATGGCAATAAGTAAACATCTATTCTTATCACAAAAATTAGTAGAGAAGAAAGTACACACAGAGTATTCTACAGGTACCAGGTATCTACCAGACAATAACATCAAGTGATGGGTTTACTAACATGTAATGCATGGGCTTTGTTACTTCACCCTACACTGTACTGTGTATTACATCATTATGCTTGTATTTTATAAAGGAACAACATAACATCATTTACAAAGTCAAAATAAGTGCCAAGTGAGAATATATTTGGGGCAGTTGAGCACTTCTATCCTAAAATACAGCAATTAGATTATGTCCACTGTCTGTACAGCAGAGAATTTAAAAAAAGGCATTTCACAGCAAGACTACCAAGAGGGACTCAGATTCAAAAAATTACTTTAGCAGACACATGTCACTGTGCTCAAAATTATGATTCAACAACTCCATCTAATAATGAAAATATCAAAAACCTCTTAAGAGCCTCCCTGTTCAGCCAAAGAAATCCATAGGCTACATAAGATTCCAGGAAAGAGAAGTTATGTATCTACGGTTGATGTTCTCTGAACATGGAATCCAGGCCCATACTCTGAATATAGGTCTTACCACAAGCAGTGACATTTCTGTCTTTGAGATAACAGCAACAGCCGTGTTCAGGCTCTGCTGAACATTCTGCTATATGCAAGTACATACAAAACAAAATACTCACAGCTTAGTTTTTTTTTTCACCTTCAAAATAATGTCCAGGCCATAAGACAAAGAGGTGTTGAGAAAAAAGGACAGAGAAAAGTAATGATGAAGTAAGATGAACATGAGGAAATAAGCTCACTGTCTTTCACTGATAAGGCAGATGAAGATGGCTCCATACTTTTTCACACATTCACAGCTCCTGAGCTGTGACTTTGTCTTTCCTGCAAACTGCACTTTCAGGGCCAGCCAACATTGTTAGAATACCTCTTTAATGGCAGAGGGAATATCTGAGGCTGCAGGAGTGCTAAGTGGCTGGCTCTGTAAACAACAGGAATGGAGATATTTCAGAACAGAATTACTGAATGAGGTCAACAAAACTCGTGGATAAAGGAGATGTTTTTAAAATAGGCAAAGCTGAATTTTCTAGTAGGCTTTTGAAAAATTCCTCGTCACAGGCTTCTATGGAAACTCAACACTCAGAGCTTTAGGGAAGGTCTTTATGTTGATAAATAACTGATTAAAAGACAGGGAACAGAAGGTAAGTAGGTTATCCAGACAGCTCTAGCAATGGAGGGAGGTCATTACCAGAGTTCCACAGGGATTTTCTGCAGGGGATGCAGTTATTCGTCATATTCCTAAGCAAGCTGGGAAAATGGATGAGCAGTGAGGTGAGAAAGCTTTATAATGATATTAACTTTCGCACAGTGAAAAGGATGATGGCTTGCTGGATGTGAAGAATTAGGAAAGGTGCTTATGGAAGAAAGTCCCTAGGCAATAAAAAGCCAGATGAAATTCTTTGTAGTTGAATGCAAAGTGTTGCAAAAAGAGCAAAACAATTCTGAAATCAAAAGTCATTATATACACAAAAGTGCACGCATTTTAAGAGCGCATTAGAGGACCCTACCACATACTATTGGCTTGTTCTTACTCTCCTGGTTGGCTTCTGCTTATAGTCATAGTTTAAGGTAGGATACTAGTCTGGGTGGATTTTTGGTCTGACCAGGTGGAGGAACCGGGCTTTTTTACAATTGTAGCCTGAGATTCAATATGGTGCATGTGACAGAAAAACATTCTTGTTCAGGACTCTACAGATTTCCTGTGTCCTTACATGGCAGTAACCATGAACTTAAACCTGCCAACTATTGATGTTTATAGCATTAAGAATCCCAAGGAAGGTTTCAGCCTTTTAGAGTATTCTTTACAAACCAGCCACAGGCCCCTCTACTGGTTACACTGGGACTACCCAGGTAAGACATGTTAATCACATAAAATGCAAAAATACAGAAAGTTTCTTCACCAGAGGATGAAGACAAAAATGTTTAACAGAGGAATATGAATGAAAAAAAAAAAATATGGACAGAATCTATTTCTTTAGCAACGCCAGAACACAAAATGGTGTGAGGTTTCCCCCTGGAATTATAAGGCTGAAAAACTGGAGTTTTTACAGCTAATGCTGAAAATCTCAGAGAACAAAAAATCCTTCTTGCATAAGATCAAATAATCTTTATCAAGGGGAGGAGCATCCCACCAAAAGTTATATTCAGAATGCCACCCAGTGAAACGACTCTTTTCCCTAAAAGACTTCACAGAAGTCCAGGCAACTGTATATGGGAGTCATTATCCAGTTCCATTAATGAGGAAAGGGAGTTGCTGATTCACTACTCAGTACTAACCTTTTGAAATCCCAATACTATGTCCTGACAAGAAGTCTTAGGCAGAAGGTCTCTACTTCCATATCCATCCATCCATCCAAGTGGATACGATGTGTCTTGGTCAGCATTGCATCAGCAGAACAATAGTGATCTCTCACTCTGCCATCCAGACTATGCTGGAAGTACTAGTTCCTAACTTCCTACTAATTCATCTGCTAAGATGATGAAAGAGAAATAGTCCTAGAAGTCTTCATTGTCCCACACAAGGGAGAAGTCAAACTGAAATCAAGCAAAGGTGTCAAAAAGAACAGTCAGGAATTGCTGCAATCATTCAGTTCACATTCATTGTGTCAAGTACTCTGCTAAAGCATTCCGATGAGAAAATTCCTGGCTTCTCGTTTTAAAAAGAATATGGTGGTACATATGCAGTAAACACTAGTTTGATGAATAATATACTAAACCATCCCTAGAGTTTATCATTGTTTCTGATAACAGGAACAGAGTCTCTGCTGCTCAGTGATTTCTCAAATGTTCCCAGTTCTTTCTAGCAAATAACATGGGAAAAGAGAATCTCAACTAAATTACCATTCAGAAAGAATATAAATAGTAATAGGATTCCTTGTCAGGAGGATCAGCCTGGTATATTCATAGAGATCAGTACCAGACACTGGCTGAAGACAACTGCTTCAGCTTTTGACAATCCTAGCAAGCAATGTCTAAGAAAGATACAACAAACTTCTAAACTTCTACTGTTTAGACTTTTACACATGTATGTAGGGTTTGTAGGCAGCAATATATCTTTAACGCAAATGGTAATGGCAGCTGGTAAGCAAAGCTCACCATGTGTACGAGTATAGTTCGCAGCTCAGGGCCAATCTTTATAGAGTCTAAAAAGCCATCACCAGAATGGAATAACAGTTTTGACAGTCTGAAACCAACACTACTCTGCTCTCTGTGTCACTCTTCAATGCCACCCACTCACTCCTATAGCTATCCTCTGAGCATGCCTTACCCCACAGGTAAGGGACTTTGTCCCTCACAAAAACACAGCTGCAGCAGGTTGCTCGTCTTCACAGAGAGGCCAGTCTAATCATCCAAGGTTCAGCCCTCAAATCAGCTCCTCCCTTAGCCTGCTTGCACTCTGCCAGAAGGCAGCCATAATTGCTAGCTTATAGGCTTGTCTGGGTGAAATCCAGCCTTTCTTCCAAGGTGCCCTACTGAGCAAAAATCTGTGGTGTCTGCCTCAAAAGCATTCTCCAGGAGGACAATGCACTTTTTATGGGAACAGGAGGGCATGTCAAAGCAGGTACAAGATTGCAAGATATACTTCCATGGCTTCAAAGAGGGAAAAGTGCAGAGAGACAGTCAGTGTACTGAACCCATTCCCTTCTTCACAGACTTCAGAATATCTAATACTTACTACAGATTTCAGCAAAGATGTTTATTAGTAGCAGACACTCCTGTCCAGAGGTACAAAGGAGAAGGTTCTGTAGCCATAGCATGGCCCCATTCTCATTATACACAATGGAAATAATATCACTGACTTTATTAGAAATTGTGTCAGATCCTGTAACCAAACTAGTGAGTCAGCTAGGAAGTGTTGAGGAGAAAGTCTTACTTCTGCCTTTTCAATCCAAAACAAACAGTGATCCAAAACATTTTCCCATTCCAATTACTTTACTGATTTAATAAGCCACTCCTCACTGTCCTGGGGTAATAATATTGTTTATTGATTATTCATTTTTAAATGGAATCTCATCTGTTTTATTTCTGCTTATTCCCAAAGTTTCCAGTGAAATAAGGAATAAGATCTTAATTCCAGTATGGTTCAAACACAGTGAAGTGAAGGCTACATCTTCTACTACTTCTAAAAGGTATTCATCTTCTGCTTTGGAGTCTATGGATTGATTGTTTCTTTAAAAAAACTTCTTAAACATTAGAAAATATAAACACTGCTGTTAATGGGAAGATGTGCAAAGGTTCATTTACAGGTTTGTTTTTTCTTTTTCTGTTTTGAAACAGGATGAGGAAACTTCATAAAAAATAATACCACAGAAAGACTCCTGTTGCTTTGACATCAATTCCATGCTGGGTTTTATAAGCAGAAGGTCAAGTAAATTCAAATATATATAACACAGCAATTTTTGTTCCTATAGAATAAGATGGATTGCTTAAATTAGATGCCGTGGGAGATGATTTACACCAATGTACATGTCCATGCACCAACATACACGTCCAATCTCATCTTCTACTAATTCAGGTAGAGACCTGAAAGTGTAGCTTTGTTTGATGTTCCCAGGCTTAACTGCCCTTGAACACTGTCATTTCCATTGCCTGGTTGATATACTTTGCCTAGAGATTTGCACTGCAGAAGCAATACCACTATTCTCTTTCACCCTGAAGACCTAAACATGAATCACTACACCTCTTAATTCTCCTTATGCAACCAAAGCATGTCCGAAAACACATTGACCCTCCAATCCCATGTTCTCTACTCTTCCTGAAAGCTAATAGAACCAGACTAATTAGTCTCCCCTAATCAAACCACTTCTGTAGTTTCTCCTCATCTCTCTCCCATTCTTCAGTGATAACTCCATCTGCCACAGGAATCTGCTGTGGCACAATCCAATTGTGACTCTGCTGTTGAAGAGACCTGGGAGGGCTTTGAGTACCCAGAAAATGATCAGGACTCTCACACCTTTTGAATCAATCATTTCCATGCTTTGTACAGTGTTTCACAAAACAGAGAAAGAGAAAAGAGGGACTGAAAAAACCCGACATTACCTAATGTAAAAGAACTTATCTTTATCACTGGAGCCCTAAGTCACATATGTAGGATGTACATGATGTCTCTCAATTCAGCTTAGTTTATGCATCATCTCTTCTTTGACAGTGGAATAAAGGCATGGAAGCCCATGAGAAAAAAGCAAGCTAAAGGTATTCAGAAGTACCCATTAATTTTATTACCAATTCAGAAGAAGTCCACATTAATTGTCAGCATTAGTCAAGGCACCGATTCTGTGATGTCCTTACTGTAAAGCATATACAAATTATTTTGTCTGTACTTGCTTTTCATGGTCACCATTTCACAGAGTACAGTTTGTCTTGGACAAACCACAGACACATACTGAACAACATCTCAAAAAAATCCTTGATGCTTTTTTCCCCTTCTGTCTGTTGTACAGTATGTTCCAAATATGGAGGGTAGAAGACATTAAAATATGATTGCTAAAAATCTTACCTAAACTAATCTTAAAAACCTAATCTTAAAAAATAATTAAATTCACTTTTTATCACTTTGTGTTAAAGAAATGCTTTTTCTGAACAATTAAAATGTGCAGATGCTTTATTTTGTTCCCAAAAATTAGCTGTCATTTTCTGGTTCTCTTTCACTTAGCTGATATTTGGCTTGCACATAGAAGAAAGCCTTTGTAACAAGTATAATCCAAGTGAAAATTTTATTTTACTAAATCCTAAATTAGATACAAAATTAATCAAATAGTTTCACATCAGACTACCTTCAAATCCTGGCATGTAACTGGCTTGCTTTACTTCTCTCATTCCATTGTTCTCTATCACATCTTTCAGCTTGATTTTTCTTCTAATTCTTTTCATTAGACTTATTTATCTTTAGCTGTTACTGTTTCACGAGATAGCAACTTGTGATGCTACTTCATAGCAAAGAAGGGCCACCATGCAGAAGCCAATGGCAAAACTCCCACTCGCAGAAAAAAAAAATCTCCCTGATACATTTTTTTAGTGAAACTCCTCTGGATTGTCAATTGAATACCTGCCATTATGTATTTGTTAGCTTTTTACTTTTCTGGGTTGAAACATTTGAGATACAGAAATTGAGTTTTCTCTCCTCTCCTCTTTCTCTTGAAAGCAACAAATATATTCCTTTCCTTTTAAAATGTAATTATGTTTCTTACCATCCACGCTGTGACAAAATCTCCCATCCAAGTCCCAACTGCAGCTACCTTCATAAAATTTTCATTCCTCATGCCCATGAAGTCTGTTATAATGTATGCACTGTGAAAACAAGAACAGAAACGTAAGATATATACATTTGCTCAATGTAGTTACAAAGAACTTGCATTAGTGACAAAATTTATTATCTTTGAAAGATTTCCCATTACTTTCATAATAACTTTTCTGCTTGATTTGAGTCTTGACAAAGAACTGAACCCATAGAGATCGATTTCAACTAGAAATGCAATGTGAATCTGATTTTGAAGTCCATGTCTCTTTTGAAGGTGGTAAAATAACAGTTGGCAAAGACTTTAGGATTATGTGAAGCTTCTGGAAGTAGAAAATGCTTTATGCTTTTTTATCTTTTTCCTTTATACAAATAGAATTACAATATTTTTTCAAATATGTGACTTTGCAAAATCTTTATGAAGAACAATAAAAATCTTTAAGGTGTCTTTAAAATTATAATTGAGCTGCTTGACTTTTCACTCTATCAACCTATACAACCACTTTTTTAACACATCAGTGTAAGCAAGTTTTGCAAAATTTCAGTGAGATGTCACTGTTTCTAGATTTATACAATTTATTTGCACAGATATATTTTACTTAAATCCAAAAGAAGCATTTCCATTCTGCTTAAATAACGCAACAGATAGGATTTACAACCTCACTTGGTAATTTGACTTCAAGTTCACCAAGATGCTATAAAGACAATTCAGAAGGTAAAGTTATTTCTTCCAGATTAAAACCTTTCTGAAAAAACCCATACATTTTAATATACTGATACAATTTTCTAAAAGACTTTTGTAGTGGCCAAGAAGAGGCAACTCTCCTCAAGAGCTAAAATGATAATGAATATGAATGGCAATTGCATTTTAACTTTACAAGTGATATCTTTGTTTTCAAGACACTTGTAAACATTTTTGTGTATTGTTATGCCTGTTTAGGAGTGCGCATAAGTGACACAGTTATATGTAAAAGTGTCCTTGAACACTGTGCCATCCATTATTCAAATCTCACCATTGTTACACACCAAATATTGCAATGTCTAGGAGCTATACAGACCATATCTCTGCAATTGGATCTCTGCAAACTGATTCCACTCTCTGGGCCAGTTCTGTTAAAATCTAAATATCTGAGCAAGATGGAAGGTCTAGCTAGCACAAATCCATGCATAGTATGGTATAATTTCTTAGAGAGAATTTAGTATGTTGTAGAGCAGAAATATTATTGTCAGTGAATAGTTTCATGACACATGAAAAATGTCCTAGTGTAACAGCCCTTTTCATTATACATATTATGACCTTTCAGCTGGTATGTCACTAACAAAAAATGCCATCTGATTATTTTTTCTGTTGAACAGCACATAAATGCTGGATCTGATTTTCTGATGGAAAAAAAAAATCCAAACTATTTTTAACAGCATTCCATGTAGTTAAAAGATCACCAGTATCCTAAATTCACCATGTTATAAATAAGGATATAATAACCCAAGAAGAAGAACATCAGGACAGCCTAAAGTCTTCCTGCTTCAATGTTCTGTCTCCAAGAGACGGCAACAGCAGAAACAAAGGAAGACTGAAAACAGGCAAGCACAACCCTCCAAGATATATTCTCCTAGATGCTTTAGAACTGGAAAATATTTGGAATTCCTTTTTTCCTGTATCTTGGGCATGCCATTCTTGTAGCCTCTGCGAAGGCAGAAAATAATCAAGCCTGCTTTCCTTAATAAGGTTTCTTATTCACAAAGAAAGCATGGCAGTAAATGGCATTTGTAAGGAATGGCCCTCAAATGCAAAGCATATCTTAGTTTTTTCCATCAGTAGGAGACACATACAAAACCCCAGGGTTCTCACCTTTTCTTACGTGCACTACACATGATTACACATGATTACAGGTGCATTCTCATATGCATTACACATGATTACAGGTGTACAATAAGCAAACACTTGTGCAACACCCCCATAAAATGGGCCACTTGGGCGACCCCTATAGCCCTGGCACATAGAGCAGGCCTGCCACAGCCACCCTGGCAGGCTGCTGGGCACAAGGAGGGTCAACCAAAAAGACTGAGAGGTCACTGATCCCTGAATATGGGTATTACCTAGCAGAAGAGAAATAAATTCAGACATAAGTGATTCTTTTTAATGGAAATTGAAATTCTCAGTGTAATCACTTGTTTTTATGAATGTTAGAAGTATCAGAAGGTTTATAATAAGGTTGAATGAGCTGGATACAATACTTAAATACATAGAAAGGTCTTGAAAACATCACATCCTCCCAACAGTTCTTCTTGTCATTTAAAACATGAAAACATCAAAGAAGTTTAGTATAAATTGTGCATTCCAGTCTACAAGTAATTAATGCCTGAATAAAATATGCAAATTGACAAACCTTCAGTTAGTGTCAAAATAGCATATTATTATAAAGAAACTGTTAGGAATATAAACTGTGCATGTTTTAAGTGCACTTATTGATTAAAATACAGCTACAACTTTTTATGAACAGGAAGAATATTTTTAGAATTGTCATCTTATTAGAAATAGTAATGAAATACATTACTATTTCATTAACTGCTAGCATTACACGTCTGTCTTTTATGCTCTCTGTAGTATTATTTTTCTTTCAAAACACAAAGAAAAATCGACTATTTTAAAATAGGGATTTGGGGCTGCTAAAAATGAATTTTTAAAAAAAACCGTAACACTCCAGTTTTCATTTTCAGGTTTTAGTTTAAATAGGAATAAGAACACTTGACATTTTCAATAAAGACATGCTTTCCTGATGGTACTAGCAGGACACATATTATAACCGCAACAAAAGTAAAATTAATTCTGTTGTGGAAAATCCTCACATTTTTCTAGCTTTAGCTAGTGATTAGAGTAGTTTTCTTTAATTGTTTAGCCTTCTTCCTGGCTAGGACCCATGTCTGCACCTTGCAGGAGGACTAAGGTCTGCTGGGTTCCAGTTACCTGTCATGGTCAGCACAGATTTTCTATAGCTTGTCAAAAGGCTTCTGTTTGCTTCACCATATGTGTACTGTGCAGCAAGGCACCAGCATACTGCATGAGCAGCACAGCCTAAGGAAACACTGAGTGAAAAAGCACAGCACTTAAAGCCCAGAGTAAAAAAGTTCTTCTGAGACAGGATACGTGTAAATAATTAAATTCTGAGGAGCCAATACTTGTGAACATTATAGATAAAGGACAAATTTGTGACTGGGATTTGGGAGCCTTTCACAGTAACACTGGAAGCTGCAGCTCCAGGGAAACTGCTCTTAGCAGGCCAAAATTTAAGGAAGGTAGAGCAACATTTTAACAGAATTGGATGAAAGAGAAGGATCAAAAGACAAAGGAGACTTGATAAACACAATTCTAAAACAGATTTTTAAAAAATCATATGTAACTGTCTATATCCATGTTGATGCAAAAGGTATGTTAATAACCATGAGTCAGTAAAAAGACATATGAGCCCAGTGTATTTGAACAGTTTCTGGAGTTAGCAGCAGTGTGCACAAAATGGATAAAGAGGGACACAACCACACTAGCCTGGAGATTTTGTTCAAAGGAAAATATCAAAGCATTTTTTCAAAGAAAGATGACACTGCTAAAATTACTAAGTCTGAAAGCAAATGGAAGGTTTTAAATTTTACATTAGATAAAGATGCACAAGTCACTGTGGTGCTATCGACACTGTTCCAAGCCCTGGAAAAAATCTCATGACTGAGACTCAGTGCTGAGATGGTGTTTTCTTCACCATCACAGGATCTAAGAATGGGCTTTAGCTTGAACAGAGACACTTCAATGTAAGGGTAAACCATGAAGTCAAACTCTCTATGGAGCTTTGTCAAACTGGGTCAAGGATTTAGTTGCTTTATGTTACTTTCTGATGGCTAGCATGTAAAAAAAAACCCCATGCTCACATTAAAAGGCATTGTTAAATCTATGTGATTAAGTGATTCCCAGTGCAGTAATATAACTTGATTTCCAGATGATAATCCAAAGAGCTCTGTATCTCTTGTGAGGTCTGTGACATAACTGACAATCCAGACACATCTGAACTGAACTCTGAGTGTCCTGGGACAGCAGTGAGAGCACAGACACTTTGGGGAGGTTTTAGTTGCCTTTTAAAGTAATTTTAGCAACATTGATGCATCTTAACTAAACTTGAACTGGTTCTTTATATATTCTAGATTACTGAAGGCACTGGGCTGGCACACAGAACACAGTGCATGTTCTGTACAGAGCCAACAAGAACTGCATCCACAGAGTGATAACTTAATGCTCTTTAAAAAGGAGGGGAGGCCTAGATATCTTTTATGTTGAGTAACAAAAAGTCTGTACATGTTCTGCAGTCCAATATGCACTTTTCTGAAGTGGTTTTAATATTTGGCCTTCCCCTTAAATAGCTGATTATCTGTATGGAACTCATCTTGCTTGGTGCTTTTGACAAAGTGAAATGCTTTGACACTGGCAAACAAGTGAAAGCACAGGAGTTTACACAGGCTGCAAAGAAGTATGTGTTTAGATGTAGCACCACAAGCTTCCATTACTGTCAATTTAGAAGAGGCAGAGAGTGTCAGAATAACTGAAAACATACATAAAAGGCTGCAGATACAGTTCCTGATCTGTATTTGTCACTCTAAAATGACAGAATGGCAAATGAGACACTTGGTAGCAATTCACTCAGCTGAAAAACTATTCTTCTAATGTTAGGAATTGAAGTCAGAGCCACAGGGAACTGGAAGGTGCCCAGAGACAGCAAGACCTGCTGTCTTATAAACTGGCACATCATAATGAGGATGGCATAATGCACAGCTACCAGCAAACAGCACAGAGAGCACAACAGCGATTCATCCAGTCCCTAACCATCCCCAGTGCATGCTTTAGACATGCAGACAAAACTTCTATGACACCAGAACAGAGAGGATTAAGAGGCACTGAACCAGGGATTTTGCTTGACAAGACATCAAAGAGGTAACAGCCACAGGAGGATCAGCAGGCTAATCGCCAAGACACAAAAATCTGAGAAGCAAAACCAGCTTGGCTATAGCAAGGCAGATCGTGGCACAGTACAGAACACCTAAGACTGACAGACCGATTCTGTAACTGAGCATCACTGGTTGGTAACTTATTTATATATGCTTTTTTTGAAACAAGGCAGCAGAACTATGATTCTGAAAACCTCTGCTCATCAGCCAGCAGGCCTAGCAGCTGTGTAAGTTACTCTGGGGACCTTGCTTGTAAAGCTCCCAAGCCACCAGAAGTTCTGCTGCTAGAATACACAGGAGCTCCTCACTGTCCACAGGGACAGGCCATTTAGCTTCTAGCTTTGCAAGCCTGCCTTTAAGACAAGGACCATTGAAAGATACAGCAATTTCAATTCTGTTAATGTAGAAGAGGTATGTAACTTAAATGGTAGGGTACACACGAGATCCAGTCCCTATTCCAAGGGACACTGGTTTAATGCACTTCAGAGTTAGACAATTGAACCTTACTGTCATTCTCAATAGGAAAAGATGATGACACAAGAGGGTAAGAAATATGTGTTCAGGAGTCTGTTAGATGAGGTGAAACTGAAGCTGTATATTCCATATTTTGTATAAATATCATCTTTCACAGATAAGAAAAATATTCCCTTTCCTTCACTTTTAGAATGGATGCCACTGGTCAGTATAGATGTTTGGATTAGATCACAATTACAGTCCAAATTTAAGGTGCCTAAGCAAATTGGGACAGGATTTTTAACATATTTTTGTTTGTAATGTAGCTTTTTCTACAGCTAGTTGTAGGAGTTTCCTGTGTGGGTTTTTGTGGCTCTTATTCCAACAAACCAAGCATAAAGCACTTAATATCCAATAGAGTCTGGACTTCTCTTTAGAGATCAGGTGGTAATGATACAGATTAACTTTTGCCTAATGATGCTAGTCTTCCTAGGCTGTCTCCACAATCAATGGATCTGACAGCAATTCAAAGCAGGATGTTAATTTAGATTATTTTCTTCTATGGCATAGTGATGTCATATATGAAAATGGCCAACAGCTTACATCAAAAGGAGTTGCAAAATGCAAATCATAGTGAGAGACCTACTGCCAGAGGCTGTGAGAGTCTGCATCTCTACTAAGAAAATCTTAGGGACCTGCAAATTCAAAAGCATTAAGGACCTCCATTATGGGAGAAATGCAGCCCTTTGTGTAAAGGTAAACTTTTGTGAGTGTTGACACGCACTTCCAGCAAGTTTAAATGACAGGATTTGCTACACCTACATTTTTGTGTGTGCCTGTCAAACCCTAAATGACAAATAAAATTGGAGACAACAAATGGACAAGTTGGGAATTGAACCCAGATTTCTTCCTTCAGATAAGCGCCGTTCTCCATCACTACACAAGTGCTCTGCTGAAAATTATGTACTAACCCTACCAATTTCACTACAAGGAATTTATGATGAAGAGGATAGTGTGGGGAAAAGCACAAAGGTGACTGAAAAAAGAATTAAACAAACTGATTTTTCAGATTCATTATGTCCATGAGATATCTTTTACAAACTTTCCAGGAGTTTGCTGTTCATGTGCAAGGTGCATCATAAAAACATATATTCTGTTTAGTGAGAAAGAAGAAAAACAAAGGCTGCAGAGTGCATTAAGCATTTTTCTGCTGCAAATATAGGCTACAATACTCAGCCAAGGATAGGTTGCAGAAGCATTTTCTAATTGTACTGTGAACAGATGAATGCTCACCCATTCACACATAGCACAGCCTTACCTGTCCCCACCACACACTCACACCAGCACTGCAGCTTATATGTAGCTGTTTAGGCTTCCATTTCAGCTCTATCACTGCTGCATAAGTTGTTTTTATTGAAGCAATGACACACAGGGTTGCCTCTTACATGCCAGTTTGGTACTGCAGGAGAGGATTAAGACATTTTCTCACTGCTAAGTGAATTGCTTACTGAAAATTATTTTAGTGGATAATGAAACAAGTCAGGAGAACTGTGACAAGTTAAGAGAATCTTGCCGCTTTTTAGCATTTCCTTTAATAGGCTAGTAAAATTCTGCAACTAATCTGTAACACTGTACTGTGTGCTATATATTAAATGACCTATTTGATTCACTCCATGTGCCTATATATTAGGATATCAGAATAGTTTTACAGTAAAAAGTGCCAAAATGCAAGATAAAACAGGTGGCCAGGGACACAAATACAACAGGTGGCTTTGGGGACTTGTTAAGTCATGCACATGTCCATGCCTGCTTTTGACATTTTAATATGCCTAAGAAAGGAAATAGATGTGTAGGAATAATCTCAGAAATTGAAGTTCAAAGACAAAAATATTATTTACTTTAAAGAAAAGATAACTGTTCTTGCCATCAACAGAATATAAACAAAGTTAAATAAAATAATATAGCTGGAACTCTATCATTTTAACCAAGCACTTTGATAACTTTAAAACTTCAGTGAATTTCAGGAAAAGTTCTTACTTTCTATCTGTTTCAGCTGTAGGGATGACAGAGAAGTTTAAATGCATTATTACAATGAATAAACAAGTAACTTCAGTATTATTGCTTTTCGGAAAGGGGAAAGTAGGACAATTTTCAGTTGTTACAAAACACCGGATGAACGCTGCTTATAAACAGCAGTCTAACTGGGAAAGCAGAAGCAGAAAAATATATAACTAAATTTTAATAAAAACTTGTAAGTATTAGCAGATGATGCAACTTTGCATATTCTTTGCATATTCTTTAACTTACTAAGCTTCCCTGAAAATTCGATTTTAAAAAACTGGTTTTTTTTATTTTAAAATAATGAAATGCCAGAAAACTACAAAAAACATGCCATAAGTTAATGAGTTGGAATAGAGGGAACGAAGAAATGTTGACACAGAATCTCTGCTGACAGACACTCAGTGATCATGACTGAAGAGAATTTGAGCTGGATCTGAAAAGACTTGCAAGTGACAGCTTTAACAGGGATACTACAAACTGATATAGCTACAAACCGGCCCTAAATAAGAATCTTCTGGAGCACTTTGTCTGCAAATGTTTTTTTCTAAAACATATCCAAGTTCTACAGCCTGCAGACACATAGCCAGTATTCTGTGGATAAATCAAAATTAATTGGGAAACTGTCATAGAAGTTAAAGTTATTATTTAAAGCTACTTACAGGTGCAAAGAGAATATATCTTTCAGGTTGGGTGGGGCTTTGAGCAAGCTGGTCTAGTGCGTAGCATCTCTGCCCATGACAGGGGGGTTGGAACTGGATGATCTATAAGGTCCCTTCCAACCCAGACCTTTCTATGATCCCATGATTCAGTTATGTATATTTGGCTTTGAATCTGCTTAAGATGACTGGTTTCTATCTTGCTTCAGTCTATAAAATCAGACAGAGATATAGAAACTAGAGTTGTTAAACAAAAATTATTTGCCATGCTCACAGGTACCTTTGAGAAGAAATGGAAGGAAAATGAGGCTTGACAACTCAGGGGCTTGTCTGAGGATTTGGTTGGCTTCCCTCATGATGTACTATCAGCAGCAGATTGCAGAGCAGATGGAAAAGAACTAGACTTCAAGCTATGTACAAATTATGAAATTGAGGAGATTGTTTCTTTACTATATTACTTGAAAACTGTATATAAAGAATAACTGTGTCTAGGGCCAGTCACTTGACAGGAGCTGGCATGTAATTGCAGCAGAGAGTTTCACATGGAAAACATAGCAAAGAAGACAGCCTGTTCTTCCACTCCTTGGCTGACAAAGCAAACACCTTTGCTGTGACTTCTTAACCATCCAATGGTTGATACCAGTCCAACATTTGATATTACTTTGCCTGGTATTGTACTGACTGCTTTATTTTCTGGTCTCTACAATACTCAACATTTTAAATAAAATTATCATTGTAATATAAAGGGAAAAGTGACAGAAGGTTTTTATTGATTTTACCCTCAAATCAACAGCTCTCTATTGCAGACTGTCCATTTTACAATACAGCCTTCTTTTAATGTCTTGCAAATGAGTTATCAGAAGACAGACACATCAGAACCACACACTGTTCAGGTTTTTGCTCCACCACAGTCACTTGCAATACAACTATAAGACACACAAATGAAAAAAATAAAAATTTGTGGTCTGAACTTCATTGAAAATAATATTCTTCTGATTTTCCCTAAGGAGTAGCACATCTCCAAACAATGGAGAGAGAGAGAGATGCATGCACATGCCTTTTTGACATCCAGACACTAAGTTTTGATGCTTCTGGCTACATTTTCAAGGTCAGTTAGTTACAAATACTACTGAGTTTCATCTCAGCTACAGACTTTAAAAGAAGTCTCAATTTCAGCTGGTAATTCTAGGATTCCCTTGAAGAGTCCACTTGTCTCTTGAGTCAATGGAGAAGCATGAGCACTTTACAGACATAATTCATCTGATTTGTCTTACACATCTGCACTGGGTCTGGCTGTGATTGAGTCAATTTTCTTTAGAGCACCTCTTATGGTGCTGTCGTTTAGATTTGTGACCTAAAGAGTGCTGATAACACACTGATGCTGCCTGTTAGCTTACCTTGTTAACATGCAACACCACCTCTGAATCAGATTAATCATCTTCTGGGGTTTTCAGTTCCATTAAATGCAAAAGTAGTTAGTTAAATGCAAACTCTTCTTTATTGGATTCTTAAACTATGAAATATGACCCGATATGGATTTTTATGATTTAAGACTAACACAGTTCAGATTTCTAGAGTGAAGGTCTAACATTCCTTGTAGGCTTACACATATCCCAAACTGCAACTAAAACCAGTGACTTCAGTTAAGATATGTAGTCCGGAAAGTACAATTCTAACTGAAAAAAAATACCTCTAAACTTATACATAAGATTGAAAAATATACTTCCAAATAATGTAAAAGATTACGTAATAAAACATTGTCAATAAGAAACCTTTAAAGGAATGAGCAAACTTCAGTTAAGATTTCATTAAAATATTATGTTAAATCTAAAGCTGAAAATATGACAGCAAGACAGATATAATTAAATAAACTGTGGAGTAAATATCTTTGTCTGACACTCAATGTGGAAAACATTTCAAAATGCTACTCTTCAATGATAATTTGATCTAGAAATAGTTTTATACTGACTGAAAATCATCATCCCCATGATACTAGCTAAAACAAATGGGGTCCTTAATAAGGATACCTTGAGATCTTTACCTTGGATGTGCCCAAGCTTCAGGAACACCACCACTATATTTTACAGTATTTCTTGAGTTTACATATTGATTATGTGGGAGAATTTGTAACTAAACTGATATTCTACACTGATGAGTGGAAGTAGAAGGTTGCTGAAAGGCTTGGCAGAGTAATTCTAAACCCTCCTCCCTGCTCAGGAACAGTGCAAAAATTCTCCCTGTCAGCTGAAGCCATGAGAATGCTTAGAAGCAGAAAAGATCCAATGTAACTCTTCAAGTAAAACCAAATATTTTAAGCCTCATACAATAATATTTGGTCTTTTAAAGGATAAGATAGAAATAGTAAACAGCTCACTTTCAAGCAGCAATGCTCACACCACTAAGAAGGTACAAGGCAATAAAGTAATGTGAGACCTAATAAGTAGAAACTAGTCACTACAAGGAGAATATGATTAAATGATCATATTTCAGGACTCTAAAACCTTATTTTTAATCAGCATTTATGGACACTTTACCTTAAACTTATATTATTTTTCAAAATAATTATTTTTCTAGCTATATGTCATATATATTGCCCACTTTTTTTTAAATGTCTTTTTCACATGCGCTCATGAACAAAAACGTATATGCCTATCTAACTACAGCTTTAAATCAGATATAATACTGCACATCTCCATTGTTACACACATTGGGTCTGGTTGAGATAGACTTTAATTTCATTTTCACAGCCGATGCAGTGGTGTGCTTTGCATTTCTAGCTACAGGAGTGCTGGCAACACGCTGATATTTTGCCCATTGCTCACACAGTATCAGGGCTGTCTCTGCAACCTAACACTCACAAGGCCAACAGCCTGTAGACAGGCAAGAGGTTTGGAGGGGAGACAGCTGGGGCACCTGAACAGCCTCAAAAGATACTCCACACTGCATGCATCATACTCAGTCATAAAAGGGAGGGTGGGAAGGAGAAGGGAGGGATATTTAGAGTTGTGGTGTTTGCCTTCTGAAGGCATTGCCATGTGTACCAATTCCCTGGACATCTATCTGTCTGCTGGCGTAAAATGGTGAATAAATTTCTTCTTTTTTTTCTTCCCTTCCATATCTGGCTTTTGCTTTTTTTATTAAACTATCTTTACCTCAACCCATGATCTTGCCCATCTTATTTCCTTTCTGTCCTCCTGAGGGTGGGTGCTGGTAGCCAGTCAAAATCAGCCCTCCACAACATATTCTGTTCATACTGACTTTGTAGTAATGAAAAGATTCCACAACTGATAAAGTAGTAAGTACTCTGATTTAACATTAATTTAAATATTCCTAAGCAACATTTCAAATACAAATCGTAATGCCAAATTTCTGGAAGGACTTTCAGAGATCCCCAGCATATACATTAATCATACTTATCTCTCAAATACATACTGTTAAATAACATTAGAGTTCTTTTTAAAAAATAATTACCTTCATTTGCTAATATAAATTATTTACCAAACCAAACTGCTCCATAAACTTTCATTTTCAGATTTTTTTCCAGTTTCTCTTAATCTAGGTAGAAGGGCTGCATTCGTACACATAGTCTAACTTTGTATCATCCCCTTCTGGCCACTGTCTGGGACATTTATAGCATTTACATCCTCAGTTCAAAATTTATGAAGCGGAAAACTTCACAATTATATTTATGATAAGTGTGTCAACCTAGTGAGAAATTTTAACATTCCACAACAATGCAGATGATCTATAAAAACACTAAAAATAAGTATCACCATGAATATGGGATATCTCCTGCAATGTTTAAAGAACATTTTCTTGGATTTGTTTGAAGCCTGTTCAGTCAGTAGTCTGTCATATTTGTGAACTTAAATCCCATTTCTTGTTCTGTACTGAAAATGAAAACAAAATCCTCTGCTAGATAAGAGAAAAAAGAATGGATTGTGACACTGTCTCTTTTGATTTACTGGTTGTACAGGCACACTGTGCATTACACTGAGTCATCTCTTTAATTTCCCCAAAGATTCTATCTCAGAACTGGCAGGAGATCTCCCCCTTGCAGGAATCCAGTTCCACTTTTTCATATCCAGTTTTCACATTTCCTATTATACTGGAGGGGGGGGGGTCATTTATCAGCACTTAAAACTGGTAAATTTTTACTCTTTTCTGTTGTGACCAGAACTCAGCTGTTCTACAGGTGATCCTTTATCCCAAAAAAAACCCCAGACAAGTAACATTGCAAATACATATTACACACTTTCCTACTTTTATACTTCTCATGAACATATAGAATAAATTAGGTTGGAAGAAAACTGGAGATGACCTAATGCAAACTCCTGTTCAACTCAGGGTTGATTTCAACCTGAGCATGTTGAGGGGTGTGGAAATCTTCCCTCAGCAGGACAGCACAGCCCAAACTGTTGCTGAGGTTGGAGACCTCCCCATCTGCTGTGGTCAGAGGTGAGGAGTAGCACAAAGGAGAAGTACTGCTGTCCTGAAGGTGCCACTTGGGAAACTGTTTAGAGTTTCATTAGGATATTAGTACAAATATTCCTGCCCTCTTTTGCAGCTTGGATGACCAATTTCAGGAAGATTGACAGGAGCAAGAATGCCAAAAGAAAAGTTTGCTTCATGTTCTGCATATTTTAAATATGTTTCAACTGATCAGATTTGGAATGACAAATACTATTCATCTAAATTTGAAGTAATAGTTATACCTCCTTTTTATTATTTTTTTTTTTTTTTTGTCAGAAGTGTATCAGTCTGCTACATTTTTGTGATAAGCATTTTGAACTGATGAAAATTTCAGTTTCTGAAAATTTCAGATGAATTACATTCATCTTGGAAGTAATCATGTTGTTAGATAAAGAAAAACGCAGTTGAAAGTACAACCAAATGTGTTAACTGTTTTTGGACAGAGAAGCCCACAAATCTTGTTCAACTAAGATTTACCAACAGAATGATAAATAAAAAGCTATAATTTTGGATAGTTAATGTCAGTATTGGTGGTTGGCACCAATTGATGGTGGATAGGAACTCACCATCACCTTTAGTTTATTATCTTATTGTAAAGCTTTTATACCTTCTCTCTGTGAGTTCCCAGGGGCAGCTTCTCTCAACACTGACTCCTTTTCTCTTTCTTCCACATGGCTGCCTGACTCCTTCCTATCCCTAGCACAAAAACCTGACTCCAACTCTCCCCTCAACCAGTGAGCCCACTCTTTTATAACACCCATCCTTACTGGACACAGCTGTGACCTATTAAAGGCAAGGCTGTTCCTACTCTTTGGTAATTAGTACAGCTGCAGCTCCTCAGGGGTGGGATTGCATTCAGCACTATCTCTATTCTCTCACAATCCATCCTCCCACAAGTTAAGAAATCTTCACTAATCAGGCTTTGGTCTTTAACTGAACTGCTGAAATAGAGAGAAATTATAATTTTTTTTAAAGTATGATGTATTTTTCTATCCCTCGTAAAGGAAAACAAGACTTTGGCATTAGTTTATCACATTTTTAGGAAGCTTTCCTAGGGCTAAGAGAACTCCTTCTCATTAACAGACCACTCAGGAGTGAAAGGAGTCCCTGCCCCCGTTGAGGAGCATACGAGTGTCCTCTGGAGGACAGTTGGATTCTTAACATGGTGTGGCTATGACACATTTTCATTTACTTTTCCAACATACTTTTTCACCTTGTGTTCTCTCTATTCAGTTGCAGGCTTGACAATATCTGGTAGACCCCACAACCATCCTGTAAGTAGTATGGCTGGCTGTAACAGTGAGCACAGTGCTGCCTTCCTATGCAAAGATACCTGCTGGAAGACAGCACAAGCCACCTGGCTTTTTCCAGACAGCAGAATAAGTTAGTGTTTGGAAAAGAAGTACATGAACTCTGCTGGTATCATGCCTTCAGTCTGCAAGAAGAACAGCCAGCAGAAGTTTTCTGAGGGTTTTGTATCACTTTTCTTAATGCCCTTGGTTATAGAGTCCTATCATGACATGCATCTCTCTTTATGCCCCTCAAAAAATATTTAGTTATTAGCACTTCCTTTTCTCACAAAATGTTATATGACCACCATGAGATAAAACTGAAATCTCAAATGAAAACTTATTTATAGAAAATACAGAAATAGACCCTTTTTCCCCACAAAATAGATGATCATTAAACCAAATAAATTATTGTTTTTTAAGTCAATGTGGATGTAAAGAAACGCCATATGATTTGGTCAGACCAGCAAGGTATAAAATAACTACACTTTAGATGCACTTCCTTATCAGGGATTTGTTTTCATTAAAAAAGGTCATGTTTTCCCTTATGGAAACTTTGTGACGTGTCTCCTCATTAAACAAATGCAAGCAGTTCACTTCAAAACACTGAAGAGAGAAGAGATTATTTTTGGAGTAAGACCAATAAGTCAATCCTATTTCTTTAAAAGCTGAATAGACTGTAGAGAAAGTCAGTGTTTTAAGTCCTTCAAGAGAGAAAGTAATCAAGAGAGTAGAGTTTTCTTGATCCCACCAGCAGTGCCAGTTTGGAACAAATATTAGCTTTCAATAATATCAGATGACCTCCAGGGCATAGAGAAGGTTGAAAATGCAATGGATCCTGTGTTACTGGAAGAATTTTTTCCCCCAGATAGTCTGGGGATAAACTCCCCAAGAGATGAGAAAGAGAAGTAATATACGATGACACATTTGACAGGCCAAATTTGAAACGCTGACATTTTTGTTCTTACTGTTGTAAGATACTGCTGCCATAGGTTTGTTAAGAATGTTTGAATCACTTTTCTGAGGTGTTTTCAAATAATTATAAGCACTATTGTCAGCTTGAATAAAATATATACAAAATATAAGGTAAAGATGGGGTCCATATCCAGTATTCTTCATCCTGAAGTACTTCTGCGCAGGGGTGCAATAATGCAAAATAATCTGACTAGATATAGAAGAGATCAGCTCTAAGAAAAATTTGGCAATGAAAAGGTTTGCTATAAGTCTGTCTTCTCCAGGGCAATGCAGGCACTACAGTAAACCTTCTTACTGCAAGGAGATTTTTGCCACAATAGAGGCCTTCATTATTAACTGGTAGTTCCTTCAGGAGTTGATGACTATGGCTGCAAAAAGAAATTTATGTTTAAGTCAGGCCAAGCGAGGAAGTGACTACTGCTTACTGAAATAAGAGCCATGAAACAATAGTGTAGCGAGTGCCAAAAAAAGAAGAGATACTGAAAGAGAGGAACTCATCTATTTGTATTTCAGACTTCGTGTGGTCTCTAGTCTCACTCATGAGTCTTTTCTTAATGGAGTGAACCTACTCAGAGCCAATCAGTTTATAGCTGGAGAAAAAGGAATGTTTCTTGAGTTTTGTAGTACTAATTTCAGACTCTGACTACTACTTTCTTGCAGATGCTGCTTACATAATTTTGTCCTTATGCGTGATGTCCACCTGAGGAGAATTTCTTTCATAGTTCATGTTTTAAACTACTTTTTAACTATATTTTGTCTATAATATTTGAGTTTCAATTTAAAAATAAGATATGTGTTGATTAACAACATTGTTTTTGATTTATGGATAAGGATTCTTGATGGCACTCATGATCTCCTTAAACAGGAAGAGGTGACTGAGAATTTGAAAAATTGAAGTTTTGGAGATAAGAGTGAAGACCTTCTTAGGTCTAGTCTGTTATCCCAGCACTGATCTTTGAGAAGGTTAACAGTTTAAAGTTTAGCACAGTAGATCGTTAATTTTCCAGATCAATCTGCCATTTCAAGAGCAGGAATACAAGCTCTGCAGGGGGGCAAAACACTTTCAATACAGTGGAACACCAATCTGCTGCCCTTCCAGTCTCCATCAGAGAATTTTTGACAGTAAGATCCTGAAGGTAAAACTGTGAAATAGCAAAGTGAAGCTGCCGCTCAGAAAGTAGGTGGTATAAGCCAACATGCTTTGGTTTAAAAAAAAATGTTTTAAAACAGATGAAGGTTCAACTTCTGACTGGGGAAGTGTTTCCTAGAACCAAGTTCTTCTGACTGGAGGAGAACTTTCAGTGGTAACAAAAAAAATATTTGGAAATTATATTTAGAGCAGCATAAAACAGATTTACCAGAGTACAAACAGCAAATGGAAATACTAATAGCAGATATCATTATCACTGTTTTTCAGAGCCTTGGTTTTTTACTTTGTTTGTTTACAGGTTCTAGAAACAAACATGTTTGTTGGTCATTAACTACTCTGTGAAGGTCCAGCTCCTTCTGTCTTAATTGGCATTCTTACAGTCTTAAGCAATATAAAGACAACTCACATGGTGATCTAAGGAAGATCCGTACTAATGATGAATTTGTAAAGTTAAATCAAAAATGAAGCAAACACACATTTAACCTGAATTATATTTTATAATCTAAATTACCTGAGTAATGTTCTTACTTACCTTCTAACATCAGTGTGTCTGAGGCATTCTGAGCCTGATTTTATGCAATTTCTTTATGGAAACAAGACCAGGTCACCTCTGTTCAATAGCATTGCTCCCTCCTCTCCTCTTGACAATATTTTTTACAATCTTCTTGAATGATATTGACTACAGTGCATTTTCACTCTTTTTACAATTCTAAATATTGCATTGCATTAATAAATACAAATTATTAAAGGCAATAAATAAATTACTCACTTCTGCACAGGGGTATTTAAGCTCATTTCAGACTGATATAATCAAAATAGGCTTTTGTTACAACATTTTGGACAGAAAGGCTGTTATGATCAAAATTAATGTTTCTCAAAATCTCAAAACATAAGTTCCTTTAAGACAATCCTGTACAGAACTCACACTGTTCTTGTGTTAGTAGGACTGCAACCTTGATCATATCCAGGCAACTTTGCCAGAAAATAGTTTTGTAAATTCTGCTTTTCACCAAATCAATACTGCTGTTAACAGGAAAGGCTGAGTAACATAGTAACTGCATGGGTTACTATTTAATGTCAACAACACTTAAAATGGTTTGTGCAATGAGTTTTTAAACAACTGCATTACATGGCCATAAGATAGCCTAAAATATCAGTATGATATTCATTAATTTATTCTGACAGGATTTCATTAGTGGAATTGAAAGGCATCATGTTACTAATCTGCTAGGCTTCCCTAAAATAACCTGACCAATGAGATTAGGCATTTATGTGTATACCCTGTCCAAAGGCTTTTATCTTGGATCCATTCCAGCCTTGAAATAGGTCCCACTGAGAATTATTTACTTCCAAACTGGTAAGAGTCAATAATTCTAGAAGCTCAATTGAACTGTTTCAAGTCAATGAAATCTTACAAATAGGTTCAAAGTTTATGGTGCTTGCTTAGTATTATCAGGTTACAGAAGTCAATAATTTTTACAATGCTTTGAAATTTTCAGCTAACCCTCTTTTTATCTGTGTCCTAACCTTTTAGAAGCCTACACTCAATATCTTAATAAAACCATAACATAACTGAAGTAAAAAATATTCCAGCAACTATAGTATTTCCATGGGTTTGTTAATTACAAATAAGAACAAGTACTGAGACAAAATATGCAGCAATGATCCAATGAAGGGACAGGTCTAAATACAAGTTGCATTAAGGATGTAAGGAGTACATTATAGCACATAAGGAGTAGTGAAATACATAACTGGCCCCTACATTCATGTGACTCCCAGAGAGAAAGAGAGAACTTAGGTATTTTACTAGCAGTTAGGTACTAAAATATACTTTTTGGTTTTAAAACAAATTGTGCTGCAAGCTGGCTGCTATAGTCAGCTAAAACAGAACATTTACCTTCATGTGTATCACTAAAGCTAATTACATCAGAAAGTGTGTACTTAAATTAAGCATGATTTCCTGAACCACAGTATACTGGTAAAACCAAGTTCTTTAGAAGCAACCTAATGATTCTGGCAAAACAGAGGCTTTTTCTTATCAGTCACTACACAGCAGATGTTTTTAAGCTGGCTTAGGTGATCAGTCTGCAGAGTGCCCTCAGCATTCATATAGGAAAAGTGAACAAAACCAGAATCGAATAAAAAACAACCAAAAATATTTTATAATAACTGTTACAAAACTACAACCATTACAGGCCTAGTTCTCCACTACTTTGTGTCATATATGTAGGGCTTCACAGAAAGTGAATATAAAGTTACTACGGAAAGTTGTATAAGTTTTCTTTGGCAGATAACTGGACTACTCTCAGGACAAAAACTCCTTACACACATAGGTAAACAACACAAACTAAGAACAAGTCATATAACCATGTCAGGAACATACAAAAACAGAAATAATATCTAAGTAGATATTATCAACAGTAACAAAGCAAAATGTAACACCAGGTATTCATGTCAAGAATTCCATGTAGAGACTTGCTTGAAGAAAAGACATGTAACTAAAAGTCACAAACACTGGATCAGATAGACAGCTAAGGAGATCAGAATAGTTCCTTGGATTCACAAAATTAAACAACTCATGGTTTCATCTCAGCTGGCTCTCCTTTAAGTGGACTTCTTATATTTTCAGGGTCATGTAAGTTGCAAATAAGCAGCAAATCCAATTTGATCAAAAAGGGCTAAAGTTGAATATAGGCTTCTAAATTCACAAACACCATTCTAAAGGCTTTAATCTAATCAATCCAATAGTAAACTACCTATTTCTAGACCAACAGAAAGGGTAAAATTAAAAAAAAATGCAGAATTCAGGACATTAATAATTAATGAAGTAGATGTGTAAGCAAAATATCAAAACAAACAGTATCTGTTCCTGACTGATTCACTACTGAAAAGAGTTGTCAAATAAAATATTAAATACATAGGTATAGCTGTAGTACTACATGGAATTGTCAGTTTCAAAATAAAACTTCATTCATTGATATACAAGTATATTGAATGTATTAATTTAATTACTACTACGTGTTAGTTTTATGGGTCAAACTAGAGCTAAAAGACTATCAATAATTTAAAGTTACAGTAGGTAATTCAGAATCTCTGCACAAGGCCATGAAATACTGTAAATAGGTACCAACTGGACTGTCTAATTTATATTCACTGATGAGCAGACCTTACCTTTATCTCATTTCATTGAGACACATTAATGATAGAGCTTATCCAGTAAAGAAAAGGAATCTCAATATGAGATAGATGGTGATCATTAATAGTGCACATTACCTTGCTGTTGTACTGCATGCAGACTGATTTCACCAAATACTAGCTTTAACATGTAATAGAAGGCTCAAACAATAATACTTAAGAAAATTGCTGCAAGATGAAGAATGTAATATCCACAAATTTGGGGCTGTTACACATTTGAATATGCTCTGCTGAAACATCCTTATCAGCGAAGCATTCAAGGGCACTTTAAACTTACTGTAATTTAGGAATTAAATACACATACTTTCTCATGCAGACCTAAAAACAACAATAATTTTACTGAATTTTCCCTTTTACTACATTTTACAGCAATTGGCACTGTGTACAAATCTCTGTTATTAACACAAATGTGGGGGAAATTATATTGATTCCTTTATTCACATTCTAATTCCTGAATCTTTATCTACATTTTTTATTTACATGCTTAGTTCTGTCATCTCAGTCTTTTGGTTTTCTATTATTTTTCTTTATGCCACCATGCCTTAGGCCTGCTTACACTGTGGATTACAGTACTGAAATGTAAACCAGGAGATGCTGACACTGCAAAAATGCCTGGCTGAGGATGAAATAATTCTGTTATGAATTAATATTCCAGACACAGATAGACCAAAGAAACCACATGGAACTGACAAGAGATAAATAAGATCATACTGCTAGAATCACTTGCCTTGCTCTAGAGAATGCCAAAATGAGAAGGGCTGACATTCCCACTAACATTTCAAGCTTCCAGACATAAATAGAAATAATTTACTTTAACTTCTTGTAGACAAACATTCACTCACAAAACCACCAAATGTAGTTGAACAATTTAACAGATGCCATTTTAAATGAATCCTAAGGCTACAGAAAAAAAAGACATTGGTTCCATACATACTAGGACAAAGGTACAGTTCTAGTCAAATTCTACATCCTAATAGGATATGGAACTTGATGTGTTTATCTCAGAACAGTTCAGGTTGTTGCTTATGTTTTTGGAATTGGCAAATTCCGAACTAATTCTAATGACAGAAAAGAATTTACGTATCTTTAGCATAATACGTATTTTGTTTTCCAATAAATGACAGCCTGGGTTTCACCATCAAATGAAAAACAGCACAGCTGCACCAAAGATCAGATGCAGTTAGGCATTTGTGAATGTTTCAAAGAACCAGAGAATCAGGGAATGATTTGGGCTGGAGGGGACCTTAAAAATTGTCTGGTTTCAAACCCCCTGCCATGGGTGGGGACACCTTTCATTAGTGGGTTGCTCAAGCCTCCATCCAACCTGACTCTTCCAATAATGGGATATGCACAACTTCTCTAGGCAACCTGTTCCAGTGTCTCACAGCCCTTATCAAGAAACAATTCCTCCTTCCATCCAATCACTTTCAGTTTAAAAGTGTTGACCTTTCTCCTGTCATTAAAGGCCTTGGTAAAAAGTCTCTCTCCACCTTTCTTATGATCCACCATCAATACTTTGCTGATGGTGCTGTTCCAGTGGAGCCAATTCAAACATGTAATAGGCACAAATACTGAAAGGCTTCTATAGGGTCTTCCCGGAGCCTTTCAGTATTTGTGCCTATTACATGTTTGAATATCCCATTATTGTCTTCACAGGAGAGGTGCTACAGCCCTCTGACCAACTTTGTAACTCTTCACAGACCTGCTCTAACAGGTCCAGTGTCTGTCTTTTACTGCAGACTCACAACTAGACACAGTATTCCAGATGGGATGGCAAGAGAATTGAGTAAAGGAGCAGAAACAACTCCCTTGGCCTGCTAGCCACACATCTTTTGATGCTGCCCGCAGTAAGACTGGCTTTCTGGGAGGCATGTGCATATTGCTGGGTCATGGTTTTTTTTGGTAAGGCAAGCATTTTTTTGGATAATGTAAGAAAGGAAACCCAAAGATCTTTCCTGCATTTTTATTTAGAAAAATGTCTAGCTTTAGAGCCACTGACAGCAAAAAAACTTAATAAAAAACTAAATACTGACATGCTTCATACAAGCAACAGTGTTTGCATCACTTGAACCAGGTTAAGACTATTAAGCTTCTTTGTTGCTGCCAAGTACGGCAGATAGATCTGTTATCTCCCTAAGAACTTGTCATAGTGTCTCATGGTAAAGATGTTTTTACATTCTGTAGTCATTGGTTAGTAAAAAGTATTTGCCTGAGATCACTAATAAATTATACATGTCACCTGTATGCAGCAGCTTAAAGTCTGATTTTATAAATGGTCTATAGCTTAAAGATGACTAGTTCTCCTCAGTACTTAAGGGCCTGAACTTGACCTCAGCTTCCTGGTGGAGCCTATTTTTAACAAGGCAGTGAATGCCCTGCCAAGTCTTCCTACAGCTGCTTGACAAATTTACGAATTAGTCAATTAACTTTATATGCATGTTTAAGCTCGCAAAAAAAGATAAATTTCCAATTTTTAATAAATTAATTATTCCAATGCTCATTTTTCCCTGAAATAGGGGCAAAACATTGATATCAGAAAATTTTCTGATGGAAGACGAAGTCTAAAAAACTCAGTTCCAAACTTTAGTTTTGAAAAATATCTTCTATGCTGTGTTGTGGACTATCCTGCTATCAGAGAAGATTCACTACAACGTAAAGTTATATTGGTGACAAGGAATTATGAAGACAGGAGTTATCCAAACTACACCTCCTATAATCCCATAAAGCACCACAGTGACCTAGATTTATGCAAGCTGTAATGGAAAATCCTTTTAAAAGCCACAATTTTTAAACTATTTTTCCTTAAAAGTTAAAAAAAATATAGTGTCTTTTTGAAAATTTTAATTTAGCAGAAAATACAGTTTCTGTAGAAAATTCTTAATTAAAACTTTTATCCAACTGTACTACAAATTTATGGGGGTTGGTTGGTTGCTTTTTTTCCCCTGTCTGGAGTACCAGATTTTGGTCAAACAGCACACTTCAAGAGCCACAGGATTTCCACCTCAGTTTAGCTACAGTTGTCTTGACAGCAGACGTCAAGAAAAATCTGCCGCAGGGAAATCAGACACATATGCAGAACAAATTTGGGGAAGACTTCAGGAATGGCAATGTGCAAGCATTTTTAATGACATACTGCAGGAGTGCTGAAAACAAGTAGTTCAAGAGTTTCAACTGACTGTTGAAACCAGTAACTTTTGTAAATACAGACACGTCACCCAAGTTCTCTGCCACAGTTTCTGCAGTAGATTTAGTGGCTGATAGAAGATATAGCTACACAAAGGATGCATCTCCTTGTAGCTTAAAGAAATTACGTAACTGCTAAAGGGAATTACTTTTATTACTACAAAATATATTTATTAAGAGATTAGAATTACTTAAAGTTGCTGTAAGGCCTCATTAATAAGGTATCAGTAAGAAAACATAAGCAGACCTAACCTTGGGGTTTTTTCCACTCCAGTGGTCAAAATGAAACTAAGTAAAAGCATAAAATGAGGTATTTTGAACATGGACATCCATGAGTATCTATAAGGACATGTGAAGAAGTTCTATTACATGAAACCCAATTTGGAAATATTTATACTTTGCTATTTCCATTTCTCCTCTCTTCGCTCTTGGCCTCACGGAGTTACCCTCTCCTAGCTTTCAGTGTCTGAAGTGGCTTCTCAAGAAGCTTCCTATCTTCACTCTATTTTGCAGCTGTTGATGCCAAAACTCTATGTACATAAAGCATGAGTAAGATTCTCAACAATGCGCACAATTAGATATAAATGTACCTTTCCTTCTCCCATTACCTCTCCTGAATATATAAATCCACAGACCGATGATGCTGTTTCTTTTCTTTCTCAGTGGTCCACAGGCAAAAGGATATCCTTGGAATGACAGTATTTTCAGTCAGACTGTCCCTTTCAAAGCCTTCATTACTGAGCAGTAAATAGAAAAAAGCCCTAAAGCCTTCCTGCAAGATTACTAAAGAGAGGACATACCTTGCAAAATTAATGCTTTGTTCTGAAACTCAGTCATCTGATGTGCTCTCACAGAGCAACCCGGCTCTAAGCAGAATTCATTACCAGCTTCAGAGAAGACCATACTGTATTTTTACTCTACCACACTCTGAACTATTCACTTTATTTCAGTTTCAAGATGGTAACAGTAATACAGTGTTACCCTTGAACTTCACCACCTTGTACCGTGTTCAAGGAATTTGTTCATCAAAGTTTCTTGTTTCCTTAACTGGTTTCACCTGCAGGCATCAAGATCAAATTCTTTAAAATTAATATTCTGGGATGATATAAGCAGGTGGGGAAAAGCTCCTGGTGTAGATATCGCCACTATGCAAACCACAAGTAAGTCACATTTTGGTGGCAGACCTTTAATTTGATTGACAAATAGATTGAAAAACCTTTTAAAATGTTTTGAAAAGAAGCAAAAATTCCAAGTTCATTTGGCTTTTGTATATTAAGAGTTAGAAATAAGGGTACATGAGATGAAAAGCAAACAAAATATCCTCTGAAGTGCTGCTTTCAATGGGAGAATTCCTCCCTGGGTCAAAACAGCACTGTTGTCCAGCAGATTTAATAACTCCATTTTAGTGATGATGACACAAAAGATATATATAGGAGAGACTATACAATAGAGGTAATATGAAAAAAAAAAAAATTTGCTCTGCTTTGCTCCATTTCATTACTATCTGGGTGTAATAACAATTCTTTTTTCAATGACAGTAAGCAGAATTTTAGCTTTCTTTTGCAAGGTGTCTAGTGCCAGCTAAATTGCTGTTCTAATACATAAGGAGCAATAATAAATTCTAAGGGAGTTACCTGCATATAGATGTAACAAAGGGAAGAAGAATGCAGACTGGGACAATTAATCTATCTAAAGTCTATTAATTTCCTTTTATGGTGTTTTGTTTTATTTTATTTTATTTTATTTTATTTTATTTTATTTTATTTTATTTTATTTTATTTTATTTTATGTCCCAGAAAATAAATTCCATGTTATATGCATTTCCTCATGGGATTCTTCCTTCAGTGTAAACTGAAATCTCACCTGGTGCTGGCCTTGCAGGTACAATAATGTCATTAACTCAAGATGGCCATTGCCCTCCCCAACCTCATCCTGCTTTTTTTTTTTAACAAATTAGTCCCCACTTCTGTTTCCTGGGCACCACTGAAGATAATGCCATTTTTGAGGCTTAAGCTGAGCATTTAAGAGAAAAGAAAGTAAATAGCAGCAGAAGACATATAAGAAGAAGATTATAAATTACATAATTTTAAAAGGAGAAACAATATGATCAGAGGGTGTTATTAAATCTGTCTCCCAACACAAAATCTAGGAAACAGCCAATATAATTATCAGGAATTTAAAGTAAGCAAGTATTTTCCAGAGTACTTAATGTGAGCAAAAAATGCAGGTAGTTTGAAAAAGTGGAATTCTAAATTCACGTTAAGAATACCCATACTACTTGCAGTAGTATGTTTACTATTACTACTATAGAGGTGAAGATTATAGGTCTGAAAGCTATAAAAAATAGTATCAGCACTGAAGTTTTTATTTTTTCTGGGTCCCAGTGAAAACAAACATGTAGGAACAGTGTTTTATTTATGTATATGCTGGCAGCAACACTGACAAATAATTTATTAATGTCTTAATGTTCCTACTGGTACAACACAATTTCATCCAAGGACACTTTGGAAAATTCCACAGAGCAACTAACCACTGTTTGTTTGAAGTGCAGACAGTTTCAGAATATTTTTTTAACATGTTGTGGTACCACTGTGCATATTTTAACTGTAGCAAATTATGTCAATAACTAAAAATATTTTTCTCACCAAAAGAACAGCAGAATAATACAGTTCCTTGGAATTTTTAATTGTCTTTGGCACACAATATCAACAGGAAATCATAACTTGGTGCATCTATTAAAAAAAGATACTTTGCCAAAAAATAAACACTGTAAGTAGACAGGAATCAAAATTCAGTTATCTCAGTTTAGCCCATATTCTTTTCTGCAGTATTGCATCTAGAGAGTCACTGGTTTTCAGATGTCTCCTTTTATTGACCCACAGAACTTCAGAGAAACGGCACAAAAGGAAATTATTACAACAAGCCTAATGGCCTGGAAGCAACATGCTGCCTTACTTATGCTAAGACAAAACAAAACTGGAGCTTTCACTGCATATGATCAGATTTGTTTTACATCTCTCTACAGATCATCAGTTTGTTCACAACACAAATAATTTCCAAGGCTCCTGTGCAGCATGGTGCTGTTTTGGATCCTAAGACATCAGCTGCCTCCCAGTGGTAAGGAATATAGGAACTGACTGGAAAAAAAATTGAAACTGAAAGGGAAGGCTGACCACGACTGAGGTCCCAGCTTTCTACTCGGCTCCCACCTTCTATGCTCCTGCAGGGGCACTGCTGCTCACCCCAGTACTAGACTAGAGCCAGGCTGAACTCCCTCACACTCCCCAAATTGCATGTATTAAGGATGTTCAGTCCTCAGCATCTCTCTTTTTTCTTTACAGATCCAATCCTATTTTGCTAAGCAACTTGCTAACACAGATACAGGCTGCACAGGTCCCTCTTGACTAGCTGGAAGCAAGACCAGTCTGTGTTTACTCTCATTCTTTTGAGAAAGCTAGCAGTTAGTCCTAGCTTAGCACAGAGCCTGTTCTTGTCACTTTGACTTTATCGAATTGTGAAAAAGGTTATGTTCCATGACTTTTCCAAGCAAGGACAAATTTTGACCTGACAAGATAAAGTGGGGAAAAGTATTTTGGAATAGATATAGGTTCTCAACAGAAAACGGTTTTGATACCCAAGGTCAAAAAAAACCATACGACATTAGGAGGTAAGTTTTCACAGTGGGTGTCACAATAAGGGCCAGTCCTTCAGGAATGGTAGATCCCACCCATGCAGTGTTGAGTCCATGATGTATAAGCACAACAGGACCAGATTAAGCTCTGCTCTTCTGGAAGATGCAAACAGATGTGGGGAAGCAGAAAGAAAGCTTCCATCAAATAAGTAACAGTAAGGAACAGGACAATCCCAGTACTTCTTGACTGTGCCAATTAAAATGGTCCTGTGCAGATAACACAGGCAAGAGCACATCAATAAATTAGGCTATTCATGTGAAACACCTACAGATAGTAATAGATATTTCTTTTTTCTACAATATTGAAAAGAGAGAAGAGAATCAATCTGGTGGCCCTGAGGTGGTCTCAGAAGAGAAGTCAGACCATAGGAAAAGAGTCCATCATGTCTATATTTAAGAATTCAGCTAGATTTAATGCACCAGGTGAGTCATATGAATTCCTTTAATTATTTGAGTATATAAGAAACATTTAAAATACCTTCTTCTCTTGAGGTGATGAGCAAATTTTCTGAAGAATTTGTACTTTGCGTGGTTTGTGTGCAGCTCTGTAACCTGGATACTCCATTCAAATTTCCTGCCTAACAGGAGGTGGTGGCAGAGGGCTCTGTTTCTTAAGCTCTACTCCTTCCCCTCTTTGAATCGCTTTTTCAATTTTTCAAGTGGGAAAGCTCACCTCTAGTCAGAAATGGAAAAAAAAGAGGTTTCCTGAATTAACCAAGATATCAAGTAACCCTCAGTACCTCAGCCTGTCCCTGGTCCTTCCCTGAACCTTCCCTCGAGTAGTTGTCTCCTAAAAGGCAGGGCAGTGGCCAAACCAAACCAAATGATCAGCAGTCTCAAGGAAATTTCCAATTAAAATGGCAACTCACGCACAAATAAAGTCAGACTCCAAGGAGGAGCTAACAATGCAAAAACAGATTTTAAAACCAGTACAGGCACATCTCTTTGTAGCAAATTGCTTACTACTGAAGAAAATCTGTGGCCTGGAGACTTGAACTACACTTGTTGGTCTCTCACAGATATTTTCACTGCCCAGCTATGTATGCTCATTGTCCCTGTGATACTATCATTTCTAGCTAATGAATTAATTGCTTCCAATTAATTGACAGCAGTCTCATACTGTATTACTGAAGGATTACAAATTAAATATTAATTATGCTTCATTGTGCTGAAGAAATCAAATTAAACATAATCACACTCCATTATGAAGTAAGTACACTAGACATTTTCCAGAACAGATGCACACTGTCCAAATTATAGTCAATTCTGATATATTGTAAACAAGCTAAGGCTCATTTATTAAACTGAAAGTATCACACCTCCCACACAGAAATGCATGAGACAAATGTTTAAAGCTTCAAATTTTCACAGATGGTAGCAAGGAGAAAACACTCTTATAAAATAAGTATTTCATGCCTGCAGTCTTTAGCAGTCACTGGTATTCCACTGAAAGGAAAACAAAATTCCCACTATAGTTTTTCCTGTACCACAGTATCAGTAAAATTGCTTAATTGTCACTGTGAATTTCGTCTGACATCATGCAGAACTTCATCCACAACCACAGGTTGCCAGGTACCTAACTCCAAATTGTTAAAAATACATGTCTGAAAAAAAGTTTATTGGTTTTTCAGGAAAGAAAATATTCTTTTGCAATAAGGGCATCTGAGTTTGAAAAAACAGACAAAGAAAGCCTAGAGAAGTGGAGTACATCACTCAGGAAAAGGGCTTTCCTCCTCATGTTCCCTGAAACTTCACCTGCTCTGGGAGAGCAAGTGGAGTATTTTTGGAGGTAGTGGGAGGAAGAAGGATAAAGGAGAGACAGATCTCTCCAGAGCAACATTTTTTTTCTCTCAAAAGATTGACTTCAAAACATCTGATTGTCAGCTTACCTAGTGAATGGAAAATTTATTACAGAAGCTGAGCCAGATCCTCAGCTGATAAAGTTTATTTAGCTCCACTGATTTCAGTAAGAGGAGAGGTGAGCTCTCGAGGAGCCAAAACAGCACCTTTCTCAACAATATTGCCTATGGTCTTGATTCCTTTTAAAAAGGTATTCTAGGCATAAACAGCTGAGTAAAATTTTCTACCGAAAAAAAAAAAAAAAAAAAAAAAAAAAAAGAAAAAAAACCCCAAAACAACCAACAGAACCAAAAAAGAGCACGATCAGTAGTTTGAATAGGCTTCCAATGACTTTTTAGTCATCACTATTTCACTCTACCAGTTAACACTAACAACATGAAAAGGACCATTTCAGCATATGACAGACTTCATGTAGGTAAGTATTCTCAAAATATTCATGCAGTTGAGTCATCTCAAAAATTCTAATTCAAGAGCTGCACCAACTAGCGGCCATCTAGCAAACCCATGCATCATGTGTGGCAGCAAGAGAATACAATCCTTTAAAGTGATCACATCTGAGTGCAAAAACAAATCAATTTTTTACAAGGGATATCTAAAAGAATGTGAATTATTTTGCATTATATGATGCAGTCATGTACATTTTGTTCTGGGGTCCTACAAGTTCAGTTGTCATTGACCTGAAAACACTGCAAGTTTATTGTTAAAAAAATTGCAGATGGCACAGAGCTATACTGAAAAGCAGAGGCGTAATTATGTCATCTGTATCTTCTACAGATGTGTTCATTCATTACACATTACATAGTGTTCATTCAAATAACATTTTAATATTCAATAAAATAATCCTAACCTGTAAAACAAGATGGATATCATCTGCGAAAACACACTATGAGCATCATCACTGCTAACAAAACACAAGGTCCTAATGCAGTATTACAACCAATGGATAACAGCATCCCTGGGAATACAAGCAGAGGAATACCTATCAAGACTTCAATGATGATATTCCTTGTCAATATGGAGGTATTTTTGGACAGGATGTGTATTTTCAGAGTGCTGTTTGGGATTCTAATGCTCTGAAGTAAAACACGAACAAAAAAGAAAAAAAAAAACGTGTAGTGGAACTACTAGATAATCAGAGAGCTGTAAATCCTGCCTTACAACGACAGACTTAAGAATTTGTGTCTGTCTGATCAAAGCAAAGGTTAAGAGGGGACTTGATTACACCATACAAGTACTTACATGGGAGATTATTGATAGTAGAGAGCTCTTTAATCCAGCCAAAAAGCAAGTACCATCATAAACTGATGGAAAGATTAAGTTAAATACCAAAAACAGAATAAAGGTAGCAATGTTTTACTATTAAAAGAGTTAATCTTGTAAATGTCCTGGCTCCAAAAGTCTATGAATTATATATGACATAAACTGGTAGAATTTATGATGGAAAAGAGAGATGCCTCCCATGCACCTTAAACCTGCATTTTTTTTTAAGAAGAGTATGAGTCAAAAAGCTTTCTGGCATTCTGGTATAATGAACAAAAATAAAGAACACCTTAATTTCATCTGCACTTCTGTAATATTTTATTAATACTCTGTGTTTATATTATACAAGTGTAGCTAAAATTTAATTTATTGTCCTGCATCCTATTCCTGCACAGGTAATCCTTGGGACTCAGGCACGTGTTTCTGAAAACACAGGTACGCATTACTAGCAATATTGAAATACTGCTTTTCAAGGCCTCAAATTTTCTACATGTTCTCCAGTAGGAGCAGAACTGTTGATATTCTTTCCGTGAAGTAATATCATTTAGTTAAGTAACACAAGCCGCTAACTGCAGGTCATAATACTGTTCCCAGTCTTCATGAAAGATTTACATCAACATGCATACACACACATGTCAAAATAGTACATGCACACATCACAATTGGACTATTGATGACAATTTTTCAGGCTATACTGCTGCAACTTTAAATGTATTCATCTTCAGCTCTCACATGGGACCTGCAGTCTATTACAAGATGCTGTTTTATGCATACTGCAGACATTTCACTGTCATTTAGCAGTCTGACAACAAAACCAAAATTATACTAGTGACATACAAGACAAATGTGTTACCTACAGGATTTGGAAAAACAAGACCATAATATGTGTACACTTGTGGTGATAAACAGTATAAATATTGCAAATATAGGGACAGATACTGAACTAATTTAAGGATTTGAATGTTTCATGTGATCCACGACACATGCGCATGTGTGTGTGTGGGTGTCAGAGAAACTGAGAGGAGATGATTTATACTGTCAAGCTTTCCAATATTTCCTTCTTTGGATATTTATAACATGATGTCACTCTTTAGGGTCAGGGTAGTGATGGCTTATTTAGCTAATAATTTATGACTGTAGAGAAAACATTTGAAAATATTCAGTCCAGTGTCTGTTAGGTGCTGTATGAGTGAATGAATGAACTGAAAAACACTGAATGAAACCGGCACCTTGTCTGTAGTATAGATTTGCTAACAGGAGGATTTAGAATATCCAGTGTACCCCAATAAATGTACAATGTTATCTCTGCTGTAAAAAAAACCCTCAGAAAAACCCTCAAAACACCTTTCTCTTTTCACTTTCTTAAGTACATGTTTTGCATGTTTAAGAGTAGTGTCTTTTAAAAGAAAGAACAAGCTTTTATGCTAAAGGAGTCGTAAACAGTCTGACAGAAGTCAATTCATTAGTTTGCTGACAAAATTGAAATATCTTTATGAAGCATTCACCAACCTTTGATATCTCTCTCACGTAACACTTTAGCAATTCACCATCTCACTTACTATTTTGCACCTTTGTTACATTTTGCATATGATCCTTCCTATGTGTTTAGCAGCACTGTGAGAATGACAAAATATTCATTCCATCTCTGATGGATATTTACTTAAGTTTGATACACCAGCCCTGTACTTGCTGCAACTCTTAAATAATATATACTGAATCAAAAGCTACTATTTCAAATAGAATAAAAAAGAAACAGAATCCCAAATAGAATTAGACACACAACTAAAGTCTCAGATGGCCATAAACACAGGCTAGCATTTTTAACCAATTTTCCTATTTGTAAGTCTATATACACTTCTTTCCCCATTTTCTTGCTAGATTTCCTTTCAGTGCCAAAGCATTTCCAGATTTTTATGGTCATCACTCCTTATGGTATCTGGAAGAGAATTTCTATCTTTCATGAGATTACTTAGAAGAAGCCTCAAAAAACATCAATTTTGTGTTCAGAGAATGGTAGAAAGGGCACATTAGAGATGTGATCTGTAACATTCTTCTGTGTGTTTTTACACAGCTTAATGCGAACATGACTTTTTTTAAATATCTCTTTTATTATGATCAAACATTTGAGAGACACACACTACCAAGCTGTAGTACCAGAGCTGTACCAAAGCTGTAGGATATAACAATAATGGCTCTACCTTTTCCAAACACCTGTCTGTCCCAATATTTTACCCCTGTAAGATGACCAAGGAAAGTATTAGAATAGAGAAACCCTGTAGGTGGTACCTCCTATTACAGACTCCCAGATGGGAGGACTTTCAGGGACTTTCTCTGACAAAGGTGATAACACTGTGTGTAAAAGTCTAGCATATTCTTGTTCCATGAGTTTATTAATTGCTTTTGCATCTACACAGACATCTGCAGTTTTCTGTGGCAATGAGTTCCAGAGATATAGTCTAAATTTTATAGCAGGATAAACAGTTTAATTAGTTAATTCTCTCTGTGCCATCCATGAATTTATAGACCTTTTCATAGACTTTAGTCTACTTCATAGCTTGTAATATAGAAGGTGTTCCTTTGACATCCTTGCTGCACTTCTTCATGCATTCTTGAGCTCTTTGTACAATAGTCCACTCTTTGTTCTGAAGGGGCAGCAGAACCATGTATATTATTCAAGATGCAGGAGCGATATGAGGAGCTGGCCAATAATTTATGTTTTGTTCTAAATGCAATTCCTATTTCTCTGCTCTTTTTCTAGTAATTCTTCACATTCTCTTCCTTGCCTTCTGCTCGCCTTTGCACTGACAGTTTTTATACAACCGCCTATATTAGCTCCGAGCCCTGTGTCCTGAGAGGGAATAGCTTGTCACCTGCCATCTACTAACTTAGTATTGTGAAATCCTTCTGAGTCTCTGCAGTGAGCTTTCATTTTTGCTACACTGAAAAACTTGGGACCATCAAATCCTTTGCCATTCTGCTCTTTTCCAGTACACATCTCCAGATATCAAGCAAAGCAAACATCAACACAGACCTCTTTAAGACACTCCAAATAATATCTTTTCATTTTAGAACTATCTGGAGCCTGTCAGATTACTGGATTTTTAATGAGCTTAGTTGTTTAGGCCACTTTTATTTATTATAATGCAGCAGTCAGAGAAAAAAAAAAAAAAAAAAAAAAAAAAAAAGAAGTATTGTATACAGCAAACCAGGGAGGAAAAATAAGCAAAACAAAGAAACAGCTCCTATTGAACAATAAATGCCTGTAGTAGGGAACAAGATAATTGCCCATAACTGTAAACAGCTTCAAAAGGCCTTAGTAAACACTGTGAGAAACTCACGGATGAAGGAAACACAATTCTGTGTGAAAAAAAACCCTATCGAACAGGAGTACGTTAAATTCAAAACTGACTACTACCTCTGAATTTCTTTACTGGCATGGGGAGTGCCAGTGTAGGGGATTCAAACATCCTCCCTGAGCTTTGTGCCCCTCCTACACAAATCTTACTGCTATCTCCTTCCCGTGCTCTTGCAACACAGTCAGCTGCTGGGCACTGAAGGCGTTTTACTTGAACTAATTTCAGTATTTATCATATATTAAAGCAAGTTACAGGAAGCCAACTACTCTGCTCTGCCTCTAAGGCATTCACCTATGGAGCCTACAAGTTTCATTATTCTCCTATCTTCCAACTCTTTCCTGTAGCTCCAGGAGCAGCTCATGCCATGCAATGTACACAGCAGGACACAGATGACACTCATTCTCCTTCAAAACAAAGGCACTTTTGCTACAGACATCAGTAGAGGTTTAAACAAGAAGCCCTTTTGGCCTTAAAAAAAAAAACAAAAGAAATGAATGAAGTTGAGCAGTGCAAGTTATATCCCAGTATTCATCAACTGTTTGATGAGCACTGATGGAAGCAACCAAAACACTGAGGGTGTCAGGTGCCCCAAACACCTTCTTTTTCAGTATATCTTTCAGTCCTGGTGTGTGTTATCAACAGAGGACAGGCTCTGGTGGAGGATGTTTGAGCTCTGCCAAACTCATTAATATTCACAATAAGGTGATATCTAATAGCCCCCAATATACAGGCAGTTGGACTGGATAAGGGATAAATAACATCTTCACAGACAAAGCTCAGTGGACTGAGAAGCAGGCTTGCTTCTAGGAGTGGGTGAAGGGAGGGCTTTCACCTCAGTCGGTGGCTGCAGGGTAGGGAGAACTCTGTGACTGGACACTCATACCCACATAAATGCCACCTACACACAAGACAGGAAACTGGATACACACTATTCTCTTCTAACATTTTATTATTAAAAATACAACCTGAAAATCAATCTCTGTGTGTCTTCATTTACCTGGGAAAGACTTTTATCAGTGTAAATCAGACTTGGATCCATCCTGCCTTTCAGACTATCTATTTGACTATGATGCATAAACAAGGAAAGAACAGGTGCAAGAGAAGCTAGATGTAAAGTACAACGTCAGTAATGACACAGCATTATTACAGAGATGAAAACTGCTTGCTAGGTTAAAAGATTATCAGACAATCAGAATAAAAGCAATTTTCAGGTTTCATTACACATACATGAAATCATAGTTTAAGTAGTCACAAAAAATAGCTGCAGAGCAATACTCTCCTGGTTCACATGAGTTTTCCTAAATAATAAAGGCAAACCAATTCTTTGTAGACTTCTGGGATTATACAAAATTACACTTATGAAATATGTGTTTTCCAGAATAAACTGCTAGGAAGACTTTTGTTTAAAACATGCACTGTACTGAATCCCTGAGTTAGTCTTGTTTTGATCTTTATAGCACAAGACAGAGGGGAGCCAAACAAGTTTCCTGTTGGACAGAGGAAGGTACAAGACAGAAAATCAATCCATTGTATGTTAAATTGCCTCAAACATAGCTTAGAATTGACAAAGCATTAATATAGAGAGTTAACTTTTACCTTAAGACTCTGAATTTTAATGAGAGGCATCAATTATCTTCTCATCAATTACCAGGGTAGTTTCCCTGTAATCTAAGGATTTGAGCAAGTCAATCTGATTTTTTCATACCTGCCTCAATAAACATTCATTTCTTTTTCGTGGTATATTATATAATTTTCTCATTGGAAGTAAAGAACAACCAAACTGATAAGAATCAGCTTCAATTAAAACTACTGACAGTTAATATGGTATAAGATCTTAAAAATCATGAATTTAATAATACACTCTAGTGCAACCATTTATTTAAGTCAGCACAGTGAGTTCCAATTAACATTTTTAAAGCATACTTTCTGCACTAGAGAAAGTCAGAGAAGCAGAATAACTATTGGTAGGGTGACAGAAATTCAATATCAATATTTAATGTTTGCAAGCCTACTGGAAATTCAAATGTTCTACAGGATATACTTAGTGATGCTGTAAAGTGCAGACACACATTTTTCAATGACACTGGAAAAAACAAGTCCAAAAATCAGGAATAGACTCAACCATAAGCAGCCTGAAAAGGAAAAAAAATACTCCCTTAGGACAGAAATCACTTTATCTTTTCCTTGAGCATGCATTCAAGTCGCCAATAAACCAAAGACCAATAACTGGCTCAGCTGTTACCTATACTGTCATCTCCCTGAATAAAACAGAGACAAAAGAGAGGAGTTGAGTCATGGTGCAGCTGCAACACCCAGCATGAAACTAATCCCAGCTGAACTGCACAACTGATAATAGTTACCAGCACACACCCAATTAGGTGGGATTAATAAATGATTCCATCAAATAGATGGTGCAATTAAATAACAGCAGTTAACTGGTATGTGATTTATGTAGATAAAAACATTCAGACATATCAGATGTAAACTTTGCATTAATGAACCCTATACATAGCCATTTTGCATCCTGATGAAGTTTTATGCCAAGAACCCTGGAACTGTGAAAAATAATGTTATACATCCTTTGATTTTCAACATTTTGATCCAGAAAGCAAAAGCTAGTGCTCTGAATCACTAACTTTAAATTTCATCAAAGCCTTACATGTCTCAATACACTTTTATGTATACATTTATAAACATATTTTGTAAAGATTGTGTATTTTCTTCATTAGCTGTGCATGTACCACTTATGCAGCAGAGATTACCCTGTGATTCAGAGTGGATTATCTGGCACCTGAATGATTAATTCATAGCAGTTTAGCTATGGACAGGCTTGGTGTACTTCACTCACATGAGAACCAATTCACAGTAGTTTGTTCTACTGGTTTAAATGAGGTCACAGGAGAGCTAAGACATTCTTCAAAGAAATCAATACAACAGAATCTTACTCTAAATCCAACCTTGTGTGTTCAGAAGTTGCCATTCTCAGTAAGTCAAAGTCTGGAAGTTTTCTTTGTTAAGATTTCCAAGTGATACATCTCACAGCTGAAATATTGCTAGTTCTGAGGGAACTGAGCAGGTTACAGAAAGTTATTACTGTTTTACTTAGTTTCCCAAACATTCAGACTGATGACCAAACAAACTCAGAAAGCAGTATTTTATGTACTGCACTGAATTCCTCCTCAAGGAAGCAACTTCTGACATATATAGCAATATCTCACCTGTCACTTATTCAGATAAATATTTTAGTATAACATATGGATACCAACTTCCTTAAAAATTATTTATTAATTAGAGAAATGTGAGTAATGGATAGAAGATTTCATCATCTGAATATGTGCAGACAGTACCGTAAATAATCATACAGTTTATAGTCAATATATTCTTTTGTGGGACTTCAATAATACTCAGTTCTGTATATTTTTGTCTCTTCATTCAAAAGCTCATTGAATGAAAGACAGAAACAGCATTTTTACAGTACTTTTGTTGCATTCTACATATGACAAAAGACATGAGGGGTGACTTTAAAGCTATTGTTAATTTTAATTTACAGTTTATGTCTGGCAAATAAATCAGGTCTTGTTAAACAGCAGATTACAAATGTTTAGCCACAGTGCCCTCTAGCTGTCTTAATTCTTATTTTACAATTTCAGTGTAATTTTCATGGAAGCAAAAAATCTCTGCATGAACCACCATTTAGAGAGGTATAGGTATTGCCAACTGTGCTCCATCTAACCAGTTTTCCTTATCATGATGACCCACCCACCCCACTCCCAAAATGAATCATCTTCAGCAGTGTGCTCCCAGTCCCTCAGTAATCCTGAAGTCTGACACAGCAAAGTTCCTTCCTTGGCTTTCTTTTTCCAGGAAAGAAAGAAGGGGTGAAATTAGAAAACTTAGGTTACGCATAACAGAGGTCCTAAAAACATTTCAAATTTCTACCCCAGCCTACTGAAATTTCAATGTATAAATCCTGAGAATAACTGTGTGGTAAACATTTTTTTTTAATAGCCATTTTCATTCTGTTCTCATTTTAAATGAAAAACAGCTGGAACTAGTAATACCAGATGAGAACATTCAATTCTTTGCAATGTTCAGAGCTACAGAATTCAAGACATATCTCTGACACTGTGTGCACTCTGCTCATATAATGCTTATGTTGCATTTATGGAGCTGCAAAATAAGGCAAAACAAAACTGAGAACCTGAATCATAACATCCACTGTGTGGAAATACTCTGGGGTAAGCCCTGTCTCCTGGACATAGATGCTTTCAGCAATAGATTAAAAACAAGGTTTTCCTCAAGCCTACCAATATGAGAACTGAGCATTTACTCTACAGATCCTTTCAGTTCTTAGTTGAAAAAGTCCAAAACTGAAATATCTAAAAAGATCCATGCTTCTGAGTCACAAGAACTGATCACAGGTGGATGGCTTGTGATGATGTTATGCTCCAGCTTATAAAATTTTGGTGTCCCCATACTGGCAGGGGTTTTTCTCTTCATTTTTCCTATCCTGATTCCATTCACCTTATTTATGCATATATGGAAATCGTTTCAGTGTGGAATGCTTCTAGTAGGTAAATATTGTGAGAAAACCATCCTGAAAAAGACTAGAAAATATCTTTGTGACCCCAAGTGCTACATGATGCTACATAAGACCAGAGGTTAAGAAGAGTATTTTCAGTCCTGGAAAATTCCAGGCTTTTGTGATATGTTTCAGAAGTCTCTAATCTGGCATTTCTTTGTTGTTTTTGCTTAGTCCCAAGCCAGTTTTACAAGCCTCAAGTACTAAGCCCAGGAAGCACAGCACACTCATAGCTGGTGTCACAGTCACAACTGCAGGTTTCTGCCTCTGCTGTCAGACTGCTCCAGGGTGGACTTGTCACCCAGGGGGTCCAGGGAGTGCACACAGGACCAGCCTTCACTCCTTTAGGACAAAAACAAAAACCTCACTGTACTTCATACAGAGCAAGGTGTCATCCTCCTGCTACTGCAGAGTACTAAAGGAATATGCCCTTTCTTAGCCTCACAAGCAATTTAAGGCTAGAAAAAGATTTTTTTGAGTCTATTCTCATTTATTCATCTCTGTAGGACTAATTGTATATGTCACATGCTGCTGTTACCTAGCACCAATTTATGTTCTCAGTTACCATTATGTGTTAGATAGACTTGAGGTATTACAGTGGGTCACCTGAAAGAAGCAGAACCTATTGTGCATCTTGACTCTACTTTTCAGAGTATGTGTCACTGAAAGTCATTTTATCACAATTTATTTTACAGGTTGATTCCATTGAGATAGGTTCTAACTTTGTCATTTTCAATGTTTCATTATAATTTTTACAACCAGCAGTGCTCTCCATCACAGTCATGCTGATTCTCTTACAGTAAAAATGTCTCTAAAAATAAATTCCTATCCTATGTTTTCCTAGGTGAGCATTGGTAAGTGGCAAAACATTTCTAACCTATACTTAGAGATTTTCTGTAAGAAATCGTTGCATGGAGAATTTTGGATTAGAAAATGTTCGTATCCTAAGTTACATTAACTTTTTTGCATGCCTATATAAGTAACACTTCAGCATGCAAATTGAGAATTCTTGCACTAAGCTATTTTTAAGTTCTTTTGTTCCTAAAATGGTGAATTGCATTAAAAGTTTTACATAATTTAAAAAAGGAGAAAAATTCTTTAAATAACTACAGCCAGTAATGAATTTAAGGAAAATAATATGCCTATAGAATTAAAAGAGTATCTTTTCATTTTTTTCAGAAACAGCAATATATCACAATTCTCCTGAATCTACATATATATATATATATACACAACTACCAATTCACAAACAAACACATACTAAAATATATTGCCCATTCCTTCTTTCACAGAATATTACTACAGAATGGACAAAAATGGATGTAACTGCATTTTGTCTAAATAATACTGAAACTTTCACACTAATTTTAAAGCTTTAACGCTAAATTTAATTGAAGAATGATAACATGGAGAAAGCTTTTGGCACATTAATTATAAAAAATCTCTTTAATTTAACAATTTTTTCTGCCATCTGGTACTACCATAAGTCGTTATCTGTAAATTATTCAAAATTATTTTTGAATTCTTGAATTTTAGACTGCTTGTTAACTTTTTTACAGTAAGTATTCAATGTTTTATTGAAAATCTCTGCTTCATTTTGCTGTGACTGGTGCTTTGGCTACTTATTTGAATGTGAAGTTCCTTTGGGTGCTGAAACTACAGAATAAGCAGTTCTGGCACAAAAAAAAAAAAAGAATGAGAGTAATTCCTGCCTCAAAACTTTGTACACTGTTACTACACAGCAAATAAACCTATTTACTTCAAAACCTATAGATAAGTGTAGTAGGGAAATGCTTAAAATGTGTAATGCTGTGAAAAACAGCATTACACATTCCAAGACATTCCAAGACTGTTTCTTGTTAACATGCCAAAAAAAAAAAAAAAAAAAAAAAAGCTTCTGGTAGGGCTGCAGCTACTAGCAAGCAAAAAAATCCTGGATCATCTAGTGCATATTCTGACTAAAGAACTCAAGATTTGGCACAAAGACTCACAGAGAGAAAAAAACAGCAATCTGAGTAATCAACCAGAAAAAATAAATAAAGCAAGAATGCCTTTAAGGTCCTGAGTACTTTTGTAGATTAAAATTTCTTTATCAAATCTGACAATTTCTCCTCCCTCCACAAATTTACTATCTTTTTTCCTATTGGGGGCCGAGTATGAAGGTTTCTCCATACTACGAGTATTGCTAAGAGAAGACTAAGGATTCAAGTCCAATTCCATAGTGAAAATGCTAGTTTCATTTTAGATTAACTTAGGTAAGTTTCAGATAAAATAATACAAGTAGCAGGAATGAGATACCTTAATTTGTGCCCTTTACTATCTGGTAACTATTTCCAATCTGTCCATGTCATTCATGGCGATTAAAACACTTGGATATTTTTAACCTTTTTTTTTCCCACTGGAATATACCTGAAGGTTTTCTAGAAACTCAAAAACTGTTCATAGCTTCCCTTTTACAAACAGAATTAGAATTCATAAGCCTGGGTGAAAAAAAAAAAACAACCCAGAAGACTGTAATAAAAAAACTCCGTATTTTCTAGTTTGGAAAAAGGTACTCCATTTTTAATTGGCATCAAACATTTATAACTTCTTATGTACAAACAGATTTCTTAGCCTGCTGATTTGTAGAGATATGAACATATTAATGAAGAGGTGTCACCTAAAAGTGATATCCTGTTTTAAAAAAGCTGCATTAACCATGCAGGTTAATCACTAAAGCACTGTTTCATTTACAGCACACTCAGAGATTCTCTTTAAGAAGACCTAGAAAACAGGCAATTGCTGAAAAGTGCAGGTAAATCTTTTTTAAATTGACTACTTATTTTTGTTACAGTTGTGTTTTTAGGGTGATTGATGGTTTCACCATCAGATAAAGCAATAGTGAGACATGCATTATCACTTGCTAAATTCAGACATTTCTATAAAAATGTCTGTGCAGTGATTTTTCAAGATGACAATAAAATATGTCATACAAATGCATGTATTTTTGGGAGAGACTGCAATCTTAAACGTTTTAAATAAGCTCAAGTCAATTTTCTCAGAAAATAAACCTATTTTTCTATTTTCTTCCACTATCCCTTGTACTACTAAACAGTGAAGAAAACAGAAACTTCAAATTGCCCTCTCTAGCAAAAGCAGGTTAACTTCTAGCATTAGGGCCATAATCTGGCAAGAATTAGCTCAAATGCTCAATTTAATTCACACAAACAGTCACCTCCAAACACAAGGCAGTTGATGTACCCAGGACTGTCAGAAGGGCAGAGCCCATCATCCTGTGTTACCCATGGGAGCTGAAAGCACCACGTGGGCCAAATCTGTCTGAATTGCATCAGCTGCTGCCACTGCTGCCAGGGGAGACCAAATGCCTGCAGAATTTATTTCTGCACTTTCCAATTTCTTTCTCTTCTCTGCCATGGCTTTCATGCTCAGCAGCTTTGATCACAACTGCAGCCTCCCCTCCATCAGCCTAACAGGGCTGGGAAACAGGCTGCCTCCCCATCTGCTGCTACCACCTACCTCGCTGCTGGCAGGCATGCTGGGGACAGGTGGGCTCTTCTCCCCAGTTCTGCTCTGGTGACAAAAAAGAGAATACAGCAGCAGCACCTAGAGCAAGCAAATGTCTCACTAGGGTGGCAGCTGGGCTACACAATTTTCTATTCCAGGTGCTTGGTATCTTCAGGGTTTTCAGCCAAAATGATGAAGGATAAAAAGTGTCAAGAAGTCTTCTTTAAAAACTGATTTTTATGAAAGTTTTCATTATTAAATTTCTATTTTTAAAACACTGTTTATCTCAATGTCCTCCATAAGCTAAAAGCAAACAATACATTAATGGACCATCTCCTCAGCTAATGGAAATTGGCAGTAGGTCCTCTCAGAAGAAAAACCTCAATTTTAGTTTTCTCTGGCAAAGAAAAAACCTCTTAGAAGTGCAGATTGCAGTTTTACAGATTTTCTAGTTCAAGGTGAGATGACCTAAAGACATGACATCCTATACAAGAATAAACTATGCTTTACTTGGACCATTCCAAAAGGTCTATTCCCTAACAGGCCTCAGGAGGTGTCTTTGGACCTTCTACACAGAGATATTACCCACAGACATGTGGCCCCACCTCATGAGCTGCAAATGCAGGGCAACCCACTAACTTGTTCCCCAGACTGTTTTTCTCTTTGGAACTCAATAATATGGGTTAGAGAAAAGTATTTTTCAGTCTTCAGGGGACCCAACTCATGTGTGTCATGGGCAAAGAAAATGAGAAACGAACAGAGCAGCAATGCTATAGTTCCTGAAATGGGAAAAGAGCTGCTGGAGCAGAGCATTTTCACATAAACCTACTGGACAATGCCACAGCAGCAAGGTTAGTGTGGTTAAGGGAAAACACTCTCAATGTCTACACGTCAGTTCAATACAGAGGGGTATGAAATAAGAAAATTCGTAATAGTGCCATCAATTAACTTTTGCATAAGGTTTAACAGCACCGGGCTGTGATCAATTTCCCTAGTCATTTATCCCTGGCACTGGAAAGGATATTTATTTGAAAGGAGGAAAGAGGAATCAGTCTATAAAGCCCTAAGACATTCCCACAACCACATCAGTCTCACCATGGCAACACCACAGGACAGCTAGGACACAGCCACAGGGCTACTTGTCCCTCTGTCTTGGGTTTGAGCAAGACCCCTCTGGCGCTGGACATGCCTTTGTCTCTCCAATGCTTCTCCCATGGCAGCCTCCAGCATCCTTTGTACTTGCTGCTCATAGCTAACAGGTCTGGCTGTGCTCAGCACTTGCAGTTCTTCCCTCTGGCATCTCTTATCAGTGACAACCTTCTTGGAACCAGAGTCATTGATTTTGAGCAATAGGAAGAAAGCTCTTAGAGGAAAGGGGTTTACAACAGTGCTACAACTATAATTCTCACCTAAACAAGTACCTGAAACTAATTCAGTCAGCCCATATGACAAGTACTTTACTCCCAAGCTGTGTCTTCTGCTTGTATTTTGACAAAGAACTCCTTCCAAAACGGGTATGTGTCACTTGAGATTCTGTGGTTTGGCCTTTGCCTGTAAGCTATCTAAAAGAGTTTACAGGAAAATAATTTGGCATTGATTTTTTTTTTTTCTCTCACTGTTTGGTGTTCTCCACAAATTCCTATTAATTTCAGTCATTCTATCCAAGTGATTAACATTGTTCTCACCCTGACTGACCTGCATTACGAGAGAGCCAATTATGCCACAGGAGTTTTGGCAGCCTTTGATACCAACAACCAGCAGGTTGTCCTGGGACAGCTCTATGGATCAGAGAGCTCTTTGGTGTCCTGGGACACCATCCTCCCTGAGATCTATGATGATTCTATGCCAACTGTTTTGTGATGTGCAAGACCTCCTTTGCCCTTTCTCTGCAGTGAGTGTGGTTTGGGGAATGAGTTTCTTGGTCGTTAAAAGGTTTGGGTTTTCAGAATCATCATCTTGTAATTACAAGCATTAAATGAAGCATTTTCTATTCTTTGTCATTTCCTGGCTTAGAAGAAGGAAAAGTTTGATGAAGTCTAATTCACAGAAGACAGAAGCAATATGGCAGATTTAGCACATGGAGAAGTACTTTTTTACCAGGTGGGAGTAAGTTTAGCTAGGTTGAAACACCATGAACTAGCTTTCAATTTTCAATTACTTTGATTTTCAAGTACCTGGCTCAAGACACTTTCCAATCACAGTGACTTGGAAAATACAGTTTCTATTGCTGCTGTGATCTCACTAGACACCTGTGTCTTATGATCCCAGCTGGGAGGACAATCTGCAATAAAAAGGCTAACTTGTAAACCTCTTACAGACTGCATTCTTAGAGCAATATTTTACATCCATAATTTGTATAACCATAATACAGTAAGAAATAATAAACTTTCTGCCTCTATATACTTTTAGACAATTTAAACCTGTCACAGTTTTTGCTGTTTAGAAGCTACAAATATTCTAAGGGAGTTCCTGTTTTCCATGTACATTTTGAGAAAGAATGATGGCAAAGGATTAGTGTCTCAGAAGAGCACAGAGACCTTACAGATTTGGGACCTTTTCTCCCAGTAGTTCACAAAAGCTTGAACGTTCTGAAGCTCACAGTATAACACTGTAATCTTTGCCAAATATTAAGCATGACTATGGTATGAATACGCAGCTACACCAAATATGCACAGAGGATACACAAATATACACATCAGGATATATCAGGATCAGAGGATACACAAATATACACATCAACATAAAGCCCACAAAACATATGGCCAGGTAGACACAGCTGTGAAAGTATACTGGAGGCCTAATATAGATCCACTGTGGACCTCACAGTTCTGTAGAATAGTAACGATGGTTAGAAAACAGACCAAATCTTTGTTGTCCCTAAATTTTCTTCTAGAATTATGCTAATGATGACTAATCCTTGAGTCTAATGAGCAATCAAACAAACTAAAGCACAGAATCCTGAACAACATAGCTTTAAAGCTTGGAGTAAATACACATTTCCAGGGACACAATAATCTGTATCTTAGGGAAAAACGAAAAGGACTAGTAACTAATTTGGATAAGGGTAAAGTATTTAATAGAAAGCTATTATTGTGGCTTTTAAACATATAAATAGCTGTTTTCTTGTTTCAGCTTGTCAAACAAAATGCAAGCCCTCTGTACAGGCATTTGTCAGCTGCAGATTGTAATTGGGTCCAAATCCACTAAATCACTCTAACTACAATTAATTAAAGTTGCGCTGTTATTCCTAAGGAATTTCTGCAAGTAATTTAAAATGTATTGAAATTTCACACTTTTTCTGCAAAAGAAATGAGCAGTAAGAGAAGATAAAACTACCCCCAAAAATATGTGCTCTCTCCTCGTGCTTAATAAGAATAACCAAAATCTTTTCAGCACAGGTAATAAATTCACACCAAACCCTCTCCTGACACATGCAACAGTCAAAGAAGATAATCCCAACAATTTGTATTATTGCTACAGTGATGTGACAATTTGCAGCTAAAGAGAAAATGGGTTTGTGTCTGTTATTTCAATGACACTTTACAGTGTTGAATAATGATGCACCTGAGCATCCTTTGGACAATTGAGAATCTCTTCATCTAGGACAAGACAGCTAACATTTGTGACACAAGCAGCCACAGCTTTGATTTTTGGACGTCATATGAAAAGTACATCACTGTATTGTAATGTTAAACATCAAAGCATTATTTACTGATGCAGGCTCCCAAAGGAGAAAATGGGTTTCCTTTTGGTGATATATTCTCTACCTAAAGCAATGCAGCTGGGACAACTTCAATGTGAGTAGGTACAGACTTGGAATACCTCAGTATGTCAAGGGTACAGAAGTCACATGTAAATGACAAAAATACGGGACAGTCCCTGGACATTTCCAGACCTGACATTCCTTTAAAGAAAGAAATAATAAACAAAGGGCTCTGAATTTGCTTGTGGCACAGAAAAACCCAGGAAAAAAGTTTGATAGCGAGGATCCCCGTACACTTTCAAGGGATTTAGCTTCCTAAACTGTGCCCTTTGCTGCCACCACGTGGCCTTGCCGCAAGACACTTTTTGATGCAGAAAAAGAAACGTTTCCTCCTTTCATTTATGTCTCAAATACAGCTTTTTATAAATAAGCCATGTTGCTCATCTGTTACACAGCTCAAAATCACTGCTTAATTTCAAGAATCTAAATGACCTTGCATAATAAATGAACACCCAAGTCCCTCACTTTTTTAAAAAAAGTATTCAATGGTATTTTGACAACAGATATAGTCACCAGATATTCAGTTCTGACTACAAGAACAGTGACCTTATGCATAGTGGATCAGAGCCCTACACTGTGAAGTACCTAAAAGGAAACATCATTGAAAAAAAAAGATAGCGACTTTAAATTTAAAAAGACACATTCCAATCAGTCACAAATTTTTTATTTCAAATAGTCATACTTACACCCAGCAGACAGCTGTACAATGTAATTCAAATACCAGCAACTTGTTCATATAATTATAGAATCGTTAACATTGGAAAAGACCTCTATGGTCATCAAATCCAACTGTTTACTGAGAACCAGTGTATTTACCACTAAAACATATCCCCAAGAGCCACACGTCTTTAGAACACTTCCAAAGACTGTCTGTTCCAATGCTCAACGACCCTTTCTGTGAAGTATTTTTTCCTAATATCCAATACACACCACCCTGGCAAAATTTGAGGCCATTCCTTCTCATCCTGGGAGATGAGATGGACCCCACCTTGCTACAGCTTCCTTTCAGGTCATTGTAGATGGTGACAGGGTCTCCCCTAAGTCTCCTTTTTTTTTCCATGCTAAACAACCCCAGAAACCTGAGCCACTTCTTTTATGACTTGCTCTCTAGACCCTTCACCAGCCTCATTGCCCTGCTCTGGCCATGCTCCAGCACCTCAATGTCTTTCTTGTAGTGAAGGGCCCAGAAATTAACACAATATTCAGCTTGTGCTCTTCCCTGAAAATTCAAGTCCCTCCTGCTACATTTTTTAAGGGATATATTCACACTTTTTTAGGTTTGATGCACTAAGACACATGTGAAGTGTCTTTAAAAAATACTTTTTAAAAAAACCCCAAATTTTGGCAACTGTAAAATGTACCTTTTTTAGATATGGTTATATGAAAGAGCTTTCAATCACAGGTTTCTCTAGCCCTCAAAAGGGCTTTTGCTGTAGTCATCCATGCTGGCATAATGCAAGATGTATGACTTTCCTACTTGTATGCCAGAAAGGGATTTTCATTGATGAGACCAAACATCTGATCTGACATAAAGAAACTTGTCAGAATCCCTCTGGTGCCAGCACCCAGGGAAAGTGATCCAGAGACATTGCAAGGAGAAAACACAAAAAAAAAAAACAAAAAAAAAAACAAAAAAAAAAAAAAAAAAAAAAAAAAAAAAAAAAAAAAAAAAACCACCAACCAAACAAAAAAAAAACCCACACACACACAAAAAAAAAAAGCAGAAAAAAGAATGTTTTTCACTTAGTCTTGTAGACAGGAAGGCTTTCATAGCCCTTGTATTGAACGATGTGTAATCTGGGATGCCTGTGTTTCCTAGGCGCCCACAGGCTCAAAGGTCAGTTTCTCTCCACAAACACCATAACCTTCATGCAGGCAAACTCTGACCTTCATCCTGGAAACCAGTCTCTCTGGTGACAATCATTTCAGCAAGGCACTGTGGTAAAAGATATAGACAGAGCTGGTCTTTTGCACAGAAGTACAAACCATGAAGCAAATAGCTTTCATAAGGATTACATTTACTCAGGAAAAAATAATGCACTCCTTGAAACACTTCATCAGGGCAACTTCATCATGGAGCAGCTGGCTTTGATGATGTTTGTTGTAGAAACCCTCTTTTCAAAAGTACTACACATTTTTCTACCCCACTTTGAGAGGACTGATCCAAGAGCTCTGTTTTACTGATGATTTAAGTTCTGTTGTTTGAGACTGAAACTGCTTGTTCTGTATGCTTTCTTGCTGGAATGGAGAGCCAACGTGTCTGTAATGAGCCCTCAACCCACTTTAAAAAAAGCTATGCAATTCCATAAGCACATTATTGTGAACCTCCCAAAAGAATCACAACACATCCAGAGCTGGGGCATAAGCTCCAGGAAAGGAGAGGCATCACCCCACAGAAAGCAAGAGGGCATATTGTCTGACACAGCTGTTTTAGTACTAGGCTGTGCCTATTTCCATGGACGTGAATGCTGATGGCCACACAATCTCTTCAGTGCAGCTCATGGAAGCTTGTAACAGATACAGGAAGCAGGAATGTGGACGGACAAATGAAATCTGATTTCCAGACATGAGTCAGGCTTTCAAGACTCTTAATGCTTTGCTAACAGCTAGCTGGTTTTAGTCTATGGACCATTAGAAAGACCAAATATAAATCTTAACATGATACCAATAATAGTATGACTACGTAAATAGGGAAGCCAGAAACCTGCAATGCTCCCAGCCTCCCCATCCTAATTAGCCCACCTGTTATTGAGTATTCATATTTACCGCGTCATTACTGTGATCACAAAACAGTCGATGACTCTGCTGCTTTACCTGCCTGCCTCAAACCAATACATTTAGTTTTCATGTCACAACCTCATGATTATCCCAGCTGGTCTGTGCTTATGCTCATTCAGTGACAGGCAGTCTGCCTCCTACTCACCTTTTGCTTTATGTCACTTTATTTACAGGACTTTGAACACTGCACATTTTTGTTGACATGCGTAAGATCTGTAACACACCACACCACCAGCCCATTAAATAACTCATCATCATTCTGTTGGTATGGCTCTGATATTCTGCTAGGAACAAGGAATTTATTTGCATTGTTCTTCGATTCATAAATACTTTGGATTTCTTATTCCTTGCTGGGAAGTCCCTCGATGCTATCTTGCCTTTCATAAACAATATTGCTGTGGGGTTTTTTTTGTCCAATGAACTGATTTTGTACATATTAGATGACTAATAATATAGGTTTTCTCAGGAAAATCAACACATGAAAGCGGTGTTAATTTTGAGATAATAGGAGAAAGCAAGGTTTTAGACAGAAAATTAATATAAACAGGTCCATTTAAAATAAATCCATATATAATAGATGGCTGTTCATCCCTCAGCTAAACACAATTTTGCTCTGTCAGAGCACTTCATGGAAAAAAAAAATTAAGGATATTCTAAACAAACTGGATCAGCAAATATTGTTGTACATAACAAAAAAAAAACCTGTACTCCTATTTAATATCCATGAGCTTCCTCAAATTTAGCTGTTTCAATTACTTTTAACTCTGAACTTCCTCCCCAGGCACAATAGTAATGCTTAATCTTGTAAACCACTCAGCCCTAACTTCTAATCAAATTTGTTTAGTTATAATTTAAAGAAAAAAAAAAGATATAATATTCATTACTACCATGATTTCACATTTGCTAACATTAGTCTAGGATTCCATTTTTTATAACTAATAACTTTATCATCTGGGTTCATTAGCCAATTAAATTACTATTCTACCTAAATTCAGAGAGAGCAATAAAAAAGTTTACAGTAAAGTATATTCTAGAGCAAAAGAGACAAAAATAAAATCTGGAACCTACCTCATATTCCCTGCCATAATGAGGAACAGGTTATAAATGTGAGAAAATATGAAGAGGAAGAGGATGGTACTGAAGAACATCGTCATCCAAGACCCATGGTCCTCTCGAAACATTTTCAGACGGAGCAACTGACCTACGGTACAAAAATTATTTAATCAGTCAGTAAATACACATAATATTTTACATCATAATAAAACCGAAATAAACTACTAAACTGTATTTCTTCCTATGGCTAATTATTTTACTGTGTGTGAGGAGGATGTCGCATCATGCAGACGAACTACCCTTCTGTAGTTCAGCATGAACAGATATTATTGCTATAAAATTATAAATTACTTGCAATGCAGAGGGGGGGAAAATAATGCAACAGTAACTTATTAATAGCAGTATTTTTAAAAGATGGTGAGAATGATCACAGGCCATAACAATGCATTTCAAGTGCTAAAAAAGGTTACTGATTCATACATAAGTTTCCTTTTTCATGTCCAAGACAGCTTTTCATGTCTAAGACTAAGTACTTTAGGTATGTCCACTAACAAATATTTGCTTCCCTAATTTAATTTGGTAATCAAATTATGAGTCTGTGTAGAATCTTGTACTGTATGTTTTTCTTAGACCTAATCACTTTAATAATATAATATGTTATTATACTCTATTCTGCAAAGAATACCTTTTTTCAAAGAATACTGGTGTGTCTTGCCACTTGAAAAGAAGCTCTCCTTACTCTCACCACTGGTGTTAGGTGAAACTTCTATGATATTTTTGCCACAAACATATTTTTCCCGGGCTAGCTTTTCTTCTCTGTCATCTCTGCCTTTAGAGAAGTGTTTAGAGTATTGAAAACCTCACTAGCACAAGAGATGGGAATTTGCTTTTGCAAGGCTGAGAGTGCCACAGCAGAAGCTAAGAGGGGGTAAAGGAAGACAAGGGATAATTCAAGCAGCAAGGTGAAGGACAGCATCTAACAAGAAGACAGTGCAATCTGGTGCTAGAAGGTGTGAAAACAGGCAGAACAGAACTAATATGAGGGGCTGGACAGGAAGTGTCTAGAGAAGTGATATAGCAGACTGAGATGTGAAATGGTCTGGGATGGAGGCAATTTCTCTCAGCTGGTTGTTGAACTACCAAGTCCACATTTAGCATTGATTAGGGCTGGAAACAGAGGGAATCTATAACGTGGGAGAAAATAACAAAAAATTTGAAATGCTCATTCAGGTGGACAGGAAGATTCCAAAGCTGGTATTTGCTGCTGAAGATGGAGATGCAGGTTTGGGGGAGGAAGACTTGAGGATCTGGAGCAGACATGGGCTATGGGCTGAAGAGGTAGGATGTGAGCTCTGGATTAAACAGCTGGAGGATGAGAGTTCTTTGAAAAAGCTGAGACTTTGGAATGATGTGGGAACCATGAGGCAGGAGAAGTGGCAGGTAGGTATAGGGGGGCTGAATGAAGCTCTACAATGGGACAAGAACAACACGGGTCTGCAGACCAGTCCAGTAGTAGGGCAGCAACAAGATTTCTGTGAGTGAAGAAGAGTGAAGAAAGGGAAAGTGCAAACACACATACACATGCCCCAAGCCCCTGTAGTCTTCTACACTTTCACTGCTGGAAACCCATGACAGCCCCAGGCCTAGCTAGACTGAGGATGTCCCGTAAGTCTGTCCTTCCCTAAAGAGCAAGCAGAGGCTGCTATGGCAATAGCATATTATCCTGACTTACTGAGAGGAGGGGCTTAATGATAAAAGATACTTCCCTTGCAGTTTGATACCTGTTCTCTGAACAGCTGCCATTGCATATGGAATACTACCGACACCTTGGATAATAAGCAGTACTTGCAAAACAGAGTTGTGATTTCAGGAGGTCCAGATTAATGGAGAGAAAAAATACAGCCTGGAGTCTAGACTTCTGTAAAACAGATAATTCCAACTTTTCTAAAACAGGTAAGAGGAAAGATTTAATAAATATTCATTGCACCTGTACTCTCCAAAGCAATGCTGTTTCCTGTTTAGTTATTACACACTGATTAATATCTACTAATATGTATAAATATCATATTCTTAAAATAATATTTTCATAAATACTGTCTTCAGTAGGCAAATTCTTCCACTTTAACTTTCCTTCTACTGCAGCTTGTTTGCCATATACGACTTCATTAACTCTCAAGCAGGGTTCATCAGCATAATTTTTTAATGAAAGAAATAGTACTTAATCACAATACTGATATATAAAAACAAAAGGAATTGGATCTTAGCACAATCTTCTTACCTAACTGCATAAAAATGTCACAGATGGTACTTTTGCTCCCACCATAACAGTAAGTATAACATGCTAAATGCAGTTAAACTAAAATACGTTAAATAATCCATATAATGCTCACATTGCTTTATATATCCTTTCACATCAACTCAGTTGAAATAAAAATGGATGATCAGATGATTGCCTAAGAGGTAAGTTGTTAAAGTGAAAATTGCAAATAATGCTTATTATTTTTATAACAAAACCTAGGACTCTGTATAATGGGGTTTTTTATAAAGTGAGCTAAAAGGTTACACTTGGAAAGCACACATAACAGAAATATTATGGGGTGTGAATGGTCAGAAATTTGGAAAACCTATCTAGTAACTGGAATAGACTTGTACTAGATTAAAATACAATTCCAAACAACCCAACAAAATTCTCAGAGTAATTCCAGAAAAATAAAACAGTTCATGTAAAATTTGAAGTAGCAAGGGGCAAAGAGAATAGATAAAAAATAATATTACACAAAATAAGCTTTTGACCCAACTTTCTTTTTTCTTTTTCTTTTTTTTTTTTTTTTCTTACTTCAGGGAAAATTAGTTGCCTATTATGAACTTGTTAAAAATGTAAAAAAAACACTGACAGGTATGACAGAGAACAACATGGTTATAAGGATATATTTACACATAAAAAATTATATACTTAAAAATCCCCAAATAAATGTGTTAAGCCTAATGGACCTTCGCAAATGCAAGTTAAATGCCATATGAATGACTGCCAGTGATAAACTGTGAATTAACTACATACAAAAATCAAGATTTTCTTATCATAATGTTTCCTATCTCCACCAGAAGTTTCCTCCAAATGTAATTTTTTACTGGAAACAGGTCTTTTTATCTGCTCCAAGGCTTTGGAGAGCACATCAACAGTACTAGGGAAACACAGGGTAGCAGAGAATTCAGGGTCCTGCAACAAACCCGGCAGTAACCGACCAGTATTTGTTGTCCATTCCAAGAGAAAAGACAACTCAATAGGCAGATACAAAAAATTGAGTCAAACAGGTCGCTTTTTAAAAAACTAAAACTTTTCTAGTATCTTTAGATCTATGGCCCGTAAGATGGTTGCACTCATTAAGCAACAGAAGCAGAAATGAGAAACAGTAAGTTCTTATCCATGCATTTATCATGCTTTCTTGTCTTAATTATGAATGATGAAAACCATAAACTTCAACCATTTCCCAGGCATATTTGCAATTTTCTAATACCAAGCTCTTAATTGAATCAGATGTATTCCTTCAATTCTGGGTGCACCATCAAGGGATTGCTCTTTCTGCCCACTTAGTGCTCCAGGTCATCTTCATCTATGACCAAAACTGTTCAACTGAAAAATTAATCTCAATAAATGGGAAGTATTTTTTAACCTTGAAGACAAATTCTACTTTCATCAAAGTTTGGAAAGTCTGATTTTAGTCAGTACTAACAACATATGCACACTATAATACCATGGTGCTGTTGCTCATTCTGCCTCAATGCAATATGCATATGTGTGCTGGCTGGCTTTGCTCCAGAATACACGGACTTAGCAGTGAATGCTGTAATGTTCAGAAAAATAAAGTTTTCTTAAAATACAGATGCAAAATTTTGGATTCAAACTGTGAACACAATCTAGTCATATCCAACTTATAGCTTGAGTTATTCTGTTGGTGCTAAGACAGTAGACAGAAAACTTGCTACTGTCTGATATAAAAAAATATCACTTCTGAAAATTATTACAGCACATATCTTCTGGACATCAGGGTAGCTCCAATGGCTTCAGCAAAGAGCAGGGCATGCTGCCTGTCTTCCTGCATCCATGACTGTATAAGGCTTTAAATTCTTCTGATAGAAGACCAGGAGATCCTGGAATAGCACCAAGCTGGGGGTCAAACCCCTTGTGTTTTCCTCTTGCTTATTAAGTTATCTCAGGAAAGGTTTTTTTATCTCTGCACCTGTTCCTCTGTGTCAACTCTGTAAGCCACTCATTCAATTGAACCCTGTAAGCCACTCACTTCAATTGCAAGGTACAGCTTCAAGAACCTAGTCTTATTTATGGTCTCTAAGCTCTACTACAATACAAAGACTTAACAGGAGACAGCAAAAATATTTTAGAAAATTCAAACAGTAATCCCAAGGTAGACATGTGGGAAATGCCTACACAAACATACATGTTTTCTAATGACTCTCTGAGCTCCAAATGCACCTTACACAGCTGGGCATCTCCATCCCCTTCAGCTACAAAACCAATTTCATACAGCTCAGCCCTGAGTGCAGCCCAGCAAATTGAAGGCGATGAAGGAGATAGGGGATTTTGTTTCATTCAAGTCTGTGGCTGCCCTAACACAGTTATAAGGCTGCACATCCAGACTTTATCCAGCCAACTTAGAGCAGAGCAGAGCAAGGGGCACAGCTGTTTGCCTCCCTCCATTTAGACCTACCTATAGCCCTTGGCCAGAAGCTTAATAAGATCAGGAACCTGGCATTACAATTGCCTCGTGCAGCTATGGCCAATACTATGTGTAGCCAGTTTAGGACTTATTTATACTGCCATTTGTAAGTACTGAAAAGGAAGGCAGAGAGGTAGGAAATGCCATTTAATTCCAAGAACACACAAACTCTAGCCAAGAGGATTTTAGGAAAATATAAATTTCCTATACCTATTCAAACTACTTTTAATTGATCATACAATGAGAAAATGTTACTTAACTATGTTTCACATTTTAAAGACTTTACAGGGATATCTTATAAATTTCAGTTTGTGTAATTTTTTATATTTCACAAAGGCTAAGGAGCAGGGAAAGTATAGCTACTCTAGGTTAAAGTCTGTGCTTCAATACTTTAAAAAATACATTTATAGAACAAACACTCCCCACCTGTGAAATACACTGTGAGTCGAACAGATGGTTTTCTATCTACATAATTTCCTGGAAAGTCATTTGACTGCCTTTGTTGCTGAGCTTCTAAAGAAACCACTTTCCTTCCTAATTTTGTTGAGTACAGTCTAAACCAGCTTTTTGTCAGGTAACCAAGTGGACTATAATTTGCAAAGCACAATAATGCAGTCTTTATTTAGCAGGTTTTCACTGCAGCTTCTGTTTGCTATATTGTGACCCATGTATGTGAACATACCTTTGGAAAAGACTTATTGTATTAAGCTTGACATGAAAGCAAAGCATTATGTTAGGAAAAAAAACCCACTATTGCCAACTCAACAGTAGAAGACGTTTCAAAATTTTCAATGAATCAATAACATTCTGGAAAGGTCCTTTCTTCCATTCAAGGTGTGTCCTGTACTGATGAAAATTTTATTCTGTCATCCTAGCAAGCACTGTAGTGGACTCTGATCTATAAATTTATTGTTTGGATGATCCTCATACAAAGCTTCTACTTGGACCTCACAGTTTGGCATTGTTTGGAAATTTTCTAGAAACATAACAAACTGCAATTGGTGACAGCTCATTCTGACTGAATATTCCAGTCTTTGGTTTTATTAGGAGTAAAAAAAATCATTAGAATTAAGCATAAGACTTTAGAAGCATTAAAAACTTGCTTTGAAAAATACACTGCAGATCTATATTCCATATATTCCATAATGGGAATTGATATAAAGTAGGCCATAAAGTTAGACAAAAAGAATATTCTCTAACCCTACCAAAGCACATCCTGGGACAAATATTTACAGAAGAAAATCAAAGAAAAAGGTCAAAAAAAGCACTTTGACTAGCACTTTAGATTGAAAAGGTTCTGTGGCCTTCACTAAAAGCAGAATTTCATCCTCATTTGTTTTGATGCTGATTTGTTGATCTCAGTCACAGTTCAGTGCACAGCTGCCCACATGAAACTTGCCCTTGGCCCCATATGGATGCTCAAGGCAATCAAAGCAATGATGGAATGAGCATGGGCAATTACTGTCCTTCTGTCATCTCCTCTGCTTTTTCCAAAGATAGATTAGTGGCCAAGGGACACTGCTATCACTTGAGATTGCACACTTTTTTCCTCACATCCATCATACACTACAGTAAATAGCAGAGAGGAAAGTATATAAACCTTTCCATATAAGTTCATGAAGATCTGCTTGTGTGGGTGTTGTAGAGTAAGCTGTGTTACCTACTTGGAGTTTACATTTCTTTCAGCTAGAGGAGAGAGTTTGTACATTACACTATGTTCTGAATTCTTTTGCCAGTTCAAACACACTGAATTTAACTTATAATTTTTTAGTTTTAAATGCAATGTATTCAACTCTATTTTTATTTTAAAGGCTGTTGGTCTCTCTTTTCCCTTCAGGTGTACTCCGTGGACAGATGATGAATGGTACATGCGTTATTTTCATTTGCAACAGAAATCCTAAGCTGGAGTGGTACTGTTATTTGCTGATTCTGGTTTGCCTTTTCAGTTTATTAACAGGATTTCTAGGCAATATACTTGCACTACGACACTATGCTTACTGCATGAAGACATGGACTACCAATACCATATTTCTCTTTAATTTGGCACTGTGTGACTTTACTTGGACTCTCATGGCACCTTTTTCAGTATATTATAATATCCAGAAGTTTGCTGTCTATTTCAGTCAAGCTTTTTATCAGATCATAGGACTATTTTTTAGTATTAATATCTATGGAAGTGTGTATTTCCTGACACTCATCAGTTTTGACAGATACATAGGTGCTGTTCATCCCATCAGTTCATTAACATGGTGGGACAAAGAAAAGGCTGTGTTTTGCACCATCGGGGTATGGATCTTCATAGTGATTGCATCGGGGCCTGAGATTTACTACACAGTTGCAGCTAGAAGACAGCACAACATCATAAATTACCTGGATAGCACTGAAGAACCATTACAATTTGCCGTGCCCTTCACACTCTCCAAAATTGTACTGAGATTTCTAATTCCAGCCACAGTCATCTTTACATGCTATATGTTGACTCTCAAAGCATTACTACAATTCAGTAAACGTCAGCAAAGAAGGAACCGACTTGTTAGGCCTCTGTTACTGATTTCAGCTGCTATGATTGTGTTTGCTGTTTCTTTCATACCTTACCATGTTATGATGATGGTGATACTAATTAATAGAATTCATTGTCAACCACCCTGTGGGAACATAAGCACATTAAGTGCCATTTACAAAGTCACAGAGATCATCTGCAGCATCAACAGTTGCCTTGACCCAATCATTTTTACAATAGCAAATAAGACATTCTATCAAAGAATTAAAAGTATAAAATGTCATCCCAAGTGCCAGAACTGCTGTTGTCTGACAGGAAGGGTAAGGGACATCACTCTGTCCCTGAGAACAATGACTTAAAACGCCAGGGTACAAAGACTTGCATCTCCAGCTGCTCACTGGGCTTTGTGTCATCAGACCTATTTCATATTTGGTCTCCCATATTGTACAGATATCTCTTGAATAAGCAAGAATACACAGAAATGCAGAGTAAAACTTAACATGACAAGAAATACTAGCAGCTCCTAGCTTTACAGAATTGGCATTTTAAATATTGTTGTCATACCCTAATTTATTGTAAAATAATACTTCTATCTGTATGTACATGCAACATGGAATAAAAAATTATGAAAAGTTCTAAGTAGCTCCTTTAATTCTGGGAGAGAAAAGTACAAGAAGATTAAGAGCAGACAGTGTTGAGGAGCCTCCTTATAGTTTCTGTTAATTATTTCTTCATCTGTTTGTAAGTGCTGCTGTGATTGTGATTGTGCAATTAGTAACTGTCAGAATGCTTCCAGCTGAACTGCTTGAGCATTTGCAGAGAGGCTTTCTACAAGTACTTCATTTTAATGCTGCTTGCTCTGGAGCTCCACTGGCAGTGGAACCTCACTGACCCAGGAAAGTGCAGCACATTTCCAAGAACAAACAAACAAAAAATAAATAGTAAGATAAAGTCCCTGAGGATAGTCAGAGCTACAATGAATCTGCTCATGAGATAAACAAGCATGGATTAGAGAGCTGTGTTGTCTTCTCCCAGGCAGCAGGGGTTCCCCCCAAACCCCAGGCAACTACTGTTGTTTGTTATCAGTGCTCTGCTTCAGGGGAGCCCGTGTTCTGCCACGAACTCTGAACTCCTCAACAGGGAGAAGTCTGCACTGGAAAAGCTCTGAAATAAAAAGGTGGCCAAGCTGCAAGAAGGGTAAAAGATGCCACTACACAGAATGCTTCTGCTCCTTTGGGGTCTTAGCATCACAGCTTCAGGACAGTCCAAGATAATTACACTACAATACATTTTAGTCATTCAACCAGCACAACAGTCATCAGAACATCCACCTTCAAGAGTCATTAAATATGTGTTCTTTCATCACATTGTATGGGCAAAATAATCATGTTCCAATAATCAGCCACCTGCTGACTTGTTTTTGTGCCAAGTTCCACACATTACCTTGTTAATTATGAAAGCCTATGTATCAGTGAGCACATTAACTTTATTTTCAAAGTTACTGATTACAAAATAATTTTAATATACTTTGTACAGTCTTAATTCTTTAATTTCCACAGTTTTAATATCATTTTCTCCTTGTATGTATTAGAAAAATATTCTTTTCTACATGGGTGTTCAATCTCTCTTGTTCTGTTTCTATTGTATTGACTAAATATATATGTATAAAATCTAGATTTTTTTTAATTGTCTGTAACTGTGACAAGAAAAGAATCCAATTCTGCTAATCTGAAACACTTTACAAGTGTCAGTCTGTACTATTACACTCACAAAATCCCACAGAAGCATTACATGCCTATGTGTACTTACCTCATTCTAAGTACTGCTTCTTTCCTTCGATATTTCTTAATATTTCAATTTTTCTTACTTTAAAAGAAAAACATTTTTTTTATTTAATTGTCTATTGGAAATATGCCTCCATGTCTGCCTCCATTGTCTGTGTCCACAAGTTCTATAAAGCTCATTAATTATCTATCAATAAAGCCATCTATAACAGAGGTCCAAAGATGCTCACACACATAAGAGAAAAAGGGGAAAAAACAGAGAAGTAACAACCTCATGCTTCTAGAAAAATTAGTCTCAACCAACCCTGAATAATGAAGAACAGAAGGAAAAAAGGCAGGTGAGGGCATTGCTACAAAACACATCTGTGCCACTGTGCCTCTGTTGCCTGTTCTCCCAGCCTGGACATCTCATACAACATGCCTCTGTCCTGGGCTGAGTCTAAAAGCACTGCATAATCTTTTAAAAGACATCCTTCCATCTCTTACTCCTAGATATTCCTGTTTCTCACAATATTCAGCAGTGAATATAATCTAGTAGCTGATAAGGGTTCTAGACATTTGTTTTCCTGATTATAAATGGTTATATAATCAATTAAACACTTTTTAAAAGCATTTTTATTCAGCTAGGCTGATCTAATGCGCTTGATGGAAACTAAAGATTTTCTGCAAAGTAAGAGTTAAAAGGCACAAGACATCTGTTCATATTTACTTGCTTATATTTTTACTTCAAAATACATGCTCCTAAAATGTTTTATTATAATATTACCTGGATAGAATGACATAAACAAATAAAATTATATGTTTATTCCATTTTGCTACAGTAAGTGAACAATAAACTAAACAGCCAAGAGCCAAAGTAAACATCTTCTACTCTGACAAATATGTTGCAATATTGGTTTCTCACTGATCTTGTTTGGATTAAATCTGAGGACATGGTATTCATTTAAATACCTAACTATTATGAGTTTGAACACATTATAGTATATTGTAATAATGCATTAGTCTAAAAAACTGACTGCAAGGTCTAGGTAGCTTTTGCATTTCTTATCTAGATATTCTAACATCTTCATAATACATTCAATGAACACAACATAGACCATGGCCTGAAAGATTTGACCTTTTATGTACATGCTCAGCTATTCTCAGAGAAAAAACTCTCTCATTTACTATTGTGCATTCAGCATTGTTTTGTAAGCAACAATTGTTAAACCAAAAATTTCTAAGTTGAAGAGATAAATTTTGCTACAGATTTCCCAAAGTTGCTAAGGAAAGCTTCTTTATATTCTCTATTTTTCTTCGTAATACTTTCATCTCACAAAGAAACTACTGAAATGTTTAGTTATTAAGACACGAGCTTACTTTTTAAAATAAAAATGTTCAGATGTTCCTTAAAGTTTGGTTTTCTCTTCAATATACATAAATAAGTGCATTCCGATATCAAAGGTTTTCTTTGCTATGCCTCAGAATCACCTCACTTGGAAAACACCTATAACAATACCACAATGTAATTTAAATACTTCACTATTGTACATTGCTTTAATCTGTGGAAGTCAAATCTCTTTAGGCAGGAGAAAAAATATGCCTAGACTGATTCTACAGCTGGAGGAACGACAGCAGAGGCAGGTGATATGGCTAAGTCCATCATCTGCCTTGAAAGAGGAAATGTATCTTCTCTGCTCCTGCTTTAGAGAGACATCCAAGACTGAGGGGCCACGTCTCCCTGTGCTCTGCCTGGAGCCTGCAATCAAGAGATGGTGGGATGTGCTGGTCACCTGCAGGGACCTATCAAACCTACAGCCTTCCCAAGTTCTCTTTTCAGGTCTTCTCCAGGCTGGCACCGACCAGCTCGATTCACATGATGCAGCATAGATGGGGTTTCCTCCAGCTGGGAAAGGTGAACCTTAATCAGGGAGCACTGCAGCTCTCAGCTTTTGCAGCCTAAGGTAAAACGCAGCCTGATGTCACAAAAGGTAACAGTCAAGGTCTCAGCTACTGATCCAGCTAGAAAACCGATGTCCTCACACAGAACATGGTGTACTAAGACAAAGAGAGCTTATGATCTCGGGTTTCCCACCAGTTCAGCCAACACTGGTCAGAAGACTGATGACCACAGCCAGATGTCTTTCAACTGGGTTTCTTGTGCTGCCTGTCACCTGATTTTGGTGGTCTCAAGAGCCTTATCTGAACTAGAGACTGCAGGTGAGTGCACACACGTGAAATGCATGCCTTCCTTAGAGAAAGAAATACCATTTCAGAAATGCCACATAGCCTTTAGAGATTTCTTGCTATTTCTCAAAGACTAAAAGAATTGTTCAAAAGAATTGTTCAAAAGAATGCACATTCATCTTTTAATACCAAAACAAGAGTAGGAGGATGGACTTTTGCAGCTGCAAGGAAAGAGCTGACACTTTCTTTTCTTAATGGATTACCCAAAGGCAAGAAAGAGCTGGGTGGTGACGGTCAGTGCCATCTGCCATATCAAATGTTGCACGGGGGGTCCTGAAGGCACCACATCTCCACTTTACATTCATGTCATTGCTACTACCTAAAAGCAATACTTCAGTCTGCTGATTTGGAAGAGTTGTAGAATGCAGCTAATGTGGGAAGACCTAAAGCTGTGCCAGAATTAGTGTGTAGGCAGATGTAATTCTTAATTTTTCTGTGCCTCTCAATTTCCATTATAGAGATTTAGCCTCTAATTTTAATTTTAGACTTTACTATTACTGATTTTATTACTTCAGGTTTAGACAATGTGCTGATGCAGATAAAAGGAAACCTGTAAAAATGGATATTGATTTCCTGTAATGTTTTAGAACATTTTTAATGGGGAAGTAACTGAAAACCCTGCATTAGCAACAAAAAAATGCTAACACATTTGTTCCTGAGGTGTAGATTTTTTAATTCTATGTAACTAAATCCCAGGTTACAAAACTTGCGGGAAAAAAAAATTCTCTTTTAAATGGCCTCACTGCATAATAATAATAAAAAAAAAGTTAGTTAAAGGGCATGTAAATATTCAATTATATTTTTGCACTCTTTATTATTTTAGAATAGTTAGCATTTTTTAACTCCCAAACCTATCCAAGCAATTTCATTATTCTCCTTATTTTTTTTAATTTTAGAGCCAAAATGTTTTATCACCATATATGTCATGGCTCCAGAAACTACATTTTCCTTCTTTGAATTATCTGGAATCCAAACTTCATAGCAGATAAAAGAAACATAGCAGTATTTATAGCCTGTATAATGCTGATGCTGAACTCTAAAGGGAAGTGCTGAAATCTCTGTTCTTCAATGCCACTTCACTGATGCTCTGCAACAACCTGTCAAAATAATCAGGGGTTTTTCTATACTGTTTGTTCTTTTCTTCTGAAGCCAATTCACAAGCTTATTTTTAATAGTAAATAGAATTACTTAAAATGTATCTACTATACAGACCTTTAAAATAAACATTTATAAAGAATTTTGAGTAAGAAAACAAAGCAGATTAAGCATGAGGTTTATTTTTTGTCTTCAATAAATATTTGCAACTCTGCTGTCTGTTATGGAGACTGACTAGATCTCACATTGGACAAACAGGCACCTCAGGGGTTACTGAGCATGTCTATGTTTCCAGTGCAAAGCAAAGTGGGGAATTGGTTTTGTGGGACCAAGAGGAAGCACATTTTAGTGACGAAAAAGACGCTCTCTAGCTCACAGTGGAGTACAGGGGTATGCACATAGAACTGAGCCTTTCCAGACTCAGTGAAAACTGCTTTTCTGTAAGCTATACACTTCTCAACTGGCACCTGTATATGCATGCAGATCAACACCTGTCTGAGCACCAACAAAGGATACAATCAGTTAATCCAGTCCTATGTCAGAAGTAGTATGTGCTGCAATCTGCACAGATCTTATACAGGAAGGCTGATTATTATTCTGCCAGACTTGGACCAGTCTTACATATAGCAGTTGTACTTCTAACAAGTGACTATTTGTGTTTGTCGTAGTTTTGTTTAGGGTTTTTTCTTTGGTTTGGTTTGGTTTTTTGTTTATTTGTTTTTGTTTGTTTGCTTTTTATGTTGGGCTTTCCTTCAGACTTCAGACAAGTGTACAAACTCTCATTAGGGATGCATTCTGCCTTAATTTACTCCAGTAATGGGTTTAGGTGGTGTTAGGTGTATGACTGGACTCAATTATCATAAAAGTCTTTTCCAACCAAAATGATTCTGTGATTCCTAATTTTATGAAATGTTTGCTAGTTTCACCACAATTTCCATGCCTCACCTTCCAGCAAAACTAACTAGAGTCCTGCTCAGATGGGATTTTAATTTATCAGAGCATGAGTGATAATAAATCTGTTATTTTCAAGCTGTGATAATGGTTATAGCAGACAAGGTCCAGCTGTTCTATAGCAGGGGTAGTGGCTGCAATTACAGTCTGTGTAACAATTGGCCAGAACCACAGTTATCAGAGGACAATTAGCTTTTAACAGCAATTCAGACAGAAATAATTATCTTTCAACAGAGGAGCACCTTCTAGTGGTCTTGAGTGAACATGGCAGCTAGTTAAACAGTTCTCCAAATAAGGAGAGCTAAATATGCTAGATAAAGAATAGCAATGCATATTTCCGTACACTATTTTTATTATTAAATTCATAATTTATTTAAAAACAAAGGAGAAAAAACAAGCATATATTGCAAAAAAATAAAACATTTTTCAATTACAATATTTTCTGCTCTTCCCCTTCTCCTTGCTGACCTAATAGTTTGCTAGCTGTTTATAAAGTTACCTTGGAAGAGTATTTTTTAATGTTCTACTTGTAACCTACCCACCCTTTTGTTTTCTTAGTAATGAAAATTTGTCTTCATTATCTACCAGCTCCAAAGGAAATTTGCAATAGAAATATTACTTTGTTCAGTTTCACTGACTATTATAACACAGTTTCTCCAGGCAGAGTATTCCTAGTAACCATAGTTGTTGCAATATATTATTTGTCCTTGTTAGTTTTGCAAATAACATAGTGTCAAATGATGGGAAATCCAGGGTTTTTTTAAAGTTACTACTAAATATAGTGGCTATGGTAGTTTTGTCTAGTCTGTGGTCCTTTCAATCTGTATGTAGTAGATAACCCTTTTTGGACAAAATTATATAGTGTACATAATACAAATGAATGATGTGCTATTTCTAGAAAAGCAAATTAAGATAAACAAGCAGGTCTTAATATCATATCATTGCAAGACATTTGTGCATTGGTGGAAGCTAACTATATGAAACAGATTAATACTTAGATTTTCATGACATTTCTCTGAATTTTGCAATTGAGTGAAAAATGCCAAGTGCAAACCCTCAGATTTTCAGGTGATTAAAAGAAGACATAGCTATTATATTTTTGACTCTATAAACATTATAGACATACTCCTGAGTTATCAAAGTAGAGAACCTGACCTTTTTTTTTTCAGAAGAAATTTTTCAGCATTTGGAAACTTCAGCCCAAAACTGAAATAAGTATTACAAAGATTTTAACACATGAAAGCTAATTTTGCATCATTTGTTTTGGTGGTGCCATTATAAAATAGGTTTGTTGAAATTGCAATTTTGCATCCTCCACCACCTTTGCTAGGAGGGCAAAGGGGTAGTAAAACAAAGTTAATGGAGTTTTGGGGTTGTCAACCACTTCTGTAGCCACAGGGGCAATATTCTGCAAAATATTCAAGTGCAATATTTACTAGTATTATATATTATAATGCACTAATTCATCTTTTATACACAACCTTATATGAGCCTCAACCAAGTTCTGATTTAGTTTGATAGCCAGCATGGCATTCTGATAACCCGTGGGGACACACAGGCAGCCTCGGTCAGCTCTTGGCACAGGCAGCGTGGCCCTGACCTCTGCAGAGACCCTGAGCACCTGCACTTGCTCTGCTGTGTGCCCAGCAAGGCAAGCAGAAACACAGTCTCAAGAGAAGTTTGCTTTTTATCTGCAGCCTAAGAGATGAAAATCTGTAGGCATCCCCAAGAGAGTAGCACTCCTGTTTTACTCTCTGAATTTAGACAAGTCATACAAAAAGTGACCTCTAATTTAGATAAAAATTACTCCACCTTTGGCTGCCACAGACATAAGGCTCATGGGATAGAAACCCCAAACCACTTCAAAGTAATCTCAGCTGGAACCTATCAAGGATAACATGAAGCAAAGTGGTAAGCATGGAGAAAACTGTTTGTAAATACTTTTTTATGTCCTGCATGAAAGTGACACAAAATTGAACATTGTGTTAAGCCCTGAATTCCCGAGATCAGGAATTCCACAGATATTCCTTATAAAATATTAGTTTTCAGTTCCTTCTCCCTTTTCTATACCTCTACCACATTACACTGTCAGGTGTGAATTAAGATTCATATTTTTTGTCACCTACATCTATTAGCAAAAGAGCTAGGATATTTTTGAGGTTTTGTTATTTAAAACTGCAGTCTTTCAGCCTTTAGGCCTCTTACTTAAGTAAGTTAAAATTAAATATTGTTGCTCTGTGACTCTCTAGGAATGTTTTTCTCCATCTTGCCTCATCTCTTTACTCCCTCACTGTCCTAATTATTTTTTTACTATTTGTTTAGCATGTTTGACTTTACCTGAATCTTGTACAGATTTAATTTCTTCTTTGCTTTACTATTAAATGAAAGTGGGCTTCATAGTAGACAGACATTACATCAGTGTCCCAGAAATAGAAAATATTATTTGGCATGTACATAAGTGAGCCTAAAAAGCCCTGCACAGCTGGGCACTTCAAAAGATCATACCCCAGTGCTGCAGATGAAAGCTGAATTCAAGGCTCTGCTGATACCTCTACTCAGATGTTCAGCGTGCTCCTGGGAGACTCCTTTCCACATAAAGGAATCAGGAATAGTGTGACTCCTCAAAGCATGAGAGTTTCTGCTGTTCCTGCCAACCCCTGGCATGAGTTACTCAATGGGGGAAGGGGCATTGCCCCTTCTGATGAAAAGAGAAAAAGAAGAATGCAAAAAATTCTGTTTTCCGGCATCTGAAATTAGGGCATGTGCCTCTCATGTCTCAGCAATCACATTTAGAAACCCTGCATTTCTGCCCTACCTGTGTCATAGGGAACAATTACTGATCCCTCTTCCTTGAAAGTCAGTCTGGTTAGTGAAGACATTTACAAATTCTTTTTACTTTTGTCATCTGTAAAATATCTATGAGAAATGTATATCCCACATTTGTAGAAAACTATTTGTCAAATAGTTCTTATATCCTGATAACACACTCAAAGTTTGTTAAGGACCAGAATATGTTGAGGGTTTTTTTCATTCTGGAATTAAAAAAAAAAATTATATATATATATATATATTTATATTTTAAAAAACTTTATAAGGCAAGTGCACAGGCTGGGGAGTGCACAGGTTGGATTTAGCTTGGAAGGACCTTCGTGAAGGTCCTTTGTGAAGGACCTTCATGCCACTGATAGCCTAAGGGGACCAAGGAAATCATGTTCTCCTAGGGACTCTTCAGCAGGCACATGGCAAGGTGATGTTCCACACTAATATCCTCTCCATCTCCTCCTTGTATGGGGATACATGAAATTTTCCCCTGCACTAGGTTGCACCTGCACTATGCCCATCAGGATGCATCTATTAAGAATAAGCTTACTTCTATTTCTGGAAATTGGGGAATGGAGACATATCATTCCCATAAGTGGCAGGCATCATTCCAAAATCACTCTCAAAATCACTTCAAACAGACAGAAAAATCTGGAACTTGTGTCAAAAAGATCAAAACACAGATTTGACACATCAATATGAAATAGCAATGAACTTATTTTTAGTTTTCAGTCACTGGATGCTAAATATTATCTAGAGCTTTCCCATTATGGAAAATCTGACACACGTAGGTCTTCCTGCACTCTTATGCTACTGCTTGGGCAAGGGGATATGCACCTCCAGTAGAATCAAATCTTTCACTGAAGAGAGAATAATCTTTTTGTAGCCATTGCCTGTTTCTCTTCAATTAAACTCTATAATCTACTACCCAAAGACTGATTCCACAACTAAGGCTAAGTGCAGACAACAGCAGTCTTCTCACTGAGTGTGAAAAGAGGAAGCAGTGAGATGTTATGGCTCTTCTAAAAATAAGAGTAAGACAAGAAATTAGGAGGTCACTTGCATGCTTTTCATTTATATTTGAAAGGTCACTTGTGGTCTCCCTCATGAACGATGTAAAGTTTAAAATAAACTGAGATCTGAATTACTGTCAGCTTGCCAGAGCTGGAATCTGATAAGCCTGCAACTCATTCAGTGGCTGGCTGAGAGCTTCTTCTTTTTATGTTGCCTTTTTTTTTTTTTTTTTTTTTTTTAATTTGAGGATTCTGGCTCTCAGAAATGCTTGCTCACAGTCATTTGTGCGTTATTATTAGCAAACTGTTAGACTGGCCCCTTGGCACACATTTTGTAGGACCAAAATAATTTTATTGTATTGCTTCAACATTTTACTGGTACAAAAGAGGTGAATTGACCGTGAGGCAATCACAGCAGACCTTGAATACCTTTAACAGCATTAACTTCATCGTTGTTATTAAAATACTGAACAGGCTCTTTTTTTACCAGTTATCACCTTAGTTGTTTTCTATTAGGCTGAAGTCATCAATGGGAAAGAAAGAGCAGGAACAAAGTTGCTGGGTTTTAAGTGACAGTCCTTAGTGTAATGTAAGACATAGAGCTGACAACAGAAAAGAATATGCTCTATCAATCAGCTGAGAATTTTATGCAAGTATTGCTATATGAACACCACTTGTTTCTACAGATGGTGGTAAAACTGTTCCTATCACTACCATCAAACAAGAATGGGAAACAATCTGGCTGAAGAACAAGTATGCAAAAATCTTAACAAATCTATGGGAAGCTTCTTTGGCAAAACAGATCACATGGCTCACTAGCTACTTCACAAGCACCACTATGAAAGAGATATGCCAACACCAGCAGTAATACCACTGCCCAGATTTTACACTAACATGACCCCTAATATATCAGGATACTAACTGATTATATATGTAATATTGTATGAATTTATCCTGCTACCTGACTAATAATATCCACTTTTCCCATGTAGTGCACCATCATCCTGACTAAATCCCAGTCTGCCTAATTTCTTCTAGCAATCTTCATTCAGTTAATACACCCCTTAAAATTCAGCATAAAAGCAGGCACTGAAGTCTGCTTTTAGCACATTTGTATGATGTTTTAGAGCCTTCCAGATAAGATGTTTGACAAAAAGAGTAACATTTTCAGACTGCATAACCTTGGTGGGTATTTTGTTTGAAACCATCTATCATGAAATTACTCCCAGCATGGCACTACTGTCCGATAAAAAATCTGCAACATTTGTGTGCACCCACAGTTGAGTGCAATTCCTATAATGAGTGCTTTATTCATTTATCCCAGAGTCTACGAAGCTCACATTATCATTTAATTTTAAACAAACTGCATACTGTGAACATTTGTAAGAGAGAAACCCATTAAATTCAACATTTATACAACAGCTCTAATTTATTCACTGTATTATGATTCCTCCATTTTAAGAAATAGAGATTTAGCTATATACATCTTGTTTTCTGTAATTATAATTATACACAATAAGTACTTTGTTTTTCCATCCACACCATTTAGAAAAGAACTTACAAGTATAAATCTAAGAACACTCATTGGCAATTGATTCAAATACAGATACAATACAAACATAGTCTCTGCAATCTGACTTTTAACCAGATTTTAATACATCTTCAAAATCAGAAATAAGACAAGTAGAAGCATGTACATTTTGTAAGAAGTTTTTAAAAACTGATGTATCTAATATGTAGCATAAGCTAAGGATTAGTACACGTAAGGACCAGTCAAAGCAAAAATGCTGGACTGAAAAAAATAAGGTATTTTCCAAGTATACTGCCCATTTATGCATACAGCTAAAAGTCTATTCAAATTGAAGACTTACTTTTACATGTGTAGTCCCTAGGCTTTTTTGAGGTTGTAATACCTTTCTGGTCCCTAAGCTTATTCTCTTACCCAGAGATAGCTCCAATATTGTCCCTAACATGTGGTTTTTACAGTAGAGGGGCACGGATTAGAATAGCTATTGTGATGGGCTCAGTGATAACGATTTATAAGGATCGTGTTTATCTATACTGATGCAAAATGCACAGCCTGAACTTTGGGCAAAATAAGAAAAAAAACCCACTGAACTCAGAATTTAGGTCTGAAGTAGTGCAGAAGAGCAACTGTGCATAAACTGAGCAGGCGCCAATTAAAACATACACTCTCTATACCTTAAACACTGTGCTATCTTCCATACAATGCCACAGTGCAAAATGAAAAACAGGCAAATGCTTATTTAGGAATTTCTTTTAAGTCAAGATTAGAATGCATTTTTTGAATCCATAGTGTCATCAAACGGGTCAGTTTATAAGGTCTCTCTGGTTTCAATAAAGCAGAAAATTAATCAAGAAATTACCACTTTCCCTCCTCTCAAGTAATTCTCTCATACAGAAAGAAAAAACAAACCAGGGGTAGGTATCTTTATTTTTTTTCCCCAAACTCCCAATATTCTTCTATGACCTTTCACTTTCCATTGCAAAATTAAAAGCACAGCAGAACACAATACCTAACCAAATAGAAGATATCTTTAGTGATGGATCAAAATAATACAGCGGATAACAGCCAAAAGACAGTGTTAAAATTCTGCTTGTTCTGATACATGTCATGAATATATAAAGAATGTACTAGATAAGGGCTATTTACCATGGGAATATTTATCATGGGAAATGTTTATCAAATGAAATAAGCTATTTCTTGACTGATGAACAAGAAAAGTAATTGTTTTCTAATCTTGTTTTAAGCCATGAGGAGAGTCTTCAAGGATTCCCTGAAGATAATACTGCTCAAAGGTTGCAACAAATATTATCAACAGAAAACATTCCATTATGTCCTCCAGCTACGATTTCTACTTCTCATCAGTATAGTTTACTTACTCCCTTATCTCTCTGTAAACTCAGAGTGATGAAGCCTAAATTAAGTTTCCAGCACCTGTCTCCTTCCACTTTTAGACACATAAGATGTTTGAACTTATTTCTTTTATTATTTTAGTCCATGACAGTCATGGCTATCAGGCAGTGACTGTCACAGATGGTAAACAGTTCCAGCTACTATCTTTCTAGTTCTTATGTAAACTCAGCAGCAAGAAATACAGAAGACAAGGAATAAAAAAGCAGAAAGGACAAAGAGAAAGAAAATCCTCTCCTCTTCATTTAAAGTGAGATGTGCAGACTAATTCTTTTCATTTTCAATTTGCAGCCTGCATGGTGAGCCAAGACCTGACAGGGGAAGATTGATTGGCACTATTTGGTTTCCTGACTGCAGGAAGTTATACACAGGCCACAAGAAACAATCAGTCACAATTTCCTCTGCAGAGTTTAGCAGAGAAAAAAACAAAATAAATAAACAAACAAGGATTTAAAACCAGAGTGGTCCTAAGCAATCATACATTTTTAAAAAAAACTTAAATAAAGAAAAATTACAAAAGTAGCAGCTACTTAAAGAAATAGACTAGAGAAATTAAAAACAATAAAGGGGTGAATTCATTAATTGCTTGATGCCAGAAGATCCAGAGGACATACTCAATGAGGATCTCAATAAAAGGAGTGATTTCTAGACAATGAAGTCATTAAAGTAGTAGCGAATAACAGGCAGAAAATATTTCTGCATGGGCTGTAAAAATCTCTTGGAGACACAGAGATACCTGAAGCTGTAAACTCACATTCTTGTCACAGAAATGTCTATCCGCACCAGCTACACAGCCACATCAGTCAGCAATTCAGTCAGCTCTTCAGTCCCACTGCCTGCCATCTGCTCGCAGTGTATCACAAGCAGCAGCACACTTCCACTGCCACACTGTGTGGGTGCAGTCCCACAGCACTCGAGCCAACACAAGGTACGGCTGCCACAGCCCCCAGCTATCTGGGCTGCACAGTCCTTGGCCATTCCATCAGCACTGGCACTCACGCGATCACATCAGTTCAAGGAGCTGCTGTAGATGACAGCAGAAGCAACTGATTTTCCATGAGATTGGCTGCCTGAGCTGGCTTGCTGCAATGTCATATCAACAGCAGCACTGGCTCAAAATTATGTGGCTGGCATTAGGAGGGTGGGGTTGTGACAGATCTACATTGGCTGAAATTGCCATGAAACTCAATGTGCAGCAGCTAGCCTCAAATCAGATTGTACTACGCCCATGTTGCTTGCCCAGACCACAACCATAAATATCCATAAACCAGCACTGACTTCAGGGCTAGGAATTTTTTCCCCGTTAGTTTCCTCTCAATGCTGACCCCATCTTAGTGCTGCCACAAACATCAGAATGGTCAGACATGTGATCCTTACAGAAATAAAAGATGGGTGCTGCTAATATGGGTAAGTACCCTATCCTGTTTCACTGAGCAACTGCAGAGAGGCACAAAGCAGCAGACACTGAAGGCTGGACAGACCTTCCCTGTTTGGCAGTAAGACTGAATCAAGCCACTTGAAAATTTATGTTTAGCTACATATGATATTCACTTACAAATCCTGAAGAAATTATCATAATAACCTGCCTAGGTAGAAGATAATGACTCAGTAGTCAGAAAAATGTGTTTTCAGAAAGAAAAATTCATGTCTTGATGAGGTCATATCCTATAAAAAATTGTTCCACTGATTGTCTAGCCTTCCAGATTAAAAAAAAAAATGCTGGCTATTTGCCACTTCCAAGCACTGGACCTTGCATTATATATGCTGAACCAAAAGTTCTGCCCTTCAAATTTGAGCAAGTCACTCTCTAATCTTCCCTTTATCCTCTCAATCCTCTCACTATCAGGCTAATTTTCTAAATTTATCATCAGTTTCATCACTTTTCCTTAAACATCTTCAGTTTAACAAAATCATTTCTCAATTGGAGAAGCCAGAATTGAAAGCATTCTTGTGGTAGCCCTTGTTCCAGGTAAAATGTCCTCTTTATGGGAACATTTTACATTTACCATTACACTATGGTAAAATAGCTGAATATTCTTCATGACCCTTAATTATTTTTCAGAATAACTGCTTCAAGAGAAGTCTGTATTAAAAGTCACTTATTGTGGCTTTCCTTGTTCATTCCTCAACCCAACAGCTTTACATTTGATTTATTGAAACAATAGTGGCTCTCTCTTGATCTTAATAGAATAAGACAGACAAAGGAAATGGCCTATTGCTCATGTGCTTTGAGGTGTTCCAGTAACCATCCATCCTGCAATACTAACAGTATAAGAATATGGGGGTTGTCCATCTAGACCAGCAGCAACACACCCAGAGACAGATGTTTCAAAGAATAGTGCAACTGGCAGAAACAAAGAAATCTTTTCTACTGAAGATTTCTAGTTATCTCTAGAACATAGAGACAGCCTTGAGCCTTCAGATGCACATCCTCTACACATAAGTTAAGACGATAACGGGTATTTTTGTATCTCTATATATTTACATCTAAGTTCTCAGTCTCAGAATTTATTCCAGGGCCATTGCATCCCTTTCAGTTAGCCTATGTACAGTACGTTCCTCAGTTAAGTCATAGCTTGTGTATGGAAACATTTACTGTCATGTTTTTCCCCATTTCCCACCTTTCCATTTTACTGATTTGATTTTGTACTAAAACAGAGACAGGTCCTACCTCTCCATTTTCACATGGGAGCTCTTCAGCACAGTTCTGCTAATACAAGAGCCTCTGCTTCCACTTTTGACTTTTGACAAGGCATGAGGAGTTGCTGCCGCAAGGAAGAACTCCTTTTCTTCAAATTGCTGAGAAAGTTACCTAATAAGACCTAAAAACTGGTCTGAAGGTGCAAAGAAGTCCATTTGTAACATAGAAAAACTGAAAGTTACTGACCTCCCAAGTATTAAAACATGTCAGCTTTCACTATTTTTATCCTTTTTTGACTGAAATCGTTGAGAGTTATGCTATGGCATTACTTTCCATGACAGTGTAAGCTTTGATGTACTGAGTTTTATACAGCTCTAAATAGTAGAAGCGATTAAAAGCAAAGTTTAATAAATTGCCAGAAGTAGAAAGCTAAACGGAAAAGTCAGAAAGCCATTACCAGGAAGTCAGCAGATGCATCTTTTAACTTACCAAACAAGCGCTGATGGAAGAGGAATTTCCCAGCTATCAGTCCTGTGAGAATGGCAAGGAGCCACAGAAACACCTTCAAAAATCTCCAGCCTCCTCCTTCAGGGTATTTATTTGTTACAAAGGAGAAACAATTACCAACAACAATAACATTGGCTTCTGTCTGGCTGTGAGATACTGGGTCCTCAGCAAATATTAAGAAGTTAAAGAAGATCACTAAGTAAGCCACAACTAAGCGAGACCACGGGTGCTGGAAGTAGTAGCGGAAGTCTTTATCCATCCTCAGATACTGAAGAACTGGGTTTTGCCTGTAAGATACAAATGCATAACGTTATATATACCCCAAATTCTCAGAATTTAGGAGAGACTCACACACTACAAAAATCAAATCATTGCAACCTTCTCATCAGTATTTTTTTAACACTTTAGACTTGACTAGAAATGGAAGTTTCAATCAAAAGATATTGTTAGATCCAGGCACAGGAAAAACTGAAATTTCTCCCTATTCCAATGTAAAAACAACAACCAAACATATATACATTGTAGCACAAGATTTTCAGTCTCACATAACTATACTTCATGCACCTCCTCCATAATGGGGCATGAAAAGAATGAATATAAAAACATGGCAGGCTACTTAAAACACAGAATGCCTTTCCAGCCACACAAAAAAATACAACACAGATTTCACAAAGGTTTATGCTAAGCCTAAATGGAATCTTTTTCCATGTAGGAGAAGGACGGAACCAGCTCAGAAGTCCAGAGGTCTTCTACTGGAAGCTTAAAAGCATATGACCCAGAAACATCACAAACATGTGCTCATATGGAAGAATAACATCTTGGAAAAGTTTCTAGAATTAACTCTTGGAAGTCAGGCAAGCCTGTATAAATCTTTTTGTTTACTTTAGGGAGTACACCTATATTTTCAAAACCATAAAATAAGATAGCCTGAAAAAAGACTGTTCTGTATGGATACAAAAACTGTATTTTGAAACCTGCCTACTTATTAAGTACTGCTATAGAAAAATGCAGCTGAGCATGGAGCATTTTAGTTGTTTGCCATTTGATTTCTTTTTCTTTTATTCACAACCAATTAGTTGTTTCATCCTCTTCAACCACTTTGCATGCACAAAGATACAAGGCCTTTGTGTTGTAGAACACCAAAATTATTCAAGCGACACAGTGTGTAGGAAGAAAAAAAAAATGTGTCTAGTAATATTGCTTGTTTATAACAGCACGATCCTTGAAGGATACAGTGGCAAATTTTTGCAAATGTCATATGCCCTGCAGCAAAAAAAAAAACAAAACAAAAACCCGCCCACAAAAGACCTAACCCCCCTATCAATTACTCATCCCTTCCTGGACTTCTAACTTAGGACTTGCAAACTTAGAAATGGCATGAATTTCAATGTCTCCCCTTAGTTAATCCAAAAATTATTTAACTCCATAACCCAACTTATATTAGTAAAATTGCAAGGAATCCTGTACCTAATAAATGAAAAGGATAAAAGAACCTCTAGATATATTCAGACAATGCATTCAGTAAATAAAAGAAAGTAATAATGTCCCATTATGCATAAATTACATATGAAAAAGAAAAAAAATACCACATTACAGAGTTAAAAAGCTGGCACGAGGAAGTGTCGGTCCTTCAAAAACTTTATGAAAGAAAAAGTGATTTAAAGTAAGGGTCGCTGCCTAAGAAAATATCACTCTGGGGAGATTAAACTGCCTTTAGGGCCATAAGGATACCCAAAGCTACTTCTTGTTCTCCTTTCGTTCTGTTACCATTAAGAAAAGTTTTGGTATTTCCTTATGTGTATGAACCATCTTAAAGCCCGAATGGAGAAAAACAACTACACGTCCTGGTATTTTTGACAGCTGCCGGATACCCGAGAATTATCAAACACCCAGCTGAAGACGCGGTTTCTTAGGAAACGTTTTATAGCATCGGAAGCCAATATTAGCAACAGCAGCAGTGACAAACTGCTAACAAAAATCCTGCTCCTACCTACCTCAACGCCGAAAACGCGGGTGCCAAGAGCGCCGCGGACCACACGCCCGTCGCAACCTGTTAAATCGACCCATTTCCCCCTGGCCCCGGCGCAGACCCGGGCACCCGCGGCCACCTCCCCCGGCGCGGCGGCTCCGGCCGCCGCCGCCCCGCCGGGCACCGGGCCACGGGCCCCCGCAGCGCCGCCGCCCCGGGCCGCCCGGCGCCCGCTGCACTCACCGCGACGGGGGATCCGGCGCCGCGGGCGCGGTGCTGCTGCTGCTGCTGCGGCGCGGCTCGGCGCCCGCCCCGGTGCGGCTCTCGGCGGCGGGCGGCCCCGCTCCGCTGCCCGCGGCCGGCAGGGCCCCCCAGCCCCTCGGGCGCTGACAGCGGCGCTGGCTGCCGCGGCGTCCCGCCCCCCGGCCGCCGCGGGGAGGCAGCGGCTGCGGCGGCGGCGGTGGCTGCGCTCCTTCTCTCCGCTCCGCTCCCGGGCGCGGGCGAGCGGCACCGGCAGTGCCGCAGCCGCGGCGGCAGCGGGCGGCGCCGCTGCGGCAGGGTCCCGGCGCCCCCGGCGCCCGTGCCCGGCCGTGCCCGCCCCTCCCCCGGAGTCTGCCAGCAAGGACCCGAAACGTGCGCGGCGTGCCGCGGGTGTCTTTATTCACCCCGGGAAAGGGTGGCCGGGGAGCCACGGGGGCTTGTCCAGCCGGTAAGGTGAACGAAACCCGAACAGCACTCAATTTCCATCTGTCAGATTCCAGGATTATGCAAATTTACAAACACGGGAGACAGGCGGGCAAAACTGGATATTTATTATCCGAAAGCAAAAGCACAGGGCTGGCAGTAACAGCCAGATCACGCAGGATGTGCTATGAAAACCCTCATATTTGGGAGGGGAAGGAGGACTACACCCAATTTACTTACTTGGGAAGGGGGTATGCTGAGGCTCCAGGGTGCACACCCAGTCTGTATGGTCACTGTGTCGGGCAAAATGCCCCTGTGCAGCCTGCCAGAGTTGTTGACGTTGCACTTCAGCCGGATTGTCAACCAAAGCCTTTTAATGTGGGATGTGGTCCCTAGTGCCAGTGTGCTGGTATTGCTGACATCCCAGGAAAACGTTTACAGGATGCTCTTAGCATTGCATTATGACTGGGTTTTAATGCAGTATGTACCAGTTCTGGTCATTGCTGAAGGCAGATAAAACAAACTTGAAGTTGCTAAACACAATATATTGTTGGGGAAAGTCAGGTAACTCCATTGGAGTGGGTATCTGAAATTTGGCGTCAGACATCTGGCTGCTTCAGGCCAAGGTAGACAGGAATGTGGCTGAGATCCACCAAGGAATGTGGAAGGGTATTTAGAAGAGTCACGTTGCAAAAGACCAGCACAACCAGAACAAGCAGCAGAAGACTTGTGAACCCCTTCTGTACTTCTGGCGATACAGTATTATGTATTTTTGTAAATAAATGTAACTGCTATTGAAGATGTCTAACATGATCACCACATTATCTTCCTCAGTGGAATAGTCTGAGACCCTCAATTTTATGTAGAAAGATGCAGTATTCAGTATTTCTCACTAACACACCCCAAACTATCTTTACAGTAAAAAGAAAATTCAAAAAGAAAAATCATCATGTGCAATGTGAGAGTACAGAAATACAGTGAAAAGCACTGCCTGTTCATGCAACAGTTCTGTGTGTACTGCCACGCTTGCAGAACTCTGTCTCCTTATGTTCAGCTAATGAGAACCCACAGAGAGAGAGGCAGCATGCACTACAAAGAGATCACACTCTTCATGCACCTACACACCAAAAAATATTCTGTTCAGCTCAGATTGAAACCCACGCTACTACAAAGCATCCATGAATATTTTTTTTTTCAGATAGTAAATCAGTGAGCAAGTTTTTGAAGTCACTAAGTTACGAAAATCAAAATCATCTACTTTTCTATTAAAGTAACCAAAAGCATAAGTGCTCCTTGTATCTCCCCCAGATTTCATGTTGCATTTGCTGTTTTAAGAGGAAGCTGACATAATTTTTAAAAGTGTAGTGTTTCACTCACATATAATAAAAGATGGAGTGCTCCTATTTCTTCTTTTTAACCAAGCAATCAAGATTTCCTTGATGAAATGCACACCTGAATAGCAACAATTAACAAATAATCTCAGTAGACAAGACTAATCAGGCCTGCTCACTGAAAGCCAGGGACTGCCTGCAACTAAAGAATATAAACAAACTCTTACCTACAAAACTGTCAGCAAATGAAAAACCCAGAAGTAAAACCAGTAAGTTGAACCTAAAAAGCAGGCTGAATCAGGACAATGAGTCATCTTGAAACGTTAGTTTTGATACTTGTGAATGAAACTAATCTATCGGCACTTCTGCTATAAAATAGCACTTGTGTAAAGGCTGTCATTTTACACCCAATTTCCAGCAGAGCTGTAAGTATTGAACTAACCATATATTGATACTACTAATTGATATTACAGTATCAATTTTTGTCTGAGTGTCATTTTACACTCAGATATGAGGAATCAGGCAACAATAGTTACAGCACAATAGTCTGTAACTGGAATGTTATCTTTTTGTAATAAATTATATGAAACTTCTTGTATTTCAGTTTGTGCCCATTGCCTCTGGTCCCTCACTGGACATCACAAGGAGTCTCTCTTCATCTTTACTCCTCCTATCAGGCTTTTAGACACATCAATAAGATCCTCTACCTTGAGCCTCCTCTTCTCAAGGTTAAACAGTCACAATTTTCTCATTGTCCTCCTTCTTCTTTCATCTGTGGATGCACAAATGCCTCTTCCCTGGCATGCTTCTCATTAAACGTACTTCATTCCCTCAAATCTCAAAACTCCACTACTCAGAGATTGTGCTCTTAATGTATTTTTCTTCCAACCTGCTCTTGTGGTTTGATCACATCCAGCAGGTAAGCACCTACACAGCTGCTAACTCACTTCCCCCTGCCTCTTTCCCTAGTGGGACAGGGGAAACAATAGGAGAAAAAGAAAGAAAACCAGTAGGTCAACATAAAGATGGTTTAATAAAAGACAGTTTAATAAGTAAAGAAAAAAAGTGAGAATTATAAAATGTAATAAGTAAGGATTAAAAAAAAAATGCTAAGGCCACCACTCACCAAAGCCCACAAGCAGACCATCAGTCTCTGATAAGCAGCTTTGAATACACCCCATATCTCACACTTTTCCTCTACCCTGTTTTATTAGTGAGCATGATGTTACAGATTATACAGGGTCAGCTGTCTTAGCTCTATCCTCTCCCAAATTCATGCCTACTTGCTGGTATGGGAACGCGGGCAGAATGGGAAAGCAAAACAGCCCTGATCCTGTGCAAGCATTGCTGACCAATAGCCCAAACACTGGCGTGTTTTCAACACTGTTTTAGTCACAAACAGTTTTAGTCACAGCACAGTTTCACTGCTATGAAGATAATCAACTTAATTCTGAGCCAGAACCAGTACACCTGTAAAAACATCCTTGAAACAAAACACTCCCTGCTTTGGAATTTCACACTCATGATTATGACGACCTGTCTCAGCTATACCACTTCAAACTTACTCCTTATCTCATCCCCAACTCATTTCTTACTATCTTCTAAAAGAAGAGAAAGCAGCACAATAAAACATGAAACAAATGAGGGAGAAAAAACCACACAAAAGCTGGCAATAGTTAGTGTATAACTGAAGAACTAAATAGTTGAAGAACTTAGAAGAAAGAAAAGGCAAATAGATACATCCTGTGGAAATTAAGAATGTTAAGTTAATCAGAGACAATGATATTTTAAACACTAATACTGCTTTTCAACTAGATGTGAAAAAATAGAATTGTGTAAAAGAATGTGGAACAGCAGAAATGTTTCTGCTGCATATTTGGAAAACATAAACAGTAACAGTGTTTTCACATTATGTAACATGAAATACTTTCCATTAAATCAATAATATGGAAGGATACTAAACTGCATGAACTAAAATTAAACATTTTTTTTAACGACAGGTGAAAGAGTCATAGAAAAATAAATGAAAGACATGATAGACAACATTGTTAATAATGAAATTTGCTTCCTAACTGCTAAAATGCTGAGGAAAATTCACAGAACTAGAAGAAAGTTACTGCTGTAATGCGTGAAAGGGATAAAAGCAACCACATGTGTGTGCACACACATGTTAAGGCAAAAAAAAAGTGAAAAAAGCATTTGGATATATATTTTAAGAAATATAAGTGATGCTCCAGCGAAAAATGTTAGTGGAACCTTGGGATATGGGTGATTAGTATGTACTTTTTGATTTTTGTCCACTCAGTTTTAGATTACTAAGAGGAAGTTAGGGATGGTTTCATCACCGTTGATAGGTTAAATCACAAAAATAAAATTTTTAGCAGAATTTAATATATAGATATTTATTAAATATTTATTATATATATATAATATATAGATACCTTTACAATACCAGTGGAACAAAAAAAGCAGTAGAAGAACCAGAACTTTACATGACCTTTTATTTATGGTCAAGCTGAATCTCAGTCCTAGAGTCAAATGATATAGGGTTTACCAAAATTGAAGCGGAAGATGTACTGACAATTTTGAAGATGATAGTCCAATGACAAACCTTACACTTGAATTAATTACTTACTTCTGTTCATCCACACCAAGTTTAGTCCAAGTAAGCATAATTCTACTTCAGATAATCCATACTGGTTTCAAACAGATAGGCAATATGCACCTAGCCTTGATGAAACCACTAAAGGAGAACTGAATGAATTTACTCCACTCATTAAACACCTTTTAAGTACATCTGCTGGCCATATGGATGCTTTCAGCAAATATAACAACTACGTGCGACTTCTGCACTAGAAAAAAAAGAAATAATCAGCTTGCAGCTACTCTAGTAGCTCCATGTACAGACTTAGAGAAAACACAAATCTAGAGAAAGTGGAATCTGAGCTCAGCCTTACACAGATTCTATTTAACCACACTGTCCAAGCTGGTTGCAATGGTAAAGGAAGACTTCAGAAAAATAGAATTAAGCTGGAAGACACAAGGTCAGAAAAATATTAAGTGGCAACATAAGGTCTGTCAGAGAAAAAATATGCTCTAATGTTGCTGAACCCTTGATGTATGGAGCATTTGGTGGATAAGGACTTTGCTGGATGGTAAAACTCAGAGAGCTGTGGTCAATGGCTCCATGTCCAAGCAGAGACCATTGATGAGGGACTCCTCAGGGGTCAGTAGTGGGACAGGTGACGTTTAACATCTTTGTTGGTGACATGGGATTGAATGCATCTCAGCAAGTTTGCCAAGGACGACAATCTGTGTGCTGTGGTTGACACACTGGAGGAAAGGGATGACATCCAGAGGAACCTTATCTGGCTGGAGAGGTGGGTCTGTTCAAACCTCATGAAGTTCAACGAGGGCAAGTGCAAGATCCTGCACCTGGATCAGGGCAATCTGAAACAAAGGTACAGGCTGGGCAGAGAATGCATTAAGAGGTGCCCTGGAAAGAAACACAGGTGCTGGTGGACAAGAAGCTCAACATGACTTGGCTACGTGCACTTGCAGCCCAGAAGGCCAAATGTGTCCTAGGCTACACAGAAAGTAGCATGGGCAGCAGGGTGAGGGAGGGGATTCCCCTCCTTTACTCCACTATCATGAGACATCACCAGGACTATTGTGTCTTACTTTGGGGTCCCCAACATGAGATGGACACAGAACTGCTGCAGAAAGTCCAGAGAAAGGCAAGGAAGATGATCAGAGGGCTGGAACATCTCTACTATGAAGACAGGTTGAAAGAGTTGGGGCTGTTCAGTCTAAATGTTTACTCAATAATAAAGAAACATTTGATTACAAATAATGAGGGGAAATTTCTTAACCTCACAGAAAACTACAAGACAAAAAAAAATCCTGTTTCCTGTTTCCATACTGTGCCTCATGATGCTCCTCTGAAGTGCAATGAACAACTCTAGTGTGTACAACAACAGTACAACAATGCATTGCCTCTGTAAAATAAAAAATCGGAAGTCTTTACTGTGTTGTCATATTAATTCACTGCATCTTGGTCCTGTTTCTGTTAAAACAAAAGTAGGTGTAGCATGACATAAAAATTTAACATCGTGAGAGAAGTACTTTTTGCATCTTGGCAGAAGTATTCTTTTAAGCTCAAACATAGTATGATAACTCAAACAATTAAATTATTTATTTTCAAATCTCTGCATACCTGAAATTGGTGTATGCTATCTATTACAATAAAAGGACTCTGATCATGCATTGCCATGCACAACTGACCGAAATGGGGGAACAGAAACGCAAACAGGGCAGGGAATGTTATGAGGCACTGGCTGCTTTGCTGGCTGCCTCAATGGAGGCTGTGGCAAACCAGACACTGCACTAATATAAATGAAGAGAAAATCTGATGCTGCCAAAGCAGACCCCTTCAGGTGTCCTGCTCAAAGCACAGCTGGTCCAAGCAGTGGATCGAATACATTGACCTATGCTTGCTAATAACTTGAATATGACTGGCCATAGGATAGCACTTGGTGAATCAGAACTATAATCTCACTGAAAAGAATTGTGTAGCAATACTAAATATGAGAAAGCCAATCATAGTCCGAAGAAAATTAATAAGGGAATCATTTATACACTGCTATGGCTAGAGAGTTGAGGTTTTGCTGTCTGATTTTTAGTTTTGAAGTGATGAGAAGACCAGGTTTTGTGACCTTTCTTTTATGCTTTTTCTTGTCCTTTATAGGGATATGCAGTATCTATTATGCAAATAGTCTTTTTTCAATGTCCAAAGAACAGCCTGTGGTAAATGCCTGTTATTTTTATCTCACACTAATGCACTGTGAAAAAGCATAGTTATGCAAAAAAAATTCAATGATAAATGTAATAATTTATTTAGCAGCTGGAAATGTATTGAAAATGGACACACACTTGGAATAATTTCCTGAGAGAACAAGTAAGAATGTACAGTGGAGTAAAAATATCCTTTGTTTTTTCATCCTCAATTTCCTTCCATTTCTAAGAGCACTGAGTGCATTGTAGAATCTTTTGGAACTAAAATGAAGTACTGGAGTCCTTCAGCTTATGCTGAGACATAGCATACATCTGAGTTTGTGTGTGCCTGTGAGGGTCTTATTCTGCTGGGAATTAAATGCAAGGAACTGAGCACTAAAAAAGCAGTCTGAACTAGACAAAACAGTGCTAGAAGAGAACAATGCAACTACTTTGGGTTTCATTGCAATTCTTTTTCCTACCCTTCTTCCACAGTTCTGTCTATTTAAACAGTAAGCACTGCATAGTAAGGATCTGTGTTAGATTTTTATTCTCTAACATCTCAGAAATGATCTACCACATCTTAGAAATGCTTTCTACAACAAACTAACTGGCCTCATGAAACCCTTTTGGGATAAAACTTGCCATGTTTTCTTGCTACTATTTTTATATAGTAATCCATGGGTAGAAATTGGGTGTCACTTCTACATGACTCAGATGAAAAGCCTGTCCGATTGAATTCTTCTCCTGCAAGTAGGACCCCACAAGTAGGAGGAATCCTTTGTCCCAGGTCTTCCCATTCTTTCACCTCAGCTGAGACATTCCTCAGGTCTTAGCTGTCCTCATGATGCCTATATAGAAATGTGGAATTATCTAACAACAGTTTGAAGTTTATTGTATAGCTGAATGCAGACAGTAGTGATCAAAGTCTCAATGCCAGGATGGAGATCAGTGATGAGTGGTGTCCCTCAAAGGATCTGTATTAGGACTCCTTACTTCTGAGTCAGTGACCTAGACAATGGGATGGAATGCACCCTCAGCAAGTTTGCAGACAACACACTGAGTGGTGCAGTTGACTTCCCTGAGGGATGGGATGCCATACAAAGGGACCTGGACAAGCTCAAGAAGTGAGTCCATGTGAAATTCATGAGGTCCAGTAAGGTCAAGTGAAAAGTCCTGCACCTGGGTTGGGGCAATCTCTGGAATCAATAAAGGGGAGGATTACTGGATTGAGTACTGCTGAGAAAGATTTGAGGGTACTGGTGGATGAAAATATGTAATGAGCCAGCAATGTCTGCTTGCAGCGAGAAAACAATCTGTACTCTGGGCTACATAAAAAGAAGTGTAGCCAGCAGGTTGAGGGAGGTGATTGTTACCTCTGCTCAGCTCTGATGCGATTCCACTTGAAGCACTGCATCCATCTCTGGAGTCCTCAGCACAGGAAAGACATGGAGCTGTTGAAGAGAGTCCAGAGTAGGGTCATAAAAATAATCAGAGGGATAGAATACCTCTCTTATGAGAAAAGGCTGAGAGTGATGAGGTTGTGGAGAAGACTTCTTGCAGTTTTTCAATACTGAAAGCGTGTTTACAAGAAAGATGAGAACAGTCTTTTTAGGCCTGTAGTGAAAGGAAAAGGGATAATGGTTTTAAACTAAAAGAGAGTCAATTCAGACTAGATATAAGGAAGACATTTTCTACAGCGAGGGTGGTAAAACACTGGAAAAGGTTATCCAGAGAGGCAGTAGATGCCCCACTCCTGCTAACATTCAAGGTCAGATTGGATGGTGCTCTGAGCAACCTGATATAGTTGAGGATGTCTCTGCTCATTGCAGGAGGTTGGACTAGGTGACCTTAAGGGTCCCTGCCAACCCAAAATATTCTGTGATTCTATGTTACATCATAGCCATACATATCATGGAGAAACAGGCAGGAATCTGGGAGCTCAGAAAGGCTAGGCAAAATGTCAAAGAAAATATAAGATAAATGACAAAAGCTTTGAAATATTGATACTCCTAGGCTACAAAGTAAAAACTATCTGCAAGGCCCAAAGACTCTGCAACACTGATTAAGAAAGGAAGTGACTTGGGACTCTGTCTTCAGCATCAAGTGCAAACAATGCCTTGGCCAGAGCTGTGTTTGCTTCCTCTGGAATTAGTTTGTACTAACTGTACCTTGTCAAGAGAGGAACTATCCCTAAAGTAATGGAAAACATCCCTAAAGTAATGGAAAACAAGATAAACAATTGCACAAATCATCACAGTGATGATGTTTGAGCTGATACTATTTTACAATGACTCAATGCACTCATCTAAAGTAAATAATAAAAGAAAGTGGAAATGGGCATGAAAGGAATGTTGCCCAGCATGTCTCCTTTGAGTTCGCTAGGAAAATTACTGGATCCATACTAGTGTTGCACCAGTTTATCATCCTAGATCATCTGCCACTAAGAACATTTCACATGCTTCCTACTAGTAGATCCTATTTGTACCAAAGTCAGTGACAGAATTCTTAAATATTTCAATAGGATTATTGTATCCTCCACATGTTGTTAGGAAAAACAGAAGCATAATCTCTAATTTTTGTAATATGCATTTTCACCTAATCATTGTATGTGCCTTGGTATTATTTTTTATATATCTGTAATAACAGGAACATTTGAGTGAGAAAATCTTTGAGAAAATTACTGCTTTCCAGAGTACTCAAAGCTACCTACCAACTCATTAGATCATGAAAACTTTAAATACTCTATGTTTAGACATGACTACTGGCCAGACAAGCCACCCCTGCAGGAGGTAATTAACAATCTTGGCAGATAAGATCTACTTTAAATCTAGACTGTATTGTGTTTGGTGGCTCTCTGCCAGGACTCACTAGCTTTCTAAAAGGGGTCCTTCTCCAGCCACCATGTGCTGGGCTGTCAGTATGATCATCCAAATGGAACTGAAACAGTCCCAAGCATATTTTCTTTGTCTTGGACAAAAAGCTAGCTAATCAAATGGAGTGCAAGGTAGAGTAGTCCTAACTGACATGAAAACATACAAGGAGAGGCTGCTGTAAGACATACCTAGTCTCTTAAAAAATAAATGGATATTTGAAAATTTTTTTCTATCTTGACTTACAGATAAAAGTTTTACATGAATGCAAATAGCACCTTATGTTTGCCTTGGAGTTTTTTTTTCCAATACAAGATCTCCATTTTTAATATAAGTGTAATTTAAGGGAAGTTTCTATTTGGTGTCAGGAAGACTGTCTTCATTCCAGTTGAATGAAAATAGCAATATGCCTCCCGTTACTGCTTTGTTTTATCATCTTCGATCTTTATGATTTGGATAGGAGTTTAATGATTTAAAGCAGTTTAGTAAGAATCTGAAGGACACTAAAATTCAGAACTTTAGGAATCTTCATTAGATATAAAAATCCCTACTTGCTTGTGCTAGTTTCCATGCAACATCTCTTCTTGGTCACACATCAATCACTGTAATATAGGAAAATATATATGATACCTTTTTTTTTTTGAGATTTTAAAGAAAATATGTTTGACTTTCAGTTTGTCCTTTTGTCAAAAAGGTGCTACAAAATATCAATGTGTACCAGTCTTGTTTCACATAAAACTGATGTTAGGATCACATTCCTGCACTTCAGAGCCCTCAGATTGGTGGAAGCTGTAGTGGTATGATCCCAGACAGACAAATAGATGATCTTAATATAGTGACAAATTTTATACCATTTTGATATTTCCAGTCTAGGAAATATCAAATTCCCACTGAAAAAAAACAGTTCCACAGTCCTAGCCATACATCCTTGTTACCACATTGTGACAATAGTAGTGGTTCTGGGACACATGACTAACTGGAGCAAGGAACTGATTGGTGTTTCAGGACATCTGTCTATCAATGAAAACTTCTTTTTCCCTCATACATTTTCAGGCAACCCCATCTGTTACAAGCACTAATACCAAAACAGGGAAAACCCAAAAATTTAGAACCAAGCTTGGGATCAAATAATTTAAAGTAATTGTGATAGAACCACAAATTTTGTTGCCATTTTGATTGGATCTCTAGTACTCCTTTCCTCTTGAAAAAGCTCTTCCCCAAGAGTGTCTTTTTTTATATAAACCTGGTGCTCCTGGAGCCTTACAATAGAGGAACAAGAGCTGACTACTGAGTACCTGGTAGGTGCTACCTGTCTCTTATTTCCTGGTTTCACATGAACTCTTTTCCCTGTTTCTTTCAGCCTCCTTGCTAGAAGAAAGAAAAACTGAAGCCTCTCTGTTTGCCCAGCTGCTGTTAGTCCCAGCTCATTAGCTGATGACGTGTCTCCACAGTGACTTTGTATTTGCTGGACTAGCATTACACAGCACAGTTCACATAACAGTTACAGTGCTGTTTCACATTTCCCAAATAGGACACTAAATCCCACATGTTCTTTAAACTAGGAATCTGACAAAGCACAGGCACCCACATTTATCAACACAGCTGACTTCAGAAATTCCTGAGCTGCAGCATCCTGGAGGCTGAGAAGGTGAACCAGGGAAGGATTACCATGTGCCTGCCTTACTCTTCAATTCTTGTCTGGTCCATTGGATCGGATATTTGGTATGTCCTCTTATAGCACTTCTTGTGTTCGCTAGCTGAATAGCATCCCATAAAACCTGCTAAATCCCAGGAACCTGAAGGAATCATCAGCAGCAATGCCTACAGCATGCACATTTTGTCTGTGAAATCTTAATCTAGACCACAGCACAGATTAAAAATGCTAACTACATGACAATGAAGCATTTTTTAAAGAAGTTATAGTACCCATCTTTTTGTTGCTAAGAGGATGGTACTTCTCAACCCCTAGACAGATGAGCCTGAAAAAGAGCTAGCAAAAGCAAATTGACCTTCAGAGCATGCTTAAATTCATGATGCAGGACTCTTCTTCACTGGAAACTTTGAAAGAAAAAGCTGAGGGAAACTATCAATACAGCTTGAAAAGGCATAAAGGAGCCTTTGGCCATGCGGATAGGGCCCTGAGAAGCAGATGGACCCTTCCCAAGCATGGATCCATGCTCTGCTGAGGCAGATGAGTGGCTCAACCACCAGACCCGCACTGAAAGAGAAGAAATCTTCATTGTTTCTGTTGATACAGTGCCACCACGTACCACATACTGCAAAATTAACAGAGAAAGACTGCCTTGTCAGGGGCAAGGGCTTGAACGGAGTTAGCCCTGGGTCTGGGCTCTGTTCCCCGACTTGTAGGCTCTTTGTCAGGGACTGTTTAATCCAAAATTTCCAGTATATGCATGCAGCCTGCTGTCACAGACACACCTGATGACTCCTTCTGTGCTGCCCTAAGCGAGAGCGACAGGTCTCCACCACGGGTTTCTACAGATCAACTAAATTCACCTCAGTTACCTTTCAGTACTTCGGTTAACAAGCAATCCGAACATCAGGTGAAGAGAGCGACAGAAAGGAGCGGAGAGGGAGAGGAAAGGGTACGGGAGAGGAGAAAGCTGCGGCCCGTCCCCGTTCTGAAGCACCGAGAGGAGGCGCCGGGGGAGCGGGCGCGGGGCAGGGCGTGCCGAGGGCAGGGCGGTGCCTGGGCAGGGGCGGCCGCTGCCGCGGCCCCCGGCCCGGCCCGGCCGGCGGGGCCCGGAAGGCGCCGCGCTCCCTCCCGGCCGCTGAGTGGCGGGGCCGCGTCACGTGCGCGCGGCCGGGCCGGGCCGGGCCGTGCCGGGCGGGCGGGGAGGCGGCGGCGGTGTCCGGGCGCGGTGCGACATGTCCCACCAGACCGGCATCCAAGGTACCCGCGGGGCTCCCCGCACCTCCGCTCCGCGGTGCCCACTGCTCCTCATGACAGCCGGCCCCGTCTCCGCCGTGGTCCTGCTAGCCGGGCGGCCGGCGGGCGGAGCGCCTTTCTCCGCGGGTCGGGGCGCGGCGCGGGGGCAGGCGGCGCAGCGGGCGATTAGCGGGCCATTCCCGGCGGGATTTTTCCCACTACTGCACTCTTTGTTTGCTGCCGGAGGAGCCCGTCCTTTGCGCCGCGGGCTGCCGAGGGGGCGAGCGACCGGGTGACTGCTGCTGGTTTCGTCCCCGGCGGCCACGACTCCTCGGGGTCGAACCCATAGCTCCGTTCCCATTCAGGCGAAGCATGCAGGGTTTATCGGCCCAGCGAAGCGCGCCTGTCCGCCCCGGAGAGGCAGGGAGCCCGCCCGAGGAAAGTGTTCGCTGCAGAGCCCCATGAATGGCGGGCACGGCCCGCTTGGGCTCAGGTAGCTGCCCCAGTGCAGGTTTTCTCCTGCGGTGGCGGAGTCAGCGTCGAGCCGGGGGCTGTCGCCTGCTCGGGGTCGCCCTACCGAGTTTGGGATGGGTTGGACAGCACGGGAAATGCCGGCGGTCGCTGCTGGGTCCCTTGGAGCGAGAGCCCTGGGGAGGAGCAGGAGCCCTGGCGTAGGAGAGTCCACTATAAAGCCCATCACTGGAGGCCACAAAGGGGGAAAGTATGTGGGAACCTTTTTTTCCCCCCGTGTTTCCAGGCCTTGGACGGTGCGAGGGGCAATTAGAAGGAGACAGAGTATTGTTTCGCAGTATTAGCGGGTTCCCCTGAATCACAGAATTGCTAAGCAGGGATTATATAGCAGGATTATGGAGGGGTCGGGTTTTACTGTCTGGATTTCTGCAATCTGCGTGTTTGGTGACTTAGTACCATGTACTTTGCCTGCTCTCCAGTATTTATTGTTGAAGGTGACTTTTGTCCCAGCCACGGCAGCCCTTAGCTGCTCTTCTGTGCCCTTTTTTGTCCATTGGCTGAGTGTGGCTTGCACCCTTTCCACTCTCTTCTTTTCCTTCCTTTGCATGCCAATCTTAGATCTTTTTTTGCAGCTTCTTGTTTTAAGTTCTTCAACTGTTTTCAGGCTAGAGGTGCACCTGGAATGGCATTTTTTTTTTCCCAGTCTGGGGAAACCTGTTAGTAAATCGTAATCCCTTGTTCTCCTGGCAATGCTGGCAGGGAGGAGCAGAAGAATACTCTGTTGCTTATTGTAAGCAAAAGAGTGGCTAATCCTCTTCTGCAGCTCTGCTTCGTGTCTGAGAATCGTTTGTCCTCTGAGGAGAGCTGTAGAGAACTCGGCAGCTTTCCTTTGGGAACCTGCCCCAGCAGGCACTCATCAGGAGTCCTGTTTGCAGCAAAGCATCAGCCTCTGCCACTTGGAAGAGGAGTAGCTCTACTTGTGCCATTGCTGGCTTTAGCCACAAACAGGCTACTGTCACTCATAAACAATTACAAGATTTGGCAGCATGGGCTGCTTTTTTCTGGAAACAGAAATGAAGTCATGGGCCCAGTGCTATGTACCAGGCAGTTGCTAAAAGGACTGGACTTTTTAAACAGGCCAGTGCAGATAAATACTGTAGGAAGTTACAGAATGCAGTAACTAGGGTGGAATAAAATTGAATGGGTTTACAGTCTTCTAAATAATTTTAAAATAATATTCCCTGCAAAATAGTTGTGAAATAAGCCCAGATTTTGATTCTGTGGCCCTCTGCTATGCAAAAAGTTTAAACAGAAAATAATATCACTTTTGTGGATTTAAATACCTTCATGATAAAAAAAAAAAAACATAGATCACTTGATAGTGAGCTGGTTTCACAAGTGTCTCAAAATATTTTTTTCAGGAAACAGTTCTGGAATTAGTATAGAGACTGCTGTATTCTGTTCTTGTTTTGGTATGTAGTGTTGAAATGAGAGAATAAGGAACAAAAGAATCATAGACAAGAAGAGGACAAAGAATGTTCTGGGGCAACAAAAAGTCTAGAAAATGGCACAATGTTTGGTTGCTCAATGGAATGGTGAAGACCAACAGAGATGATTAGAAAAGCTGTCAGCAAATTACTGTGAGGGTCTGCACTGGTTAGTGGGAAGAAGACAGCTGGGATGAAACTGGGGTTGAACTGGAAACCCACTGCAGTTCAATTTGCTTAACATGTTCTTTTAACATGCCATTTTGGACTCTCAGAATGGGCCTGGCACCACTTGGACGAACATAAATGTAAAATGTTTTGAGTATGGGCAGTAATGTTGCTGGATACCATCTGTTCATTTGGCCTCAACCTGACTATAAATAATCCATTTTATTTGTTTCCTGGTTTGATGTTTGTTTTGCTGGTGCTATGCTCTATCCAATGGGATTACTTAGAGGACCAGCTTGCAATAAATGTTTTTCAGTAAATCCTTACAACTCTCTGTCTCCAGTATAATTAAACCGATTTGCACTCAGATTATTTAGCAGAGCAGTTGAGATAAGAATAGTCTTCACGCGAGTCAAGAGCAGTTCTTCAGTGTGCTTACGGAAGTGAATCTGTCATGTTGGTGGTATAGTGTCAATGTGATTTACAAACATGTAAGAATAGTTTAGTTACTTTGTAAATTCACTATAAAGCTATCTTGTTACAGTAGGTTGGGGCTTGAACAATGTCCTCAACCATAGAAGGAGATAAGGAGGTGTGAACGATGAGCAATGAGTGGCAGCTTTCACGGGTATGCTGCAGAGAAGTGCTCTCAGGAAAAGACCATCACTTCAGCCAGACAAGCTCTAACATTTTCCTGGCAGGCGTAAAGTTTCCGTCTGAAAGTTTGAACTAAGCCTGCAGACTTCTTGAAGCTGTTGTAATTTGAGATGCGTCATATTTTTATTGTGTTGCTGTGTGAACTCTGAAACATGAGATTGATGATGTCACCTGTAATTTTCACAATGTTGAAAATCATTTGGTATGCTAGAAAGCAGGGCTGTTTTGTAATGTTGCCTTTCATCTTTGTGTGGTATGCTGATGGTTGGAACAGTGTGCAGCATAGCAGCAGCATCACTCCTGGGTTTATTTTGCTGTCCAACTTTGTAGCAAAGGGCCAGTTGTACATTTTTCCAGTGTTGTTCTTAGCCTCATGAATATTCTTTGTCCTAGGGAAGTGAAATGTGTTAATTTGATTACTTTTATTTTCTCTTTTTCAGCTAGTGGAAGTGTTAAAGACATCTTTGTTGGAGCCAGAAATGGACAATACAGGCTTTTAAAAATAGTCATTGACAATGGTTAGTCAAATTTTATTCTTTTTTTTTTCTGTTTCTTTTAGATATTTTCCTAGTTGTTTTAATGACTTACATATACAATTGTTTAAAAAAAAGAACTCTGCCAAACTTAATGTTACTAAGGCTTTTCATATACAGAAGGTAAAATTTAAATTTTGGTGATCCTAAGCTTTTTTTACTACAATACTACAGTATTTTTGTATTTGAATTTTTCTCCCAAATGTAATTTCATATTTTCCCAAGAACTGCTGTGTATTTTGTATGGATAGTATAAATAAGCTTATTCTTATCTCTTACTAAAGAGTAGAGGAAATGAAAATTTCTACGCCTGTGTAGCATTTGGACACTCTGGTTACTTTCAATAGACAGAGAGCTAGTCTTACACAGCAACCAATCAGAAATAGAAATACCTTGTTGATGTAGAACTGTAAATTTTATACTGATATATACTGGTTAAAAAGGCAGATAAAAGTGCTGCATGTAGAAAGTCCTGCTAAAGCAGATGTTTAAGTAGTAATCTGGCTACATAGAAAATATTTTTATAAATCTTTATTTAAAATTTCAAAGTTAAAACTGTTTCTTAAATCTCAACATATATGTAGAAATAGAAAATTACATAGTTTCGATCAGAACTCGAGTTTGATTTTGAACTTCTTGGGAAGGGATATAGGCTACAAACATTGAAAGGTAGATTAATAATTACTTTTATTTTCTTTAATAGTAATGTTGGTTAGTTATATAAGATATGTCCTGGTTTAGTCCATCTTTTCAAGCACGTCAGTTGTCCACTTTGAAAGCATTTGTTTTAGACTTCATTTACAATACACTAAAAAATCTGTTAGCTGGAGAAAGTTACATGTACATACATAGACAGATACACTTTAATTGGTAGGTAAATAACCTACTGTTACCTTCCTTGTGCTTGCTTTTCTTAGGAAGTCTTCCAATATTTTAATATAGCTTTCTTTAAGGCAGTGGGAATAGTAAGATTACAGGCAGGGCTTTGCAATAGTCTCAGTAGCACAAAGTAAATGCTGACAGACCCTTGTTTTGGGTTTTTTTTTCCCATTAAGCAAGGCAAAACAATATGCTTTTGTTATATGCTACTTTATAATATGACGTGAAGCCTAGAAATAAGATACAAATTTAATACTTTTCCTGTTTTTTAATTTTTGTGTGTATGTATTAATGTGTATACATAGATACAAACATCTAGGTATAGGCATTTCATCTCTATAAGAAGCAGAATCCAGTCTTTGATAGTATTTTTTGCAGTTCAAAAAGGAACCTGTAAAACTCCCAGTATACTGGAAGAACGGCAGTTGCTTCATCTGTCTTCAGGAGCTTTAAGTAACAGATAATAGCCAACAGATAATATTCAAATTGTGTTTTGCTAATCTGAGTTAATAAGACAAGAGATTTGCTGCTGGGCATGAAGGTCCTCTGGCTGTATCTTAAATCCAAGTGGGTATAAATCCACTTAGAGTTCAGAATTGGCAAGTACATTCTGAATACCCTTGGTTTAGGTGTACAACTTCAGGTAGTTCAGGTACTTTGTGTCTAATTCAAAGAAGGGCCAAACACCCTTGCTCTGAGCTGTTTGTGTTCTGTGAGTTACTGTGGTAGAATGCTTTGCTTGAAGTTTTGCTGTAGAGGCATTTGTGTGCTGTTGTACTTTTGTATGAAGTTTTATAAGTTAAGCCCTAGATCTCAAATGGTGGTTTGTATACTAGCTACTATGATGGTCTTCAAACTGTTGCAGGACGCCATTTAAACAAGGTATTTCTATTCCACTTGTGCGGGCTAGTATTTCTTGGGAAGCTGATAAATGTTTTGTAAGACGGTATGCTAACACTTGCCTTTGGAAACTGAGATGTGATGTATAAATAAGAGGAAAATCTTGTTGCTACAGCTGTTCACATAATTAGATACCAATGAAGTATTCTGTACAGACTTAAACCAATTATACATAATAAACAACTTCAGTCATTTAAAGAGACCATAGCTATGAAGCTATATTAGAAAGAGGTTTATCGACTTACATAGTCAAGTTAGTGATTAGTGCAAGCATATTCATTCCAAACTCTTTTCACTGTATAACTGGATTATTGACTCCTGAAAATGAGTACAAACACTAATATGTTATACCAAGAGCATCAGTAATTATAATTCTAAAATTTGAAAGTTTACTCTTACCTTATTTATACCTAGGTATTCCAAATTAAAAAATAAACTAATTGTCAGAACACAGTTATTTCCCTTCCCTTATTTCCCTTTAGCTAAAAAAGCTAACATCAGTAGTATCACTTCAGATCAAAGAACTTGATGACAACCAGCATGTTACGTCTCAACTATCAGAAATTCGGTTGAAGTAAGTTAGGGTTTGAACATACACAGCTTTTGTAGTAATTAACCCACTTTTACACTGACTGTTCTTGTCTTCCATTCTTCTGGGCATAATTATGAACGATTAAGTGTCCAATTAACTTCTTATTGTAATTATTAATTTGACAGACGCTATTAACTGTATTATTGCTAACCTGTAGCTTTGGTTATTGGTTTTAGAGCAGCTTGTTGTGGGATCCTCTAGACAGCCAGTTGGATCATGGGAAAAGGATTATGATTCCTTTGTCCTTCCCCTTCTTGAAGACAAACAACCATGTTATATATTATACAGATTAGATTCACAGAATGCTCAAGGATATGAATGGATCTTCATTGCATGGTCACCTGATCACTCTCCTGTAAGTAATAGTCATCAGAGGCTTCATGTTAATGATTTTTCAACAGTACCATTTGGTCTGAATCTGAGATATGAAGGAAAAGGATTTCAGGAATGAAGCATTCCCCAACCTCCCCCTACATTCCCAGAAGTAAACTAGGAAAATGTTTCTTTAAGATGATTAAAGAGCAAATCAGTAGGTCTAGATGGAGTACAGCTGATCCAATGTATTTTTAGACTGACTGGGGAACACAATACAGTTTTTTTGCCGTTTGTCTGTCTTACTGTTAGTAATTCAGAAAATTTATGGAAGGATATAGGACAGAAATCTTAATGGGTGCTCATATAGGCAGACAGAATTATAGTGTGAGCTCAAGCTGTTTATTCTGTTTAGCTTGCTGGCTGCCAAGCTGGCACTTGTGGATATGTGGTGTGCCACAGAATACACTCCTTCTTAGTGGTTTGAGAGCATGGGAGAGGACTGAGGTCAGAATTAAGAATTTCTAGGAGGAACTATGTTGTGACAGTGGGCCCCTGGCCTGGTAATAAGTAGCATTGACTCCATGATTCACAGAAGGCTGATCAATCTCTTTATTCTTAAGGAACCCATTGCTTTTATAGACAATTATGATACAGATGGAATTGATTAGTCCTCCAGTCCAAACACCATCACCATTGGCTAATTAAGAAACCACCCTTTGGTAAACAAATCTCCATAACACATTCCACGTGTTCAAAACAACAGGTGCAGCAAGTGAAGATAAGAATTGTTTCTCATTCTTTTCTCTGATCTTACAGACTTTTCCCAGAAAGGCCTGGGAGAGTTGTCTGTTGGTCTCTGTGGCCAGAGAGCTGCTGCCACAGAACTAGGATACTGGTTCTGGGAATGTGAGATAAGGGAAGGCAGAAAGCAAAGCTGTTCCAGTACTCCTACTGCTTTCACTAACAGTTAGGAAATAATAAGACACCAAAAGCTGATGTGTGTAGAGACGATTATGTGGAAAAGGTGAAGTACTGTGGAGAGGATAACATGATGGTGAAATAAAGTGGGAAGGTGGGACTGCTGAGAGAGGAGTAAGTGACTATGTTAGACAAGAAGTTCATAGGGAGCAAATGTAATTTTTCCACTCTGTAGTTGAACCATAACTATCTGGAGTCACTATCAAATCCAAAGTAATAATGAGTTACTTCTAGTCTGCTTTTTTGCTGTCTGTTACATCCATTAATACACGGACGGTGACAAAAGATTCAAACAATTGTGTTTTTTTCCATTTAAAATTACTAACGATTATGTTGATTTTTTTTCCCCTTTTAAAAAAAGCTCATACTCCAACTAAGGCTGCAATTCAATTTTGAAGTTACTTTGATAACAATACATAGTATCATGACCTTGTGAGTTTAATAGTATGAGTCAGTATCATGACTAAGAGCTCTACAAGTTTATAGTGCAGTTTCAACACTTGAAATACTTGTTCAAGAAAGATGTTTGTTAATGGACTTGGTACACCAACATGCTGGATTCTCTGTGTACAGCAAAATTTTAAAAAAGAACTAACCCAAAAAGCTACTGTTTGTATTATACACTAGGTTCGTCAAAAAATGTTGTATGCAGCAACCCGAGCAACGCTTAAGAAAGAATTTGGAGGTGGCCATATTAAGGATGAAGTATTTGGAACGGTACAGGTATGTTTTTGTTTTCAAAGTCAGGACACTGAGTTTAAATACTGAATATAGTAGCTGATGTTACTGGTATGAATGTGGGTTGCTTATGGTCTTTTTGGTTTAAGGAAGAAAGAGTTAAAAGCTATGTGTGTTATTCCAGTGTTAAAGTGTATTTGAGCTCATTTGAACAAGTTGATAGGTACAGTCAGGCTTAGAAGTCCATGCTTCAAATGTTTATGAAAACTAAATAACCTAAAAATAATAGGAATATCTCTTAATCTCACTGAACGAGTATGAGTCCTCTAATGGAATGGGAAGAGTTGGAGGTTTGGGGAAGAATAGAGGATATTATAGTGGGGAAAAAAGCTATGAAAGAGAAATGGGCTGTTGTGGTGGACATGAGACTAATAATTCTGTTGCTCACTAAGTAAATAATTTGTTATATTTATCATTAACCTGTCATGGAGGCTTCATTATCCTAACAAATATGTGGAGAGGCTGTATTCTAGGGGAGTAGATAACTGACTTGCTAAGAGGGTTTACTGTTAGGGGTCCTGTTATTTTTTCTTGCCTGTTCAATCAAGCAGTCTCTCATTGCCACTTGCACCAAACCATTAGCAGTCTATGTAATATGTGGAATTTGTGTCTAGCCCTACAAGTCTGAGCTTCCATCTCAGTTGTGAGGAAGGAGCATTATATCTGTCTTACTGGTATTTCAGAATGGGCCTGGGGCACATGGAAGATGACACTGATATAACTCACTTTTCCCAGGCTCATTATGTTACAGCTTATAAATTTCTAAATTGCTGGTTTCAGTGTCTTCATAAACTTCTTAATTGTTGCTGGCCTTTAATGGTCATCTGTTTGAAAATTGCAGCTTCTTCAAGGTGTTCAAGTTGCTGATCTCACTCAGGATCTTGATAATCAGCATCCAGTGGATTGCTTCGTCTTTATTTTGTTAAACCTAAGGATGGTTTGGTTGCAACAAGCACTGTTATTGTGGTGGAACCCTATTATGGTCCCACCTGCTAATTCATATGTATTACCTGGATACCTCTGGGCTACTGAAACAAGACATGATGGAATATTGGAATATTCAAATAAAATCACCATAACTGTATGGAAGGCAACTAGTTTTTGCAATGCTCCATAGAAAATCTTTGAAGAAAAGTTCTGTTCTAAAAAAAAACTGGTAAATATTGATATTGTGCTTTCAGGATGATGTTTCACTGAATGGATATAAAAAATACTTGATATCACAATCCTCCCCTGCACCTTTGACTGCAGCAGAAGAGGAACTTCGACAAATTAAGATTAAGGAGGTAATTAAAATGTTTTCAAGCATGTGTGGGAAATGCTGCAGAGTTCCAAATATATTGTAGGGAAATGTCTTTCTAGGGTAAAAAAAGGCAGAACAGAAAATAGAAAGATTCAGAAAGTGTGAGTAGATGAGCATATAAATGTACTTCTCTATGGGTTGAAATTGCAGGGTGATGGTGGCTGGAGTTGAAGTGGCATGAGTGATATCACGACGTTTGAAAGGCGTAGTGTCCGCATCAGAGGCCTGGCAACTAATTGTTGCAACTTCAGCTTTTAGTATCACTGGATGTCCTTCTTTGTGAAGGGTGATCAGGCACTGGTTGCCCAGGGAGATTATGGGGTGTCCATCTTGGAGATATTCAGAAGATGTTTGGACAGACAGCTGGGCGGCTGGCTCTAGGTGGCCCTGATTGAACAGTTGGACAGGGTGACCTATAGAGAGTCTTCCAACCAACATTGTCCACATGTGATTCCCCCATGCATTTCTCATGGTGGCAGAAATTGTAGAGAAAACACAGAATAGCAATTATTATAGTGATTGATTGCTAAGAGAATTTCAGTAGCCTTATTTTTAGAAGAAAGGTACATAGTTTTTGGTACCACTGCACTTGTCTTTAAGACTGAGAGGAAGGGAAGAGGATTCCAAGAAAAATAAAACAGAAATCCAAACCAAATAGCTGATCACTTTAAGAGACTGATTTGCTTATGCTACAAACACCTTATAGAAAAATCTCTATCAAATGCCTTTAACCAAAAAAATTGATGATTGCCAGCTAGCTAGTGACTGAAAAGTTTCAGAGGATTCTCCTTATCACATTTTTCCTTCATTTGAACACTGTTTATATCAGATGTATATTAAAATATGTGCTGAACTTATTAGTTCTTTAGACTTATATGTTAGAGCTGTAGTACATGTGTTTGAAGTATGATGTATTTCTGCAGCTGGATACCAGGCAGCCATTGTGTTAAATACAGCTGTGTATCTTTTGTTTTCACTCTACTCTGCTTTTGCTGCAACTTTGTTGTTTATTGACTTTTTTTCCCAGTGGTGTCTTTTGTTAGTTTTCATGTCTGATTTTAACAATTAAATGTAGAAATACATTCACCATCATTAAATACTGCATTTTACTTCATCAGCTTTAAAAAAAAAAGCCAGTAATGAATGTAAAACTTCTGTGGGATCAGTGATCACTTCTGGTATTAGTGTATGTACTACATACAATGTGTTTAGGTGATTCATGCAAACCAAGTCTTCATGTGTTCTGAAATTTCAGCAGCAATACCTTTGCTTTTCAGGGACACATAAATTATATATTGCTGCCATTTTGGCTTTGTTTGAAACATCTCACAATACATTAACATACGTCATTTTTCTCTTCATTGTTTCCACCGTTACAGAGCCTGTAATTAGACTTAGAAAACGAAAAGCTTTCTGATTTTAAAAAGTTTTCCATATGTATATTCTTTCATAATTACCCTAAGAAACATTTTACTGGGCCAGATCAAAGGATCATCTAGTCTGTTGTCAAGTCCTTGAGAGAACAGCAGAAATCTAGGAAGGGTGTTAGGAGCAGGGCAAGAAGGCTATAATTACCTTAAATACTCTTCTGTTGCCTCAACATTTGCAGGTAGGGAAATTCCTGCACAAAAGATGACATCTTACTATATAATTCTTCTTAATAGGTTTTTCATCCATCATCTAGTCTTGTCATTTCCACAAATCCACATAAAGATTTTGTTGGCCACGGGTCCTGTGGCAGGATATTCCACAGCTTGGCAAAATACTATGTAAAGAACCACTGACTACTCTCTAGAATCTCTAGTTTATTCTGATACCCCTACAGATAGTATGGCGAAGGCAAAAAAGAGTCATTCAGTCAATCCTCAGTTTCCCCCTCCCCTTAGATAAAGCCCTCTGTATCCCAGAATGCCAGCCATATCTTGGGCTGCATCAAAAAGAGTGTGGCCAGCACGTAAAGAGAGGTGATCCTCCCCCTCTGCTCTGCACTGGATCCCACCTGGAACACTATCCAGCTCTGGGGTACTCAGTACAGGAAAAACATGGACCTGTTACAGTGGGTCCAGAAGGGGGCCACAAAAATGATCATAGGGCTGGAATATATTCCCTGTGAGAAAAGGCTGAGAGAGTTGGGGTTGTTCAGACTGAAGCAGAGAAGGCTTCAGGGAAATCTTAGTGGCCTTCAGTACTTAAAGGGGGCTTATAAAAAGTAAGGGGACAGGGGCCTATTGCCATAGAACAAGGGGGAGTGGTTTTAAACTAAAACAGGGTATGTTAGATTAGATATGAGCAAGAATTTGTTTTATGATGAGTGTGATAAGTACTGGAAGAGTTTGCTGAGAGAGGTGGTTGATTCCCCATCCCTAGAAACAGGCTCTGAGCTGCCTGATCTATTTGAAGATGTTGCTGCTTTCTGGAGGGGTGGGGGAGTTGGACTAGATCACCTTTAGAGGACCCTTCCAACCACAACTATAGCATGATTCTCTATCCATGGACCTCTGTTGTATTCCTTATCAGTTATCTCTTCCAGGCTGACAAGTCCTAATCTGGGTAGTTCTTCCTCCTAAACAATGCACTCCATACTTCTGATCCTGTTGCTTTTCTCTGCAGTTTTTTCCAGTTCTGCTATATAATTTATGAGATGGAGGGATGGGGAAGCCAGATCTGCATGTGGTATTCAAGATGCAGGCACGTTACTGATATATACAGTGCGTAATAACGTGTTCTGTTCTCTACTCCTTTTTCTAACAATTTGTAACATTTCATTTGTGGATGGGGGAGTGTTTTGGTGGTTTTTTTTTTTTTTTTTTTTTTTGCCTTGGGGTTATTTTCAGATTTAGTCTGAATGATATGCAAGGTCTTGCTCCTGAATGGTAGTAGCCAGTTTAACCCCATCACCATACAAGTAGAAAAAGACGGTTTTTTTCCTCTGGCATACATTTACATTTATTCACAGGAAATTTCATCTGCCATTTTATCCAGCACTTAGCAGCCATTACTAACTAAATCTTAGCAGTGTGAATTTAAATATTCTTAAGTGACTTAGATGGTTCTGTTAATTTTCCTGTATCTCGAGTTGCACTGGGTTACTCTCTTCCCTTGTCTATCTCTACACTTCACAGCCTGTTTTTAAGTTTGGAGTACTTATTTTCTACCTGTATTTTCATATGGATTCTAGAGTATGGTATTTTATGATGGTTTATTATTTTCGTGATGCCTATTTTACATTTGGCAGTCAGGCTTTTATGCAGCTACATATTTTGCAAAACATTTTTTCTATAACCTTGTTCATAAATTTATCAATTGTGCAAAGTAAGCTCTCCACCTGCTTTCTTTCTCTCCTTGTTGCTGACAAGCTGTTCTTTAAAATGTTAAGTATAAGTAAGTGTTGCCACATGTGTTTGTTTTTAATTTTTTATCAGTTTGTTTCATATTTTATTAGCATCTCTTTTTAATAAAGCTGCACATCTTCTAGTTGATAGATCTAGGGTAGGAAAGATCCACACTTTCCACTTGGTACACTTTTTTGACTTTTGCAGCTTCATAACCAATGTTAAATGTAATTGTGAAACTTTAAAAGGAAGTAAATATATTTAAAAAACAGTACTTAGACAATAAACTAAGACTGAAGAAGACTGGAGGCCAGAGCTCATTTTAAGAGAAACTGAATTAATAGTAAGATAAACATAAATTCAGCATTAAAATAACTGTTGTCTCCAGTAATTTGACACTAATATAACTGGATTATGAATAATTGTCTAGCTTGTCCTGGATTTTTTTTTTTTTTTACTTTGAGGTAGACCTTCTAGAAATAAAGAATTAGGATTTTGTTTGTTTGTTTTGTTTGCTTTGGTTTTGGTATAGGCTATTTGGAGGAGTATGTTGAAGCAGGAGGGAGAGTAGAAGCTTTACTTTTCCTTTTAGAAGATCAGTTTGTCTCATAATTTCTCTCTTCCTTCAAAAATTTTGACCCCCTAGAAATCATGTCTTTGTTTTGATCTAAAATTTTTTAAGCTATAACAAAGTTTATGAGGAATATTTTCAGTTCAAAAGTATAACACAGCATATGAAAATCAAGGGGTTTTTTTTTTCCTGGGTTATTGTGTCTCTATAGCAAATTTTAACTTAGAACTTCTTCACTGACACTTGAACCAGTTTTCCCTCTGATGATTTTGTTGCTCTGCTAAGCAGAACTGTTTCAGAGATAAGAAACTCTGCAGGCTAGCAAACAAACATGACCTGTAAATTAAAAAATACAAATCTTTTGTATATGGGGAATATTTCTTGGGGTGGTTTATTCTTGGAATAGCTACTGCTAACTCTAAGTATAACCATATGGAATGAATAGTTAGTATTGTCAGTCACTGAAACTAAATGGCTGCAAAGGTTTCTTTTAACAACTCAGCTGACTTGTGTTCCAGGTACAGGCAGATGTTGGTGTAGATACCAAGCATCAAACACTGCAAGGAGTAGCATTCCCCATTGCTAAAGATGCTATTCAGGCTCTGGAGAAACTGAAAAATAAGAAACTCAATTATGTACAACTGGCAAGTATAAAATATTTTAACTGTATTTTAATAATGAGTATAAAACAGATCACCCACATATTAAACAATATGTGTTGATGTAGTATGCTGATAAATTACCATTTTGAATTAGATTAATCCAGACTTTTTTTCTATCCTGTCATGTTCTTTTGTTTGTTTTTTTGTGTATTAACTATATTCAGGTTTACTTTTTTTTACAGCAAATTGATATGAAAAATGAAACTATTATTTTGGCCAACACGCTTGATACTGAACTTAAGGACTTGCCAAAAAGAGTTCCAAAGGATGCTGCGCGTTACCACTTTTTCCTGTATAAGCACACACATGAAGGAGACTATTTGGAATCCATAAGTATGAGAAAATTTTTCTATTTTTTTTTTTTTTCATATGAAACTTCACTGGCTTGTTTCAAATTCCTGAGGAATTTTGAGTCAAAGATGTGTCAGCATGATCATAAATTTCAGAGTCATTTGGTTTGTGACACTGAACTTGTGAAGGAGAGCTCTTCTGTTTGTAAAGTAGTGGGCTATCCCTTTTGATTATGAGCACCCATAAATGTGAAAACATACAGATACTGGCCATTCTCTTATCCTCTGTTTAAAATGAAACACTTGCTGAAGCAAAAAAAGCTCCAGAACAGCACTACATTTTTTGCTTTCAGATTTTCAGTTGCTTTCCATTGCCTCTCTGCTATAAATGATTTTATGATACTGCTTTTGATAGAGTGTATTTGTGGTGTTGTTTTCTTTTCCTGCAGTTTTCATCTACTCTATGCCAGGGTATACTTGTAGTATACGAGAACGAATGCTCTACTCTAGTTGCAAAAGTCCACTGTTGGAAATTGTAGAAACACAGTTGTGGATGCAGATAATTAGAAAGGTAAGTGCAGGGGGTGTAGGGGTATTTTCTCCATATCTGTCTTTCCTTCTTAATGGAAAACTGTAACTGTCTCTGTCACCACGTTCTCTAAACAATGACAAGTGTAACTTAGTTTGTCCTGAACAGGAAATAATTGTTGATGGAGCTAGAGATACAAAGTTAAGTCTTGAAGTTTTACTCTGTTTCATAATTTCTACACTTTTATATTGAAAATATATATCCTTGTGCATCAAAGAAATATTTGAGTGTACTTTGGAGGACTTTATAGCATTAACATGATTTCTTACTCAAAACTGTGTCTTATTTTTCTAACATACTGCTGTTGTTAACCACTAAATTCCTTTAAGCCTAAATTATGTAGGGATTTTCAAAATAATTTCAAGCTGCAGTTCTGAAAATTAGAACTGCTATCTTAGGAGACCTTGATGGGGCAAACAAGTACTTGCAAGTAAGCTGATCTTTTCACACTGTATAGATTTTACTGCAATGAAAAAAGTTGCTTCTCATCTTCCAAGCAGAGAGCACAGAAGTGATCCACTTGTGACCTATGGGTTACTTTTTTAACACTTTTGCAGAAACTTAGTTTCTGTAGAGATTATGTTTACCTTAAAAACAGCAGTATTAATACTAACCATTTTTAGTGAGATGACACTAATTAACTAAATTTTTGCTATGTATATTTGTATGTACTTATTTTTCTGAAATTGCCTTTGTACAACAAAACTAAAGCACCATGTGACTCCTGAAAATTCCTGCAGACAGAAATTTCTGAAGCATGTACTTGTAACAGCAGAACTGGAGCTTGCAAGTCTGTCCAGGGTTATGGTTGGCAGGGCATGAAGTGCTGAATGCTCAGCAGAGCAATGCTATAGCATTTCTCTGAATTCTAAATTCTTGCAATTTAAAACAGTTGGAATTTGGCTTGAGAATACTATTTTCTTTCTATTTGGTTTCATATATCTAGATGCTTTTCCTTGCTAAACACTTGAGTACTTGCCGAGTGGCAGTAGCCAGCTAATAATATAAGCTTTATACTCCTCCCCCTCTTTCTCAAGAGATAACAATATGCATGCACATTGCTTATACAGTAGTTTTTAAAACATGTTATAGTGAACAATTTTGATTCTTACAATGTGTAAATACTTAAAATGAGTAAATAAGCACTAGTTTCACATGGAATGTGTTCTCCTAGTTAAGGTTAACAGGTACTCTGTGCCAAAGCTTGGGACAAAGAGAAGTCCCTAGCATATATACAGTTTAGTCGTGCTTACATTTCAGGAAAATAATTAAGTCACACTTAATAGTGGTAAGAGTATAGGGGAGTCTCAGAAAAACTATCCAAGATTTCTCAGGGCATTAGGCACAGTTTGGAGAACTTTTCATGCTTGACTTTGAACATTATTGCACATATGGTTTTAATATAGTATTGAGTTTCAGCAAAGTTTCTAAATGTTTTTGACTTTGAGTATGATGTCTTTTTCTGCCAGATTGAAATAGATAATGGTGATGAGTTAACTGCTGACTTCCTTTATGAAGAAGTACATCCAAAACAACATGCTTACAAACAGAGTTTTGCTAAACCAAAAGGTCCTGCAGGGAAGAGGGGAATACGAAGACTGATCAGAGGGCCAGCAGAGACTGAAACACCTAGTGATTAGAAACTGTGTTTGTATTTGTTCAAGTATTAGAGTAAGAAATGGAATTCTGGCTTTTGGTAATGAACTGAAATCATTCCATTCATAGATGCTAGGGATAAAAAAAAGCTCTTTTTACTCTTCTCTTTTCTGACCTCAAAACTTTTTATATTGTTACATGATTATATTTGTTGACCATGTTTTATGACATATAGAAGAGATAATTATTTTGAAGCTAGAAGAGAAAAACTAAGCTAATACCCCTTTATTTTAATTTAGAATCCATTATTTAATAGCTGTACATCTGATCATAAACTTTGCAGACATAAGACTATGAAGCCCATGTAGTCTGTGAGTAAGTCACAGCTGTATTCTTATGCGTAGCCTATTAAACTTCTAAGACTTTCCATGTGAGAAGAGATGAAGGACTACATAGCATTGTCCCAATTAAAACTTTATTTTTCTTTGTAGCACTTATGGACAGTAGTATAATAGACGGTTGTGTCTGGATTTTGACAAGATGCATTGCTGGATTTTGTTGTTGTTTTGTTTTGTTTTTCTTGCAATGGAAAAGATAAACTAAAATCAATTATTGTTCAATTAATATAAGCATTCAGGAATAGGTGGACATTTGCTGAGGCAATATCTTGGTCATCTGAAATTTATAACTAATTTAATGAATTATCTTTTAAAGAAATAGCTTTTCCAGACTTCTGTATCACTCATAAGGGTTACATATTAGGTACTGAATGACCAAGTAAAAGGAGATTAAAAGTCAAAGAGTTAGTATACTCAATAGATTATGGAGCTGCTTTTAAAGCAATATGTCTAAAGTATCTAAAAAGTAATTAATTATTGGTGCAGTTTGATCTAAAAATGTGTAAGTTCAGTAAAAATTGAAGCAGTCTTGCTTCATAACAGTGAGTTATTCTTGAGGTCCTACTGTGTTTGCACTATCAACTGCAATTTTTACTTTCAAGGTATTCTGAAAATTACTTTTTCTAAATGTCTGAACTTCAAATGTAACTGACATCTGTAATTTAAGTCCAACTAGGTCTTGAATAACTGCTGGCAGCAAGCCCCTAGTTAGGATTTCGATGATTTTTTTCCTCCCTTCTTCCCTTCTTCAAAATACTTAAATCAGCCAGAATAGTCTAAACTTGATTGAACTGTAAGTAATGTGTTTAACAGGAAGAGGAAAAGTAGATTATTTCAGTAAGTGCATTAAGGGGGAATTAGATGTGGAAATAAAGTATTGGATGACCTCAAATATTTAAAACTATGTGATGAAGCAAATACTCATGAATAGATTATACTCCCAGTGAGGACTTGCTTTTTAGTGTATTTGTGACCTTTGTGGTTTTTGAGTTTTGTTGGTTTGGCATTTTTTTCAAGCTACATGGGAGTTGCCAGCTTTGGTTTATTGGATATTATCCTAGCTGCTGGATATACTCATTATAGAGCTGAATCGTGTGTTTACCTGGTGGAAGATGGATTTTAACCTAGTTTTGTGGGGAATCATGTTTTGATAGTAGTAGTTCCTAACAAAAGAATGTTTTATCTATTATTTTGTTTGGCTATACTAGCTTACTATTGACATCCGAGATTGCACTATATAATGTGATGGTTGCAATAGTTGGTATTACTGTGGGTTTTTTATATGTAGCAGAAATTTTACACTTCAGCTTTTTTTTCATTTAATTTTACACACTACATCAGTCCAATTCAATAGCTCTTGATCCTCAGCTAATCTCTCCTGCTTGCTTTTGTGTTCTTTTCCTGCCTCTTGCCTGGGCAAGTGTCGTTGTTTTTTAAATATGGTTATTTTGTGTGCAGTTCACTGTAAACTGTAATTAAATATATTTTTAGATTAACTGAAATATTTGTAACACACCTAATTCACATTAGAATTTTTGTTTTGGTTTGGTTTTAAGGAGTGTAGCATTTAAAAATTACTGCTAGAGGGTTTTTTGAATTTAGTATTCCTGCCCTTGTGCCAGCCACAGCAAGAGTGCATATACCTCTACACTTTCTTGAGCCAGTAAAGAAGTTCAGCTTTTTGAGACTAAATGTTTTAAATAATGAACAGTTTGACCTGATGTGGTTGTGTGCATGTTGTGGGGGTTTTGTTGGATGTTTGTTTGTTTGTTTTTTTTTTTTTGTTTGTGGTTTGTTTTTTTTTTTTTTTTTTTTTTTTTTCCTGTTTTTGGTTTTTGTTTCTTTCTGCAATCCTGCCCAAGGTAGATGAGGATAGGAGACAGAAAACATAATCTGCAGGATGATGAGAGCTGGTTAAGTGATTATGCAAGAGCTACTTCAGAGTTCAGCCCAAACCAGACATTGTAAATTTCCCTACCTGAAAATATTCTATGTGATGTACACACCCAGCCCAGATAGGAGTCAGTCATGCCCTGAGCACATCTCCTCCTCACTTTTCCCAAAAAGAGAATTGTATGAAGTCTTGCACTGCTGGCTGCTTCTCCAGGCCTCTTGTAGCTATTCCCCAAACAGCAATAAGAAGTATCTGTTCTTTTTGTACAATCTATCACATTTACATCTACATAGTTGCTTCCAATTCTCTTCACGAATGTTCAGAACCAGGGCAAAATGTGGGCATTAATCAAAGTTGCTCCATTAACTGTCTCTGGTCATTAAATAATTGAAAGTGTCCATTCAAATTGTTGTTGGCCTTCATAAAGCCCAAAAGCAATGCAGCTGCTTGCAGTTATCTCACAAGCTATTAAATAGTTAATTAACAGGACAGGTAATTATTTAATAAATGTTTATGTTGCAAGTTAGGGAGATCTCGATTTTTTAAAACACTCCTATCAATGGTTAAACTAATCAAAATAAAAATTGCTGTTTCTTAGATTGACATTGTAAATAAAAAAATTTGTTATCAGTGTGTTTATGTATTCAATGAAAGCCGCCTTCAGATGCTAAAATTAACTAAGTTTACCTTATCTATTTTGTAATTTACTTTATAAATAAAGATTGATGCTTTAGCTTGGTGTTGTCTGAATCATTTCATAGTCTCTTTAATGAAGATCTATATTCTAAGATCAGAATGTGTAACAGACAGTTCCAATGGGACTAGAAAGTGACTGTGGGGTGTAAGAAGGGAGGTGAGCAGAAACAGAGCTCCTAGCTTTTGCTATTAGAAAAAAATCACTATGTTAGAAACAGCTACTTTCTCATCGCTTTATGGGAGCAGCACCAAGGGCTCCATAGCAGAATCCAAGGGTGTTCTTCTCTTGAGGTTTTTGTGCTTTCAGTAATACGCCCCTTCAAAAATTTCTTCTCTCCTTTTAAAATGCTGAAGTAGTTGACTGGTGATTGAACAGTTCTATCTGTTCTTACTTGCTCAGCATGAACTACTATACTATACTACTGGATTTCCAGTTCTATGAAACCAGATCATCCCATTACAAGTATCCTGAATGACTTAAGTTACTGATCTGTGTCCTAGAAGGCCTTATTATAGTAACTAGCACAAAGAAGTATGTATTCTAGGATAATTTAATGTTTTTGGAGGGAACAAAATAAAACTAAAGTCAGCAACTCTTACCCTCTTAGTGTTTAGAGATGTTGACTTTACTGTATGGAGACCTCAAAAAAAATCTGGGGTGGAAAAGCAAAGTTCCTTCTCCTTGCCCCCTGCATATTAAAAAAAAAAAATAGTTGCCACATAAGTTAGCTAGTTTTACCTAGTTAAACCCTCATATCCACTAAAGAAGTTCAAAACTTTTTTCTAAATTGTATGAAGTAGTAGCTAACATGCTTCATTTTCAGTGAGGAAGGGAAAACTACTGCCAAAACCTCACTGCTGAGAGCAGCACTGCAAATAGTAATGGTCTAGTATGACAAAGCAGGAACTCCCATGCTTGTGGCTGAGATACTGCTCACACTGCAGAATATCACAGTTGGTGTATGAACAAAAATGTTCTACCCTACCAGAGGTGAACAGACCTGACCAGGGAGTTGCTACAGCAAACAGACTTCTGGCCAACACTATAGCTGTATTCTAGCTCCAGGGAATAGTAAAAAGTAGACGTGATCTAACATGAAACCTTCACATAATAGCTGGAGATGCTTAAAACTGAAGAATGGCTTTAGCAGATTTTATTCTAATTTAGCTTAATAGCAGCTTTTTTCTCCAGGTTCAGAGCTGTACAGCTTTATTCCATGCAGTGAGATTACCATAATGTTATTAACAAAAATGCAAGCAACATAAAATGATGAGTATTTTCAAGGCTTAAAGTTTTAACAGTAAAAAGAAGTATTAATGCAGAGGGTTATTTTTTATGTTAACAGTTTTTTACAATTTATACTCAAAAAATCTAGAAGCCATTAGGTAGATATTTTTTTCTAAATTAAGCTAGCAGTTTGAAAAGGCAATACAAAATGAATAAATAGCCAGAAATCTAATGATATCATTACATTAGAAATCACATGCTTACTACAATGAGATATATATTCCTGAATGAAGTCACACATAATCACAGAATTTCAAGCTTTCAAATTTAACTGTAGGCCAGACTATGTTCTTATCCCTGAGCTATAAAGAAAGTTCACAAGGTGCAAAATGAGTTTATATGAAAATATCATATTTCATTTACTTAGTTCATATGTTCATACTTAGTCCAAAGTATCCGGAATCTCACTAGTCACTTTCATTCCATTTTAGTCTGCTTTGATCTGTCAGCGTTTCTCTTTTAAAAACCTTTCTATTTATACTTTCAGAAGTGTGTTTTTGTATTTAGTTAATATACATACATATATGTATTAAAAATAGCTTAATTATTTGACTAAGTAAAATGCAGAATTGATCTTTATATCATTATTCTGATCCCTTTAAGAAAAGCAACCATCTGTATTTATAATCCGTATGGAATCCTCTCCTAAACTACTAAAAATACTCAATCCTTCTAAAATAGTCAAAGTAGCTAAGAGTCTTGCTGTGAATAAAAATTAAATGGTTTGTCATCATAGATTTCACTGTAAGAAAGCATTTGCAAATGTAAATGCTTCTGCACAGGAAGATAACTATTTTGCTTGGGAATCCTTGAAATGAAAAAACAACCTAGAAAATGTCTTGCAGCCTTTATTTGACTAAGACTAACACCAAGAAGACTTTTTGATAATAATCACATTCACTAAGAGTACCAGACCATTTACTCTAATATGAACTCTGAAGCTAAAATATTAAGTAGAAGCTTGTTTAAACTGGGTAATACTATTGTCATTTCTCAAAAAGACAACATTAGGTACCATTATAGCTATTAAATGGTTTTGTCTTCAATAGACGAAGGTCTAGTACACCTGATCAAGAAAGCAATTTGCAGAAAAAACATTCTGCCCAGTTACAGTCATGTAACATCTAGTATGCAGCAGACATACTAGATATCTAGAAATAAAAAGAATCAAATAGATTATAATATGGAAATGCATTTAAAAAGCTGTAGGAGAAGATGATGTACCAGCACTGCAATTTGTTAATACAAGAAAGAGTTTTCCCATGTTAAGGGCTCAGTGACCAAGGAAATGTGAAAGAGCTGCTGACAGGCCAACAGCTCACCTTACATGTGTCCAGAAAGTTCTGGAAAGCAGAATCACTGATAATGTTGCACTAAATACTGATTAAACGTTTGGTACTGGTATCTCCATTACAGAAACACTGCTGTATCAGAAGAAACTCATTATCAAGTTTTTATCTCTTGGAGCTGCTGTTGGACCTGGATGAGAAGAGACAGAAATATAATTAACTGATACTGTAACCATATGCAGGGAACACACACAAACACACTCTCACCCAAAATAAGCCTTTTGCCTGAAAGACTACCTACCATTTTAATGTCTGGCCTTCTGTTTTTTTTGTCATTCAGACACCGATCAGCAATTGAATACATTTTATGAATTGAAGGTACATCCCAGTCACTCATCTTTTCATCAACATAATCCTCAATAGTTGCTTCCTCATCCTCAATTTCATCTTTTATGTTTAACTACAAGAGAATTTGAACCAATAAGCAGATAATGTTGTAAGCATCTGAACAGCATGTGAGAGTACAAATAAATGATACATTTTTATTAATTATTTATTTTTATTCTATATCATTTTAATTACCACAACATCATAAAGCAAATTTCTTCAAGCTGTATCATACAGATTTAGCTGTCTCCCACTTCAAGGCTCAATTTTCTAGTATTGTTTCTTTTGTAAGAGAAGAAGCCTAATAACCTACAAATATGCAAGCTGAAGCTGGTATAATTTTTTAATCAGTTTTATAAAGCCTCTTCCTGTAAATGAATGTCTGTCTGTAAACTAAACTTCTGTCTCCAGCCTCAGTGGCTGAGGTATCCGCTGGAAACTTCTAGTCAGAAATCAAATTTTAAATGTGACTGATTTAGTCCAAAAGTCCTCAGTTCCAACACACTTGAAGTGGGTTATCTGTAATCACATGTACTGTTTGAGGAAGCATAAATTAATAAATAAGAGGTAATGAGTACAGGCAGATCTTATGCCTTCCTCTATGGGTCAGTCTGAAATTGCTGACCAACAATTGATTGTCTCAGAACCTGTTAACTTACTATGATTTCATATAAAGTGATCCTGGAGCACTGAGAGGGAAGGAGAAAATATGAAGAACATACCAGCAACTGTGGCTCCCGGTTTTCATCTACTGGAGGAAGACCTGTTATTATTTCTAGTAAGACCTAAAAGGGAAAAAAATCAGAAGAGAAAATAAAGCACAGAATAACCCTTAGCATATATATGATTTGCAAAAAGGAGCATGACCTCCAGCTTTTCAACAAACACTCTCAGGATCTGTGTTTGTCCAAAGATTTCCTATACAATTAATGGGTTTTGTTCCTACCTTTATTTTCATTAACTGTTATTAGCAGGGTTGCTTACAAATTTCAACATAAGTTATTCTCAGCCTACATGGTGTTCCTTCACAGCAAGATTGAAGGATTTCCAAACTATTCAGACATAGTGTTGGGCCTACCTTCCCATGAAACTAAATGCTGTGAAGGAAGTGGTCAATAGTGAGTAGGGTCTTGGATCTATTCAGAACAAATTAAATTTTCTTTCAAATATTAAGCTCATGTCTTTTTTGTACTCAGCTCTAAGGCAAATTCAACATGTACATTGTATTTTTGGTGTTCAATATAGTAAAATACAATAATTTTGGACCATTTTCTTAAATTTTCTTTTTCAGCCTGAGTTACATTTTTGTGCAATACCATGCAAGCAAAAAGTATGTTCCACACCACTTCAAACCACATTTCGCTAGAACTTGGAATATTTTACTCTGGTCTTTCACATAGCAAATCAACATATTCAAATGATTTTAACACAGTCAAACTTTAGAAACACTATCTTAAGAAAATATCTATTGGGAAAAAGAAAAATTATAGACCAGAATAATAATTTCATTCCAGATACTCTTGATTTTGTGTGCTTTTAGCATTTACAAAAGAAGTAATATACTGCTTCCCACATTCTACTTACTACTCCAAAACTGAAGATATCAGATTTAGGTGTTATCTCTCCTCGCAGAGCTTCGGGTGCCATATAGGCTGCTGTTCCAACAATTCTTTCAGTCATGATTGTCTGTGTAAATGTTACCGATGCTCTTGCAAGGCCAAAGTCAGAAATTTTGGGCACATATGTATCAGTTAATAAGATATTCGCACTGGTGGAGAGGGAAGGTTTGGGGAAAAAACAAAAAAGGTAAGAGAATTTTCCAAACAGTACAGTAAATAGGTTTTAATACTAATAATTCTTTAATAACCAAATGTAAACTGCTATTTTGACTAGCTTGAAAGCTAAGATATTTATCCATTATTCATAAAACAAGTTAGGTAAATTTAGTTTTGTTGGAAATTGCTCAATTTCAAAATTCATTCCTCTAAATAAATTAAGAACTGACTGCAAGATCCATGTTCTTTCTTGTGTGTGTATGCATGCATGCAAAAAAAAAAAAAAAAAAGGCAAAACAACAAAACACAAGGAAAAAAACTAGACACTCCCCCTACCCCCAAACCTTAGAAATACAAAACTTTCTTTTAAAAGACCAATTATGTTACATTTATGGTTTGCCTTTAAGAGGGACAATAGAGAGTACTTGGCTCTGATCAACTTCTACTGGATCACGGTTTAATTCTTACAGTCTAAATCTCTGCTCAGAACTAATAAAAGCAGGTTTTTTATACCTATTATCTAATACCATGTCAACCATGACAAATTGATGTGCCAAATGAATAATACTCTTATTCTTGTCTCGAAAGAAAGCCAGAAAACTTAATTACTGCTGGAATATTCTATGTGCCATGTTTTCACTTGACCTCCAGCTTTTACTTTCCTTAAAAAAAAGCAACCCTGACAAATGAGGCTCATCTCAAAGTCCTTAACGCTTTCATAAAATACTCAGTGAGATGAATTACAGCAGAAATCTACTGGGTTTTAATCTTGTACCACTTAAAACCATTTTAAAATAGCTTGATTTAATATTTATGAAATCCTCATTTTCTGATCCCTTTAATGGAACTGTAAATATCCACAATGCCTGATATAACATATAAAACTTCCTAGAAAGTTATACTTCTAACATCCCCTTCTTGTTCACCAAACCTGAACAAAATTAACACAGCTGTAAGTTACAAGGGATCACGTGATGTTAGAACTGCTGTAAATAATGCTAGATCTATGACCACTACAAAAGGCCAAGACACTTGTCAAGGCATCATCCACCAACTGGTCTCCTGTTTAAAGCTCAACTTCTTAAAAAATGAGAGAACAAGATCACAACTTCATAAATCTCAGCTTCTTATCAGCTTGAGCCAAGTCCAAAGAGTGGTCTTTTTTTTTTTGGGTACACCACAAAAAGCACAATAAATGCAAGTTTTACTGCAACCTTCAAGCTTCAAAAGAGAACTGAACTATTTCCTGGGCATAACCAATCCAAAAAATTATGAACAACTGTGAGAATACCCATTAAATTTTGTCCCCTCTAGCCTAGAGAAGCTGTTCTAATGCCTGTGTGTTTATGAATGGTCTACACGTCACAGCAAAATGAAGACTGAAGTAATCTTCTTAGATGTCTCTTCATCTACATGTTATCTGGGAGTGGCAGCCCTATTAATAGTACTAATCAAATGTATTGAACTACTCACACAACAAGTTGCAAAATGTTATTCAAACAAACAAAAAAAAAAAACCAAACAAAAAAAACCCAAAACCCAATTCTCTAATAGGATAAACTCACAGCAGTTAGAAGGGTAGAGACAGCGTAAGGTAAAAAAGCGCATCCCTTCCAGTCATTACACTTCTCCAGAGGCTTAAGCAGGGAAGAAAGAAGAAACAAACTGTCAAAGCAGCAAGCACATACATGAAGCAAATGCTTGTTCTCCTGAAGCTGAAAGGTCATAAAACTGAAGTTGCATGTATTTAGCAGAGCTGCCAGAAGCCAGAAAGCTACTGAAACATTCATCCATAACACCCAATCAGTCAGTTGCTCCTTCTTAACCATCAGATGGAAAAAGGCATTTGGGGCTTTTCTTCAAAGATTTGGGGTGCTTTTTAAAAAAGCCAACATAGTAAACTGTAGCAGGAAAGGGGAAATAAACAAGAAAAACACCAGAAAAAGCCAACCAAAGTCTACAACAAAACCCTCACATATTCTAAGTTCTGATATCCATAGAAAAAAAAAAACTGGTATAATAAAAAATGAACATTCATTATCATTGAAGAACAATGAACTTCATGAACCTGACTGAAGTAATTTTACTGTATTCATACAAAATAGGAATAAATCAAAGGAGACACTCTGAAGAAGTGTTCTACAAAAAGGAAAAAAAAAAAGGTGTGTTTTTATCTGAAAAATTCCTTATTTAAAAATTAATTGCTCCTCAACAGCAGCTTCATTAGAAGCAGTTGTTAAAGAACAGAACTTTGTGTGCTCTCATGGCACTCGAATAACTATTTGAAAGTATAGATTATGATACAAATTACAATTTAAATATTACATTTATAACACAATTACAATGCAAAATCCCATGGCTGGAATGCTGTCCAGCAGCTAAGGGAGCTGGCAGAAAAGGAGCTTCAGGGAAGGTCTTATTATCTAACTGTCTGACAGGAGGCTGGAGCCAGGTGGGGGACAGTCTTCTCTCCCAAACAGCAAGCAACAGGACAAGAGGAAACAGCCTCAATTTGTGCCACGGGAGGTTTAAATTAGGTGTTAGGATAAATTTCTTCACCAAGTTAGGCAGTGAAAGAGGCTGCCCAGGAAAGTGGTGGAGTCACCAGCCCCTGGAGATATTTAAAAGACATGTAGATGCAAGCACCTTGGGACATGGTTTGGCAGTGGACATAGCAGTGCTGGGTTAACGGTTGGACTTGATGATTTTAAAGGTCCTTTCCACTCTAAACACTTCTATGGTTCTAGCCCCATAATTATCTTTAGAAGTCTGTACTGGTCATGTTCTTGTGGCAGAGACAAGATTGTGGTGATGGATGTCACTTGCAGAAGATTGTGCCCTTGACTGAAGTAATACTTTTGCAGTTTGTTCTCTCTAAAATTACTTTAACAGGGGAAAGATGAAAAAGAAAAAATGAAAATGTGAAAACGCAGCCAGCAATAGTCCACAGGTTTTACCTTTTAATATCTCTGTGAATGTGATTATTTTCATGCAAAAAGTTGATGCCATTTGCTGTACCTTGAACAATTTTACACCTCATATTCCAAGGAATTGGTGGAGTTTCATCCTTGATTAAGAGAGAAAGGCAAGTAAAAATCTGAAATATATATATATACACTCACATAAACCAAACAAACATACAAAACCCCCACAACCCAGAAGCAACTTCTTGCTATGTTTTGCTGTTTTCAAGTAGATGATTAAAAACACTACCAGCATACATTTCTTAATTTACTTGGGCAGAAATACATGCCTTTGTCACATTACATTCTCTTCCTGCATTTTGCCTTAGATTAAGTTGCCAGTTGCAAAAAATGTTCTTGGTTAATGTTTGATTCTGACCCCCCAAGGCCAGCTGCTCTGCAAAGACCTATCCATATCTACTGCAACTCCCACTTTGTACTGGCATTGATACCAGAGCCTTCAACCAAAGCAAATAATTCAAAGCAATCTACAGTTTTTACTAACAACAAGAAGTCAATCTTCCAGCATTTTTGGATTTCTTGAGAGTTTAGTTTTATTCATGCTACTAATTAAACCTCAGAAGTAAGGACATCTAAATTTAAAAACCAGTCATCAAAAATCTTGTCAGTGGCCAAGGGAAGTGGATTACAGTATCTCACCATTCTACCACCTTCCTTGCCTGTTCAACATCCAGACACAAAGATGACACAAGGAAGAGTCTGTGCATCAAACATATCCAGTGAAGTCAAAATTAAGTTATCAGCAAGAACAGATATTCAAGTAAATACATTACTCACCTCTCTGATCTTTTTAGAAAAAGATTCTTTTTAATTTACAGATTCTGATTTAAATTCCTTGATTTATGTCATAAATGTTTCTCTTCCTTGTAAAGGACTCATTTATTTCTCCTTTAGCTTTCAATTATCCCCAATCTTTAAAGCTTCCTTGATGATAACAGCTAGTTACATGGATGACCATTTTCATATACATCTTTGTTAAGCACTGCTCATTTCTACAGATAAATTTGCACTGTCCTTAGGTAAGACTTAGTCTCTCTTCTGCACTGATTCAGTAAAAAAAACAAAATAATTGCACCTGTAGCAGTGTATGCAAGCAAACAAATTAGTCTAAACTGAGACAGCAGTGCTAAGAGAACTAGTCCTTTCGCTAGGCACTGCTACTCATTTTCATCACAGCACCACTTTTTTCCCACTGGAGCAGAAGTATTTGTGCAGGCCTACAAAGGAAATGCAAAATCTTGTCTCCAGGTGAAAATTAAATATTTTTTTAACCAAGTATTATTGTATCAGCCTGATCAGTTCCCTAATCCAGATCTTTCTCCAATTGATAGATGCTTGAACCAGTACAACCAGAAGATCAGTGTAGAAAAAAAAGCAAGCCCAACATTTTAGGTCTGGGAACATGGGTGGTTGAAGAAGCACTAATGTAAAATGTTCACCAGATTACAACCTCAGAAGCTGGAATTGCTTAGTATTAAGCAGATTTTTTGAACTCCTTCAACAAATTAACACAGACACTAATCTACTAAAGTCTGGCTTACTATTGGACTGTGTGTCCTTGATACACAGAGTTGCCTCACCAAACCAAAGCAACTTGTTATTTAGTTAAGGCCAAGGCTAGAACATACACCATTTGATTAAATCATAAGCATTTACACAAAATAATATTTTTTAGTGTATTACAACCATTTTAGTGTATTACAACCATTACAACCACTATCACAAGGACAAATGACCTATCACATAGGTCAGTTTCACAGTGCAGAATCTCAGGACCCAGAAGAGAACATGCCAACAAAAGAACTGGGAACAAGACTGTAGCACCCTCTGCACTGCCTCACACAGGCATAGTCAGTCCAAGACTGTAGCACCCTCTGCACTGCCTCACACAGGCATAGTCAGTCCAAGCTTCTGTGATGGTTCAGATACCAGTACACTGACATTGCATGGACAGCCTGATTTGACTTTAATCTATCTAAAATGTGTAAAATCTTATTGGAAGAATACTTGTTATTAGAACACAAGAAGAAAGTAGTAAAACACCATTTGGACATCACAGTTCAGTTCCATTTGAAAGACATTCCAGAGATTCCTATACTTTAGCAAAGTAAGGCAATTGGAAGCAAAAAAATACTTCACTTACCAGACAAGCAAGCCTGTCAAGCAATGAACCATTAGGCATGTATTCATACACCAGACATGGCTGAGCACCATCACTTGAGAAACCAAGTAATTCTACTAAATTTTCATGCTGACACCTATAGCAAAAAAAAAAAAAAAAATCCATTCACATGTGCTCTGAAAGACTCTAAACAGGAAAACACAAGGCAGAGGGAACTTGATTCTCAATGACTTGTTTCACCTCTACTGCATAAAGCCAGGTTTGTGTGGTGATGTTTTAAAACAAACAAAACGTGAGTGTGCTGTACAAGAAACATTTTCAGTTAACATGCCAATTGTTATGTTAGAAAGACAAAAATTGTATAATTGTACTCACTTTGCCATTATGTTTATTTCTTGCTCAAACTGCTGTTTCAAGTCCTGAACACTAACATCGACCATCTATAAAAAGAAGTGTTTGACATTAACATCATTGGTTCATAATAAAATGCACAGCTGTTCATTAAGGAAAAAAAAAGAATTGTAAGCCTTTCTTAGTTAACTTTTCACAATACACCTTCTACTCAGCTCAAAAATAAAGTATCAGAACATGACTTTAAATTCCTTGGAACACTGTATAAGTTGATCTAGTTTCAGTCAACAACTTACTCCATTCATTGCAGTTACCACCTAAAAGCACTTAATTACAAAATTCAATATTCACACAAAAGAATTTTTATAAAGACTAAAATTCTGTGACAATACCTATTTAGCTTGTGAATCTCAGCCATCCTAATCTGAAATGGAAACCTCCTTAGGACCCCTTCTCTTCTGGCACTTCTTGAGGGCAAGGGGAAAACAACTGGGGAAGCACTCTGCTCTTCCCAACAACTTGCTTAGCCCCTCAAAGGAGAGCTACAGAGAAGGCAAGAATTAGCTCCTGTGACTGTGCTGACTTGCAACACTGATGGGACTACGGATAAATTTCTTAATCCAACTAATGTGCAACATGGTGACAACACTTTTTGAAATGTATCATTCAACACTTTTCACAATAAACAAGATAAACAAGTCTATTCTATAAAGTACACAGTGATTAAAATGAAAAATTCCCAGGACAACTCACAGCAATGAGCTTCTTGACAGCCACGTTTTTGCCATTGATGTAGCCTTTGAACACAATGCCAAAGCCACCTTCTCCCAGTTTATTACCCCCAGCTGATTCTGGTCGCACATCAAAATTATTTGTAATGTTTTCCAAGTCATGAAACAAAAAATTTTGGAAATCTGAAAGACATTGACATTTAGCATAAAACTATGTTTTCACCTAAGGAACAAGGTTTTCTGTTTCAGTTCTCTTAAAATAAAAACTTGCTACCACACAAAACCTGACACAGTGGAGTCCTCTTTCCAGCTCTGTAATGAAGATATCAGAAACACAAAAGGAAGGCAAATAAACATATATAATTACCTACGCATCATTTTCTTCACAACTAACACTGTAGCACGCACTTGATTGTATGTTGGATTCATATTTGGAATACAGGTAATAGAAATGAAACATGTAGATCACAGAGAGAGCCACACTGCCTTATATGCAAAAAATACACCAAGGTTACATCATGTTCCTAGCAGCAACCCAAAAGTTAACCTTTAGGAAAGAACAGACCAACCACACACTTTCCTAAAATGCCTTCTTTAGTCATCTCTTCTCCAGCATTCTTAGTCATTTCTGACATACAAAATTTAGTTTTAAAGCATGAGATGCTGAACATTCTATAAGTATTGGAAAAGCGCAACAGGATTATGTGTGGCAAAAAAGAAATTGTAATTTAACTAACAGTTAAATTTTCCCTCAAAGTAGGTGACTTATTGGCAAGATGCAAGATGCTGTTTCCCACAGATGCACCATGATAGAATAGAGGCATCATTCTCATGCACTGCTATGATTTATTTCACATGGGGTGAAGGACAGATCAGCAAAAAAACAGCATTGAATTCTACCAAAGTAAATGTCTACCTGTGTTACTGGACTGTGAGCTGCTGTTTTCTTCACTTGAGTAGGAAGAATCTGAATGATGCTTCTCAGTACTCTGAGCTAAAACAGGCTTTATAGATGCCACTTTTTTTTCCTGTACAGGTAGTTGTTTCTCATGTATAGGCAAGGTTTCCTGTGAAGAAAGAGGTAATGTAACTTCTTCTGGCATCCTTACAGCTTCTGAAAAGGGAATTTAGAAAAAGCGTTAACTACATTAGGAACCAGAGAAAAACTACGTAATGTTAATGCCAGTATGTTTGAAAATTAGGAGACACATAAGTATCACCAGGTTATATTCTGCCACCACGTGTAAACTCCAGCACTTTTATTGACACTTGAAACTCTTACTTAAACTGTTATTACAAATGATAGAAAGTGGAAAATATATTCACTTTTGGTTATTTTAACCTAATCCTTTCTGATTTTCAAGTTAGTGTGAAGTTCCTTAGCATCTTAGAAAACTGAGAACATAGTACAAAATGTACAAGAGTAACAGTTACCTGGAAGCAAAAGGCTTGCTGGTGCTAGGAACTGATTCCTAATCAGCAGATCCACAAGATCAGCAACTGTACAGTTTGTGGTTCCCCAGTCATAAAGCAATTCACACGTGGGGCTCTTTCCCATTTGTACAAATGCCTCAAATCTCCTTAAAAAATAAGTTAAGACCAATATTAAAAAAAAAAGAAAAAAAATACCTCAAGAAGCATGAAGGGAAAGAGATTAAAGGCAAATGACAAAAAAATCCACATTGAAAAAAAGATCTGAACGCACTACAAAACCCACAAATCTTCTGAAGACACAGCCAAAAAAACCTACACATATTTAAAATCAGAGTAAAAGCATGCAAAATATGGGAAAAGCTATGGGAAATACACATATACATGGCTTCAGGTGTTTGTCTAGGATCCATAATATATCGGCATCTTGGACTAACAGAGAAGAGACTGTCAGCCAGAGACAAAGAGTTAGCCAGACCCAGTTCAAATGGAAAAAATAATTGTTTTGCACCCATCTAGCATTCACACTCCACCTTGAATATTTTTGAGATGGGCATTAAAAAGAAAATGAGATCCAGTATTCTGACTGATTTAATATTATTATTGAAAGAAAAAGATTTACTACTACCATTACTAGAAATGACTGGAAACCCAAGATGATATATATATATATATACAGATCTAAAAATCTCATAGTCTTTGAAACAGCTTCAACAAGGATTCAACAAGCCCTTCAAGCAATGAGGTGGCCATAAAATATTGCAAGCATTACTCCTCAAGTAAACTAGTTAGTTTTAGGCCTCGGGCTCCCCACGTTTATTGGGCATTTTCTTGGAAACAGTGAATTAGGAGTTACAGTACAGCTGTCTCTTGGGCACCATAACATAACCCTAGTCTTTAGGGTACAGAAAGTTATGTAGCCTGTGCTGTATTGCTAAAAATACCTGTGTCTGTAGTTCTAATTAATGCTAATTTCTTTAGTCAATTTTCTGAGGCTTGCTGTACTGCTGAGCTGCAGTACAATTAGGAGTTCCTTGTGTTCCCTAAGGAAACGGGACTGCAAGACGCAAGTGCCCACCAGCACACGAAGTGCAGCAAGTTACAGTAAAGGGATGGAAAGCGGGTTTAACAAGGCATTTGTGTTGAACGGGTAATGCACGAGTTTACGTTACGGGACTTTCATGTAGGACCTTATATGCACTTGGCTGTATCTGCTTTCACCGGACGGGTTGGTTATATCCATCGCAAGTTTCTTCCACCCTTCCTGCGGGTCGATGAACTCTGCCAGCCGCCTCACGAGCCCGTAGCTCAGGCAGCGGACGTGCGTGGAATCCGTCACGGGCTGGCCCATCCTCCGCTCCTAGTGGGACACAGGGTTACCCGTGCGGTTCGCCGGGAAGCGGCCGCCCAGCGAGGCGCCACGGCCGCCCCCCGGCCCGGCGGGGCCGCCCCCAGCGGCGCAGCTCTCGCCCAACATTCCCGGCTGCGAGCGCCCCTGCACCCGGCGGCGGGGGCCGCTCGGAGTCCCCTCACGCCTCACCGTCGCCTCCTGCCCGCGATCCCCCCGGCCCGCGAGCCCCGCTCCCTACCGGGCGTTACCGGCGCCGCTTCCCCTCCACCTTTACAGCTTCCCCTTTAAGGGGGCGGGGCCCAGCCCCCGGTGCCGCTGACGTCACCGGCGCGGTGAGGACACAGCGGAAGCGCTCTCCCATCTGGCCCTCCCATAGGCGGCCGAAAGGGGCCCCGCCCCCGGCACGACCCATGTCCGGCCGCGAGGAGGGGGGCTCGTTGCCTCGTTGATTTTCCCCCCCGGCCCTGGGGAACTTGGTAACGTCCTTGGGCCCCTTTGATGGCAGGAGGGGGCGGTGGAGGCCGTGGCGCCCCCTGGCGGCGGCTTCCGGGGGCGCGCGGCGCTCCGGCCGCTGTCCGTCCGTGCCTCGCTCCCTGCCTGCGTCCCTGCTTCCCTGCTTCCCTGCTTCCGTCCGTCCGTCCCTGCCAGCCGGCCAGCCACCCACCCTCCTCGCCTTTCAGCAGCCTTTTTCGTAGCAGTTGATGCTATTTCGCCCCTCTCCCTTTTTCCTCTCCGCCCGCTACAGGTGCGGCGGGCCTGGCGGGGAGCAGGGCGGCCATGCTGCCCTGCTTCAGTTACCTGACCGAGCACACCGGCTTCCGCGGCACTATCAAAAACTCGCCGAGGGACTTCGTAGTGACAGAGCTCGAGGTGCCCGAACTCTTCCTCAGGGAAACCCGAGCTGAATTGCTCCAGAAGACCAGCGAAGCGCCGCCGGCACAGAGCAGCCTGTGTCCGCGGGAGCCCAAAAAGCGGAGGACTGAGCCGCCCGGCCCGGCTGCCCCCGGGTGCCCCCGGGATGCTGCTCCCGGGCCCCCGGGGCGCGGCCCAAGCCGGGCGGGAGGCGGCTGTGCTGCATCCCCTGGCAGAAATGAGCGTGAGGGAGACCCCGATCTGCAGTCCGGCCTCGGGGAAGCCCCTGTGTTGGAGTCCTTACTCGGCAGGCCCGTGAGCGAACTGCTCAACAAATTTGCCTGCGATGTGAAGGATGCGTGGGGCTTGGAAACCAACGCGGATGCTGGTGCCGGGGAGTTCTCGCTAGGACCTAGGCTGGACAAGAAAATTCGAGCTGATTTACACAGTGCTGTAAGGCAGAAATACCCCTTTCTAGTCACTGTTACAAAAGACAATGAAATGATTGTAAAAGGGAATCCTGATTACAGAGAACTTTGTCAATTAGTAACTGAAAAAGAAACAAGTGATTTCTTTAAATTTTTAGATGCAAAGCTAGAAAATTCTACGTTTTCCTTCGAGCCTGATGGAAACAAAGAGCACAGAAAAACAGTTCACCACTTTATCAATAGAAAATTTGGAAAGCTTTTAGAAACAAAATCTTTTACCGTGACAGATGTCAATGATCAGTCGAATATGTCAATAATGGTACGGTTTCGAGAAAAAAGTTTGTCCAGAAAAAGGTGTGCTGGTGGTTTTCAGGAGAAGCAAGATGTTTATACAGGTAAATACATTTTTAGTGAAGGTAGCAGGTATTATGGTGTTCTGTAGAAAGACTGATACTCAGGATCATTTTTATATGACACATATATGACAGATACGACACATAGGCCTGTCAACTCATTGTTCGTGTTGAAATAAATCATTGTCAATGCAATGGTGTTATATCCCTGGAGAAGGAAATGGAGGAATCAAGTTACTGCAGCCATTTGGCATAAACTGCTCGCTGATAATGGTTACAGTTCTTTTGATTGTAGCCACTAACTAACTCTGTGGCATTCCCAGGGTGATAGCTTTCCCTTGAAAGTAATTGTGGGGGTTTAGGAGGTGCATTTAGATACTGAACAAGTCAGTAAGGTCAAATTTGACTTATGATCTCATTCTTCAAAGCATTCTCTGATACAAAGAATGTTTCCTGCAATACGTCCATGCATGTCTGTTGAGTTGTGTTGCATTTTATGAGGTACTGTTTTTAAAGGCATCAGGGTTTTTGGCTGGTCTGAGTTTTGTGTATCATTTTTATTTTTTTCCTTCTATGCTGTAAAAGTCCCATTTGATTTAGTGTTGTGGGGTAGGAGGACAGTTTCTTTACAGTTTCCATGCTGTTGCGGTTTGAGGGGAAGAACCTGCCCATCTGTCACGGCAGAACACTGAAACATAAAGGCAAGTTCCTAATAATTCTGAGGTGATTGTTTCAGCTTTCACCCTTCAGAAAGAAAACCTAGAAACACTAGAAGCAATCGGCTTGTTGGCAGCTGAACTTGATGTTCTTCCTTCAGACTTCAGTTACACTGGCATCAAAGATAAGAAGGCTATCACTTTGCAACCTATGGTGGTGAAGAAGGTGACTCCTGAGAGGTACTTAAAATCTGGGTACAAGCAGTTTAACACGTAGTTTTTGGTGTTAATAAGTATCAGCATAGTACAGTCTCTTGAAATGTCCATTCTGATGTGTCTTCCCCTTGCCTGTATAGAGCACAGTGGAAATGGCATTAAACTTTTGTGGCTTTAGGGAATGTGCAACTTAGCACTCAGTGGTAAATCTCCACTGCAAACTGGGGCCAGTTGTCCAGGAGGTAATTAGCAAAACTTTGTGTTAGTGTTTAAATGATGAAGAAGAATAGGTAAATGCATCCACACAGCAAGAGAAAGAAATCTTTTTTATAAATAAACAGTTTATGAAGTTATTAAAATATTGCTTAGGATTCAAGCTCTTATGCTGAAATTTTCCTTTGGTTTGAATGACTCCTTTTTACACATAAGAACAAAGAGATTGAGTGGGTATTTTAAAGGGTAAATATTTGAACTGTCAGCTGTGTTTCCAATTACAAGCATCTGCGAGCACACCCAGAGAATCAGTGCACTAAATTTGTTTTTGTTAAGGCTGACGAAGAAAGAGCAATTGTGTTTTGGAGTCTGCTGGAGCACATTACCATTTCTTTTCCTCTCTCTTTAATGAAAAACAGGTTTTGAGGAGGTAAGAGTAAAAAAATTACTAGTTTTTCAATTAAAAAAATTAAAAATTTAGTGCAGTTACTCTGAGAAAATTCCATGAATTGCTTAATTCCAGCATCTGTCAGTATCATAAAAATGCCAATAATTTAAAAAGTATTTCTGGATTATAACTAAATTTTAAGACTTCTATGTCTGCATTTGATTTTGTTTTCTTATAATAATTGTTTTACCTCCCATTTTATTTTTTATGAGTTTTTAGTATCAGTGCAAAGGTGAAAAAGACATTCATTAGAAGCTGTATAGCTTTAGTAGAGGATGGTTCATAATTTCTCCTAATTACTTATTCAGGTTGAAGGAAATTGGAAGCAAAATGGAAAAAAAGGGTATGAAAATATACAACATCCGTCCAGCATACCAGCACCTCAGACTTGGTCAGCTGAAGGGCAATCACTTCGACATAGTTGTGAGACATCTCCAACACCACAGTCATGACTCTTCTGCAGATTTGAAGGAGAGAATATCTGAGGCAGTGGAAAGTGTTGAGGTAAGAAAGACTCATGATAATGAACAGAGCTTTAATTCTTTGCTGTTATAAAAAGTACTTTTAAGGAAAATGCTTGTAATAGCACAATAATGGCAATATTTCCCAAATTTGGTGCTTTTTGCAGTTTTATGTCTTTCCTGCATTACTTAGGGAAGCAGGAGTAAAATTGCCTTCCAAGAAGGGATTATAAATGAATTGATTCTGTGTTTTAGACTGGAGGCCCCAGGGTAGTGCAGCAAAAGAAAAGGGGAATTCAGTAACAAATTAGTATGGATATAAAAGCCATTGCTGCACAAAGCTGAGGCCAGCCAAAGTGATGGGTCTCACTGTGGCAGATGAAGGAGGAAATAATGTGCATCCATATATGCACATCCATATATGTGTATGTGGTATGTGTATGTGGTACACATATGCTCAGTACACATCACAGCTGGTTGCCTTTTTTGGTCATGTGAGGAACATGCATGGTTGGCTTGGATGAAAAGCTTTCATGGTATGAACATATGTGGAATGTCTGTCTCTTGAGAAAGAAGACTCCCCTGAAATGCAGTGGATTTTGATTCTGCTTTCCTTAGTCCCTGAAACAAACTCTGATCATGTGACATTCTTAAACCACCAAGAAAAATAAAAGCAAATAATGGAAGGGAAAAACTGCAAATATATTTTACAGTATTGATTTTCTTGCCCTATCTTTCAAAGTAATAACTATAATATAAATTGCTTTAAGAAGATTAATCCAGGAATAAAGTCTTGAATGAAAACTACCCAATGTGCAAAAGCAAAATACATTACATGTACTTTGGAAATTCCTTCTTTGCTCCATCTGACTTGTTTTATTTTGCCATTTGGAAAATGAAGCCGAATTCCCATGATTGTGTCCTGCTTTATTGGATTTACCTTACTGGTCAGAAGATAAATGACAAAACAGGATACATATTAATCCAAAATATGCATTTTTCATCTTCTGTGAAGGCAGAATTGTGTATGGGACTTCTAGGTGTCCAAAGCAAGATTATAAAATTTGAACCTAATAACCATTTGGAAAACAAATATGTGTTTTGTGTTTGTCTACTCCATGCAGAGAAGACAAACTATTTTCTAGAAAATATTACTATTTTCTAGAAAAGATTACTGTGTATATTTTCTATTTTCTATATAGATGTTTTCTAGAAAATATTACTATTTTGTGGGTCTGTGACTGTGACTATTTGGGTCACAGTCATGTGACCCAAAGAGAACACCCTTTTCTAGAAAATATTACTATTTTCTAGAAAAGGGTGTTCTCTTTGGGTCACATGACTGTGATTTTACTTCTTGCGTGTGACCTAGAACTCATCAGGAGATTTAAAATCCCAATTAGCAGAAGTGTTCACTTTTGACCTTTATATTGCAGTAACAGCAGAAGTTATCTCATGTCAAAAAGATTAGTGTTTTTAAGGAAAAATATCCAGTGGTTACTGTTCGTTAGCTGTGCTGCATTTGCTTGAGTAGAGATTCCATAATCTGACACATTTAAAAAGCTTAATTTCTTTGACTTGACCTATAGTTGTAATTATAATAATTGACTGGAATAATAGGAATAATTTTATTTCATTTACCTGGGATCTTTTTAATAATGTGAAGACAATGGTAGAACTTGATAGTCTTTTTAGTGCCAAAATATCATAATGAATTATGAGTTTTGTTTTTCATGTAACTTCTGATTCTGGTTTTATACATTTTGGATGTAAATATGGATGTATGTGTGCTGTCTGCCAGGCCTTATTGATCATACCCAGTACTTTCATGCATGTAATATATTTATTGTTTCTCATTCTAGACAAAAGGTTTTGTGAATTACTACGGACCTCAGCGATTTGGACAAGGACAAATTGTTCAGACAGATCAAATAGGATTGGCTTTACTGAATGAAAAAATGGTATTTCCATTTTGTAATTTGAGTACTTACTGTCAAGAGAATTTCATATTACTGTTGCAATATCTAGCACTGGAGTTGACCATCTCAGTGAACAATTTCATTTGTGAGATGAACCCATCTGTGTGCTGGAAGCAATTGCTAGATCAGTTTTGAAAACAAGATAAGCATGAAGATACTCGTACTGAAACTAAAACCTTTTTTTAAACAGCAAGTGAAGCTTTAAATAGTTCTGGGGTGATAGTTCTGTCTGTGATTGGAATGTGATTGGGATTGTCATCATGCCACTTGGCAGGAAAGTGTTTGCATTTGAAACCCGTACAGGGTTTGAACACTGAAAAGAAGCAGTCTTCATACAGTGTTCATTCATGGTCCTGATCACCTCTGAACTGTAACTTCTTTATCCTGCTGGGGGTCTGTTTACTTCTTAAAAATGTCACGTAAGTTTGTAAGAAAGGATTTGCTTTTTCAATACTGTGGTAATTTATCTGCTATGTAGAAGAGATTTCTGCCTTCCATTATTCCTTGACTACTTTCCCTAACTCTCAGTTCTGAGCTTATTAAATAATAATAAGATAAGAGTAATGTACTTTTTAGTGTATGTGGTATAGTGTTTGGCACTATAGAAGAAGTAGGTAGAAGATTAATCAGACACTACAAAGTCAAAAGGATACTTGAATATCCTTTTCTTCTAATCTTGTTTTCATTCTGAGAAAAATCAGAAAAAGCTTATCTTTCAAATACAAGAATCAAGATTTGAGAGCAGCCCATGAAAAGCTGCTGTTGATGTATCTGACATCAGATAGCAGTTGGACCAGGTGCCAGTCCCTGAGGAGTAATGATTTAAATCCTTAGTCTTAACTTAGTTACTTTAATTTAAAATATGTAGGGATTACTGTTTATATTAAAAAATGTGCCAGTATGTGATTGCGCAGTCCAATACAGAGGAGGACAAGAACCAGGTGTCACAGCTTGGTAGAAATGCTAGCAAATTGAGCAGGTCCTCTAATACTGCAAGTAGCGGCGATTACTGTAGTGTTTTCCTTGTCACTGTGTCATCTGACCTAATACAGATCAGTATTAAAAAACAAAACAAAAAAGCTTTCCCTCTGTATGAGATTGCGGAATGTGTTCAGTCTAAATTTTGCATGAAGCATGCAGGATGGAAGCATTCTATCTTCAGGATGGAATGATGACAATTTCACGTGGAGAAGTTTGAACTGGATGACCAGGAAAGTGACCTGGTTTCTCATAAAGCTTTGAAACTGTTTTACATTTTCGGGGTGACTAAACCCTCTTTTTAACTTGAGAAGGGGCACAACACATTGTTCTGTGGTTCATGGGATCTTCTGTGAAAGGGAGAATTTGACTTTTACACTAAAGAACTTATTTAATTTTGAGAGATTGCAGAATATGCCAAGACAGAATTGGATGCATAATTACCTGACAAATAGTCATATTTAACTGAAAAAAAATTTGTACTTTTAAGGTGAAAGCTGTGAAATTATTTTTCACACCTGAAGATACTGATGATCCTGTAAACAATGCAAAAAGATACTTTCTTCAAACTGGTATGTCTACTTAAATTGTCCATGTATTTATGCAGAGTCGATATTGTGAGGTAATAAAGTGTTGCTGCACAGGGAAATACTTTTTATTTTCCTACTGTTTTATGCCACTTACACTTTATTATAATGAACTTCATTATAATTTTTATATGTGCAACTCAATAGAGTTGCACATTTCAAAATTATATGAGGGTGAGGCCCTAAATGTGCAAAATAGTGGAAAATGAATGTACTTCAGGTGCAAGAAAATATGGGAGCAAACACTGTATATCATAATGCTGGAGGAGACTAAGATTTATCAGCCTCCTTCCATCTGTCAGCTTTTGGATAATGAACTTATCCAAAAGGGATAGTAGATAGTGAGGGAAGTATACAGGAATGTGGCACCCAACTCATACTCAGCACTTAACACATCTACTTTCTTTCTTTCTTGAACTAAAATCAACAAAATAGGTCAAAGGCAGGAGTGTGCTGAGTAGAGTGCTCTGTTTGCCATATTTATTGGTTTTATCATTCAGCTGAACTTTCTCACCAATTTGAAGAAGAAATACATTTTTCTTTTCAAATATTCCACATCTATTAGACTGCTTATCAGTGTAGATTGACATACTAACTATGATATATAGCTTCAAAAGACAAAGATATGTAAGATAAACAATTCTGTTCTATATATGGCTGTATGATGCATGGAACTTCCAATTGATGTGGACCCTGAAAGCAGCTGCTTGCCTTTTCCTGAAAGTAGACGTAGAAGTCTGCAAAGGGCTTCATCAGGTAATCACTTGTAATAGGAAAAAAAAAAAAAAACAAACCATAAAATTTTAAATATACAACATTTATATAATGTAGTAAATATCTGATTAAATGCATTTTCATCTTAATTAAGAGTCAGACTTCCCTAAGGCAAATATCATTTTTGCCTATAAAATAAAGACATGGTTTTTACCTGCTGTGAAATATATCTTCTGAAATGATGAGAAGTAGAGATTTAATGTTCTTTTATAGCTTGTTTTTTACTCCCAGTTACCTGGTTCAGAAAAACCCCTTTGAAGTGATAAAATAAGTTTCTAAAAAAAAAATATTGTTCAAACTAGGCTGAATAGCTGAATGACAGCTAGTTTAATTTATACTGCATGAAACAGAATAAAATTTATGGGTCTGTGTTTATAGGCATACAAGATGAAATTTGTCTAACACAACACATTGAAGGAAAGGAAATAATCAAAGCATGGAGACATTAGACTGACACCTTTTTTCTCTATTTGGTTATTTTATCTTTTTAAATGTCAGGTAATACTTGAATCATTAGGGATTACTGACATGGTTATTTTTGTTTATATCAGAAGATGCAAAGGGCACACTTGTGATGCTGCCAGAATTTAAAGTAAGAGAGAAGATGTTGCTACGAGCTTTAAATCGCTATGGTGTAAATCATGAAGGTTGTACCAAAGGATGGCTCAACATTCCTCACTCCTTGCGCATATTCTATGTCCATGCTTATTGCAGTAAAATTTGGAATGAAGCAGCATCATATAGGCTGAAGACTTATGGCTCAAAAGTGGTTGAGGGTGATCTTGTCTTCTTGGAAGAAAATGATGAAAGCATTTCCCTGAATGACAAGGTGAGTCTTCTTGTAAAGTAGTTCTTGTAAAAAGAAAACAACAACAACAAAAACCCCCAAACAACTTAATGCACTTGAATACATAAACAAAAATACTCTAATGCTTTTATTGTGGTTCACTCATTAAAATATTTAATATTTGTGACAAAGTTAAAAAAACATAGGATGTTTTTTGGTTTCACCATAAATAGACCTACGAGCTAGGCATATAATTAGCAGCTTTAATCTGTTTTGGCTGTTCATTTTATTCAAGTGAGAGGAAGGAGCAGAAGGTCAGAAATGATACATGTGAAAATTTAGTCTCCATGGTATATAATGCTCTTCTTAGGATCTGACTGGGGAAAACCTTCAGAGTAGACTCTGGGTGTGCCCATATTACCAGTCAGTGCAGATCTGAGTCTTGCTCTCCACATCAGGCCTTTCCTAAATACAATGCTGAGTGTGAGTCCAGGGTTAAAGGTAGCCTCAGGCTGGACTGATAATAACTGTAATTGCAGTTACACAGGCAAAACATGTTTAGCACCATTTCACTGGTGCTGGGTCTAAACTGGTAGCAGCTGTTCAAAAAATGCAGTGGTCTTCTTGCTAAAATACTAAAAGGCAAGGTAGTGCTTCTGCTTGCCCATAGCTCAGCCTGGGAGCTGTGCATGGAGCCATAGGTGAGCCAGTGAATAGAATCTGGCAGTGGAGTGTCTGGTGCCAGGTTTTGACATACTGAAGTCCATTCTGAAGTGCTCTCTTCTTTTGGGGTTAGCATACCTTATTGTGAAGACAGTTGCCAAGTAGCAAGTGGTAGGACAAGAGGAAGTAGCCTCAAGTTGTGCCAGAAAAAATTAGATTATTAGTCACCAAAAGGGTTATCAAGCACTGGAACAGGCTGCACAGAGAAGGGCTTGAGACACCGTCCCTGGAGGTATGTGATGAGGGTTTAGTGGTGGATTTGGCAATGTTTTGCAGCTGGACTCAACCTTTTCCAACCTAGATTATTCTGTGATTCTATCTTTCTCCTGATCAGATCAATCATGAACTGTTCAATGTGTTACTGGAGAGCAAACAGATGTGTGCAGAGGCAGAATGTAATTAATTTCTTTTGGGTGAACCTCTTACAAATTTGAAGGCAAGAGCATTTGAAAGGTTACCTCCAGTCCCTATGGAGTAGCTTGTATTTCAGTTGAGATTTTTCTTTACCAGTATTTTTGAGAGTGAATGCTAATGAAACAATTAGATAAAATAAAATGAAAAGCAGATATATTAAATTCAGTATTGAATTACAGAGTTTTATATAGATATATTCCTTCTTAATATAAAACATTGTTTTTTGTATTTTTATATTTGCTGATGTAGTACAAGATGCCATTGACTTTGTTAACTTCAGACTCAAAGAATAATAGTGGTAGCTAGCATCAGTAAATGTTTCATGCAATGCCATCTACCAGTAAACTGATTAATATAAATTAAGCAAATCTTAAGATTTTTTCATATCTGAGTGTATTGCACCTGCAGTAGTCAGATGACCTTAATATTCTGTGCAAGTTTGTGAGTACAATGCATAATTCCTAAAATAAAGCATATGTTTTTACTTTTTAAAAGGTTGGTGGTTTTTTTTCTTCTTAAATCTCTTGTCAGGTTCATGTAGTCACTGCTTCCGAAGAATCAGCTAACAAATATTCTATATACCAAGTAAGTCTGTATGAAAAATTCTGAGTTGTTGATCTTTTTATCTTATTAATTTTAAGTAATGTGATTAATTTAACTGCTGCAGTCTTTGTCACTGCCAGAATGCATATTGAAGAAAACACATGTGAACTAATTTCCACTCTCATAACAAATTTACTTGGTAGTAGATAGAAATAAGCATAGTGTCATTTGCAGTATGGCAATATTTGTCCTGAAGCTGAATACTTTGGGAAAGATTTCAGTCTACTGAAAAAAACTTTCAAAAGGAGTTGACGATATAACTTTTGAAGGTTTCAGAGTGTAGTTGTGAAGTCTTGCATGGCAACTGAATGTCTTTACTGCTGTATACTGCTTTGTTTTTGGAATCCTGATACATTGATTATTTTTTCTGCTTTAATGACATTCAATATACCTGTCATGCACAACATCATTTCACAAGAGAATCTGCTGGTTTACTATTTCAGGCCCCAAAACACAAGGTTTAAACACATTTTAAATGATCACATTTATTTAAAGGGGAATGGGTGAGCATTACCTCAAATATGTTTGTTTTTTTCTTTGAAGGTGGTTCTTCCAATGGTGGGACACAGTATCAAGTATCCCAGTAATAAAGTTGGACAATGGTACCATGAAAGACTTTCTAAAGATGAGCTGGAGTTGTGCAAATTCAGAGTGTCTCCATTACAGCTAAATATACCTGGATGCTACAGACTCATTTTGAAAAAAGTTCAGAATCTCTCATATTTTTTGGAAAGTAGTGAAAAAGAGACCAAAATAGAGGACAACCATCTGAATGATTTAAAAGTCTCTCTTCATATATCATTTGACCTTGATCCTTCATGTTATGCAACAGTCTTTCTGAGAGAAATAATGAAATGTGATTTTTAATATTCCACTTAAGGAAAGATTGCAGGAATATTGTACAGTGTTGGTATTTTACATGTTATGCCAAGAACATAAGGTAGGTTCAAGTCATGAGCAGGAAAATTTTGTAGATTGAGATTCATCCAGATAAGGAAAAAAAAACCATTACCAAAATCCTTTGGAATGTTTCAAAATAATTCCAAACTCTAAATGCATTGAATGTGTTGGAGTAAAACTCTTACACCAGAAAGGTCTAACAGAACTTAAAGAAATCATGGGCAACCAACATGAATTTCCTGTTTGCGTAGGCATCTGGCTTGCAACATTAAGTCCTGGAAAAGTATTTGCAGCAAACAAATGGATCATGTAATTCATAGTATTTTTTAAAAATATTTTATACTAAATGTTATTCAAGCAATAATGTTACAAGTTTACAGCGTAAAGGTTTCTAACTGAAAAGTTGTACTGAGGTTTCCTAAATATATTGTGTTTCATTGTGTTCAGGTACTTAATGTAAAAAGGTTAAAGTCCTGAGTCAACAGTGACAAGTTGTCGGTTGCTTTATCAGACATTTGATGAATGCCCCAAGTTAAGTTAATGCTGATGATTTCAGGATTCAGTAGTGCATAGCTGGGAGTGCCTATTTCAGTAAACTCTTCAAGATCAAACGAGTACTTGACATCAAAACATTTATAATAAAACCAAAGCCACCTAACATTGTTTAGAAGATGCAGGCTCTATTCCTGTTATTGTCAAGCCTTATGGTAGCACAAAAAAGCATACTAACCAACTTCGGAAAAAAAAAGCTTCTCTATTTTCTTTTTGATTAAATAAAAAAAAAAAGGCAGTTAACTGTGATAAAATGAGTGGATTTTTGAAAAAGGATAGAACAAAAAAAGCATAATTTACCTTGTCTGTTTGCCACTGTACCACAATATTTGTGAAACCAAGTTAGGACATTGTGGTTTGGATAGGTGGACAACCAGATGAGTGAAAATGTGATGGGATAATGAGGTGCAGAGAGTAGTAGTTAAGGGGTCACACCCTCCCTGGAATGAGTGTCACTGGAGTGTCTTTTGGGCCCCACCCTGCTTCGTGTCTTTGTCAGTGGCCTGGAGGAGTGGATGGAATTCAGCTTCATTGAATCTGCAGATAACACCAAATGAAGGGAGCAAATGGATATTCTGGAGGGTCAGGCTGCTGTTCAGGGCACCCTAGATATGCAGAAGGAAGAGGCCAATGGGAAGTGTTTGACACTCAACAAGGACAAATGTGAAGTGCTGCCAGAGGGAGGGAAGCACCAGAGCCACTACTCGGCTCTGCAGGGACATACATGGTGAGCAGCTGAATAGGGGCCCTGTCCAGCTCTGTTCCTTGGCAGCAAGAACGAACCACACCCTTCTGGAATAGATTAGCAGGGACACAACCAATAGATCTTGGGAAGGTATTACATCCCAGTTTCCAGCAGTTGTTTGACCACATTTAACTCTACATTCAGTTTTGGCCCTAGCACAAGAAAAACATACAAGAACCAAGTGCCAAGTTCAGCAAAGAGCTTCTGAACTATCAGGGCACTGGAACCCTTACCATTTGAGGAGATGCTGAAGGAACTGGGCTTCATCAGCTTAGAGAAGACATAGTGTGGGGGGGAATCAACAGCAGCTCACCAAGTACCTATGAGGAGGTTAGCAAGAAGGTGGAACCAGGCTCTTCATAGTGAGTGTGGCAGGAGAACAAGAGACAGGGAGCCTAAATTGAAATGACAGATTTACAGTGGTTAAAAGGAAGGACTTTTTACCTGTGAGGACAGTCAGGCAGTGGAACAGGTTCCCGAGAGGCTGTGCAGCCTCCATCTGAGGATGTTTGTAAGGTCAAATGGGATAAAGCTCTTAGTAACTGTCCTGGTTTCAGCTAGGGTAGAATTAATTTCTTCACAGTGGTTATCACAGTGCTGTGTTTTGGATTCAGAATGACAATGGTGTTGGTAACACTCTGATGTTTTGGTTTTTTTGCTAAGTTAACTATATTGAGTCAAAGACTTTCTTGTCTCATGCTCTGCCAGTGAGGAGGTACACAAAGGAGACAAGGGAGAAAGCATAGCAGGTGACCTGAACTGACCAGAGGGATATTCCACACCATAAAACATCATGCCCAGTATATAAACTCGCGGGAATTACCTGGAAGAGGAGCTGATCTGGGTTTGGAAAGGGAGATCTGGCATCAGTATCAGATACTTTTTCCCTTTTTATTATCGTTAGTATAATTGTTTTGTGGAGGCAGTTAAACTAAAGACCTCTTCCTACCTGGATTGCCTGTAGATGGCAGCATAACTTAAAGTAGGAAAGTCTACACATTTTTACTGAGCAAGAATCAGTAATATAAATTGATTTCTCTTTATTGCACCAGTTGATAAAATGATTGCATAGCTTTTCAGATAATGCTAACAGCTGAGTAGGATAAATTTCCCAAGCTTGAGAATTAAAGGAATAGGAAAAATAGAAATAAACCTCACATAATTTCAATGCATGTATAAAACTGTGCAGCAATGAAGGATCCAGATAATTCTATACCTTAAAAAAAGAGGATTACTCTGTAAGTCTGTGTCAGTAATTCAAAATTTGATCGTAGCTTTTATACGAGGAAATAGACTGTCATGCACACAATAGCTACAGAGCCACTGCAAGTGTCCTACAATGCTTACCCTATTACAGTGCTTACTCCATGCCTCAAGTTTATGGTATACAGGCAAAATGATGGAAAATCCATTTCCCTGCCATGACCCAACTGAGTCAACTTTCTTCCATCTTTGATTTTCAGTATCATCTCATCTGTCTTCCACCTGCCCTTAAAAATCCCCCCATTTTGGAAAATTATTTTTAACTTTAATTTTGGTACAGCAGAGCTCAGAAAGAGTTGTTGTGTCAGCACAGGCATTGTAAAGTGCTCCAGTGCAGACAGGAAGCTGCATGCAGTTACAATGACCAGAAGAAATAAACTAGCACTCAAGTTCTATTCAAGAAGAGTATTGTGGTCATTGTCCATGTGGATGACAAGAGCCTTGAAAACCGTCTCATCGCATTCACAATTTGAACACAGAAGGTATTAAAAGTTGAGCATTGATTTGGAAAAACACAAAGGTCAGATTAAAAGGTTTTTGACTGAAAGGCATGCTATTTCAAAATAAAAGATCAGAAGATGGTGTTGAAAAAGTTCCCCTATAATCATTTTAGGATCATTTGTCAGTACTTCTATTGAACACTAAAAATCCCTAATCTTCTTAAGCAAATCATTCTTTCAGCAACTTTAAGGTGAAAGAGCTAATTATGTGTGCCCATAGGTTAAATTCCTAGGGTAGAAATGTTCTACCAGGGAAGTCAGGTTAGCTGTTAGAATATTTATATTATAAACATCCTTTTTCACTTTATTTTATTCATTTGTAATTCATTTTCTTAATCCAAGCAGCTATTTTGCAGGGTTGTGTACATGAATAGCTGAATTCAGAGAGTTTTGTATGAGTGCAATACTCAGCTTTGTAAGTATAATCTATATAAGCAAAACATCTGCACCCTTGCATTTAGAAGATTGTCATTATGCACTGATCTGAATTTAAGGAAAGGATTCATGTGTTAGTCATCTCTCATTTTACTAAACATTTCTATTGCTTCCATCCTTTTCTGATAATCCTTAAAGCAATTCGCTAGTACTAATGAAGAGGGGTTTCTGATTTTATTCTTAACAAAAGGGGTTTTAAGTTCAATGACCAATTGATTTTTTTTCAGCACAGATGTCAGATAATTGGGAATTTGAATGGGAGAAATGCAAATGTTCTTAATCTGTGAAATCCTGTTAGTTTTAATACCCTACAAATTTGACAACTAGTATGATCCTCAATGAGAATGTACAAATTTTCAGATCTTTCAGAAGGAGACAGCTTAAAATTTCATTCCTATCACAAATGCAGTTCAGAAGCCAGGTAGATGTGTGATTATTGGCCCAGCTCACTCATTAAAACTCCATTAACTTCTCTCTTAGTGCGAGTTCCTGTCAGCTGCCGGTTTGACCTCCTACAATCTGCTGATGAGGACAAACCTCCTTTTTCTTGCAGAACTTCTGCCTGTAATAGGTACTCAAGGGAGCAAGCTGAGAATATTAACACTTTCCTTTCTTTCAGTCTGAGGTCATGTCTTGCAGCACATTGTTCAGATCTAGATTCCTTCTGGAGGAAATAAAACCAGAAGGTGAGCTCCAGCTGCAGGCCAAGCATATTCATGTCCACATAGAGAAACGGGGATCCAAATGTGAGGTTGGTCATTTGGAGAGTCTCAAATCCTACACATGGGTATGTTCTGTTGAGTATGTTTCAATGCTCCAATATGATGATCTGTTTCTGTCACACCAAAAAGCTGCTTCCATCCTGCAGACATCGTCTGGGAATGTTGTCTTTGCAAGGAAGGCAGAATCAATGAAGTCAGATGTTCACACCATCTGAAGTGACTTTATTCTGCTTAGCAGAAGTCAGTCTTTTATATTACAGCAGTTTAGATGTATTTTCAGCTTATATAAAAGTGCTTCTCCCTGCTTCAAACAGGAAGGTTTTTTATGACCTTTAGAAATAACTGATTTAAAAAATTGATTCTGTTTTCCAGAATGTTCCTGCACTTAAAAACTTGAAACTGCTTCCTTTTGACTTCATTTGATCATCTTCGGCTCCTACATTTCAATTCAAAGGATGGTAGGGACTTCGTCCCTATCCATCCCCTTGGTATCCAGCTGTATGTATATGAGTACATCTGGGTGTGCTTGCCAGATGTATCTCCTAAATGAGGTGCTTAGCACAACTGTGCAGCTGTGCAGTCTCTGCCGCTATGGCAGGCTATTCCATACTTACCATATTTGTTGTCCTTCTGTTGGCTTTTACTAATTTTTAGTATAACCTTTGAGATGAGTGATCTAGAAACTGCACATAGTTAAGGATATATTTTATTTAATCCTAATTTTGCTCCTAAAGGTCTGATAGAACTTGCCAAAACACATGAAGTTGCTCCTTGGAGCAATGGGAACTCACCTTCCATCCACCCTCAGCACAGGCTGAAATGAAGGAAGGCAATACCTACCTTCACCCTAACCTGCCAGTAGACACATCAGATGCTGTGTTAAGCCAAGCATTTTTGGTCAGGTCATCTAGCATTTTTCCTGGGATACATAGCTCTGATGATAGCTACCCCACAAAGGCAGGCGTGGGTTTTTTTTCCTGCAGGAAGGAAGTTTCTGGAAGGAGACAAGAAGTCCTTCTTCTAAGAATCAGAATGTGCTTCAGATTCAGCACTGAATTTCCCTGGGTCCCGAGGGCCTGCAACTCTGATTAGTCCTGACACGCCTTGTGCTAGATTCCCCCTTTCCTACCCATGGTGTTCTACCTGATGCCTGGGGCTGGGCCTGGCCCAGTGCTCCCTGGCCTGCACCCTACACCTGTCTGGGGCAGTGGAACAGACTTTGGCCATGACATGGTTGCCTGACAGACAAAAGATTTTCTCCTTCATAAAACTCAAGTTTCAACATGCATCATTAGTGATACACACTGCAACCAGGCCATATAATTTATCCCAACACTTCCTTTGTAAAACCATTTTCTTTTACACCTTGAAAAGAATGCCTTTTAGCTAAGTGGTTGACAAATTATTAAACTGTGTTATTTTACAAATCCTGAAAAACTACAGGGCAGAGTTCACCATCTCACACTGTCCATAAGCCCTAAATCTTGGCTAGACACCTGATACAGATAGTACTTATCTCCTACTGGTATGTCCAAGGCAAAGAATAGTTTTCTGTTTCACAACATTTTCACATAAACATGCACTCAGACATTTTAGTAATGCCTCAAGTTGCCTATTGTCCTAGAATGATGTATAAGATAATGATACTGTGAATTAACTAATTTATTTATTTTTCCCAAGGGGAAAACAATATACTCCATCAAATATACTCCATAAAGCTCTGTTAAAGGTTGAGAGTCCTGTACCTCTCCTTTACCCAGAGAGCTTCTCACAGCAAAGCTAGGGAAGTACATCTTGGGATGTGTGGAGCAAAAGAAAATTTTCCAGATAAAAAGAAAGCTTTAGGCTGGATGCTTTCAACAATTTTTATAAGAGCAGTGTGAAGGAGAGATGATTTTGGAGGATGGGATGACTGCTGTATGAGAAGGGGTTATTGATAAGACTGATACTCTGGAGTGGTGTTGAGAAGGGCAGGTATGAAGAGAGAGAGATGATCTGAGAAGGAAACAGTGCTCATAAAAAGAATGATATTGGGAAATGGTAATACAGGAGGAGAAAGTAAGATATAAGAAACTGTATCTGTGTAAATTGTCATTTCCCCATTTCACTCAATATTTTCCAGCATATTTTCAGTGTATCAGTTCAGAGTGTGACTTGTACTCACCCACTGTTGCATTCACTTGAAGGAAGGAAACGAGTTTCTGAAATAGCAATTCTGTTAAAAGCTGGATGGAGATCCTTGTTAGCTTGACTGGCAGGAGCCAGCTGAGATACCTCAGGGAATATATAGTACAGTGGGGTGTGGGCTGTCAAGGAACATGTTGATTAAAGGGCAGTTTAAAATAAAAGACAGTCTAATGGAGAAAAAGCATGTTTTGGGTCTATCTCACTGCAAGTGCAGACTATGTGTGATTATAGTATTCAAAGTGACTCTAAGATTTTATTTTATGCTCCTTGTTTCAAAAGAAGCCAGAGTGTATTCTGCTATTAAATTATAGCAGCTTTTTAGTATTTTTTATCAGAAAAGCATCATATCAACCTTCCCCCTTCTCTCCATGTCATGAGTTTTTATTTTACTCTTTTATTTTATCCTGACTTCCTAGTTTCACCTTTTATTTGAAGCCATTCCTCTCTCTGATGCTGAGAACCATCATATGCAGCAAATAACTTGTGCCCCACGAAGCCAGGACTGTGACCTTTTAATGTTAACCATCAGAGGGCCTGCCATGGTCCTTCAGTGCTCATCCCTGCCTGTCCCTGCACTGGGGACTGTCACTCAGCTTTGCGTAACTGTACAGGCATTTCTTTCCCATCTTGCTGGTACAGAAAGAGTTCTGTAAAGTAAAACTGCAGGACAGAGGCCCAGTTTCACTGCAGGAACATAAAGTCACATTTTTTGATTGAGCTCAGCCCTTCAATGCTTGAGAGCTCTCCAATATGGTCTCGAGAGTGTCAGAGCAAGAAGAGACCCAGTTGCACCCAGAGCTTGTCTGACTTGAATTTACCCAACAAAGACCTTAGCAAACAGAAGAAAAATAAGTTTGCAGAAGACTAGTATATAGTCTTTGGCAAAGCAGCTGGACCACAACTGATACTTTTTCCTCTAAGGACCTTTTTGATGCTGAATCTGTTCAGGAACTGTGAAGTGATTTGTTATCTTCAAAGGACAAGTTCGTCTTTAGTGCTTTTAAGGCTTAGTTGAGCAAACATATGAAGTGCTATTCCTAAAATGCAATAAAAAGTGGTGCTCTGTTCAGAATCTAAAAAATTCTAATGAATTGAAAAATGAGAATCAGGTGAATGAGAAAACTTCATCCTTGAAAACTTCTCCCTTCTGCTCCATATATTAAAGCAATGCAGATATGGAAGGTAAATCCCTTACTGTGTGGTACAGTGTTTTATGCTGTAGTCTCTTAGGCTAACATCAGGAAATAATTGTAAAAATACTATATCAAAGGTCTTTGTTTTGTCACATGCAGTGTTTACTTTTTAACATAATTTTCTTCCAATGTTATAATGCTGAGAAATGATACATGAACCAATTAGCATTTCTACTGTTGGATCTTCATCTGTCACTGGTATTTACTAGCCTCTTTTATGTTCTTCACTGTAATATATGAGCAATTTTCTGTGGCTTATAACACTCCTGTTTTCAGAAAGGAATTTGTGCAGGTAGAACAATTCATAATTCAGTTTATTATCAGCATAACTGTCCATCTGAGTAAGAACATCACAAGAAATTTGATTCTAGGATTTAAATTGCTTTTAGGCATTAGGAGATTTCCAGCCTGTCATATTTTTAACAATTGCATAAAGAATAAAATAGCATATTGTGCAGAGGTTCTTGTTGAAAGACCATCATGTGGCTGTGAAGGAATGTTGAGGTAGAATCAGAGCCAGACAGACAAATTCATAAAAAGTATTTGTGTGGGAAGGGCATTTGATTTTACATGCCATGGAGTCTGACCACAAAGTTTATCAGAGAGACCCGCGTGGGCCCGGAGTGCACTGAAACAAGGTGTTGAGTCAAAAGAACTGCTGCTTTCCAGAGATACACATATGGGGGAGAAACTGTGAAAATTGTGTCACATTCCTGATGTTCTGTGTTTTAAAAGGCACATTGACACATACTTGCTATAAAATAATTCAATATGCATTCTTTATTCCTAGAACATCAGATTGATACAATTCATACAAATCAGATTCCAGTAGAGGCTGCACATACAGGCACACGTGTACATGCACACTTCAGAGGATATCTCTGACCTGTCTCTGGTTACCCAGTACATCTGAGACAGAAGGACTTTTCCAGGGCCCTTTGTTAGATCTTCGTGGAAAGATCTCTGCATTGGATGCCTACACTCATGTGGAGCTGCTTATCTCAGCTACAGACAGATCATTCTACTGGAGTGTAGCAATTTGCATGACAGTACTAATAGGAATCAGAATGTGGGCATAATTTACTGCAGTTTTTTTGCTTTTAATGGCTTAGTTATCTGTAAAAACAGAGTCATTCAGAGTTGAAATAGAAACAAATCTATATTAATAGACTCTTGAAATGAATATGCTTCTTTTCCAGGTTCATAATTAATACATCATACAACTTTATTCCATAGGTGTTTCTTTTGCTTCTCTTAGTAAGCACAATAGACTAAACAGAATTTGCTAGATGTACTAGATTTACTGGATTATTCTGGTATATTTTAGTGGAAAATGTGCAAAAGACTATCTTCTGGGGTTTTAGATATGATCTATTTTAATGGATAAAGGGTGGGTTTCTAGGGCAAAAACCCAGTAGGAATAGCAATAGACAAAATAATGAATACTTCCCTTTAAAAGCTGAGGCATTCCTGATATTTCAGAACTGCTTATGAAAGTCAGGCCTGCCTGAAAGTCATATATGAAGTTGACTGCAGAGACCTCCCAAGAGAAAAGAAGGCTTGGGTGTTCTAGATACTTTAGAGTAGATCCAAGCTCTCTTTTACCCAGTTCATGAGGGTCAGGATATTCTGAGCCAAGCACATATAGCCCCATCCACTAGCAGATACCCTGAGGCTGGCTTTTTCTAAGCACTTTTAATGTTCTCAGCCAAGCTACAACAGAGTCCACAGTAAATAATGTGGGCAGTGCAGGCGTGGCTTTCCCAGCCTTCAGCCTGCTTTACTCCTGCTATGTATGTAGGGAGATTATGTGTGGACATAATTTGCAATTCCATATTAAAGAATTTTTGGGGTCTATGCCTGCTTTTCTTAAAACCCTACGAAGCTGCTTGTTAGAAAGTGCATAAAAGAATATTATGGTAGCAAGGAGAAAGATGCTGAAACTGAGATTCCCTGTGCAAGCTCAATTCAATCTTCCTCTGTGTTGCTGTTATTATTCAGCCCTGTATTAATTATTTTCCCACAGGAAATGTGAAGGATGGATAGAGTTCTGAGGAAGACTTAAGAATTGTGTAGTGAAAGAGGCTTTGTGTTATGATCTGTTCTTATGATGGAGGGATCCAAAGAGAAAGGAAAAATGGTCTTTTGTTTCAGACAGTTGAATACAGAATTGTAAAATGTGGAATTGCAGCAGCTGAGTTCTGTGGGACTAGATTCTGTCCTTGCCTCCAGTATAAAATTCCTGTGTAGGAAATTTGTCAAGGCATTTACCCACAGATTTTTTACAAATGTGTCCTCACTTTTACGGCAAGCTTTTTTGAGACCCTGTCTTCTGCAAAGTGTGAGGCATGAACTGAAATTGAAAGTAACAATACACTGAATTTCCTTTTTTTGAAAATTCAATGGTAAGGATCAGATTTTTTACCTAAATTAAATGGAGAATGTTTCCGTAATTTCTGCCCCCCCCCCCCGCATTTGGAGATAAATTATTGTCTCATTTTCTAAAGTGTTTTAGAAAAAAAAATATTTACTCTTTGTGAGGCATGTATGGTACTATAATATAATGAAATGTTCATAAGGAAATCAAAACATCTCTTCAGAACAGGGTTTTAACACTTGCATGGAGCCTGGAACTGTTCACGGAATGCTAAATGTCAAAGGATGCTTTCCATAGCTGCCTTTCTGATGGTAGTGGCTGTTCTATCCCTTAGGTGAGACTACAGATTAATGGGAAGAGAGTATATAACAATATTATTAAAGTTATTTCCTAACACATTGTCACAATGGCCTTTGATGGCATTTTCTAACTCTGAATGCTTGACCTTGAGATTTCTGATGCATTTCCTGAATAAGCACTGATAGTCACAGTACCTTAACTTATAAATAAAACATCCAGAGGCATCTAAACAGTTCAACTCTTTTGCATATATGATCTCTTTTCAGCAGTAGCCCCAAAGGAGTAGTTTATTTTGATTGAACAGGCATTTGTTATTCAGAAGTGCTCTGAGAACCTGATCTAATCACCACTGATGCAAGTGTTAAGTATCACATTTGCTCACAAAAGGTGATAGAACTGACTGTTATGATGTGGTCCTCAGATGACAGTTTAATTTTTCTGAATGCATATAGTAATTATCTCAGACAAAGAAACACGCTGTCATAAAACGGTAACTTCATTTGCTGCCAATTTGAGCACAAAATCCAACAAATATGCTGAAATTTCTGTATTCTTCCATTGTTCTGTAATTTTATAGCCACCTGTAATATCTGTTTAGATTTACTTTAAATTGTGAGAGATAATGAAATGAAAGTGATGGAAGCAATGGGAGCTAAATTGAGTTCTAAAGGTAAAAACACTCTGCCCTTGCTTTTTTGATACAAGCTGTGTCTTTGTCAAGCAGAAGGTGATCCAAGAGAATAAGAACTCTTGATTTAGCTAAATTACAAGATAAAATGGAACAGCAGATGAGGAAACTTCCATCATTATGGAAACAATGCCATCCCTTGTAGGTACACTACAGCTGTCTAAATCTCCAAATAAAGGTATTAACTCAGATCAAAGATATTCATACAAATGGAAAGGGAAGGCTGAAACTCAAAGTAATAAAGCAGGTAACTGTAGGCATTGACAGCACAATGATTTGCATTTGAATCAGCAATAGCACTGGTATCCTGTTTCTGGGGGCTATGGCACCTTTCTTTCAAAAGGATTTTCTGAAATATCCAGAAAGAAATCATTTCAAAGTGGCATTTCAAGAAGGCAAACATAAGACTGCAGCAGTGTCAGGTTGCCCTGATGGAGGCTTTGAAACCCATCCCCTTCTGTGAGAAACATGAAGGATGAACAGCAGGTTTTGCACTGGGACTTAGCAGAGGCACGTTCCTAAGCATTATAGCATTAGTGCTGTGACCTTTGGCAGCTCTTCTAAATATCTCTTAGTGCCCAGCATTTAATCTTTTAGTACCTGTGTTCCCGTCTCTTCTTCTGTGTTTCGGATGTAAGCCTCAAAAAAACAAAACAAAACAAAACAAAACAAACCCAACCCAAAACCAACCAACCAACCAAAAAAAACAAAAAAAACAAAAAAAAACAAAAAAAACCCAAAAAAAACCAAAACAAAACAAAAAAAAAAAAAACTCAAAAAACCCCAAAAAACCCCCAAAAAATCCACCCAAAAAAACCAAAATAAACAAAAAAAACCCCCAAAATCCCCCCACCCCCCCCCCCCAAAAAATAACGGAGAGCCTGTTCTCTCCCTGATTTGCATTTTGAAGAGGAAAGTCAAAATAACACTAACTGGCAGTGAAAAGGAAGAAAAAGGAGAGAAAAGGCAGACAAAATATTCAATACCAGCCTGGTGGTCAATGAACATGTCAGTTTGCAGGTAACACCACTGCTTTTTGAAGGAGAAGGAAATCATGGCCACCTGAGCAAGCCCCTGATTCAAAAGTGAATGATGCAGTAAACTGTTCATCTTAATGGAGGTGACTTCTGATAAGGATTGGCTGATACTTGACAACTTACTTTGTTAATGCAAAGTATTTCTTATGTGTGAATTAATTTGATAAAACACTGATACTACTTTCAATTTTTAATTATTAAGATTAATACAGATGATAGTGAGCAGTGTGGGACTGCACACCACAGAGAAATTGTGCCTGAGTGAGTGTTTGGAGCACCATATGCCCTGCCTGAGAACAATAAAATACCTCAAAATTCGGTCCCTGGAATGCAAAACTAGAGGTGTTTCGAAGATCCATGTCTTTTGGTACTTTGGTACCTGTTGTGGGGTGTAGGGTGACATGCTAGGCTGGAATTTGTTGTCCATACTCTGTAACTTCTTCCATCATGGTTTCTACAGGGTTTCTTTAAAATTCATGCATCAGCCATTCTTTTCTTTAACATACTTGCAAAAGACAAAGAACTGACCTGATATATTTGTCCGCAGCTTGAGAGTATTCAGATCCAGAATTCCCCTCTCCTAATTACTGTGGGGTGGACTTATCCTCTGTTTCTTTGTGAAACAGTACAGCTCTGCTGATAGAGAATTCACAATTCATTGTAGTAATAGATGGCAGCAAGAGTGAGCACAGTTTTGTAGACTGATGACAAGATATTCCTCTGGAAGAGAGGATACCTGCTAAAAAGATTGCTTATGAATTTCACTCAGGGATTATTTAATTACAAAAAAAGTTTATCATCTTATAGACAGTGTGGGAAATGAAGCAAGGGGATGGGAACTATCAGACTAAGGGAAGGTCACTGGTTTAATGTCTTGGTTAGCTGCAATGATGGGAATGGACTGGTTTATCATCCAAGAGGATTAAAAAGAGACAAAATAATGCAAAAGAAAATGTATAAAGTAAACTTAGGAATAAAAAATAAATGATCCTCTGTTCAGAAAGATGTTAGAAGTCAGTTTTCTTTGGCATTTACTTAATGCGAACCCATTACTTTGTGGAGGGAGTAGGCGTAGGTTAAAGGCTACTAAGTTCTATTCCCATGTAAACTTAAAGCAAGATAATAGAAATCACGTATTACAACTTTTTAACTAGCACAAAACCCTTCCTAATTTTATGACAGTGGTCATGGTGTTGCATTATTGAAAGAATTATTCTTTCTAAGTATTGGACTTCCAGTACCTGGCAATCCAATATCAGGGCATCAGGGCACCTGCCAAAGCATCAGCACACGTCAGCGTGGCTAAGCCCAAAACAAAGACACACTTCAACAGGAGCTCTTTTGACCCTGTCTTCCTGCCAGTGCTGCAGCAGGTAGTTGATAAAAGGTCCAGCCTCGTAGCTAAAGTCAGCCTTTGGCTTTGGCTTTAGTATCACCATTATCCAGGCAACATGTTTGAGAAACTGTTAGTAAGTCATCCCAGCACCCATCAGGGAAGTGTGTATTAACTCAGCATTTTGTGTGTTAATAATAAATGTGTATTAACTCTGAGAACTTGAGTACAACAAAGATGACTATGCCCTCTTATGTCTGAATTTGAATTCTAGGATCTGGCTTTGAAAGACTACATATTCATCTGAGGTTTTGCACTGTAAAGTACAAAGGCTCCTAGAGAAGATACTCAAACCAGAAATGGCAGTAAAAATGTATGGTAGGAATGCATAGCAAAAGACTGATAGTGCTGAAATGATAAATAGATAGAGGGATATTATACTGCTGCTGAGGACATGGAATGAGATTTCTAGATTGCAAGATATAGCAAGTATGTACTTCAAACAACCACCCACGGAGCTGTGAAGTTTGTGCAGAACGTGACATGCTTGTGAGGCAATTTCTTGTAACAGTTTTGGATTTAATTAGGGGTGCAAAGATCAGCTGAAAGATTTGCACACATAAAGTACTCCAGCAGAAATAGAATGGAAAATAAAAATAGTATTATTTTAAAACCATGGAAATCTTGGAAAGATTAAAACTATGAGACAGCAGAGACCATGAGCAAATATTGCAGGCAGCTGCAAAGAAAAGGATTTCTAAATTCGAAACTGGGGAAATGCATTCTAATTCTGCAGAACTGAGAGAGTTTCAGTCAGTTTACCTTCATGATGTCAAGATTAATATATTTTTTGTATCTATAAAACCTCAAGAAAACTACCCATTTTGGTAGCTCAGATACTGTATGGTCTCCTCCATTACAACAGATGTCTTCACTGAGGAAGAAAGTTATGCTTGACCTTTATGTCTGAGAGGATTGTTCTTAGCTTAAATCTTGATTTGCTCTCATGGCAGTAATCTTGAAGTCCCTGTGGACTTAGACCATTTTTTTTCCTCTCCAAAACCCTCCCTTTGAATGAATTTCCTCTCTCACAAATTTCAGAAAGTTGATTAATAATCCTGTATCTCTTTCCTTGAATTATTTTTGTCCCATTATTTTTTTTATTGTCTTCAGATCCTTGGTCTGTAAATGTAAGTGGATCAAGAATGCTGAAATGAGAGAGTTTTATGCTTTCAGAAAATAACTTTTTATCTACTGTGAAAGCACACAATGGCCTTCCTCACCAAAAATGTGTGAAAGAGGACAATGAATTTTCAGAATATTTATATATTCCTATAGCGTAAGCCCTATAGATTATATGTGCAATGTCTTTTGAGAGACTATGAGGTTGTCCCTAATCAACACCTCTAATTTGCAAAATCTCTTTTTTGTTACATGGAGGAGAAGGCAAACACCTGGGAACATGATCAGCCTTGGATGCCAAAACATGCCCTTAACTCCTGCTGCAGGTGTTTGCCTGCATCATACCTGTGATGGCCTTTCTCTTCCAGCCTCCCACATGGCAATGTGCTCTATCTTCTTCCAGTTCTTCATGCTACAGCAGGAATGTTGCACGAGATATGCTGCCATATAGTTTAGTTGAGAAATACCCAACTGGTAGCAAAATGGTGACAGATGCTGCCCATGTACCCATGCTGCCATAGCCACTGAAAACTGGTGACAGTTGCTCTTCCTAGGTAAGGTGAAGGAAAATGAGACAGAATGACTTTGAGTGAATTTGCTGGAATTAATTTTCTTCTATATGTAGCGACTTTCCAATAAAATATTTTTTTTCTGCAGCTCTCTCTAAAATATCAAGGATTTATTGTTCTTTAAAACTTTTCTCTGGATTTTTAATTTCAGTAAAGAATATTTCATATTTTAAACATAAACATATCATAAACATTATGAAAATTTTCTTAAATGACCACTATTAATGCATTTTTCAATGGTCAGCATATTCAAGATGCCAAAATCAGTGGAAGAATGTTTTTACTCATTTTGATGATAAATGAAATTAGAACATCTATGTTTCCTCTGCTGTGACTGATTATGTTAGTAACTGAAACAACAACAAATATTCATGATGAAATTATATTAAATGATCTTATGGGAGCTACATTTTCTGCTGTAATATAGTTCCTGCAAAACCACATTGTGACTTTGGCATATTAAGCCTTAGAATATCTGTTGGTTCTGTTACACCAGTTTCTGAAGTGCCCCTAGAAGTTCTCTCCAATTTAGGAAAAATGTCATCTCAAAATTTTGCATTTATCTTACACTCTGTTTAGAAAGACACTGAAAAAGATTTGACATGAGCAAAATTACTTTTTTAAACCTGCCTTCTTTTCCATATGAGGCATTGGATGATTAATGATAATCACTCATCAATGATCTTTGCTTGCTCAAGAGGTCAGGACAATAATTCACCATACATTTAAGGTCAGGAGGAGTGACCGAGGCTCCACACTTGGCATCTAAAACATTCATAGGGCAGTAAAGGAGCTGTGGAGTCTCTTCCTATTGCCAAGAACTATGTAGAGCTTTCATTCACAAAAACACTGAAACCATGACAAACTAGACCCCAGGCTCATCTAGCTCCATAGCCTACCTCCAACAGTAGCAGGTGCCCAAGGAGATGATTAGAAACACCTAGGAATGCAGTAGTAACTCCCAGAATATTTTCCTGCCTGCCACCAATTTGTGGAACAGGATATCACTTGTCTAAGACACCTTTTTCTTCATTTGCCTAAATTGAGATGTGTTTCCTTTGTTCACTTTCCCTGGAGAAGTTGGAGACTTTTATCAGCAGAAACATCTGGTGGCACCAAGTCCCCCAGCTCCACTGATCTCACAGCTCCAGAGCTGTGAATATGGAATTAACTTATATGGTTTATCCAGAGCTGTGAGCAGTGGGAAGAATGAATTCCTTGTTTGCTTGTGAGCCTCTCTCCCTCATTTGAGGCTTCATAGTTCTGTACTAGAAAAAGCAATAAACAGTAATTCCCTATTCCCCTTATCCAGGCCTCTTAAAGTTTTGTAGTCCACATTCATATCACTCCTTGGTCATATCCAGTCTGAAAGTTTTTGTCTTCCTAGTTGTTTCCCATAGGAAAGTTGTTCAACAGCTTTGAAGATCTTTCTTATTCTTCTATGACCTTTTCTTATTTCAGTCTAGCTGAGCATAGCCAATTGTTTTTGGTTGGCTTTAATTCATCAAGAAAACAAAAAATTAGCTGTTGTTATTAATGCAGATCTAAATATCTAAGAAGAAAGGAGTTCTACTTCCTTTTCCTGCCTTCCATATAAGCTTTCAGCTTTCATTGTTGTTATAAAAAAGAACAACAATAAATAAATAATTAAAAAAAAAAACAAAAAAACAAAAAAGAAAATAAAAAATGGTTTCTTTCTAACCAGTAAAAAAATATTATCCTGTTGGTATTTACAACTGCTTCTCACTTATCCATTCCAGAAGAAATCATCTGTTGCAAACAATAAAACATCACAATTTACTTTTATTATGTTTCAAATTATATATTTTACTTTATTGCAATAACATTTACTGATCAGCATTAAAATAAAAAATTAATACAATAAAATAGTATACAATAGCATAAAAATTATTAAGTCCAAAATTTTTTTTTGGTATTTCAGCAGAAATTAAACTAATTTTTCCAATATCCTCCTTGGAAGGCTGTAACTCATCATTTTTAAGATTCTGCATCAGGATGCCATATAAAAGGCCATGAACCTCCACCTTGTGGTTTTATTTCTTTTTAATTCTTAAAAAAATACTATCTCCCCTTCCCTACTTCAAGCATCAGAAGCACCAGAGTGGTGTCTGGAGTGTCCCTTGTGCAGCCAGGGCAAAGGGCCAGGAAGAAATCCAGTAGTGGGATGGGGGCAGGCACCACTTTGCAGGTTTTGATGTTGCTCTGCATTGTCTCTGAGAGCACCAAGGCCCGACTCACCCCTCTGAATTACACTCTGGGAAACAGATGCTGAAACCTATGATGGCAAAGTTAGCAGCCAAGAAGATTTCACATAGTTTAGTGCCCAAGTTCCCTTTTGGATCTGGGTCTCTCTTAGCATGTAGAGTGCAGGGTAACAGTTACCACATTCATCCACAGAAGCTTTGATGTATGTCTTGCATCCTGCTTAGCAAAGGATAGGGAGTGGGAGGCTGCCTGGCCTTAAAGCCTTTTGAACTATCTCCATGTTTAACACTTTTTTTTGTAAATGTTTCAGATATGAACCAAACCAAACCAAACCAACCAATCAGCCAAAAACAAAACCAAAAAAAACCACAAACAACAATCCCCCCACCAAAGAAAACCCAAAGAACCTAAAGACCCCCCCAAAAAACCCTATCTTAAAAGGAAGGATAAAAATTAGCAATTTATTATTTCAACAAGTGAATATTGTGAATCAAAGAACTGACTCAGTTTTGAGTAATATTAATGTTATTTTTCTCTGATACTGTCTTTAAGTCTTGATATATCATGCCTCTGAGGAAAACTGGTATTGCAGCTGCTGGTAGTAATTATTAGATAAAGGTTGCAATTGTGTGCTTACTTTCCTCCCCCTTCCTGAAAAGGGTCTGATTGTTACAACATTCTCTGAAGAAGCTGTTTCAAGCTTTTCTGCTATGCTAGACTTCATCTGTGGTGATTAGCAGCCTCTTTCCTTTGAAGATTTAGTGCAAGCAAACTATACTTCTGTGACCTTTCATTTATGTTCTGAACTCTGAAAATTCTTGCTTGGCACAAAAGAAGAAATGCACATGCCAGCCTGACAAAAGGAAAAGAGCTTTCTGAAACAGAAAGATATAAATCAGGAAGCAATTCTTTATTCTTGCCTATTTAGATATTCACTTTTTCTAGCCCAGGGAATATAATTTATCTTTAGAAACTGCTATTCAGAATTTGCCCTCACAGTTGAGCCTTGGGCATGACACATCAGTAATTTGTTTTCAGTTTGTGGCTCTGATTTAGATGTGCTGTACAGCCTTGTCAAGTGACCAGTGACGAGAGTAATCGGTCCTAACAGAGATCAAAAGATTGACTTTTAAATCTGAGTGAGTCACTCTCAGGATGCTAATCTGAACTGGACACCCTTTATAGGTACAGATTCATTTTCTCATTACACAGACAGTTGGAATAGATCAGATGAGTTGCCTTGTGACAGTACTTATTTACCTACAGCCTATATTCCCTATTGAGGAGCTCCAAGGTGGCAGGGTCCTACTTAGCATTGGCCTCTTTAAAATAAACCTTTTGGTGAAGACTCCCACTTCAAGTCTCTCTGGTGCTATTGATAAAATTATGGTAGTACCTTTCTATTCTTTGTTTGCTTTTTCTTTTCAAATAGGACTGTATTGGTGAAAAATGAATGCTTTATCATGTGAAATTGCGGTGCCTACCATGGCTAGAGGGTGGAGGGGAAACCCTGATTCAGGCGGGGTTCTTACTTCTCAAAAAATACAAATAATGAGCCATGGCCCAAGACTTCAATGGAAATAATGTTTTCGAATATGATGAAACACAAAGACCCTTGTAGCATTATTAAAGGGTGTCAGGAAAGATCACAATGCTCCAGAAAAGAATCCAATCCTTGTGGCTAAGAACTTTATATACTGAACCTTTGTGAATTGTAAAAGTTCATCAGTAAAATCTGTGTCCCTTTGGTTTTCTGAAGTCAGAAATTTGACTTAACACCAAATACATCACTGGAGAGTGGTTGCTGAAATTAGATTTTTGATTTCCAGGATGCAATTACTGGAAATGAAGGAGAATTACTTGGCTGAAATGAGCTTGCCTCTTGCCATAGGTAATCCATGTCCAGCTCTCTGAAAATGCACTACCACCTCTGATGAGTAATAATTCAGTAATTATTTTCATTTTAGCAGAACTTTGTTTACAGCAAAATATTTACAAATATCTACTTTACTCTTCTAAGGTCTTGTTCACATGCCATAAGATGACATATATGTTGAATCCCTTTCTGGTGGTTTTGTACAGCTGTTGTTGATAATTTTTTTCATTAACCTGAATAAGGCTTGTTTCCATTCTCCAGTGTTGGAATTAATTTAATTTTTCACAAGTACTTGTCAAATTAGTTTTATTTTCAATCCTCGCTGGTGATTTATAAATATTTCACAACTGCCTGGTGATATGCCTGTTGCTATCTACATTTTTCCTTAGGGAGAACCAGCAGAATACTACAGTTAATCAGTTTTCTTTGACTTTATTCATAAATGGATAAACCATATGAATTAATTCCATATGACTGTCTCTCATCTAAGAGGGAGTGTAAGGCATAACTCAAAATATTTCTAGACAATTAAGAGTGTGAAGTTACTGAAGTTCAAACACTTCTGCTGTTTGCCTCCACTATAGAATTGAGTTTAACTGGTCCAGGCTAGTCCTGGTAGAACTGGTAGTGTGTGAGAACATGCAGAGAGGTTGGTTAGTGTGGTTTGATAGATAATATGCCTTCCTCTCAACAACAGACATTGTCTTTTCTTTCCTAAAACTTCACTCTCAAAAAATAAAATGCTGTGGAATGATAATTCTGGTCCAGCAGGAAATGCTTGCTCATGATGCTGCAACTGGTGCAGAAACAGTCATTTTGACAAAAGAAAAGCTCTGGAAAAACAATTTCACCTGGTAAGGTGGAAGATTTTTTTTTAAGTAAAAAAAGCATAAGATAGAACTGGAGAAAGAGAATATAGAGGAAAAAAAAATAACACTAATGTTCAGAGGTAGAGCAACATGGAAAAGAAAGGAGCAAAGAGAATGAGCTAAAGGGGGAGCAGGACATAAAAATTAATGTGTAAATGTTTTGAAAGGCTTTTCAGAGGGAAGACATGAAAAATAAAAATACATATGAATAAAGGAGATTGAACCATGTGTTCTGAGGTATTTAGAGATCAATTTCATGCAACATGATGAAAACCTTTTATTTATAACAGCACACTCTGCCAACACTTAAATAAGTCTGAGCTGATTCCATTAACATCAGCAGCTTTCCATGTAACAATTTTCAAATTAAAAAAGTCAGAAAAGTCAGATGACTCCCCTGGAATTCATGGGCTATGCAGCAATATAAACTAAAAGCAGAATTGAGCAAGGTCAGTTGAGTCAGTGCCAGTAATAACAAATTTCTGTGCTATTTTGGGATTAGTGTCATAAAGATATGAGGTTTGTTCAAACCTTACTTTGTGGTGTTAATTTCATTGTCCTAAGAGGTATATTTTCTTTTGAAAAAAAAAAGAGTAAAAATACAAAAAAATAAACCCAAGTCTGACAATTTCTGTTAGTTATTTTAGTAAAACAATCTTATTTGCACTTAACAGGTAAATATTTATGAATCAGTTCTCACTCAGCTAGTTATATACACTCATATTTGAGTGTATATAACTATATAAGCTACTTTTTTCTTCACATTTTTTAAAAATACTACTCATAAAAGATTTTCTTGTGTGCTTTTCCCATGTTTTCCTTTTGGGATCAATAGTGCCCTGAGGGTTACTATGCTCAATTTGTCTTTCTTGCTGGAGGTTGCTGCAGGTCCTAGAGACCATCTCTCTGAAGTGGGAACAAAGGCAACACTTGAGCATATCCTTTCTAAATGAAGCAAAACAGTAGGAGAGAAAATTCCAGGCTCTGGGACTGGGGTGAGAGGCTGAAGTGTAGAAAGAGTGTTAACTTCTCTTTATACTCTTTGATACACAGAACAGAGATAAATAAAGAGCAGCTATTGTCCAACAGATGTACTCTGAGCTAAGCCTCTATCAATCCAATCATCACTGCATTAATGAAGTGGGATAAAGAGATTGCCCTGAAAAAAGTGACATAAGTCACTTTTCCCAGTTCCCTAATAATTTCCTTCCTTGGTTTTCTTTTATTGCGGTGTCCCTATTATTGGATGCCAAAAGTTCAGAGGATTTGGCAGACGGCTGCTATCATGTGGCAGCCCCCTTTGGTGCACAGTAGATACGTTGTGGGTTTACAGTGTGTATGTCCTTTCCACATGCTTGAATCAGGGGACTCTTTTTATCCCATGCAATGCTGAAATGCAGACGCAAAAATGCAGCTGGAGCTGTAAAGAACACCATCAGCTTGAAGGCCAGCCCTCAGAGCAACTTTACTGGGCAACAAGGCAAGATTTTGAAAAGAAAAGGACCAAAAAAGGCAACAAGCACAGTAGGCTTTTTGATTCCATTTATCAAAAGTGGAGTTTTCCAGTAGGGTTGCAGATTTCACTTACCAGTGGGCTTTACCATTATGCCAATGGTAAACACCTGAAATACCTCCAAGGTGATTATTAAAAGTTCTATTCAGAGTATGTCAGATTCTATTACTGCAAGAGAAGATGACATCAGCTGCTTTCCAGACCCTGCTTGGAGGGATGACTTGACTGCAGCAAAGTGAAAAAACACATCCATTAACTGTAAGATCTTCAAGTGAGGGATTTTCCATCTTATAATGTATTTATTGAAAAAAAAAAGGAAACTAATAAAGGAGACCATTAGGAAAATGATAAAAACCTATTCTTATATTTATTAATAGAAGTACTTAAAAAGCTGAGGGCAGCAGAGTGTATAAATCCTTCTCTGAAAGACAATGTAATTATACTTTAAATGAGATTGGTAGACAAATCCAGCTGTGGGCATGGATAGATTTTTATTTATTCTATTGTCATCTAGAAAACAATATTCTTTGTGTCAGAATTAATTTCATGTCTGACTGGAATCCTCTGTTTTTGTCTCTACAGCTATTATGAATTTAATCTTTCTTAAGATTAAAAATAATTCTGTTTGCATCTTTGTTGTACCAAAAGAGGAGTTTTGAAAAAGTGATTTTTACCTAAATTAAAGGTTTTCTTGTCCTTACCATGTCCTTACATCTCTTCAGTATTGTTTTCATCATACCTGAGTAAATTCAGTTTCCCATAGGCATGAAATCTATTAATGAGTTGGCTGTAGCACAGTCAGGCAATTACATTATCTGAGATTCTCTTTGTCTGGAAGAAACAGCAACTAAAGGCAGACTGCAAACTTGAATACAGGCTGAAGACATACAGAGTCAGATTTTAAGGGGAAAAGTATAAATTAAAATACAAGACTATAATTGCTATGATAAAAATTATGACATGATATTAAAATTATTTCTGAACACTCCCAGTGATTGAATCATCTTGACTCGGCAAAATTTTCAGTGTCACGAGCAAGCATTTGACACTGGCAAATATTTCTGCAACAGGAGTTATTATGTCAGATCTATTTTTGAGGTGCTCATGTCATAGAATTCAACTGTACCCCCATAAATGTTCTGTAAAGAAAACACCAGGTTAGTAAATACTGAACAGACTTAATTCTGTCTGATTTTTTTTCTGAATCCTGTTTATTCTGAGGATACACAGAACTTACTGCTTTACAAACTTTTACAAAATATTCCATTTTAAATTCTAACACAGCTAAAATATGGCCAAATTTTATGAGTAAATATTTCTCTTTTTTCTTTAAATAAAAATGAATTGAAGAGGCCATGCCTGCAATGTAGCCTTCAACTCTCTCTGAAGTTGAGAGAACTCTCACTTTGAAGGAGTGGAGTCAGAATAACTGAATATAAGCTCTGAAGAGCTTATAGAAGAAGAAGATGATGGGGTGGATTTTAATCTTCATTAGACTAGTGTTGTCCTTTACAGAGTCATGACTGAGATCAGAGCCTGACCTGCAGACATCGTCTCTTATGGAGGGAGCTGCTTGGCTAGAGGCAAGTTGTCAACACTGGAAATAAAAGGGAAAATACCAAGAAAAAATGTAATTGCCAGGATTAAAGATTTAAGAAAGGTCTAGAAAAGCCCATGGGGTAGAGAAATGCCAAGATAAAGCCCCAACTTATCCTCCTATAATATGAGATAATGAGGGTCTAGAGTCTGACAAAGGTGTGCCTGAAGAAGCTGGACTTGAAACACTCATATTCACACAGTGGGAGAGGAACCTACCCAAGGAGAACTCTATGGGCTTTCCTTTGTTCTCCTCAGTTACCATAAGAGAGATTCAAAGGATGATGTGACCATTCTCCTCACACCCAGAAGGACCTTGTGTTTGTGGTGGACATACAAGTGAAAGTGGATTTTCTTCTTCCTCTTCCTAGAGAGGATTGTGGAGTAGCTTCCAAGCTGATGACAGAATTGCAGATTGCTATTTACAGAAGAACATCAGGGTATCACCTGCAGAATACTGACCCATAAGAATGCTGTAAAAATGCTGAAGGAGATCTGGAGGCACTTTTCAAAGTGATCGTCTTTTATTATTCTTCTGCTTTAGGAAAAGGAAGAGCTTCAGACTCCAGGCTTCTACATTCCCTCCCTTCAAGTCACTCTTAAGATTGCCAGTCTTGTGGCTAACCTGGACAACCTGTAGGTAGGGAGGTGCAGGATTGTAGGGCAGACAAAACCAGTATGATGTATTTAATAATTATGGATCATGCTGGGAAAAAAAAAAAAAGAAAAAAAGTAATTAATGGAGGCTTAAGGAGACCAGCAAGAATTATGAGTGCATGATCAAAATGCTCCTTACGTTGGCCCAAGTCACCAACAGAACAGCACAATTTATATTTTCAGATGCCAGAATGAGATTTTAACAGATGCCAGTTGAGATTTTATCTTCTAAAAATTTTAGTTCATCTTAAGAGTAAAGTTAAACATAGAGAACTGCATTATGAAAGTCAAGAAAAAAATCACAAAATGATAGAATTGTTTGCTCTGTGAAATGCACTGTAGCAGATAAATAGGAGAATATCTATCTGTGAATCTATCAAAGCCCTTCAAAGACCCCATAATAAAGAGCCAGCCTAAACAATTTCTGGAAATTGAAATTCCCTTGTATCTGACTTGCCATCTGACTCTACAGAAGTTCAGCCAGAATAAAAGTAGATTCTGATGTTTATATTGTGTGGTGTCTCTTTGAGTTCACTGTGAATTAGTTCTCATTTTTTGTCTTTCAATGCAAGCTTAGATGGCAATGTGAAACATATTGAGGGTAAAACCTTCATGAACTGAACAAACATAGGAGCAATCTAGAAGCTTGGAGCCCAGAATTAAAATCGACTTCAGTACACTGTATATAATTTCCTTGATTTACTTGGACTCTATTGTTGTTTTTGTTAGTATTACTTATTTGAAAGTTTAACTGCGTGATTGCTGTTACAGAAATTATAAGTTGAGTATTAGGCAGAGATGTGACACTGATAATGCACATTCTGATTATTTCCTAATGTTATGTTATTTTGGTATTTGAAATAGTCATTATTTTTATATCTTTGGAAAGAACATACCTCAGCAATACTACAGATAAAGAACTAATGTTGTGTTTTGCTGGCAATAACTATCAAATTTTCTATGGATGCTCACTGATAATTGCAACATTGTGTATTCTGGCATCTCATTCACAAGACTACTGTTTTTGAATGCCAAATTACAGAATTGTGGAGGCAAAAATTTCACCAATCATCTCTTTATAGAAACATTAACAGAGAATTTATTGGAAATAGGGATTTTCTGGACCTGAATGATAGAAGGAAGATTCTAGAGTCTTGTGTGCTGGAATAAGGGAACAAACTATGAGACAGAACCAGTAGTTGAGGATGAAATAAAGAAGATGAAGGAGAGAGAGAAGGACTGAAGAAGGAATTTCTCAGAGCGAACCTGGAAGGAAGATAGTTGGAATAGTAGAAAATGACTGGGAGTCTTGCAATTGTTCTTCAGTCAGCCCTTCAAGAAGATGGTCCCAATAAAGCCCCTCTTGAAGATCATCAAGAGGTAGACACAGGAGATTTCCAACCAAACAAAATCTCCCTCAAACTGTTAATCTGGAAGGTGGCTATAAGTCACAGGTATGTTCCAGAGTGATCCGCAGGATGGATCTTGTTCATTTTGTGTCAAAATCCAGTCTGATGCCTTTTTATTCACCAGGACATTTCTGCCTTCAGGTTTTGAAGATACTGAGTGAGAACAGCAATTGCTTTGGATTTGTTTCCTTGGGCACTGATGGGCACAGAGCTATCCGAAAGGAGACTACTTTGTTTTGTGATTTTGCCAGAGCGGCTGCCTTGTGTCCGCTCACCCTCCTCTTCACAGCTGGCCCTGATTACCCCTCTAGGAGTGGGGAGCTTCTGGAGTGTGGCAAGAAATGCACACAGAGCACAGCATATGCAAAGCCATGTAATTCCTCAGTGTAACCTCCCTGAAAAAAATGTAATAATCTCTATACCAGTAAATATTTTAGGTCAAATCCTGGCCTTGCTGAAAAGACAAAATCCCTGGTAAATTCATGAAAACAGAATTGTTCATCTTTGTGTTCCCTTATGGGTGCATAATATAAGGAGAATTTATTAACTGCCATAGAGTTCAGAGTAGGTCTTTGTGTGATTTGAGTAAAAATTATTGAAAGAAACGGAAATGAATTCTTCCCTTTTTTCCCCTTACATTTTTAACTGATCTGGCAATTTAATAAACCAGATAATTTTGATTTAAAAAAATATTCTGCTTTAAATAACAACTCTTCTCAATTTTGAATAATAAATGGGGTAATTTACCATCTGAAGACACTAAAAATACACTGCAACATCTGTCAAATGGAATGACCCAAACCTCCAGAAGTCTGGAAACTCTTGTTAGCATGCAAAGCTGTGTTCATGAAAGTATTTTTTCATACTTGCCTGGAGTTTTAGGACATAATACTCATCTGTGGAACAATAAAGAATATAGGTAACAATTTGTGTTAAATTGAAACAACATGTATTTAAAAATCTTGTTCATTCAGTCACTAAGAAATATAGCCATCCACTTTCAAAAACTTGCATTTCAGTCATACTTGGAGTATAAAGTTTGGAAACTGTTTCAGGTGTCTAATCTGCAATGCCATTCTTCGCTAATAGTTTGTCTTTGTTTCACTGCAGCAGATCTGCTCAGGGTGAAGAACTGATTGGCACTGATATGCATTACCTATGGTAAACATGAAGCAAGGGGGTGCTGAATGTGAACAGCTTTCAGCAGAATCAGATCAGTATTTGAAAACCATCTAGGGTGAAATGTATGGAAACTTTTGTTACTGTGCGCAGCATATTTTGCTATTTCATTGTAGTCATCCTTTTTCACTTTTCTTTGAAAGACTTGGTATAAAATGCAAATAAACAAGGTTATCTCTGATTTAAAAAATAAGGCCTTGAAACAGAACAATTAAAAGACACCTGAGAACATAGAAGAGTAAAAAGAAAAATTTTCAGGGTAGATCAAACATTGGAGATGTTTGCATTTTGCTTCATGTGAAAGATCTGTATCCTGTTCAGTGAGAGCTGCTGTCTTTCAAGTTATAGCCCACTGTTATCCTATCCCTCACAAAGATTTTGGTTCATAACCAAACTCTTCAGATACAGACAAACATTAATAATGCATAATCTCTTGCTATCAATAGCACTTGCTAGCTTGATATCTCATTGACTCTAGCCTATAATGATATTTACATATATTTCTCCATAGTGTGTAAATGAATATCAAACCACTGAGACAAGCAAATACCTCAAGAAGAGCTGTACATATGACTTGCAAAACACAATCAATTGCTTCTGCCATACCATCATCTCCCATGCTTTAAAATCTGTTTCAGAAGGGTTTTTTTTTTTTCTTCCACAAAAATGCAATGATAACACTGACAAGAAGTAGGAATTCTGGTGATATACTCTTGGCTCACCTTTTTTGTATCTTTTGACAACAATAAAGTCTTGCAGTAGAAACATAAACAGTGTTTGTAATTTTCTTTGCATATGCTGTTAGAGCTGAATAATTTCAGACAAGAGCACAGGATAATCTAAATCTGTCAGAGGAATGAAAGACTGAATGACGTGACAGCTGTGAAGTTCAGTAAGCACCATGAAAATAAACTGTTCTCATGAAGTACTAAGTACTGTTTCCAGAAATTAGTACTATTATACTGTACCAACATACCAATCTAAATTCTTTTAGGTCATGAATAAAAAGAGACTCTAGAATAAATCAAAATAATACTAGCAGAACTGAAGCTGATGTCACCACAAGCAGAGCTGCCTGTATTTCTTAGAAACTGCAGAGACTGTGAAAGCTGGGGACAAGAAGGACAGTTTCTTGGAAATGGCAATAGTAAAGACAGCTACAGCCAAGAGTCAGTAGATTTGGTAACCTATGAGAAAAGGGACTCTGCTCTGCCCTCGATTTTCTTTGCATGCTGGATTGCAGGGTAATGGATTAAAGTGTCTGTTGCACTGTAGCTTCACTCAACCAGAAACATGAAGGGCACTTCTATGCCAGTACAAGTCCCAGCTACTGCAGAGCCAAGAGCTGCTGTTTAGCCTGACAACTTCCAAAAGCTTTTCAGGAGCAAGGCTGGCTGCAGCAAAGCATGCCTTCTTCTCGGTGGAACAGTGTGTTTCCATCTGTGTGATCAAGCTCAGACTGCAATTCAGTAAGTTAAATAAAGTTTGGAAAGGGCATCAATTTTTCTGAGCACCCAGACAGCTTTACTACACTAAAGAATTGCATTAGTGAATGAGTGAATGCAGAGCAATGATGGAAAGAAACAACACTTCCTTCAGCACACACATGCCTCTCATACCAAAAGATGCAAGCCCATTTTTGTTCACTTCTGCACAGCTGAGGTTTCCACACTTTTTTCACTACAACTTTAAATATTATACACATTTTAAGCTTTTTCACCTAGAGGGTTAAATAATATTTTCACTTTTCTGCAGTAATTCTATTAGCATATACAAGTTGCTTTGACAGCCCTGAAAAATGAATTCTGATCATCTCCAGAACAGGTACAGCAAGTCAGAAATGCCACATTTTTTTTTTTCCACATTACTGTATCAATAAGTTTCAGCTGCTGTTCAAACAGAGTACTTCTAGTAACAAAAGGACAGTTTAATCTCCGTGTTCATTCAGTTTTTGGTCTTTGTAAAGAGACTGCCAAAAAAGTTGCCAATTAGTGCTAATTGTGGAGAAGGTTTTTGTGATGTGTGATGTGCAATGTGCACCCTTCTCCACTGAAAATTGGATTACAACCATCAAACTCATTTTCTGTCCTGCTGATATATTTTATTTAGGTCACCAGCATTTCTGCCGTTAGCCTTTTTAAAAGTAGTGCCTGATCAGACGCAAAGAGTTGAAAACTCATCTAACTCTCTAGTATCTCAATGTGTTAGATGCATTTGGGGAGGTTATGTTAGTTGAATTTTCTTAACCACAATACACAAAAAACAAAATAAGACTTCAAGAGTCTTTTGGTTCTCATGTGGTTATGTAATAATAACATTAATATAAAGGATTTCCATTTTTAGACATCAAGCCCCTGACAGATGTTTTTGGATCTAGTTGCATTTAGTTAGTCTTCTTTATTATGGCACACTTTGATCTGGAGAATTCCTTGTCTGTGATCAAATGTAAAATGAATTTAGATTCATTCCCTTTCATCTCATGTGAGCAAGACGTGTGAACCATTCACTTAGCCCTGTGACTTTGTATGATGAGTATTGTCTTTTTCACTGGTTCCTGGTGAGATTTTTTTCTAGTAGATGAACCAGCTCCTTTATATGATCTTACAAAAGACACAGGCAGAATGTCACTTCACATTTGTCAAAAGCAAGCCACAATCTCTTTAACAAGTGATGTTTTACAATGTCTTGCAGGAGATTTTTACAAACTGATGTTAATTAGCCGAGAAAAAAAAAAAAAAAGAAAAAGATAGCAATTAAGGCATCAAAACTGTCTTTGGAAAATCTGAAAGGTTTTACTCAACCTTGGAGACATAGATATTATGAAGGCTAACACGACAAAAGACCCCTTAACTCATCTCCTTATAACTAAGCATTGTAGCAATCAGACAAGAAAGTTTACCCTTGTTTAGGAGCCTTTGCTGCCACTATTAAGGCTCCACAGAGTGTGCTGAGAGAGTTTTTCAGTAATATTAGTTTATTTGTTTTCACAGGTTTCTACCATGTCATTTTTATAGCTGTGCGCATTTCCTATACCTAAATGTTGTTATTACAAGGAATATGGAAAAGGCAAACAGGTACTTTTCCCCTCACACTTTTACCATCAGTAGTTTAAAATTAAGTTTCACTACATGTCAACCGTTTAAATTCTGAACTCTCAACTTGCCCATAATATTATCTTTAACCTATTAGAAAAACTAATGCTCATAGAAGCTTTGCAGAAAAGGTTCTTATATATTTATTTATTTATTTTGTACATATGATTTTTGTTACCCGTTTATTTGCAAACAATTTTACAACTGGCACTTGTGCCTTAGGCCAACATCTTTGAAAGTGAGAAACTCTCATGGACTAAAATCCTCCAAGCATTTAAGTGTACACATAATTCATCAATTTAAATAGCCCCCTACACCACAAAAGGGGTGCATGCACGGCATTTGCAGGAGAGACAACTTTGAACAGAACAGGGTGGTTTCAAATGTGTGGTCCTAGGTGCAGTAAGCAGCTTCAGTTGAGATTGATTTCAGTAGCCCAAACTGAGCCTGGCACTGCTCAACACCTCTGTCATTGTGGATTTCAGAAGGGCATTTGGTTATATTCTTCCTGTGTTTGTCTTGCTTACAAGGTCCTCTGCTTCCTTCAGCATGGGGTGTCAGCCCAGTTCTCAACTCTGCAGTGCTGCCTGGAAATCAGCATCTCTGCCAAACCTGTTGAGTGTCGACAGCAAGAGTAAAGGCTCACACATCCACCCATCCCCAGGCATCCCTATGCCCCTGGTTCATGCTTACAAGGTGGATGGCTCCCCATTTGAGCTGAAACTCTTAAAGTGACCTTTAGATTACCCCAGAATTTTGGAATTTCGCACTTCTGGCATTAACCTGTGGCAAAATGCCAAATGTCAGGACCAAAATTGAGGATAATTTCAGCTTGAAGATATATTTTTTGCCCAAATTATTAATGCTTAATTTGGAAGTATCAAATTAAAAGGATTACCTTCTTGATAACAGCAGCTGTTATTTACTTGAATATATGTACAATGTTTTAGCTTTAATCTCAACCCATGTTTATGATACCTTTGCTTGTTTTTAGTGTCAGTTTAGTGTATTTGAAATATTTCTTAAAGGAAAGCTACTTTAATGCCACATTATATTGTAGGTTAGGAAGGAGAAGTAAAGTTTATTAAATTCTTAAAAAGGTCTGTAAAATCAATAACTTCTCAATTGACCCAGTAGAAAAAGCCTGTGGAAGGCTAACGCCATCTTTTCAGCCCCATTATATCTGTGTGGGGCCTGCTTCTGGAAGAACAGAGAAATTGCTGGACTGTCTTTTAGAGTGAAGAGGTTTAAAAAGCAATTGTCACAGCTGGCTGGACTGCACAAGCAGAGGCCAGGGGTGCATTGTGAGGGTGAAGCAGCAGTTTCTGAAAATACATTACTAAATAGCAAAAGGTGGGTTTCATTTCACAAGCAGAAAGATAAAGATATTATAAGCTCTCCGTTGCTGTCCTTTTGCTTGACCAGAAAGTGCAAATTAACTTCCAGTCTGAGTGAGAAGTGACAATAAGCATGGAGAATTCTGTAAACTTTTGCAATTCTGTTGTTTTTCAGAATACACAGCTAAAAATTCAACATGAAGGAGCTGATAAAATCACCATAGTGTCCGATACAGCCCAAGAAAGCAGTTGCAGAATATTGTTGTTGCTGAGCTTACATGGAAATATATCAAGCCATGGTAGCTGAGTCCCTTGCAAATGCATGGGAGTCCAGTACCTCTCCAAGGCAAAGCTGTATTTTCTCTTTCTTACTACTGTATAAAACTTTCTTGTGTTTTGGCAGGAATTCAACTCAGTGAGTCCTTCTCCCCAAGCTAAAGTTTCAGCAGCACAAATTATACCTAGGGTAATATACACTATTACTAAAGGCAATACTTAAATGTAAAGGAATAAAAAGATACATATGGTATGTATGACCTGAAGCTTATTGGCACATGATTGAAATACCTTTCATAGGCTCTTTTTACTTAAGTTATGGGAGCTGGTAAAATCTTAATGTCAAACCACCTTAATCCTATCATTGCCTTTTTAGCCATTTTCAGTTGGAATAAAAATTCCATATGTCAAACACATTCCATCATTTCTATTTGCTTTCTGATTGGCTGAAAAGCCTTAGCCAATTTTTTTCTTCAAACATTTTTGTCTCTAAGGTGTTGTTTATAAGTAATTCTTATTATTATTACTATTGCTATCACTATTGCTATTGCTATTGCTATTACTATTATTACTATTACTATTACTATTACTATTAATGTTAATATTAATATTAATATTAATATTAATATTAATATTAATGTTGGGTAATTGATTAATTCCTCTGGATGGCAGTAAAGAGGCTGATGTTAGGGGTGCTTTTTCACATCGGATATTTGTAAGCCACATTGTGTTGAACATTACGTCAGGCCCTTTGAATTCCCAAGTGTTGCAGTCCTGGGATAATAGGAAGGCAGGGAATCTCAGTCTCAAACTGAAATGTTCCAGTCTTCAAGAAATATTTCTGGCTGAAATTTTCTCCTAATAAATCACAACCTTTCTGGCTTGCGCAGAATTCCGTAGGTTATGGCCAAAAAATTTAATACCACTTGAAATCACTTAAATGTCATGCATGCTTTCCCAGCTCATGTACAGAATAAATTGAAACAATCTGAAAATTAGACCATGAAATGGCAGATATGTCTGCTATATCTTATTGCTTAGGTAACTGATGGGATATTTCAACAGTCAAATTAATGGCCCAAAATATCAATCATTTAAATCAAAAATGAATTCTGCATTTTGAGTAGCATTACATCCTGGAGAAATGAATAGACAAAGGCTACTTTGCAGCTGCGGAAAAGATTGCAAATAATTTTGTTCTGCCAGCAACTGCCAGCCAGAAAGGGCATGCAGTGTTACGGGTTCTTGTTCTGTATGGCTGTGGTGACATTTTTCGTGCATAACAATAAAGCGTTATGCTTGTAGACAAATTTCATTCAAAATAGTAAGGCCCACAGAGGGCCCATAGTTTCATCTAATTAAGGGGGATAACAAGGACTGTGGGGCAGGCAGACAAGGAGCCTTTTGGTGCTCATGAGCATATTGGATTAGTTCACTATTTTTTTTCAGTTGCAGGATGTTGGGATTTCCCCTTCCTTGCATTTTATGGGGAAGAAGGAAGTTCAGTGACTGTCAAATGTTATCATCTTAAGCATGGAGAGCATCAGGCCTGTTGTGTTGAGCCTAGAAACAGTGTTGTGTGCAGCTTCTTCAGAGATACCTGCAAGAGGCAGTGTCAAAGGCCTCTCGAGGAGAGGCCTGCTAAGCTTGAAGAGAGAGTTGTAGCAGGCAGGCATCTTATATTTCGATGTTCTAAATCTCTAACAGCAAACCTCTGCTCCCGAAGACAGGAGTGATGCATCAGTTACTGCCAGTGAGTAACTGTCCAATGGCATCAGCTGTCCATCCATCCACTGCACTGTGCAGTGTAGGGATCCAAGAGGCAGTCTGGGACTTCGCTCACTGCTGCCATTGGAGTAATTCCTACCCAGGAGAAACTACTGGTGAGTTTGAATTCTTCCAAAGAGCACATCTCAGAGAAATCTCAAAATTCATACAAATAATACGCAGAACTAGACCTGTCTTCTGCTTAGAATTACAGCTAGGCAACCTTTCACTTCTTTTGTCACTTGACTTGAGAGAGCTTGCCTTTTAGGGGAAACCCAAATCAGATTGGGGAGAAACACATGCAAATGGATGAAAATCTCTGACACTCATTTTTGCGTATCTTTTTATGTTACTGTGTAGTCCCAGCTGCCATTCTTCAGAATCTGGCTAGAAAGGTCCTATGGAAGAAGGTTATTGTCTATATTTAGGCCTGGTCTGGTTTCACCTGTGATGTATGTATGTATGTATGTATGTATGTATGTAGTCATGCATAAAACTTTTTCTAGTTGGGCTATTTTTAATGGGATATAGTAAGCAATCACCTGTGAAGACTGGTTCATCAGTTGTCAGTGTCTGCATGTAGAAAAATTTAGGAAATGGTTTTGTCTCTTTACTCAATGATGCACAAATCTATCAATATCAGCTTCTGACACAATTTCCAGAATTACGTTTGTTTCATTAAAATTGAGAGTGAATTAAATGCCCACAAACATCTTCAGTATGGCAACTTCCTGAGCTTATTTGCTGGTCCTGGTTCCTGCTGCAAACATTGCCAGGACAAGATATCTCTTAAGTGCTGTTGGAGTGGGACCACTGCCTATCATTCAATATAGCATTCTTTGGCTATTCCATTTAATTTTTCTGCTGCCACAATGTGGGCAGCATTATCTCTCTTGTATGGATGCCTCATGACAAGGAGGGGAAAAATGAGCATATGCCAGTGTCTCCTTTTCAGTCAATTAAAATAATGGTGTAGAAAAGCTGTGACAAGGTATCTCATGCTTATATAGGCAAGTCTGCTTATACTATTGCTGTTAGAAAAATATGGAAATTCTACCAGAGTTCCAAGTACTTTCCCAATGATTTAGTCTCCAGCTTTTCAGTCCTCAGCTTTTCAAACTCTCTTAAGGTTTTCCCTTTCCTAATGGAAGCAGCTACTCAGAAAAAGTAACAGCTAATCAGAGAAGAGAAGGCTTTGGGGTGACCTAATTGCAGCCTTCCAGTACCTGAAGGGAGCCTACAAGATAGAGGGAGAGAGACAAGAGTAACTTGTGACAGGACAAGGGGCCAATGGCTTCAAACTGAAAAGAGTAAGTTTAGATTAGTTATTAGAGGAAAATTCTTTACCATGAGGATGGTGAGGCACAGATTTACAGAATTACACAGAATTACAACCATAAAAATCAGGGGTTTGGATCTCACTGAAGCTCATTCCTGTAGTGCATTCAAAGAGGGGTGTGAAAGTGGTCTTGCTCAGGCTGGAAGTACAAACTAATGTATCTCTCTAAAGAATGTAAAGCCACATACTCCCTCTTCACTTTAACACCATTTCTGAGATCCATGCACACTGTGGTAAGTGATATAATAACAAGGTGTTGATGATTTAGCTAAAGACATTTGTGGGAAAGGTATGTTCCTCTTATGTTCAAACAAAGTCTCCAACTCTGTGAACAGTGTATTCCTGCAGGCCACATAGCATACAAATGGTACAGCTTCAAAATGGGAGCTCAAATTAAGTTTGAAGTTCTGGACAAAGATCAAATGCAAAAGTATGTTGCATTTAAAGTGTAAGACTTTGAATTGACAGTTTAAAATGTGAAGTTCTCATATCTAGACACATTTCATGGCTCTGCTACAGTTTTCTTGAGTGAAGCTAAGCATTCAAAGTCATGCAAATCAAGAAGTGTTACAGTGTTTTGATCTCTGAAATAAGGATAATGACACCTGTTCATCAGGAAGGTTGTGATGACTGACATTTCACTGAATCATTTCGGAATCATTCTAGATGTTGCCTGATATATAAATATGCAGTGATTACTGTTGTAACTGGGTAATTTATTTACGCTCAGGGGATGCTACAGTTATAGTTTAGATACTACTTTATACCTTACGTCTTAGTTTGCAGTGGCTCTTCCTGACTATCTTGGACTGCAAACCCTATCTACCTTAACAAGGAAGTTTGAAGGAATGCCACTTAGCTGTTATCAAAATTAAAAAAAAAAAATTCTTTCAGCTGTTAAAGAAATTGAGCAGGAGTATTTGGCACTTGGCTTCTAATATGCACGTGCAGTAACTGCCACCATGAACTGCTGCTTTGTTAAAGATAGTTTAAGATCCAAATTTCGTTATCTTTCTCAAGAGCTGTATTCTCCTTACAAGAGAAAACAAGAGTTGTTCGGGTCTTTTTTTGGCTTGTATTCAAAAGCTGTTTCCACATCACAAGCTAAAACAGTATAAGTTTGCCCACTAGCATGGTCTTTTTTTCATATATCCTCCATCTACTCTGTTGCTTTGGTGAGGCCTTAACAGAGGAAGGTCAGTCCCATCAGTCAGACTGATACAGGAAGCTTTTTAGTGTCTTGTTCTTGACAGATCAAATCAGTCTTTTGGTTTATGAAGACAAAAAAAGAGATAGGTCTGACTTTTATGCCCTTTCATAAGAAGTGGAAAAGAACCAGCTATCACAAGTTTAAGAAAAAATACAGAGAGCCATGTCTTTTTTTGTCTTTTCCCCTAGAGCTTCTGTCAGTCTAAAGTTCCCAAGTATCAAATATTTATTTACTTACTTTCTAGTAGTGTACACAGCTGTGGTAGGTAGACCTTCTAAGATTACTTGGTATTGAGACTGTACAAGGCAAATTTTGCAGGATCCTGTTGTCATTATTCTTAACTTTACCAGACTTTGGGCTGATTATATTTGAAAAATTTCAAGGAAAACTTTGTAGCCATCTCTGATGCTTTGATTATGCAAATAATAAGTTTTTGTGCACCTGCTGACAAAGTGCTGCTCACCTAAAAGGAACTTTCTTGGAGTAAAGAAATTTGATATATCATAGTGGATTGACCTTTGCATTTTCCCTGATTTTGGCAAACTAGAAACTTCTGAAAATTCAGACTGCACTAGACTTCCACAATATACAAGCTAGATCCTTTACAGGCTTTTGCCAAATGAAATTTGCTTGATTTCTTTGCAGCTTCTGTGATGATTAAATTGCAAGTATACCATCCTCACTTTTCCTACAAGGATACTAAATAACTCCTTCTAGCATTTGGTTTACTAACAATGCAAAATAAGTTGGAAAAAGCTTTTTTGCCCTTTTTTCTTTCAGCAGAAAAAAACACAGGTCTGTTAAGAATTACCAATTCAAACTGGAATGTCTGTAAGGAATTTCCTCCACAACACAGGGAGATTTTTCCTAGTCCTGGTTTCTGCTGCATCTGGCTGTGCAAATTCCAGTCAGGCTCATGTGGGATGAGGTCGTTTGGGTCTGCCCCCTGCAGCAAGCAGTGGCTGGATGAGTATTTATCTAGCAAACAGGATTCATTCAAGCTAAGGAGTTGTATCCTCTGTCACAGGTGTCAGCAGCCTCTCTCAGCATAGACCTCTTGCATGAGCAGAGGGATGGGGAATGCTGCCTGATCCCTGTTCCTACCACTTCTCTCTGATGATTTGAAGGCCTAACAAGCCAACAGCAGTCTTTGACAGCTGCTCACAAACATCAGCATCCAGTGCAGAGCTCCTACAATCTCAGCTGATGGCACCAATGAAGGAGTGCCACCACCTAGGAGTGCCAAGGATTGTAAAAGCAGCCACATACACTCTGCCTGTGTTAGGTAATCTGAAACCAGACTTTGGAGCATAGAAGACAGTGGCTCTTGAGGTGCTAGAGGAGCAGTCCCCTGATAGCAGAGGGTCCCTGCTCATTGCTGGCAGTGTCTGATGCAGGAACTTCTGTCGCTCTTTATCTGGCTCTGCTCTGAAACATCCCCTCCATCATCTTCCTTCTTTTGCCCTTTCCCAAGGCACAAGTGAACTTTCTTCTGGCTTTTTAAGCAGCAAAATTTAATTTTGCTTAAAAATTGTAAAAATCTTTCAGATGTTTTGTTCCAGAAGAACAGGAAAATAGATAAAAGAATGAGATTACAATAAAGAATTTTTCACTAATTAAATACTTAGTCACATTTTAAAAAGCAGAATACTTGTAATGAATGCTATTATGCATTTATCTCACTATATTTCATCATTTCTAGTTGTTTATGAAAACTAGCTTTAGTATATTGTGTGGTCAATTTAAAATAAAAGGTTTTATAAATTAATCTTTTCTACAGTGCTGCAAGTATTTTTGTATCTTACACATGCTTTTTTGTGTCAATACAAAATGACAACAAATAGGTCTTTTAAAATAAGAAATATTTTTCAACAATCAAGTTTTAACAGCCTTGGGAGCACATTTTAAGCAAATGCAAAGTTATGTTCTGGTGTTTCTTCAGGACACTTTCTTTTTTCTTGACAGTGTTTTATTTTACAGAAGTGTAGAAGAAGTGACAGGTTATTGTGTACATAATCATGGCTAATTTTTAACTTCAAACACTCCTCTGTGATCTTAAAAGCTTTTCATTTGTTCATAGGCACAGGTTTGTACAAGCCCTGTGCAACATCTGTATGCTGTTTTAATAAATAGCTATAGTGGTGGCTCTCACTCCGAAAAAGTTTAATTAGATCTGAGAAGTAATTTAAGCTCTTACATGACTTTAACATGGATGAGCACCATCACAAATGTTCCCACTTTAAATTGCAAAGTGCTATGGCTTTCGCAGAAAAATGTTGCATCCCCAAATCGTGCTGAGATTGGTAGTTTCAAGGTGACCAACATCTCAGAAGATGTGGTCAGACTGAACCGGGAGTATCTGGGAACTTGGAAGTCTGAACCCCTCATGCAGTCTGGTGCACTTGGTGAATTTTGTGCTCAAATACTTAGCTGATATTTCAATGATATTCAGTCAGTAAGAATAAATTTTTAAACAATGATCCAAATTTACATTCAGTGAAACTATACCTATTTATTTAGACTGGTAAATTCGATACTGATTCTGTTCAAGCAAAAATGCATTATCACTCCGAAAAACATGAGTGTTTTTAGGATTTTTTCCCACTTAATTCAATCCCATAGTCCATGGTGTTAGTTGTAGAACTGCCGCTCCTGTGCCAGGAGCTGCACTGAGCCCGTAAGATTTCTTTTTGTGTGGTTTCTCATGTGGATTTGTCCCACTACCCAAAGCACAGAGCAAGGGGTGAGGCTTACAGTAATACCTATTTATAGCTGCTGCTTGCAGAGAGTGAAATGGGATACATCTGTCTGGTTTGGTGGTTGTAACCTTTAGAGGAGGCAAAAAGTAAGCACAGCCTGAGCTACTGAGAGAGGGACACAGTGCTTGAGTCTCCAACACACCACCTGAAATGAGGTGGGGACTCCTTGCAGTCCACCACCACTGCCCACTGTCACTGAATGTTTCATCCAGTTTAATCAGACTGTTTAATCAGTCTTGCTTTTGCATTGGTTAGTGGATGGCAGTTTTTGATAAAATGTTTCATTTCCAAGTTTTGTCTTTCATCTCTTCCTATCAAAGTGCTTTTTGGCACATCCCAAAAGGAGCAGTCTTGACTTGCAGGTCAGATTTTGATACAGATGAGCCACTACCAAAGGTACAACAAATAAGATAACCCCTTTCCCTGCACTAAAAAGGCTAGGTAAAAACATATATTAATAAAGCAGCTGTTTAATTTCTGTTTTATATGGTAAAGCTCTCTTGATTGATTGAAAGTCTATCATGTAAAAAACCTAGCAGTGATGTAGGAAAATGTACTTATTCACCCTACACGAAGATCATCTCATCAATATTTCTTCCTAGATGCTGAGACAAGTCTACTGTCATTGCTCTAGAAGTGCTATAGAGTATCTGAGGGAACTGTAAGCATGTTAGCTGTGCTGTGAGCCATGATGCTATGCACCAACCTAAGACTGACTTGATCAAACAACATTTCCCCTTCTGGCAGGATCTCAGGCCTGTTGCTCACTGTCACTGCTTTTAGTTGGCTCTACAGCTTACTGTCTGTCACGCCTTTCTGTGCATCGACAGGAACAGGCCATACTGCAATGCCTCTGGCTGCTGCTCTTTTTGGTGGCACCAGACTGGAGATCCCCCAGCATGAGTGTTTTCCCCCTCCATTTTTGTGTATACAGGAGGATGTTTGAGAGGAGAGCAAAGTCCTTCAGTTTGGCATAACTGTTGGAATTAACTGCTCCCAGTAGAGACAGTTGCATGTCACTCCTCTATCTTGATATCTAAAGAGAGAACTTTCAAAGTGCCAACAGTTTTTCAGGGCAAAAATAACTCTGAGTATTTTCTTTGATGCGTGCTCGTCTCTGCTTCACTTTGTACAAAGGATTTCACCACAACAGACTAACCTTTCTGCATATTTCCCTGCAGCAAATCAAGGAAGCTCCAAATGAGAAAAGAGTGCACATATTGATTTCAAGTATCTGAGAATTTGGAAAGAAATATTCACTGCATACAGCCTGCTCTGCCTTCTAATAAGGGGAAGAACAGTATGCTGTTATCCTGCCTGGCCTCCTGCCCTCTTGTTTCTGACATGGATGTCCAGTGACTCTGTGCCTGATTTTCACCTCCAACCTGATGCCAATCCACCTTACCAGCCTTCTGTCAGGTCACTGGAGTAACTGCTGATCCCTCTAATCTCCTGCCAGGCTATTTTGTTGGCGAGAACCCCTGTTGGATGACATTTGGTCTACTTTTACTTTTAGACTGCTCGTAAAAGGACACCGTTTTCCAATTATCTAATTTTAGGTCCTTTCTTTTTCATTCAAATTTGAAGCTTTCTGATGCAACCTCCATTTTTATAACACCCACTTATATAACAAGTACATTAACTGGGGTCCAGAGTATTTAATACAATAATGCTACCCAGGAAATACTCTCATTTAAGAAGAAATTTCATGCAAAATTTATTTTTTCATAAAGTTTTTTGTTTTATTTTTTATTTTGATGTGTTACATAGTGTAACACATCAAAATAAAAAGATGGATATACATAGATATATACATGGATATATAAATGGGTATGCGAATGGATATATAAAAAAGGGGTGATTGCAACTTGCCAGTGTATAGGCAGAGGCATTTTCAGAAACTGGAAGATTTTGTAACAGAAAGTGGAAAACTACAGGGAATAAGCTAGCAACGCTGAAGCAACATAATCCATAATACTGTAATGCTATGTGTATGATAAACAGTTCTCATTGATAATTACTACACCATAAGAGATCTTCCCAATATATACAGATTTAGTAGTTCAAGGATGTATCTGCTGCCCTGTAGATTTTTTCCCATGGCTGCAGAGATCACATTCTAGCTATTTTATTGCTTACTAAAAGGAATGACCCAAGTGAGGTAGATTTCTGATTGTTTACCAGTCCATCACAGTCAGTCTTGGCAGCTAATAGTTTCCACCTCTAAGACACTGTAATAAGGTTACAGGTAATTATATTTAAGTGTTCCTCTGCCAAGTATCAGATGATAGATCTGTCTGTAAATGAAAATTATATCAGACAAAGGTTGCTGAACTCACTAGGCAGGTATGATGCAATTCACAGGAAGGTTTAGTCCTGGATGTTCTCTAAATGTGGAAGGAGACATTATTTTACAACTCGGAATAAGATGCAGTAATAATAGTAGTATTATGCAAGCAACATAGTTTAGTTTCTATTTCCAGACAGATAATGTGCTTTCCATATTCCTGAGTGAGTCTTTACTACACCTGAAACATTATATAATTCATCAAGTGAAGACAAGAGCATGTTGTTAGGGCATTTGCTAATGTAAGCTGTGTCCAAGAAGAATGCTAAAATCTCTAGAAAATGTTTCCATATATTATCAAAAATGATCTTTTAGCAAATAGAGACCATAATTCTCCATAGTATGCTTTTGAGAAAATTAGATGCAAAATGTTTCAAAAATTAGAATGACTGTAACTAAGAGCCATGATTTATGAGTAAAAGAAAATCAAATGCTAGACATAGTGTACAGTCTTGAGTCAACTATTAGAACAATATGTGCGTGTACTTCCTAAAAAAAAACCAATAAGAGTACATTTATCAGCAAAATCCTTAAGAAACAGGAGTTTAAAGGAAATTCATTATTGAAAACAAAGTTACATTTTTTGGAAAATGCATTATATATAAAGACCTCATAGAGGTATATCTATTGCACTTTTAAAATCTGTTTATTTTTATGCTTATGGAATATATAAGTACCTGAACAGCAAGAAAGGAGAAAAAATTCTGAATAAATATAAATATAAACAATAAAATATGAGTAAAAAGATTGTTTAGCAAATGGAGTTTACAGAGCAGTTGACATTACTTCATTGATGAAATATGATTGGATATTTTAAGATAAAACTATTTTGGTGCAATGCATGTAGGAAGAGGAAAGTTACCAGCATGGTCCTTCATGGCAATTTGAAAGCAGAGAAATTTGCAGGCACAGATGATGTGTACACACAGACTCACCAAGTCTAATGAGAGAATGATCACAGGGCAATGGTCATTAGGCAGCTCTTACACTAATTTTAAAGAACAAATAATAGTTTGAATATTAGAAAAAGCCCCAAGGAAAGTAGCTAAACAACACTGATATGTATAGTGATAACTTTATGATTTGTTCATTTTTGAGCCACCATAGCTAGTTAGATTATTTCTGAAATGACTTACTAAAACACAAGCTGAAGTGGAATTGTATTTTTCTCTGTTAAACTTTCTGATGAGGACAATTTGCTTTTTATGAAAAGCCTGACTGATGCCACCACCTGCTAACTTGGGATCATTGGATCAGATGATTTCCTTCTACCACCTGCTGTATGGAATAGAGATGGAATCCAGCTGATGTTTTGACATTCTGGTGACAAAATCGTAACTGTTTCTGTAGCCTGTGTTTTAATCTAGGCATTTCCCCTGGATTATTCTGCTAATTGTAATTAGTTAAAAAATCTGCAATTATTAATTTAAAAAAATTGGAACCTGGTGACTCTGGTTTTAAGAATTACGCTTTTCTTACTTATAATTCGGGTTGGTTCCATACTACATCCAAATACCGAAATGACTTTAGATCTTTTACTTTTTTACTGAATTTATGCTTGGTTTCTATAGGGTTAATTACCAATAAGACGCTAAGCCATGGAACATGATATAGTATCTGTAATAACATCTCATTATGTACAAATTAGGATGTAGATTGTCTATGCCTTCTAGAAACAGAAAAAAGCAGCCATTCAGAAACTACCATTACTGTTACTATTTTTGCCTGAAAAGTTTCAAAGGAATGCAAACATGACAGAACCATGTGTAATTTCTCCCTGTGAGCCCTGATTTGACACTGCCAGTTTTAAAAAATGGCTAATTTCCAGGTAACTCACTATATGCACTTGCTTTCTTGCTTTATAGCAGCACTCTTCAGGAGGAAATGTGCATGTGAGCAAAGTACACATATTCCCCTCAGAGGTCTGACAACCACTTAAGTCCCTTTGAGGCCTCTAGGTTATTCTGTGTCTAGGGAACAGTCTTAAAATTGTATTAAGTACCAAATAAAAGTGCTCATTATTGCTTCAAAGTGTAATGTGAGAGCTTATCTTTATGCATGAGTGCGAGACATGTTAAAGTTACAGCGGAACTAAGGGTTTCTCACTCTTTAGTAGTAAATGCATAATGCATTATTGACTACAGAAGTTTAACACTTCTCTAGTTTTAGAAATTAAAATGCTTAAAAGAAGAGGCAATTAGTCTCAGGAAGAAAAAAGAGGGAATGAAACTATCCTGTAGCCTCAAATTCAAAGTATTTTTGTTTAAATTACTGTTATTTAAATATTATCCATCTCGTGACTCTCCAGGATCTGAAATCAAATGACCAGATGATTTTGCTTCAGTGTTTAGCAAATAGGGTCTACAACACAACACCCTTTGCTTGGCAGGAAAGTCTTAGGGTTGTTAATAATAGTTATTTGAATTTTACTGGTAACATTAAACTTTGTGTCCTAGGTTTCAAAAAACACACACGTTCTCTTTCAATACTGGTTTTAGACAAATGCCTCAGTTTTGTACCTCTCACTGGCTGGAATTTGCTTTATGGGTCTTACATAAAGGGACACAGTGGCATCTCAGGAAAGCACTGCAAATGTATTAAATCAGTTTTTAAAGAACTGAGGAAAGTATCCTTGTACTGCTATACTGAATTCCCACAACATATAAATGACTCAATGACCTGTCCATTCAGCAGTATGAACTTCAAATCTGCTCAGGACAGTAAGCATTCAAGACACACATTTTAGGTTCTGCTTGGCACTATATAAAGTTATTACCTTTTTTTCAGTGGCTGACCCAATTTTTTATTTTAGTTCCTTTGTTCAAACTTAATCTAAAGTTTTTCATCCTCAAAATGTTTGACTAAAGGATATAAAAGAACTGGAAAAACTTTCAGCTTGATGCCATTTCTTTCAAGCTCATAAAAAAGAAATTTTGCCCAATAAGTCTGACTTAGAGACCTCAAGAAGAATGATGTGGGATCCTTGCATTAATTTCTTTTGGTGTCTTAATGAGATATGAAACCATGCAACAGAAAGCAGAAACCATGCAACAGAAAGCAGATCTAACTGCCATACACTATATATCTGTTATACAAATTTTCTGATAGGGAAATGTTGAGTTTTTAGTGTATGAAGAACATCATCAAGAAAATGAGTAATGAGCATGCCCAGTTTACGCTATTAAACAATTAATGGAAACACAAGATTAAATTTCCATTGGAAGAAATAGAATTAAACATGAATTTTCTCCTGAATGAATTCTGTTACTGCTGGATGGGATAAAACAACTCTCCTTAATTAGTTTTTGTAAATCTAAAACTAAATTCTGAAGAAATAATCTCCTGAACTTGTATTTACTTTTCAGAATGACAATTTCAATTGTTAACAACAACGATAGGGTAGTGCTGCCCTATCTACACAAAAGAAATTATGCAAATTTCTACAATGTCAGCATTTTCAATTTGGGTACCAGGAGATAATATTTCTGAATTACTAAAGATGGAAGCACAATGTATCTCTTTGCACACAGCATTGTATTGCTTTGCCATGGAAGCCCTCATCCATCCATTGTCTTGGTAATCAGTTTGGTATTTTTCTTGTGAGTCTCCCAGCTGCGAAAAATAGTGTCTGAAAGAGGATAAAAATACCCCATGTCTGAGAAAAACCCAGAATGAAGATGGTAGTTTCTGGTATGCTAATGTAGTGGCTATCAGCTGGCAGAGAGATGACAACTCTTTTCCTAGAAGTTTCTTGAAAGACACGAAGCATATACTCTCTCCAGGAAAGCCTGTTACTACTACATATGATTTTCTTCTCCTTTTTTCTTCAGCAATTTCATAGTCAGAGTTATGAGTTCTAACACATGAATAGTATTCTAACAATGAATAACAATATTTGGTCCAGTAAGATACTGCAGTGATCCATGAATTTATGATGTTCCCACATTTGTGCCATATGACTATAATGTCAGAACAATGAAATTAATGCAAAACAAGCTCACATCTTTTGAAACACAGCACTGGGATATGAGGATATCTCATGTTGTGCTCTAAGTAATCCCTTCCATCATGCTATAGAAGCACACCTAACAGAGTGTTTGGAGTTCAGATGCCTCTGGATCTTCCTGGTCTTAGTACAGTTTACCACATATATTTTAATGCAAATCTCTGGTTTTGAGGAGTCTAATTCCAGCTAAAGCCAGCATTTCTGACTGGCACAGACACAGGTTTGCATTAGCACATTTCACTTGCTATTAATAATTTGATGGTCAATTTTATGACTGCTGTTAGTGTCTTGGAATGTTAAATTTGTATTCTCTTGTAGACTAATTTTAGGTACTAGCTAGAGTCCAGAGTGGGACTCTGAAAAAGGCTGGTAGCTAGGAGAGTGCTATGTGAGCCAAACTATCCTTGGCATAACTAACAGTGTTGATATGAGAGATGAATTGGACCCTATGTCTCTTTACTTTCACTCCAGCCAGAGTAACAGCTGCAGTGTGCTTGTGACTAAAAAAAAAAAAAAAAAAGAAAAGCAGCATGCTTTTTGGCAGTGAGTGCACATGCCTTTGTCTCCACACTACAGTAATTCTTATTTTTTTGAATTACTTGTATGGAATCACTTGTACATATCAGGTTAGAGGCTTTTGTTTTTTCTTGTGCATGCTTCTCTAGGAGTTTGTGGTGACCTACATTTGCTTCTCCTTGAAATTCTTCCGTCCAATACAACAGGTGCTCTGTATTGATGGAGCACAAAGATAGGGTGAAGTTCGGAGCAGGATTCCTGACCCAGGGTTAGCAGAAGGCACAAATCAGTCTGTTTCTGTCCTGGATCACTGAGCCCCAGTACATCCTTGGTACTTGCTTGCACAGTGCTGGGTGTAATACTTTGTAGCTGCCATATGCCTCTTGGCTTTCCCTCTCGGGGAATTTGTGATGATATCAAAGTGCTTGTCTTCACTTGTTAACACAAAGAAATAATACTAATCAATCATAAGCTTCTTAAATTAGTAATTATGACTGCCTGGTATATATCTGTTTGTGAATAATACTTTTTACCAGTAAGTTAGTACTTAATAGACAATGCTACAAAATGACTAATATAAAAATTATTCAGGATCTCAATAAAACTAAGTGAAGCAAGTTTAAAATACATGGTATGATACTGAGTACTTTTCACTCTCTATGTAAACCTATATTTCACTGGATAAAACTTGACAACTTCACATTAAATAATATAAAAGTTATGAAACTTCTGTCACTTTTGATTAAGGAAAAAGTAAATTTACAGACATTAACCTTAGAATAAGTCACCACTGTTGAAAAACTACTATAGTGTGAATGCAGATAGTAGCAGAAATGTATACATACTATGGAGAAAAAAATTAACAGTTTTTTCTCCAGCAGTATGTATCAAAATCACATGTCTGGTCATGCAGGCACAGCCCAGCTGCCAACACACAGAGAATACTGACTGACCCAGCCAGACACCTCCCTCCACCAAGCGCAGATCCCGTGGCTCACTGCAGATGGAATTGTGGAGGAGGCACGGTGGGACACAGATGGGATGGGCTATGGGACAGGCAGCGAGCCAGGCTCGCTGCAAGGCTCAGCGTCTGGACAAGGCCACTGCTTCTGACAACAGTAGCCTTGGGACCAATGGACTTGGGCCATTCTTGTCCCTGTGCTGGAGGTCAGGTGGCTCCACGGTGTGTATGTGTATATATATATTTATATAAGGTATTAATATCTCAGGGTAAGTGTGAGATAAGTGAATGAATAAGAGAAGTGATTGCAAACTGGGAAGATTTGTGCAATGTGCTTAGTGTCCTGTCAAGAACAGTAAATAAGAGCCTGAAAGTCTGATTTAAATTGCATTCCACAAGACAGAAAAATGCCAAGATATAATAATATAGAAGTAAATTATATATTTCATACAGTCCCCTTTTTAAAATAAATATTGTTCATAAGTCTTATTTTTCTTTAACAATTTCACTTACTTGTCAAATGTTGTCTTTGTCTTTTCTGAATGACTGACGTTTATAACTCTATTTTTCACGTGGTTATTTTCAGACAAAACCACTTACAAAAGACCACTTAAATTAAAAAAAAAAATTGAGCCAAAAACAGGTGAAAGGATTTAATAGCTGATCTGTGTTTCTAAGGAAGAAATGTATTAATTTTTCAGCATGCATTTTTACAAATCCTACTGTTTTAACTGCTAAGCCTTATCTACTGCAGCATTTTAAATTCACAATACAAATATTTGAGTAATCATGACCTAATTGCAATTCATTTTGTCCATGAAATCCTAGAGAAACCCCAAGGAGGACAAGTTATTTCAGCAAGCACAGACTATCCTTCTGTTTCATTGACTTGCAAAGTAACTGGTGCAACACACTTCACTCCAAACATATCAACTGAAAGAGATAAGTGAAAAGAATAAATACTGTAAATAGAGGGATTTATTTCACTAATGTAGGAGGCATTTTAAAGACAACTATTCAATAGTTAGCTTTAATGTCAATGCAGATTTAATGAAGTCAGAATACATTACATCTCTGAGGTCTGCATTTGAAGATGCCAACCAGCATAGTTCTACTGCCTTAGCTGGAGCTTTACCAGTATATAACTTCTAGTCTTGAAAAAAAATCTTATTAAATATTCTCAGTTGTGTCTCCTTTCTTCTTCTGTTTCTTTGTAGTTGAAGACTATTTTCTCCTGATTTTCCCCCTACATCTCTGTTCTTTTAATAGGTATTTTCCTTTCCTTTTTCCTCTCTACTTAAGTATTTTCAGCTTTCTCCAAGAACCTTTTTTTAAATTTTTGTTTCATAGAATCATAAAATAACCTGGGCTGGAAGTAGGCTCTGGAGGTCAACTAGGCCAACCTCCTGCTCAAAGGAGGACTAATTTAAAATTTAATTCAGGTTGCTCAGGGCTTCATGACCAGGTGAATTTTGAGTATATAGAAGGATGGAGACTGCACAACCTCTCTGTGTCCTTGTTTCTGTACTTACCACCCTCTTTTTTAAAAAAAAAAAATCTTTTAATATTTCATTATGGTTTTTTTTGCAGTTCTGCTTCTTTGAATGACTTCCATAATTCTTCATCTTCATTTCATCCTTATGCCTGTCTCTACCTTTCTACCTCTAACAGTTGTAGCAACTGTTTCCATGATTTCTTAATTTTCTGATGTACTTATATTTCTTTGTAAGAGAAATGTACCTCTTGCTTTGATATACAGGGTTATATTTGCTCCTCACAAGATTCAAAGTGATGCCATATGGGTGGAGGTCAAATGAATGACCGCAGCTTATTGCCCAGAGCCATTCAGGTAACATGAACACTGCTAGAACTGCCTTAATCCCCTGCCCTATTGTCCTTTGCTCCTGCACAGCTAACCCATCTTGCATTTGAAAATCAGACTTGTGCCTAATACCTATAGGGCTTCAGTAGTTTTTGAAGGAATAATGGCTGCTAAGTATAAAAAGGTGTTCAACTGTGAGGCCTCACATTGCCTGACTCGCTGGATTCATGTTTGGAAATTTAATTTTTGTTTCAGTTGAAAATTTGGAAAAAAAATGCCTTTGCTGGCACTGGTTTTGTCCATGGCCATGACAGGAGATACTGGAACATGTGTCAATCTAAATGAAGGTTGTCAATTTTAAATTGTTCTAAACAATTGATCTTCAGGGAGAGATAGACCTTCAATGTTTACCATAGAAGAACTGGGGTTCCATTCTCACATAGAATACAGGGAAATTTAAACACATTAAAATGAGATTTAGAAGTAATTGTATTGCTTTTAAAATATTTGCATTTGAAGCAAATATGTTTCCTAAAACAATAAAAATACATATATTGTTTAAAAAAATGAGTCATATTTGTTTTGAAGTGGTCTACAACAGAGCTTTGTGCTTTAATTGGGATCATGAACCTTTGACTTTCCTGGTGCTTAGTGCTTCTGTTTATTTTTATGAAAAGTAATTTTGAAAATCATAAACAGGTGAAACATCATGTCTGAATCAGTAGGTATTTGCTTCCATTTAATGAAGTAGTGCCCATTTGCTTCATCACTGACAGCCATTTATGTTGACTAGGAAGGAGATAACTTGCTGCACTCTGATAACTGCTTCAATGAGTAAGATCCAAGAAACAGGAAAATTCTAATTTGCTGGAGAAATCAGAGGCATGTACAACAATTGCTCCTCTCAATTTAATGTCTTACTATTGTTTGTACATTTTATGCCAATAAAATCAAAGCACACATCCTTAAACTTTGCTCCTTTTGCTCTACTCTACTTTGCCCATGTGTGTTCTGCAAAAGGACATCTTGGGGTACTGAAATGAATGTTGTATCTTCATGCTTCTGTGGTGGGCAGAATGGACCTCTCTCCTCCCACCTCCTTTCTCATACCCAATTCTCAGAAGTGGAGTTCTGTTTACATATCATGATCAGTCTTCTCTGGTGTATGTATTTTAAAAGAAATAGTTTGCAATTCTTGCTTCTTGTTGGATTTCTTTGATATTCATGGTATTTGGAGACATAAGCTTTTTCTTTGCATTCACTTCGCAGAACTCTTCAGATTTGAAATCTTTTTTTTTTTTCTTTTCATATAACTGACCTCACATAGAGAAAACATAGAGAAAACATAGAGAAAACAGTTTAATATCCACCTGAGAGCTTCCATCTTCTGAGTATTCAAGAAGAAATATGGTATTCCCAACAAGACTCAATATTCTCAAGATTATGCTGGATACCAATATACATTGGAACAAGCCAGGTATTCCTTCTACAATCCTGTACTCTTGACAAGGGATATATGATTTTATTCTAGCAGTGGAGGCTGTTTCAGTACTACACAGCTTCACTCAATGCCTGATTAGCCCATTCCCTCATTTCAGGGAAAAATAATATTCAAGTAAAACAGATAATCCACACACTCCATGCAAGGGATGCCGGGCTCCCTGACTGCAGGGACAAGCAGTTTTTGGAAGACTGTGCCCAGACAGAACACCCTAAGCAGGGGACCTGGAGCTAGAACAATTCCTGTCTGTCTACACCGTGGTGTCAGGCTCTGCCTGGACATCCCCTTCCTTCGAAGCAGTCTGGGGAAACGGCTTCCCCCTGGAACTGCGGTGCAGGGGCAGGTGATGGGCGGCGGCTGCGGTTGGGTGACACTGAATCTGTGGGACACACACCGCTGGATTTTACGGCACGGCCTCTGCCGTTCCCGGTGGGGATGCGGCGTTGCCGGGCTTCTCAGAAGCCCATATTTCGGCTGGAGCGACACCTCTTGCGTGCGGTAACGCCGCCTGCAGCCGGGGCGGGGGGCGGCGGGACGGGGCCGAGAGCCCCGGGCCTCCCCTGCCCACGTCGCGGAGTGGGGGCTGCCCTCCGCCTTTGGGCGGCCCGTGTGAGGTGCGGGGATGGCCCCGCCTGGGGGCAGCGGGCATCTCCGCGCCGCCCCGCCGGCCGCGGGGGCAGCGGCACGGGAGGCGGAGGCAGGGACGGGAAGGGAAGGGCCGCCCTCGCCCACCCCGGCGGCGGAGAGCGAGCTGGGGGAGCGGAGGCGAGGGGCGGGAGGAGAGGGAGCGCGGACGCGGGGCGGCTTCCCGCGGGCGTGTGCGGGGCCGCGGAGGCGGCGGGACACGAGGAGGGGCGCGGGGCGCATGGAGGAGCGGCGCGGTGCGGGGCCGGCCCGGGCGGCCGGCGGGCGCTGAGGCAGCGGCGGCCCGGGGGCGCTGCGGGCACGGCGGCCGCGGAGCGAGCCATGCGGGGGGCGAGGCGGCTGGTGGGTCTGCTGTGCCCCCTCTCCCTGCTCGTCACCGCGTCGTGGGCAGTCCGCTTCCACCCCAGACAAGGTAAGCGAGCGGCAGCAAAGGCGGCGACCGGCCGGGGGTCCCGGCCCTGCGGCGGGCGCCGTGCCCTCCGGGGCAGCCGCTGCTCCCCGGCGGGCGGGAGGAGGCAGCACTCACTCCCGACGGCGGCGAGTGGCGGGGCCGGGCGGCCGCCGCCGCGGGGTCTCGCGGGCGTGCTGGCGGCAGCCCCCCGCCCCCCGGCTGTCACCGGACCCCGGGCTGGCGCCACGAGTGGCGTGCCAGGAGCCGTGCGGATGCCGGCGAGGGGTTGCTGCTGTGCTGTGGCGTCAGGCTGAGCCTCCTGCCTTCTGTTGCAGAGACCTTGGTGAGGCAGCTCTCCTCTTACGAAATCATCACACCTGTCCGAGTGAATGAGTTTGGAGAAGTTTTCCCGCACACGCATCACTTCAGAAGGAGGAAAAGGAGCTTGGAGGCACCGCTGGAGCCCGCTGCTTTCCGAACACATTACCAGCTCAGAGCATACGGGCAGGTCTTCCAGCTCAACCTGAGTGCTGATGCAGGCTTCGTTGCTGCTCAGTACACGGTGGTGCACGTCGGGGCACCGCAGAAGCAGTCGTCCCCTGATTTGCGCCACTGTTTCTATCGTGGGCATGTCAATGCCCAGGAGACGCACATGGCTGTCTTCAGCATCTGTGGTGGTTTGGTAAGCATGTTGGTCACTGCTTCCTGTCTCCATTCATATTCTCCTCCCTGAAAGAAATGTAGTGGGATGCCTTTGCTGGAGAGCTAAGCTGGAAATTCTTGGGCATCATTCCAAGTAGTTGGTCATGAAATGTCTTGGCATCAGCAGTGTGCAGTCATGATGATACTTCTCTGGTGGGATATACAAATGCCGCTTTCAAAGGATCTCTTGCTGGCCATTAATATAGTTGGTTGATGTAGCTCCTGACACCAAGAGCGTTATAATGGAGGGGAAAAGCATGTCTTAGAAACACAGTAAGCTATTGTCGTGATAAAATGATGCTGTCAGTTGGCATCAGCTATGTATTTGTAGCTTAACAGATATTGTGATTGTGAGTGAGGAGTAATGGTAGTTGAGATGATGAGAGAAGAGCTGGTGTTGATCAGTTTCTTCCTCAGCTTTCAACAATACCGTAAGGTATGTTGTATCCTAATAAGTGTGCAGCAGCGCTCTCTAAACACATTTCTGTTAAAAGGGAATAGGAAATTTCCCAACTTCAGTGGAAGTGTGTCTGCAAAATGCTTCTTAAGAATTAAATTGAGTTGACAAATCAAAACTGCAATGATATACATTCTGTACTTAACCCTTGATAGCATTTATGTTTTCCAAAGTGATAATGGAGAAATAGTATCGCACAACTGTCTTTGAAAACAGTTGTACTGTTGTACTGTTTGCTAAATTTTATAGTTTTGTGCCTAGAAACATGAAGACTGGTACCTTATGCTTTACCACATCACTACTTATTGAAATGCCAAGGACAAGATGTGTGACAGGCACACTGTAGAAATACAGCATTGTAAATATTACTATGAATTTAAGTTGGGGTTGTTCCATTTTTTTGCAGTCACTCAGGAAACTAAAGATGCAAGACTTATTTTTGGGACCTCAACAAAATCCAGCTTCATTTACTAGGCTCTTTCTGGTAGCCTACACAAAATAGAATGCAATTGGTTGGAGGTATTTAGGACTGCTTAATGTGTATTAAAAGAAGGTGATGCACAGGATAGAAGAGAGAACCAGAAATAACTGCCATTTTAAAGACACAGCTCTTTCTTGTGCTTCTTGGATATTTGGGTATATACCATCTTGTCTTTTGGTTGAGGTGTGTGGACTTTGGATAGTCCTTGGAAATTAGTGGAGAAACAAGCATTTGAAAACAGTAGTTCTGTATTCATTCTAAGTTTTATCTATATATCTTGCATTACAAACAACTGTCATTGGTTCTTGACTACATAATCCAAAACCCAATTCAAAACTATACCAAATATCTTAATATGTTTACTAAGAGAGGGGAAGATGAGATATCACAAATATGGTTGGTTTTGGTTTATTTCTTCCATGTTTCATGTTTTTATAAATGCTCAAATGTCATGTCATTGAGAATAGTAGCATACTTTATACAGAATAAATATGAGACGTTCTAAGAATTTCTACTTTCATAACCTTTGCTACCTGTTTGAATTCTGTTCTTGTAAATTGTTGCTTTGCATTACTTGAAGGGACCATGTATATTGAAAATAACTTTTCATCAAAACATGTACTTACTGCTGCTAAAAGTTGTCTCAAATACCGTATTTATCAGTTCTCAAATTCTTCATCACAGAACCATCTTCTTGCCTGCAACAAGCTGAATGTCTCACTTCTTATTTCTCTCCTCCCTCTTCCTTACTGATACATTACAGTATCATCATGTATGTCTGTGGTCAGAAATCCCTGAGTGCCTTTAAATTAGGCCTTTGTCTCTTCTGGATGAGCCTTGTGAACTTGTCACTGCAGCTTCCAGCTGTACTTCATGCCTGGCTCACAGAGTGCCTCGTCTGAGCCACCAGCAAAGACCTTTCTGTCTCGCTGCTCTCAGGACTTTGTGTCACCTCTCATTTCACTTTCTGTGCAGGTAGAAACAGCCTTGGAAGGTGTGTAGCATAGCCAGTGTTGCATCTGCTTTCCCCTCAGTGGTGGTGGTTTTCAGAAGAGGAAGCAGAGCTTCCATGGATGCTGTTGCACTTCTGTGGGATATGCCTATAGTTTTCCAGGGAGGGATTGTGTGGTGGTCACAGCCAGCTGGTTGCCTGTAACTGCACAGAGTGTCCTTCAACCTGCCTCAGAACCTTCAGGTTAATGTTCTTCCTCATCCTCATGGATTCAAAGCAAATGTTTTCTGCCTGGTGTGACTGCAAAAGGAGAAAACTTTTTTGGAGTTAAGAGAAGAATTAATGTGAAAAGAGAGAACTACAGACCAGGTGGAATTGCCCTGTGAGATCTTGTCCTCCCTGAATGCATTCCCTATTCCTAGATGGACTACCCTCAAAAATTATTAAAAAGATGTTTTTATCCTCAAAGCTTTTAATATTTCATGGGTTTTTGCATTCAACAAATGTACATTACTCAGTTATTGTTCTTTTAATGAACAGTGCCATGCTTCATGAGTGCATCCAAAGCTTTCAAGTCTGACTGCTGCTGAGGTAAGACACTATTTATTTGGAGCAAGAGGGTAGAAGCCAGGCTAGTGACTCAGTAGCCTTGCATTATATTTATTTTAGGTAAAATCCTTTCTCTTTGTAGGATTGCTGAACTTGAGCTTAGTGTATGGAAGTTAAGGTGCTGACTTGAACTATCTTCCAGCTTTGCATATATATAGGAGAATTTCTTATATTTGACCAATGCTGAAAAAGCTAGGGAGGTGTACTTAGTTATAAAGGTACAGGAAGTATAACAATGGAATTTTAAAAATTGCCCTGGATATGTGCCTGAGTCACGTGAAATGAAACCAGGTACTTGTGTTCACTTTATCCTGTAGGCATTTATCCCCAAGGTCTGACTGCATTCATTCACAGCTTCATTCCTCCTCAAGTTCCTTCTTTTCTTTTTTTGCATTCTCAGGTTGAGTGTGTTGTCCCCCTCCACTCTGCTTTGCCATTTCACCCTCCATTAAGCCTTTTCCTGCATGTGCTAAGAGCACCTACAACCCAGAGTATCCATGGAGCATTGCTTAATGGCTCCTGATACACTGTATGCAGTTTTGTTGTGTTACATTTCCGACCATGCCCAGGGTTCAGGGGTGCAAATGGCACAGGGAGGTTAGAAGGTCAGCAGGGAGTCTGTAGTAATTGCAAGGAAGGAGTGTATAATTAGGAAACTTTGGGATCTATCAAAGGCAGAAGGTCATTTGGAATGATGGCCTGGGTGCCTAGCTGAACATCTGATCACATATGGGCATATTTCTTGCATCTTTAGAGTAATTTTTGAGATTTCATGCTTTATTTCACTTATTTTCTAAAGTTCCGTATTTTTTTGCTTTTACTGTATTAGTCAGTTACAGCTTCCTACAAACATAGGGAACAGGATCTGCTGAGGATGTCCTTGGATGCATGTAGACTAACGATACCTTTCAAATGTTATGCAGACAGCAAAATCAAAGAGGTAAAATCCCAAACAGTTAAAAATCATTTAACTTTTGAGAACATGTGACTTACGAGCTTAATGACAAACACAAGCTAATACCAGTGAATGAATTGTCTTATAAATGATGATAGCTCCCTTATTTTAACTAGAATGCGCCTTAATTCCTAGAAGGACCCATCTAAAGAAAGAAGCATTTTTTTGGTTGGTGGTGGTTTTTTTTTTTTTTTTTTTTTCCATAATCCTGAATGAATGCTATAGAAACAGTTTGTTTAGTCTGTTGAGAAACCTGGTATTTTTTTCTCAGGGGTTAGGAGAGTGTTGACTGATGCTAAGAACAGTTAAAATCGGTTTTTGTGAGCTAAGTGCCAAAGGTGTTTTATGTGACTACTGTGAGAGATGAAAAAGAGATGAAAAAGAAAGAAGGAAAAAACGCATTCTTTTGGGTGTCTGGTCTTTAATGTGTAGAGCAATTTCACATGCTCACTGACTGGCAGGAGCTAGGAGTAGAAAAGTACACATGAATCTTTTTTTGCATGCATTTGCCTGCAGTCCAGGAAGGCAGGACCACTTTGTTCTAATGTAGCTTTGGAGTGTGACAAGTTTCTTCTTCAGCAGCTCTCAAGGGAGCCCTTTGGTAATGCTCCCTTACTGCACATCGGACTTACTTTTGTCTGGAGAAGGGCAGGAGTATGAACTGAAGTGTGGATCTTCACAATCCTCATTACCGGAGGCTGTGTTTATTTTTTTTAATATGGGTCAGCGAATCACCTTTCCGGGAGGTTTTGAAAACAGCTCTGTCTGCTGCTATGAATGGGTAAAGTGGCTCCTTTTAAGAAAAAGTAAGCAGTCTTGGAATTTTTCTTAAGAAACTGTGATATTTAATTGTTTGGTTAAAAACCCCAACAATCCAAAGCCCAAAAACTTGCTAGAAGCTACTGCTAGAATAGCCAGCATCTAGTTTCTTGTGGAGATCTAGTGCAGGTAACAAACTCCAGATACTTGCTCCCTGCTTTTGTGCTCCTTTGTACTAACAACCTCAGTGAGTGAAAGTACATTGTTTTTTCCAAGAAACTTTTACACTTGTAACTGGAAAATATGCTTACCTTGATGTAATTTAATGCATTAACTTCTAAGCTGTCACTTCAAAAAAGTTACTTTCTCAATCTGGAAGGCAGGATAGTTTCAGTATTCAGGTTACATTTATAAAGCTATGAACATCCATAAGGCACATACTGGATTTTATAGTTTTTTTAATCTTAATATACTGATTCCATCATAAGCTAGGAGAACAATCCTATTAAAATGTCAGCTCAAGGCAGTTGAGTCTTGCTTGAGCAAACAAAATCTTATTGCTACTGGCTGGGTGATCTGAAGACTTCCACTTAGTAGTTCTGGTTTCTTGTGTCATACACATATATAAGGTGAGACGCCAGCTCTGGATCTGCAAAACAGGAGGAGTTTCAGTGCTTCCATTATAACCCTCAGCATTTGCTCCATCTCTGATCAGCACAAAGTGGTTTTAAGTAAAAGGTTTTACTTTGCAAATTTAAGATAAAACGTTCTCTCTTTTTGGCTTTTTACAAAAAATAAGACAATTTAGGTCCCCTCTACAGCTGTTCTAAAAACCCTGAATCTTCTTCAGTATGTTTTCCTCAGGCTCTTTGCATCTCAACTTTTCCTGGAAATATTTCCACAGATGCTATAATTTCACATATGGGCCAGCACAGATCAGCAAATACAGGTGGTAATTGCAGTTGTAAACTGAGAAGATATGTGGAGTTGTGGATTGTGCAGCTGAAGGTCTGTCACAGAAAATGTTTTATCAAAAGCAGTAGGACCTGAGTATGTGTCTACGTGTTCACCAGCAAAATTCTGCAGGAATTGTCCTGTCAACAGATTGGATGTGCCTATGTAACGTTTTATGTCAAGGATGCTCAGCCATTGCTGGCCTGCCTTCTGCCTATGTCCTGTGTCAAGTGGCCTTTCCTTGGTGACTGCTTGGGCACATTCTTTGCCCATATGTTTGCCAAATAAATTGTTTTGATGGCTGCAGCTTGTTCTCAACTGCTGCTTTTATTGTTTAGATCTATGGGACACAGGTAAATTTGCTGGTATGTTCTGTGCAGCCAAGGGAACTTTGATTTACTTTTATCTGTGTATATATATACAAACACACATGTTCATTAAACTTCGAGGAAGTACACAGAAGTTTCTGTGTCAGGGAAGGGCAGAGTACACAACATATGGCCCTTCGCTGTCACTAAGCTAAATTACTGGTGTGCAAATGCGGGGGGGGGGCAGGAGGGGGGATTGTGTGTGGGTTTTCTTTTTTTGTCTGAACTTAATGCTTCCAGTCCCAGGTGGCAGCCAACAGTTAAGCTGTCATGTGTCTCGGGAAACTTTGTACTCTTGGGGAATAGATAGGCTTCCCATGAGATAATGTATCTGCAATAGTCTCAATTCTCATTCCGTTTCAGACATACCCTCATGTAGAAAATGGCAAGATTAAGACAGCAAAGCCAGACACTGAGAACAGTTAATACCTTCTGGGAATGCACATATTTACAGAAGTACTCAAGGTAGCTTACTGTGTGGCTGACTAAGGTGAAAATCTAACCACAGCTTGTGTGCTCTTGGGTGATAACTGCCTGTGATGGTGCTTATGAGGTCAAAAGGACTGTATGGAGCTATTCATCTCCCAGTGACAGAAAAAGGTGGTTCTGCATCCACTTAAAAACATCAAAACTAGGAAGTTCTCTCTAAACAGAGATAAGCTGCAATGTAAATTTGCTTGACATTTTCTGAGACAGGTAAGATGATATGAAGGCGTTTCCTCCAAGATAAAGTGTATGGATCCCCCAGGTCTATGCTCTGTCAGAATACTTAGCTTGATGATAGTTTAGGTGTTAAAACTAAATCCCCTAAAACTCAAAAATAAAAGCCAACAACCCACTGCCTCCCAAAGTAACCTCCAAACAAACAAGAAAATCCCATAATAAATTTATACATTTTATTTTGCCAATTTCAACAGGTGTTGCAAGATAACGGCTTTTCTATAATGGAATTTCCATGTATATATCTATTTTAAAAAGCTGTTATGCATATTTTTAGTTGGCTTGTCTAGCTTATTTACTGTAAATTGTATATAAAGGTATAAATAAATAAATAAATAAATAACCCTTCTCTCTTCCTTCCACTCCAATGAATCTCATTAATTTTTAATTTCCGTGAATCAGTGCTCTTTCCAGGTGTCTTTGAGATTGGCTTTTTTAACATTCTAACAAGTTGCCTGCTATTTAGGCCCTCTGTTTTTGCTACAAATTTTATTTAGAAACTCCTTGTTATCATATGGTTATTGGTAATGCGTGGTCTAAACATACAAATAGTAAAATCCCTTTAAGCATTTACATGGACCTTAAATTTCAATCTGGAATTAAGAAATTTTATCTTACCAAAGGTGTCTTTGCAGACCAGGACACTTCCAACCATAGGTGAATTCCCCATCAATTCTTTTAATGGTGTGATTATAGTCAGCTCAGGCAATCTTAACATCACAGAATTTGTAAGATATAGTTAGATGCCTATAACAAACTTTTAGCATTTTATTCTCTCAGAACTTCAAACGTAATGTTGCTTTCAATCACTTCTAAAAATGTATTCTACCAGAAAACATTTGTTGCTAGATATTTCTTCCCTGATGAGGGAAGAAATACAAAATTTATGATTTAATACTATTGTCTTATTTCAATTATATTAGCTCTGATCTTAATACATTAGTTTGAACTGCTATCTCTTACTGTGTTTCTAGCTGAATTATCTTCTAGCAGAAATACTTTTTCCACATGTTGATAGTGTACTATGATCACTGTAATATTTTTTCTTTCATTAAGCAATGCTTCATAAGTCTTTCATCATAAAATATTGTAACAGTGAAGCAGGAAGAAAAGGGGGGAGGGATTCTTACATGATTCAAGAACTTTGAATAAACAAAAGGGAAGGGATAGTAGAGGGGAAGAGAATAATATAAAAGGAAGGGATTTTGAAAATTACTTTGACTGTTAAAGTGCTCTTGCTACAAACTAATAGGTTTTTAAGTGAGTTAAGAAGCCATACTTTAAGGGCATGAGAAGTACTTGAGCACAGGAGTGTAGCTTACCTGGGAGGGAGTCTGCCAGTTTAGAGTCAAGTTTTCCAGAGCTTCAGTTGTTCTTTTAGAGTTTTTATGAAACTGTTCCAATTGTGCTGTTGTACATACTAATTCCTAATTTCTGAAATCTGCTATATATCCCTTATGTTTTCCATGTGTTCTGCAAACTTTATAGACAAAGATGTAATTTGTATATGGGCATGGTACATTCTTTAACCATAATTTTGTAATATTTACTTCCATAACTCTTGCAATAGAGTTAATATTGGTTAAAACTATACAGTTTTAAACCACTTTAAACCACTAAGTCATACTATATAGTGAGTAGCTGTGTTGATCCTGTGAACCTTGACTTAATCTAAAGTGTCTAGATCATCCATAATATTTTAAATCCAAAAAATAAATTATCATTTTCATGTGCACTTTCTCATAAATTTTCTCAAATCTATACATATGCATAGTTCTGGGTAGTACTCCTTCTTTGGACTACTTATTTATGATGTGCAAGAGACTGTTTTCAATTTTGTACTCTACTTCTACTGAAGAGATTTTTTTAAATGTACTTTTATCTCTTTATCTGAAGAACAGAAACAGAATGTTTCAGGCAGCTTTCTTGTTAGATGATTTGAGAGGCATCTGTAGATGATAAATAAATCCAGTTCATTTCTGATTTAATTTCCTGTAAATGCTTGGGCTCCTGTTTCAGCAACCTACCTCTGTACATGTAAGTGACTTTTCTTTATTTCATTTTACCAAAAGTATTCTTCATTTGGATCTCACAGCTCTTTTCCTTGTGTGTCCAAGATGCAGCAACCAAAATCAGCAGAATCTGTCACCAAGGGAAGTATCACTTTCTTGACTGGAGGACTATAAACAGACAGTGTAACTGGTGACTGAATTTTTGTAGATGCATGTGTTAGGAAAATGAGGAGTGAACCATGTATTTTCATGGCAGATTTAGAGGATTGGAATGGGTGGTACAAGTTCAATGTCCTCTTTGGTTTTGGATGGCAAATATCAAATACCTTTCTTAAGGTAGAACACTGCTTGATCTCTTAATTTTTGCTCTTTCTCACATACAACATAGTGCATTCAGTTGAGATAGATGTGCAAAAATTTGTCAGACTACTGATAGGAGGCCTTCATAACTACTCAATGATAGTAATTGCTTCTTTATCCGTGCACTGTTGAAGAGGAGAGAATTCATTGTAGAAAGAATGAAAGCTTTTTGCATTTTAGATTTTTGCTCAGTTATTTTTTCCATATCTAAACAGGCCATTGATCCTGGGATATTGGGTGAGAATCAGTGGGTCAAAGAGTGAGCAAAAGGAAGCTTGACAGCTTGACTCCATTTTTCTAAAATGGTTGTCCCACATATGTGTAAAGGTGGACTTTTTAGCCTTAAAGACACAATTGTACTGTCTTGTGTTAATCTTTTGAAGTGAAAAAAAAGCTAAGAATAATTTTGCGGCCAGCAATCATAATGGAGGATTCTGTCCATCCAGCTGTCTGTCCTAACTTTTTGGCCTGTAAATTTGTGATCTGTTATTGTGAAATTTTGAAGTGAGGAGACTCGGTCAAAAACATATGTCTTAGTGTTTGGGAGTTTTTACTTTTTTGGTTTTTTTTGGTTCTTTTTTCAGGATGAAATTGTAAAAAAAGAATATATCCTTGTTCTTGCAGTTAATCTTTTCCAGTGGAAGTCTGATATTCTGGAAGTTTAGTTTAGAATGTAGTACGAGCTCTCTCCTTGTTAGTTCTGGGGTGTTGTTCTTATAATCTGTGTGTTGTAACTGAAACCATTCCTTGTCTGTTTCTTGGAAAAGCTCTTGAAGAAACAAACGCAGATTATTTGCTCCACCTGTTTGAAAGAATAGGAGTGAAGTAAAATGTATGTGGGAAATAAAGCAGGAACAATAAAGTTCTTGCTTAAATCTGGAAGAACATACTTTAAATATCTATTATGTAGAAATATGGGTTTTGGTGTATCAGGAGAAAAGAATTAGCATGTGAGTGTTGACAAATAGTATAGGGTCAGATTTACGACATTTTGTTAACAAGGACTTTAATGGTATATGATATAAAATATGAATCTTAACAAGAATTGATGCTTTGTCCCTGAGTGACAGGCTCTTGTGTCTCCCCGTCATTTACCCAAAAGGTTGTACCTGTGGCATGTCTGTTTTCCTGAAGCCCTTTCCAGGCTGTTCTTGGTAGGCTCAATCTGCTGTCCTCTACAAATTACATGCCCTGGAAACACTGCATGTGAGAAGGCTAAACTGAATGTATAAAGGATCCAGCATGAAGACTACTTGCAAAGAATTTAAATGAAACTGAGGGGGAAAAGTGCTTCTGTGAGTTAGATTTAAGCAGTCTTGAAATGAAAATACTATTTAGATGTCTTTTTTCATTCTGCAACAAAGCTGGTGCAGAGGATTCATCCACAATGTGTTGACAGTAGCTCTAATATGTTATATATATTAGGCAAGATTGCAGATGGGCTGCAGGCATGTGTCAGACTAACAGACTCTTACAGATCGACGACTGATAACTGCTTATAAGGATCCCAAATTCAAGGGGGTATTGTAATTCCAGTACCCTGGATACTAAAGTAGTCTGCAGCAGCTTTTAAAATACTTATTAGGTTGTTTAAAAAAGCCCTCGTCTTGCTTCTGCTCTCATTTATCCTGCTCTGCCACTCTATAACCCTGAGTTTCAAGGTTGACATGAACATTTAATCTCTTAAACCATATTTTGTATGTTATTGCTATAGTATTATTGGTAATTTTTATACCTTAGTGGCAAAACATCTATCAGAATCCTGTGTACCTACTCACTTGATGTGTTTAATTGGCTGAAGCAAGGAAGCTGTTAAAACATTTGAAAATAATTTGATGAAATTCTTGCATGTTTTTTCCTCCTCATAGCCTCCTGAGGTGGAATACTTAAGCCATAGGAAATTATGAATTCGGTTAGTAGTGCAGTGAGAAAGAACAGAGTCTGCTTTAGGATTTCATAATTGAAAGGATTATGGGGCAGGAGGCTGGGGGAAAGGAGCTTAATTTTTATTCTTTGTGTATGTGCCAGTGCTTTTGTTAGTAATCAAGTTACTGTGGTTCCCATTATGTAGTTAACCATGTGTGTCTCTGGTGGCTGGGGACGGGGGGTGTTTTGGAGGAATCAAGGAGAAAAAACCTTTAATGGTGTCAACTTTGAATTTCTGGTGCTCCAGTTAAAAACCTTCAAAAATATCATGTTAACATTGTTTCTAATCTATGGGGAAATGCAATTTTAGAAGAAGAATATTATATAAATTATATTAAGGATAGAAGGCAACAAATCAGTCCAGAATTTGGACAGCAGTCAAATTCTGAATTTCTTGATAGCCTCTGCTCTTCTTTGCACAGTTCCCAACTGGTCCTGCTTAGTTATACCTGATTTCTCTTTATTTTTGTGATCTCCTTTGTTTCATTACTCTTACAATAATTACCTTTAATACATTGTTAATATGCAAGGTAATCTAAGTTATTCTGGTGGGGCAAGTCCCTGAAAACAAACTTCTCTTGCCTTACCTTCCAGGTTTTATTGGAGTTTCCCCCATCTCACATGTATGTGTATGATAATTAACTTTAAAATGTTATCATAAATAGCTTTTATTTCAATGAGAATTGTTTTTATATCAGTATTTTCAGTGGACAATAATTCAATTACTTCTCTTGCTTTCAGATGGGTACCTTCAAGGCACATGATGGTGAATACATTTTAGAACCTCTCATGAGAGCAGATGGAGGTGAACATGAAGATGAACATAACAAACCACATCTTATATACAGGCATGATGAACTTAAAGAGTATCAGAAATCCCATAAACCTTGTGAAGTTTCAGGTACAGTCATACTTTAAATTTCATTATGCCTTTTTCAAATGTCAAATGTTCTAAAGAAAAAAAAAGCAAGATTTTATTTCATAAATAATTTTCTCCACATTGTGCCATTAGAACCTACACATTTCTTTCACATAGGCTTGTTAGCTGTTCCTTTTGTTTTGTGAGAGTGGCAAATTCAAAAGTAGGACAGAATGTGAATATTAAAAAAATCCATGATATTGCAAGAACTTTGGTGTGGATTTGTTTTTATATATTTATATATTTATATTTTTATATTTTTACATTTTCTCATATGTAAACATTTAAAGAGAAGATTCACAGAAGCTGTTGCCTGTATTCACAAAAGATAATGAACTAACTGCAATTGTAGCAGATAATAAAAGATCATGAACTTACTGCAATTCTAACAGATAATACATGACATCTGTCTTCCTTAATAATGGAAGTATCTAATCTTACCCATTAATTTATTATAACCTAATCTTACCCATTATTTTAAGTGTTTGTCCTTATGGGTATTTTAATAATTTATTCACACTACATATTCATAATATTACATTTTATTTAAGTTTAAAGGAAGGGGGTAAACAGAACCTCTGCCTTGGACTTTCAGAGGGTGGACTTTGGCCTGTTCAGGGCACTGGTTTAAAGTGTCCCTTGGGAAGCAGTCCTTAATAACAAAGTGGTCCAGGAAGGCTGGACATAGTTTAAGAAAGAAATTTTACTAGTGCAGAGGAAGGCCATCCCTATGTGCTGAACAATGAGCCAGCAGAGAAGACTGGCTCCCTTCTCAGTTCCTGGGCTGAACAGGGAACTTTTGCTGGAACCCTTCTTGAGGAATATGGTTAAAAATATAAAGATTAAAAAAAAAAAAGCTTGGGTGACTAGTGTTATTAATTTTGGAAAATTCTTATAACATATTTTATACTCGAAAACATTCTTCTGAGAATTCTGCTTTTCCATAGATACTAAGGCCAGAAAATAAACATTACATCAAGAAAATGTTCTTATTCCTATGCCTTTTTTTAAAATTATGAATAATATGTACTGAATCAAGTTAGAGGTCTTTCAGTTTGTTTTGTGTCCTTTTTTGCTTTAATCAAAGCAAATTAATATGACAAAAAGACTTCAAGCATCAAGAACGTAGTAATTTTCTTCCTTTTCATTTTTTGGAACAATTACAAAAGATTGTGAGCTAGGGCTTACTGTCATTTTGTGGGGAGTGAAGTTGCAGAAATGTTTATGAAGAAAAGCTTTGTGTTTTTATGTTTCTGTCCTTCTAAGGAAGAACTGTGTCTCCTTTAATGCTAGTCCTGCTTGGTTATTCGTATCCTTTCTTCACAGAGGAGAAACTTCTATTACTACTTGGAATCATGAAAGTTTATCTTTCCCTAGTAAGGGAACCTTGATAGAGGATATGGAGGAACATAGCATTCAATACATATTTTTAATTTGAAATTGGGCCATGATAATTCTAAAAATGTGTACCAAATCTTTTCTCTACTTTGTACTGTTTTTTTCTAAAACTAGATTGCCAATGAAAAGAATTTTTGTAACCCTGATATATGCCTTACTCAGGTCAGGATAGGATATTTATTGCATTTCCTCAATCTATTAGTTCTGTTTCCTTAATATGTGGAAGCTCATCAGAGTTTGCCAGAATATGTTTTGGATAAATCTGACAGCTATTACTTATCCACTTGTTTATTTCTGGTGTTTGTAAACAAAAATAATTTGATTTGTTCTTGATTTGTTTGGTCCATAAATTTAGATAGTCTTTAAACTGTCCCTTTAAATATAAGTATTATTTCCTATTTTGCCAGTACTCTGGAATCTCAGGCTCTTTCTGTGACCTAGTAAAGACTGTGTATATGAAATTTTTCAGCCAGTTCTCTTCAGTGCATCCAACTCAGTCAGTCTGAACACATAAGGGTATATGTGGATACCCTTTAACTAGTTTCTTTTCAAAGCCAGTCCCTGCTTTCTCCCCTCATTATTGTTAGTGCTAATGGTTTCACAATTAGCATAGCTTTATTTTGTGATTGATTTTTAAACAATTACTCAGTAAAATGCTTGCTGTTGTCTCTACTGTTTTTCTTTCTGGCCATATTGTACCCTAACTTTAAGGAAGACAGACTATGGATCTCTCAAAAATAGCTTAAAGTTTATGCATGAGGGCTCTTCCCTTGAATAATGGAATATGTAGATTTAAATCCTCTCAAGTTGAGGGTGACAGATATGTGGTCTCTGAGTTCTTGAGTCAGTGCTGTAGTCACTAAGTCATTAGAATAAAATGATTAGGAGGTATATCCTTTGGCTGCTACTTTTTAAGAGGGAAATCTAGTTTCCAGAAAGACAGTGGATGTTTCTTCTGAAGGGGCTGGAGTGTCCAGTTAGCTGCTGAAGTTCTAGAGGGTAGTGAGAATTCAGATATGCTTCTCCATTAAGTATTTTTTATGCAAGCTGACTCTGGTAAAGGCATTGTTTTTTCTGTATCAGGCATCAGAAGCCTCTGGTGGCTGGACTATACAGTGTAACTGGGAGTATTACAGTACTCAGTTTGGAGATATCTGAGTAGATTGTGTATTTCCTTTAGAGCCTTATTCTACATAATGAATAGTTACAAAACTGTTGAAGAGGTCACTTAAGGCTTTTGATGTATACTTGCATACGTGTACTTGCATATTTATTTAAATATAACATTATGTAAGGTTGAAAGTCAGTAGGGACTTGAATTCAGGAGTTGGAATTAGATTGTTTTTATTTGTTCTGCTGGTGGCAAAAGTTTGCACGTAAAATGTGTTTTGGTTAACTAACTTGTGTCCTTTGTTGTACTGAGTAAGCTGTACTGCTTATCTCCTCCCAGCCTTCCTGTTTAGATTATACTGCATTCTACGAACTGTATAATATTGCTGTCTCTTAACTAATTTGTAACAAATAATCCATTTATGATAGAACTGTATTAAAATATACAAGACATCTCATTTGATGTTCCTATTGCAGTCTTCTGTGTTTCTTTTTTTTTTTCTTTTTTTTTTAATTCTTCCACAGTTTCTCTTGGAAATACGATCATAAATATAAGTTTTTCTATTTTGGGCAGCCTTTTGGCTTTTAACTATTTAGCAACTGCATTCAAGAGTAAATCTTTTTTTTTTACTTTACAGAGAAAGAGTTGAAGAAGAGCACTTTATTACATACAACCTTCAGCAGTTTAGATGAAAAGAGCAGTGTTTTACAGAAGGCTCTCAGTTTAGAGTATGCTTTAAATAACCTCTCCATAGAGGATGGTGGCAGTCCACATTCCAGGAAGAAACGCTTTCTTTCCTATCCAAGATATGTAGAAGTGATGGTCACAGCTGACACCAAAATGGTTCGTCACCATGGGCAGAATTTACAGCACTATGTTCTAACATTGATGTCAATAGTAAGTAAGTTCTTAATTATTAGGAATTTTAATTATTTTTGTTCTGTTGTTTTCTTTTCTGCAACTTTCCTGTCTTCTGGTTTGAACAAATTCTGTGTAATAAAAAGAGTTTGCATAAACATAAATAAAAAAGATGGGTTAAGTTTAAGATTAGGGATCTTTTCAGTTTAATGCAGAGTAGCATGTGTAGGTGAAATGATGGGACCCATTTCCTGATTTTCTGTTACTTTAGAAGAATTCTTAAGCTTCAGGGAGTGAAAAATACACATTAATTACAGCAGACAGATGTTAAATGGCATTGTGAAAAAAAAAAAAAAAAAGCTTGGTTATAGTAATCCTAGTTTTTCAATTTTTCAAGAAACTTCAGATTCATGTGGGTCAGACTTTGAGCTGGTATCATTTATTTGTGATCTTTATGTGGTAAATTCTTTCTTGAACCAAAAGTGATTCAGAATATAGTACAGTAAGCTCTAAAATCAAAAGTTTTACCATGACATCATTTGAACCATCTGTTAGGAAAAGGCATGCTAACATATGCTATTGTAATTATTCCTAGATTTCTGTCCTTACATCTATTTAGGAAGCTTAATTTATATAAAACTGCATCTAGCTTGGGGGTAGCAAATTAAGGCACCTATCACGTAAGTATCTATAGACACATCTGCTTTTTAGATGGCTATTAACTTGACCAGATAGAGACATCTACTTTTGGATGAACAGAATAGCACTCTCATTTTACTGTGATTAATTAATTTGCTTCATAGAAGTGCCCCATGCCATTTAAGATGTTGCAGGACATCTGACGTGGCCTCAGCTGCTGCTGCCCCAAGCTGCACAAGTCTCCTGTAAAACATGTGTTGCATCTGCCAGTTGAGTATTCTGATAACCTACAGTGTGTGAAGGGACGCTGGGTAATAGGCACTTAGACAACTGGGCTGAATTCTGCTCACTCTAATATCACATGTCCAGCTGATGGCAGTACAGGCGCTGCCATCTATTACACAGATGATGTAGGCACCTAAATTTAGAACATGGAGTTTCCTTTTATTAGTTTATAAGAAAAATAATGTTTTAAGGAAGATTAGCATATGTTATTGTAAGTCTTCTGAATGGTGTGAAGATATGAAAGTTCATGTATTACCATAAAAAATCCATACCAAAAGTTGTTTTTTCTCTTACAATACAGACTCTGTTTGGAATTCCTTTTGAAACAATTGATCCCTAAGATACAATTTTATTATAATTACTTTCTTTATTAAAGAGGTATACTAAGAAACAAAGTGAAGTGGTAAAGATGTTACTTTAAAATAGAAGCTGCTTTTTACAGAAATTTACAATAAGATGAATTTGAACATTTATTATATCTTTCTCATGAGGTCTTATTGTGATTATAGGTAATGTAATTCCTGATGGGTTTTTTTTTTTTAAGATGAAAACATTATTCCTGCATCTGTAGATTTTTACTTTCAAGTACTATTCCTTACAGTGCAATATTTGTCTTTTTATTTACACAATTGTACTTCTAAGTAAATAAGATAAGCATTGTATAATTGCTATTAAAGAGAACATATATATTAACTGTTTTTAAGATCTAGTATTTAACATATACTATATGAGTGAAAGAATACCAGTTCTTTTCTAAAAAAACTTGTAATTTCTTTCTTGTGCTTTCCTATCTGTACAGTAAAACTAGGATTTTACACTTATTGCTGGCTTTGGGGTAATAGCCTTCAATAAGGCACTGCATCTTTAATGTGAGTTTTAATATCTCTGAATACCACTGTAGGAGGTAAGATCTATTGCTTGTATCTGTTGGCAGCTCTATTCCACATATATATGGAAGGTAATGCAGAAGGCAATATATGCAGAAGGTAATCTTGAAGCAAAAATTATATATGCAGAAGGTATATATATGCGGAATGTAATCTTGAAACAAAAAAATTCTTATGTTATTTCTAGTAATGTTGTGCTTTTATAAATGCAGATGTAAAAAGTATAAATTCAGATCTTATTTTTAAAAGATTTTCTTTACAGTTCAGTTAATTCCATGCACTCTCCCTTCCCCTGCCTCCATTTCCCCTACAGAATGCATATCCCAGCTCGTATCCCTTCTCCTTGAAGCATTTCAGCAATGGCTTGGAATCACAGAACAATTCTAAGTCAACTAATCCAACCCTCTCCTGACATAGATATTTGTCAAACAAATAATGTGTATGAATATACAGCCTTCAGTCACTTCTTATCCATAACAGTTATTCTTCAGTAAACTAGTAAAAAAAATGTGAAAGATAGGAAAGTAAATGACTACCAATCTTTGCTATGTAATCTGCATTAGAATTTATCAGTATGCTGGTGGGTCATTTCTTGACCCACAGCCTCTTAGTGTTTGAAACAGAACCATTTTTAGTCTCATTTGATAGCCTATAAAGGAAAGAAATGAAACTTTTAAATTTTATCCTTTCTGCCAGTATACGGATAGCTTTGATTATTAAATTTTACTGGTACTTATGTCTGGTCAAGCAACTTCTGTTATGGGAAATTGTCAGGTTGCTGACATTTTAATTGAATCTAGAATTATACTTTACTCTTGTAATATTTCTGAAACTTTTAAGGTTATTTGGTTCTGGCTTGGATTTTAAAGAAACCTAAAACTTTAAGCATATAAATCATATTAAATTTAATGAAACTTAGACATCTAGCTCCCAGAAGAAACTTTGAAACCCTGGCACATTTTTCTCATTTTTCTTTTATTTTCTTTGGGGCTTTTCTTAGCATCAACAAAGCCACCAAAGTAAATTTGCTGCTGTTTTATGAGAGGAAAATAAGAACTGAAATATACTGCTAAATATTTTTAGGGTTTTAAGTGTCTTGTCACTCATCCAACTCAACCTGAAAAGACTTAGCTCTCAGCATGCAAGTAATCTCATTTCTTTAAAACTGCATAAATGTTGGCAATGTGAGTATTCACGTTACCTTGGAAATACTTACTCATTCTGATTGAAGATAGGAGTACCTTTGCCATAGGATTTTATGAAAATCTTTATTGTATTTCAGCACAAAGTGTGGCATTATTTAATGTGAAGCAATAAATAAAACAATAAGAATACTGTAATTGCTTACCTTGCACAGTTTCTTCTTGTTCCTCCAAGTATTGTATCAGCAGAGCAGGCAGTAGGCTCTGCCTTAATAGATTTAGTAGCTGGAGGACTTAAGCTTAGACTATGTTTTAAAAGTTCAGAGCCCCAAACATGAAGGCTTGATTTTAGCAACTGAAATAATTCATTAAAACACTGGAGTTTACTGTAAAATTCAAAACCACCTGAAATTTGGTTCCATTAAACATTTTGAGGTACTGTCCTCATTTTCTGAATCAATAACCTGATTATTAACATCCTTTTGAGTATTGTACTGCTTGTATCTTTTGTTTGCTAGTAAAAAAACGACTTGGTCTGTTCTTAGTCTGCTTGCAGCAAAACCTTTGTAATCTTGCCTTTTAAAAAAGAAATCATGACATATAAAACCACCTGTGGTAGGGCTGTGATGGCCAGCTCAGATTGTGAACTTGGCTGACTGCCTAGTCATGCGAGTGCTGAAGTCAGAGCATGGGAGTGGGGCAGCCATGCATTCGAGGATTGAGCCAGCATCAGTTTAGATCATTTAACTTGTGAAACCATAAAGTGGTGTTGTATCATGGTAAAACAGTACTATTATAATATGGTGTTAAAAACTGGTCCTTTTGATTTTCATTAAGACCAAAACTTTAGTAAAGTTTTACGGCTACCATCTTTTACTGACGTATGAAATGGAAGGTAGTGAATAGTAGGTCTTAACAGGAAAAGATTTTTATAGTTAGGGTCTTGTTTATACCTTTTTTTTGCACTCATCATCAGCATTGATCATGAAGTATTTCCTATATGGGAAGACTGTGTGCACCATCATTAAAACCAGACAAATTGTTTTATCTAAATATATATGGGGTGAATTTAAAGACTGGTTTTATACTTTCTTTGCAGTTCATACTATACAATAGCTAACAGTTCATCTTTTCAGAACACGCTGAGAAAACATAGATGCATCCTGACCTTTAAGAATATTTGGCATTACTGATTTTGCCTATAGTCATCACTTAAAAATAGGTAGTAGACCTAAATAGTTTGTAGGTTAATAATTTAATTTGTATCACTAGCATCTGAAAGGCAATGAATATAGTTACATTCAAAGTTTAGAGGTGAATATATTGTTCCTTGTATCCGTTCCTTAGAACCTCAGTAGTCTATTTTTCCCCTTTCTCATTCAGATCATTGTATTAGTATTAAACCTACAGGAATGTTCAGTGCTTTTTATCTCTCATCCAGTAAAATCTAGAAGGCCAGCACAAGCCAAGAATATAGCTTATTATTTTCTTCTGTGTTTATAAAACCCCATGATCTTGTGCATTTGGCATGGTTAAAATGAAAGTGGGTATTTGTTTATGCACCAATAAATATACATAGCTGGAAACAATTATTTTCAAAGTATCATTCATATAAATTCTCTGAGCTGGCCTTCTTACTTATCTTTACATATGGGTATCTGTAGGGGTATAAAAGCCAACTATTCTTTTAATTTTGACTGTCCTTTAATTGCATCTCCAGGATGCCTACATATTAAATGTCATAATGATACTTCATTACATCTTGAGGTCCACCAACTAATATGGAGGTATTAGTGTGCCCAGGTAGCCAAGAAGGCCAATGGCATCCTGTCTTGTACAAGAAATGATGTGGCCAGCAGCACCAAGGCAGTGATTGTTTGATTGTACTCAGAACAGGTGAGGCTGCACCTTGAGTGCTGTGTCCAGTACTGGGCCCTTCTCTCCAAGGCATTGTGGTGCTGGAGCATGGCCAGAGAAAGGCAACAAGGCTGATGAAGGGTCTGGAGCACAAGTCATATGAGGAGTGGCTGAGGGAGCTGGTGGCATTTAACCTGGAAAAAATTAGGCTCCAGGGAACCTTACCACTGTGTACAACTACCTGGCAGGAGATTGTAGTTAGTTTTGTCCCCCAAGTAACAAGTGAAGGACCAGAGAAAATGGTTTCAAGCTGCACTAGGAAAGTTTAGAAAAAATTCTGTCATGGGGAGGGTTGTGAAGCATTGTAACAGGCTGCCCTGGGAAGCAGAGGAGTCACAATCCCTGGAGGTAAGTAAAAGATGTGCATATGTGGTGCTTAGGGATAGGGTTTCATAGTGGACTTGGCAGTGTTTGGTTAAACTCAATGATTTTAAAGGTCTTTTCCTACCTAAGTGATTCTATTTTGCAGTATGTAGGCAGGCACCTACTTGCCTGTCTTTACACTTCACTGCTGTTAGTATTATTTACTACTATTTTTGTCTAGGTGGTGGTTGTTGTTGCTGATTCAATGATTAGACGTGTCTCTATGACTTTCTCTTCAGTAGTTCAAGGCGTGTTCCTAAGGTGAAGTCTTAGTACTGTCCAGTCATGACAAAGGTCTTGCTTCAAACTGCCTGGGACCCATCTCATGTAATAAGAATAGGAATAAGGAGAATAAGGAGACATGTTGCCAAGCAACACTCATGTGTTTCTCTGAGCAGCTTCTAACAGCTAGAGAAGTCTGTGTAATGCTGTGTCTTGTGAAATGATCTTTTAAGGTAGTTTATTTTAGATTCTGAAAAGAAGCACACATTGACATTGTGCTGTACATGATGGCATTTGATGTGATCTGGTTATAACTGTGGAATGTATTTTCATTGAAGAGTTGTAGATGGTGATGATCACGACTGTTACCATCTTCTGAGTTTTGCAGTATTAAAGGGTTATCTTTACACCAATCTCAGTTGCAAGTTAAAGGTAAGACAGGCATTCCTGATAGGGTGTCCCCAGCTGGCAACTAAGCCCCACACAACCACTTGGTCACTCCCCCACCACCAGAATTAGGGAGAGAATTGGAAGGGTTAAAGCTAGAAACTCGTAGGTTGAGGTAAAGACAGTTTAATAGGGAAAGCAAAGAATTTATTTGGTGCTTCCTATGGGCAGGCAGGTGTTCAGCCATCTCCAGGAGAGCAGGGCCCATCACATGTAATGGTTACTGGGGAAGACAAACGCCATCACTCCAAAGGTCCCACTCTTCCTCCTCCTTCCACCAGTGCATATACTGAGCATGATATCACATGGTCTGACATGTGGCATCATGCTGTGGTCAGTTTGGGTCACCTCTCCTGGCTGTATCTCCTCCCAACCCCCCAGGCACCCCCAGTATCCTCGCCAGTGTGGCAGTACGAGAAGCAGGAAAGGCCTTGGCTCTGTGTTAGCCCTGCTCAGCAATAACAAAAACATCTCTGTATTATCAACCCTGTGGTCAGCACAAATCCAAAACATAACCCCATACCAGCTACTATGAAGACAACTGATACAAAAGGCATCTCAGCCTTTAAAAGGGATGTAGTCTTTCATTTTGCTTCCACTAAAGCACTCCACTAGGTGACATGTGGAACCTCTACTTGGTTTACTCAGGGGATAGTAGATTGAACAGGACTTGGGTGAGGGGGCAGTAGATGACCTAAAGCTTACAGGAGGAAAAAAATGGAAAGTCTGAGGCATAGCTATACTTGTGCAAGTTTGTATGAGAAGTCTTTGCTGCCATTAAGATCCACTTGTGGAAGCCAGTTTTGTACAAAAATATGCATGCAACAGAATAGGAGTAGCACCAACAGAAATAACATGGCTCTTTTGCTGAAGCAGTAACTGCTCATATATCTCATGACTTCAGACAAATTTTGGGTCTTATGAAATATATGATAGAATCAGTATGACACTGGAAAAGGTGAAGGAGAAATATCACAGATCCTTACATGCTTTCAGCACTACAGTGATACATAGGAGATTTTAGAGCCTGCAAAAGGCATACAAGCTATGAAGTGATACTGTGTTTCTTTCAGGGGATATGAATATTTGCATTTTCTTGGTACCATAGTTGTGTGTAACCGACAAGAGGAAAGAAAAAGAGATCTTGTGATACAATGTTTGGGGTGGGGGAAGGAAGGAGAAAAAGAGCTGAACAAGATATATCCTGTTGGTTTTGGATATATCACTTACTTACCTTCCAGCATCTAGGTGTACTTGCATGTTTATGAGCACCTTTTCTAAATAGGGCATTTTGCCTCTATTCACAGTCACACTTTCATTGACAGCTGCAACAGGGTTGTCAAGAGAAACTAAACTTTGTGACCAAGTTGCTTCCAGTAAACTGGCAGCCACAGCTGTCTGACTTAATTTTTCAGAATTCCATGAAAATAAAAGCTGTGGTCCTTCCACTAAAGTGTAACAAGTCTAATTTTTTTTTTTCGTTCTTTGTTGTTGTATTCTGGTGCAGAGGCTGGTTTTAAGAGTTTGAAAAATCTTTTGAAACTAATTTCACTTTATCTTGGCTATTACCTCCTACTTCTCTGAAGCCTGTATTTAGATCACTGTAAAGTAAGTAGATCTGGAAATTGTAAAGAAATGGTGTATTCTATTAAATTCCTATCCCATTTCATCATCCTTTTTCATGAATGCCTCCAATAAGAGATGACTGAGAGTGGTATCCTTGGAATAGAGGAGCAGGAAGTACTTACCTCAAATATTTTTTTTTTTTGCTAAAAATAAGAATCTTCTATTCCAGATCTTTGATCGTTTCCTGTATCATTATATCATTTCAAGTCTCAGTGGATTATTTTAGTCTGTGTAGTTCTTTAGGTAAATCTTCAAGTTTGATTTGTGGTTATCAGTTTTCAGGATTTTTCTCTTCACATGTGTTCAACCATGCTGAGAATGTATACTGAACTTTGCTGGTAAGGGCATCTTGTTATCAGCATACAGTCTTGCTCTTTGATCTTTTGAAAGCAGTGGTAATAACAAAATGTTTGGAGGTCATGAAAGTGCTCATGAGGTAAAGGATACATAGTTTGACTCAAACATAGGATTAATGACAGCAGTATTATTTTACATTTAGCATGAACTTACTTTCTCTCGTAATTGAAACAGGTATGTTTCAGATTTTGTCAGGAACTGCAGACCTCTGGCATCTACTTGACATTATTTCAGTCCTCAGCTATTCTCCAGAGAGATAAACAGTACATAATTCAGATGGTGAATAGATATAGTGTTGAGAGTCCTGCAACAGATTTTCTTCAGGCATGCAATGAGATATTTTTGTCTCATATACTTACTCAGTGTAATGCATCTCCTCTGAGGTATGAGTAACTAGTTTTGTGTTTTGAAGATACACTCTTGCTCAAATATTTTAAATGGACATTGGGTGAACAGGCAGGAAAGAGGACTCCTGTCTCTGTGTTTTGTGTTGGTTTCTTTGCCTCCTCTATGTTTCCAGATTTTATTAGCAGGATAACCTTGACAAAAAGCACTTGCACAGCAGTAAAATATTTTTTTCAAGGTACTATTAATGTGGAACATTATAATGAGGGAACATCCATCAACTACAGTATAAGTACTACTATGACCATGAACAAGAACTTCTAAGTTTTAATTACAAGAAGGCTTCAGTCTTAACTCCTTGCCTGGATCATTCTAATCACACAAGAGCAGAAATTATCTCTACTATAGCAGAGACATTTGGTAAACTTAAGGCTAATTTTGCACTGAAGGTTGAAAGTCACAATTTAGGCATTGAGGCATTATTTGGTAATAGCTGAACCTAGTTAACTCTCCCAGTCAGTTCGCAATCCCTTTGCCTATTCTACCTGATATATATAGCCTTAGAGTTCTGGGCAAATCATGTACTTTTTTTTGTTGATTGTGTCACTATCTCAGATGACCTGAATGCTCTTTACTTGACAGCCAGCGAAACGCATCTGGTTCCTGAGTTTCAGAGCTTTCCTTTCCAAAACCAGACATTAACTAGACTGATTTACAAGTTAATTAAGAGATGTTTCTGACTAATCTAATATCATTCTGTAATGGAGTAACTGCATCAGGGGCAAAGAAAGAGCTCTGCCTGTTCGTCTGTGAAGCCTTTGATACAGCCCCCAACTACAATCTGGCCAATATTGGAAATGTATGGATTTGATGCATGGACTGTTAGATGGATAAGGAATTGACTGGATAGCTGGTCCAAAGAGTTATCATCAATGGCTCAATGTCCAAACAGAAACTAGTAATGAGTGATGTCCCTCAAGGGTCCGTATTGGAACTAACACTTTTTAATATCTTCATTAATGACACAGACAGTGTAACTGTGTGCACTCTCAGCAAATTTTCAGGTGACAAGTTCAGCAATTCAGTTGAATTGCATGAGGGAAGGGATGCTTTCCAGAGTGACCTTGAGAGGCTTGAGGAGTGGGCCTGTGTGAATCTCATGAAGGTCTACAAGGCCAAGTGCAACAGCCATGTCCATTGAAAGCAGTCTGTGTTAATCCTACACACGTGTAATCTTCTTGTATAGGTTTAGGCTGTAACAAATTCTCAGCTGTAAGTGCCTCTTATATCAGCTTAAATGGTATTAGAATCAATCCTTGGAACAAGTGTCTTCCAATCCTTGGAATAAGCCAAAGATCCTCACAGATCTCATTTCAGATTCCTCTCTGACATGATTTTTGAATGCCGTATGAACCCATATTCTGTTTCTTCTTTGCTGAAGAGAAATAAAACTTGAAAGAGCTGGGCTGGAATTAATCTGCCTTAGCCTCATACATCTGAAAATTAAACATCTTGTCTCTTTCCATAGTAAAGGGACGAAGAAATGAAATAGCTGCTCTTCATGTCTTGCATGAAAATATATGTTTAAATACATATCACTGGATAGTCATGTTTACAGAACAGTTCATTCCTTCTCCTTCTCAATTGACCATTGATGGAATTTAGTCCCTGTTAGTTACGTGAGTTGAGATGGATGTGATAATTGTATTATTGTAAGACAGCAGTTCCTACAGGAACATACTTTGATTGTGGGGAGGATAAATATCCAGAAATACCCTTGCTAAGTTTGTCAAAGTGGATCTCAAAGTATGAGAACATATTATGAGCTTGATTGTGGTAAAGTAATTTTGGTATTAGAAAAATGGTAGTTTATTCCACTGAAGTTCTGCCTAAATTGTGCTTGAGCATTTGAGATACCTTTTGTAAAGGCTTCTGAGTTTGTCCATGCCCAGTGGATTCAGCACTTCAGTGGGTATTTGAGAGGTGTTCCTTATTCGCACCTAAGAATAGGTGGTTAGTAACCAAGAAAGGAGTCCATATGGAAAGAAGCAAACAGTAGCTGTACTGCTCTGAAATGTGTTTTCCACATGGGTTCTGAAGCTCTCTGGCTCCTCTTCTACTCTTATTGAATCTTCTACTTCCAGCTTGTTTGTCAACAAGGAATGAAGGACAGTGATGCACATTGTGTTCTCTCCAGTTCAGAGGAAGGTGGGGCATGAGTTGGGAGCCAGTGCTCTGTCAGTTCTAAGTTTTAGCTGTATTACTTGACCTCAGGTAAATTGAATTTATACACTGCAAGGCTGTGGTTTCAGAAGCAATTTGAGTCAGTTCAAGTGGCTTCAAATACTTCTGAAAGAAGTTCTTCTTCCCCTTTCCCTCTGTCAGTGCTTGTGTTGGAGACTGCACAAGAAATGAGAGCATATTGACCAGAATAACTTGATTTAAAAAAACCCAAAAATTTGCAGCTGTATCAGTTCCTTGATCACTTTTGTAGCCTTGCAGCCTTAGCACAAGCTTGAAGGGAGAAAAGGCAGTACTTCCGTGTTTGGTGGCAACTCTTGTTTATATAATGCTGTCATTCGACTACTGCTTTTTATTTACTGAATTCACATGGATGAGATATCTGAAGCTGTTACTTGGAGTGCATAAATTTTTTATACTGTTTTTATGAAAAGTAACTTTCAAAGTAGTTCATTTTGGTGTATGGATTTGACTAATGATTTTTACTGTTGTCTGCAAGAGTATGTATGAAAATACCTGTATTTATGGGTATATAAATACAAATTTTATGAATGCGGAAAGATACCTTTGTATAGGTCATGCTTCAACAGTTTTACAATTCAGTCCAGCTTCCATTAAAAGCAAGATAAAAACTTATTTGTTCAAAGTTGCTTTTTAAGAGTCTCTAATATTTCAGGTTTTGATTCTACAAATAATCCATATAAAGCAGCTTATGCCTCACAGTTACAGTGACAGTACTTTTCTCCTTTCTTTGATATTTTATCAATAAACTGTATAATAAGTGTACTTTTTACATTAGCATTTCAACATGTTGTCTGTCTATTTGGAAAGGAATATAGAATTGAAGCTATTTGGGTATTAAAAACTGAGAAACTTTTTTTTGTCACCATGTCCTTGGGTAGAAGGTGCAGTTGGATGCATAAGATACCTGTTGTGTAGCGGCTTAGTTTGCTTTGGTCATTTGTTTGTTTCATTAAAAGAGATAGTTTACCAGGTGAGTTTAATACTTTAATCTTCTTTTTTTCTCTTTAGGTTGCAGCAATCTATAAAGACTCAACTATTGGAAATCTTATAAATATAGTTATTGTCAAATTAATTGTAATTCACAATGAACAGGTAAGAAAAATAAATATTTAAAAGATTTCATTCTTATATAAGAAACAAAATGCATGAGCTTACATTGTAATTACAAAGTTTAATTTTTTTTAGTTTAAATATAAAATATTTTCTTAAACTACATAATTTTGTTTTAAGATAGGAAACAATATGTCAAATGCAAGGTTAACTTCAGGTCTGTATTTAATGCCTCTATTTTCCTGTCTCTGTATTAGCAAGTCCAGTTGACCTACACTGACATAAATCAAATAGTATATGAAAACTTATGGCAGAACAACCTGAAGTGTGGTTATGCTCATGGAAACATGGCAGGAAAATGGCAGTTTTTATAGAGGGTTTTGATGGAAAGCTTTCAGCCCTAACAGCTGTAATATTTTAAGATTGTAAGAAGTACTTGCTTTTCAAATACATGGATTTCATATTTATTTATCATAAATGTCTTGTCACTATATTTTTCCAATATTAAACACATGGTAAATGCTCACATACATTGTTTAGAATAATGGGTTCTTATGACTGATGACTTGTAGCTGAATTCAGATCTGACTCTTCAAACAAATCAGCTGAGGGAACTCTTATGTGGAGTTCTGCTGACTTTCTTTCCATGCACATGTCATTACTTTGCGGATTAGCAGCACAAATGACAATGCAGTAAGTGCGAGTGCATGAATATTAAAGCCCTTATTTGATGTTTTTGGCATTTCTTGCTTAGGAAGGACCAGCTATCACTTTTAATGCAGCTACCACTCTGCATAATTTTTGCTTATGGCAGCAAGCACAAAACACTTTGGATGATACTCACCCTTCTCATCATGATACTGCTGTTCTCATCACTAGGTACAGTATCTAAAATAGCCACAGTTACCCAGCTAGGTGAGAAAAATGCTTCAGTTTTGTTTTTACATATAATCTTTTAGCCATTCCACTGACATTGTTCATAGATAAGTGAATAACATATCTTGCCCTTCCAAAACAATTCAATATGTGAGCAATTACTCTGACATTGCTGTATTGATAGATAAGCATCTGATGATCTTTCCATTAAAGATGATAGAAATTAATGAGACCTGAAAGTGTTACAAGGAAATTAAATCTCTAGCTTTGGTACATACATGTGATGGGAGTGTTATAAGAGTCAGCTGAAGGATGCAGTGAGAGACAGCTCCTGATAGCCCTGATGTAATAAGAACTAGGAAAAGCTTAAAATGGAAAGCATGTAAATATTAGTATGTTTTCTCCCCGTTCACCAGTCATCTCAGTGAGGGTTCTGATGTTCATTCATTGGAATAGTCTCTTTTTCACTCTTCTTTTTCACCAGTTTTTCCTCCAGTAAAGTTTCAAGTATACTGCAATTTGCATGTTTTTAAGCATCATTTCATACTTGATCTACCTTCTGCGTTGTAGAGAAAGAATGTAATAAATTCTTATTCTTTGCATGCTAGATAAAAAGCCATACTGTGGGCTTAGTCTAGTGAATTTAAATTACTTCTTTGACTAGAATACAAATTGTTTAAATGGCCTGTAACATTAAAAATTGAGAATCAGATTTGCAATTGCTGTAACTAGTATAGCAACAGTGAAATATTTTTCAAATATCCTTTTATATGCTGTAATGATTTGAAATAAATATTTTCTTTCAAGGGAAGATATCTGCAGAGCTAGAGAGAAGTGCGATACTCTTGGTGAGTTACTCTTTTTTCATCAGTACGATTTTATATATATGAGAATATCAGTGTGAATATTGTGTTAGCAATAAGTCAGAAAAGAGATGCAAAATTCAAGCCACACAGACAAAAATAATGGTTTCACATTTTTTGTTGCTGTTCTCTCCTGGCATGTACTTTGGTGCCAGGTTGTTGTTCGTTTTGCGTAAATTTGCTGCCTACTTGAGGCACAACTTTTGGCTTGAGTGCCACAGCATTCACTGTAGTACATGGCAATATGTGAAAATTCATTCTCTTAAGCTTTTATATAAGGATTCGATTTTGCAGGTTTAGCAGAGCTGGGTACAATGTGCGACCCACTACGCAGTTGTTCTATAAGTGAAGAAAATGGATTGAGTGCTGCTTTTACTATAGCACATGAGCTGGGACATGTGTAAGTACCTATTTCTTGGCAGGTAATTTTTTTGTTTTTAAATTTCCTTTAAAATACGAACAATTTTCAGTAGTGGGCTTTGCATTTCCAAAAGGATGGAGTCTGATTCAGCCTTTTAGAAGAGTCATTATTTTTGCCCCTTGCAGTGAGCCTGGTAAAGAAATTGTGAATTTTATAATTTGGTTGATATCCTGAATTCTAGGAAAAACTGTCCAAAGAAATGAATTCTGTCCTTTTGCCATATGAACTGGTTGGAACACTGGGACATACCCTAGATAGTACAACATAGTCCTGTTAACGCTAAGTGTATTCTAGCTCTGTTAGGAATTTGCCTTTAAGAAAAGACAATTGTTAATATAACACAGAAATATTCTTCCTTGTGTTTGATCCTTTCAGAATTCAGTAGAGTAACACAAAGAGAAATACTTTACACTGAAAAATAAGAGGAGATGACAGCATTTTATTTTATGAAGCATACCTCATCAGTGATGGCAAAAAGGTGCTATACTCTAGTTCCATGAGCATGCCTCAGTGTAGGTAACGACGATGTTACAGAGCTCAGTAGCTAGCTTGTTCATTTTCTTGTGCCTGCAAGTCTACTTAGACACATGCTATTTGTCTTGGTACTGGAACTGAGATAGTAACATAAGATGATGTGTTAATTGCATTAAGTAGGATATTGATGTGCTCTGCAGTTTTTGTTTCTGAATAGTAAGAGTTATGATGTGAGTATCGGGGTTACATGTTGTGGACAGACCAGCCATGGCCTGTATATTCAGTTGAGGAGATGGCTTGGTCCTTTAAAGTGGCATACTCCTAAAACACTGGAATTTTTCTGGTAAGCTAAAAAATTATGTTACTTGTAAAATTCTTCCTGTACCCACCACTATATAAGTAGGAGCATTTGGATAAGGGGATAATTATGTAAGGCATTTTAAAGATGCCTATCTCCAAAAGGTCAGGTAGCTGTATTGAGTCCCATTAAATTTGAAGGCATTTTCAAACTCAAAACTCAAGCTTTTACTGCTACAGCAAAGAGAGTTTCATTTAATTATTGCAGAATTTGTTTTGCTTTTTAGGTTTAATGTGCCTCATGATGATAGTTTTAAATGTAAAGAAGCTGGAATTAAACACCAATATCATGTGATGGCTCCAACTTTAAATTATCATACAAGTCCGTGGACCTGGTCAAAATGCAGTCAAAAATATATCACTGAATTTCTTGAGTAAGTATCAATATAATGCTATGGTTTGGAGTGGAGTTTTTGGTTTGGTTTTTCCCCCCCTTACCAATTCCATTTATTTCTGAAAAGTATTTTAAAAGTATTGCTTAAATATAGGTTTTGCATTGTTCTTTGGTTTAACCACTGACTTGCAGGGCCTCAAAAATACACGTATTTAACTTTTTCAGTGAATTATGAGCATTAAAGTTGCACTGAACATGTAAAGCTTAGAAGATTTTTTTTAATGTACTAGTATTTTTTATTGAAAATACCTTTAGGATTATTTTAGTAGGTTAGAATAGGCACCCTTTATTTTCTAAAGTTTTTATGTTAAAAATAAGTGATGGGTATAATTTAGATAGTACCATTTTTTTCCCTTTTTAAAAGAAATGAGAAAAAAACCCACTTATTTTTGTTTGGTGGATCTAAATGCAAAATACAAAAAAGGAAAATCAAGTGACCTGGTACATTTCATTGTTCATTAATTCAATTAAAGTTATTATACAGGCAAGTAGGCATGCAAACCCATAACTCCACTGAAATATGCATATGTAGGTGTTGTGTGAATAGTGAGAAGGTTCCCTGTCGCCCTGGTTATCAAGAGTTTTCTAAAGCCTTCTGAGTTTACATTCTTGTAGAGAACTTTCTCACACAACTTTCTGTAAATAACCTATTGTTTTGCATTCTTTCATAGAGGCGGAGAAATTTGATGTACAGGTAGTTTGTCCAGTGTCGTTGGAGAGGTGGCACGTTCACCCTCCAATCCACTGGCATCTTTTGAGAACTATAAAAGATTGGAGTCAGAAAAAATAAATTAGTCTCTTCATCGTGACCAAGGCTGTGGTGCGTCGTTTTTGCTTGTGTCATTTGGTGACAGTTCCCAATGAGTTGAGTGATTTATTCACATTTTTTCCTGTTTTACAACAGTACTGGTTATGGTGAATGCCTCTTAGACAAACCTAGTGGAGGAACATATGATCTCTCCTCTCAGCTGCCTGGATCAATGTATGATGTCAACAAGCAGTGTGAGCTTACATTTGGTATTGGGTCACAAGTATGCCCTTACCTGGTGAGTGAAAACCAGACAAAGTCATGCTTTAATCTAGACTAAAATATTACTGAGAATTACTGGTTTCAGAATAATTTTATGCTGAAATAAGTAAAATTTCAGGTTATATTTTTTTGAAATGGAAGAGTTCATTAAACAGCATTGCAATTTCACATGTGAGAAAGCTATGGCAATATAAAGTAGGTTGCATTAATTTTGATTTCCATATCTGTGAATGTGATAATTCCTTTAAAATATCTAAAGCTGCATAAACGAATGTTTCCTGCAACAACTTCAAGGGATTTATTTTAGCACTTCCTGCAAATGTTTTCACATTATAGGTCATAACTTACATTGCCAGGTCTTGCTTCTCTGCTTCTTTTAATGCTTCTTAGAAACTTATAACTTAAAAATAAACTATCTCAAACATTTTTTCTGAATGTTTGTTCGAAATTGTAGATTCCCTCTACTTTGTCAGAGTAAAAAAATATTTTCATGCCTGACCGAGTGTATATTTTGCATACAAAACTGAGATGTGGAAAGAAAACTTGATCAGATTAGTACTGAAACTTAAATTATATTTTGAAAACTTATTGTGGCCATTGCAATGTAAACACAACTATGACACTTTATTCACTGCTGATGAGATTTCATGTAGAGTTAGATTTTGGAACAGCTTGTAAAATTCCTCTACCAGCATTGTATGTCTTGTTGGAGCTGTTTAAAGAAGAGCGTTTAAACTGAGATTCAGACTGAATTAAGTGGAGCTTTTTGGTGAGGTATAATGTTGTTTAAAACAAGTCAGTCTTTATGAGAATATTAAAGGAAAGGAAAAGGAGGCTTCAAACACTTGCTCATGGTGTTACTGAAGACTGCTTTGTAAATTTTTTAATCCATAAGAGTTATTTGTCTGTTAAGAGTGTTTTAGCAATTTAAAAATGAGGCTTTCAGCTTGATTTTCTAGACAGTACATTTAATTCATGTTAAATTCACTGGGGGGTTATATGGAAACTGTGGTGTGTAGTATGAACTGTAACCTCTTATATATTTTAAAATAAAATTTTCTACTGAAGTAGAAAATGAAGTTATCTTTTGATCTGATGGGATCAATTTCAGATATTCCACATTCCTGCTTGGCCTTAAGCAAAATCTATTTTGGTTTTGTGGGGCTTTTTCTATTAAAAGTGGTAGTACAACAGCAAAGACTAAGCTGCACAGTGTGAGAAAATAAAAATAATCACAACTAATGTCTAAAATGGTATTGCAGGTGCAACAAAAGTAATCTAGTTTTCTTTTTAGAAACAATGCAAACGCTTATGGTGCACAAGCACAGAAGGTGTTCACAAGGGTTGTCGTACTCAACACATGCCTTTGGCTGATGGGACAGTTTGTGGTGTAGGAATGGTAAGCCTTGTTTTATTTCTCAGTACTTGCAATTTTGGATATAGGTAAGAAAGATCAGTGCTTGCTGTGTGGCAGTACTGTGCCTATAGACTACTGATGGTGTGAAAATTTCTACCTGACTTTACATGCAGTTTCTTTTAGTTCTGTAATCTTGTGACATAAAGTTTGTCTGTTCAGAGTAATTATTAAAGTTTACAGATGCCACATTGCTTAAAAATAGGTGAAAGAAGTCAGGGGAAAGTTGACATCTTTCCTTCTGTTTGAAACGTTCAGCTCAAGCGTAATAAGTTGTTTTTTTCCTGATCGGTAGTGTCCAAAGTAGAATTAGCTTAAATATGAAATCCTTAAAGTGTTTCCCCCAGTTCATCTTGTTGAGGCTGTTTATTGAACCAGAACAGATTAAATATGAGTCACTAAGGTACAGGTGTATGCTTTTTTGGAAAGAGGGAGTCTTTGAATTAGCGTCTGGTCTCAGTAGTTGTTTGTATCTGCACTCTATCTGTTTCAGAGAAGATATGAAAGCATGTGTCAATAGCTCTTCAGGAAGTGCCTTAAGCACACCTAACTTGCTTTCATTTTCTGTCTTTCATATTATAACATAATTCAGGATACTTGGGTCTGTTCAGCTCCTGAAACAGGAGCTTTCTTCTCATTTATACCCCAATGTGTAAGACTACCTGACTGCTTGAAGTACAGATTGAATGCTTCGACACATTAAAAAAAAAGAAGTGGAAACTGCGTTTCCTGTATTTTGCTCATTGGTTTATTTGGTAAGGTGCTTTTGGGTGATAACGGTGCCACTCACTGCTTCTTCATTTGCAAGTCTTTGAATGCTGATCCTGATCTGTAAAATTGGACAATATAGCCTTTCTTGGGTTGTCCAAAAGGGTCGTGAATATCTAATTAGTAGATATAGTCAAGGCACTTACAGAACCTCCATAGATACAGAAGCAATGGCGGAGGTTATTGTATCCAGTTTCCAGTGAAGATTTGAGGCTTTTAGTTTTGGATTTGTATGTAGTTTGGGAAGTGAACAAAATTAAGGTGCTTAAGTTCTTTACTGGTCTAGTATTTGTCTTCTTCATGTCTCACTTCACCACCAGCAAACAGAAGTGTATTCTTACTTGTGAGGGTATAGTGAGAATAAATATTTTTGAGATTTTACATGGTCAGGTATAACAGTGATTATCTTAAGTGTGTGTGGTTTATTAGGTTGAGCTGCTTTTATATAGTAGTGTGCTTTGGCAGCTTCAGGGGGCAAGGTGGGAGCAATGTTAATTTTTTAAAAAATAATTTTATATGTTCAAAAATTATTAAAACCTCTAATTTAATTACTTTGTATAATAGGCAACTACATTTCACTCAGTTTTTTCTAAATTTCCCCCAATAACTTCTAATCTTAAAAGATTCTGTTTGGTAAGACAATATTAATGAGGAATTTGAAAATAGTGTCTTAATGGATAACAAATGTAGTGGGTAAAGTGTCTCAAATGGCTTCTTTCTGTTTTGCAAGATTAGAAGAAGTTACTTGAAGGCTGTAGTGGAAGCTTTGCTTGATTATAGCCTATGCAGGCCATTGGTGTTACAATGTTTAACCCATTTTTCAGTCACTCATCAGAAAGGAAGTTCATCTTTTATGTAAACTTCACTTGTAGTCTTCAGTTAAATTGACTCTAATTTGCCAACATCAGAGGATTGCTTTTATATAGGAATACAAAAACCTTTTTTAAGTAATTAGCGCAGTGGAACCATCTTTCTCTAGGAAGTAAAGAGCTAATTACAGTCATTACCTCTGAAAAATATAAGAAAGAACAGCAATTAATTAATCTGACAAATTGTTATCTGTTCCTGACTAAGGGACAGCTCTTATCAAGCTCACACTGCAAGTTGCTGCTGATGTTAATGGGCATAAGACATGGTGACTATTAATTGTAATTAATATTTTCCAGGAAGCTAAATTGCTTTATATTTGGCATTTGCGACATTATTGCTGCAATGAATACAGAAAAGATCCATTTAAGGCATTTGGTTTTTTAGTATCAACTTTTTAAGCTCAGATTTCAAACATCTTGTGTTGTATTAATGGATCTTGCTCTATGGGCTGCTCTAGCAGTTGGATTTAGTGAAGCATATCTGAGTTAAAAAAAGCCCACCTCCAAAGAAGAAAAAATGTTGAAAACAACTATCTTCCAGGAGTGGCATTCTCAGAACAAGTCTTTATTGCTATGAAAATAACAGCAAAAATACCCAATAAAGTGTGAGTGGCTTATTACTATTTTTTTGAGGCACTCCAAATGGTTGCCCTCTGATCCTTCCTGGATTCCTGAGGAATATAGAAATATGCCTGTATTCTCTTGATTCCTTGAGCATTGGAATGGAGAGGTAGGAGGTAGCTATATGATTCTGACCCAAACATTTCAGTGTCCTGAGGATATCCCAGTGTTCTACATAATGGCAGTTTGCTACTTAAACGTTGAAAGAAACCAACTGTCACTGAAGTTTGGAAAAATCATTTTAACAGCAAGAAGGAAATCGCATGATACAAGTAACAGTTGGATTGGAAAGCACGTGCCTTTTTATGTTTTAAAGACATGTTAATTAATTCTATTCACTGTAGATATGTAATGTATATTGAGCTAGCATCTAAAAATATTCAGAACAGCTACTGGGTAAATTAAGATTTCATCTTTTATGCCTTTTTGGCATAAAAGACAGGGATACAGGAACAAATGAGAATGGGGATGCAGAGCAACAAAGAATTGCTTTGAAAAGTAAAAGAAATATCCATCTAATTCTGAAGTATGTTTGCTGTTTTTCACTGGTAGGTAGTACCCATTTATTGATTACTATTAAGAATTGCTACATAACTTGACTATCTCATGAAGGTAATACATGAAGATATTGAATCTGAAAGAATAAATCATTTTATGTGTATATATGTAAAGTAAGTATAAAAAAATCAGATGGATTTTATCAGAGTTAGGAATTGGGGAATATGTTCACCATCTGGAAAGCAGCAGCAGATTTTTTGAACTGTAAGAACAGAGTAAAGTATAGGCTCAAACCATAAATTTTTTCTGTAAACTGTGATTTCTGTGAAATATTTTTCTGTGAGCTATAATTTCAGAAAAATTAGAAGTTTCAAGGGAGAAATAAAGTATGCAGATTTTTTGCAATAAAAAATTGAAAGCATTGAAAAAATTCAAATAATGTGGGTTTTGTACATTTTTTGTCATTTGAGTAATAAATGTAGACTCGTCTGAGAATCCATGCCACAGTGATAAAGACCTGAGATGCTGTGGTGACACCTTCAGTCTGACGTCTTTCCAAGCTCCATTTCTTCTGCCTTGTATTCTCACTTTATTAACTGTTCTGTTTTAGCTCCTTTTATGTGCCTTAGGGTCTCACTTCTCATCTTGGTGGGCTGTGTGGGAAGTGCTTGATTTCAGAGGAGCTCTAGTCCTGTTCTGCATGCATCTACCACTCTCCTTGATTCAGTCAAAGCTGAGCATAGCCTGTCAAGTAACACTTTAATAATTTCTTTCAAGGTTGCTTTCCTGGAAATTTAGAAAGTTCAGTAAGCGATAAATTGGAAGCTCTCAAAATCAATTTACCAAGTCATAGGTTAATCCATAGGAAAGACCCCAAGTGCCTATTATAAGGACATTATTAATAAAAACAAATTTGGGTACCCGTAGGTTTATTGATTCCAAATTTGAAGCATTTCTAGGTTTTTTGACAGAAAACCAACTGTTGATCTTGACTGGAGCAGCCTTGCCACTTGCTGCAATCAGTATGTCTGGAATTTTGTGTGATACCCACTTTATATGATGCATATGCTATATTTGCCATAAAAAATGCAGAAAAAATTGTTAGCAATCATATTTAGTTTATGAAAGCTCTTTGTATCATACTATTCTCAGTGAAGCAATGATTCAAGTGAACACAGAGGGACATCTGGAACATGTCCGGTGCTGGAGTTTTCTACCGTGACTTCATCATGTTGCTTCTGTAGAAATGCAGCGGAATAATAGCTGAGACAAGTTTGTTGAATAAGCTATTAAAATCCCAGATATAAGCATATGCTTTGCATTTTTATGGATCAAAATTGTACTGTTGTGGCTATAAAATTTCATTTAAAAACTCTTTTCTTGAAATCTCCCTTCAAGTTATTGTAAATGTTTTTCTGGACAGATAGAAAACCTAAATGCTAGGTCACTGTCTATAATAGAATGCAGTATTCATTTTGTGAAGGATGATTTAGACTCTTCAGTCTATAGTGTAAAAAATTATTTCCTAAGATGCTAAGGACAGTTCTTGGAAAGGAAAGTTCTTAATGTTCCTCATTTAGCTTATGGATGGACTATGTAGAAAGTCTGTCTTTGATTGCTAGGGATTTTATGTTAGGTACTAGAAGACTTGGATATAAAGGTACCTGAAAGTCATGTTGAAAAAAATTAATACAAACTAACAGTAAGCACTCCAGTGAGAATTCTTATGCCATGAAATAATGGTGGCCTTTTGATTTTAGGTTGAAGCATTCGTTTTAGTGTTAAGTGATGATCTGGCCAATTGACTGGATCATTTACACAGTTCTGTGCCAAGATCTAGCTTTTGTTCTACATTTGCTTTGGGTTTGAGAATCAACTGGAATTATCTTATTCTTAGGGGAAGCCATTCAGAGCTTAAAAGATACTGCCTATATGCAAGAGTTGGTGTGACAAGGAATTATTCAGGCAGGCAATTTTATCATCAAGTTTGATTAGGAACTTAGGCAGAAGCCTGAAAAGAGAACCTGTTTCTGTGGCAAATTCCTATTTTGAGAAGAAAATGTTTGATAGCATGTGAACATAAGTATTCATATAACAAAAGCATACACCTATAAGGAAAAAAAAATATCTAGGACTTATTTTAGGCAATGATAAAACCACTGAACAAGATTTTAATTTTGTGCCAGTCAGCTATATTCAGAAAGATTGCACACAGTTTTTGTGTGTTCAGTGAAATTTGTTTCTTGATAGTTTCTACAATAAATTTGTTATAACTCTTAAGAAATTCTATGTAACATTTAAATTAATTTTTTAAAGTACGAGGTTTAATACTTGTTTTATTACTTAATCTTTTGTGTATCAGAGGTTATTTAATTGTTTTATATGCCAGAGACTTTATTTGTCAAAATTCTTCTAGAGTTTAAGGTGATTTGATGCTGTTTTGTCTTGCAGAGAGGCAAAGCCTAAGCTTCAGAAATAACAAGCAATTGATTTGTATATTGAAACCTGCTCTAATGACTGATCCATGCACTATATTTCCTGCAGGGAAAGATGGAATGAGCCACTCCCTGTCAATACAACTAGCAGAATCCCTCCTGACAACAAACCTAATTAATGGACAATCTAATCCTGAGTCTGCAAACAGGCATCTAAAATAAAGAATTCTCTCTATTATGTACGAGCACTGACCCCATGTATTCAGTCCTGGCCAGTGTCTTGTCTCCAGATGAGGGTACCCTTTGATGCCTCAGAAGGTGTTTGAAGTCAAGGACAAATTGACACGTTTCCCACATAGAAGTCAGCAGGATATGTAGTGCTGAAATTATAGTGTCTTATAAATATTCTATTTTAGTATGTAAAGTATTCCACTATGTTGTGATCAAATACACTACTTGGGATTTTCTAAAGGATACAAGTGAATTAGAATTCCAACTGTTGTAAGTCATCAGTAGGATTAGTCCTGGTAGTACCTGCAGATTCTTTGGAAAAAGTCACACATGCACCCATCATCAGATTCTCATTTAGATTATTAGTCATGTACTTCTTGAATAATCACTGAAGTGGACACATTTGCAGTCAGGAACAGGGATAGTAAATACTTAGAAGCATGAGATTGATGCTTCTGAGGAAAAAAGGATAATTACTTTCTATAAATAATAAAAGTGTACAATTACAGTGTGGTGAAGTCTCATAATGACATGACTACAACAAAATAGTCTTGCAGTCTTTGTCTTCTTAATAATGTAAATCCCAGCAGATGAAATGAAAATTCCTTCTTTATGTAATTTTTTAGTGGAAATAGGTAGTTCTTTCCCAAGAATAAGATCTAAAGTAACATAATAGGCATTGCAATCTAGTATTTTGCTCTAAGAATTATTATTTCTTTAGTATTCATTTTTAAAATTTAACTATTAATTCCATTTTAATGGTAGTAGCTTTGTTAAATGACTAGTAAATGTAAAAATTTCATACAATATTAAAAATTAAAGTATTTTACACTTTTTTTTATAGGTGTGAAAGTCCAAATTCAAGAATGAATTTATAGCATCATCTTGCTTTACATAATCAAGGTCTTAAATGCTTGTCTGCTTTTCCTAAACAATCCCACTAGATAGTTAGTTTTTGAGATGTTTGAAACACCCTGATTTTCTTGGTGGTTTCTTATAAATTTTCACATTTTGTATTAGCATGAATTAAAAATTAAATTGAAAAATATTGTACATTAAAGGCAGTTCTAAACCTATTTTTTGAACTTCATGCATGAAAATGTATCAGGAATTCAAGATCTTTTAGAGATACTTGGATGAAGTGACAAGACAGATAAGTATTCAATATCCAGTAGATTTCCTAGCTATCAAAGAACTCTGGATAGCATTTTTTAAAACGTGACTACTGCGTAAGTTATCTCAAAGGAAATGGAACATTTTAGAAAATATCCAGATCCAGATAAGAGAAGTGAGTGCTTAAATTTTGTTCTTTTTGTGCCTAAAATATGCAGTGACCTCTTGCTTGAATTATAAATTTTATTTTATTTGTCAACTGTGCAGCACTGCCGCCGTGGAATTTGTGTGAGCAGAGAAATGGAGCTGCGCCCTGTAGATGGAGAATGGGGACCATGGGGACCCTATAGCTCGTGTTCAAGAACTTGTGGAGGTGGAATCAAGAGCACCACCAGGCTGTGTAATCGACCAGAGTATGGCTTTTTATCGTGTTTCACATTTTTTATTATGTTTTAATGTGTCTTACATTTACATTACGAAGATATTAAAAAATGATGGATTGGATCAAAATAAAATAGAAGTGGGCCGTGCAAATCAGTTTGAATCACCAATAAAAAGTGCTTCTTTCAGCCACGTTTTTGGAAAGAGATACATTTACAGACTCTAATATGCAGAGGATGTTTAGATTACTCATGTCTTTCAACAATATTATCCATTCTTGCGGATGTTTCTAAAAAATTAGTTTGGCAGGGACTTTTTTTCTAGGTTTACTCTAACTGTTGAGGTTTCTTTAAACACTAGATGTTTTCTTTGCAGTAAGAACTGTAAAAATAAACACATGTATTCCCTATTAATCTCTTCAGTGAAACACTTCACTTGCTTTGATTGAAGGCTTTCCCACACTATCGCCACCAGTAACAGTCCGCAAGGAGCACTGCTATAACAGAGGCATTTAAAACTTCCCTTTATAACTAGAAAATTACATTGACTGAATAATTCCATGTGGGTTTTGTTCTCTGTAATAAAAGTCAAGGAGAACTTTACCCTTAACTTGTCCAGAAGCAGAACCACAGCTGGTGCCTGAGTAGTTTCAGGGTTTTTCTAGGAAGCCATGTCAGCTTGATATTATCAGTAGGATAAATGAACTTCAATCAAATGGCCCAGGTTATTTTATTTTCTCTAATGAGTAAAAGGAAGTAGACTAGATTGCCATTAGATAATGCCTCTTTCAGTCTGTAGTGATTGATAGTATCAATATGCGGTTGATTTATTCTTTTCTTCTTCCCCAAGAACATACTAATGATTAGTTATTTTGTATCAGGGTTTATAACTGTTAAAATGTATTTTAGACTTTACAGTAAATGGGGTATTTTCCACAATTTCCCTTTTTTATTCTTTTGATCCCCAAAGTGAAACCAGTATTAGGAGTACAGAAAAGACTGTGCCAGCTGCTAAATGTCTTCTTTCTTTTTCACTCTGTAAAGTAATAATTTCAAATTACTGAGGGAGGTGCTGCATGTGTAGAAATATAACTGTAATCTCAGCTAAATTGATAAAAGCATTAAAATTATTAATGCTTTTACCCAGACTAAATAGTTGTAGATTTAAGAGAAGTAAAAATAATAATGCTTTAATAAATATCCATAGCGAGATTACCACCTCAACAATAGTATTTTACAAGCATTGGGTTTATTTTGGGTATAATTGAATGCACAGTAGAAGCTGAGTGTGTGTAAGTCAGTTACACAGCTGGCAGAATGCTGTGTGAGATTTTCCTCTTTAGATTAGTGGCTGAGGCCACTTTCCTTGGAAAACAGCAATTTTAGAAAATGAGTGGGTTTTAAATTTACCTTTTTTTTAGGCCAAGAAATGAAGGAAAGTACTGTGTTGGTCGCAGGATGAAATTTCGGTCATGCAATACTGATTCATGTCCAAAAGGCAAAAAAGATTTTCGGGAGCAACAGTGCTCTGAATTTGATGGCAAACACTTTAATATCAATGGTCTTACCTCTGCTGTTCGATGGCTTCCAAAATACAGTGGTAGTAAGTAATTACACATCTTTTCAATTAACACAATGAAAATATTACTTTATTTAAAGTTTTAAAACAGACAAGAAACCTCTTGGATTTTCTTTCCAGTTTCTATGAAAGATCGCTGTAAACTTTTTTGCCGAGTTTCTGGAACAACTACCTACTATCAGCTGAAGGACAGAGTTGCTGATGGTACTCCCTGTGGAGCAGGAACCAATGACCTTTGTGTTCAAGGCTTATGCAGGGTATTTAAATCTAAACTTATTAATTATTAAAATCAATTTTAACAGATGGTAAAGTAGATATTAAATATTAATCCAAGTAAACATTACTAAAAATATGATATTCTGAGTTCACTTATGCTAATTTTACTACCTATCAAATTAAAGATCTGGAAATGAAAGCAATTAAGAACATACAGTTGAATCTGAAGACCCACAGTCTTGCCTCATTAAGCCTCACATGTGAAAGAGTTAATACTGTTCAAGTGAGCAGTGAGAAACTGATCCAAAATTAGCGTAAAGGGAGGAAAGAAGCATGCTGTGTGATTATTAGCATTGCATGTCTGCTACCAAAAAAGTAAATCGTAGATAATCCAAGTATATAGATTATGTAATTATTACTTTACTGTAAAATCAGGAGGAACTGACCCTTAAATCAATTCAACCCTCTTTGCTTCATAGCAGCTATGGCATTGCCACAAGATTTTGTTGGGAGAAGCAAGGTGCTATATTTTAACAATTCAAGACTTTTTTGTCAAGCCTTGTTGAGGTTTTGCTGATTGCAGTAAAACTGAGTAAATTCAGAATGAGGAGAAAATATAGCTTATTATATGGTTGAATAAAGAGGAAATGCCAGAAAATTGTCCTGTTTATCATAGTTCAAAAAAACCTGGAAGTTTAAGTAAAGATACATAAACAAAAATTGTGCTTATGTTAGTTAAACCAGCACAGTCTACATGTACTCCTTTGCTTCTTTTCAGTAATGACAGGCTTTAAATGAATTGATGACCATGTATATATACATACTGCTTTTATACTTCCAAGACTTTTAATGTGAATATAAATTAAAATTTATAAATTATGTTGATTTTTAATACAAAATTTTCATGTACTGTTATGTATTCTTATGCAGTTCTTGGCATATGGAGTGTATTGGGATTGCACCATTCTATTTTGTCCTTACAGTGCAGAATCCAAAACCATTGATGGATTTTAATGAATTGGCAAGGAAGACTAGATATATACAGTGAACAACAATATTTTGGGGTAGTGGGAAGTTTACTTATTTTCATTGTTTTCCATTGGGCTGAGTGACACTGGGCCTTTTTATATTTATTATTTTTTGTAGCAAGCAGGCTGTGATCACGTTTTGAATTCGAAGGCAAGGAGAGACAAATGTGGAATCTGTGGTGGTGATAATTCTTCATGTAAGACACTTGCAGGTACTTTCAACAGTGCTCATTATGGTATGTTTGTTTTGCCTTTTTTTTAATCTTAACGCACACTTCACTAGGCTTAGAAATTATTCTTTACATTTAAGGAAGCAGGATTTCATGTTCTTTAGTGCCTCTATCAACAAAAATATTTTTGATTTTCAGTCACATTCCCTGCCAAGGATGCAGAGGCAAACACTACGACATACTATCTCATTAAGTGAAAAAAAAAAATCAATCTCCTCTAAGGTCAAAGCCAAAAATAAAAGAAATTATGAAGGCAAAAGTACTTTAAAAGGATGACTGCTTCCTGCTTTGTACATTGCATTTTCTGGTCTGAAACATTGCAGCTGAAGAACATATTCCAAAGTCTCATTTTGGTTGTGTAAAGAGATAGAAAGAAGTTTGTGTTATGAGCAGCTGATGAGATTCCTTTTCTCCTAGAGTGAAAAATACAGCCTAGAAATGTGACCCTTCTCCTTCCAGAGAACAGGGGTAACAATATTTATGTTTTTTCCTCCTCATTGACAGGTAGTGAATGAGAAAGTTCAGAATAACCCTGGTATTTCTTATTTATTTGATTTTGTTTCTCTACAAGAGCTACTGATAGTTCTTCTTTATGTAGTCTTTGTGAAGTATGGAGTGACTACTGTATGTGTGTAGCAGTGCAGTTAAGTAGTTAGAGCATAGAACAGAAGTCTCCAGGTTAATATCAGCCTAGAGGCTCCTTCATGCCACTTCACTGGATGAAAGAGACCACAGGTGAAGTGAAAATGATACCTGGAGAGCTGCCAAATAGGATCTTCATAGAACAAAGAGATTGCTGCTGAAGAGGAAAGTATGCCAAGTATCCTGTTGGATTTTCTTTTCCCCTGGCAGAAGGCACACACCCACTGAAAATTACCAAAAAATTTATACAACTACCATACAAATACATGTATTTTTTCTTGTGTCTGTCCTAAGAAGTTGCTTATAGATAGTACATGAATTTTGTCACACACACATCTGTTACAAGTCAAGTGACCATGATATGAAACTGCCATTATGCAAATAGGGTCAAGACTGTCACTCTGATTTAATGACTTGCTATTGTTGCAGATTTATTTGCTTCAAATTGAAGTTGGAGGGGAAAAAAGCTCCCATGTTTTGGGATGAGGAAAACCTTGAGTTATTATTTGTTTTTCTAATTAGTGGAATGTTTTAAATTATGTTCAAATTATTGAATTATAGCATATAAGAGATAATACTGAGTTATACCAATGAACAGTATGCTGAACATTTGGGATTATCACAGGGTGAGCTCAGGTAGGAATACAGCCATGCAAACAATAAATTGTACTTAACTTATCACTAAAACTCTCATGTCCAGGGGAGGTCTAAGACATTCCTAGGCTAATGACTGAAGGTATTGTCTGAGGAAATACAATTTTCAAAAAAATTCTGAATTAGGATCACAAGCTAAGTATGGTGATGTGCACTTGATCTTTTTCTTTTAACTCCATTTGGTTCCCTTTCAAACCAAAATGAGCCATTTTACTAATGCAGAATTTGGAATTGATAATAGCAGCCTGTGGAGTGTGCTTATAGTCATGCAGTTACGATGTTGTCAGTAACTGTGTAAACAGTAGTAAAGAAATAATCAAAAATTCATTACAGCAGAATACAAATTTACTTGGCTTCCATTTTAGGAGATGGTACACATTATTACTATGTTGGCTATTATTATTGCATCAAATTAGAGTATCTGAGGCTTTCCTGGACAATGGTCATTCTCATTGTCCTAGTATGTGATTTATTCTCATTGTGTATCCTTGGCAACATACTATGCAGTTTTGTTTATAGTTTCCTCCTGTATTTTTTCTTCTTTCATTCTATTACCACAAGGTCTTCAGTCTATGAGATGAGGGGCTTTTTTAACTGTGTTTTGGTTTTCTTCCCAGTATGTTGAAAGATTGACCAAACTGTGTATTTATCCAGAGCATGCATCTTGTCAATTTGCAATTGCAGTGCTGCCCCCAGCTGGTAAATGTGATGGACCTGTAATTAGATTAAATCTTCATTTAAATGCATGGCATAGTTTTAATAGATTAAAAGCACTTGGAAGTTAATGAATTACTAAATTTGTCATGGCTTAACCCCAGCTGGAACCACACAGCCAGTCACTCACTACCTCCCAGTGGGATGGGAGAGAGAACTGGAAGAATAAAAGTGAGAAAATTCAGATGGTTCAGATAAAGACAGTTTAATAGATAAAGCAAAAGCCATGCACACAAGCAAATGAAGAATTGGTTCACCACTTCCCATGGGCAGGCAGGTGTCCAGCCAGGAAGGCATGGCTCTGTCATGCAAAACAGTGAATTGGGAAGATAAATGCCATCACTCTGAACATTACCCCCTTCCTTCTTCCCCCAGTTTTGGCCCAGCATGGCCCAGCATGATGCCATATGGTCTGGGATATCCCTGTGGTCAGCTGGAGTCCACCTGTATGCCTTCACAACTCCTTGTGCACCCCCAGCCTCCTCGCTGATGGAGTGGGGTGAGAGGCAGAAAAGGCCTTGACTCTCTGTAAGCTGTGCTCAGCAATAGCCAGAACATCCCTGAATTATCAACATTTTCCAGCACAAATTCAAAACACAGCCTCTACCAGCTACTGTGAAGAAAATTAATTCTATCCCAGTCAAATCCAGTACAAAATGAAAAGGATATTGCTGTTTAAATTTTTATCCACAGAGGTGCATCAACTAAAGCCACAGTAATATTGTCAAACACAGTGAAATAAGTGGGAAAAGTTATCAAAATTTTTATTAATACTTCAGATTACATGTTTGTATTTATTATTTGCTTGCAATGTTTGCTGTACTCAGTTTTTCTCAGCCATAAGTATTTGAATTTGTGGTTAGCACCTGTGAGAAATATGTTTGGATTTTTTAACTTAGGTTTATGTGCAGGGCGAGTTTTTTAAAAAATACATCTTGATGCACTTTATTTTGTTACCTGGTGGCAAGGCTACCATAATATTACTTGGAGATATTACAATAAATGATGATTCATTTGTGAAGCATTTGTATTTTGAAGAGAGTGCACTCAATATTTTAAGCAGAAGGTGGATCAAGCATGGCTAGTTTAACATCTGTATCTACCTACCCATATGGCCCGCAACACTGCAATATTTTAGTATTTAAGACTCATTCTTTAGCATGCTGTCTTGAAATACCCTTGGAGAGAAAACCTATTTCAATCACGTAAACAGGGAATGGAGATATTTCATGTTAAGCAACTTACCCAGATTTCTGTAAAAGTTTAAATTTTGAGTAGTCACAGTGTTTAATGAGTCCCTCTTGATATACTTGACTGCTTTCTAGAGTAGTTCTGCTCTCTAGGGATTTTTCTGAATAGATTGAGCTCATGTTAGTGGTAAAGAATTGAATTCATATATCGGAACACAGAACCTAACACTTCCTAACACATGAAGGCATTCAGTATTGGTTGTCTCTGGTGCACTGTAGGGTTTTGTGAATGAAAATGTATTTTCATATTTACTAATACTTGACTATTTTTGTATATAATTAATTTGCAGGTTACAATGTTGTAGTAAATATTCCAAAAGGAGCAACAAACATTGATATTCAACAGCACAGCTACTCAGGGAAACCAGAAGATGACAACTACCTTGGTAAAAGCCTTCTGTGTACAACATTGATGGATAGGTTTTGTGCTTTTGACAGAGATCTTCTCTGGATGTATATTATGAGAAATCTGATAAAGACATCTAATTATTTTGTATATTCATTGGCCTGAGTCTCTCTATAGATACTAGTTTTCAGAAAACAAGTATCTAAATCAGTGAGATGCTAAGGTTTCTAGTTCTTAGATGAGTGTGTTAATTCATCAGAGAATAAGAGTTATAGCACCTTGCATCATTTTGACAATTTTTTACTTTGCTGTCACAATGTTAATTGGAATGCCACAAGTGAGCTGAGGAATAATGCTGGTGTTTGTTGTTTTAAATCTTGGAAGCATTTACTTTGTTTATGAACAAAACAGTCTGACCATCAGCAAACTTACCAGTTGTCTCATATTTTTCTTTTTCTATTATGTCTGGGTCATAAAGAGTATAAAGGTCGTGACATGCTGATAGATTTGCAGGTGTGTGTGGGCAACAAAGAATTCATAAGTACATCCTACCAGAAATCTTGGTTGTTCTATTTCATAGTAGTTACATTGTATCTGAAGTGTCTGAGAAAATATTGAAGCATATTTACCTCCTGTCTCTTCTTCCATTGTCATCCTAGCCAATAAACTTCAGAATTCTCAAAATGTTTTCCTTGTAACCTGCTGCCCAGAAACAACCCTTGCCCCTGACATTAGCTTCCATTTCAAATGTAGTAATGCCCGAATATCATCTTGTGCTACAATTTTTGCCTTATTTTAAAAATGTTTAACTTGTCATAAATCTTTATTATTGCAAATAGGTCATTGTATTAAATTACTATCACAAATGCTTAGTATTTTATTTTTCTTTTCAAGTTTACTTTTAAAACCCAGTTCACTAGAAGTAGCTGTAGTAAATACAAGGATGTGGACTGTAGAATAGGGCAGAAATACCAATAATTATTGTTTCCTTATGCAGTAGCAGAACCTAGCTAAATTTAAAAGTTAGGACTGCAGTCAGCAACTCAGCAGAACAAATATTATTTAAGTACTATAATGCAGAGAAAATCCATGGCTTAGAAAATCCATGACCACTGCTCAGGTGATGATTAGGGTTGAATTCATTAATTTGAAAAGTTTGATGCAACTTTTTACATTGACTAAAATAAATCTATGTGTTGGTGAGATTTTATTGATAGAACCTTTTAACTAAATAGATTTCCAATATTTTATTTCACTTACAGCTTTATCAGATGCCCATGGAAATTTTATCTTGAATGGAAATTTTGTTGTAAGCATGTCAAAAAGAGAAATCAATATACAAGGAGCCATTTTCGAGTACAGTGGTTCAAACAATACAATAGAACGAATTAACAGCACTGATAAAGTTGAAGAAGAACTAACCTTACAGGTGCATGTTTACTTTTCTCAGAAGTTTGAAAATTTCCTATATGATCATTATGTTCATAATTTTATGTTCAAATTCACTGTAAAACAGCTATCATTTTATCTCAATCAAGGTTTTGTGTGTAGGGAATTTATACAACCCTGATGTGCGTTATTCATTCAATGTCCCAGTCGAAGATGGAAGTGATCTGTTTACATGGAATCCTTATGGACCCTGGCAAGACTGCAGCAGGATGTGCCAAGGTATTGTGCAGTATTTTTTTCACCAGAACCAAAGACCTGATGGGATTTTAGGAAAGGATTCATCTTAAGTTCTCTGACTTTTCACCATTACTTGTAAGGAAGAGACTTGTTACCCTCAGTAAACTTTAAGTTCACAGAGCCTTTAAGGACAGAATAGCTTCTGATTTTTGTTTTTGCTATTTTTTGTACTTATTTGTCTTTAATTGTACTTATGCAGTACAATTCTATATTCAAACCTACATTTGGAGACATAGGAGCAACCTTTTATTAAAAAAGGTTGGATCAAATCTCATATGAAATGTGTATATATAAAAGTGTATGTACACAGACAAATACTCTTATTAGTGGGTGCTAAAAAAGCCTGAAAATATGTGATGGTGAGTTTCTTCTGGTTGAATACATGCTCATGTGCTAGAGAAGCTGAACAGCTGTCAACTGTGGTATTTCTCCCAGAACTCCAGATCTTTTAGGTACCCTGTGTTCAAATTTTCTGCTTCTTTAAGGGAAAGATCACAACATCTAAGTTAACATGGTGGTTTAGGAAATATGTTAATTAGCAGGACATACATGATGCATTTGGAATACTTAGCCTGATGAGTAAAAGGACTGTTGCACTTTTGGAGTTCTCTGGAAGTTGATATCCTGTGAGACCACTGTAGGACAGCTGGGAGGTGGAGAAGGTGACTGGGAAAGGTTTTTCACCACCTGAAATGTAGTGAGCTGCACAAAGCAGCATGTTTGTGCAGAATCTGCTGTATGCACCAATCTTAATGGGGTATTTCAGTTCCTAAATGATGACTGGCAGTCTTTCTTATTTTAGCCCTTTATTTACTTCTTCTGATGCTTTTTCAAGGTATTCGAAGAAGAAGAATGACATGTATACGTAAAAGTGATCGTGTGATGGTATCTGATCAAAGATGTGAACTTATACCCACTGTACCAAGTGTCTTTGAGGAGTGTAATACAGAGTGTGAATTAAGGTAAAAATGGTTCCTAACTGATTTATTGTTTGATTTATTATTAACTGAGTTATTGTGTCTAATATGGTTTTATTGATTGACATTGAAACAAGGTAATTCAGATTGCTTTACCCTCTGTCCCTCCATCTCTCTCTACCTTCCTCATCCTTCCCATCTCTCCGTTTCCTTAAATCTGTTGGTGTAATGGCTTTATACATGATATTTATACCTTCAACTCCACACAGAACTAGAGTGCTTTTCTAATTTTTATTGGTAAAGTACAAAATCACTTGCTAGAATTGTGAATCTGTTCTATATATTCTGGCACAAAAACTTGTATTGCTGCATGAAATACGTTTTCCTCCAGAATTCTACCCACAACTGGAAATAATTTGAAACAGACTGGTGTTTTTGCACTCCAAGATAGCCCACACTGAAATATGTAGAGGATGAAGAGTTAGAATTATAGCTTGCATTTTTCAAAGTCACTCAGGAGATTAAGACAAGAGATCCTTTAAATTAAAAAAAGTTCTTTTAAGCCTATGAGCTAAATTCTCTTATAAATTGCTTTGAAAATCCAGTCATGAGATAGAGTTTACTGTTTTATTTGTTCCCTAAAATGCATATCTATATTTACATTATAATTTTTGGTACATTCTCCGAGTACTTTAATTACCATGGTCATATTTTTAAAAATGCAGTTAGCTTTCTACAATGGTTTGTCATTTTAGGTGGCACAGTGTTGGCAAAAGTGACTGTACATCGAAGTGTGGCCCAGGACATCGATCTGTTGAGATCCACTGCATGAAATACTCTATTGCAAGAGGACTCAGTGCTCCAGTGGATGATAAGTACTGTGCTGATCAGCAGAAACCACCAGCCAGAGAACCTTGCCATGGTGACTGTATGTTAAGAAGTTGGCACTACACAGAGTGGTCAGAGGTACAGATTTAAAACTTTATAATTGTACTATTATAGTTCTGGTTAGCATTCATACAAAATTTTTAATTCTCTATATTTTTTTACTTTAACAACTAAAAGGAAACAATTTTTGACAAATACAGATATGTAGAATCAGCTAATACCAGCCTTTATATTTCAGCAACTTCCTTGTGTTTTTATAAGAATGGGTAGCTTGTTTGCAGCTTGGTTTTGGATATCAGCAGTGAACATCTGGTAATTAAAGGTGTATATTTTATTTATTTAATAATTTAGTTCTGTACAATTTTGGTTTTGTTCTTTGGTAGAGCTTTATCTTGGAACTATTATACAAAGTGCTGAATTTATCTCAAATGAACATATTAGCATTCTGTGGATTAAATGGAGGACACTTCTGTCTGGCACAATCATTAATATCTTTTACCTTTAAGACTGATAATGTATTTTGGCCTGGTTTTATTTTATTATTTCCTGTTTCATAACTATGCACCACAGTGTTCCAGGAGCTGTGCAAGAGGTGTCAGAAGCAGAGAAGCTTTTTGTATGAACAACTTGGGACGTCATCTTCCTGACAGAGAATGCCAGGAAATTCCAAGAGTTGTAACACAGAGTTGCAATGAATTCTTATGTCCAAGCTGGTCGGTTACTGACTGGAGTGAGGTAATGAAACCTTTGAAAACTTAAAGTACATTTGGTCCTGGTCATCAATATTAAAATACGCTGCATTAATTGTTTAGGGGTTTTATTTTATTTTGGGCCACATGGTTGTGAAAGTTCTTAAGTCCTATGATTTGTCTGATACACATCACACATCTACGACTGGCATGACAACTTCTGTAAAGCACTCCTAGAATTTATTTTCTTCTTAATATTGTTACATTAAAATGAGGTAGTGAAAATACGTAAAATAAATGTATTTGCAGTAATTTGCATACCTTCCTTTTTTATGAAGCAATGACAACTATACAGCTAACTATTTAACATAATTATATTAATCTGATTATAGGCTAGATGGATATAAACAAATTGTAGACAGTTTAAACGTTTTTCCAGTGACAGCTGTAATATATGCACTATTATTGTATTGGAAATAAATGATCTTCACATAGTTTTCATACTTTGGAGCTTTAGAATCTTAATGGTAATTTCTTTGTATTAACATTTGAGCTGAACTTAAGAGGAAATGAAAAGTTTATTAAAAAATAGGGTTTTTTTGACTACTTACATTCATGGAATATTTTTGTTATTTATGTGACTTTTAAAACCAAACAAGTTGCTAAAAGGAATTGAAGCCTTAATGCAGATTCATGTCTCTGCAAACTGATATTTATAATAATTTTACAGTGTCCTGTGACATGTGGCAAAGGAATGAAGCATCGTCAAGTCTGGTGCCAACTTAATGATGAACAACTGAGAGATGATTTCTGTAACCCAAATGACAGACCAGAGTCAATAACACCGTGTGAACTTCATGAATGTGCATCTTGGCAAGTAGGGCCTTGGGGATCAGTGAGTACATAAGGATTACTGGCTTCTTGTTTTATAGTTCAGGCTATGAGCAATCACAAAACAATACTTTTTAAACATTTTAGTTGAATCTTAAGCAGTTGTTTTAGTTGAATTGAGTCACATGTTTGTTTGCAGGGTCTTATTGGCTATCTAACTTGTAATTTAGGAACACCCATATGCAAGTTAAATGCCTAAAATAGTAATAGATCCTGAGCCTTAATATCAAAGATATTTTGCACATCACCAGAATAATGAAAATGAGGGTACCAAACTGTTCAGATGAATGAGACAGGTAAAAGACCAAATATTTACAGGTAAGTGGGCATATTCAAGAGGTAGGTTCAATTAATGTAGATATCTTCAATCTACAATATACTTCAATCAATCATAGAAATGTATATGCTAATAATAGAGGGGAAAAGGACTTAAAATTTTATTGTTGCATTTTGTTTTTAACTTCAGTGATGTAAGATCTGCTATCTCTTTATGTGAAAGTGCTGTTGAAAAATATGTTCCTGTGTGACACTCATCTAATGTAAACTAGAGTGGATTTAAAATGCTAGAGAAAAGTGAATTAATTTGTGAAGGAAACTTTTGTCAGTAAATAGATGAGAATGAATTAAAAACATAAGGTACTCAACTTCACGTGGCTTTTATAAGATCAGGTTACTCAAACCAATAGAAGATTATTCAGTGTTTCTTGGATGTTAGTGGGAAATCATAACCAAATAGCAGCTGATCTTTATCTTATTACGTACAACCCGTTATTAAAATACAGAATAAATATACCTTTGAAAATTAAGTATATTTTTAATTTAGATATTTCTTTTACTTTTTTACCTTAGAGATAACCACACTGTTTATACATATAATGTATATGTATAATATAATGTAATATATTATAATAATGTAATCTTGTGATCACAAGACTATGACTTTCCATTCCTACAAGCTATATGCAGAAGTTAAATTAAAGTTTAATTCAGACCCATGATAGAATTCTTAGGAATCAAAACCAGTTTTCTGAAATAGCTTGCACAAGTAATTTACCAATCTATGTCACTGGAGCAGAACTTTTCATTGCAGTTGTTCCACTGTACCACCTGGTGATAGCTATTCACAACCAGGTTTTTTACAGGTACTTGTGCTTGAACTACAACATTTATAGGGATAGGATTTGTGTCATAATATTTTCAGCCAACTAATGTTTTAGGTGCCGTCTTTGGGTGCACTCTGGTCAAACTCTGTAGAGAAGGGCTTCTCTCTCTAGAGAAGGACATTTAACAGCTGCAGTTAGTGATTCTTTTGAAGCTACTTCTTACTTCTTCCTTTCCCCTCCTCTACTTTCTCTTCACCAATTTTTATTGCAGAGCATGATGTTATAGAGCATGGATTGTCCCTTTGATCAGGTCAGCTGTTCTGGCAGTGTTCCTTCCCAGTCTCCTGCCCAACCTCCAGCCTACTCACTGCAGGGGATAGAAAAGGGGAAAGAGAGAAATCCTTTGTCCTGCATAAGCACTCTTCATTGGTGTGCTATGGGACACTGGTTAAGTATCTGATAGTCTGCCACAAAGGAAGTTAACACCATCTCTGTAGTCATTCCTATTCATTCTAGAAAGAGTTTTGAAGTAGAAAATGTAATTAAAAATGAACTTTGATTACAAATAGCGCTATTTCAAGTGTATGAAACTGCTGCCTTCAACAGTGCACTGTAACATGTGGACGCGGATACCAGGTGCGCGCAGTCAAATGTGTTACTGGAACGTACCGCATTATTCTGAATGACGACAGGGACTGCAATGCTGCCACTCGTCCTAGAGACAGTCAAGTAAGTTAAATTACACCTCTCTACTTCTCTGTCAAAAGTGTCTGAACACAACTCTTTCCTACTGACTTTATGTGGGAACTCAGAGGACATCATTCTAAAATGAGAACAAAATACTGAAACTCTATGCTTTTCTTCACAAACATCAAATTTTACCTAGGGAATTAAGTAAAAGAAGGGTCATTTTAAGACATGTTTGAAAGTTGGTATGTGATGTTGATAAAGTATATGACTCCAAAGGCCTGTGGTTATTTGGCAGTAGGGGTAGCTCCAACATGTAGAATATTGTAAGGACACTGCCTGGCATCCTGCTTAATAAATAATACCAACTGGCTTCTTTAATAAGCTTCTAAATATAAAATCCAATTAATTGGCGTAGTTTATTTCTGCTTAGATGTGCAAACACTGGGTTTGATTATCCTTTGCATTTTTAATTGTAGTACCTGTTTGGCTACTGACTGAAACTGGGCAAATTTATATTCTCAGTATCTGAAGGTATAAAGGGCAGGATAGCACAGCCACCGTCTTTGCTTGGTCCTTCTGTGCTGCCTGTGGCTCTGAAGCAGGAAACTGCAATGTCTATGCTCCTTCTCTCCAACAAGTTGGCCAAAACTGTTCTTTCTCAACGTGCCAATATTATTGGTTATAGCTAATGCAGTTTTAAGATCGAATGAAATTTCTTTGACACTCCATTTAAAATGAAACAAAGCAATTCAATTAAAGGTCTTTGAATAATTCCAGGGAAAACGTAAAAGATGGTATTTGCATGTTAATTAATGCTAACCTTTGGTTTGCATTTGGCTCTTCCAAAATGTATATTTCAAAATATTCTTTTTTCCTCACCCCCACAGGAATGTGAATTGCCCTCTTGTCCAGAAAATACAAAATTATGGACTACTTCACTTCCTCTAGTTCATGTGGGGAAGGTGACCCAATGGAGATATGGATCATGGACCCCAGTATGTAATATAGCAGTCACACCTTGCAGGGCAGCTGTCTACTCATTCACACATTTTTCCATGAAGCTTTCATTATGATATTTTTCAGACTGAAATCTGCTTGGGATAGATTAAAAAGGAGTTGTAATATTTTCTTAAGAAACTGTTTCTTAAGGAGCAGATAGACATTTCCAGCAAACTGTGTGCTTCAAATTCAACCAGGAAAAATAACAGGAAAAAAAGCAGAATTCTAGGAACTGAGGTTCTGTGTGAAATAGTTTTTGTAAGATTGACAGTGCACTAGGAAGTGTTTTTTTAAATGTAATTGATCCGTTTCTAAGTATTTGGAACATCTTTGATTTTAAAATATTTTTTAAATCTTTTATGTGAGTAGTAAACAGTTGGAGTCTTTAAAGATCTAATTTGACTTTTTTTTGTAAAATAAGCATTAGTAAAACAGTTCCTACATAAATTTTCTTCAATGCAAGGTTTTTATTTTGATAATGTTGAAAATTAGTTTTACTTGATAGCAGTGAGAAAATTTAAAATTATCTATGAAATGTGGATGTGTCTGTTAATCCCTTGAGATATTTAACAAAGCATACAATGCAGTTATATTTTTGCACAGCTATTTTAACTAAATAGCAGTAAAGGGTGCATAAACTGAGGCTACTTAGCAGTTCTTCATTAAGTCCACCTTGAACTTCTCAGCTATAAAGGCATCAGAAGGGGCTCAATGAAATCTGCTAATACAAATGGCAAATGGATTGTTAATATCCGTTTTTATTTTAACAGCTCCTGTAAATATTGCATTCCTGCGTAACAACTAAAGTGTTCTGGAAGTTTCTGATGTTTCTGTCACTACTTGCAAATGTGTAATTATTCCATGTTATAGTTTAAATGCTCTTTATATACACTGAAATGCTTCATGAGAATTAAGGCCACGCAATTCAGTTCCAGGCCAACAGAAACTATGTTAGTATTTTAGATGCTTGCATGATCTTGTTTTAGTCTCCTAAAGTGTGATGACTTTGAATTTTTCACTGACAGTGCTCTGCATCCTGTGGGAAAGGTGACCGTGCTCGCTATGTGAGTTGTAGAGATGCTCATGGAGAGATAGCAGATGAATCTTTGTGTGCCCATTTACCACGACCAGCTGAAATTTCAAGCTGCTTTAGCCCATGTGGAGAGTGGAAAGTTGGAAATTGGTCCCCTGTAAGTATTAATTGTAACAATTTTTTAATGTGTGTGTTTAGATTATTGGCTAAGTCTCTGTTTAGAAATAGAGAGTTCATTTTTTTTTTTTTTGCAAGTGATTGAAATTGCGTCCCTTGAAAAAGTTCTTGTTCTTGTCGAAAGTAAATAGAAATGTATTTGATTATTAATCATCAATGTTCTGTGACAAACCCTGTGTTAATCTTTCGGTCAGTGCACAGTTACGTGTGACAGTGGAATAGTAACAAGACAAGTCATCTGTGTCAATTATCATCAGCAAATCAATGAGAATTACTGTGATCCTGAAGGCCGACCTCCTAAGGAACAAGAATGTAACATGCCACCCTGTCCACCAGTTTATCATCATGTTCCAAAAATATATGACCATCCAAGCCATTTTCCAGAAATAGGTTACGTCCCAATACACCCTCCACAAGACAATTTAAACCAGTGGAACCGTCCTTCTGTGGGAGGATATCAATGGAGAACTGGACCCTGGGGAGCAGTAAGAAATTTTTTTAGAATATATTAATTTGTTCTGTCTCATGTGTATTAACATTTCTAGAAAAGTTATTGCAGTACAGATTTGGTCAAAAAGAGAAGCACATTCATTTTTAAAAGTATTGTTATTCTTGTTCTTACTGTTATTCAGAATATATTAAATTCATGATTTCAAATATAAAATACTTCTACATAGTAATCATTTTTATTTGAAGATTTCAGTTTTGAAAGTTAAGGTTTATAACCAAGCTGTTTTAACCAACATATTTTACATTTCTTTGATCATGCAATGGCAAAATGTGTGTTTACCTGTTTTGGTAGTGCTCTAGTACTTGTGCAGGTGGATTTCACCGCCGAGTCGTAGTATGTCAAGATGAGGAAGGAAGAAGTGCCAGTAACTGTGATGAGGCAACAAAACCTTTAGAGTCGAGACACTGTGATTCTGGACCCTGCCCACAGTGGAACTTTGGGAACTGGGGAGAAGTAAGAGCATTTCACTTACAAAGGGGAACATTGCTACATAAGCTTAGAAGTAGAAACATAATTATGTGATTGTGAGTGGAACTGAACACCTTGTTTTTACTTATTTAATAGTTTAAAATTTAAAAAGAATGAGTTTCAACCTGTTTATCTAAACTTTATTCTTTGATCAAATCCAGAACTGTAGTGGAAATATGAGTAATATAAATATACATCCAAAAGAAGTAAGTATGATATAAGGCTAAGGATATGCAACGTCAACAAATCATATAGTTGTTGTACAACATGTATCTTGAGACACAGAAAATCATATTCTGTTACAAAAAGCTGGATTGTATGCAGAAAAATCACAGTGCAATGGCTAGTCTAAGAAAAAAAATAAGTATAGAAACTGTAGAGAAATTTTATTCCATGTAATTTCATAGGTACTAACAATAGTACCTGCAAGTAGTAGTGGCTACAGGGTTGTAGTTACAAATTAGAAGTATGGAGATAGGATCATGCATCTAAAAGTTGTGCCTGGTTAGAACATTTTGATGACACATATGGTGTTATTGGATATGTTATTCTCCATGCTGTGTGATGTCATATCTTGACCACACATTCCTGCTCAAATGCTACAGAAGGAGTTAAAGCTTTTTTTTTTTTTTTTTGCATTTATTCTAATCTAACCTCTTGTGATTCTTTCCCACTTTTCTTACTTTTGCAAATCAGTTACTGGAATTGAAAAAAGAAGAAAAATTGTTTGAGTGACTTTCTTGGTTTACTTTATTTTCTCCTTGTTTTGGCCAGACTTAGCCATTCAGTTCTTAAGATCAGTCTAAATGTCATATTTTTTTCTGTCCACAGCCATAGACTTGGGATATAGTTCATGCAGATGATACAGTTTTTTTCTAATTTAGAATCCTTGAGAATACAGTAAAAATATTTGAACTATTATAGATTGGCTTTAAGAGCTCATTAGGAATGAGAACTGGTATTGAAGTATTACAGGCTAACTGAAACCCAGGAAACACATCCTACAAGTATTTTACACTCAGTCTGTATAAACTGGACTATGTAAAAGTGTGCCAAGTATCTGAGTTTTCTGCCACTGTCTGCCAGGGAAACTACTTTTAAGACAAATTTCCATCTTTTCCTCGTATTAGAGAAAGACATACATGCACATTTATTCTCACAATTACTTCTCCTTAATGGAGTGTCTGTAACTGAGACTTTCTGCCGAAAATCTTGATAAACCATAAAAATGTAGTTTGGTAAAGGTTTTGGTGAGAGAATTACATAAGATTAGACTTTAAGTCCTTATGCTTGAATAGAATGTCGAGGGAATATGGAAATAAATGTATTTCCATAATAATATGGTGTACTGATTATTGCTATATATTTTGGTTTGATGGTATGTGATGATCTGTTAATAAAATTATTGCATATAAAATTCTGTGTTTCAGTGTACTCAGACTTGTGGAGATGGAATAAAGACAAGACTGGTGATTTGCCAGCTTCCCACCGGCCAAATGTTGGGTGATCAAAACTGTGAAATTCTAGACAAGCCACCTAACATGGCACAATGTAATGTGCATTCTTGCCCTGGTGATGTTTCTTGGCATCGGGGACCGTGGAAATCGGTACGATAGCATTCAATAATATTTTTTGCTTTCTTGTTCTTTCTGTTACTCTATTTTCCACTGTCTTTTAAGAGATTTTATGTCATTTTTTTATTTGATAACAGTGAAATAATAATGCATGTAGAATATAGTCAGTGTAGTTTTATACAGAAATTGTTCTTGAAGTCATAGAATTAAATGAGAAGCAGCCATTTCCTTCAGTGGGAATAGCATCATGGTCTGTAAAACATGATAAGGGAGTATTTTGAAAATTACCAGAAATCATCATAACTATAACAGTACCTAATAGGACTTCCATTTGGAAGGGTTACAATTTGATATGTGTTTAAATTTACAAGTTTATGCTGTAAATTATGCTGTAGTATTATCTATGTATTTATATTTACAAAAAGACCCTAAACTTTTTAGTGCGTAACTTTTTCCCTGTAGTATATTTAAGTATAAAACAACTCACATCCATGTAGATTATACTCTGCCATCAAACATTTTGCTCCATATTACTTGTACATTTGTGTATAAAAGGTTACATTAGTGGTTTTAAAATAGGGACTAATTAAAGTTATCTATGTATAATTATGTATGTAACTATAATATGTTATTGTCTACATGTCACTGTCTATTAATGTGTAAAAATGCCTACTGTAATCACCATTAATCTTTAAAATTGCCACTAGGAGATTGTTAACATACTGAAGTAATCATAGCAAGCTCTGCAGTATAGAGCACATTATAATTCCCAAGCTTTGAATTTGACAACAATATTGATTATTGTGCTAAATTCTAAGGGGAATAATGGCAATCAAAGGAGGTTGGATCCAGTTCTGGTTCCATCAAAATCAGCAAAATACCTGTCACTGACATCCCTGAGAGATGGTCTGGGACAACACTTGTCTGGGTTTTTTAATTAATGAAATTATATAATTTGTCTCTTTGAATTAATATGGCAGCATTTAAAACAATTGTCCGATTTCAATTATAACAATTGCTAATGTTTATATAAACAATTCTAATTTATTGCAAAGAGACTGTAAAATGTAAGTTTGATTTAATGGTTTCCCACAGTTATCTCTTTCTTCCACTACACAAAGCAGAGTTAGGGTTTGTGTTTAGGAGACACCAGAGTATCTTATTTAGCCATTTTCCAAATAATTAACAGTGACTCGCTAAATAGTATTCATCAGGTGCTGAGAAGACAAGCAGGGTTCAGCACACAATTGCCTTTGAACTCAATGTTTGTTTTCCTTTTAGATCAAGAATTATTCACCACCTGTTCTTTCCCTGAGTAATTCAGTTTGCCCTACATTAATGGATTACCTGTAAGGTCTTGTATGGTAAATGTGTATGGCTTAGTTCGATAAAGATTCTCATGTCCGTTTATTTCTCAAGGGACATAAAAAGCCATTTAAATCCTTCAAAAGCTAAGTTTAGAATGGATTCTATTTATCAGAGAGAGGCCTATTTCATATATAATTACAAGCTTTATGGTTAAGCCATAAAATATTTAATTTCATCACGGTATCTTATGCTGTAGAAAAAACCACAGCAGATTCAGGACATAAAAGCAGGCTCACATATTGAATATACTGTCATTTAAATAATTTAGCTAGTTTGAATGCTGCCAACACAGAATGCTGCCAACACAGAAATGTAGTTGTTGTTTTTTTGTGTTTTTTTTTTTTTTTCTGTTTAAGCAGAGCAGAATTTATTCATTTAGGATGACTGTTAGAAAGGAGCAGTAAAACTTTAGTCACAGGAACACTGTTGTAGCCTAGTACAAATAGCTTTTTTTAGACATGGTTGACTAGTGATTTGGCAATAGATCATGGCCCTGCTTATCTTACACATTTCTGGCATAAAATATGCTCTAATATAGAGAACTGTTAATGACTAGGTGCTCTCCGACTGTGAAGTTCCCAACCCTGTCACATCTACACTCACCCCCATCTCTATAAGATTGCAAGAACCAGACAAATAACTATTTATATTTTTCACAGAAGCATTGAGTAGTATTTCTGTGCCAGGTGAGCAATGCACTGAGCTTTTTTGTCTACTATTGGGATTCCAGTGTTAAACCGAAGCAGAAACTGTGATGCAAGACTAGATGATCTTAGAAGTCTTTTCCAACCTCCATGATTCTGTGATTCTAACTTCTTCCACTAGCTATCACTACATATTTGAGAAAAGAGGATTTTTAGCAGTATGCTTTCTAAGTACATTTGTTTTATTATAATTATAGTTATTGATTAATTTTACACAACATAATTAACATGAAACATATGTTGTAAATGCACAAAAGGGCCCTTGCAAGGAAGGTTCAGTTTATGATTTGAAGTCAGAATTTTGGTTGATTCTTTCTGCAGTTTAGCAGCTGTTGGCTGTTACACTTTATAGTTTCTGTCAGTGGCTACTGGAGTTGACCCTCACAAAGCTTAAAGGCTGTGTACTCCTCTCTTCCTGGTTTCTGCAGCTGTCCAAATGCATGTGAGGCAAGCAAATCTCAAATTCGAAAGGTTTCTACCTTTAATTTTTATATATTTTCAAAATAATTTAGGAAGCTTGGCCCAGAATTACACTTGAGTAATAGAATAAGCTATTCATATATGGGAAGACAATACCTTCAGGCTTTGCATAGCGAGGAAAGTTTGTTCACATTTTTGGACAAGAATGTTGATTAATTTAGGAGTTTGATCTAATTTTTGGCCTCCTATACTTTTTCAGTGCCTGCAAAAACCCTTGAAGATCCAGGTACCAAACAGAAAGGTTTCTGCTTAGGCAGTTGGTGGTAGCAGGTGATGTTACCTTGAAAGCTTTTTATTTCATTTGGGCAATCAGTTCTTGTAGGATTGTTGGTAGTTACCTAATTTTATCATGAAAATTTTAACCAGATATGTCTCAATTTGAAATATGTTTGGTTCTCATGCTTTCTTGTTTCTTAGAAAGAATAGATAGCTCCTTACAAAAGATAATTATATTTTGTTTGTATGAAATGTTTATAAAATAAAGGTTTTCATTCTTTTTCTTTTCCTCACTCTTAGGATTTGCATGTAATTCATAAGTATTACTTGTGATTTCAGAGAAAATAGGCATAAAAATAATGGATTATTTTCAAAGTTATCCTGAAGTCTCAGAAATGTGTTTCTTGCCATTTCTTACTGCCCTTCAGACACATGATGTAATATTCTTTAAACTGGCTGTCTTTCTGGTGCTTCAGCTTTCTACTTACTTGGTCCAGAATAATTTAGATGTAATTCTGTCTTTGCAGTAGTGGAAGAAATCTATTAGTTTCAAGTATATTAATCTATTTTTTAGAAATAATCCCAGTTCCCCTCCAGTGTTGTCACTGCCAGGCATCCCATTGACTTCTCCAGGAGCAGAAGCAGGCCAAACTTGCATGCGTAAAATATTTATGTTTTCATTTTAATGCAAAAATTCTTGCTATGTATGATAAGTGCCTTCATTCACTTTTTCTAATGTGTAAAAAGTATTTATATATTTTAAAATAATCTTTTATATTAAAAGGGAATTCAGAATCAGTGAACTTGGTTTTCAAAACCACCTTCAGTTTTTTACCTCTACTTCTGCTGCTGCCTAATGTTGAACTTCAAAATACCTCATTGCCAATACAGCACATTAAATTAATATCCCACAGCCTGAAATCTTGATGTTAGCATCTGCTATTCATTTTTTTAAAACTTTGGAAGTGGGAGGGGGGCCTTATCAGAGATAGCTGATAGCAGTTGGCACTGCCCAAATAATGTCATAAAACAGACTTGGGATAGTGAATTTTATTTCAGGTTATTGTGATAAAAATGAAAGAAAATACTTGTTTCCAAAATTCAAAAACAAAATATTTCTGTAATGTTCATTGAGAGGAAAATCTCCTGTTTGGTGCTATGTTGCCTCTATAGCTTGGAATAATAAATAAGTTATAATGTATGTGTAATAATTTAATTTAATGACTGTGACTTGTGTCTGTGAAATACAGTTGCATTTTAACCCTTCTTTTTCATGCATGTTGTGTGGCTTTGTGTTTATATTTATTGTGCTCTTTATTAAGGAATGTTAATGTTTAAAGCCCTTAAAAAATAAAGGGTGGGACAGGTACTAACCACTTTTGCTGAAAGTGAGGGTTTTCTTCAACCTGTGTGTTGAAATTAACTTCATACAATACTTTAGTGACATTGTTTTCATGGGGAAAGCTCTTATATTTGAACACAAAAAATAATATTGTTACTGATACAAGCAGCAGTTGATGCCATTGACTAACTGGACTGAAACAGACAATTGGCACATAATCTTTGACGGTAAAGCTCTTGAATCTTTTGCTGGAGCTGTAATTTTGTGGCCCAGTTGTCTCCCACTTAATGACAGACAAAACACAGAGAAGAATGAGGATCATAATACAATGCTCAGCTCTTAATCTCAAAGATGTAACATGGTTTTTACATTCCTAAAACACTTTTGGCAGGAAGAGGTTTGCAGAACTTTCAGACCTTCCACTTAGAAAGAAAACAAGTGAGAGTGGGACATAGTCAAATAAAAACCCCAAACACAAAACCCCCAACAGCCAGAATATAATGAAAGGAGAAAAGAAGCAGGTCATATATAATACCATGCCTAAAAACATTAAGCCATTTAATGAGAATGAAAGGAATGTGAAGCTACTAGTGTATTTATTAGAGCTTTCAGAAAATCTGAAGAGTTCTAGGTGGTCAGATCCTTGTGAAAATCATTCTGAGCTGCTTGTATGTGTGTGGCAGCTTTGAAAACCCCAGCCCATTTATGAGCTAAATGTTGGTTCAAAGTGGTTTTGGAACTCAGATTTAAAAGTTATTAAATATATATTAAAATATTAGCATTTCCAAATATTTGTGAGGGTCAATACATAAATATTTTTATTTCCTGGAATGGGTTAGGAAATGAACAATACGTTCTGTACTGAATGAGTTCCTAGTCCTTTCTTTAAAAACCAGTAATTGTGGGAGACTGGTGACTCCCCTAAGACAGGCTGTTCCATTGATCACTGTGTGTTCTAGTATGCATCCATGTATGGCCCTTTCCCTTCAGTGACAGCAGGATTAAACACTTAGATTTCCTACTGAATCAGTCCTTCAGAAGCTTCCATGCCTGCTTATGTAATGTTGGAAATATTGTTAGTAAATTGAAAATACACAGAAAAGTGATTTAGGTTGAAAGGAAACTGGATTTCAACATGTGAAGGTAGGTAAAATGTTGCATTTCTCACCCAAAATATACTCATATTTTCATGCTAAAATAATATTTAATATAGATTGGGGGGGTTAGGGTTAAGGAAACGAAATCTTGCGATTTCAATGAGGATCAATTTGGCATGCTTTGGTCCATATCTCTGCACTTCATGGCATCCCATGCCTTTGGATGGATTTCACTTTGGCCAAGATTTTTTTTTTTCAATATCCATGCTATTTCACTCGTATCTTCCCCTCACTGTTCTGTCGTCCTCCTTGATTTTTTCCCCTGATTTTGCAACATGTCTGAGGTTAGCTTTGGCATGTTTTGGTCCTTTTCACTGTCCCTTATTTCCTCATAGACCATTTTCTTGTAGTCAAGAAATATCCCAATTTTCTTTTTTTTATTCAATTGCATTTCATTTGCTTATATCTCCTCTTTTTATTCAATTGCATCTCATATGCTTATATTTCCAGAGTGTAAGTCCTTCTTTTCTGTTTCCAAGATTTCGTTTCCTTTTCTGAAATTTAATTCATTCAGTTATATTTAGTTAAGTGCCATAGGAAACGTTGTATTTTCTATGCTTCTGAGAAGTTTAAAAAATTTCTGACAATACTACACTGTTCCAGCACATATTGTTTTTATTTCAAGTTTTTTAAAGTTTAAATACAAAACCTTAGATTTTAATCAAATGAAAAAAAGATATGTTTTTTTTATAGAGCAGAAAGGCATACAGAGTTTATGCATTTGTCATTCCTTTAATTTCTGAGCTACTGTTTTGCTGTTGCTAACATGACAAAAACTGATAAATCAGAGTTTGCACTTGCTGGGATCCAGCATTTCTTTTGCTCATTTTTATATTTTTGCAAACTCAGCTGAAACAAATTAATCTACTGTTGTAGACAGTATGTCTATTGTCTTATGTCTACTTTTGTAACTGGTTAATTGAAAAGGCCCTATCCCTTAAGACAATAAAATGAAATTTTAAATAGTTAAAATATTACAAGAAAAGGCTTTTTAACTGTGCAACCCCTTTGTGAAAATGTAGCTTCCATAATATCATCCTCCATCATATTAAAAATGTGCTCCAACTTTCATTGTGAAGACCTGTGAATAAAATGTCCCTTTCAAGGGGCCAAAGTTACTTTTCAGTGAGAGTGCAGATTATGTCACTCCTGTGCATTTGTTCGGTTTTCCCCAGATTCACAGGAGACTGGAGGCTAACCTACCTGTGATAGAGTCTGATAAATTGTGTCCATTTATTGCTTTTTGGAAGCAATAAATGGATTAATTTTGGGTTGCTGTTTGGTTTTCATGGAGGCATTTGATCACAGCTGCTGGATGGACAGAGATACATCTGTTATTCTCTATTTGAAAAATGTGTCCTGAAATTTATCCATTTATTTGAAACAGATAAACCCCTGCATTTCTTTTACTCATGGTGGATTTCCTTAAGGTCTCCTGTCTCCATTTCTGCCAACCTTCTTTCTTGATGCTTGCACTTTACTCACTGCCTTCAGTGATGCTGCTTTCATGTATTTGCTTAGAAGTGTTACTAGTGCTACATGGCTATGGGGTGCAGAAAGATGAGTCTTGCTGAAGTCTGGCCAAGTTAGCAATTTGATGTCTGCGATGCTGTAATGGTGAAAGTGCCCATATGAAGCTTTTGCAGAAGGTATCAAAGGCACAGAGCAGGACTGCAATTTTGTAAATTTGACACAAATTTATACTTGTAGATTAGATTTTCAAAAAGACCTAGTGAGAGTCTAGCTCTGTTCCTGACTGCCACTGATTTCAGAAGGAAAGGCAGAATTATTTGTTGGGGGTGTTGGTTTTGTTTTTTAATTTACTAATGTTTCTGTATTTTTAATTGTGATTTGTCTCAGTCTGTTGTATACGTCATTCAACTGAAAGATGATAAAAGGTACACATGCCAGATAAGTTGCTGCAGGAATGCTAGCTGAACACAGTAGTTTATATGTTCTCTCACTCCCAGCAATTAATAAGCTCATCTTACTTTTCATTGTTTTAATATGTACTGTCATGAATGATAGTTTCAATGTTGCTTGAATGAGGGCTGATGGTAAAGCTTCTAGCACAGATACATGCAGAACCTTCAGTGACAAATTTAAGACTGCACATGAGGTAGCTGAGCCTGCCAAATGGCTGCTGAAAGGAGGCAGAAATACCTCTTGGTTTCCTAATTCTCAGGTGGTAACCAGACAAAGAGGACTCAAATCAAGAGCATGTAAGGCAGGAAGATTAACTAGACAATACAATTTTTACTCCAATTGAGAGATGAAATGGAAGATATAAAGGAAGAGATAAATGAGATAGCAACTATGGTGCGTCACCACTGTTGAATGAGAACTCATAAAAATAAGATTATTATTTTTAAATTTCCACCCACCTTAACATCTCCATAATCCATTGTTCTTGTGTTATTGCAATAGCTAAAAGCTTGTTTGAAAGTCTAATAGTGTTATATGAGTCGTGTAGGTAAAACAAAGAGAAGATTGCTGACTGGAAAAGCTCAGTCTCATTTATGAATACATGTAGACACTGTAGGAATACAGGGCACAGTGGAGCCTGTCTGAGTATCACAGTAGGAGGGGGAGCTGAGCATAGTAGCTCTTGGAGAGCTGGTCTGCCCACGAGTATGGTCTGGTTTTCAAATGCTCTGTAGTTGTCATCAAGAAGGATTTCAGGCTTTAGGCAGTGATGGGCAGAATAGTGGTGTTCATCCTGAGGTGGAAAGACATGATAGGACTTTCAAAGATGGATCATCTGTTTTATTTGTTCTGAACTTGGAGAAAGGGATAGTATTTGAGATGTCAGAAAGGTAGGCCAAATTAAGACTTACTCACAAATCTAACTGGAATGAATAAAAGATATTCTGTAGATTATCGAGTGGAATCTCAAGGGTTCTGGTTTTGATTTTTTCCAACAGCTGCAAAGAGTATGGTTGTTCATCTGACATCCAGGCAGATTGCCATTTTCTGGCAGTAAGGATACTGCCAGCTGCACTGGACAAAAGAATTCAGACCATGTGGTATCAACTTAAAAAAATATCATCTAAAGTTTCTCAGCATCATCAGCAGAGTGTGGCTTCTTCAGATGTGAAATCCTTTTACCTTCAATGTATGTGCTGGTGGTTCTGTTTTAATCAGGATGTCTTTATTTTTAAGAGGAATAGCACATTCCTAGTAGATGCTAGATATATCCTCTCACAGGAGTTTTTCCTTCCTGTTATCCACATCACTCCTAAAATCTGTCTTTAATCCTCTTTATTCCTCCATCATTCCTGCTTTTTCTGTGTTCATATGTAGATGTATGAAGCTTCTCATTTATGTCCATCTGATAAACAGATATACTTCAGCATGCTTGGAAAATGTTTTTTTGGAGCTTTTTGTTAACCTTAAGATGAAAGCTGAAACAAAATTATCTAAAAAGGAGTCCAATAGAAGCAGCTTTTTTATGGAGCATACAGTGCTCAGTCCTGACAGAAAAGGTATGGCTGGGGACAGTGGCCAGGTTAGATGACCTCAGAGAGTCAGGGCAGTCTGTGTGCTCAGCTGCCACTTGCAAATAGCTGTGAGGTTGTACTGCAGTGCACTCTGTTGTTAACATCCCCAGTACACACCTGGAAGCCTCAGAAAACAATGTGGATGGTAGAAACTTGGTGTGTGCCTGCTTCTCAGCTTGTTATACAGCCAGGATATGTAGGTAGACTGAAAGGGGAAAAAAAGTTCCTCTTGGGCTGACTAGAGAAAAGGATCACTGCCTTCTTTTGTTTCTGAGTTAAAAAATTCCAATATTAGATGATGATACTTGGAGCAGATTGTCCTCTGGTCCATTCCACTCAGGGCAGTGGGTAACGGCAGTTCCTTTGCACAGGGACTGTCCTTCCTGAGCTGCTGTGCTGAAGAGAATGGCTTCTGAAAAGTAAACTTTAAAATTTCCCTCATAAAAGATAATGAGAACTGACCTTCAACAATACTTTCCATTATGAAAGTCATGTGTACTACACCACACTTGTGATTTTTTTAATCAATTACAAGTAATTGAGGTGAAATCACTGGGGAGGTGTCATGAAAGGTGATCTTCAAATATAAGCTTTTGAAGTAACACTACAAATAAGTTTAAATCAGAGCAGTACTCTTACTTGAAAGCTATCTGTATACAGAAGAGATGTTATCATAAGTACTGCAATTCTGATAGAAAAATAATATCCAATGATACTTTCTGGATGAAGTTTAATCCAACATTAACTAGAAAGACATTGCAATCTGCAGAATCTAGTTATAAATAACTCAGGTCACAGAGGAAGGCTTTCTTCATATATTAGAATAAAGTGGCTCTGGGACTCTCAAGCTTGCCTACATGTTTCTTTGTAAAAATATCCTGACAGCTGACAGCAATATATGGCTTATATTGGATGGATAAGTTTGCAAGGTTAAAAATTAATTTGTGTAAATTAGATTGTGTAAATTTTTTTCTTAATAATTAAGGTGAGGCATGATGATTGTGGAACCATAATCCACGTTTAGCAAGGATTCAGAATGGACTACCAGGCAGCTCTAACAAGTACATTGAGGATTCAGTCTTGGACAGATAATCCAAATCTATTTTTTAGTTGATAGTACTTGCAACAGGTAAAAAGTATGCCTTTTTTGTGGCATAGAACTGGCAGCTTATACTGTGAAGTCTCACTGTAGAGCTTGAACAGAAGAATACCCACATTTTTGACCTCCCTCTGCCTAAAGCCTGGGAAAGAACTAAAGATGAACTTCATGCAAGTGAGAGTGTAGCATCCCTGTCATTGAAGACAAGACTGACAAACTGCTGTCAGGAATGGTCCATGTATAGCTGATTCAAACTGAGAAGCATCATGGATTGGATGATATCTGTAGGTCCTTCCTAGCCTAGCCTTCTTCCCTTCCATTTCTATAGTTGCAAATGCAAAGTTAGAAAATTGGCAAAGCAGACATACAGACTGCAAATGGAAGGAGGACTTAAATCAAGCTAGCTTCTGAACGTCAGAGAAATGTGATACAACACTGAACTTTTGAAATCAAGCCATACTCAAAGAGAGAACTTAAAAATTCTTCACTGTAACTTCTGTAGGTGACATAGGTGTAACTTAGATGTAACAGTAAATAACCACACATTTCTTGGAGTTCAATCTACTCTTTCTCAGGAGTGAAGGAATGTTTGATCCTTGATCCTTTCTGGGTGCATGAGCTAATGGTATAAATGTTTGTACTTGTTTTAGAAAAGAATTACTGACTCTGAATCAAAGAATTCAGTAGGATCTAATTACAGAGTCTGTGTTGCTTCTTAACAGTTGTCAACATACTTAAAGGAACGGACAACTATTTGAGTGCTTTTATCTGAAAAATGCATATTGTGCTCAAGCATTGCAAAAACCCCTGGGAAGATGAAGCAAGCAGAGGAGGCAAACACAAGAAGATCTAGATCTAATACAGCAAATGAGAAGTTGAAAGTAATTCTCAACTAAGCAATGCTCAAAGTATTGTTTTATTAATTGTGCAGTTGTGATCCCACTCTACTTCTAGAATATTAAGAGAGTCCAAACAGGCTTTTGGGCCAATTAGAGATCATCAAAATACAGACTGCCAGAGAATTCAAGCAACTACCATGTTTAATACCATTTTAAACTGAACTTCCTGACCAGTCACAAAAGCCCATGACCAAAAAAAAAAAAAAAAAAAAAAAAAAAAAAGGCAAAAAAAGGAAGAAAATACCTTTTAATATTTATAATATGTTTTATCCTTTTTCAGTGCTGCTGTTGTGGCTTAGCCCCTGTAGGCACTGATCACCACACAACCACTCCCTCCTTCCCCCTTGATGGGATGGGGGCAAGAATTGGAAGGATAAAAGTAGGAAAACTCATGGGTTAAGAAAAGTAATTTTTACAGGTAAAGCAAAAGCTGCACAAAAAGGCAAAGCAAACCAAGGGATTCATTCACCACTTCCCATGGACAGGCAAGTGTTCAGCCATTCCCAGAAAAGCAGGGCTACATCACGCATGATCATTTTTTGGGAAGGCAAATGCCATCACTCCACATGCCTCTGCTTCATCCCTCTTCCCCACAGCTTCTACTGCTGATCATGACATTACTTGGTCTGAACTGTGTCCCCTCAAAACTTTTGCACCTCCAGCCTCCTTGCTGGCCTTGATGCTGTGTGACACTGTTCAGCAATAACTGAAATATTCATGCATTTTCAACACTGTCTTGGTCACAAATCGAAAAGCTTGCACTAGCTACTACTGAGAAAATTACCTCTATCTTCCAGTCACCCATTTATATTTTAAGTCTCTGTGTATCTAATACAAATACAAAAAGAAACTATTACATATTTTCCATTTACTGGTCTGTTTTTCAGTATCCAGAAGCTCACTAGGTTACCAGCTAAACTACACAAAGCACTTCTTTAAAGAAAAGGTTAAGAAAATTTGATATAGAATACACCAAATAATACAAGGTCTTCAACTTTTCAATGAATAATAATAGCAAAAGTATCAAAAAGCTTTTAGAGAAATTGCATGTCTGCTGCAGAAAGAGCCCTAATTTGGTAGGAATTGATGATGGCATGCCTGTCTGAGAGTCCATCTGTGCCACAGAAAGCATGAATTTTGTCAGGCTGATCCCTGCAGAACTTTATTACTATGAAGAAAACACAAACAGATGAATCCTAGTTACCAGTGTTATGGAATGACTTTGAACAATAGTAATGAAATCCAGCTTTTTACTGCAGATTTATGTTTTTAAAAGAACATGACATATGGGAAATATTACTTTATCCAATGTTGAGACAAGTGCTAGAATTTCTGTGTAAAGTGGTTACAGGATGGGGTTTTTTCAGTTTGCATTTTTTAAGGAAATGTTCATATTTCATCTGAGATTTAACGTTCTTATGGACTTTTTCTTCCTACATGGTTAATCTGCAGAAAATATATGGAAAATTGTGCTCTCTCTCCATAAACCTCCAATTGTGTGGAATGTCATACAAATGAAACCACATCATAGACAAACTGAGCTATGAGCACCACGCTCAAGTAGTCAAGGACCATGTTCAAGTTTGAGTGGAAGGTGGTCAAGCAGCCAGTATTACTGCAGTTGTACTTTCCCTGGCCAGGAGAGTGGAGCCTTGGGAAGATCAGATCAGGGTGGGCACCAAGCAGTGAGAGGACCATATTCCATGGAGGGTGTGTAACAACACATTAGGAGCTTTGAGAAGGAACACAGGCACATGCAGGGGAAAGTTCAGCCTTGTAAGAAATGCACTGTGGGCTCGATGCACTAAGAGGACAGGAGTGGCTTCCTGAGCACAAAACAAGGCTTTGGTCCTGCACCAGTGAGAATTTGACACTTCTAGGTGACGTTACAGAGCTGAAGGAAAGCCAGGCAGGCAGGTGTCTTAGGTCAGTGTTCAGTATGCAGCTCTCTAAAGAAAATACTGACTGGTGGGGTTAGAGGTCAGTGCAAGACATCTCCCTGTAAACTGCATTTAGATGCCTTTAGGCACTTCAAATCCCACTTGGATCTTCTATGGAATCTATATTTTCATTCAAGGAACTGAGCAGGATCTATGCTCTGTCCTTAACAGAAATGCAAAGACATTCCCTATTTGATATTGGTGAAACATTTTTATTCAGCATTTGAGTGATTTGGTGTTCTGTCTTTGCTATTTGTTCTCTGTAATGGAGGACAGGAAACACCTACTTGGTCAGGAGTCTCCCATGAGCTGTGTATTGGACTGTTTTCAGGATGTTAATTGTCCTTATGGGTTTGTAAAGCACTGAGCTGGCCAATCTGTTAAAAATATTGTGCATGCATGTAGAATTAGACTGTTTTCACTTTTTAAGATAACTTTTTTAAGGTTCTTGGCTGTGGCTCAAGGCAATCTAGGTGCTTCTTTAACTGATATGTTTGCAAGGCTTTAAGAATAAAAGTCCTCAAATCACTTGCCTAAATTTTATCGATGTCCCAGTGAAATTGTAAAGAATCTGGTCCTTAGAGATATTTAGGTTTCTATTCCTCACACTGTGCTTGGTGGGAGATAGTCACTGCAGCAGATGTACAAATCTGGCACTGTGGAACCACTCTGACGTGGGCAAGAGCAGCTCCATGAAATTCCAGGAGATGCAGCACTTGGCTGTAACAAAGCACTTAAAGGCACGTGCTGCAACAAAGCTGCTTAAAGGCACATCTTAGTTTAGTGCTTTATTTGTTTTTAAGTTTTGGCAATTATATTTAAGCAGAAGTTTACAGATGCTTAATATCTGTGGGGTTTTCTACCTTTTAAAAGCATCAGGAGTTTCATTCCTTCAGAGCAAAACCACATTAATATAATGAATTAAACATCTGCATTCTTTCATGAATTAAGTAAAAACAACACCCAAACAGCCAAAACACAAAACAACAACAAAAACAAACAAACAAAAAACCCCACAAAAAATCCCGAGTTGAAAAGCTCTTAAGTTGAAACCTGTAAGAGGATGGAAGTGAATCACTTCTTGCGGAGTGACAGTCCTTTTTTCCACTGCAAGATCTATTCAACAGAATGTTTGGATACATGTGAACAGAGAATCAGAGCTTGATGAATATGGGAAAAAATGAGATAGCAAATCTATATGCAAAAATGTCTCTGTACACTTTTAAGGATTGAATGCATTTAATGTTTTTTGATATAGTCCCAACATGGTGAACATGTCTTTTTAAGTTTCAAACATAACATTAAATTAATACGGAGTGAAAATCTCCCTGGAAAAAGTTACTTAAATGTGGCTATTTACTTGATGTGAGTTAGTGATATTTTGTAACTTTTTGTCTTTTACAGCAAATAAAAAAATAAATCAGATGACTTATACACGTTACATTACTGAAAAGATACACTATAGTCCCTATATTTTTTTAGTTTTTAAAAATACAAGCATTCTTAAAATAATTGAAAGTATTTTCTGCCTTCAGATTTTAAGAATCTTTTATCTGTGTTTCTGCATTTTTGCATTAAGATACCTAGGTTTCAGCTACTTTTAATCATCAAAGCGAAACAGTATTTAAGTGAAATATTTGTAATAACGATTCATAAAGCCTCTGTTATTTTTAACATCTAAGCTGTTTCCTTTCTGAACTCCCTCTTTTAATTCCTGTATTCTAATTACAAAAGTAGAACATCTTTATAAAAGAGATGCAGGCATTTCTCTGGAACTGGTAATAATACCTTCTAATAAATTAACACAAAAATCTTTAGTTTTTTTCTTTAGAAGTAATAGCATAAATTATAAAGATCAAATAAGGACATTTAAATATAACAGAGATATAACTCAGTTGAATTTGAACCAACAAAAAGAAAAGAAACAGGCCAACCACAGAAATTCAGATCAAGTTCTCACCTGTGTAGAAGTAATGTAATGCTGTATCTAGTTAGTAGATATATGGGAAGATCTTTCTAAGTCTGAGATTCAGGATAAGACATGTCTTTGCATAGTCTATTGCTGTGAGCAGCCATGAGCCCTGTGCAATAAATAAAACTTCTGTTGAAAAGAAGATATCTGCATAAGGTATATAAACAAAGATGTGTATCTGCTGAAAAGTGTTGTCCTGGTACTTAATGTTGAGGGCAACAAATTAGAGTGAGACTGTGCTGTGCTGGGAGATTCTTCTGTGCTGTGGTAGCCTCGCCTCCTGAAGTGGAGACTTCTTAGGAGAGTTTTTTTGGTTGCAGCTCTTGCCTGGAATGCTGTCTCCACAAGGCCTCTCCTGGGAGCTCTCTGGAGCCTTATTTATTCTGCAGAGGAGGCCATTGAGGAAGGAGGGACATGTAGGATTTTTCTGACACATGACAGGTGGAGGTTAAGTAGCTCTGTGCTGCGCCTCACTTCCTGCTAAAGAATTAAAGGGAAAAACATTTACAGTTTAGGGGTCCTTCACGTCTATAGTTTATGTCTGAACTTCTTGCAAAAAAGCTTTAAGAGAAGGTAGAGTCAATTATCAGATAGTAACAGTATTTTAGTTTTTTATGTAAGTTATCATGCCTGCTTTGATAAATAAATCCTCTGAATTCAGAGCTAAGTCTTCTGAAAGGGTTTTATAATGATATGATTTAAACTTTTTAAGTTTTCTGACCTACATTAGCCATATATTAAAACTTCAGGTATTTTTTGTTCTTTTACTATCTCAAAGTATTTTCCAAATTAATAAAACGTAAATTGTAAAACTACAAGAACATGATATTAAAAAGATACATTGAAAGGTTTTGCTGAGAGCAAAATAATTTAATTTAGAAACAAGCATTCTTTTTATGAAGATTTTAGAGTACACATGTAAAAGGCAAACTGTGGCCAAATCAGTGCCCTTATACTTTTTGTAAATATAGTTGCATAAGAGAAATATGCCAGCCATTTTATTTTGTGACAAATGTATTGCTTCATTCTGCAAAGTTTTAATTTTAAGCACAGTGGCAGTTTCAATTAAACCTTTAAGAATATACATATAAATGTTTAAAGACATATAAATCCATGTAATATTGAGGACAACTGAGTAAGATGAGATTCTGTTTAACAAACTGTTAAACATAAGTGTTTCTTACCTAGCAGATTAATTTATTACAGCTGCTTGTTCTCTATTTTAAAAACTTTTATCCAGCTATTGTTCTCAGGCAAATGTTTACCAGGTTTTGTACTAAAAGCTGAATGACCCAAACTTAATTTCCTGAAAATAGAAGACATATGTTTTAAAAAATGTTTTGTTTAGTTAGCGTGTAATGCTAATGATGTAGTTGATGATGATGTGACATAACGGGAAGAGAAATATCTTCATTGCTTTTGAGGAAAGTCTATATTTAATTTTTTTTTCATATCCACTAAAAAATTCAATTTTTATTGGACTATTATTTTACTACCTGAATTAATTATCTTCCCATAGGAAGTGCTTTTTCAAGCATAAAGTAAAGCATGGATGAAATCCTGGAACAAATTAAGCATGTTCTCTTTCCAGACAGAAAAAAATCGTCTCCGTTGATCTAAGCTTTTTAATAGGAGGGTGTAAAATACTTAAGGAAATATGACAAAATTATGACAGTATTTAAGAAGGAAATACTAAAGTACTTATACTCACGTTGTTCATGGTTCAAGAGAAATCAGCTTGAGTAGCCACCTAATGTGGAAAAAGTTCAGATGTTTGACTTCCTTCTTTGACTGAAAGCTCCCTAGGTCCTGTAGCCCTACTCTGTAGGTGTATAGGAGGGCCCTGATGTGATGAATCAAAACCTCACTGATCAAACCTCAATGAAGTCCAACAGCAGTCCAGCAATTTAGCAGAGGAATGGCCATTTCTCCAGAAAAGCCTGATCCATCAGGCACGCTGTAGTCTCAGCTAGGGCACGCTGCCAGGGAGGGCTTCACAGAGCGAACCTGCAGCCCTGACAGTTTGACATTCGAGGGAGGGATGGAGGCAGTCAGGAAGGCAGGCAGGAAGGCAGGCAGGAAGGCAGGCAGGGAGGGAGGGAGGGAGGAAGGGAGGGAGGGAGGTCCTAGAACCAGCTCTGTAAATTGTAGCAGCTTTCTGGAGAAAATGGGATACTGGGGAGGGGGGGTGGGGCAACGCCGCACCTCCAAGGACCACACTTAAACTGGTGATGTGTACTTCATACCTCTTCTCTTGCCTATTTGCTACATACCATAAGATATCCAAAGCTCATGGAGGGGAGTTGCCAAGCAAACATGACTTTGTTGTTGCCTATTAGCTAGAAACACACATAGCCATGATATTGCATTTTCCTTTCTTTGGTGCTTGTGATAAGCATCGTGCCTACATGAAAATAGCAACACACATGCTGGAAACAGCTGCTAGAGCATGTTCTTGTGAGATCATAGGTGACATTAGCAGCAAGCTGTCTCCTGCATGGATATGGATGGCTGAGCGCAGGTATTTCTCAATGATGACATCAATGAATGAAGAAGATGTGAGAGATTTTTGGCACCTGATCTGTAATGCTCAGTATGAGACAGCTTACAGAGCAGTTTCAGACACGTACAGCAGATGTTGTGTCATAATACAGAAACTCCTGTAATTGCTGAGTCCATTTTGAGTGAGGCCACAGCTTCTTCTGGTTTTCTTATTGCTCTGAGATTTTTAGCAAAGTAGTGAAATAACACTTCTCTTTTCAGTGTTCTGTTTCCTGTGGAAAAGGTTTGAAGTTTCGTGATGTGCATTGCATTAACAGCTTCCAAGCAAAAATAGGAGAAGACAACTGCAAACATTTGAAAAAACCACGAATATACAAAATATGTAGAGCTGGAAGATGTCCTTCTTGGAAGGCCAGCAGATGGAAAGAGGTATGTAAAAGCTTCCATGATTACGTTCTCCATGAAAGCGCGAGACAATATAATTTTCATGACACACTGCTTCAGTGGGAATAATTGTCAGTACACACATCACAATGACATTTGCAAATTAGCAAGTACTTAATTGTATTTTTTTTTCTTTCTTTCTTTCAAGAGTAATGAAAAATAAATGTCTGTGAAAACTGAAATTATTTGCTAATCTGAATTTTGTACTGAATAGCTACTTAGGACTTTCCTCATCTTACCTTGTAAGTTAACAGTGAATTTTAAAATTTACTTCTTACCTTCTGCAATGAATTCAGTAGTATCACTAGTTGCTATCTTAGTCTAAACAGTGAAATGGAGCCACGTTTGTGGGAAAAGGACAAGAAAAAGGGCTCATGGGCACAAATACTGGACTTTTCCTTGGTTTGATCTTATAAAACGTCTTTCACCTTGTTGTAAAATTGTGTGTAACTGAGCACATTGCAATATTTTGCATTTCTCTCACTCTTTCAGCACAAAATTCCCCACATTGGTAAAGACACAGTACCACTCTCCACATTTTGGCCACCCTTGGCAGAACAATATGAACTTTATGATTGAGCTTGGACTTTTAGGTAGGCTTTAGGATATATAATAGTGCTTCTGCCTAGGCTAAAAAGGAATTAGGTTTATCTCAGCAGGCATTAGTGGCATAGTGAAACTTCTTTGGCCAGGAAGGAGGAAAAGAGACATTTGGCATTTAAGATCTTCAGGGTTCAAAATTCTTAGTACTACCACAAAAGATAGTGTCCTCAGAATATTACACTTTTTGCAAGATTTTTTAACCTGAAACACTGAATTTTTTTTTCTTTTATTGTAGTATTTCCAACAGACAAGACTGTTAGTCTCTAATAAAGACAAGATGTAAACTCAGAGCTTCGACTGTTGATCTTGCAAAAATGTAAACTTTTGCTTTGCATATGTCTATAGTCATTGTCCCTATCGTGAATTAGTGTAGGCAGAGAGCTCTGTTAGGTACCTCAGATGCAATTATTTTCTGTATTTTTAAAATGTTTTAATTGTAGTTTTGCACTTTCAACATAAATTTCTTCAGGTATTATATCACAAGGGCTGCAACGTATATCTTAAATAATATCCTAAGAATTTCTAATGACAGCTGTACACCCTTGTGGGAATTGTTTCGTTTTGTAGTGACACAACTAATTTTGATCAATTTTAGTGCTCTGTATCCTGTGGAGTGGGGATTCAGCAAAGGGACATCTCCTGTCAGGTGACAGGCCTGGGGCGGGTGAGTGATGCAATGTGCAGCCATGACCTGCGCCCCGCCAGCACAAGGCACTGCCAGCAGCCTGCCTGCCTTCTGTACCACTGGCTGGCACATGGATGGGAAAGTGTAAGTAAGGTTTTTTACTTGTATGACTTAATTGAGTTATGTAATATATATATATATATAATAAGCTTGGGCTTTCTGCTATTTTAAATTCCCCCTCCCACCCACCCCCCCCCACACACACACACATTTGGATACATTTCTAGTAGCTATTATGCTGCAGAATAACAAATGACCATGCTGGAAATTTTGAAGGTCAGGCTTGCAAAACTTCAAAAGTGACAAAAAATGTCAAAGACTTTATTTATACTCTCTTTTTATAATCTCTACAGGATTTGCTTGTCTATTGTTGTAGACAAAAACTCTGATGGAGTTCCGAGCAGGTACTTATTGATAGGACTGTTTCTACATACTTCCCTACATAGTGCATAAGATGTTTAATAAATCCTTATTATGAAATATCTTTTTAAAAAGCAGCTTTTTAAGAACAGAAATGCAGCAGAAATGTCATGTGGAAGTAACCACCATGGAGATAAAATCTTCAGACAACAGTGTTTATAAGAATTTCTGTATGGAAGATTTAAAGCATCTTAAAAACATGAAGCATCTTTTCTTGTTAAAGAAAATGAGATTTATTTAGCTTTTTCTTGTTAAAGAAAAGATAAAAAGCTAAATAAATCTCATTGTATTCCTACCAAAGAGGAAGCAAGATAAGAAAATAAAACTCAGCATTCTCTTAACAAATATGCTTTTCCATATTTAAGAAAGATACCTTCAGGAGAGAGCTGTCATTTCTAAAGGTGTAATTACTATTTTCTACATGCTAAAAATTGAATAACTTTTGATATTTTTGCAAACATGCAAATATATAAAGATGGGGAAGAGAGAAAAAACAAAAATTATGTATAATACCTGAAATGGTGTGCAGAAGAGCCTTTCTCTAACATTAAACAAAAAACATTTTGTGCATTTGTGTCATATTAATAATCTGACAAGCTAAATTTTCTAGGCTCTCCCTCTCCTCGTCCATCTCCCTCTCCCTCTTGTTTTATTTTCAAGATCATCTTGTTTTGTTTTCAGGACCAACTTATTCTTTTCAGATTTCTCTGAAATCTTTTTCTGTCTCTTTCCTTTTCATATGGAAGGGCTTTTACACTCAACCTGTCATCTTGGCTTGACATTTTCATTTTCTCCTCTGTCTCACCCAACAGTTACTGTGTCATTGTTATTATAAGCTGTTGATTTTTTTCAGCTGATTAGAAGTACTTGAACACTGAAAACAAAGGAAAATACTCTGATTCAGTGAATAATTTAGTCTGACATTGATAGCAGATGTCAGAAGGTATTGCTGTCTGGGTTTTACTGGTGTGTGACAATCAGTAGGTAACTTAATTCTGTAAATGTCTAGTTAAACTGTGATTGATTTTCTCACTTCTAGTGCTCAGCATCATCTAGAAGAAAGGAAATATACCGGAAAGTAAAATGTGTGAATGAAAACCAGTTCCAAGTGGATGAAAGCTTCTGTGATCCTGCTACAAAGCCTCCATCATCCAAAACCTGCAGAGTATCTCCCTCTAAATATGTTGTGCTTACAGGAGAACTGTCACAGGTACACTAATTGTACTGCTCACACATCCTTTATATATCTTTACATTTAAGAATATTATATTCCTGTAAAATGTAGGTTACATGTGGGGAGAAAAAGAGAAGTATATTTGCATTTGAACATGGCTGTCTAAACTTTCTCACATTGACCTTCCAAGTCAGCCATGATTTACTGTAGAGGCTGTAAGTCCTCCCTTAACTACCCAGGACCTGTGATCATTAACTAGAGGAGAGCTGCCCCTACCACAGGATTACTTTGCTGGTTCCCAGGAAACTCTCTTGCAAGGTGACCTCACTGAAGTAACCAAAAAGCTTTTCCTTGATTTCAGTGAAGTGTTTGATCAGTGCTTTGTTTCCCTTGCATGTCTGCATGCACTGCCTGTGTATGCATGTCTGTGCATATATCACAGCTGAGAGTGAATGACTGTCTGGACACGTGTCACAGCTCTCTGGAACATCTGAGAAAAGGGCACCATGGGGCTTTGTGGCTCCTTGCACATGGACCTATTGCAGACCTTCACTTCTGCACACTGACGTTCCAGCCCAAGGTGGCACACATCCAATGACAGGCTTTTGCCAGAGCAAGGCTCAGAGCTGACTTACCTGTAATGCAATTCTGCAGAAATGTCACAGAAACTTTCACAGAAATTATGTCTGTGCCTGGGGATTTTATTTCAGTGCTCAGAGAGCTGTGGGTTTGGTTACCAGCAGAGGATCCCGTACTGTGTTGGAATCCACTCTGTCCAAAGTCAGCACATCCATGGCCTTCGGACTGTAGCGTACCGAGAATGCCCGGTAGAGCCATCCCCGTACATTTATAAATGCAATGTCAAAGGATGCTCACAAGCAGCTACGTGGACAGTGGGGAAGTGGACCACAGTGAGTACAGATGTGCAAGCTCATTCTTATAGCTGCCTCTAGCATGAATAAATGCCAAGAATAACTTGCTGACATGGTATTAATTATTTGCTTCTTTCTAAACCGAGTCTTAATGGTTATCTCTGTCTAGTGCTCAGCGTCTTGTGGAGTGGGGATAAAGCAGAGAACAGTAGAGTGTATGACTGAAAATGGCTTATCTAGTGACTTGTGCCTGCCACATTTAAAACCAGATGCCAGAAAGATCTGCCATGAGAAAGAATGTAAGTGATAGCTGTGATTTTATGCAGTTAATATTTTCCCAGGTTACTTATATTAAAGCTATAAATATATTTGGAGTGCAATTATGGAAAACTAAGTCCTAAAAGTAAGCTCTGTTCCTGAAATATTAATATGATTTAATCGTTCATTTTGAAGGTGAAACTCTTACCACCTGCAAAGATATGCAGATAAAAAACGGGATTAGAAAGGATGGTGAATACCTACTTAACGTTAAGGGGAGGATGATAAAGGTACTGTTAATATTTACAAGTTTTTATGAGTACATATTTTTATGAAATAACACTTTTCTAGTAAAGATTTTGCTAAAGGGTTGCATTTTCTCTCCCAGATTTATTGCTCAGGCATGCACTTAGAAAATCCCAAAGAATATTTGACATTGGTAAAAGGTGAAGCAGAAAACTTTTCTGAAGTATATGGATACAGGTACAGAAGTGGTTTTGTAACTTTATGAAGTGCACTTATTCCTTCCAAAATAAAAGAATAAATTAATACTTACTTTTTGTGAGGAATATGAGTAGGATTTTTTCCCTTGATTTTCTGTTTTAAATATCCAGGTATGTGAGCACACATACAGAAATGTGGATACTTCCAGCCTGAAATTATGTTACTTGTACTAAATTGTTAATTTTTTCCTGTCTTGACTTTGGTAGAAATGACTTGGATCCACATTAGTGTTTCAGTTGAGCTGAAAAGTTGTTTAAAGGTTGTTTAATATTTTTATGTGACATAGTGCAGTACACTTATTTTTCACTGTGATATTATATTAAGGAAAAATCTCAAAATTTTCTGTTCTTTAGGTTGCAGAATCCATATGAATGTCCTTTCAATGGAAGCAGAAGGCAAGACTGTGCCTGTCGAAATGATTACCTTGCAGCTGGCTTCACAGTTTTTAGCAAAATAAGATTTGATGTAGCTTCTATGCAAATTAAAAGTAAGTATTTTGTTAGTTTTAGCCAATTTCAGCATTCTGTTGAAGTTGGATGTGGTCACAATTAGCCAATTACTATTTTGATCCACTTACAGATCCAGCTGTGCCATTGTGGGGCAAACAAAGTTCTTATTTAATTTAAGAATTCAATGTCAAAAAAAAAAAAAAAAAAAAAAAAAAAAAGAACACCACTACTTGCCTTGTTAATTTATCCCTAGTGTTCAAGTGGCATGAATTTCACAGATTCATATCTTTTATGCGAACTACCTTCATTTTCTAAGATTTTGTTCCCATTATTTCATTTTATTTTTCTTGGCCTTTTTTTTCTTGTGGAAATCTTCATTTCTATGCTCTGCTTACTCCCTTCTCAGGCCTTGGCAGACACTAAATAAATCTTGAGATCAGGGAATCTTACAGTGTTTTAAGCCCCTGCCTGAAGCTGGCAAGTTGGCCCAAGTCACTTAGTGCAGTGTTGAGGCACACATCCATCTTCCTCCTAACCCACTCATATGTCAGAGAGAAATCTGGCCTTGTAGGTTGGACTAGTGGTGCAATAACCAAAATTCAAACCATTGTTTCTCAAATCAAAACACACAACCTTCCTTTCCAAGGGAACAACAAATAAAAATGCAAACTCCCATGTTCACACTTCTCACTGTTTCCCCCTAAACTTCAAATGCAGCAGTTAGTGTTGAGTAATTTTCTGTTTTCTAGCCACAGATTTTCTTTTTGCTCAGACTATACTTGGGAGAGCAGTACCATTTGCTACAGCTGGAGATTGCTACAGTGCTGCCCGATGTCCACAGGTATTTATGATTTCTTACTCCCTTGAAATGTTTACATAAGAGGGGGGGAAAAAAGTGTGACTTGTTTAGATCTGTAAGGTTCTAAACCAATCTCCTATTCTGTGAGGTCACTGTACAACATTAATAAGTATTTTTTCCTTACTCTCTTCTCTCCTGTTCCATCATCCCCCCAACACAGTTTTTCCCTCAAATTGTTTACTACACCCTTTCCCTGTAGGCTCCATGTATGTGTTTCCAGATTTCTGTGTGTTTCATGTACTGCTCTGCCTCCCTCTGGATTTGATGTATCCTTTGTTTCCCCTAATGCTTTCTCATTCTTTATTCTCCTCTAGTGACTTTTCTATCACCCTGCATAATTTTCCTTATCTTTTCTCTGTTTTTCTCCTGACACGTCTTCTCTGCTTCATGTCTTTGAAGACTACCAGAGGAAATAAATATTTTTTAACAGTTTACTTTAAAATTTCCACATGCACTGTTGTGCCTACATTAGTGTTCTAGCTGTACTAGGTGGTGCTTCTTAGATTAATCTCTATATTGCCCCAGTTTGCTGTTTGTTGTTTCACATCACAGAGTAGTTTGGAAAGACATTAACAGGATCCCTTTTGGATGAAGCTAAAGCTAACAATGAGCTTCAGAGGAAGGATCTTAATATACTCTAATGCTATTGAGGATTCAGTCCATGGCACTAGGGGAGAGTTAGTCCAAAATAAACCCCTGATTTGTGCACAGACTTGGGCTCTCTGGGCCAGTTTTTACTTTAAAAGTCTGCTTATACTGCATCATCCTTCTTGATAATGCAGACATAGCCCTAGTCTGACCTAGTCAACCTTTGCAGCCCATTGGCAGAAACAGGATTCCTTAGAAAACACTTCAGCTTATCTTACTGTATTAGACAGTTTAGGATGAGGTCAGCTGTCCTCTGGAAGTGAATTTCTTTTCACTGGTTATAAAGGAGATAGGACCAACTGGCTCACACTTGCTTGGAAGTGAATCCCCGTCGCCCATGTCTCCTGGTTGTCTAAACTTAAGACCAGCTGTGTGGGTAGACACAGCCAAGGGCAGATGGAGGCAATTTATGTGCAGTTTTCCTACAAATGAAGTGCTTAGGTTTGGCAGACTTAAACCTTGGCAAGGAAACTGTTGAAGTTCATTATAGTATTGGATGCCTTCAACCTGCAAGTCCTTTGGGTGCAGTATGATACAAATCTGTTTGCTGTGTGTAGCTTCTGTTGGGAGGTCATTCTGCTTACATGGCTTGGCACTGACACATTTATTTCCATCTATAAGTTCTGACTGAAGCTGGCACTTTTGATGCAGTCAAAAGGCTTCCATTCTTGTACTTTTAGTCCTTGAAATGTGTTCCTGGCCATGCATGTGCTGCATGATATGTCAGACAACTATTGAGCTGGCATTGTAATGGCATTTCTTACTCATTTTTGCAAAATGGTATCAGTGTGAAAGAAGTTACTCTGGGACTGTTAATTATGGAAATCATTCCACACCATTTATACGAATTTCCTCCTTCATTAAATTGAAATCTTCCACTTTGTGGATACTTGAAGAACAACCTATCCTATCTATATGAGTTTTATTATCTCATCCTGAATTACATGAAGGCTATAAGCACAGCATCTTTATATAGAAGTGCTCTCAAAATAAATCTGACACACTGAGCAATATAACTGAATTTTTGCAAAATAATTTAAGTGAATCATCATAATAAAAGCTATATATATATTTATATATGTATGACATTATTAAGCAATAAAACACAGAAGCTACCATTTGCAATAAAAATTACGAGGTCTGAATACAGAAATCCAGGCTTTCAGTGAGTAATGCAGAGGTGTGCAGTTTTCTGATTGTAGTGCTGCCTGAACTAATCATTAGGCTCTTTGTGGAGGTAGTACTTCTTTGTAGCATATTGCACTTCTCTGTGAATGCAATTTAATAATTTTCTGTTTCCCAGTTTGTTTACCAAGGTAGTGCAATTTGTTATTTTTAATATATTTCCTATTCTCATAGGAACTGACTGAAGCTAGTCTTCAAAGTCTGTATTTGTGTAGGCAAACGTTTTAGAATCAATAGCTTCTTTATCTGTTGTGAATGGTTTGTATTGCAAAACATTCCACTTAAAAGTATAGTTATATATTTTAACATCCTCTTATATTCATGTTCAATTGTGTTATTTGTTATACTGAAAAAGCAATGGAACATGATAAGATGATCTTGCTTAGACAGTGTGAAAACCTTGGAAAATTAGGTGTCCAAGAAGTGATTTGTCTTTACAGACAGCAGTATGTTTTGATCAAGTTATTTCCAAAAAATTCAGGAACTTAAAAAAAATAGTCTTTCATGAAAAACACCTTCATTCTTGCCTTTTGAAAGTCTGCACTTTTTGTAAATTAAAATTTCATTTGTAGAAAGGCAAAAATTATTTCACTTCTCTGATGTTAGTTTTGTCTTCATACTCAGATGCTACAAATCAGCTGAAGCACAATTGATGCTTATTGCAGAATAACTTGGTTTTGTGTTGTGAATATCCATAGAAAAGGTGTAATGCAGCATAACCAGCTCATATTTTGTACACACCTTTGAGTACTTCATATGTGCAAATATGCCAATGTAAAGTCTTTTAGTGTTTTGAACCGTTTATCAACTCTGTATGTTTTTTTACTTTTTTTTTTTTTTTCCTAGGGACAGTTCAGCATTAACTTGGCTGGTACAGGTCTGAGATTATCCAGTACAGTGAGGTGGATTGCTCAGGGCAACTATGCAACTGCTGACATACACAAATCCCACGTGAGTCAATGCTGTTTTGCTTTAACTGCTCTTATAGCTTGGACAAGAGGTACCAGTGTTGACTGTAGTGAAAGCTACAGTGATTTTTGCGAATCAGAAATAGCATTCAAGGTGTCCGACTCATTTAAGTCTTCTTCAGCAATGTTTAATCACACTTTCCAGTATCTAAGTCAGATCAGCACTCCCTATCTACCCTTCTCTTAACTGATTTTAAGAGGTTATTGTATTAATTTGGTTTATTGGAAGCTTTGAAGATGCTTTTAAAAAATACCCAAACACAACATCCAAACCTCCACATTTTGTTCAAGATCATTCTACTACAGATGATCCTTTTTGTTGCTTACTCCCAACTTTATTAGCATGGGAAACAAAAAGACCAGTTAAACAAGAACAGTAAGTGTGCATGGTTTAAGACAACATTGGATGGTAAGCCTGGGAATGGTGTAGAGCCTTGGGAACAAGGTGTAGAGTAGTAGTGATAAAGGTTCTCTGTTCCTATTTTGCTGACGCTGCTGTCTCTTGATTTAGTGTTTCTAGGTATGATTTGTCAAAAGGTCTGTTGTGTGCAAACCTTGAGAAACCTTTTGTGCAATTGTTCAATCACTTTTCTTGATTGACTCTTCTCTTTGTCTAATTCCCAGGATGGTACTAAAATATATGGAAGATGTGGAGGATTTTGTGGAAAATGTGTTCCTAACACAATTACTGGACTCCAACTTCAAATACAGTGAGAACTCTGATGTACTAAGAGCATCAAAGCAGAGACATTTGCCATTTAGGTTCAAATTGTAGGTGCTCTGTATATGTATATTGTAATTTTTTTCATGTCTGTAGTGCTCATTGCTGTAATGTTCACTAATAAGAATTCCTGTTTTCTTCAGGATTTGCTCAAGGTTGTATTATCTGTTTGTGGGCTAGCAAGTACATAAATCACAATCAGAAACCTTCAGGTTTTACAGGAGTAGCATTTATTCCAAGTACAGCATATATTAACGAGTAAATTGCACTAAGATTACTTCCATGGGTAACACTCTAAATTTTACCATAATTGTAATTCTTTACCTATAACTTACCAGTATAATTCTTCATGCAGTATTCAATAAAATTTATACTCTACTGATCTTTTTTGATAGATTGTGCTAAAATATAGAAAGGAAAGCTTTGCTGCTATATAGAGAGACAGGTGATTTCAATACTTCCAATTTTGTGCAAACTTGTAGGGATTATTTGTCAATAACTTACAGCTGAAAAGTACATAGCCGAAATGCTTGAGATAGTTTTATAGATCTGTGTAGTTCTCTGTCAGTGAAAGCATTTTTCCCCATCCCTTTCATTATATTCTTTGTGGTGCTCAAATCCTAGCAGAAATACTGAGAAGTGTGGTTTAACCTCTGTAGTCTCTGTAGCACATGTTAAACATCAGGTCTTAGGTTTGCTGTGGTTACAGAAAAAGAAAATACAGAAACAAATTGCTTCAAAACCTGATTTTAAATCACTGCCTCTCATCCAAGTATACTGTGAAAGCAGTGTATTCTGTTTACCATAGGATCTTGTGTATAATTGCACAAATATGTATTTGCTTAAACACTTTCCATATCCACCTTACTCCTTTACCCTGGCCAATGGCACATTAGTAAAGGCTGTAATGTGTGTCCTTCAAAGTCTGATTCAGCATCATTTTCAATAACCTTAGTGAAAAATCTGGACAGAAACAGCACCCACAGTGGTTTTGGTGTTCATCTTTGACTCAGTTTGGTTTTTCAATATCTGTAAATACAGTTCTAACACCTGCTATTTAAAGGAGAGTCACAAGGTTTAAAAAATTATCTAGCTCTATGATTTGTTGGATTGTATTACTTTACAGTCCAAACTGTAGAAATATATGCATATACAGATAATGTGTTTTAGGGCCAACTCTCAGGTATTCAGAATAAAATTTTCTATCTGCATAATAATGCAGATTATTGTAGCAGATAACTATAATGTAGCAGATAACTATACATGCTTTTTCTGACCATACACATTGTGTAAACCAAATATTTATTTTTGCATGCCAGTATAATTGGTAGATCAAGTGGCAGCTAGATCACATTTTTACCCACAAAAAGTTAGCCATGAATTAGCAATATTTATTAATTAAAAACAATACTGTACCACAGAAGTGTATACAGCTTCTTTTAAGATAACACATGTAGGTAATTATTTTGTGATCTCTGCATCAGAAATGTATTTTTGCACTATGTGCCTTATAATAGTTGTAAACATTAATAAGACTATAAAGCATTATTTTCCTAGAAGTGTTTACATTTGCAATTAAAGTCTTGTAATTTATAAAATATTTATATAATAAATATGCTTGTGTGAATTGTACCAGGATACTTTTGTTTGGGCTCTTTTTGGTATTGTACTCTAAGTACAAAATGTTGTAAAAACATTTCAGCTTCTTTAAGCTGAAATAAGATAATTTACAGAATAATTACATTCTTAATGCTTCTTTACAGTGGTATACATTGACTTGTACTGGAATAAATGGAGGTTAGAGTTACAGGAAAAATGTCAATAGAAGCAAATCCTGCTTCAGAGGGAAGAACTCCATGTCTGTCTGCTCTTTCCAGTTATCCTCCCACATTTAGCTATATTTTTTTTTTTTGGGAGGGGGTTGCCCTGTAAGTTGTTAACTGAAATCTGAAATAATTTTCCTCTCTTTGTGCTAACTCCAGCTTTTATAGCATGATCCCTTGCCTGCTTCTTTGGCAGAAGGGCAACTGCAGTTTGCCTCTATCCCCAAGATGACTTTTTACTTTTCAGCTCATTTAAAGGCTACAAAGCATTCAGCTCTGCTGCCACAAAGTCACTCTGTAAATCCACTGCCAAACAAATGACTTTTAATACAGTGTTCAATACATCATGTTTTTCTTGGATAATAAAATGTATTTTTGAATAAAAATGTATTTTCTCTACTTCTAGCATATCATGTGGTCCAACTTCTGCATATAACAGCACTATATTGTATTGTAGATTTTTGCATGTTTTCTTTCTTATACCCTTGATTTAGAGTTTCAGGCTACTGTAGGGAAAAAAGTAATCATTATGTTCTGACATTTTCTGACTTCCCTGTGTAAGTTGGTGTTTTGGGTTTTCTTTTTTTGTTTTGTTTTTTTTTTTTTTTTGTTTTTTTTTTTTTTTTTGTGGTTTTTTTTTCTTTTTTTCTTTTTTTTTTTTTTTTTAAGGAAAAAGGGCTTTATCAGTCATCCTAATTTCAACTTTCTAACTTTTTATCCTGAGGGTAATTTAAGATAAACATAAGCCTGATGATTACTCTAAAGAAATTGGAGACTTGATGATGCTGACATGTTAGGAAGCCATGCAAACAGAAAAGCAGATCACAGGCTGTACTTGCAGTGAGATGTTTCCATATACTTTAATTGAAATTGCTCTGAATTTCCATCCCACTGGGCAGCCGAGATGCTTGCCAGAGTGGTAGAGTGCTGCATGACACGGCTATCAACTCTACCTCCTGGGTCTGCGTGTGCTGAGCTGCTCACGCACCTGGTCACAGTCACACAGCTCTCCTGCTTGGGTTCATGCTTAAGAAATTAAATGCTTAACTGCCCTATCACCATTCCATAGAGCAAAAAATATAATAATGAATGGTAATAGCCAAAGAGGATTGTAACAATGCTTTGTTAGATGGTTTCTAGGATCTTTTCAATCCCATCAATGGCAGCATTACATATTAGGTGACAGAACTGCGCTTAACTTGGCTCTGTGTGCACTTCTTACCTGTGTGCACACACACGTTTAATGCTTATATGAATATTAAGTGCCAAAAAGGGACTAGATGTGAAAAAACATGTTTCTCACATTTCTCTAACAAAACGTCACTTGATGTGTGACAGTACCTGTGACTTCTCTTGATGAATTCATCCTCTAGATGTCTTCTACTTGTATTTCACCAAAGGTTATATGTGGGAGGTAGCAGAGGAGATGGAAACTTTGGCTCTGGGTACACTAGGAAGGCTCTGTTCTAGCAGGATTCATCCTGGTCTGTTGTGCCACTCTCCCTCTGCAGAGAAGCAGGATGTGCCCAGGTGTTTGATCTAGAACACGGGTGTTGTACAATCAGTCAATCCTACGCTGACGGGCAGAGCTGTGACTGAGTGATTTCAGCACATGGATGTGACTGTGCAGGTTTCCGATGGACAGTCAGGGGTTTTCTTACCTAACTGAAAGGATGTATTATCCAAGACATACTTGACAAGATGAAGGAAAGGTTTGGGGTTTTCTTGCACTTCTGTAACCTGGAATATGTTCAGTGCAATTTCTGTGTTTTGTTGGCTGTTTGAAATGAAAGTTACATGTAGCAGGGAGGGCGGTTTGCATCTTTACGTTTTTATTGCAGTAAAACATGAGATTCTTGGGAAATTCGGAATATGAATAAAATACTAATGTCTTGCAAGTGCTTTCTACATCTTGCAAAGCTTTAAATAAGATTAGGAAGGAATATGTGGGGTTGTTTGTTACAGTTTCCATAAAGAAACAAATAGATATGTGAAAGTTGATGTTCTGTGGCTATCAAAACTGAACTTGAATTATAAGTGGATCAGAAATATGCTGTAATATTTTAACTTTAACTTAAAAAATATAAAGGAAAACTATTTACAAAAATAACTTTGAAGGGAGATAACTAAATATTTAAATAAGGAACATTAAAATGAGCATTATATATAAATATCACAACTGAGATTTCAAAGTAATCCATGTTGGCAATTAATCCATGTTGGCCTTATTTATAAATTGAAACAATTTCCTACTGCACACCAAAGAAGTGTGTCAAAGCATTTTTCAATAATTCATTTGCGTGATACGATAGACTTCCATATTTCTACTTTTGTAGAAATTGAACCATGAAATACTAAAGGCTGTACTTAAATGCCTTGAACAGTTACGTGGTATCTTACTTGATGCAGGCAAAGTATGACTGGAGGTCACTATGGCAGAACCAATAGGAAATAATGTCCTCTAAAGGCTAGAAAGTGGCAACTCTGGGGAAGTATTTGTATCCTATAGATCTGCTTATGGTCTCTCTTGTATGGCCTGGTTTGCTCTCCTATGGTATTTAGCCATCATTTCCTGAGCATTTATGATTTTTCAGGATGGTCTCACTAATCATTATCTAATCGCTAAAACATGGCGGGGGCTCTTTCTGGTGTGCTTTGAAAATAAGCTTTATAGAACACAGAAAAAATGTACTACTTTTAAAGGGCATTCATTCCTGTTTCACACTGCTGGCTTTCCTTGAGACAGAGGCTTTCCTTGTGATAGTAGGGATCAACTACCTGCATTTTGTTCAAACAGAAATACAAGCTATCTGACTTGGAGTTGGATCTGACATTTAATATTGCCATCCACAGAATTGTGGTTTGCTTTTACACAGTTAAGTTTATTTTGCAATACTATAGGTTGAGAGGCTTTTCTGGGCTTTGTTTATCCTGGCTTTAAAGAAGCAATCTGTGCTCTGTTTCTGATAAATTTCTTCTTGTGTTCAGTTATGATAAATATTCCTTTGAGTTGATTGTATAAAAATACTGTAGCAGCAGAGCAAAGCAAAGATCTAACTGTATTTATGTCTATATTCTGCCTTTAAATATGAACAGCTGTGCATGCATTCATCTGTCTCATGTCTGACTCTGTGCTGCCATCCAGAACCTTTTCCTTTTAAATAAACAAATGTTTCCCTGTTTAATCTGTGTGTTTTATCTCTGTTCCTGCAACAAAACTTTCTTTTCTATATATGTTTTTCAAATCTTATTTGCATAATTAAACAAAGCATGCAACATGGAGAATCTGAGCTGTAAATGGCAGCAAATTACTCTCTCTAAAGAGCTGAAATAAACCAAGCTTTTTCTGTCTTTCTCATCATTACTACTTTGTTTTGGAAAGCGAAACCCCTCATTTATGAATACTGAAAGGCTTTATTTTAAATAACTGTATGGGCTTATTTTTCAGTCTGGTTTACAGAAGCGAGAAACATTCAAGGAGAGCTCATGAATTTTCTATTTGCAGAAGACTAGAGTGATTCATAGCAGCAGCATATATTTACACCTTGTAGGGTGAAATCCTTTTTTGCACTTCTGCTGTCTCTGGCAGTCATTTATTGACCATAGTAATGACATTCATGGTCAGTTCATCATTTTCCATGAGCTTTTTAATTTACTTTTGGAAGATGGAATAATTAAAAATGTGGTTGCACAGAACACAAATTGAAATTTGTGCTTGTAAAACCAGAGAGCAGAAAGTTTCATGTTAGTGTTCTGTACTGAAAACATCTTGCAGAAAAGCTTGTTGTAAAAACATTTATTATACACCTCAGCAAAGAAAACAGCAGCCCTGATAGCATTTGTGTTCCTGGAAGCTCTGCAGATCAGACAGGGCTGAGAAGGCTGCCACCAGTAGCCCCTTTCATCAGGGTTTACAAGGTATGTAACTAAGAATTCTTTTGCCCTTCAATTATTGTTTTCTGTCTTGGGTTTATTACTACCTTTGCCAGGAAAGTAAATGTCTCCAGTTCCTTAGCTAAATTTCCACTTCTAAGTCCTGAGAAAGAAGGGAAAAGAAGTAAATTCATAGTTGCTACCTCAAAGGGAAACCACACAACCTGTGTGCTGACATAAAAGCAGGACCAGAAAGTGCACAGTGAAGAATGACGTTATTTTGCTCCTAGAAGCCTCTCTTCCATGGCAGGATTAGAGAGTCATTGCTGATTTTTCTTTTGTGGACAAGCGAATTTTTGGTATCATGCTGCCAAATATTTGCTGAGAGATTATTTTGAGACAGGTCTCTGGAGAATGCAGATAGGCAGGCATAAAAAGGGAGATACTCTTTGGGCTGGAAGCTTAGCCTCCTGCAGTGTGTTTGTCTGACCAGTTGTCGACAGCATTGCCTCATATGAAATTCAATGTTCAGAGTATTTCCCAAGCAGCAAAGGAGGTGAAGTGTGGAGCGCTGTTTCCAGCAGTCACTTACACCCTGCTTAAGCAGAGGGAGAGGGAGGACTTTAATAAGGAAATGTGCTTCAGGCTACCTGAAAAGCTTACCTAGCCCCTGTGCAAGCAACCCCCTCACCATTGTTACCAGTGTTGTGTTTTTACTGCCATATTAAATTATATATAAGCTGTCAGAACTATAAAATTTTAATTAAAAAAATGTATCTACAGGCAATTTTACACTGCTCAGCGACTTTTTCTCTCTGTTTTGTTCTGTACACTGCAAACATTATTTCATACCTCTTGAGTGTGCTTGACTTTTCTAACTAAAAAATAACTCTTCTGGAGACATCAGTTCTTAAAAATTTTTTCTTTCTGCTTTACTCCCTGAAAAAAGTGAGGTTTCTTATTTTAATGATATTGCCCTAGAAAAACACATTCAAGCAACCAGGTATTTTAGTATTTAAATATTTTTACCCATGCCCACACTTGCAATCTTGATCAAGCCAGGGCATCTTCCATATCAAAAGGCATAAGCCAGCAAAAGCATGAGTACCAACCTGGCAAAGATGTTTAGATTTCTTAGTAACATGATACATTACAAAAAATGTCTGTGAATTGGCATGGCCACTTTTCAGTATAAGAAAACACTTCTGGGTCTGATTCCACAAGTCACCATAGCAGGCCATACTTCTAACCCTGCACTGAACCCCAATAATACCCATGTAATTCTACACTGGTGCACAGATCTTGTATGAGATCTTGCTTGATCTCAGGCTTGGGGTTTTTTTGGATGTTTGTTCCTGGCCATATGCCTTCCTCTAGCATTTTGTTCAGGACAAAGCACATGGTTATGTTTCAGAATTGTTATTTTTCAAAATGTGCTATTGCTGAGAGAAATACAGGGTAAATGGTGCAACGCAGTTAGTCGTGTGGTATTTTTTTCATCAGGAGTTGCTATTTGAAACTTCTGTCTTATTTGAAAGGCTGCCAGTTAAATTCCCTATAGCTACACAAGAATCACTTGCTTTGAAACAGAAATTTAATGCAAATATGAGGGCATATTTTGCTTTAAAGATTTAACTGCATACTGTGCTGCTACTTCACACTGCCTTTACCATACGAGCCAAAGCTAAATGATGTGATCAGTGCTATGCCAAGTATGTGCTAAAGATATCACAATAATAAATATGAAAACATTAAAATGACCTCTTGGCATGCAGAAGACAGGATGTCATCCCTATATAGTTTCAACTAGCAGATGATAGTTTGAAATCTGGATCTTCTGCCTAAAAAAAAGCATGATCCCATTTACTGAACTACAGAGTATGCCCAAGAATCTCCCTTGCATATATAATATCCCTGCTTGTTCATCTGAGTGAGCGATCCTCACTCAGCTCATTGACCCTGTCCTTTCTCCAGTGATAATGTGCTGATTCTTTGTCATCATGAAGGCTTGGCCATGAGGCAGGAGGCAGGGAGCAGCTTGCTTCCAGCCTGGGCTTCAGCAGTCAGCAGCCAGCACAGAGCTCATGCCTCCACATCACCAAATGTGGATATCACACATGTGGTAGCTGGTTCCCCAGAATCAATCTCATTGTTCTTTCTGCAGGTGCTGCCAAGGAGCCCAGGTGTCCTGTGTGCAGCTTCAAGGCTGGGCACTGGGGTGTTTGCTGCCTCCTGCTCAGGACAGACCTCATTCTGAAGGTCAGCTCATTCTGAGCTTCAGCCCTGCTGAAGGTCAGGAGCCAGCAGCCTTTCAGCTCATTGGAAAGAGAAAGGCACATCAAACATGAAAGATGCCTTCTTCAAATTTCATGTTGGGTGGTTTAGGCTCCTTGACTACTCATAATATTTATTACATGTAACAAATTTTACAAGTAATTTTACTGTAATAACAGGATGCTCCATCTGACATCAGTGGTCTGTTTTATATACCCGGGGGCTTTGGGACAGGGGGGCTGTAAAACACTGAGCAATGAAAGACATAAGGTAATATGCTGTTAAAATCTGGGAAATGATCTGATGATTTCCCATCCAGCTCTCTGCATACCTGCATTTAGAGTCAAAGGCGCTTCTTAACAAGAAAATGTGACTCAATACGGATGAGAAATATTGAACATGTCTTGCCAGGCATCAACTCAACTCTTGCCTTTGTGGATGGCTTCATCTGCCCTACCTAGTAGTAGCACAACACAGCACACATAGTTCATCTCCGTACATCTGTAGGTATAAATCCCCACTCCAAGGCAGGTCCCTGCTTGCTGCAGGAAGCCTCTGGCACATGCTGCGGAACAGTAGAGGAGAACAGTAGAGGCCAAAATAGCACCAAGAATTGTGTCAATAATTTGATGCCAGAACCAGCAAGAGAGAGATCACCCCATGTCCCAGCTCTGTTTTGCTGGCCCAGGAGCAGCCCTGAGGCTGACAGCAAAGAGATTCTCCTTGTTCCTCTCACAGACAGCTTACACTCTTCACCTTGGCCACAGAGCATCATTCCTAGAGACAGTTGCTGCAAAAGGTGGGGTAAATGCAGTGATGAAACTCTTGCTAATATAATTCCAATGCATGGTGTTGTGCTGGGTCAATATCAGCCTTCCTTCTTCTCACAAACAGCAATGCTAAATTGGAACACTAAACTTCCCTGGGTGTATTTTGAAGGGGGAGGATGCTTGCTTGATAAAAATATCTCAAATTTATAAAAAGTTGCAGAAGAGTTTACAATTCTGGCAGATTGTGGGAGAGGGGGAATTCGTGGTTTTGAATAACACAAAGTGGCACCAGATCCTCTACTTTTATTTCAGGGTAAGTTTTATTAATAGTTGGGAAATACAATCTGACTCCAGATTTCTCTATTACAGACCTCTCAGATATGATGTCCTTGGCTATCACAGCAGTAGTGGGCTGTGAGGTGGTTTCCATGGGCAGAGCTGGCACAGAGGGATTGCCATAATGAGCCCACACAGGTTTGGCACCTCTCCTAGAAACACACAGTATGGTGTGTTTGTTCACTACAAATATATTTTGCTATGCTGGGTGCTGTTCAGTGGCCCTAGAAAGAGAGAGATTTGTGTTTTGGTGGTCAAGCACAAGAAGAAAAGTGCTGCAACACTGAAGGGTGTCTGGAGGAGCACACTTTCTCAGACAGCCCTTTACTGCTGCGCAGCTCTTTTGCACTGCCTCAGCGTAGAAACCTGGGACAGAAGTTCACAAATTAGGACTGGGAAACATCTGGTTCACATTTACCCAGAAAAGTTTGCATCAGACTGCTTGGACCATGGAGAGAGGGAGCATATTTCTTAAGTATCTTCAGACTAGGCACAGTTTCTGAATTTGAAGTAATAAATTAGGGCTTAAGGAAACCATTTGAAATCAGATGGCTGAAACAGAGACATTCTTTGAGAAGACAAAGATGTTTATATTAGCAATATGATTTCTCTTCCCTCTTTATTGTGCCAACTTTTATAAGAGTCTGCATATTCCCTTTGAAAGAATTATTTGACCTGCAAATTGGAAAGTTTGTTCAGCAGCACAATAAAGCTGCAGGAGCCCTAAAGCACACTTGAAGTGATCTGAAATTTTGCAGCGTGGTGTGCTTATATTACACCAGTGTAATATTAGAGCAGTCACTTTTTTACCATTTTCTTCAGCACACATTGAACTCACAGACTGAAATTAGGAGCAAGCCCGATGTTACCCTAATGTCCACAAGATGGTGACAAAACAATTCTAATAATACATCATTTTGATTTGTGCTATGTACAGGCTTAGCAACTCCAAATATTTTCTTACCATGCAGTTGCATTAAAGTCTGCTTATATAATATACTTTGGGCATATTTTAATGGGTTGTTCATTTGACAGATGTTCATTATTTTTAAGTACTTTTTTGATTGTATTTTAATTTAACTTCAGGACTACATAGCAAGTTTCAGTCCTTCCACATTAGGAATTAAAAGTTCCCTACATGCTGGAGAGGGAAAAGTACTTTTATTGCTTCTGATCTGTCCCTTTGCCAGACTGCTTCCTTTCCTTCCCCCTGCCTGTCCCCCCACCACCCATGATTTTTTTTTTGTGTGAGGTCTTTTGGTCCATAAATCCCTTCATTTCTGAATTAAGCATGAAAAAGTGGCATGGTGCATTAGGTGTAAGAAAGGTAGCCACTGAAGAGCAGGGCTCTCTAGGAACAAATACGATGGGGAATAGGTGAGGTTCTAGAAGTGAGGTGCTAGGGAGGGCCTGTAACACTCTCCCTTGTGCTTAGTTCCAAAATATGTTATTAGACTTTCTTTTTATATTTAACTATGGTCAGTTTGGGATAGTTGTTTCTTTGGGCAACCAAGCAGAGGAACCTGAATGGGGCCTGAACTGCAGAATTTGCCTCTGGGAAGTTGTACCCTCAAACTGGGTACTAGAGATGAAGAAAGTATTCCACATTATAAACTGCTGGTCTTTGAAGAGTGAAAGTATTGCCCAATATTAGAAACAGTTATTTCCCAGGGTCCTATTGTTTTAGAAACAATAAAAATTGCATTCTCAAGGGACAATGTAAATACAAGCTCTTTATTTTGGTCAAGGTGGGAGCTGAGTTTAACAGACTGAATGGCTCCAGCCTTTCAGGTACCTGAAAAAGATTGCAAATAAAATACATTCCCAACTGTACCTGTGAGTTTCTATCAGTAGGTGATGAGATCAGATTAATCCTTTGGCTGAGACTTACAGAGGCATTTCAGTGACTTGAAAGCCACATGACCAGATTTTCAAAGATATTCAGTCATCTAATTCTCAGTGACTTAAGTATGAACTTGGTCTCTAAACATATTCTGTTTCTGGCCAGAAGTAACACTTAAAAATTATTTATGCATTCAGGAGCCAAAGCTTTTGTGATAAAACAGGGTGTGCAGAGATGCTCAGCTTGTTCCAAACAAGCTTGTTTGACTATCAGACATGATGCACCCATGTGAGCCCATGCAGGAAAATCATCTCTGCTGAGGCATGTACTTAGATCTCCTCCAAAATCTCACCTCCCACCCTCTGCACTGCAAAGACATTTGCTGTGAATTTATTTCCTATGGATTTTGGCCACAACCAACACAGGCTGTTTGTGATATGCTCATGATTTCTAACACTACATATGAGTTTCAGTTGGATTTTTTTGTAGCAATATGTAACTCCTAGACTGGGAGATGGAATGCAGCCAGTTGGAAAAGCACACTTTGATGGCAGTGTAAGTGGCAGCGAGTGCAATGGTTTGAACCAGGGGACAGCACTGTCCTCAGCAGCAGTAGCTTAATAGGACTTGGCAGGACTTATCATTTTCCCACTTTAAATCTAATTTTAAGAGTTATTCTCTCCCTCTCTCCCTCCCTCCCTCCCTCTCCCTGCATCTCTGCATCCCTTTCTTCACATAATCTCCATACCTGCTCCATGGCAAATTCCCATGCAGGTGCAGCCTCATGTTTTATGTTCCACACCTCTGCTGTTGTTTGATACTGCATTTGAAACCTGATGGTGGAGGAAATCTTGCCCTCCCCTCCTGACACAACCATGCTGTATGAGTTCCTGCTGTCCACACCCACTTTTAGCATGTTTTTGCATATGAGCAAAGATGATCACAAGCATAACCACGCTTGTCTGAAGTGGGCTATTCACACTTGTTTAATTTTCATATAAGAAGCTAGATGCCTAAACCCATGTTCAACACATAAATAAACATGTCCTATTTTTAAGCATCTGCCATTCTCATGGTCTTTGCAAACATTATTTAAATGTGCAGTATTTGGTATCCAGCTGGGAAAGTTTTGACTTATGTTTCCAGAGGCCTTATTGTGTGCCATTATTTTAAAGGCATACATACAATGATCTGAACGCAGGTTTCTGGGCTTGCCATCAATCCTGGGCAAAACATCAGAGTTACTGATGAAATGTTCTCTTTGCAACTCAATGCTATCAGCCATGCCACTTGATCTGGCTTTATGGAAAACAGTTCATCAGGTTCACACTGAATCATTTTTCAAGCTATTTTAACACAGGTTTGGCAAAATAAGGCTGGTTAATAAATGTTTTAAGATTATAAAGTTATTTAGGCTTCTGTAGGGCATTTAACACAATAATTGTGGGATTTTTCATTAGCAGAAGCAAGGAAAATGTAACTGTAGGAGAGAAAATACGCACAGATGACTCTTGTCTAAAACCAGGACCTACAGGGGTTAGTTCTTGGCCCTATACAAGAATGAGGGGGGGAAATAATTAAGACGTGAATGAAAAATACCACACAAAGTCCTATTTCTTCATTCCTAGTAGGCTTTCCAACTAGAAGGCCCAGTAGATCAGGTTGCTCAGGATCCCATTGGATATTTGAGTTTTGAATATCTTCAACAATGGAAATTTCACAGTCTCTGGGAACCATCTTCCAGTGTTTGACTATCCTCATACTGAGGAAAAAAAATCTATCTTGCTATCTAATTGGAATTTTCTGTGTTGCAATTTATGTCTGCTGCCCTATGCCCTTCCAAATAGAATATGGTTTCCTCTTCTCTATGACCCCATTAAATTTTTGCAGACAGGAATAAGGTTCCTCCAAAGACCTTCTTGGACAGAACGAGCCCTACTGGCCACCATACAATGAATCAATTTCCACATATCTTGCACTTGAAGGGCCTTGCCCATGTCTTACCAGTTTAGCTCCAAGGATACTGTAGAAAGCTTTGCTACAGTCAAAGAAAACAGCATGTCCTGCTCTCCCCCTGTCTCCCCTGTCTGATTCCCAGTCACCTCAGTACAGAGGACTACCAAGCTGTTCATCACTCTCTCCACTCTGGCTGTTCCCAAACATTTCCCATCTTTTATGTTCTTTGGAATGTCTTCCAGAAGAAACAGCTCCATAACCTTCCAGTATTTAAAACACAGCTATGAAGAGGATGGAGTCTCTCTCTTCACAAGGAGCCACATAGGGAAGACAAGGGACACCAGGTACAAGTTGCACTGAGATGTTTCATCTTGCTTTACAGAAAAAAAAATATTTCAGTGAGAGCAATCATTTATTGGAATAACCTCCCCAGGATGTGGTAGAATCCCCTGTCATTAGACAACTTCAACATATGATTGGTCAGAGTTCTACTACCATCTGTAATCTCCCTTTCCCACAAAACGTTGAACCAAATGATCATTTCGGGTTCCTTCCAGCCTGGAATATTCTATGAATCTATGATTCTGATTTACAGGCATTAAGATGGGCTGATGCAGCAGCAGGGAAAGTGGTTCATGTCCTTCCACTTTCTGTCAGAGCCTGGTGAAAAGACCAGCCTTCTCCTCACTGGCTGCAGGCTAGATGTGAAACCCAGTCCTCCATGCCACAGCATCCCATGTAGCAGGACAGGGACTTGAGCAGTAGAAGGCGATGTAAGGAGGCAGAGAAGGGACAAGCTGTGACCCGTCTAACTGCCCCGGCAGGATCTGGCAGAGCTTTGCTGACAGAGTCCTTCAGCATGGCAGAGGGCTGGCATGCTGTGGCAATACCATTCTCTCCATGTCTTCAAAAATGAACTCTGTCATCACTGCTGCTGCCACCCTTGGCCCTCAACTAAAGAAAAAGGGCTTTTTCCTGAAATTTCTGGAGCACGATGTTCCCTGAAAGCTGCCTTTTTCTGATCCCACCCTGAAAACACATAATGTTGAGCATTTCAGGACATGAGTGAAGAAGAAAAGCTCAGTGCTGGATTAAAGCCACTTTTGGCAAAAGATAAAAGACAGCCTCTCTCTCCCTCTCCCTTTCTCTCTCATGCACACACACAGACAAACAGGAAGAAAAGCTCTCAGGGGCACAATCAATTACAGTTCATATCTTTTCTGAGCTGTCAGAGATAGTCTCTGGCACAGGCCCTGCTGGAGTGCAAACTCAAAAGGGATTTCAAAAACAAATCCTCAGCTGACGTATACCTTGTATACCAGTACAGCCCAAAGCAATTTGTGGAACAGGAGTAAGACGATTAATACATGATGATACATAAGCACAAGGAATATTTTTCTCTTAACTGAATTTCCTCTGGCCTCTGTAATGAACTGACTGAAACAAAGGCTTTGCTGTTTCATGCTGCTCATGAAAAGTTTAAAATTTTTAAAAATTTGACTCAGTCCCAACCAGGACAGACATATCTTCACACATAGCTGTATGTATCAACACAGACACAAATAGGAAATTCTATAAGTATTTAACTTAGAAAATTCAACATCCGATCTGAAACGCAGACCTGATGCTGGTGTATGGGCTTGTCCATTCTGCTGCTGCTGGAAGTGGCTGTAAAACTTGCCAGAGTATGGACTGCAAACTCACAGAGATATCCCTTGGGAAGGTATCGTGAAAATGTCACCAGACCTTCCTCGACAGAAACGGCAGCACTCATTTTATCAATTACAACTGGGAAGCACAACTCCAGTGCAAATATTTGCAACCAACCCAGACTTAAATATTTGTTCTCTTATCAGAGGATCAGCACTAGGTTATCATGACAGCCCTGTAAATCCTGACTAACATGGCTGACATGAACCATAGGAGCTTTGCTACAGTCATGTAGGAAAATGCCTATACAAAGTTGTGAGACCTTTATACCCTAGACCCCAAATCACCATGCAGCAGCTTGTGAAGGTGTTTGTAAAGGATGATTTGGGCCCCTGTGTCTACAGGGTGTCATCCTCTGAAGCTAAATTCAGTGGGAGGCTCTGCATGGAGTTGTACATGCTTGAGCAGACCAGGAGAGCAACCTCTGCTCATGACTCCTTTTGCTCTCCCTCTGATACTTTCCTAACATTTCAGGCTGTAGCCAGCAGGTAGTTCAAGGCTGTGTAATATTGTTGTCTATCTTCAGCAAGTTCTCTCTCCCTTCCCACCCACCCCCTTCTCAAGCCTGAATTGCTTATTCATTTTGATGTTTCATTCAGTTTATCTTACATCCTTCTGAAATATTCATTTCTGGCCTCACAGCAGATTTTTTTGTGATCCAAGCACAGAAGTGCTGTGTGTGAGTGCAGAAATTAAGAACCCATCTAAGGGGGCAGCAGGGACAAATCTTACCCAAGGAGGCCTGGGGAAAGGCTTCGGTTCTTAGGATTCCAGGAGACCTTGGCCAGGATGGTAGAATTGCAGTAATATATTGCCACCCCAGTTTAAAGCTGCAACAAAGACAAATTGCAAGTGTAAATTAGAAGTCTAAATCCTACTCAACAGCTCTTTAGATCTAGAGCAATGATTTGAGCCACATGTCTGATTACAGCAATGGAATGTGTTAGCATTGCTTGTTGCTAAGCTTAACCTTCAGTGTACTTGGTACCTCAAAGTCTACAAGCCTGGGCAGCTGGCATGGGCAGAGGAAACCAAGGATGTTGGTCCAGGGAATGGGGTCAGGATTTGAACTTATGGTTCCAAGCTAGGGCTGAAGGTTTCTGTGGTTACAGGAGAAGACAGAGCTGCTAAAGCAATTAACAGCCTGGTTTCCGATGCTCAGACCTTTCTAAGGGCTGTGGAGTTGTGCCTGAGCAACAGCTTCAACAGTAACCCAAGACATGCAATGCTTGGTGGACCCCATCACCTGCTTCAGCTCTGCACTGCAGAGTAGGACTGATTTACCAAGACCCAATCAGGAAGCCAGAGCTCTGTGGCTACAGATGTGCCTCTGTCCCAAGGAAGAGATTGCAAAACTTTATTCAGTCAAATTTCCCCTAATTGTTACTGATGGTTAATATACACGTTTCAAATGCTGCTGGGCATGGCATCTTTTTGCATTGCTTTTCATGTGATCACCACAAAGTGGAGCAGCAGTTGCTGCATTCAGAGATGTTATTGAAAAAGAAGCCATCTGAGGTATATAGAGAAGAAGAAATTGGGAGGGATGAGCTCAGCTTTTCTTTTCTTTTCTTTTCTTTTCTTTTCTTTTCTTTTCTTTTCTTTTCTTTTCTTTTCTTTTCTTTTCTTTTCTCTAAGTATTGTGGAGCATGTTGTGGAAAAAAAAAAATAGCCATCTGTCTGACAGATATTAGTAAAGTGGAGACTGTGTTAAAAATAAAGTGCCAGGTTGTCCTCTGCAGAAAGTTAATAAAAAGAAGGAAGTGAGAGACTGCTCATTATTTTTAATGACTTTGCTTTCCAGCAGAGTGCCTGTATCTCCCAGCCTTTACATTCTGTTTTATTTCTGTTCATTATGGCACATTCAACTGCCCTGGAGAATGATGGCTTTGTTCTAAAATACCGAATATATCAAGAGGCCCCTGGCCTAGCCTGGCTGGGCTGTTAATCACAGATCCAGTGCCAGGAGGAGGATGCTGAGAAGAGCCTGTTGTGTGGGGAGTCCAGCCTGGATGGCTGGGAGCTCTTTGGCAGGGAGAGCTGTGGCAGGCACTGGTGCTGCTGAACTCTCTCTGCAAAGCTGTCAGCAGAATCGATTAAGTGGTGCTTGGCAGCTGCCTGGATGTTTTCTGTGGGCACATCTTTACATTTGTCTCTCTTACTGGCTCTACCTGGCATTAGCCCCTTATTCCCTGTCAATGGATATTTGCTTTATTAAGTTTAAAATGTAGGATACATTTTGCAGTTCAGAAGATGAAGATTCATGGGTGTGCAATTCAGAACACAGTACCAAGCAAAGCACCTAGAGCATCCAGCTACATCTGCAGGTCCCTTGCACCCAGCAGGTAGAAAAGCCAAAAGCTTCTCTGGTGCTTTCCATGCCTTTCCTGTAGTTGCCACTCCCAGTCTCAGCTGCTGTTCCCGGGGGAGCAGAGGCTCTAGGAAACTGCAGTGGGCAAACCCATAACTCTAACAGTCCTCCAGAGCAAATGCCAGTCCATTGGAACAACTGTCCTGACAAATCAGCCTGGCAAACAGGAGGAGGATTGGAGCAAGGCTTGGATGTGATGTTAAAGAGTTGGTGCTGATCCTTTAAATTCTAGCCACAGCAAACTGTGAATTTGAATTTGCTTACCTTTTAACACAGAAAAAGGCCAAAACTCATTTATATTGGCTAACCACATTTTTTTCTGCCTGTTTTAATCCAGGAAATTAAAATCATGACCAGAATTTTTTCCCCTTCTCTAAACACTGGCCTACTGGTGTTTATAAAAAAGATCACCATGATTCTTCTCAATGGCTAGAGGAGTGAAATGGGAGTGTCAGCCAGGGAGGAAAATGAGCTTGTTCCTGTGTGAAAACTTAGCACAGGGTCAGCAGAGTATTTTTGGAGGTGGGATGGGTTGTTTGTTTGCTTTCCAGCTCTACCAGACACCAAATATGGCTGTAGCCTGACAACATGCTACAGACTCTTTTTTTTATAAGTTAATGAGAGAAATGCTTGATAGATGGCTACTGGCAAGCTAATTAGAAGAGAAGGGATTAGATGGATTGCAGGAAAAAAAAAAAAAAGGAAAGGAAAGGAATCAAAATGTTCAAGAAGATCATTTAAGGTCCTTGTTCTGGGAGAGAGAGACTAACTGGTTTCACTTCCCAGAGGCTAATCCTGCCCTAATTGACTTATTATTGGAGTCTTAAGGAAAACAATCCATGTGGCTGTGATAGCAGAGCCAGGGAAGGCATGATTGTGGCTGCTGAGGGGAACATGGGGAGACAATAGCTGCAGTGTGTGAAGTGACACAGGATAGCATGTGCAGATCCCAGCAGCGTAAGAGCCCTAGCTGGGCACACTGTTTGGTGTTACAGGGTGGATGGGAAGCATTGAGAATAGGCTCAGGATTCATTTCCACCCAGTGGTTTCAAATACTTCTGTGAGAAAAGGTTCAGCCTTCTCCCAAATGCAGACCAGACAATGAGGGATCACATGTTACCAAAAAACCAATGTGTAACCTATAGCTTACTCATGAGCTACAAAAAACAAATGACACATTTACAGCCCACACTCAGGACAGTGAGATCCTGGGAGGTGACTCTATGCACATGGTAAACACACTTCTAAGACACATCAAAATATAGTAAGTCTGGGAACCAAGCAAAAGCTGGGGAGATTTGCATTTTTTCACATTGGGAAAATCAGTTGTCCTTTCTGTTAACAAGGCAAAATTACTTTGAGTCCCTAATTTGCATAATTAAAATACATAGCTAGAAAGGAATTCAAATTTGGGCTAAATTACACTGAGGAAACTACATTCAGTTTTGATCACTTTTCTTGACATGGAATTTTTTGGTATTAGAAATGCACAGAAGATATAGTATTACAAAAACAAGAACTATTATGGAATGCCTAAGGGACAATTCATTATCCAGAAAAACTTTCAACTAAGGAGACACAATGCATGCTAAATTACAGTGAAATTCTAGTGGAATTACAGCTTTCTTCCATGAGAGGACAGATGACCTCATCTCATTAATGTTATTACTGTGGCTCTCATGGTTCTTCAGGGAACCTGAGCTTTGATAGTATGAAAATATGATAAATTAAAGAAATCAAACACAGAAGAGGAAATTCCAGCAAAAAGTATAAATGTGTTGAAAAATACCTTCCTCCTCTTCAGATAGACTTTAATCTAAGAAGTATTTTCCTGATTGAAATGGGTAGAAATGCCTTTTCTCCAGAATGACTTGATCATCCTAACAGATATTTGATTAGTAGCTATGGTTCAGCAAGTAAGGTGTAAAAATATGACATCTTCTGTTGAACCAGGTTTTCTGAAATGTTGGGCCTGGCTTTTCTAGAAGAGTTAAAAAAGGCAAAGTCTGAAATTAGCTGGACAGATGTATTTTACATTGTTGGAGTTCATATATGCGCAGGCAATGGGCATTGCTAAGTAAGGGAAAAGCTTATTGGAAAGCAAGGAGATGAGACATCACTCAAATTTGCAGTTTCTCCTGAGATACAGCTACAGGAAGACCAAAAATTAGTAATGCTTCTCTCTGAACACAGCATGTGGTACAACCCTCCCTGAAGCAGGGGTAACTGAGGTTCTTGTTAATGATAGATCCCTTGGGAAGATTAGAGAGAAATGACACTAAATGATCAGCAGGTTTATTTCAGAATTATTTAGTTGAAATGGAAAGGAGGTGTTTCGCCATTTTGCTTATTATCTGTAGAAATACAGCAATATAAAAACTATAATGTAAAAATATAAAAAATAACACTTAAGAAAATGTATAAGGAAAAGAAAGGAAGAGAAGAAGAAGTTAAGAGTACAAAGATACCACCACCTGTGGACCCAGCAATGAGATTGCTGCAATTTCAAAGTCTGTTGGTAGAAGTGATGGTCTCAGTCTTCATCCATCAAGAGTGGGGGAAGCCCACAAAAGACAGAAGTTCAATGGGTTTATATAAGTTTATGTTTATGGAATGTCCAGGTACCCCCCTGGGCAGGGTAGAGAGTTTTATACCCTCTATATACAACACTGTGTATCACATGCAGTCCTCTGGTGGAAGGCCTCAGAAATTAGTCTGGAGGCACTTTGGGGGTCTTTGAGACACAACATGACAGCTGCCTCTCCCATCAGTGTATTTGAGCCAGTTATGCCCCATCAGAGGGGACTAGACCTATGTGGGAATGTCCTGATACTTCCCCAGAGGGGAGTTTTCACATCTGAACCAGTTGTGTGAGGGAGGACATTGGCATGGTAAAAACACAGTCCCACCAGGCAGGATCTGCTTCTTTCCTTACTCAGCTCAAACTCCAGTGTGCAGCCTCTGGTGCTGGGTGCTCACACCCTCTGCACTGGGGCTGTTACCTGCCAGCAAATCTCCCCTGCTTTTGCAGAGCTTGACCATTTCAGTCATTATAACCCATAATATTTTAGTCTTTCACAGCCTGTTGCAGATAGAAAATGAGATGTGTCATCCAGGTGAGTTCAGGAGCTTGTTTCACTCCACTGATTCAAGGTGGGGATGCTTCTGCCAACACTTGAGGCTCTGCTTGATGACTGGATCAAGTGTTACATCTGTAGTTTGTCAGGGAGGGCTTGCAATTCTAAGAGCTGCTCCAGAACTATGTTTTCTGGTTGTACAGACAAAGAAACATATCTGCAAATTTTAGTAAAATACTCTGAAATTAGAAAATTTCAGAAATTCTAAAAATCCTCTCCAACCTTGGCCTTACTGCAGACTTTTTCATGTGAAAGAACCATCTGCTGTACCACACAATAAAGTAAAAAAAAAAAAAACAAACCAAAAAAAACCCCCAAAAAACAAAAAAAAAAAAAAAACAAAACAAAACAAACCCCACAAAAAAAAAAAAAACACCAAAAAAAACCAAACAAAAAACACCAAAAAACAAAAAACACAGATGGTAGAGGCAGGAAAAAAAGCTCTCAGAGAAATTGGTGCATTTCTCACTTATTAGGACATTTCCTTCATTTTAAGTATAATTTATTCTGTTTCAGCCGCATAGTTTCTGCACATTTCCTTTGAAACATCTGTAATTCTTTTTGGCAGAGATCCGAGGCAATACAATGCAGTCTCATCTGGGGAGGGTATCCTAGGAAAGTGTAAATATCACAAAACTGTAAAGAAAATAAAAATAATGTGTTAGCATTTAATGGCTGGGAAAAAACACTGGACTAGATCAGAGATAAGTGAAATCACCTCACTGGGCAAGGTGGAGGAGGAGGCTGGTGTCAGCCTACCCTGTGGTCCTGGGAGTGGTGTCCTTTCTCAAGCCACTGGGACTCATCAAATGCCATTTCTGGTGGACTCTCCTTTCACAGATGACTGATTTTCAACTCAATTACAGTAAGAACGAGACATGAACTCTCTCCTCAATGGAATCCACCCAGGAGACAGAAACTGTGACTGAGGAGCCAATTATTTGGAGATTACTAAGGCAAAGCCCTGAAATATGTTTTGATCCTGCCAATTGCTACAGAATCATTCACTTCCCCAGGAGAGAACTCCAGCACGAGCAAGCACAAAAGCTGCTCAGTCACACCAAATCTGGGGCTTCAGCAAGGGCTGAGCACCAAACAAACACCACAAGTGCACTGTCCACATCCCTCATAGCCCAGGGTGGCCTCTCAAATCCCATCAAGCTGACAGGTCTGTGTGGTGCAAAGATGTGCAGAGATACTTGCTGAAGTCCCAATGCAGCCTGGCCACATTAGCATAGCATCCTGGCTGGCCTAATTAAAGACCTGGAGCTAATTAGGCCAGCCACAGCATCATATTGATTAGATGGTAAAGACAAAGTCCTGACATCTAGATGTGCTAGCAGGAAAACAGAACATTGTACTTGCATGTTACCTGGGCAAATCAGAACCTCTATTCCCTGTCACTGCCAGTGTGGCCCTGCTCCCCAGCGCTGCCTTCACACAGACTTCAGTGCTGCAGTGCAGTTTTTTTTAAATTTAATATTATCCAGAACTCAACAGTCATCTCCTTGTTTTGTGGGCACAGTTCCTGAAGTAAAATTAAGTTTGTCTCCAGGGGTCGCTTTCCAGCCAGCAAACCAAAAGTTGTGCAGGAGAATGAAAACAAGGCAAAGAGAGAACAAAAATCCAGCTGTGTTGCAGACTTTCAGTTAATGATACAAAAATATTTCAGGGGTTTTGGGGGGAGATATTTAAACCCACAGATTAGGATTTTTGTATTCAAGCCCTCCATATTCTCCATATTCATCTAACTGCAAGGAGCTGATGATTTGCAGCCTGAGGCCATTCTCAAGCATGCAGATTACACGAATCCACCTCCCAGTGGATCTTACCCCACAGCCTTCTTGGTCCAGAGCCATCCTGCAGCACAGTGCCCTGACAGAACCTGCTCTGCAGACTTGGCTCTGAAGATGACAGCCCAGCTATAGTAACCACAGGGGATCCATGCTCCCACTAGTACTTTGTGTGGCCTCCATTTGCCACTTCCATTCTCATCACCTAGGACATTTCAAATGGATAGATATATTTTTCCCCCTATATTGTTCTAGAGGGGCTGTAAGAATGTTAATATTTATGGGTCGGAGTAGCTGGGAAATCAGACTTCTTCATATTGTGGTGTAACAATTTTGAAGAAACTGTTTCAAGGAAAAGTGAATCCCAAGGTTCAAGCAGGGCTGAGAAAAAAGGGAATATTTTATAATCTATGATCTTTCTGATCAAAGCAATACCAAAAGCATTTCTCTGTCTGCAGAGAAAAAACTGAGGAATGTGGAGTAGGCAGAAAAGCTAATATTACACGTGCCTTTTGAATCTCCTTCACACCCAGGAGAAGGGACAGCCCAACCTTTCATTCTGCAAGCATATGCAGGCATCTACATTTATCATGCTGTGAACTTCTCTATTTTATTCCATTTCAGTCTGTAAACTGATTAAGCCAAATTATTGTATTCTCCTCTCCCTCCATGGAATGGATGTCAGAGCTGTTTTACTGGAAAGCAGACGAGAGGGGGCACTCATAGACTTCCTACATCAGGGCTTTGCTTTATGATGTGTTGGTAGGAAATGTATTTGAGAAAGTCCTTGTTGGAAAAGGTTCCAGGAAAAACACCAAATTAACATAACACCATAAAGAAGCAGAAAAATTTGTCTGAAAGAGAAGGAAGAAAAATGGAGGTGGGTGGGTAATGTAGGAGGACACCTTGGCACAACACAGCAGAAGCCCTGACCCCATAAATCTGCTTGGGTGGAAGGACAGAGTGCTGCAGGAGCAGGGCTGGAAGTGAAGATCCTATGGCAGTGAAAAAGCTGAGTCCAAAGTGTTGTCCAAGCAGTGAGCTAAAGCTGGCTTCAAGCCCCTTGCAAAAATTTAAATTTGCACAGTAATGAAAAACTACACGATAGGGACTGAGAGAAGCTGTAAGAGATACAACTTGTAGGGCAGTCCTCATTTTACTAATTAAACATTTTAGATTGCCTACACAAGGTCACTTGGGAAAGTTAAATAAATCAATCAGCTAAAGGTGTGAAGTCAATTTATGTAAGTTATAGTATATTCAAACTGCATGTGAATGGTTTCATTCAGGGTAAATGGCCTTAGATTACTGCAGCTTAATTTTCTAGATTAGCAGAAACAAAATATGTTTTGATAGCAAAGTAAAACAAGATGGAGGGAGAATAAACATCCAGTTAGTAACTTAGCCCTGCATCTATGGTCCTTCTTTATTTTTAGCAGCAGAAAATCCAAAGCTACCTTGATAGACAAATAAAGTTTACCATGCATTATAAATATTGTCTAACAACCGTGGCTGCCAAAGGCTGTAAGGAGCAGAAAGTGTGTTACGACAGCAAGTACAAACCTCACAGTGTTTGCTGTGCCCCCACCAGTACCTTTTGCTGCACAGATCACTCCATCAGCATCCCACTGGAGCTGAACCATATCCCTGCTGCAAACAGTGGAATCAAGTAACTATGAATTAACTTCTAACTAACACAGCTTACCTAAATTACCAGAGACTGGTATTAGCAGAAACATAACTGTTTTATTAAAGACTACATTCATTTGCTCAGTTAAGTGAAATATCAATCAAAAGTCAATCAAAAGCTCTGCCTTGCTCAGTGAACTTCCCTTCTCTGCCCTTCACTCACCATTAGGGTCTCTTCAACTTCATTTTGAACCAGTAAATTGAGCCATGCTTGTGGCTCTTTTGCCTCTTGTAGGCTTCTCCCATGAATGTCATCCTTGCACCAGGCTCTTCAAGACTTTTACTCAGTTGTAAAAATGAAGATCTTCTGGTGTTACAACTAAATAAGGGAAATCAAAATCAGGTAATTGTCTGGGATGTGTTTATGGACACCAGTTTGTGAATTGTACCTGTGTGTCTGCTTCACAAGGAAACCTGAATTGTGACTTCCAAAAACCATCAGTTTTCTGCTACATCTTTGTAGACTGCCCATTAAAACCAAGACTGGGATTTTCTAAGCAAGTGAGTTTCACTGATCACTTTAGACACCTGAATCAAATCACCACCTGAGGATGAAATTGGGTTAGATAAGGAAACACTGTACAGCATAGACGTGAAAGCATTATAGTCCTGAATTTTTTTAACTACTGGCCATATGCAAATGGATTTTTCCTTGAACTCCTTTAATGTTGAAAATAAAGTCCTACTGCAGATTTTTCCCTAGAACCTCCTAGCTGCAAATGTGTTAACATCCTCAAGGGTCACATTTTCCCTTTTGAAAAAGGAAAAATATCAGGCTTGATTTAGTAAATGTCTGACCTATTTTAACAGGGTGGCTTTGGAAATGTATTGTTAAATTGAGTATTACACATTTCTTTGACTATTAGGGGAACTTCCACAGGAGTGTGAAAATGGAAGAGCAATCCAATGAGAAAATGAAAGCATTGTAGTAACACTGAGACATTTGGTGCATTCACTTTAAAAACATGGTAGACTCCTGTTAGGGGAGAAAAGTCAGGCTGAAATTATATTACTGAGAGTTAGAAACCCCAAATGTGGCCTAAAAGGATACAGAACCTCAAGTCCCGTGGTCCTATTCCTATTTTAGAGACTATTTGTATTCTCCATATAACACATCTGCTGTGTGAGACTGATTAGATACCCTGCATAAAACTAAGATATTACTAAACACATGAATCACTTAGGAAAACCATAAACAGTATTTAAAAGAAGAATCTTGTGGTGGTTGTGTATAGCCTTTGCAGTAATCTAAGAAGAAAAGTGTTCTATCCTTAATTCACCTTTTTTCCCCAATAAACTGGTAGAAGTGTTATGCAATATATAGCATTTTTACAGTAGAAGACAACTAGGTTGTGGCATACAGGCTCTATCATGTCACCTAATTAATAATTAGGATATTTCTTCATTTTATCCAACTAATATCATTGTTATTGCTGTAAACTCCAGTTGTCTTGAAACCACAGTAAATAATAGCAGAAATATAGTTTATTACCAAAAAAACCAACATTTGAAATGCATTTGTGAATGATTTTTCCAGGCATTCCAACAGTGAATTTGCTCCTTGATTCAGGGAGAATTCACTCAATTCAGGATCTTACTAGCTTAAAAACCATCTTCTTAAGGTCTGGGGAGAATGCTTCAAAAGACTTTATGGGAGAACAAGGTCATGCCATGCAATCAGGAGGATTTCTGGAGAAGAGAATTTACATCTGCTGAAACATATCTAAAGGATGAGGTTAAGAAACCAAAACAGGACCAAACCAGAAGTCTTTAGATTCCTTAGGGAAACTACTTTCCTTATCCCTATAATTGCCTGCAGGAAATCAACAAAATAACAATGTATTTTATTTCTTTCTTTGGGTTTTTTTAAGGACAGTTAGTTGCCATTTAAAACAAAGACATTTTTAGAAATGCTTGTAACCTACAGACAGGCATCTTTTAGGATTTATGTCCCTGCTTCCAGGCAATTAGCTTTCTAAGATCTTCTCTTCAGCACTTGCTAAGATTTTTCTTTGACATTTTTACTCAGCCACAGCCTTGCTGGTCTTCAAGGCACCATCCTCTGGTCTTCCAACCATAACACTGGAGCTGTGTTCTTGGTGTCACAGACCCTCTGGTTTGCCCGGAGTCTAGCAGCGTGTGCTTGAAAAGCTACAAAAAGAAATGCAGATGTAGCACAGCCTTCCTTCCCCAGCCTTCCCTGGGAGCCAGTGACTCAATGCAGCTGTGCTCTCATGGCTCTCTGCCTCTGGCAACCTCTCACACTGTGCCATGCCCATGTCCTTTTGATTCAAGAATGACAGAAGGAGGTTTTCAGAACACTGTCAACCTGCTCAAGTTCAAGTCCTGGGAGATGGTAGCCCTGTGACTACAGTTCCTCAGGCTTGCAACAAATAAACTGCAGCAACAAATAGAATCACAGCAATTTTCAAGAAGAGAGAGACCAAAATATCTTCCGCAGGGAAGTAGCACAAAAAGGTGTTTAAATCCTTTACAGGATAGCTAAATGATTATTTGGTAAAGTAGAAACCTTTTCCCCTAAGAATTTCTTCAGGTTAAATCCCTCAAAAGTCACAGTTAACCAGCTAGAGAAGAATCATGGAAGGCCCTGCAAGTTGCTGCGATGGATCTGCATTTTAGCTTTACTCAACCTTCAGCATTAGGTATGCAACAGTCCTCTCAGAGCTTAAATTTATTCCCTCATGTTTTTGTCCTATCCTACAAATGAGACACATTTTAAGAAATTAAAAGATGGGAAAGAAGAAAGAAAAAATTAAGCCCCTCATAAGACAAATGTCTCCATTAGCAATATGTTTATGAATATATTTGCACAAAAACAACAAAAGGAAATTCGTAATACTGCACACAATGTTTTAAATGCTATTGTGAAAGCAGGCCAAAATGTTCAATCTCCTTAAGCAGCAGTTGAATCAGGCTTTAAATTAATCAGGATTCTTAGAAATTCTAATAAGAAGGGACTGATGAAAAACAGCTGCACCCAATCCCTATAAAAACCTTCAAAAAGAAGAGAATTAAGTGATAATGCTGGTGGAAGGGCATATCATCACAAGATGGTCTCCTGCTGCTACAAAATGCCAGAGCAAGACCAAGTATTTTTCCAAGGAGAGATAATTATGATAAGCTTCAGCTCTGTTTTTGGGGCTTGACTTCCACTCTGAGGTGTGGTGATAGAGCTCTTATTTGGGTAGTCTTTAAATTTCTGAACACTGAGAGAAAGAGCATTCAGTTCTAATGCTTATTAGAAGTAGTATAAGTAGTATTCAAAACATCTCTTCACGCATTATAGCAGTTTGTGTGAGAAGGCTGTATTTCCAAAGTATGGCATTGTAAAGGAGGGAAATATAAATGAAAATAAAATATATGCTTAAGTGTTGAAGCTCCTCTGAACTCTAGACTCAATAAAGTTAAATTACAGCCCAGTATTGGTGAAGGAGAAAGTATCCCACAGAGAGGCAGGATGTTAAGTCTGGTCTCAGGAAACCAGTTGTCTGCACAAAGAATCCCTTGTGGCATACCAAGAGATGATGCTAACAGGTTCTAGTAGTATTTCAGCAAAAAAAATAATGCAATATTTTGGTAAGATTAATGGTGCAACAAGGTGATATTATGAAAAACCAGTAGTTTATGAAGAAAGAAAGAAAGAAAGAAAGAAAGAAAGAAAGAAAGAAAGAAAGAAAGAAAGAAAGAAAGAAAGAAAGAAAGAAAGAAAGAAAGAAAGAAAGAAAGAAAGAAAGAAAGAAAGAAAGAAAGAAAGAAAGAAAGAAAGAAAGAAAGAAAGAAAGAAAGAAAGAAAGAAAGAAAGAAAGAAAGAAAGAAAGAAAGAAAGAAAGAAAGAAAGAAAGAAAGAAAGAAAGAAAGAAAGAAAGAAAGAAAGAAGAAAGAAAGAAGAAAGAAAGAAAGAAAGGAAGGAAGGAAAGGAAAGGAAGGAAGGAAGGAAAGAAAGGAAGGAAAGAAAGGAAGGGAAGGCAGGAAGGAAGGAAGGAAGGAAAAATTTTGCATGATTCTCAAAAAAATGTTAATTGGGGTTTGTTTTTTGGGTTTTTTTGTTTGTTTGTTTGTTTTTTGTTTGTTTGTTTGTTTTTGTTTTTGTTTTGGGATTTTTCTTACAGAGAAGCAGTCAGATCTCAGTAACTCCCCTTGCTCTGGGTGATGCGACTTCTGAGTGACCCCCAGGACAGGCAGACATGCAGCCCGCAGTGGAGCTGCAATATACACACACATGGTTCCTGATCTCCATGAGCTTATAGCAACTTTCCCCAAAACTTATGGATTTATGCATCACTGACAGCCTGCCAAATCTCCCTTACTGAACTGACACTTACAATGTCCACTCTAGAGATTTAATCACCTGGAAACCGAGGTCTATGTTTTGCTCAAAAGGACTTTTGAAGACTGTATGAAAATATTTGCACATGGGACTTTGTCTCATTTTTTTGCCCTGGAACAAATTGCTTAACTTTTGTTGTCTTCAGTTTCTGTGGTTATAATATTGTCTTCATGTTCACAGTTACCCTGGAGAGTCTGTGAATGAAGAGTTGAGGGCTCCCACATGGAAATGTGCTATTGCATCAGAGCTGCTGCTCCTCCTCTAAGCCAAGTCATCCCCACAGGAGATTCCTCTGGGTAGGAGACATTACATAGAGACACACATCCAACATTCCTCCAGATGCTCAGTTATTTCTCTCTGATCTAATTATATGGCAAAGGTAAATCTCACTGTCAGTTATCTGCACAACAAAAGCAATTAAAGCAGTAAGATTTTTGCTTGCCTTGACAGTGTGTAGAGGCAAATAGATGTACAGGCACTACAGAGGGGCCATCAAATTCATCTTATGGGGAGGCTGCTAAAACTGCCTTAGTGTAAGGTCCCAGCTTTCTCCATTTGCTGCCTTCTGCAATCCCAATGTCTGTCATTTCCCAAGATAGCTAAATGCTGTACTCTGAAAAAAAAGGCTTGATAATGCAAATGTAGTTAGCAATGACAAGTCATTCTGAGGACCATGTAAGAGTCATAAACATGTTTGTTTTAACTGAGGTGGGGTAGGGTTTGTAGTGTGATAGAGCAATGAAAACAGCCCCAATAAACAACTCCTCTCAGCTCCTGCTCTGACAGCCTCTTTCTCAAAGCACCAATATTACCCACTTAGAAAATGGATTTATGCCAAGTTTAAAGCACTTCTTCTTTCAGCACACCAGATGGTACTAAAAATTCAAAATATTTCCTACAACAGCTGTATCTTTGACAACAAAATTAATACAAGCTGAAATACCACTGTTGTGTGTAGGCCATAATGACCACACTCCTCAGTTTTGTGTCAAATGTAACAAGGCATTTGATAGTTAAAAATATATCTGATCAACTCAGTATTGCGTCAGTTATGTGACTCTGTCTGGGTGTTCAAACCCTGTTGCAAAATTTAGTGCCTTTGTAGCTTAACAGCTGGTCTGATAAGAATGTAAAATACACCTTTCCCTAGAGCTATAATAAATGTGTTAACACTTTCTTACAACCAACACTTTCCTACGACTCATCATTTTCTTGCCCCAAGATCCCTCTTTATATATTTGATGACATAAATCTTTCAAGCTGATTTTGACCAGAAGCTAACTTCCCTTACTGTCTGGTATTGGGGCTTTTGAGGAACACAAGGAGATGTGTTTTTTTCCTTTGGTGTTTAAAGAGGAGGGAGGAGGTGGAGTACTTTCAGTTCAGACAAAAGAAAAAATTAAAATTATGGTGCTTGCAATTTCCATCTCCTTAACACAAATGTGTACAGTAAGGTTTTTTAATTACCTATTTGTTAGATCATTAACTAGATCATTAGATATGATATGCAACTCTTTAGTATTTTAAACAGTGTGGTGGCTTTGGCATGTCCTAAGCAGTGAGCAATAAGAGAAGGAAATGTGAAAATAAAACTAAAGTCAAGTAGTTTTCCCATCAAAAGACCATATTATCAAAACACTGTAATAAACACAATTCTATCTGTATATATTTCTACACGTACGTGAACATTCTTGGTGCTAGCAGGTGAACATCTGCTAAAAAATTCAATTACTTAGGAGTGCTGTGAAGTAAGAAATAACTGTTAGCTCATGTTGTAGAGAGGGAGGATGGTGTGGTGGTTATTGATGCTGGACAAAGCCTAGTCCTGTTTTGTGAGACACTGAACCACCTCAACAGGGAGTTTTACATACCAAAGTTGTGTAAGGCCTGAGGCACATGGAGGATCTACCATGGGAACAGGCAGTAAAACCCCAGGACCTGAGTTCCAGTCATCCTTTTCCCAGTCAGATCTTGTCTGTGGTAGGTGAGCACTGCCTTCCCCACCTCTGTGTGACTCTCTTTACTCCCTGACAGTTGCTGAAGGTGCTCTCCCAGAGGCACCTTCACTGCACAAATCTCTCTTCTCAACTTCCTGCAGTGCAATTCCCACCCTCATCTGTGGGATTCCCTTACCTCTGGGACTCTAGTCCTCATTCAGCAGAAGCATGTGCTTGCACAGACCATCTGGCACTGAAATGATGTGGCTGAACTGGCACAGTCATGCTGGACATGGAGGTGGCAAGCACATGGCTTTTATTTACAGATATCGTGCTACAGATATTTTTAACCATCTTCCTTTTTGTGCAACTGCATTGCTGTCATATCAGTTCAGTTTACTGGAAAATTAACATTCAAAATATTACTCAATACAAGTGCTCCCGTTTAAAAATTTTAAGCAAGTAATTAAGTCTTACATTGAATGTGGCTGGTTCTAAATGAAAATTTTTGTGTGCTTTTTCAAAAAAATGTACTGTCCAAATTGATGAGGCAGATGTGTGTGACCTTATCAGACACGAGAAGATGATTTTACTCTAGGTAAAGCTCTAAATTATTTTATCTAGAAAGATAAATTATTTCTCTAGACACGTAAATTTATCTAGAGTTCTCTAAATACCACAAGGGTGATGGCTTTCTGCCTCTCCTCAAATAGAATGCATCCCCACAGTCAGTTCAATTTCAATGTATGTGTGACTTCTATGCCCTGGTCATCAACTGAGCAGGATCAGAACAGACTTCTCTAATCCATACTGAAGATTAAGCTGATCTCGAAGGCTTAGAGTGATCCTTGTTTTCCCACCCCTCCCCTGAAGAGCCACACAGCTTATTCACTGTCAGTCAGGCAAGAGCTGGCCCACTGTGAAGGTACGGACCTCTTTTAATTCAGGTACAGTAATTTTAAAGCTACACTGAGGAAAGATTTCTCTAAAGGACCCATTGCATCTCCTTTATTTTTTAGGGAAGAAAACAAACAGATGATCTCTAAGCAGGATTTTCTGAGCTCTGTTGTGTTATTTTGCATTTGGCCAAAATTTACTTACAGTTATTTATTTCCATTTCCATTTGCAAGAGCCCAACTCTGTCACACAAATCCCTGTTAATGACACACATTTGTAGAGCACTAAAGGAAGCTAAAGGGATGCCCACAGTCTTGGTTAAGCCCCATTTTAGCTGCTGATTTGAAGTCAAACAAACTCCTCAACCTCTGAACTCCAGCTCTGCCCCTTGCTTTCATGGTGCCTGCTAAGCAAGCAGGAGCCAAGCATCAGCAAAATGCCTGCTTGTCCAGGAGAATTTCCCATGTGCAATCTGGACAGCAAGGTGTGCTAAAGCTCAGCCAATAGTAGTCAGGGGCAGAAATGTCGTCTGAAAACTCTTTTCAGTTGTATCTATTTCAGCCCAGTGCAAAGCTGAAAGGGTGGATATGGAAAGTGCTAGTGCTTTATACTAAGATATTTGGTTTTGCACAAGAATGAAGATTATTGAAAAAGGTTGAAAGAACTGCTTTAAAATAATTTTCCCATCCTTCTTGATAAGACTTTAATCCCAACTGTGCCCTCACTTGGACAAAACCAGAGTAATTGAAGTGATGCATCAGCCGAGACTCTGTACTCACTATTTGAACAGTCTCAGAAGCCAATGCTTTGATTAAAATGACTTCCTTCTTCAGCACATGCTCTGCTACCTGAAACAAAATCCTGTGTGCATTTGAGAGATTCCTAGAAAATCATCTGTGCTTCCCAAAGTCTGTCCCTGTAAGTCCTTTTCCCAGCCACAGCACATGCATAATCACCATGGCTAACCAATTATTCTGGAAGCGTGTGTGATTCCCAGACTGTCAGATTTTCGTGGTTTGAGATGTTGACACACAGCTCTAAGCTGAATACTTTCACCTCTAGGATAAAGCACATAAAGGAGAACAGGGTGGGTTTAGTACACCTGTTCTCCATCCATCCACTCATCCGCCATCTTTAGACTTGAGAGAAATTCACTGTAGACTCACAGAAGTAAAAGGCAATGAATGAAGTTACTCCACAATATTTTATTTTGCTGCTAAGATACCATAAGGTTAAAGGAAAGCTGACACCAGGAAAGGTTACACAGGCATCCCAGGAAAGAACTCAGGAAGCAGGGAACACTGCCCATATACTTTAGTGCATTTCTAGCTAAGCTCCACACATTTAATATCTTTCCCTTCATCAAAAAGATTTATGATGTTTGATAGCAGAATGGTATTGCCAAGAGACTGTGCTGCAGGAACACTATCCTTGTGGTGTCATGCAATGACATTGCAGGAATAAATGACCTTGCTCCCGCTCTGCAGTAAGTGCTCACAACCTCTCTGAGCAATCCATTTACAAAAAGAGATCGAAGCTGCAGATCACTGTACACCACATCTGATGAGCAGTATGAGCCTGCAAACCCCATCTCCTTCTCCTGTGAGCTGATGGAGGCCCCAGCTTCACCCAGGCATTTACTATCCTGATTTGTCTCTGTCATTCTGCTGTCCTTGTTCTCTTTACAGTCCAGCCTGGGACTTTCCTTTACAATCCTGTGATGCTTTTACATTCCTCTAATTCTCATTTTGTCAAAATCAGAAAGTAACTATGTGTGCTTTAGATGTCTTCATACAATTCAGGAGCCACAGAGATGTAAACTGCACCATATCCCTCTATATTTCTCTGGCTTGCTGCTTGCTGTGTCATGCTAGTTTTCATCCTAGTCCTGAACGCGTTCTTGCTTTTACTACTTGTTCTATCACACTTTGTGCCAATTATCTGTAACTTACTGTCCCCAAAACCAGGATTCACTCTCAGCAGTGGCAGAGCACAGAACTTATTATCCTGTATAACCAGAACTATGCAGAAAAAAGTTCTCTTTGGAGAACAATATGCAAGCTGGAATGGATGTGAGGTATGTGCATGGCCAGTTAAGAACTACTCAGGGGTGAAATGTCTTTTCAAAAGTACTGAAATTGAGTGGCTGCAATGCTGTGGTCATTTGTACAGGATAAAAGACAAGAATATTTTCCTGACAACTGGCTGAAAACTAGCAGCATCACTGACCACATACCAGTATTCTCCTCAGAAGGGGAATCTGCCTGGGAAAAGTGTTTTTGAGACAGAGTACATCTGTCAGAGCAGCAGTTTGCCTTGGACAGTGCCACACTTTTCCCTGTAGCAGGCTAAGTCATCGTAATAGAAGGTCATGCTCTCCAGTGTATTTGTTCCATACTCTTCTATTTATTTCTTTTGCCAGTACACTACAGTCCACTCTTGTTTTAATCATGATTATCTTGAGATGTCCTTTTCCAAAGCAATGTCTGAAAAAATCCATGAGCCTGGTGCCTCAATATCACAGTACTATCTTTAAGTCCCCTTGAACCTTTAGCAACCCACAGTGACCACGATGTGTCCTTAGCCTTGCTAAGGTGACTGCACAAGGGATGGATTTTTGCAGATCAGTCTGTGTGAGAATTTGGAATTAGGAGTCTATTCTTATTTCACTTAGTGGGTCACCTTGGGGGAGTCTGTTCTCTGTCCTATGCTTCACTCTCCTCATATGTTGGAAGAGATATTTAATATTTCTTGATGAAAAGCAATTAGCTAAGCTGTAACACAATTTCCCCTCCTAATTATCTGTCAGCCTGCTGTCTGCTGAGAGAATGTTCAAGCTATGTGCTCTCATGCTTGCAGGCGCACTGAGGCACTATTTATTTTTGTTTTTCTTAGCCTCTCTCTTATACTTGGGCACAGTCTTTGTGCTCTTAGTCTTCAAAAAAATGGACCATAATACCCTATTCATCCTATGTTCCATCATAGCACTCTTGACAGAAAAAACATTAATTACCAAAGAAATAGCATTAGAGTTTTAATTTATAGTTTAACTTCTGATTTGATGTGTAAAGAAATATGATATTTGAAGCAATTTGAAATAAGGGATGGCACCCAGTCTCTCTGAAGGACTCTGGCACAATTCAACTTGACCGTAGACTGCACAGGAGAAACAGATGTCAACACCTGGAATTCTGCACCTTTCTGGAGCATCCTCTAGAATAGCCTACAAGTGTCTGCCAGGACAATACATGATACCTCCACACTCTGAAGCATGAGTTGTGCTGGTGGTGAGTTCATGTGCAGAGTAACCATACAGAGCCTATTTGTGAAGTTCAGTCTGTCTGGGAGACCCCAGTGCCACGTTTCATGTGCTGTGTAGGCAATCTGCCCTTCGTGATGGCTGTGTGTCTGGGACTTACAGACACCTGCCAACTCCATTAGCATTATTTATCTTTGTCCTTCTTTTTACATGGCCAGACATGTTTAATAGACTAAAAAGCTCACCCTTTCTCCTGACAAAGTTTCTGGGCAGAGAGTGAAAGTGGGCATGTCTGGGAAAAACCAGAGATTATGTGTTTGAAAACCAACTAAGGCCAGTAACCCTCATCTCCCTTTATTTACCCATTCTCTCCAACTCCACATGATCATTTCCCTGAAGCACAGAGAAAATCTCCTCCAGCTAGTTCCCTGTTTCTTTAGTTGATGGTGGAGGGGAGGAAAGCCCTCTCCATGAAGGCACCCGCCTTTGTTCCTCCTTTTTGCCCAAAGCCACCTTGCTCTTCAAGCTGCTGCTGTATCACCTCTGCCCCTTTGTTCTCCTGCTTAGGGATTTTCCACTCCTCACCTTCCTGCTGATAAAGTTAATCACACTAATTTTCCCACTCAGTCACCTCCCTTATCACAGTCACTGACTGCTTGGCCAGAGCCCAATGGATATGCTTCATGAGCGCTGCTGTTTGTTCTGCAGCTTTTTATGGCCAGGGTGAGTGATGTATCCCAGGGTCTGTGTCAGCAGCTCTCTGATTCACAATATCTTGAGATAAATAACAAATACGTTTTGAACCATTTTATGAAATAACTCAAATTCATACATTCAAATAATTTCATCATCAGGAAAAGATCCAGGATCTTTTTGTTTGGCTTTGAAACTCTCTGCTTTTAACTAGTGCTTAGTGCAAGGGATGAGTGCAACTTGTTTCAGCTTCTGTGTCAATGATTGTGAAAGGAAGAAAGCAAATTTTGTTCTGTTTTTTGTTGCAGTACAGATGTTCTGAAGACGCAGGATGGGAATACATGTGAGAATCAGCAGGAAATATCTCTTCTCCTTGGCACCTCTGGCAGATCTCTAGCCTGATCTGCATCCTAATGCCCCTCAGCAGTTAATGCAAAAGCCCATGGCTCCGTGACTGAGGAAGCCAAGGAAATTGGTGCTTAACCCCAGATGGGCTGAAATTAAGGTAAGTCCCATCCAGTGATTCAGAAAGATTTGCGGTTCTTCTTCCTCCTGCTGTTACTGCTCCAGCATCACCAAGGAGAGCATGCACGGGGGCCAACAGCAGCATTTTGAGCTATCAGGTAGTGTCACAACTGAGTAGGTAGATCCTTATGCTCTGTGTTGGTACTCATCCCCATAATTTGATTTCATGCCACTGAGTTTGCCTAAGCAATCTCAGTGATGGACTGCTCCCCACAGCTTGGCAGTCAGTGTTAGAGACCTCTAAGAAGATCCTGTCAGCTCGGTGGCAGGGAAAATTCCTGAGGACATAAGGCTTACACTCCTAAGAGGATTCCTCTTTGCACATTGTTCCTGGTGCAGGGCAACATTGCAAAATTTCACTGGTTATCCTGCTGAGGTGAAAAAATAAAACAAGTTTTACTGTGTTGTGCTAGAAATAGTTCTTAAAAGTGTTCTAGATTTGGAAAGCAGGTGCAAAGAATCAAGGAGCTCATATCCTGCTCATGATCTCCCATACCCTATGTCTGCCTGCGGCCACTCATCTGTGCATCTCTTGCATGAGCTCTGGACCTTCTTTAATCTTTTCCTGAGCTGACTTAACTCAGTAAAGCAGCAGAAAACTAATCCCAGAAGGAGAAAAGGGAGTAAACAGTTGTCTGAAGTTGTAGTTAGGTCATTTGGCTTGGCAGGATGTCCGGCGGATGCCAGATCTGCGGAAGGGAGCAGGGAGGGATGGTGGTGGGCACAGGATGCAGGGTGGCACAGCCTGTCTTCCTCTGCTCAGCAAGCTGGGCACCAGCCCAGAGGCACTTGCAGCCGTGCTCCGGAGCACTCTCATCCCTCTAATGTCATCCCCCTGGATTGTGGCAAAGTTCGGTGAACTCCTGCTTTCCCTGAGAATTCAAGAGAGTGTAAATGCCACACTGGGAGTTTCCTGTAGCTTAAAGACTCGATAATTGGTTTAATTAGGCTATCAATTTATGATCTACTTGCTAGTGAAAAGCTGCTTGATTCAATGTTAGCTTTTGATATGCAAAAATGCTTTTGAAACTCTACCTCAACCTGGGTGGGCCAGAAAGTGTTATAATTTCCCTTACAATAGATAATTCATTCATAATACACACATGTATCCCTGCTTGACAAATGCTGATGGAGAGTGTTGAATAATGTCTGAGGCTATGGATTCATAGAAAGTTTTCTCTGGAGACAATGCTAGAGGAATAAGTTTTTCAGACTCCTTCCAATTCAAAAGCATCAGTTTACTTCACTGACTTTCTTGTGGACCTGCAAACATTTCATTCAACCTATTGAGAGTGCATAAAGGCAGGGACAGTAGCAGTGACAAGGAGGAAATATTCTCCTCACACTAACACTTGTACCAAGAAAAACATAACATGGAACTAAAGCTTCAGTTTAAATACAGAAGTCTTAATGACTAAACTTTCTATGACATAACCACAGAAATATCTAATAGTCATTATGGTGGTAGAAAGAAAACAACTTATCTACATTTTTATACTGATGCTAATTATGACCTCTGACTAGATGAATTAGAAGATTCTCAGTTCTGAGTGTGGTGTTGTCAGCATCCTTCTGTGTTTCAAAGGCCCTGGCATTTCCATTACTAGTATTTTACTAGTATGATAACAAAAATGACAGTGTTGCAGAGGAATTTCCACTGATTTCCTGTCATTTTATATAATATTTAATCTTTCTCTTTACCATTTGTTTCAGTATTTTCATCTATGCTGATTTAATTTTAACCTGATTTCTCTGCATAGCCAAAAAAATTTCCAATTCTCACATTTTTTGGACTGCTTTGCTCATGGGGCACATTTGTTTCTGTGTCAATTATGACCCTGTTAAAATGAAAACATTTTGTAAGTTGTAAAAATTTGGTTTAGACAGCGCTGTGTTCTTAAATTAACATTAGCCAGCTTTTTGTGTTCTTACACCTACAGCCTAGACTGCTGAGCCCAATTTCATATCCTCTACATTGCTTGGGGAAAGTGTTATTAGTGAATCCCTAAAATATTTGCTGTTTTGAGAGGTGGTCAGATCGCTGTCTTGTTCAAAGAGCAGTTTGTCTTTAAGAAGTGCATTGCTATTCCATACTGGTTTTCTGGCCAGATTGCAAAGTGCCTGATGTCAGCAGTGTTGGTCCAATTCCATGGTTGACCTTGCCCTTCTCTACTGGCATCATACATGACCTTTCCCTCACAGCAGTGCGTGGCTATGGGTGGAGGATGGGGTGGTCAGTACCACACACTGGTGCCCATGCAGAGAAGGGGAGAAATGGCTCAGGAGGTTGCAGTACGGGGTTGGAGGGAAGAAGAAGGGAAGGGATGCCTTAGGGGACAGCTACCCAAGTTCTATTCCCCACACAACATCTATGCCTTCTTACCTACCCTTGCTTTCCTCAGATGAACCAGGGAGGGACCACAACCATGAGGAACTGCCTTCAATGACTGCCTCAGCAATATTTCTGGCCATGTCAAAAATATCCAGTTTCCTCTGGCCTTGGGGTAGCAGCAATGTCAAATACTTCCAGACCCAGGCCAGTTTCAGTGGTAGCCAGGGGTCATGTCTGGTCACAGAGGGAAGCAGTGGTTTGCACAGCTGATTGCTACTCTGGGAGATGAAAGTAGATGAAAGCTTCTAAACTGCACACCAGGACATCTCATCTGGAGACAAAAGGGGTTTCCAAACTATGGAAACCAAAACCAATGGGGCATAAAGGCTGGGTAACAATTGGTGGGATATGCCATGCAGAATAACATAAATGTTGTGAGCTCCTGCCACAGCACAGAATCACTGAATGACAGAACGGGTTAATGGGTTGGAATGGCCCTTAAAGACCATCTAGTCTGAAATGCTGCTGCCATAGACAGAGACACCTCCCACTAGACCAGGTTGCTCAAGGCCTTATCCAACCTGCTTTGAACACTGCCAGGGTGGGGCATTCACTACCTCCCTCACAGGTCAATCTGTTCCAGTGTACCTAACCACTCTCAGAGTAAAGAATTTCCCCTTAATATTTAACCTAAATTTCCTCTCTTTTAATCTGTCCCCGAAGTATGGTATATAGCATGTAGTGAAGTGTATTAGGGTGCTTTGAAGGGATAGAGAGGCTCCTCTCAGGTAACTGGTAGATCTCATGTGTTTCTGCAAAGGCCTCCCAAATTCAGCCTTATTTCAGGCTTATCTCAGCCTTATCTGACCTAAAAACCTTCTGCACCCTCAAACCTTTGCTTCCTTCTCTCTGTTCATAGCATTTCCAAGCCCTCAAGTCAGGATGAAGGTGTGGGAGCTGATATCTTTCTAGTGATGAGAATGTCTCACTGCCAGAGTAAAGTGTTGTCTCCAAACAGTCTTCACAGCTAGTGGCTTTACAAACTCAGAAACTAAGGGCTTTTCAGGTGGCAGGTGGAGACCTATACCATAAGGAAGAAGAGGAGAAAATCAGATATCTAAGATGATTGGAGAAAAAAAAAAAAAAGTTTTCTTCTGCAATCATGCAAAACAGGAATTTTAGATAGCTGGAGACATTTCTGCTTAGATATGAAGCTGGTGCCAGTGAGGAGGTGAATGACTAGCTTTCTTAATCCTCTCTGTATGGCTACTTCTGGGGAGATGAAGGCAGGTCTTCCTGCAAGGTGTGAGAGTCAAAATCAAACTCTACCCAGTGATCTTCAGCTGTTAGTCTCCAATGTGAAAGGTGCAACAAAGCAGAACTCAAAGACCTAAGAAAGGAAAAAGTAGCACTTCAAAAGCAATCCAAAGGGGGAGCTACTTCAAAAGGCAGCCCTGGAGTAAGAAGCACTTCAAAGGGGAAAACTTCCCTAGGGAGCTTGTTGCAAATTATCTTAAAGTAGGTCCTACCATCAAACAGATGTAATTAGTTTCATTCTGATTGTCATGAAATCTTGTACATTCAAAAACAGCCTGAACATTTCATATGGTAGGGGAGCACTTGCCAATGGATACACCAGACTTTAGTGTAGTTAGCACTCTATCACTGTGGCTGCAAGTACCTGCTCACCAAAGTTTGTTAAAGCTCAGGAAGGTCTCACAGGTCTGTCCAATGTTATTAACTTGGGTTAATTTAATTCTCATTTTTCACAGCTGACTTGAACACTATAAATGAAGTTTGTTGCTATAGTAAAAAGTGGAGAATGTTTCTGGCCTCTCATGTATTTCCAGGTACCTTTTGTAGTGATATTTGAGCACTCCAAAATTGCATACGCTTTTTTTTCCTCTGCTTCATTGTCTCTAGGCATAAGACAATCCAAACATCACTAATTCCATGCACTGCCAATTAAATTTATTGCTACCATACACAATGTAATTAAAATCACGGCAACATGGTCTGACCCTCCTGCTCCTCCTCTTTTTATCTTTCTTGTAATTTTTTTCCTTCTCATCACTTTGAACCCTTCATCTTCTATACATCCTTTTCCATGTGTTTGTTCTCACGACAGGGGAACCAAGTCTTCCCAGATCTCCTGGCTGCAGCTGCACCCTCCCTTGGCCAGCATTCATATTATCTGCCTGGCCCAACACTAATACAAATGTTAAATTTGAAATGTCTGTTTGCTTCTTAGAAGTTCAAATTCTGTATCTGTAAAGAAAGTAACAGGGAGAAGTGAATTGTGTCTGCAATTTAGGTCAAGCATGAATAGGAACTTCCAAAAAGAATGGAGACATATCAGGGTTGCGAAGTGGCCACAGTCTGATTTCAGGAAACCTGCTTTGGTTCTCGGGACTCTGCTTCCCCAATCTCCTCTCAAATCCTTGGTGGAAAGTTAATTATTTGTTCTCATGAGAACTAACTACCACCTTTGGATAAATCAAAAGGAGTGTCTTGTGAAACTGCATCCACGTGGTTAGCACTTAGCAATAAGTGCTAAGGTACCTTATTCAATTATACTAAAATGGATACAAGAAAAAAGAATGGATACATATTATAATGGTGTTAGATAAAGCACCTAACATTTGAAGGCTCTCACACAGACACCTAGAAAGCTTACTCATCTTTTTCTTGTCTTTCCCATCAGTGTGCCACTATGCATCTTATTCAGGAGTTAAAGCTTGTTTGTTTCTTCCTGAATAGCATCTACATTGTTAGCCTAAGGCAGGCAAAAGATGGTTCCTTATTCCCTACCCAGGACAGGCAAAGCTGCATACATACTGGAAAAAGAGGAAGGGCTAAAATGAGGGAGGATTGTTTTTAGATTGTTTACCAAAAAGCAACATATAATGCCCCCATCTGGAAGTTACAGTGTCATTTTTCTCCTTGCAACAGACAGACTCTTACAATGTATTTTCAGTGTCTAATTCCCATATTTTCTGTTAAACAACTTTGTTGCAGCAAATTATCTTCCACATTAATAGTGAGATTAATGTTGTCTTTTGAAGACAAAGCTATTTTTACACATAAGAAAAGATCCTCCCCTAGACCTCTCAAGTGCACCAGTGTTCTGGATTTGAGCAGCCCACACTCTGAGGCATATGGAGAAACAGCTCCTGGAGTACAGGGATCCCTGGAGTGTGTGACAGGTACAGTATGGAACATGTCAGACCTATTGCCCTCTGACCTGCCAGTGTTGGCAAGTCAGCTTCCCACAAATAAAAAGTTACTTGGCCTTATCAAAGGATGTTAAAGTGTGTTCTACACACTATGAACACCTATTTAAGTTTTTTAATATTAATCCTTTTGTAGTTGGGACTTGTTTTGAAATTTGTCTCTTAGCAACATCAGAGTTATTGACAGTAAATCACATCTGAATTGAGATGAAAGAATTTCACCTGACTTCAGAAAGGAAAATACACACAACTTGTGTTTACAAGGCAACCCATTACAGATGATTGCTTTGGTGATAGCAGCTTATGGAACATCCATATGCACAGTTGGCATTTGTAAGGTGATGAAACAGAATGCAGTTTCTGATATCTGATCTGCTTTCACTGTGGCAAAAATAAATATACCAAATAAAATCAAACTTGGAAATCATAACAGTTGATTTATGTGAAAAATAGGAACCAAGCAATGCTCTTTATTAAAAAAAATCAAGTTCTAAAATAATTTTAAAAATAATTGTTGTTTCTAGTATTTAGACTTCTATAGAGCAGCATGACAAAGTAGTGGAACCTGAGGCTGCTATTCTGAGCTAAAATGAAAGTAACATAGGGTTGTTCTTGTTTTAAACTAGAAAGGAAATAAGCTTATAGAGGATAGCTGCTCTATTTCTTTATCACATTCTGAAGAGAGAGAGAGACAATAATGCAGTAGAAGGAAACAGAGAAAAAAGGCTGGCTTAGGAAGAGATGACCTGTCTTTGATAACAAATCTTTTAGTACTGCACATGCTTTGCTAGTCCTCTTCATGGGGGTTAAACCTTGCTGCTGACTGTCCAGTTTTGTAGGACTGTTTCTATGGTATTTTGGATGGTTAGAAAAAAGGGAGGATTCATGCTACAGATTGCACCTTAAGTTAATTTAGAAAATTAAACTATGTCAACATCACCAGTTCAAAAAACAAATTAGGTTTTGCAGCTATGAATCTTTGGTATTAGAAAACCAGGCATTCCTATTAAAAAAAAAAAAAAAAAAAAAAAAAAAAAAAAAAAAAAAGGAGTAAGATTATGTTTTGGGATAGCTCCTCAAGAAGATTCAGTCTTATTATTTGAATTATGGCAGCACCTTCCTCTTAAATGTTCTGCTTGTAGTGTAATTTACAGAATAAGTTAGACCAACAGGCTATTACAGAGTACAGGAGAATTTAGCATCAAAGACAAAACACACAAACTTTTGCAAGCTGACCAGGGAGGAGACATCTTCCCTAGAGACTTGAGGGGGAAATGCTGTGGAGGACAGAGTGGCTCTGGAGAGTCATGTCTCTGAGTACAGACTTCCACTTTTCAGATGTGCAGCCTGTCCTAGGGGTTAGACCTCTTGCCAAACCCTTCTTATAAAATGCAAACAGAAAATATCTTCTCTATCATCATCAGCTCCTGTTACAAGAATTTAAATTTCCGTCCTTTCTTTAGCAGAACTCAAGTTCAAATCCCCTTTTCCTTTAATCTTTCCCATTGCCATTTGCCACCTCCTAACTGCTGGTCTGGAGCTATGCAGGTTGTAGTCCCTCTGTCATTTTGTATGGATTAATTATGTATTTATTATTACTATCTTGAGTCAATGCCCATAAGAATCTGTAGCTGGGAGGACAGCTCTTATCTGAGATGTGAGAGACCTGCATATTAATGAATGTTCTATCTAGTACTAATCCCTGTATTACCAAGTAATATGTCTTTGTGTCTCCTAAGTCTCCTTTGAATGCTTTAAGCCTTCAAATGTAGGGAATTAAGTTGCCCAGAGAAGTGCTGGATGCCCCATCCCCGCAAACATTCAAGATCAGGTTGGACAAGGCCCTGAGCAGCCAGATCTGTTTCAAGATATCCCTTTTCATTGCAGAGGGTTGGACTATGTGATATTTAAAGGTCCTTTCCAACCCAAACTACACTTGGATTTTATCATTCTATTCTATTTTGTAGTAGTGGAGGGGAGCAGTCTTCCATCCTGCAAGTCCAGTCCAGCATGTGCAGAGTTTCCCAGTGCAGGGAGAATGAGCACAGTATGCCTCAAATAGGCACCAGGCTGAGGTGGCCACCCACCTCGATGCTGCCACACCTTCAGGCAATTTATTTGTGTGCAGCAGCAGGACATTCAGTCTCTGTGGGCTTTGTTAGTAAATCTCAAACACTTACACACTTTGATGGCACCAGAGAAGAGGTTAGTAGCCAACAGGACACTTGGGGAAAACCCATTTTTAGATTTCAAAGTGTCTATATAACTGGCAGTGAGGTGCTACCATCTGGATGGCATCTCACCATCAGGCAGTCTCTCCTTCCATGAGATTTTCCCCAGCACAGTCAGTCTCCTGGAATAAGGAGAAAATATCACCCTCCAAGAAATAACAGCCTTCCATTCCAAAATATTTGAGAATGTTTTCTAATGCTCTGAAATGAAAGCAGAAAATGTTTCTTATTTCCTGCAGAAGTCAAAGAGTACCATCTTTATTTTGTGTCTATTCTCAGTGTTCAGCTGTCTTTGTAGTTTAATTATTTTGTCAGAAGCATCTGCAATTTGGAGACTCTTTCTTATGTATTTTCATACCATTTTCATCCTAGTTTGCATCCCATGGTAGTGCATTCTGGCAAGTGGTGGGAAACAAAAAGAGGATGGGGCAGCAGGACACAAAGATGGTCAGGTTTGGCAATGAACTCAGATAAGGCCATGATAAGGCAACCAGTTTAACTACGACAAATCAGAGAATATAGTGAACACAGGAGCACAAGAATGGATGTGCACTTTTAAAAATGGTAAAGATCAACTCTACTTATCTTTGATAGTAGAATCTTAGAGTAACTTTTGAGTGTACTTGTTACATAGAGTTTGTTGTTCTTGCATGATGCTATACCATTGCAATGATATATTTATTGAACAAAACCCATTCAGTCTGAATGGTTTTATCTGTCTCAGCATTTACAGAGGTGTTGAGGAGGGAACATGCAAGGTATACATTTGCTGGTCAGGGCTAAGGCACAAAGTCACGCTTCCTTTATCTGTCTTTCTCAAAACAAGGCCACCTGAAAAGGGGGTGGAAAGAGCCTTAGCTATGGAGAGGGTGGCAGGAATGCTGGCCTAGTGAAACCTGCATATGCTATATCTTTTCCAGGACTGACAGGAAAGACCTAGGAGGTGTAGCATCTGCGTAATTTAGTGATGTTCTAGGGTTAAGTGGGTCTCCCATCTGGGTGAGAGAGTATCTGTTATGCTGGAGCAAGCACATAAACCACAGGCTGACACATAGATTAACGATGATTGCCAAGTCTAGACCCTGCTGGATGCCTAAATATACAGCTTTAGTGTAGGATGACACTGTCTCAAACATCTGCCAGAGGGCAACACATAGTAAATTTCTCACATACAGAAGAGAATCAGTGTTAGATAATGTTCGACAAATAAACAAAGAAAACCTGTTCTACCTCAGTCAGAGAGAAACAATTGTCTGGATTGTCCCTGTCAGCACTTGAGTAGATTTATTGCTTCTTATCAACAGCTTGTTAAAAAAACTGTCAAGACATTAAGAAAACAGGGAGGAAAATCCTCCAGACCATAGTTTGCTATTGATGTCTATGAGTCAACTTGTCTTGCTTGGAAATCATGCTATGGTTGTCAATAGGGGTGAGCTACACTATGTGATGCAGCTCTGACTGTGACAGGTGTGAAGGTCCGCTCCTTGCAAGAGATTTTAAATTAGAAGAGTGTAGTAAATATGTGGGAATATGTAGTTATTAATGTATCATGACTGAGAAGTTTTAAATATATTGATTAGACAAACTTTTTTTAAAATGGCTGCTTAATGCATTAAAAAATAAGGAATGAGGTCTTTATGAAAACAGTGGACAGGTGGCAAAAATCATTCAATTTTGCCTAAGATAGATATATGAACTGTAAGTTAGGCCAGAATCTATAGAAGGTATCCAAATGTTTTAATGGAGGCAACATTACTACAATACTGCTTGGAGCAATGGATGAACCAGCAAAGGAAGATGTCATTGGTAAGAGCAAACATGTAATGCCTAATAATCCATGATTTTTTTAGTTCATCTCATTCTGTTTTCCTAGACTGAATTCACCTTAGATCTACTGCCTACTTATAATTTGAATATTCAGAAATGTGGAGGTCACATTTGGAGTTGCCAGTTATTAAGAAGATAAGTTTGCTATATACATGTGGAACAGATTTGCATAATGGTCTTATATTTCAGTTACAGCAGTAATACAATGCTATCAGACACCTGCAGGGAGTAAGAGAGAGCCAAAGGAAGGTATTTGGTTTTGAAACAGATTTGCTGCAGTTTCATTCATTTGTAAGAGAAAGATCAATCCAAAAAAACAAGCAGATTTGTAAAACAGAAGGTTATAACTAAAAAATACACCTGTACTTAACAGGTGTTAAATATAACTAAAAATACACCTATACTACCTGTATATTCCATGGTTTCTTCCCTAATTATATGGGCAGAAGGAATACAATTGTCCATTTTTCCAATTTGTCCATTTTCCACTATAATATACAAAATACCTATGCTTTTGTACTCTATAAACACAAATTCTAGCTTTTATGACACAGATGAAGAGAACCTTAAATGTGGATGTAGTTTTAAGATTAAATGAAGGAAATTTTATACCCACAAAGAAGGAAATGCTTATCTGTGTTATCTCTGATTTTAATGGAGTCTTTAGTGTTTTCTTCCTATTCCCACTTACATCAGATCATATGGGTAAAATATACAAATAAGAGGGATCTCAGTCTTAGAGTGACAGTGTACAGAGGGTTTAAAATTGCATGCTAGATTCATAGTCTGGATTTTTTTATAAATGTTCTTTATTGCAAAATGTCCCTAAATCTACACTGAGGTGTAATGTTCTGTTGGCAATTGCTTTAACAGCTCTCAAAAAGAAGGAAAAAAAAAAAAAAAGGAAAAACGAGAGACTCACTTTCTCTCCAATTTTTATTTTATTAATCTGTAAAACTATGTCATTCCTGTCCATCGCTTATGTTTAATACTAATTTCACAGCCTGCAACAATTACTTCATACATAATGGATACCTTTTGTCTGAAAATAAAACTCCAACAACCCAGAAATATGCATTTTTCTTCACACGTGATTGTTCTCCCCAAAAAATTTTAAATTGGTATTTTTGCAAAGAAATTTTGTCCACGTTCATTTTTTTATCAGCTAGTAGAATCTAAACATGAATCATTGAAATGAAGTGCCTTCTGTTTTCATGGATCCCACTATCTAACATAGCAAGCCAGCAGGGCCAAGATAACCCCTTTTTACGCAGAGGTCTTTTGTCAGCATGCAGGGACATGACATAAGGAATTCATTGGTGATTAAACCTTATATCAGAATTAGAAGCTCTCCAAAGCTGTTTTCTGTGACCACTGGTCCTGAATACACAGGGGAGAGCGCAGGGAGATCACAGCAGCGAGCACATTCACTTGGGTGGTGCCCCTGGTGTGTATTGTGCCAAGTGTGATGATGTCCTGGCTGTCCTTTCTCTCCTGAAGCTGCTGCCCAGCTGCTCCAGTGATAATCTTGCTGTTTACCTGACAAAGTTGCAATGGTGCAATGAGGCTGTAGGGAAGGCATGTGACAAGAACACTGACTTATTAATTTGGGAATCTATGCACATCTTGGCTAAGAAAATCTCAGATGAAAATAACGTGTTTATTGCATTGCAAGAGTTTCTTCATTACCTGAAAATAAACTGGAGGCTTGTTGTCTGGCACTAAAAGCAGCATCTCCACAAAGCAGATTTGTAAGAGCTCACAGTCAGTTTCACTAATTAGCTATTTTGTAATTGCTTTGGATAAAGTAATTTTACCCTCTTGAAATGTGTGATCATCTTTAGCAAATTGTCTCAAAGTGCCATGTAATTATTCTATTTGTGATGGCGTTAAAGTAAAAAAAAAACACTTGCAGCCTTGCTCCCAAATCAACAAGCAACTTATTTTGTCACTGTAAGAGACACAAAAGCCACAAAAAAGGCCACCAGGTTTTGAGCATGGCTTCTACACATGTGAAATGTGACAAGGCCCAAAAATAGCTTGAGTGCAACCTCAGCCTTATCAGACAAAGTGCTGAACAGACAGGGACTGCGAGACAGGCTTCGACTGGGAGAATGCGAATCTCAATAGTTGGAGCATGGGAGAAAGCAAACATTAAACCTATCTTGCAGATGGGCAGCAAAGGCACAGAGCAATTAAGGCTCTGATTTGGGAAAATACTTAAGAACATGCATGAATCCCACTGAAGTAATTAAGTTCATCTCCTGGGGAATGACTTTAATGAAATGAGACCTGGGAAATTGCCTGCAGCCACTCATAAGCTTAGGAGTGAACCAAAAAGCAGGCTCTGTGGTGTCCTTGCTCCATCTCACTGGGGTCCTCCCTATTGGCCTTGTTTCTGACCAGAGAACACAAAAGAAGGAGCTGGACGATGTGAATGCAGAGCAGGAAAAACTGGTGGTTGTGGATCCTTCTGCCTGAGCAAAGAATATCAGCTGGGGTTTTATTGCTCTTAGTTGTTTTTCTGTTTTCCTTACTTTCCTCCATATTGTCCTTTTTAATATTGCAAATTTAGCTGTTGAGTGGGAAGGAAAAACAGTAGTGGTCTGTCAAGATCATTTACCAAAGTCCTGTCCTGGTGTCCTGACACAGGTTGGAAGGTGCAGCCCTGACATTTTAAGGTGGTCTTGCTGTCCATTGTGCCCTGCTGCTGCTGCTCCCCTTACTGTGACCTGCTGCTCTGCCTGTTCCTGGAACTAAAGCTGGGGGCTGAGCCCACCTAGGCCTGCACCTGTTTGCTTACAGGTCCCCTGCACAGGGCTGCCCAGCTCAGCACCAGCACCAGCACCACCTGGGGTGACAATATGGGCAGGATGGATGGGAGTGATGAGATTTGCTACCCAAATTGGGTCATGCACTAGAGGGGCTGTAAGGTCTGCTTGGGGGTTTATTTCTGAGAAAAGTTCAGGTGGAAGGAAAAAAAGAACGGGGGAAAATGGTATTTCTCTTCCAAATGTCCTTGTCTTGGGTGACATAACACTACACTCAACTGTTCAGGTCTCCATTAAAACCTGGCCAAAAATGTAGCTAAAGTAGGAGATAGTTGAAATAACTTTTCCAATTGAACTTTACTTTAAAAATATTCAGGCCTTTTTCTCTTATTCACAAAAACAAAAAACAAAAACAAAACAAACAAAAAAAAAATAGCCAGTATTACTTCAGGCATGTCAATGAGACGACATGTAGTAATTTATTTTCCCAGAACTGAAGTGAAACATTTTTTTAATAATGCTTTTGTTTCCTACTGATAGCATGTTTTTCTTTTCTGCAAGATACAAGTTTCTATCAAAAGGAAATATGTAATTTCAGAATGAAATATCAAAATATTTACTTTAAGTCTCTTGAAATAAAATGTTCAAACTTTTTCAGCTGAAGCTTTTCACAGACCCAGAAAGGAGTTTTCCCATCTTCTTACGTGACAGAGTCAGGGCAGTAATTGTTCCTCCATCCCTTCCTGTCATCTCCCCTTTGCTATTTTGGAGAATTTAAGCTGTGACAAGTTAATGGCACTTCACATCCCAAACATTTTCACTGAACAGCCATAGGGGAGACAACTCATACCTTCCTAAACACTGCTTCAGGCTCTGCTGCAGCTTCAGTTAGTCTAAGGGAGAGCACTCAATGCATTTTCTGGCAATCACTAGCAATCACTCCAGCAAATGTTATCTCTTAAATCACTTTTTTGATGTAGTGAAAATACCAAAAAAACAAATCATGATGGTAGAACCAGGATGTTTTTATGGCATGTGCTGGACCAGTTGATTTGGGGCTGAGAGAAGTTCAGGGTTTTTTTTCTTGATGCAGCTGTTTTCTCCCATCTGTAGTCATTTGGGCCTTGAGGTATCTCAAGACAGTACTTCTTCCTGAAAAAAGAGAAAAGAGTATTTTCTTGCTCTTGATTTTCAGTCAGCCAGTTTGATAGCTGCAGAGGAGTTACTTGCCATCCTGAAGGTTGTCTGTCACCTGATTATGTAGAGTGTCTCCATTACTTAAAAAACTTTTGTCTTTCTCTGGTCACCAGTGCTGCTGTTCTCGTGTTTGATTTATGATCTGTTGCTAGGGTGTATTTCCCTGGCTGGGATCTGGCCACATTTGGCTGATGTCTGGCATGTGCTGCTCTGCTTTTTATTCATGTAACTGTTAAGCAGGAAATGCCTATGAACTTGTTATCATCTTGTGTTGAACAGATCCTGGTGAGCTGCAGCACAGTTGTTTCTGCTCACACACATCATTCTCTGAGCTGAGTACAAAGCATATGTGTTTGCTTGTTTCACAGCACACAAGTGTAATAGGTATCACATTGTGTGATTTCTCTTTCTTTGATTAGGCTTGCAGGAAACTCACCTCCTCCCACTAGTGAGATCCACATGTGTGTCCTTCCCAGGCTGCATTGCTAGACATTGCTGTAAGTAACCCTGGTTTTCTAGCAAGAGATTTCCTGGAATATGTTAGTGATAACCTTCTTGTTGGAGTGATAAAAAACCAACGAGGAGCGGGGCTATTCTGGACCTTGCTCACACGCAGGAGGAGGGGCTGGTGATGAACGTGATGCTCAAGGGCAGCCTGGGCTGCAGTGACACTGAAATTATGGAATGTAAGATCCTTAGGGCAGACAGGAGATGCACAGCAAGCTCACTTCCCTGGACTTCAGGAGAGCAGATTTTGGCCTCTTCAGGGATCTGCTTGGTTGAGTACCATGGGATAAAGCCCTGGAGGGAAGAGGGACTCAAGAGAAATGGTTAATATTCAAGGATAATATCCAAGCTCAGAAGTAATGTGTCCCAACAAATAGAAAGTAAATAAAAAATGCCAGGAGACCTCCATGCATGAAAAAGGAGCTCCTGAACAAACTCAAACACAAAAAGGAAAGTTAGAGAGGATGGAAGCAGGGACAAATAATATGGGAGGAATACAGAGAAATTGTCTAAGCCTACAAGTATCAGGTTAGGAAGGCTTAAACCCTGATAGAATTAAATCTGGCCAAGGGCATCAAGAGTGACATGAAAAGTTTCTATATTCTATGTTGGTGATGAAAGGATGACTAAGGGAAATGTGGGCCCTCTCCAGAAGGAAACCTGGTTACCTGGATATGGAGAAGGCTGAGGTACTCAGTGATCTCAATCTTCACTGGCAACTGTTCCAAGCACATCACCCACATCACAGAGGGCAAAGGCAGGGACTGGGCGTGAAGAATCACCCACTGTAGGAGATCGAGTTTGAGTCTATCTAAGGCACCTGAAGGTGCACAAGGCCATGGGAGCTGATGAGATCAATCTACAGGCCCTTAGGGAACCAGCAGATGGAGGTACTAAGCTGTCCATCACACTTGAGAAGTCATGGCAGTCCCATGAGATTCCCACTGACTGGAAAAGAGGGAAACATAACACCCATTTTTAAAAGAGGGAAAAAAGGAAGACCTGGGGAACTACAGGCCAATCTTACCTTTGTGCCTGGCAGGATCCTGAAGCAGGTCCTCCTGGAAATTGTGCTAAGGCATATGAAAAATAAGGAGGCAATTCATAACAGCCACACAACTTCTTGAAGAGCAACTGATGTAATCTACCTGGATTTGTGCAAAGCATTTGACACTGTCTGACACTTGTGTCTAAATTGGAGAGGCATGGATTTGATGGATGGACTTGGCAGCAGATAAGGAATTGGCTGGATGGTCACACTCAAAGTGTTGTGATCAAAGACTCAATATCCAAGTGGAGACCAGTGGTGTTCCTCAGGGGTCAGTGCTGGGACCGGCACTGTGTCACATCTTTGTCAGTGACACAGACACTGGCATCAAGTGCACCTCAGCAGGCTTGCTTGGGGGAGACCTTATTGCAGCCTCCCGGTACCTGAAGGGGGTTACAAGAGAGAGCTGGAGAGGGAATTTTCTCGAGGAGATGTGATGATAGGATGGGGATAAAGGCTTTACACTGAAAGACAGTAGATTTAAATTAGATATTAGGAAGAAAATATTTCCTGTGAGAATGGTGAGGCACTGGAAGACTTTACCCAGAGAAGCTGTGGCTGCTCATCCCTGGAAGTGTTTAAGGTCAGTTTAGACATGACTTTGAACAACCTGGTCTAGTGGAAGGTGTCCTTGCCCATGGCAAAGGAGTTGGAACTAGAAAATATTTAAGGTCCCTTCCCACCATTTCTATGATTCTATGAACTTTATTCATTTGTCTCTGTCCAAAGAAGCTGGTGTGAATAAATGAGTGGTACAGCCACAGCTGTGGTCTCCACCCCATTCTACTTCCAGTAAAAGACTTGGACCATTGTTTCCAAAACCACCAGTGGGCTCAAGTGCACTAGTGACTCCTGTGTAAGCCATGTTTTCCCAGGACTAGGCAGATGGCACAGTCTCAACATAGGAAAAAAATTATTCTTAATTGAGGTGTTTTATATCTGTATCAAGCACCTACAATTATGATACTTAAGGCCTGACCATATTAAAAAGATGCTTAAAGTTTCATCCTGAAATTTGTGTCTACAAAATGCAAATGTAGCATCTAAGGTGAGGGATTGATCAGTGGCTGCAGACTTCATTGCAAAGTTAACTGAGTTTCTCGGAATAGTGGTGTCCTGCAGGTGTGGCCAGGAGAGCTGATGTCTGGGAGGCACGTCCTGATTATGGCTGGGCTGTGCATGTGCACCCATGCTCACTGGCACCATGGAAATTGAGCAAGAGCAGCGTGGGGGTCTGCTGAAACACAGCTTCCTCACGAGCCAGGCCACCACAGAAAAGATTTGGAGAGGAGGCTGAAACCTCAACAGCTCCATGATCTCTTCTTGGGCTTGAAATTTCCATCTCAGTCCTTTATTTTCCTGCAATTTGGATTTTGAAAGGCCTCTGCTGAATGGTTTCGTATTAGGGACTCCTACAGATCTTGCCTTGGGTCACTTCACCTGACCCAGGAGTGTGATGAATGCACATTTGGGCAAACTCTGAGAGAGGCTGAGGAGCTTTCAGGAAAGGTGTTATGTGGGAGAGGACTGCAGCAAGGTATGCAACCTTCAGCCCTCTTCCGGCCTGTGTCTCAGGAGCCCTGGAGGAAGCCAGCAGAAGGTGAGAGCTCCTTGAATGTCTCTTTCAGAGAAACCAGCTTGTTCCTGGCCACTTTCCCAGATGCTTCTCAATAAAGGAGGAAATGGGAGCATGAGCTAGACAGTGCACAGTAGTAAGTCTGATTTGAGAGTGATCCAAAGTCCTGGCTGCAATAAGGTGTAATCTTATTCTGACTGTCTACTTGTATGCATTTGTATTTGAATCATTTAGGGCCCTTTAGGTTGTACTGTGGCGTTTGTCTGCTACGGCCTCAAGCAGCTGGGATGCCCGGCTAGGCGCCGCTTTTGCAAGACCGCAGCTGCCGCGTGCACGGGCGCAGCAGGGTTATGGCGTTTGCCTTCCCACTAGTGCTGAGCGCTCTGGCGTGGGTAACGCAGCTTTGGTAGCTTCACGCTGAGAGGAAGCGAAGGGACGAGAAAGGCACACTTTGCTTGCGGGCCTGAGAGTGTTTTATTTCCTGCGTGGTCACTGTGATGGTTGGAGCGACTGCTCCCGGCACAGCGCAGGGCAAAATGGCAACGGAACAATAGAGGGCATTAGGTTAAGTAGGGGGCGGGGGGACAGGGGTGGAAAAGTGGAAAACCCCCTCGTCCAATAGGGACAGACAACAGGGGAATGACGTAGAACATAACCTATGGGAACATAACAGAGGTGGGTACAGCATTCTGGGACAAATAGCATTGCAAAGGTGGGGTGATCGATACAGAACTTTCAAGAAGAATCAGGGAGTGGCTACAAGATTGACATGTAAAAGCTCCTGTGGTAAACAACTTGGAGCAAACCATTGTGAGGGAAAATAGGGGTACAGAGAGCCAACCTAACTAACATTTATTAAAATCCGTAACTGAACCAACCCAACATAGAACATTGTACCTCAAGTCTTATTTACAGGCAGCTGTGAAAGCAGTTATAATCACAGTATGGACCATGATTCAGCTGCCTTCCATCTACAGAATTCCTCATGGACAACCTATCATTTGCCTGCAGGAGATTTCTCGTGCTCCCTGTTTGGGGCCCCAGAGGCCTCCAGTGGCTAATGCCGCAGAACCTCTGGCAAGGGCTGCTCTTCAGGCTGTCCTGGAGTGAACCTGGCAGGCATCTTAGAGAAGGCAAACCAATTGCCCACCCACTGGCAACCAAATTGATGTGAATTAAATAACTGTGTCCAAAGAGCTGTGAATGAACAAAGCATTTGATGAGTATAGGCAGGGATATCAGGGGGAGGCTGGCTGTCTCCAGGAGGGATGTTTGCTGAACTAACCTGCACACTGGCATTTCCAGGAGCTCATTTCAGAGGGAGCAAATCATAGGACAATGCACCATTTTCTTGTATTTGATTTTGATGAACAATGGGATGAGGTTCAACACTTAACATGAGATACTAACTCTGATAATGATGACAGACTTTATAGGGGCCTATTTTGCATTACTTAAATGTTTTTTAATACATTATAACCCCTCCTCCAATGATGAGTGAAAGCTGGAAGGTTTACAGGTTCTTGTCATGCAATAACTGTACTTCAACTGTGTCTAACCAGGAAGAACAAATTATAAACACTAATTTTAATTAGAAAATAAGGTGGCAGAACTTAGCAATTAATGCTACATTAACTATCACTTAAATAATTCTATAGCAAGTTGGGCTTTCTGGAATTGCCCTTTTCGGATTTACCCATCAATAAAGTGAGATCAACATGTGATGCTTTAGGAAGGTAAGACTGGAGATTGAAGTTCTATTGCTATAAGGCATGTTTTAAGCTGTAAGGAGATGCCCTTCAGAAGAATTATATTTAAAACTATTCCAGGAAGCCAGCCAATGTACACAAGCATTTGCTGAAAGTATGTGAGAGATTTATAAAAATATTTCCTGGATGAAACATTAACAGCACAATGTTTTAAAAGTAGAACTACAAGAAATGCAAGTTTAGGTGAATGTCTTATTAAGATACAGACAAACCATGAGAATCCAGGACACAAAGCATTGGCTGCATGGTTATGCTTCCACTGAAAGAGCTAAAGGATGTTTATATGGAAAATAAAGAGACATGTTTCTCCTTACCAGTCATTCCTCACACATTTTGTCAGTTCATGTTACCTGAAAGATCCTGCCACCTTAATTGCATATGTAGCATTGCATTACTGCTCCGTGGCTGGGTACTTCTCAAAAAATTAATGGAAAAATTCTGCAATTTTTCAATATTTGTGCCACTGTCCTTGCTGTTGGATGTTTCTTCTTCCCAGCTTTCAGCGGCACAGTCTCATTCACTCTGTCCACTCTGCTTCCCACTTTCCAGCACCTAATTCCCTTCTCTGTCCTGTCACATTTCTTACTTCTGTAATGTCCTTCATCTGTGTCCTTGCAACCACAAGGAGTCATCTCTGGCAATCTGCAGATGCAAATATGTACAATATGTAAAGCTTACCTTTACTGCTTAAACAACTTTTCCTACTTTTCATCTTTTTATATCAAAACTACTTTGACTTTGGAATTGTGACCCTCTATTTTTACAGTAGCAATGATACTAAAGTGGTGGTGCTATGTACTGTACTGACATAATGAGATAGCAAAAGAAAAAAAAAAGGAATGTGTAAAGTAAATAACAATACTGAATGGGGAAAACTCAATGTCTATGGTGAGGTCTAGAGAAAGGCAAGAGAAAATTATTTCTGAGATATAAAGATTTACTCCGACAACTAGAATTGGGATACACACCTAGCATACCTGTAAAAAACCAGTAAATATTGATAGAAAACAATCTTCATCATAAATAATACAACAGATGCAACTACAAGCTAGTCATTTAGAATTCACCACACTAATGTGTTTTGGAGCAGCCATGGTTAAAACTATTCCAATGTGTACACATTGGGTATTATACCACAGAAATTTTGCAAGCAAAGCTGGTTTGCAAGCTAGGATTTCCTGAGATAGATATGACATATTCTTCCCCCATTTTTAAGAGAGCCTAGAGTTTTTAGACACACTGTTTAAGTTTAACAGTACTTGTCAAGACAATCCAACACCCTGTTGCATCCCTAGTGCTCCATCTGGGACAGTGAAGTGTTGCCTGTTCAAGAATTAAGGAAGAACACTTTATTTTCCTAATAGTCAGTTTCAAGTTTTGGAAACTATGATTTGGTGATATAGGATGCATAATCAACTTAGATATTTATAAATTTTGATTATTTGTCATGCCTGTTTCTGAACAAAGAGCTGAATTTGGTCTGAATACTGTCTACTATTCACTCTTTTCCAAAAATACTTTATTCATTTCAAAAATTCTCCTACATGGCTGTGCAGTGCTAGTGACTTTTCATGGAGTTTAACAGAGATAATGGATTTTTCAAGTGGAAATAAATATGTAGGCCTTGGTACAATATGCATCTGAAAGAATGCTCACTCCAGCAAACTTAGGTAGTCACTGCTTCCTGTGATCTACCAAAGCTGTGCTGCAGATGTCTAGAAGCAAGTTAATGACCATAATTGCTATTCAAGACCATGAGCTATGATCATCTGAGTGATCCTCCGTGGGGAAAAAAAAAAAAAAAAAAAAAAAAGATGGATTTGTACTGATTTTGGTGAGGAGTAAATATATCTTCCTACTGGAGCTAAACCCACTTTGAAGAATGCTGAATCAGTATTTTCAAACAATGCTGAGCAAGGTCTAATTGCAGCTTTGTAGAAGGCCATGGCTGCTACGAGATGGAGGCCTCTGAAAATCTCCCTGCAGAACTCCAAGAGGAACAGTGTTTTTTATTGGATCAAAGACTACATTGCACCTGCAAAACCTAGTCCATATGGGAAGTCTTTCAACAATCACATGCTGCAGAACTACACACTGCACAAAAATTAGTCAGTGTGACAAGTCCTAGATATTTCAAAGTGACAGTTAAGGCATGTACAGAAAAACATTCTTCATTTCACACAAGAGCTCAGCACTTCAAGCTTGTGAAATGATGCAGGTGGAAGAAAAATCTCAAAGAAAGATATTTAGAATTTATAACTGGTGCAGATGGTTTAGATGGTTATAATTCACATTGTAATAAAAAATTGACACCAGACACCTTCCTGAAATCTGTTATCCAGTTTTGCAAAACATGGATAAGGATATGATTCTAGCTAGGTAATATCTAGAGACCTTATTCTAGAATGAAAAAAAAAAAAAAAAAAAAAAAACAAAAAAAAAACCAAACCAAACAAACAAACAAAAAAAAAAACCTCAAAGGACGTAGTTTCTACTTGGCAAATAGGAGGGTTCAAGAGCTCATTGGATAAAACTTTTACATTTCAAGATGCCAGAAGAGATCAGGACTGCAGCATATGCTTCATGTCTGGAAAATGAGTCTTAACTAATTTAGGGATGTTGTTTGGTGTCATAAATTTTTAGGGCTAGTATGAAAGGAATTTACTAAAAAAATTACAGAGAATTTCTAACAAATAACAGCATAAGGAAAACCTTATTGCTTTTCAGAATACAGTGGTTTGGAAACCAGATGCAGTGATTCAAACTGGATTCTTAGGAGGTTCTGTAGTTGTGTAATTTGCATCACTGCTGCTTCAACTTGGTAAATTATTGTGCATAGTGCATGTGAAGTTGGCGTAATCGTGCATAAAACTTCACCAAAAATATCACACAGTTAAGTTCAACTGAACAAAATAATTTAAAAGTCCTGTGTCTTGCCTTCTATTAAATTTCCTATTAGCTGACACCTTGTGAGTAAATTTTACATGGTCAAAAGTATCTACATATCAATGTATCCTTTTCTATACATGCTCAGCCCATATTTTTTTTCTCAGAACAACCGAATAAGAATATTTAGAAACCAAAATTAGGTCAGTTGTCTTACAGCTTTTTGTAGAGGTTACTGCAGAAGGAAATCTTTCTATCTGTAGTTAAAGACAGTACTGCTGTTCTGGTGCTGAAGGCACTGGGGTTTCAGCCCAACTGTCCAACTGTGGTGGTCACTCGTGGCATGAAACCAGGAACTGCTCCAGTGTTGCATGAGCAATCACCTGGTCAAGTTAATAGAGCAGGTGACTAAATGATTCCTGCATACAACATAGTATGCTTTGAATTTACATTTTGGACAAATGTATTGTAAACATGTCACCTTAACCAGGATATGCTTTGCTTAACTAGGATATGCTTTAAAAACTGTCTAATAGAATTGCAAAGATCAAGAGAAAGAATTGCTAGATTTATTTTATTTTCCTGATGAAGATTTCATTCTGGCTACATAAATCTTGCCTTTTGCTTTGTAAGCTGAAGTATTTCCATTCTCTGTAAGTATTACAGTACTATCTTTCCTAACAATTATCTCATTCTGCTTTTTCCTTTTTTTTTTTTTTTTCCCAAAGGGTTTTTTTTTTCCCTTTTAGCAATGTCTAATTTGGCCAGATCCACCTACATATGCTCAGCTTTCAAATGATTCATTTCAGATGTTCTTTCTGCTTCTCAGCAGCATTTGTTTCCATCATTTTCCATATGTCAACAGGTTATTTTGAAGCAGGCTCTCTTCCCATTTTGTCAGTAGGGTTAGCAATGTTTTCTGTGTGAGGACCACGGGTACAAAAGACAATAAAAAATGATTGAAGATTTCATCTGTCATTTGTTCATAACTCTTACAAAAATAACAGATAAAAATAATCTCTTGTTTTCCTGGTACCTAACTGGTCATTCCTTTGCACATCTTTTCTCAGTAGACAACAATTGCCTTTGATTTCTCATGTTAATATTGAGTATGATATTGTGACAGGTGTCAAACCCCGCAGATGTTAATTGCGTGGGGTTTTGTTTCTGTTATTATACTGATTTTTGCTGCAGATCCTTTCTCACTTCAGCATTGTGTACTTCCTCTGCAGTAATTAATCTTTCTCCATTTTTAGGTCTACTGCTCAACTATTTTTTTTTTTTTTGTCAATGGTAGAAAAGCATGCAGGTCCTATTTTCTTTTTTTCCTTAGAAGTATTCAAAGTATTTTTCTCTTAAATATATATCATCATTAATTTAATTTTTTCTTTCTCCAGCATGCTGCTCTCTCTCAATCTGCCTTTTAATGCCCTACAAGAGACACCAAGCAAGATGGGAGAAGCTAAGGGTCTATTGTATAGTCTGTGCACTGACCTGCTGCAATTTTCAATTTACACCATTATAGCTTTTCTGCATTAGCTATTTTACAGGGCTTCAGGAGAGCAGAGTTTTTTCTGTAATTTCAATCTATTCTCACAATGAAAATTATTTGGTATTTTTTGAAAATACAGAATTTGTTTTAATTGGCGGATACTGCACTTTGAAAGGGGCTATAATTTGCATTATTACAAAGCTTTCATGCAAACACAATGTTGTTTCCAATTCAGTCATATTTTTTATTTAAATTTTATGACATACTTGAAAAATAATATGCTTTGCAGATAGCCCAGTTGGTTACAACCAGGCTTTGCATAATGCCTAGCACAAACTTTGTGCAGACAGCCAAACAATAGAAGGCCTGTGTCCAACTTGACAAATGTTAGATGCAGATTTCCATTGTCTCGCTCGCAGTTGAGATTGCATCAAGGAATTTCTGCTGTGATTTTATTCATTGCAACCAATTGTTAAAAATCACACCCTAAATCCAAAGTTATTAATAACACATTCAACAGATGGCAGATGATTTTAGAAGAGCAAAATGCAATGGGTGATGCATTGAGTGTGATTTCTCCAAAATGAATTTTTAACTCACAGTATTTGGCTCTAAATCCAATCTAATCAAATGTAATTTAAATTTAAGTATGAAGCAAAGGAAATTAATTTTGTGCTTCATGTTGTATTGCCATCTAAATCCCTGAGCCTTAAAAAAATTGTCTATCATGTATTTAACAAATTTATTGGAAGATGGAAAATAGCATTATTCAGTAGTAAAATGGCATACAAGTATAAAAGTATAGATATTTACATTGAGCATGTGGAAAACAAAAGATTTTTGAGAGGGTTTGATTAAATAAGTTGGTTGGGATTTGTAAAGGTGGGACCTATATGGTCTAGAATGGTCAACCATTCTTCCCTCCAAAACCAACTCTAAGGTTTTTAAGCTCTTTGCAAGGCTGATTGAATAGAGCTGGACTTTGTGATCATTCAGTGCTAAAGCAGCCCCCATGAAAAATATTGCAGTAGCAGAAGTCTAGGGAGGAAAAACTTTCTAAGCATCATCTCTTTTATCTGTAGACCTAGAAGAAGCAGTACTGTTACTTGTCTGTACCAGCAAATAGTTCTCCCCATCTCACTAGCTTTGCTATGCTTCTTATTTTCCTGGTGTTATACAAGCAAGTTTCTTTCTACCTGTTCTTGCACCTGATGAAAGCTCAGCAGCTGAGGCAAGTGACTATTCCAGAACCTATGTACAGCACAGTCTGCATATGAATAACCTGCACAGATGCTTAGATTGCATTTTTCATCCCTTTATGCCTTAATGGGATGGAGAAAGCACCAGCTGGCTGTCAGAAGCAGTGCCCTGTGGAGCTCAGCTGGGTTGCTCCTTTATGACCTGAATGCAGAATTCAGTTCCTTCATGGTGCAGTCAGGGGAGTATCAAAGGAAACCCACATGTGATGGAAACTGTGCTCTGGTTCCTCCTTCAGGAGATGTTACAGCCCTGTAACACTAATGAAAGGCCAACTATACTGTCAAAACATAATTAAAATGTAAACTAATCTCAGCACAGAAGGGAAGGTACAGCACCTGCCTTTATCAGCCCCAGCCATGACTCACTGTTCTGTGGCTTAATAAGCCCAAATGAATACACATTTGGAGCTCAACCCACACTACTCTGCTCTCAACTGTCAGTAACCACACCAGGAGACACATAGCTTGCAGAAGCAAAAGGGAAGTTATTGTTTATGAAATTTTATTTCATTTCTTGCTAAAATAGTAGCAGTAAATATGCATAGATAAAGAATTGTATATTTTTAAGTACCTACCACAAGCCCCCATAGAAAGTTTGATGAATGGTTAGCATGTGCTCTATTGAATGGGAATATAGCTAAACTGTGCGTCATATTTCTGGTGTTTCTGGCAAATTTAGCATGTAACATTATCTCATATGAGATTCAAACAGTAATGACTTGGATTTGTGTTTTGTATAGGGTCTGAAAAATAAATTGCACTATTTCTATTGTGCCAGAAGAGATTATTTGAAGCGGAGAAAGTAGAGATTGCTTAAGTGACATTCAAACAGCAAACTGCATGACATAATTGTCCAGTGACAACTTTGGTCAAAATCATTCTTGTTTTTCCCTGTTTGTTGTTTTTTTTTTTTTTTCTTCAGCATTATTAAAGTGCTTTTCAAGCATTACCGAATGTTGTTATACTGTCTATCTCCTTTTTCACCCAAAGCCTCTCAAGCTGCAGACAGGCAGCTGAAGAAATTCAGGAGACTGTGGATGACATGCCAAGCTGCCTTTTGTAGTTAACCTGAGTCTGTCTGCAGCATTACCTAAATGAGTTATGTGTTGCTTTCATCTTAGATGCTTACAATATGAAAATTGCTTCCTACAAAAGGAATGGCATTGTTCCCTGAATGCATTGCTGTGCTGATGGATTCAAAAACCTAACTATATGTTGAATATATTTACCCTCACAGAGCATGATGACTGGCTAAGGAAATTAAATCACCAGCACATAAGCAAGAAACATAGATCTTGTTTTAGGGTGCTTCTTTATACTTTTATTCCATAGAGCTAATGATCGGAAATAGTTTTATAACATCACCATTCATGACTATTTGTTAGGTTCCAGTTCAATAACGTTGTCAAGCATATGCCTAGCTTCAGCTGGATCATTCTTAAGCAGAACTTAAACTTTATCTTCAATACCTGGGGTTTTAGTATCTCAAGTCAGTTGGAATAGACTCCATATGGGGATAATTAAAAAAACTAACCTCTCAAAATGGCCTTGTATTGATACTTTGAGAAAATGCATGCAAATATTTACTACTGACGACAAAAAATTAGACACCTATTAGGGTTGTAAAGTTGTTCCCAAAACAGACTCATGATTATCTCTTAATTAGATTCTTTTTCAATGAAGCTCACTTGACTAACAAAACACATGGTCCAGGGCATGGGTCTGAAGGAAACAAATGATTTTTCCATATTCCACTTATTTACACAGTGAATTCTTCTAAACATGTATGAGATTCACTATTAACTTCATGTAGATCCTGGGAAGATTTAGAGAAGTTCAGTTTCAAATTTCTGTTTGACAAAGAACCTCAGATATAGGAAATCATAGAAATTTCTGAGATGAGATCCTATAATTTTAACATAACCGCAAACAAGAGTTAAAAGTATCCTTCTCATCCCAAGGCCCTTATTGCTCACACAAGAATGTGAAGAACGTTATTTGAAAAAAAGATAGTTTGTAAAACTCAGCGGGTAATGGCAAGAAGCAGGAGACAAAATATCTGCCTTTGTACCATGATGCCGTCCTTTGACAGAGGAAAATATGGAGTCATAGAGAAGCTTGCTATTGAAACACAAAAAAAATCTGGAAAGAAACTGGGAATGATAATTTTTTTGCTCAGTCAGTGCCCCAGGACAGTGCATCCTGGGTGTATAAACCAAAGGCAGTGGTCACTGTCACATAACATAAGTCCAGTTTAAACTTTCTAATTGCTACTGTCTGTTTTCCTTAAATTAGGATTTATTGAGGAGTGAGGGCTTTATTCACTTCCCTCCTTATCCTTTAGAGGCCTCTTGCAGAGCTGAGATTAGGGTACAAATATAGGAGAAACCAAGTTGGGAAAAAAACCCTAGACCAGCCACATCCCTGGAAGTGTTCAAGGCCAGGTTGTATGGGGCTCTGAGCAACCTGGTCTAGTGAGCAGCCTCATGACGGGGGTTTTGAGCTTCATGACCTTTAAGCTCACTTACAACCCAAAACATTCCATGATTCTATGATTCAGTTTGCACTCCCAAACTTCTGCAGAAAATCAGGGTGTTTCTTGATGTAAAATTTGTATAGGGAATTGCTAATGGTTTCTGTTCAAAGGGTTATTGTTTGCAGTAGTTAATAAGTTGTAGATAACGTAAAAGCATGCATTGCAGACTGCACCAGTGCATGCCTAAAATGTGACATGCAAGAAGATGAAATATTTCCAGAAATCTGATGCTGGATCTATGTGAGGCCAGTGAGCTGCCAAATCAAGCAAGATTCTGCCCAAAATTTTGTTCCACTGCTTATGTGCCATATTTTCAACTCACTTCATTCATGTGGCAACTTTGAACCTGAAAATTCAGAAAGCATGAATAGCTACATTAAAAAAAACCTTATGATGGTGGTAGGTTATGCAAAAAATATTCTAATAAATCTATAGCATTTGAGTGTTCATCTGCCTGCGCACAAGAATTATCTGGACCCCAGTGAGTACATTAGACAGAACATATAATCTTTTAAAGCTCATGGTGGTATTTTGCAAGCCTTAATGGTTTGAAACGGACCCTCCTTTGAATATGATGAAATTTTACAGGATACCTTTAAAATATGGTGTAGCTAATAATTATTTGTTGACTAATGAGTAAAGGCTGTTCCAAAGCACCAGGTGACAGTGATCACATAACGAAGGAAATGATGAAACCTCGGACTGCTGTTTAACAAGACAGATGTTTTACTTTCAAGTCTCTTTACTATTCACACCTGACATGTTTTAACTCTGATTTTCTTCCCCACAACATATAGCATAGCGCTGCATGATATTTTTCAAATAAAAAAGAAACTCCTGAGTGTTCACTTTTTTTAAAGTACCATTATTTTTGTTTTCTAATTTCATATTATTATGTTTCCACCCAACTCCTCCTTAAAACATTTAGAAAACTACCAATATAATGAGAGTTCAGTCATTTCAGACAAGAATTTTTGAAATCCACATAATAATATGGGTCTGGTTTTATTCTAAATACATAAACTCAGCTTGGAAATTATATTGTTTTGTTTTATTTCATTTTTTATTTATTATGGCCCTAATGATTTTAAGAATTTGGCTACCAAATAACAATGGTTTTCTATAACTTATGGATCCTTTGCTCTGTAAGCAATTTCAGGAACTGAAGGTGGGCTGAGATTTGCTTTCTGATTTTTTTTCAATGCATTTTCTGGATTCATTTTTTTATTAATTTGTAAATTACCTTTTAGATTAGGCTGGTGAAATATGGGATGTTTGGGCCTTCTTAAAATTATTTTGGCTACCTATATGGTGTAGTTTCCTAAGAGAATTTACTGTGCATCTTATATGGGACTATTTCCTCTGTCTGTTTTAAGAGTTCCCCTTTTTATCAGGAGATATTGACACACTTATATACATATATATGCATTCTAACCTATAGCTGGATTTTAGGTCTCTAGGAAAATAAATTGGAGTTTGAACTCTGAACATCTTCAGATTGACAGTGTTTAACTCTGCCTCAAAACCGAAGAACAATTTTATATTATACTGGGCAAGAAAGCTACAGAAAAAAATTCAGCATCAAGGGATTAATTGTAAAGAACTGTTAAATCAGAATGATAAACTCTTAAGGATGAAATTATGAATTCTAGAGCAAAGTGCAAGTAGGTGTCCTAGAACTAGTAATTCATATTGGCCACCAAAACCTCTTACTATTAAAACTGAACATGGACGTGCTTTGCCCAAGGCATTTTTCATTTACTCTAGCTTTGTCCTGGAATGCTCTGTCTCATTAAGTGACTGATCCTGATCACAGAGAATTGCATGCTACAGGATCAAAACCCAAAATAATCGACTTTCCTGAATTTCTTCTGCTACCAAAGCCATTTTTATGCAACCTTATAAAAATGCTCCTATCTATAATCTAAAGTAAATTTAAGTATTTTATTTCCTCACCACTTCTTAGCTAGCTCTTCAGATCCTGACACATTTGGGGGATTTCATTTAGGTAATTGAAATAATTTTAGGTATTATAAACTACTTGTAAAAATTGCATGAAATTTCCAAAACTCCACGTGACTTAAGGTAACAGGACCAGACTTTGTACAAAGGTGAATTTTTAGTAGTAGTAGTATAGTACAAAAGATATGGAGAAAGCATCTTATGCCATGAAATATAAGAAGATTAACTATGGCTACTCTTTCAGTAAGAGAGTCTGAAAGTAAGTACTGTTTGAAAGAGAATGTTTTCCCAGCAGACAATAAAATATCTTCAAGACTAAATGATGAACTGAAAGCTTCTGGTTCCTTTAATTCAATTTCATGGATAATCCAATTCCCTAAAATGATTATTTTCATGGAAAATGGAACAGCCAAAACAAAGCATGAGTGAAAGTGAACCTTGCTTATTGCCAGTGGTGTCTGTAACACATTTTCATTACTGATTTTCAGTAACAGCTAGAAGCTCCCCACAGAGAAAGACTGTCTCAAATAGACAACGCAGCTATTGAAAGAAAAAAGTTGGCAAAGGGGAAGAGATCTTCACAAGAGGTTGCAGAAGCAAGAAGAAGCTGAAATAGGGTGCCAGTGAAGCCCCCACTTCTCTCAGCATTGCTTCTGCTGCTGAAGCTGGAAATGCCTAGATGATGGGTCAGCACAGAAACCCTTGGGGAAGGAGCACCCTCATGGGAAAATACCTAGAAATTTTAAATAGAATAAATCTCAGGAAAAGTGTTTAAAAACAGTTTCAGGATTTCCAGGCAGGGAACAAATGTGTGATAAGACATCATCTGTGCTTCTAAAAGGCAAAAGTCCCCAGAGCTGTAGTTACTGGTAGCATTTAACAATTCCATCATCCTGGAAGACACCTTTCAGCGATGGAGCAGGTTAGAAAACACTTGCTAAGAATCCCTCTTAGTACAGGTGCAGTTTATCAGGAGAAATTGTTTATGTCTGTGCTCTATCAGTATAACAAAAACCCCACACTGTCTTGCCACTCTTTGATTTGTATTCGCCAATGTGATGTTTCACCAGCTTAGATAAGCAACACACTCTTATTTACCAAATGCAACCTCACAAACCCTTCTTGACAAGCACTGCCATGTTAGCAAAAGCTCCTTCTGCTGCCATGTAGGTTTATCTTAATTTTATCTCCTTGAAGACTCCAGATACTGCGGCGCTGGTTTTTTGCTCTCCCCGGCTGCATGCAGCTCTTGGGAGCCCGGCTGTGGCGTAGCTTCCACGTGCTGCCGGGGTTTGCTGCCGCGGGTTCCCGGACACGGCTCCGTGTCTCGGGCGCGTGGGCTGGCCAGCCTCTGTTACCGTGCGCTAGGGACCCGGCAAAGAGGAAGGAATTTGTCCATTTACTCCGTGCTTGGCAGGAACGGTTTATTGGTCATGTGGCGCGGCTCGATGGAAAGACGCGACCGCTCCTGGCACTCGCATGGGAGCAAATGGCGTCTGACTGCCAGCGGGATAGGGCTTTATGGAGGGGCGGGGCGAGAGGATCCACGGCCTGCCGGCCAATAGGGGCGGCTGCCGTGGCGGTGACGCCAGCAACAGCGACCAACCAGAGAACCTCGCAGGGGCGGGCACCGAGCCAGAGCGGGCTGAGCGGGATCGTGTGGCCAGCACGGGGTTTCCCGGGGCCGGACGGCAGGGCGGTTACAGGAGCGGCAGAGGGGTAAGAGCCGGCAGCAGGCAACATGGGGGCAGAAACCGCGGGGGGGGAACAACACGGGGGAAACGCGGGATTACAGAACTTGGCTTATTTTAACATAAATTAAAAACCCTAATCTAAACCCAAACTCCGGGATGCAACAGATACTGCCTTGCATAATGTGCATTGCAGCCACAGGGTGGTGAAATAATGACAGTGGACGAAGTCACACCCATGTCTACCAGTAGAAATTTGTTCAGTTGATTATTGTTTAGCAGACCTTTTTGGGCTTATATCCCCAACCAGACCGCAGACCTTTTCTGCCTATGGTGTGAGAAATTCCAGTTGACACTACTTAGCTGGACTTCATGGTGTGCACAGTGAGTTTTAAGTAGTACATGCTGGAAATCAGCACACTTGGAAATCAGACATTTTACTTCTTTCTGCCATAGCCTCAGCTCACTGCATAATTCCAGGTTGGATCTGAGCAACAAGGTACAGTGAATATGGTGGCCGAGCCTTGGCTGTTTATAAATTTTCCAAGAGTAAAATCTAAGTTCTCCTGACTTAAATTTCTTGCATTTTATTAAAAGAGAGCATTTTAGAGTTTCTTGGCTGTCTCCCATTTTCTTGGCTAGAGTTCCCAGGCAGATTTGATGCTGTCAGATGGTCCTCCCAATGCTGAGCAAAAAGGGGAAAAGGCAACTTTTTTCTTGGGGCCTTGAAGGCTTTTCTTCTGAGTTGTCTGGTGCCTTTCTCAGTGTCCTCTCTTTTCCTGTGAACAAGACTTCTAATACCATTTAAGAAATTTTCTTCTTTTCTGCCACCAGGGTATCATAAATTAGTGTGCAGCTTTCTATGAAAGTTAGCTGTTCCTCTTTTGACACCAATGTCCTTTTAGTGGTGATTTCTGATCCAGTCAGCATGCTGCTTTGAGATTTTTTTGGTAACTAAGATGCCAACTAACCATTCCAAGTTGAAGTCTCTAGGCTTCAGAAAACATCAAAGCCACACACCAATAATAGAGACCTTCATGAAGTTTGCATACATTTGTTTGCTAGGAACCCACAGAGTTCAGGTGAGTCCAAGCCAAAACCATATCCCTCCACACAGCATCAGACATGGTATGAGTAATTTTTAACTCTACCTGAAGATGTGGGAGTGTTGAGTGCTGATTTACCATGGGCCTGAGGAGCATTTTCAGCTACCTACCATCAATATTAACCACCAGGGTGCACATTCACATGTCCATGCAGCAACCCCTCCTAAACCAGTGTTGCATTCATCCACAGAACATCCTAGTTGGAAGGTGAATATATTTGCTCTTGCTTATATCATATCCTGACAAGGTTCTCAGAGTCTGAGGAACCACTGGGACTTGTTACCCAATTCTGTAATCTGACCTAGATTGCATTTCCTGGAAAAAATAACATACGTGTCTTAATATGATGTTCCAGTCTGACCTCCTGCAGTGATTTCTATGAGCTTGATCACTTCTTCAGTCAACCCTACTGGGATGTAATATTTCATATTCATCTCTCAGAGTCTCTCACAACAGCCCAGCACAGAGACAAACACTTGGACACCAGAGAAAGCACATTATGATCATGAACTCTGAACTCTCTCAAAACTGACTTCAGGGGGCAAAGGGATATATTTGAAATAAGTGCTAATTCAAACAAATACAGTTTTATTAGAGGAGCTTGGTAGGCTTATTACCATGTTATGTGCAGCATGCACATCTTGGGATACTCTTTGGCAGGCTTTTCTTTCTCTGCACAGCCAGGAGCTGTTACGGCTCTGAAGTCCACCCTGAGTTGCCAGTCACAGCCACTGAAGCACAACCTGAAATTCTACAGCTTCCATGTTGCTAGAAGCTGCAGAATTTGGCCTTTGGCTGTGCAAGGTGTTTTACAATGGGTGAACACTTTGCCAGAGTATTAGCTGTACTGAATTTTAAGCTCTTAATTTATTTGTCTCCTAGGCTTCTCCTTTTACCAACTGGGAGAGAGGATCAGGTTGGGGCTACTCAGAATTGCTAAGTTAGGCTTTCACACTCTGTAGAAGTTAAGTCTCTCCCCACTAGCTAAGACTTAGGAAGATAAGGAGCCTCTCCAATCTGTTAGATGGTTTGCATATATCCTCTGACAAACATGCAACCAAATGTCACAAGACAAATTTCAAACAGATATTTTTGAACCCAATTGAAATTTAGCTTAAGGAAGGCTTCCAGACACTGCCCTCAAACAGCTAGACAATTCATATCCTAGGAGACATATCAAAACAGATAATTTCTCTAAATATTGCAGACAAGATAATAAATTAATATAATATTAACAAGTAAGAATAAAAAATAGTTACAAGCACTATACATTATCTTTTCAGATAACTGCATAATTATGTATTTCATCCAGGAACTGATATTGTGTTGCATCTTCATGTTAGATTAGGAAGTACTTTTTTAATGAGAGAACAGGAAAAATATCAAGTGAATGGAAAGAATTATATTTCCTATTTTTTTTTTAATCCAATAGCATCAGAAAATCATAAAACAACCTAGATGGTCAGATACACCTCACATGCTTCTAGAAAGATCTATATATAAATTACACTATTGATATTGGGCAAAGAATTTTGTTATCTTAGAATCTGTTACATGCTGTTGCCATATAAATTATTTGGCTGGCACTACTGACAGTTTTTCTAACTGTATTGCAAGTTGCTTATTAATGCAGTGTTGGAAAAACATGTGAAACTATCACTTTTCTGAGACCAAGTCAATATTTACCTACATTTAGATGATGTGGCTGCCATGGTGATGGAGGGGCTATGAGAAGGCAAAAAATGCCTGGGTTTGAGGTCCTCAGTGCACACAAAGTGCGCTCATGCCCCTCTGGTGAGTATGTTCCCCATACAGCTCCCCAGAAGGTTCACTATATACTACCCAGAAGAATCAAAGGTCCCAAGGTGGCACTGCTCTCAGTGCATATGGTACCCTAAATGTACCATTTTGTTCCTAAACAGACTGGAAAGGTTCCTGTTCATACTGAAATGGGGAAAATAAGATGGTATTCCTACTTCCCAAGATAAACTAAGATAATAGTTGCCCATCTTAGCCTTACTCAACTAAGTCCCTAGTCTTCTTTAATGGGGATTATTTCACATCAAGGCATGATTTTGTCAGTCTTATCTGTCCTCTTCCAGCATCCCTCCTTATCCCTCTGCTGATTTTATAAACAGATAAATTAAAAACATAGACATGAATAAAAAAAAAAATCAGAGAACAAAATGTTCAAAGCAACATTCAATCAACATAAAACACTTCCCAAAGTCCATTCAACTTAGCAAAGTCCAAGCCCATTCAATTTTAATTTACTCAAAAATTCCGAGAAGGAATTAGAAGACAGAGAAAGAGACAAAGGAAGAAAAGATCAAACATAACTTTTACTCTTGTTTCCAGTGGTGTAGCTGATTCCAAGAGGAAGCAAGGCCAAGACATAAACTCGCCTTGTGTCCCACTTTAAGTACCCTTTGTCCTTCCTGGGCCCTTCCCCGAGGTGGGACTTCTGGTGATTTGGCCACTCAGGAGCTGGGCTGGGGCTCCACAGGAGGGTGTGGAGCATTGCCTCCAGTGTGCCAGGGGCTGGTGGCCACTGCAGGGCTGGGGCAGAGGTGCAGGGGGGTGGGGTGTGCAGGGCAGGGCATCACCTCACCAGGGTGAGGCCTGACCTGCTCCTTCCCCCATACATGTACCCAAAATGTTTCAAGCCAGCAATCCTTCCAGTCTCTCACAGCCCCCAAGATCTGATACTGATAGTTTTCCCTGGGATGTTGCCATGACCCAGAGATGTTACTGCAAGATCTGGACACTGAATCAGGGAGCTCCCACTGCAGGAAGGAAGTGGAGGAGGGAGGTACTCTGAGCCCATGAGATCTAAAATATCTGCCTGAAACTATTCTTACAGAATTCTGTGCCAAAAGAAAATGTTACCTATCAGGGTGCTTCTCTAACTGACCTGATGTAAAGCCATGTTGTAGATCAAGGGTAAGCAGAAGCTGATGAGAGCAACACAACAGCAGGGACTTCTCTCTAGCAGATGCCATGGGGTCCCTGTGGAGGGAAATCTCAGTTCGAGCTCTGACTTCAGAGCAGACACTGTGCAGTGTCACTCAGCTGTGTAAATCCAGCACATGGAGCACTCATTTGTTTTACAGCTAGACACCCACCTGTCACAACAACTAGATAAAAATAGACCTTTTTTTTCCCCAAATACTTTAATTTGCATTTGAGTTTATCCATTTAAGAGCAAATTGAAATGTTTTCCACTCTCCTCCCCCCTCCCTCTCCCTCCCCCCAAGAATATGAGAGCGTTTGCTAGTTTTGAATAACAAAGGGATCAAAGACAAATTCTGACAAATGCCACGCTAATCACCCAAGCTTCAGGCTATCCACCAGCTGAAAAGTCCCCAGCTCTATGGGTATGTTCTCATAGTGAAGGGAAAGAGAGAAAAGAGAGAAAAGAAAAAAATTAGTAGATAAAGGAAAGACCTCAAGGTGTGAAACTAGATGAACATCACAGGCGGGACTGAGATGCCTATATGCTGAATAAAGCTTTACACCATGTGTAATCCTGTAGATATTAGGTGGCTAAATGATGAGAAAAAAAAAATGTTGCTGTGTGAGTTAGAAATCCCAATTTGGCCAATACTCAAATGAGAATGAAAAGTTCTTATCAGCAAAAGAGATTAAAGATTATTTTTAAAGCAATTTTAAAGTACTTTTAACATTTATTTGTATCCAAAACAAAACTATCATGAGCCTTAATTTCTCCAGTGTTTTCACTGTTGGGGAAGAAAGCTTTACAGCTTTCTAAAACCTGATGCAAAAGCCACCATAACTGTCAAGATTTTCTTATATTACATCATCATCTGGTTCTTCAGAAGGAAGAAGACAATGGTCTGTATACAAAATAACCTGTGCATTATTATGTCTCGATCAGAAAAAGGAAAAGGTAATTTTAGACACTTCTTTATTTGGCAGCTTTGCAGGATCTTAAGTAGACCATGAATTACCTTGTTTGAGTAGATCCATATCAGATATGTAATTACACTTCCCAAGGACAAACCCACCCAAATCAAAGCAGGGATCATCAAATGTCATGCAATATCTATGTTTTTGAAATTAAAAACATTGCAGTACTGAGAGCATTTCAGTAAAGGGGGATGTAAACAACTTGACTGTCTTCTCCAGTTTCTTTCAGTTAGTTACACAATTTAGGATATTTTCTCCCCAAGTCCAAAAAACATTCTAGGTACTTACTATCTTCTAGCTATGGAAGGATATACTAAAGTATGTTATTGCCAAATGCACAGCATTGTCAGCTTGGAAAAATAAGTTAAAATTAAGGTCTCCACTTTTAACTGGGATTAGGCAGAAATAGTGACGTGGAAAAAAGCCCTATTCAAACTGATATTCTGCGCTGGGATGTAAGACAGAATTTCTTTAAACTTTCTATGCATTCAAACTGTAAATATCTAACCTGTGATTAATCATCACATAATCCAAACATTTTCTCTTTAATCCTCAAGGTAATGGAGAAAAAATAATTTGGATCAATAAAATTGTAACATCTTGACAGATGCTGTAGAGATACACACTAAGCTAAGGTGGCAGATGTACAGTGAATTGCAACACTTACTCTATGCATGTTGTTTTCTCAGGAAGAACATAGGTTTGTGTAATTCCTGTTCACTCCCGCTCTGATGACTCCATCGTGCGAACCCTTACAGCCCTGGGTTTCTTTCTCATGTGATCAGTGGCAATGAGTAACAGGTCTCAGCCAGTAAGTGTTTACAGGGTAAAGCAGAGGGTGGAATCCAGTCTACCTCACTGATGCTTTAGGCATGTTTTTTCAGGGCTATTAGAGTCAAGGAAAGAGCTGATTCATTGCATCCAAATTTGCTTTTTGCAAGGAAAGCACTTAAGAAAACATATCCCACCATGCTCAGGTTCTTCCATGTCTCCTGTCTTCAGAGAAACTCATGAGCTCAGTTGCGTCAAGCTGCACCAGAGGAGGTTTAGGTAGGACATTAAGAGGGATTTCTCCACAGAAAGGGTGATTAGACATTGGAATGGACTGCCCAGGGAGGTGGTGGAGTCACCAGCCTTGGAGGCTTTTAAGGAAGGACTGGACGTGGCACTTAGTGACGTGGTCTAGTTGACGTGGTGATGTTTGGTCGAAGGTTGGACTCAGTGATCTCAGTGGTCTTTTGCAGCTTAATTGATTCTGTGAACTCTTCAAGGGAAAGCCAGTCCTCCCAGGTTTTTATCTTCATCTAATGATACGAGGAACTAGCAGCAATTTCCAGATGTCTCTGGCTTCCAAAAGCCAGTCTTCATGATGTTATTCAAAGGACCTTGAAGAACGTGCCTAGTCAGATGCTGCAGCAAAGTCCCTGCTGCAGGCTGGGCAGTGGAGCTGGGAGATGTGCCCTGGGCTCTGCCTGGGGAGGAAAACCACACATGCCCAAATGCTCCCAACACCAGAGCAAAGGTTGCCCCAGGGGACTACCCAGCCCCCGTGCTGCCCAGGGATGACCATCAGGCAGCCACTGTGCCTGTAGAAAACTCCACAGGAGTTCATCACCACCCAAGAGGTGCCATTTTGAACCGTGGTTCTTTCACACACACACTCTGGACAGCAGTAAGAGCTGGGAAGATCTGAAGAACGTGATGTCAAAACTAGCAGGGGAGGGTGTTATGCAGTGGTAGTCCTGCATAAAAAAGGAAGTATCCCAGAACTTTTCATGGAGCATTAAACATCCCTACTTGTGTTGTGACTTCTGTGACTAAAATGCAGGCTCTCTTGCCCCTGTATTCTGCTTATCCTTCTCCATAGGAGGCTAGCCCTGGTGACAGCAGGGAGCTCTGCACAGCAAGAGAAAGCAAAGACTGTAGTTTACAACTGTGCGGAGCATTTGAACAGAGAACTTTCTCTTGGTAGTAGTGTCACTCTATAGCACTCACAGCATCAATAAATTCCTCTTTGAAGAAGGCATATTTAAAGTCCATATTCAGAAAGAAAAGCTTGATTATTTTTCTCCCTATGCTGTTTGTTTTCCCAGAAATGTTAAAATCATTGAAGAGACATTCTGACTTCTCTTGGTATGCAGCTAACAAAAATTAGTGATGCTATTTGTTATTCCCACCGTAAAGAAACAGAACTTCAACAGTATCCAGTTAAATTATTTTCTCATCTCTTTTACTACAGGAACTTTTTTTTTAATATTGCTGAATATTTCACTTCAGCCACTCTATAAATTAGTCTCATCTGAATGAGTTTCCACCCTTCCTTAATATATGGCTTTCACTGCATTTGTATTTGTATCACAGCTGTTGCCTACGTCAGTTTTTTTTCCCTTCATGTAGCCTCTGCATTTTCAGTTGCTTCAGAAAGAAATTTATGGCTGAATCAGCAAGGATAATGTCTGTTTAGGCATGGTCTATGGGGAAAACAACTGGAGGCACATTGCCTGTCCTTTGTATTTCTCAAGGTAATTTCTTCTATAGGAATACGTATGCTGCAATGGTGATGTTCCTACCCAAACTGGTGTGAGAGCGTAAGAGCTGAGGAAGATGTGGAAAGCAAGGGAAGAGCGGTGTTTTTGTTGAGCAAGAAGAACTAGCTTCAACACCCCACCTCCAGGAAGTGGCAGGCACAGGAAAGGAGTGGAATGTTTTTGGCTAATGTGAGGGCACATCTGCAGCTTTGTCACACTGTGAAATGGAACTGATATGCAAAAGGGAACCTCCTTGCTCTGCTCACCACTGCCAGCTCTTGCGATGTGAGACCTGTAATATTAGCTGTTTTTCTTGTAGCTTCAACTCCTTGGGGCATGTGTGGGTGAGACTTTTGGCTTCTACTTGTAGGGTAAGGTTAAAACTTTCTTGGTAGGAAAGGGGAGTAATAAACAAGACCCATGTGTATCCTAATAGCTGAAGAGCCCAGAGGCAAATAAAACATGCACAATTATTTTAATTAATATGATTATTTGTATGCCAGTTGCAGAAATTTTTAACCAGGCTGATGATCTTTAGCTTGGCAGCCTGCAAGGCTCCTTAATAATGTCCTGATCAATCATCATTTATAAATATCTTTAATTTTATTATATTTCTCTTCCAACTCTCTGAAGTCCCCAAGTATATAATATTGGACTGAGCCATTGTGAGACTCTGTTATCAGTCTCAGAAAAGCACTGTAGATATTACTCTGTTTATGTCTGTAAACACAAATAAAAAGTGTTATAAAAATGCCATTTATACTGGCCACCCTTAAGGCATATGATTTTGCCTTTTGCCTGATTAGAATTACCATGGTATTATCTATGCTAAGATGCCACGGTAACTTTAAACAATTGGAAATGGCAATTATATACATGCTAATGTTGAGCACTGCATTATTAAGTGCATCATTCAGGTTTGTAGGGACAGAAACAAATTCAACAAGATGAGAAATTTTGTATAAGAACTGAAGCACACAAAGAGAAAATAGCAAATCTGTAAAATTAAAATTCTGAGTGGGCCCTAATATCTTGAGTTCTGTTTAGTTCTGTGAGTAAGAGCTACTGAAATAAGAGCTAACAAAGCCATTGATGTCCTTCACTAAACCATCAGAATATTAATCTCCCCTTCTACATCCCCAGAAATGTGTCCTTTGTCTTCATTTAACACTTACAGATATATATCTAAAGGGGGGGTTAGGAAGGAAGGCCAAGTCTTTCCAAAGAATGCTCAAGATGAATGGCAACAAAGGTTGTTCAGAAATTTTATTCATGTTGGAGAAGTGTCAGATGCACTCATTTTTAATATTTGAAAAATTAATTGTACTTGCCAAAGAACCTTTCAAGACAGATGCATTAATTCCTTTTAAAAATGCAAGATCAAAATACGTATCATCAGTCACTTTATTTTGAAACATTACAAACCCTGTCCAAGATCAAATTCATGACATAGTCACACAAGCTGATCTTGAAAATCAAGTTATGAGCCTTTATTTATTTACATAAGAATAGGCTGGTTTTCTATCATTAATATTCAAGAAGAAAGGAAAAAAAGAAAACATTAAAAAAATACATTACTTCTTTTTAAGGGGAAAAACCTTTCCTAGAAAGATGACGGGCCTCCAACAAATACTAGGTGTACAAAAAAAACCCCTTTACTTTCCATTAATTTTTTTGGCATATCCTGCATGGCTGGAGCACTGTATTCCACTGTTACTGTAGGTCTCATCTGAGGAAAGTAGATCAGTAATAAGGGCCAAAAGGTGAGAGAGGGGCTAAGAAGCTGATACAGGTGAGATCTGAAGTAGGTAAGGACAGCAACTGTACCTGTCCCCAGTTAGGATGTGCTGTGTTAACATTCAAAAGAAAGCAAAGAAAACTGGATGATCCAGTTTTGTAATATTGATCCTATTCTGTATCTCTAAGCCTACCATTTGTGTTTCTTTTATTTTCTGTCTCTATTAAAAAGTGTTATTAAAAAAGCTTTATAGGCTTTCATAGTACATTATTAGAATATCTCTCACTCACTGAGTTAAGTTCTGTTCCACTTCTCAAAGAATGGTGTATAATATATGACTGGGAATCGATAGCCATATCTACTGTACATATGGAGCTGGATATTGGCCAGATATTCCAGACAGATGTCTGGTTCCCAGAGAGTATTTGCCTTAAGGAGTGGTATGTGAAGAAGTTTTATTACTGCCCACTATTGTTGTTCCCTCTCTTGTCAGTGTTTCTGCTCTGAGGTGTCTCCTATCACTTTTTAAATCATGTTTTCCCCATCTATTTCCTGGCATCCACTTTGGGTACCTGATTTTTTTATTGCCATTCCTTGGACACTGACATAAATGGTGTAAGAGTCATTAAACAATCCTACATCCAGTGTGTCATGAAAGATAGCTTGATACTTGCAGCTTTACAAACTGCTTTCCATGAAGTGCACTGCTGATGAGAATGTAAGAGTGAAAATATGCAGAAAAGCCAATTTGTTTTGTCTCAGCTAATATAAAATACACGCTGGAGACTTTTGGATTCAGGCAACTTATGCAGCTCCTGTTTTATGATATATTCACTAACCTGAAGTCAGAGTGCCTTGAACCATTAGCGATAAAAGTTTGTGTGTGGCAGTAAGGAAGTAACAGCAACATCAACACTGGATTACAGGAAATTTCCAGAAAAATCAAGTTCTTATAAAAGTACTTAAGCAAAACCCATCCTTCAAGACTGTACTTCTGAGTATAAGAGGCAAGCTTTGCACAAAGCAGGTTAGAGAGCAGCCTGCTGATGCTGCCAGAGTCCTGCAGTCTTCACAGCAGAGCTTGAAGACTGAAGTTAGGTATGAATATTGGAGTAGGCTTGATTTTAATAACATATCCAGGAGAATTTGATCTGTGATGGCATCACCTAGCAGGAAGGAAAGCTACAATAAGATCCAATGCCTAGAAGCTGAATGTAAACAAAATTCAGTCTAGAAATAAGATCTGAACTTTAGCTGCCAGAGTGATTAACTACTAGAATAATATGTGCAGGGGTGAATAAATTCCTGCAGACACAGACCATCCATTTTTCTAAATGACAGAGCTTCAAAGAGGAGTGCTAAGCACAGTGCAGAAATTACCAAGTACATTTTTTTGGCAGGTGTCATGTGTCATGTGTCATGGAAAAGGTCATCAGCAGCTCATCAGCACCACACCTTCTGGTCTCCAGATTCTCTTCCTTTGCCTCATTGTCATATCCAGAGGCCTCCATGGCTGCTGCAAGGCCAAAGGCAACACCCATCTCCACCACTGGTTTTTGGGACATGGTCTCCCTGCTAGCTTGAAACTTAGGGCAGGTAAATTGAAAATGTCACAAGTTTTTAAACCATCATGGGGCTGCTTTGAAACTAACCAGAGATGTTAATTTAGATTTTAAAAATCTGTGGGTTCGTCTTTGACACAAATTCCTCTAAATAAGGCTTCCTGTATTTCTTTTTGGGCAAAAATGAAACTAGTAGAATGTAGGTTGTGACAGAAATCTCCAGCATTGATGAGTTAGGAACCACAGATATTTTCTTCTGCTAATCTGTTCAGTTTCTGCCTTCTCATGAAGGCAATGTATCTCTGGCATGTATCCATATATATCAGAAGACCTGCTCTAATGAATGCTCTGGTCATATTTTACAGATAGTGCTGAACTGGGAACAAGAAAAGGGAAAGCTTCTCGCCACTGCTCTCCCTCACAGCTCTTGTCTCCCAGGATGAGCTAACTGGTCCCCTTGCTTTAGAAAAATTTCAAAAAATTACAGGGATTTATTTGCTCTGTGTTTTCAGACAGCAAAGTCCATGTCCTTTCACACTGCATCTTCTGGAGCTGCAGGAATAGCTAGAATAAGGACTTTCACTGGGCCCCTGTCTGTCCCCACACTCAGCAAGATGTTTTCCTTTTACCTACAGAGCATCTTCAGTGACTCATTGCCTTTTGCATCGTGTATTTGTAAAACTGCAGACTATTTGAAATTTCACCAGGTTTCACTTTGTGTATATAGAGTTGGTAGGCTTCAAGGTTCAAAATGAATTGCAGGGATCTTAAATTTTGGATGAGCTACAACTGCCCAGTTTCACAGAAAAATAAAAACTAAATATGAGATTTATAGTGAAAGAAGAAAAAAAGAAAAAGCCAACAATTCTACATAAATATACATTACTTAGAGAAAAAACTACACTCACACAGATTTTTGAGTTTTCAGCCTGTGGATAGTATCACTTTCAAATAATTAATGAGCACACAAAACCAGTTTAGATATTTATTTCATCTGTGTCAAATCCATTTTTCTACAACAGCTTTGATGTAAATTCCTGTAGTTTGTGCCAGGAATTTTCACTTCACCAAAAGGCTGATGTAGGTCAGAGTTAGACAAAAGATGACAAAGCCCTGTAATTGGGAAGTGATATTGCTTGTGAGATTCTATTATGTGTCTGTCTCTCCGAGTAAGCTGAAGCATCAGATTCTTGCATATATGGATTAACTTTCAGTCAGCATAGATAAAAGACTGTTAGTGGTATTGCTTTCACACTGTTTTGGTTTATTGTTTTGGTTTTGTTTTTTTTTTTTTTTTGTCATTTTGTGTGGCTAAGCAGTACAGACACAGAAAGAGAAGAATGCTGATGTGGGTGAAAAAAGTATAGTGGTTACCTTTTCCTAGTCAGAGCATAAAACCTCCTGCAGCTATATAAGAGATCACAGCAAGGACACCGTGCCAAGCAGTGCTTGTCCCTTGCTGATGGAAGCCCTCCACTCTCAGAGATTTTGTTAAAAGTGCATTTCATGAAAGCCTCTGCCAAGCCTTAGCAGTTATGTCAGATTTTGTCCAATGATGATGATTAAGAGCTTCCTCCTTCAGAAATTTCACAGCAAATTCTGACCCGAGGCACTGGCGCCCGTGGCAATGGCTAACCTGGGAGGCAGCTCCCACAAGCTGCAGCTGCAGCACAGCGATCAGGGATGGGCATCCTTGCCCTCACACACCTGGTGGTGGGTCAGGGAGAGGACCAGTGAGACAAACAGTGCCAGTTCTCATCTGCCCTCTCCAAAGAGGCAGCAACTTGCTCAAAGCCCTGCTGCAGAGCCTGGCAATCAGAGCAGTTCTCTTTCCCTCTTTTGGAAGAACTGTGGTAAAAAGCAGGAGGCTAAAAGGAGAAAAAAAATCACAATGTTTTTCATTGCAAGATCTACAGGGTGTCAAAAAAAATAAGGTGAAGCTAGGTGGTAAATTCAAATTGAACAAAAAGAGACGGTCCTCATTCCCTTACAACCATGGGCCATTGCAGAGCAGCTGCCACAGCAGCTTACAAAAGTTCATAAAGAAATAGGATGAATTCATAGATTAAAAATCCATCCTGGGCTATGAAAAAGGAATCACTACTGCTGGCTCAGGAAGCACCTGCATGACAAATCACTGAAGTTGCAATACTGGCCAGGGTATTGTCATAATATGCTTGTCCTGTTTTCTATTCTTTCTCTTAAGCTTCTTCTAGTTCACAAGCTTGGATACAGGCTTCTGGACCTTTGATCTGATCAATTTATAGTTATTGTAGTCCAATAATCTTAAGAGAGTCTTGGCCAAACCAATGATATCTGAGTATAATTTATAATTTGTAAAATTGTGAAATAATGAAATAAATAATTGAAGGCAGGCTCATCAGCAATATCAATCAGCTCATAATTTTTAAATTATTGATATGTTAAAATTCATGTAAATAATTCCATACAAGCCATTTCCCACTTATCACTTGGCTACACTGTATTACTTTTACTAATCTTCCCACATACTTATCTTTCTTATTACTGCAGTGTAGTATGAAGCAGATCTGTGAAATAACTGATGAAATACAGGCAGGAGTAGGAGGTTTGGGTCCAAAGTTTGCAGCTTGGTTCTACTCCCTTTTAAAAAAGATAAAAAAACTAATCTGAATTCTAGTGTCTCCACTGGCTGATGTGGTTCTGGTAAAAGTATTTGCAGTGTATGTATGAGTTTCTTAAAACCCCAGTCTGTCAGATAAAATATGAAATAACCCTTTACGCTTTACAGTGAGGATTGTTCCTGGGACCAGGTCACACCTCGATTTCAGTACCTGTGCTCCGATGCTGTGCTCACTGTGTCTATATTCACTCCCCATGCAAAGCACATCTTATTAAACTGAGCAGACTCCAGCAGAGGCTGAGGCACAGCTATGCAGTGATTCCCAGAAGAAGGGGTCCCAGCTGGCTTTAGCCCAAGCTGTTCCTGGAACATGAGTAAAGTTGTCAAGGGTCTGCACAGCTGGCAGCATGTGTGTGGACACCCCTTTTGGGAGGGGAGGTTTTGGGGTCAGGGAGTTTTCCTATGGGGACACAAGGCTTGTTTGATTTGCCAGTTCAGCTGCAAGCTGAGATGCAAAACTATTTGCAAAACAGAAGATGGGCTGAGAACCCACTGAAGGCAAAAGGAGTCCTTCCTTTTATGTTGATGGAGTTTGGATCAAGCCTGCTGTGCCTAGCCAGTTTGGTGTTTGAAGCTCCAGAACTCCTAATAGAACACAAAAACCATCTATCAGTTTTGCGAGGAGCAAAGGCACTTACCTGAAGCACATAGGTGTACCACACATTTTAACAGATGATTTGCAAGCTACTGTGGCAAAAAGATACCAAAAAATCAATTAAATTTAAGGAAAGTAACTTTTGGGATGAGAAAAGTGGGGGTTTAAAATGGTTACTCATTTCTGGATCTGTTTTCCTCATCAGGGGAACGCAGCACTGCAGCTAATGCAGTAGTTTGCAACACCTGAAGACACCAACTGCACTATTTGTTGTTCCCTAAAGCTCCCAAGCAACATCCCTGCAAGGTGCAGCTGACATTAGTGGCTTTCATAGGCCAGAACTGTGTGACAGTCTGAGCCACTGTGATTTGTCTGTTGTTCCATGTTACAAGAGCTGTACCAGTATTCCAGTACAATATTCATGTGATGCAAAGGTATTAAGCTTTTACATCCTTGTTTCTACTAAAGCATATAAGTAGAAGAGATATGATACTGTTGTACTCAGATCTTCAAAGAATCCCTGAATTGTCCAAAAACATTAAATTCCCAGAAACATTCACCTTAACCAAAAATGTTTGGACCACCCAAAAACATCCAAAAAAACCATCCAAACTCCTTTTCTTTTTTTTTCATAAGTATGGCTGCATTTTATATAAACACTCAAAATTTCATGTAACAGGTAACAAATTTTTGAATAGTAAGGACCTAAATAACAGAAGGTTGCAAATAGCACTCTTCCTAATATCCTAACTCTGCAGCTTTCAGAAATTTTCTTCAGGCAAAATGTAAGCATAGGAAATATTTTGTAATGCGCTTTCCCCTCTTTTTTTAGGATATTTATAGTTGGCTTGCTGATATTGGGGTAGAGTTTAAGCGGGGAGGGGAGACTTTATTTTCTCTTAACTGTGGGTAAATACTATCTACTTCAGAGGGTACTGTGTGGCTTAATTAATGTTTACAGTGCCTCAGGAGCTTTACCCACATTAAAGGTACAATAATAACTATTCCTAATTAACTTCCTACTAAAAAGCAAAGTTTCATGAAGTTTTAAAGCAGATCAGTGGATGAATTTGTAAACTCCATTTATTTGAATCCCTGGAGTAGGAAAAGTTAGTGGGGAAAGCGGTAAAAATCTTCAATTAATTTTCCTCAACCTGAGGGATTTAATTAAGATGTTAGAAAAAATGTGCAAGTTTCCTGTGGGTATTTCTTATTTAATTTTCAGTTTCTCAGAGACAGATCTTGAAGCTTAGAACAGATTTTGTAAGCCACAAAGAGACTAATTCAAAAATAGATGTTAGTTTATTAAAGTTGAAGTGGCTATGTATCAAATTATCTAGACAAAATTCAACAGCTACATGCAGCACTATTATACTTATTATACTACTATTACAATATATATACTTTATACAATTTACATTCTGTAGTTTCCTTGCTTTGAATGTCTTTAAAAAGGATTGCCTAGGATTGCAGAATATGTCTTGCTGGCATAACTCAGACACCTGAGCTACCTGTGAAAGATCTGAGTCAGGTGTTGGAAGCTATGCATCTCTGCTAGCTCAGAATAATAACTGAGTTAATTAGTCCTGGGGAGAAGAGGAATATATTCGCTTCAGTGGGGCACAACATAACACCATTAAGACCCACTCTACCTACGTACCCTCTAGGAATATATTTCCAACTGAAAAATAGGAAACTATTAAAAGGACCCACAGCACTGCATGGACTGCAGTGCACCAAAAAGAAGAACTTGTCCTGTGCCCTCAGGATGCATTTCACAGACAGGAGAAGACTTACTTCTATGTACAGAACTATAGCTTGTGACCAGACAGAACCTTAACCAATGCTGATTTTATCTATACCCTTCAAACAAACCAATGTTTGCTGCAAATGTCCCATTTCCTTGAGGACTGGTCACATGTGGCATGTGGGGGCAAAAGATTGTAGTTTGAAGGACATCAGGTTTCATCAGTTCATCCATGTGAGAAAACAGAAATTAAAACCAGCATAAATAAGGATGATTGAAGACCAAAAAATAGAGTTAGAGATCAAGAAATTACATTGTTGTCTTGGAGACTGTGTGTAAGCTTTAGAAGCTAAGGTACTTTCCTTAAAACCACATCAGGACAGGCAGGGGTCTATGTGCAGCTCCAAGGGGGAGTCCTGGCTCTGGGCAGTGCTTTTTCCCTCATTTCACTGGCCTGGTTTCTTAGCTTCTCTGCTTGTCTCACAATGCCAGAGAGTGCTCAGTGTTTGACATCAGGCTCTGCCATTTTACTGAACCTGAAGAGATTCTCTCCTTCCAAGGAAAATATCAGGAGTGTCCAGCATCACTGGTTCTCGCCACACCAAGAGGAGTCTGGTGAACAGGACTTGCAGCTACATGGTGGTGAGTCTTCAGGTTCCCTGCCAGCAACCTGCTTTATTTAGACATGTGAATATACCTATGGAAGCAAATGCTTAAGGCTAAGATTTTTAAAATAAGCTTAAAGGGTTTAAACACCCAACTCCTACAGACTTTTTCAGTCTAACTGCTTTTCTGGACTGGGGCCAGAGTGCTAATCAACTTGCAGTCCTGAGCTTGTAATGAGGGACTTGTGTCCCAGCTGCTCCAGTGTGCTGCTTGCCTTCCCATTTGACTTTGGCCAAAAGCATGCAATAGCATCTCTGGGTTTGAAATACTATGATTTCACGAATGTTATTTTATATCTTTTTGGATAAGGTTTTTGTCTGATGTGCAGCACAGCCTGCAAAAATATATCTTCTATCATGTAGAATTCCAAAAAGTGTGATAGTATCTGTCTAACACAACATCTGTCTAGTATTAAATCTGAAGAATTGGAACCATTTGTTTGATAAGCCATGTAACAAAGATGAAAATTCATTCTTGGGATATCAATAGGGATTTTTTTTTTCTTTTTAATGAAATGTGAGATGATTTCTACCAAAAAATATGTCTGCCAGCAGATATAAGCCTCTAGGCAGCTTATAAAAAATTTATAAAAATAAAGCACAGACTCATTAGAAGACTTTGGGGGTAAAATGCAAATAGTACAAGATTTATGTATATGGCTGTTTAGCCGTATACAGGTGCTCCTGATGAAAAGAACCAACAGAAAACTTGAGGGCATTTCTGCAGACTTCATACTTCCTGCCACACAAACAATAGGTTGTTTGTCCTTGTATTTTATTCACAAATATTTTGTGCCCACAAATAATGTGAGTTTGCTATAGGAATAACTAGGGAAGTGCAAAGTGTTCCCTCAGAGGTACTAGACATAGATTTCTAGACACCCTCCTCTATAGATGATCAATTAACCAATAAACATGCCAGTGCAGCAAAACCAACCTCCATGAAATCATACCAGCTTGGATGGGATTCAGTGAAGTAGATGATTTTGGAATAAAAAACTACTGACAAAAAGAAGTACAACAAACACAGGATAAGATGCCAGTACTGCAGGCTGTTGTCAGACTTGACAGGGTTTTTACAGAGGTCAGGACAAGCTGCCTGTGAGCAGCAGTACACACAAGGGAGATGGAGCATCCTGTACTGCATCTAGGCTGCATAGGCTGCTGGGAGAGAGCAGTTAGGCAGAGGGGAGCAGATGAATTTGTCAGCAACATGGCAGTATTGACATGTGGAAGTGGCAGTATTTTCTCCTTCAGAAAACATTTAAAACCCACCCCAACAACCTATTTGGTTTTAGATGCAAAGCATAAAGGAAATTAATGGTGGTGCTGTTTTACCAAAATCATTGCATTTTATCAATAATGAGAAGCTCTCTAGCTCAATGTAAAATAACAAAACTAAGTTATCCTTTGACAACTTACTGAGCTTTTTCTCTGGTTTCTGGATAGTGTCAAATATAGTATGATCTTTCTTGCTTTTCTCTGGCTTAAAGCTTAACTCTGTGTTCAGCTGACCACATGTCACATATCAATAGTTTCCATTGGAGGTCCTGTTAATTTCTCATTAGTTCTTTTGTCTATTCTATTAACAAAACAAACATAATTTAAACAGTAAAGATTAATTTTTATTAGTTGTTCAGGAAAAATATAAAAAAGTCTTTGTTTCAGACAGTAATGGACCCAGGGTTATTTGTTTCTCAGTTGTTCAGGAGGTTTAAATGCCTTTTTTATGTCTTCCATTATAACTGGGAAAATAAAACATGTCTGTTAGAAACTAAATAATGCTTATTTGTGACCCACCTCTAGGGTTTTTTTTCACTCCCATTGTTCTCATTTTATTTAGTACAATTAAAATACAAAGGACAATGGCTATCCATAGCTTTTGGCACATTACCAGTTATTTAAAATAGAAGTCCAACACAGCAGAGCTCACGCAAAACAAAATTAAATTAACTTAGCCAGCTAGTAATTCAAAGCAGTAAAATGTATCCTGTCCCATTCATTCCCTCAATTTTTCCCAAAAAGCCTTAGGAAATAGACTGTCTTTGTAGTTTGCTTTAAAGGTTGAAAGACTACGTTTGAAACTTTTTGCTTCTTTTAAAATGAGGGAACTTATGCTTGCATCCCTCTGGTGACACCAGGACCAGTTATGTCAGCAAAAAACAAGAAACAGTAAGGCAGCACTTAACAATACCTTAACATCCAGCCAAGAAAATCCAGCTGCCAAAAACCAAGGGACACAGATCTTACAAGCTTACAGAAAAATACGGTTACACAAGCTCAGTCAGTTGACTGCTGGCTCAGCACAACTGGGCACAAAAATGGTGGAGTCTGGGTAAGGCTCATTCGGTGGAAATAATTTCATACAGTGATTAGGAGTGTAATTTTTTTTTTAGTTTGGCCGCTAAAGCAAATGAGTTTCAGCCCTCCAGAAACCTTCTTCTTCCTCATCTTCCATCTCTCTGCATCCTCCCCAGTACAGGGGACAGGACCTGCGGTCCCAGCAGAGTGCCTGGCTCCCAAACCAGAGTGGAACACTCATGCTGGTCCCACTGCCACCGTTTCATTTTGTACAGCTTAAACAGCTTAAACAGCTACCAGCACAAGGCCTGCACTACATTGGCTTGCCTCTTCTGGTGTACACCCAACAGCCATAGGCTCTGGGGCCATCCTCTCTTGACCAGCCCACAGCAGGAACAGAGATTTGCCCCTTCCTTGATGCTCCCAGGGATTTTTTTAGTGTACATATCCTGAAAAGGCTTTCTCTGGGCATGTATTTTTGGACTAGATTCTGCTCCTGTCCATCTGAAGCCACCTGTGCGCTATGGGTGGTATGAACTCTAGAAATCCCGGCCCTAGAGCATGGTGGTGGAGTCCATTACAGGGACTGATGCTGAAATCTTCTCAGACAGAAGAGAGAGCTGAAGCTGAGTTTTGCACAAAGATTTGGTGAATATTCAGATCGCTGAGTGACTGTGGAGGCCATCACCATCCACAAACTCACATCTAGACCTGAGGAAATAAATTTATACATATCTACCTCTGAGGACAGCAGAAAAAAACCCACAAAAACCCAGCTTAAACAGCTCTACAGATGTGGTTTTGATTCAAGCATATTTTCAGGCCAACAAAAATCGTGTGTTTAGTGAATAATCTATTTGTTGGAAATAAATGCCTAGAGCCAACTCTTTTCCTGCTGCTGAAATAAACAATTCCCCTTTTTCCCTGGGGCAGGACTCACACCCACATGCTTTCAGGCTTCCTTCCTGAATTGCCTCCTCAGACAGCATCCATCTCTGATGAGAGGGGCCACACCTGAGAGTGGTATCTGTAAATATGCCAAGAAACACCCATTTCCACATCCACAGAGTGCCCCTTGTTGCACTCTGATCCCTAACCAGTGACCTGTCATAGTCTGTGCCAGCTACAGTTTGCAGCCCTCGCTGCCTATAAAGCTTCTGGACCAAACTTATGGGGCTAAAAGAAACCACAATCCCTGGAAACATCTTGCAGGAGTAACATGAAACAGCTATCATGACCACTTCTGCATGTTTGTTTTTAAGATTAGGAAGTGCATTTTCAGAGGCCCAGCTATGCTCTCTTTGTGTTCTGTCTCTCTGAAGTCTGCTTAAGATTTCCTTACTAGGTGTCCTAATTTTTGTCTTCTTAACTCACAAAATGTGCAGCTACTCCTTCTCAAATAGGGATTCAGAGAATTAATAAATGTGTATACCCTTTCCTATCCCCAAAGATATTCCAGGAACAATGTTTTGTATGTAAAACTGTGAGATCTTTAGGGAAAACAAATAGAAATTGCAGAAACAAAATGAATCCTGTGGACAACATTTTCAAAAAATCTCCTTTTTTGTGCTACTGTGATATCAGATTAGCAAAATTTATTCTCTTTGATAGCAGCTGAGGAGCATTGAGGCAACCAGGAACAAGACTCTTCTCTTGGGGCTGTGGATGTAAATCACAGCAAACCTCAATGGATTTGCACCCATAACATCAGACTCTCATCCTCTTGCAGCAAGTCAGTGCTTACATATCATTCAGGACGGGGTAAGGGATTTCTGCTGTAAACCACTCAGCATCTGAATTTTCAGTGGGAGAAAGAGTTTAGTTCTCTCTAGTTTACATTTGTTTCTCTCTTAATTAAAGCAGCGTGTTATTTCTCCAGACTGAAGTGGGTTAGAAATACAATGGCTTCAGTGAAAGCTGAGAATAACTTCTCTGTGAAGCATTAGTAGGATGAGAGACAACTGAAAGATTTAGTAGGGGTGATTCTCAGAATTACTTTACACATGTAAGAGCAAAACATCAAAACCAGAAATTAAAAAATGTATTGCCCGATAGAAAATTATGTTCACGAATGTATTTTTACTACAATGACAGTTAACCAAATACTGTATGACGTCCCACCCTTGGATGTAGAAAATAAACAAAAATTTTCTAAGTTCCCTGTGTGGACATTTTTTGGTGTTATTATTTTTTATTGCAGCAGAAAGAATAGCTTTGAAATGGCACTCTTTCCCCACAGAAAATAGAACTCTCTGAGTGTCATCCTTGCTCTAGTAGTATCTGTAGCAGTACCTATAGCAACATATGGCCAAACTTACAACAACTTAGTGTAAAAGAAAAGTAAATTAAATGTTTAATTTGGCACTTGTACCTAAAATAAATGCCATGGCTATGCTTCAGTGGAATATGTACAGAAATTGACTCTGAACAGCTTCTGTTAAATAGCCACCTTTGCCAGGTTTAGTGACTCAATATTACTTATTTCCTGGCTAAGATTAACTTCTGATTTTATGGGTATTTTTTGTTTCTCTTCTGTAATCAGCATAAGTAAACAATTGCAATAACACAATCCTTTAGACACCCCTCAGGCAAAATGACCACTTAAGAAAACTGACATTTTGGTACAGTGAGGACTTAGTCCATGCTGATACAATACTGGTGCAAAGAATAGAAGTTAAAATAATGGCTAATTGTATTCAGGAAAATAGACTGGAAATTAGGACATACAAACTTTAAATATTTATTTCCTATACTTCAACTCCATAAATACAAGGATTTGGGCAAGACTAGTGAGATGCAAAAGATTAATACAATCAATCCTTGCTTGTGCAAATTTGAATGTGTTACTGCACCAGTGTTTTCTGATGGCCAGGAAATAGATTCTGCAGGACAGCTTCCTTTTGGGACCTGCAGGAAATAATAGAATATTTTTATTGCTGCTGTGTTAAAATCTGAGACACTCTAAGTAGGGAGCCAAATAAGAATGATCTTTTTCCCTTCTTTCCAATGTCCTTATTTCTAACTTTACCATGATGTGACTAAAAACTCATTTCAATAACTTGTGAAAAAGATTACTAGGACTACAATTACAAGCAGTTTCATACTGAACGCAGATTTTTTTTGAAAATCAAAATTAGATCAGCTGCCTGGGGAAATTTTCCACTATGTTATTTGTAACAGATTCAAGTTCTTCCTGTTAGTGCCTTCCCTTGTAAGGAGCCTTATTATCCTTAGCCTGGAATGTGCACAGAAAGAAAGGCACTTATTACAGAAGATATCTGGTTGATTTTCATTTTACAAAGTGAATAGTTAAGTACTTTACAAGTCTCAGTCTCCCAAGTTTGCAGCACAGATTGAACTGCTTTCTTACAGTGAGGTGCTATTGAACCTCACTTACTTTATGACCAGCAGTATGAAACAGACATCAGTCTTTTTTTCCATAGTGGCATGATGAGATGTATTAAAGCATATAATGTGGAGAAAAGTGAGTGAACATCCACTCATTATTGTTACAGAGGAGATTTGAGTTTGCTTGTACAGAGCATAAACTCATTTTCAACATGTAGCCTCAACTCTCCTCCTCAGCCATGATGTGCTGTCCTTGTGCAAGAGATTCTGTGCCCATTTCCTCTGCAATGGTTACATGAGGTGTTAAAGCCTTCCTGACAAAGAGATAAAGCCTTCTTTCAAATAGAATTATAGAATGGTTTGGGTCGGAAGGGACTCTAAAACTCATCTAGTTTCAACCTCCTGCTGTGGGCAGGGACACCAGGAGTATATCAGTACCTCTCTTCCCACTCCAAACTAGGTAGACCTTTGCTCATATACCCCTGAGCTCTCCCTTAGCTGGGCTTAGGAAGCAATCAGATGCTGCCATACTGTCCTAGTACTTGCATATAACGACTCAGATTATTTTGTATAACTCAAGCCTTTTTCTTCTCCTGCTTACTCTGCAGTTCATTGAAATTTTAATCCCTTAATCCTCAAACTCCTGACAGACCACATCCAGATAGACATTTACCTCTTCCATGCCTCCCTGATCTCCCTTGGGCCTTTCCCATAGCAACTTCCCAGGCAGCTTCCTCAGCTCGGCTTGAAAAGAACTTGCATCATGTCTTCTCCAAGCACTCTTCTGTCTTCAGCTGAGGAAGGAGCTTGTCTTAGAAAATCCTTATTGCATTTCCTATCAGGGCTTGCACTCTTTGAGCTGCCTTTCAGGAAAAAAACAGCCACTGCTTGCTCAGTGGGTGTTATTGTCCTCTTCCAGGACACAAAGCTGCAAGCTGCCATCACTACTCTGAGAATCATCTTAGTAAGGAAATTTAAACTTATATTATTCAAAAGCTGGGTTTGGAGCAGATTTTAATTCAGTTCAATACATATTGCAATTTTAGGAAACCTTGCAGTGAGGTTCATGTCTTCTAGTTAAGGAATTTGAAAGTTAGATGAATAGTTTGCATTAGGACAAAGCTCCTGTGCTTCTTTGACAGTCACTGAGAGAAGCAGGCAAGTCCTGATGGCAAGCCACTGCATGTGAAGAGAGGAGCCTAAAACTGGTCTCAAAAACTGCCTTTTCTCCATACACGGTCTAAGGCACCAAAGGTGACTGGTAAGGATCTTGCAGAATACTTTGGAAATATTCTTAGTTCATTGAGATGAGTCCTCTGGTTTTCCTGTGCCACCACAGGACACAGACATGGGAGTGGTCAAATTAAGAGTAGATGTGAATGCAGCCATACCTGGATAGGTTGAATGCTCCACATTTCTGGCAGTGAGCCTGGCTGTAGAGCCTGGCTGTAGTGCCAGGTGACAGGATGGCATTCCTAGCATGTGGCTAGCCAAGGAAGGCTGAGTGGTGAGCCCCTGTCAGGCCCTGGCAGAGCCCAGCTCTGCACAGACACTCGGAGACATGAGCTGTGGCCCCTTCCTTTAAGCTCTACACCTCTATGAAATCAGATATTTAAATTTTAAAAAATTGTCCTAGTTGAGGATCTGTCCAGAAATGTATTTCTAGGCATGAATGTAAAGAGAAGCAACACCACCTCCTATCAATCTCTTGGTATTCCATGTTAATAGCTGCAGTGTTCACTAGCCTGCCTCAAATTGCCATCAGCAGCAAATCTGTGCACATTGCATTTTTCACCTGCCTTAGTGAGGGAGAGCACTGGTAGTTTTCCACTTGCAGAGAGGAAACCAGACCCTAGAAAGCAAGAAAATAATGGAACACAATCACACTTGAAATTTACACAGGCTCTGTCCACTCTTACCATCAACTAAAATGAGGACACGTTAAAAAATTGTCATTTCTAAATTGCCACTACATCTAGAATACCCATATACAAAATCCTAGCATCTGTAATGGTCTGATTTTTCTGTTTTCCTATTTTTGCCTCATAAATATCTGTGCTATAAAAAAAATGGTGGTATGCGCTTAACAGTAGACATAGTTTCAGTTTTTGGATCTGTATTAATCCTTTGAGTTTCTCTCTCACGGTTTATTATGTCATCCAGATTTCACCCTGAACCATCTACTCTTTTCCATATGTTCTTAGCAGGAAATGTGCATGAGTTTAGAAACACAGCAAGACACATGATATTCAATAATAAGAACATTTCGAAGACACACAAAACAAAAAAAATCCAAATGAAAGTTGTCTCTGGCTTCCAGCCTCATTCAGTCAAACAAGATATCCAATATTCCTTAATTTTTACAGTAATATATATTTTGGTTTTCCTTTATTTAGCTGAGACTTTACTGTGGATACAGACTTAGAGACCGTTGTTTTATGTTTACTCATATTTAAGTTTTGTAATAATATCTAGTATCTCGAATCATAGGAGGTTTTACTTAAGTCTTATGCAGACAAAAGTAAACAATGCTTTAAAAGACAAGACTTTGTATATTGAAATTCAATGAATATAGGGCTATATGAGATGCCACAGCTTGGTTTATGAATTACATTGCAGATGCTATACATATATATATCTATATCAAATAACTTGATGTAACTGCCTGAAAAACTAAATATTATACACATCATATCAACAAGAAAACTGCAAATGATGTACAGGTAATTGTCTGAACTCAGAAAAATTATACCCATATACATTTTTCCCATTAAGAGTGAACTAAATAAACTGCCACAGACCTTGAGCATTCATCTCTTGTGACCCTGTATCTAGGAAGGTCATAGAAGAGTAAGAAAACAAGAGTTTGCTACTGCAGGAAAAGCAAGGAAAACCAAGTCTCCAGAGCATGGTAGGTTCATGAAGCAGGGGTGAAAACAATGGAGAGGGGAATGGAAAAAGCAGGACAGATCATGGAAGTTATACAAGCCAGAACTGTACACTGGGTCAACCAGGGATGTTCTGTAAGTATGGTTAGTCCTATAAAGCTTGGTTAAAAACTGTTTATTTGATCTCCATAAGAAAAAAAATATGCAACAGGTAATTACTGGGTTTTTTAGAGGAAAATACTGGGTTTTTTCTATTCTGTTTTGTTTATTTACTTGTATGAAATGTTTTATTTTATACCCTTCTTCTTCAATGTGACCACTGTGTAGTATTATCCCCTCCAGAAGTATCAGTCCAGGGACATGGTGCTATCAATGTGTTTCTGTCTTTGCTTGGTGGTGATGGGTCTCCAGGCAGGCAAAAAATGCCCACTTAATGGGGCAATCTGCTCAAGGGTGTCTGCAGAATTCAGAGTCTGAAGGGAACAGGGAGTCTGGGGCAGGAAAAGGGAATGGATCTTTGGCATTCTTCTCCTCTAACCCAAAGAAATACGTTGGAATTGTTTTTTGTTGCATCATTTAAGGATTTACCATAGGCATAAATGGGGCTACAGCCCTTCAGCAGTAGGGCCTGATGTTAGCCTGGATGTTGTCAGCAGTGTTGAGCTGCACATCCCATATCCACTTCAGTCCTAGCCCTGCCTGACATGCTGTCGCCAATATGAGATCTACAGGTCAGCCTCCCCATAGGATAGAAAACAGCCAAGGGTGAACACCTCTAGAGTCTGCTAAGAACACTGGAGGCAAAACTTAACTATTCAGGCTGGAGAAAGTAAAATTTAAAGTTATTTACAGAAAAAAATGCTGTAATTAATGAATATTTCACATCATTATTTAAGGTAATTAATAATTAAGGTTAAAATTTTTCACAGAAGGGGTAAAGATTTTGTTTAAGACCATACAGAGACACTATTTATGATTAGCAGTTCCCAGACTGTCTTCTGCAGACAGTCTTTTGTAGGGCATGAATCAGCAGCAGGCAGCAGATTGGCTGTACCCTGTCACCGTTATAATGCCGCAATCTCATGAGCCATGTTCTGGGTGCTCTGCCAGAGATTTTAAAAAGGTTTTTCTGTCACTTTTCTTTCCTGATTTGAAGTGGGTTTAAGCCTGAGAAGGATGAGTCTCTGTTAGCAGCAAATCAGAACCATATTCACTATTGCAAAATATTTCTTTTTTTCCCCTCTTATTAAATAAGTCTTATATTCCAGAGAAGATGGATTTCAAGTACATGCCTGTACAAAAACATGATGTGAGCTGAAGCTCCTGCTCTGTAAAGTTCTTTGGACTGTGGTATGTAGAAAATTCAATTTTTTTCTGTGGATAATATTTTTGGTATTGTAACTGTGTAGTCTGTGTGTACCAGATCTGTAATTTTAAGCTAGCCATAGGCAAACATGGCAAGTCAGTACATGTATAAATCACTGTCTGTGACAGGTGTGGGCCACTGTAACAAAACTTCTATACCTTAAATTAGTCATAAATACATGCCTTTCACTAAGCAGGGTCGCATTCTTATAAAAAAAAGGTGACCATAGAAATCAACTGTGAGTTAATTTGGTATTTTAAAATGAAAGACATATGTGAAGCCAGGAACATCCATTGGTGAATTCACCAAAACCACATTTTTTAAATTGTTATTAAAATAACAAAAGATTTACATCTCAGGGATGTAGCCTCCATTGTCAAACTTATTCGTTTGTTTGGCATTTTTTCTTTTCCTTTGCACACGGATAATTTAAAGTTCAACTATTGCTCCGCATATGTCCTGGCAAGGCTGCTGAGCAGCAAACACCCCCAAGTTCGGCCAGTGCTCCATTCCTCCGTTCCTCAGGGAGTTCTTGTTTCATGTGTTTTTCATTTTAAGTTCTGCCTTCTCGAATGCTATTTCCTCTCTTTCTGTTTTCACCAAGGTCAAAGAAATCTTTAGCAAATAAAAAATGTGAACATCCAGTCATCTACTGGAAGGGTGCCCATCCAGTGTCTAAATAATAAGTTAATAGGTTCATGGAGCAGTCCTCCCTACACTAAGTGCAGCACAGCTGAAACCTTCATCTGAGCACTTCTTCACAGCTAAATAGAGTACTTGTCAAATAGAGGGCTCTTTTGTCTTGATTGTGAACTGCAGAGAAATCAGTTTAGCAGAAATCACAGTTGTAGCAAACAAGACTCTCCCAGGCTGCTGAAGAACATGACAGGGCACAGACCTTTCCCATTGGCTTTCGCCCATCTACAGGCCAGAACTGCAGAGGACCCTACACAGAGGAAAAATGATAGTAAGCGGTTGGAAAGCCCAGCTACTGAAAATATGTCTCATATTTTGATCATACTGCATGAAAATCATAGAGATTAAGATTCTATAGAACATATTCAGCATGTTTTGGGGTATATCTTGGGAAAATTACCTATAAAAAGAGAAAAACGTGAATTAATAATATTTGCTAGTGCAAGTAGATGCTGCCAGCTGCACTGCTGAAGCTGTCTAAAAGTCAAGAGTCACTACCTAACAGGATTTGTTACAGGAGATACAGTATTCATGGGGATCATTTGCCTCTGCAGAGACAAGAATGTATTTGGAAGTTGAGCTAGTCAAGCAATTAACAGCTACTGATATTTCTTACAAATCTGGGCTTACTTTTCATCAAAAGTGGGATTCAAGCTCATGCTAGTCCGTGGGAGACTCTACCAAGCTGAGTGTCTGAGCTGTGCATGAGCTGTAAAGGAAATCAGACGCAGAAGAGCACTCCTAGACTGATGCCTCTATCTTCTCCAACCACCTTGCTGTACCAGCTTCCACAAACTAATAAGGTTCTGTCTTGAGAGCATATTCAGGTTTACAGATGGATGTTCCAGAAACACAGAACTCTTCTGGTTAGAAACCATCCTGCTTCCATTTGAAGTAATCTGTGTCACAAAATGGCACCCATACTGGTCCTTGCTGCAGGTTCCCCACATGATACATCTGATCCCATCTATGTTCTACATGGGCACATTACATATTGTGTCATCTGGCAATTAAATGGTCCATTCCTAATTCTTTTTTCATAGCTTCCTGCTTGGGGAAAAACTTTGAGTCCTAAAGTGCCTGACCTCACCTTTTGGGTTATTTAAATTCATCCTATTTCTATTATTTCAGTCCTGAAACTTATCCAATTCTTCCTGTACACTACACTCCTCCACATTCACACTACATATTGCATTATCAGAAAATTTCATGAGCACAGTACTACTTTTTCTGCCAAAGTTGTTAAAAATGTTAAATAGGATCAGTCCCTAGACACATCTTGGAAGAACTCCACTGGTAACTTCCTTTCAGTTTGGTATTTTTCCTTTCAACATGATTTTCATTTTTTTTCACCTCACAATTCTTCAGCTAATCCAAATTTTCTCCAGCTTAATGAGCAATTTCCTATGCAGCACTGAGTCAAGCACTTTCCTGGTAACTGAGTTATATCTCATACTCTTAAAAATGAAAATAATTTTTCAGGTTATTCAGACATGATCTACTTTTGCCACTTCATTTGCATCTTTGTGTCCTTATTTGCTTATATCCAACATGTATTTTGAAATTTCATATATTCTTGAAGCCAGACCTGTGGTTGATGAGACTTTTCTTCCTTTTTTTCTTAAATTAGATCCAACGCTTGCTTTTTCAAGGAAGAGCTTTCATCTCCAACAAACACATTCAAAATCTCTGTTAGCAGACTTGCAGTTTCTTTAACCAGTTCTTTTTTCCAGGATGTGTCTCCGCTGCAAGCTGACTCAGTCACATTAATCTCTTCAGATTTTGGCGTCCACCTCAGATGTGGTTAATTCCATTTCCATTCACATATTCCCATTAGCAACACAGTCTTGTTTAACATCATCATCTCTGTTGAAATCTGAGCCAAAATATTCATCTTGGGGCCATATCTGTATTATCCTCAACTTCACCATCTTTGCTGAACAGTGCTTATAAATCATCTTCTTGTTTGTGTGGCTAAAAAAATCTCTATTTGATTTAGCTGTGTTTGAAAAATTCGACCAAGTTTGTCTTTTGGCAATTCTTATTTAATCCATACACCTCCTGACCTCTAAGACTTAATCCTGTTAGCTGAACATTACTCTCTTTTTCCTTTCTATGTATGATGTCTGCTTGTTCTGAATAGGTTATTTCTGAGCTGGATAATCATCCAAGTAAGTCTAGATCCCTTTCCTTGATTTCAGTTGAGGCCCCAGAGAAAAGCTGCACCTTTGTCGTTCAGAAATTCCAGCTCACTATTACACTCAAGTTCATGGAGTTCCCAGTTCAGTGAACTGCATGTTTGAAACTGAAAATGGTCGTTTCATTTTCAGCTAGAACTACCTAGTTTTACCTCATTTAAATTAGTCAAGATGTCTAGATATGGTACAAGCAGTTCTTTTCCAGTGTCCAAAGGTGTAATCCAAACTACATCTAATTGAATGATCTGTATCTGGTTTAAAGTTTACTTGCTTAAAAAACTGTCAGCTATCTCAAATATTAATGTTAGAAGCCATATTTCTGGTAGTCCTTCCAACAGGAGTGGAAATGCAGAGATTTCTATCCAGAATTTGAGTTGGTATAAATCTGTGTTGCTCTGATGAAACTAGTTGAGCTGCAAAAATTTTAGCACACTCTTTGTCGTGGCAAACCAGATCAAACACATGATAAGCACAGCACACTTTGGTTTAAAGAGCTGCCTCATTCTCTGCGAGCTTTCACAACCCAGAAGGACTTTTTATGGCACCATTTATAAGCCTTATCCCCTACAGCATCAAATAAGGACACTCCTATCACTCCTGCTGCCATTGAAAAAGCATCTCATGTAATTTATTGTCTTTCATTTGCTTGCAAAAGAAGCAAGGAAGTTTCATTAAGTAGGTGGGAGAAGCTCAAGGCCCTTTTCACACTCACATGTTTTCTCTTTGTTGCTGTTTGTACAGGTGCAGTGAAAAAGAATCAGAGGGCGTATTCATAAAGACAGGACTTGAGAAATGCCACTTTAAATTGTTTGAAATCAAAGGTTTTGGTAGCTCATAAACAGGTAGCTGTTTTTTCCCTAGGACTGCAAATCTAAATATAAGGAGCTACCTTCATGTACAAATACATTTGACATACACATATAACTACTATTAACATAGTCTGCCCTTGTGGATTGTGGGAACAGGCCCTTTTCATTTACGCTCGCTGAGAATTTCAATGCCCAAAAAAACAAACAAACAAAAAAAAACCAAAAAAAAAAGAAAGAAAAATAAAAAAAAAAAAAGAGAGATTCTCACAATCAACCAGCTCATTTTGTATGTTGAAATGAAAGTATCCAATGAGCATGTCAGGAAGCCTGTATTCCATCCAAGCTGACCAATTTAATGCATACTGTAAGCATACATCCAGACTAGCATCTGGAAATCTTAAATGAACAGAGATAGACATAGACACCCTTACACTCTGGGAAATAGTTAAAGTTGGAATAAGAGCACGTTTGTGGACCAGATCATCAGCTGGTATAAATCAGTACAGCTCCAGTCATTCCAAAAAAGTAACGCCAGTTTATATTAAAGTGCTAGCTGGCTCCTGTAGCTTTCCTTTGTGATTAATTTCAGTGCAATCATTTGCTGGAACATGCTTTTGGAACAAGTTTCCTGAAGCATTACTTTTACAAATCTCTTGTGTGCTCTTGGACCACTGCCTGTAGCACACCCTTCTGTATTAGGTCTGCTTTTTTCCAAACAGAAAGCTCAAAATTTGGGATTTTTTTTTTATGATCTCTTAAAAATAAGATGAAAACCAAATTTTTGCCGAGCAGTTACTTTACACTTATCACTTTTGGATCTTCTGTGGCATCTGACTTTGCATTCTTTGCCACTCTTCGATTAGATTATCCCTAGGACAATTAATGGTGGTATTTTCCATTCCTTGTGTACCACAGAACCCCACTGGATTTAAGAGTGGAAATCCATCCCCATGGTAGTGCAGAAGTATCCACAGGCTGCTGTGAGGTGCCTCCAGTTGCTGATGCAGTTCTGCCCTGGCTGGCACCATCTCACGCAAAGCTCTGTAAGTGCCTGGCACTCAAGGAGCCACCACAGCACAGGTCAGCACAGCCAAGGCTCCTACACTCTCCTTTTTGCAAACCACTTTAGGAGGTCCCCAGAGCTGGAGTCTTTTGCCATGGGAGAGTGTACAGGTGGCCCTGTCAGCTTTCCACTAATGTGGAAAATAATGCCAAATTTCCCTGCCTGAACGCAGTAGTCCTGATGAGTACCCTCCTGCTTGGACCTCAGGCACCACACCTGGCCTCCTCCTGCCTTGGAAAAACCTGCATCACCCAGCTTCAGGCACCATAAGAGAGAAGCCACAGCACTGCCTTGTGGCTGGGGAAGTGTCACCACAAGAGACTGTGCACTCAAAGCCCCTTCACTGGAGCATACAGTTCCACCTTGTAGCCTCATGCCCAAGCAGTCTGTGGTGAAATACAGCCAGGTCTGCTCTCATGACAAACAATCCCTGAGAAACCAGTCCTCACAGTTATCATGCAGTTCCCCAGCCATGGCTGGCACATTTTATTTTCTATGTATTTACCACAGAAAAATAAAAAGGGGCAAAATACCTAAAATATCGCATACATTCATACATTTCAGTTAAGCAGTCTTTGAAAAAACACACACACTTGTGAGTTAGTTCATCACAGTCTGTGTTTCATTTATCTCCTTCCCCAGCTCCCTCATCTCTTCCTCCAGACCAACCAGAACCTACAAACGCATGAAGAAATGTAGGGACCCTATGTGTACAAGGTCATGAGTTTTTTAAAGGCCATGGTAACTCTTAAAATATTCTACAACAGCATCTCTCTCAAAATGTGGGAAGCCATTGCTCCTGCAGGAAGGAAGGCTCACAATAGTGTTCAGGATGATGGCAGCAGTTCAGTTGTCCTTGGTAACCCACAGACATCTCATATTCCCCATTACAAGGGGTAAGTACAAGGCTGTAAAGTCTACAAGTGTTCAAAGACACAAAGGACTTGCTAAAAGCCCTTAAGTGTTGACAGAGACTCATTTCCTTCAGGGCACAGGACTAAATGCAGATATGTGCAGTCTTCTGGTTATGAGAAACTGAGCTGACGCAATATTAAGGATGATGCCTCAAGAAATGAGCCAAAAGTGTACTTCCCCACACAACACCTACCAGAAGCACAAGATGCGATTTTCAGTGCTCAGAAAGACAAGGAAGATTGTTCCTTCAGTGTTATCCATTCTTCCCCTATGACAGCAACTTTTAGAATTACTTTTTCTGGGTGCTTTGGGTTTGTGTTTCCAGGTCCTGATTTGCAGAAGTATTAAATATTCATATGGAAATCTCCATCTGGAATATCCCAAATTTGACTAGATATGACCCTGAAAGACCTGATCTGATTTCAAAGTTGGGTATAACTTCAAAATTGGCCCTGCTTTAAGCAGGGGGGTGGATCAGATGGTGCCTTCTAACCAGAACTATTCTCAGACTTCAGCTGCCACTGCAGTCACTCGGAGCTCTGCCTTGAACAGACGGGCTCCAAAAAATCAGAGATTTTCTGCTCAGCACCCAAAATTATTTGGGACTTCTGAAAATATTGCACGTAAACACTGTATCTATAAAATGGAGCAAATAACACCAGCAAAATTAATGAACTAGGATTAAGAATTGCTTTTGAATCTCTCAGCTATTATTTTACAAACATTAGAAAAGACTCTGAGGAAATCAGAAATTTACTGCTGAGACCAGGGCTGGGGTAATGTAAAGAGACAGAGCTCTTCATGGAACCATGATTTTTAAACACAAGACTGAAAACTCATTCGTTAAGCCCTGTCTGTTCAGAGTCGTTTCTCTGAAGCATGGCTTCTGTGCAGCAGGTAGTACATCTCCATGGAATTGAAAACTGTAGCAGGCTTTCATTTTTTATTTTGTGCCCAACAGCATTTATCTTTTGAAAATTAAGTTTTAGCAGGCCATTCCAATCGACTAGATACAATTTTAAATCAATATTGAAACAGCTTTTTTTTTTTTTTTTTATTGCCCTGTTAAACTTCCAAGTATGAAAATGGAGGTCTGGACGCTTACAAGTACAGCAGATGCCTTGAGTTTGAGTCAGAGTCAGTGACTAGTATTAACAGGGTACTATGGAAGCAGAAGGAAATGCTCTGGAGTGTAGACACACATATGTATCTAAGTAAAATCTACTTCACTCAGCAATTAATCAGATTAAGAAGTCTACTGCAGTAACCAAGATTTCATTTAACATATTTCTCATGGATAACTGCTAGCAGTGATAGCAGAAACAGGCCTTCAAGACTAAAAATAGAAAGCATCCCTATTATGAGTTTTGCTTGAAACTCAAAAATGAAAATACTGAGAGAACAAGAGAATGGGAGCCTAATAAAAACACCCCTCTTTGCCTCTCTCTCTCTGAAATGCCATGCTGAGAAGCAGCACTTTCTTTCTCCGGCAAACAGAAATCTTTGTGCCTGACCGATAGAACAGGAGATTAAAAGGATACAAAGCATCCAGCTTCCCAATACTTACATGGGTTGATGATTTAAATAACAAAGTTTGAAGAATTTGGCGCTTAGCAAACTTGAACCTTGCTCAGGCTTTTTTTTTTCATCCTCAATAAAAAGTTGAAAAAAGAAATATTTTCCCTGTAATACAACATATAAACAACATCTGCACTTTGAATGCATTCAAAACACTTTTGGAATGAAAGGTTCTTCCCTTCCAGTGTGCTTCAGTGGAGGACAAGTCTCACAGAGATTGAGCTGTCTGGTTTCATTGTAAGGTTGCTGGCAGAGACGGGGGGCAGGATTGACATTGCATTAATCAGCTGGCCCATGGGCCCTCCCACCCCACTCTACCATGAGACGTACTGGCAATGGATCTGAGGAATATTGGCATTATCTCAGTCCTGAAGACCTGAAGGCAGGGTCTCGCCTAAACTGCAGGTGAAGTGAAACATTTCATTGCACAAATAAAATACACATTTCTCTGGCATTCAGACTGTCTGGGAGATAACTATTTAATGTATTGCAAACTCTGTTGCTAATATCTGAATTTAACAAACATGACTACAGAAAAGACAGACTTTCTGAGGTATTTTAGTTTGTTAATATTCATAATACTAATAATATTTAAATAATAGAGATATATTATCAGATATGGATTAGTTGATCAGGGGCCTCAATCTTATTTATGTATCTTCCATAGGTGAAAATAGCATCAATACAAGAGTGTTATGGCATGCAGACCCAATTGATGCTGGGCCCACAGGAAGCTATGCTCCACATGAACTTTATTGGGCTTCCAGAGTAAAGAGAGAACAGTGCATCACAGTTACATCACCTGGCACTTTTTAGCAACTGGTCCTTCCTGATGCTTTATTTTAGCTGACTAAATTGCACTGCAGCAGCCTGCAGAAATTTGGAGGCCTCGCAAGATCAATTCCATGCAAATTCTTTAAGCCTGTGTCAGTTTGCATGCTAAAAAGTTAAATACTCACTTCACCATGATCACAATCTAATTGATTAGTTCCTGTCTTGCTTGATTGCATTGCCATTTTAACTCAAAATCAGACATAACAGCTAAGATGGGAGCCATCAAATTACTTTTTAACCAGCACCAGTTCCTTTGTTTATCAACTTTGACTACAAAAACAGTGACAGTCAAAGCTGTAAGACTCTGTATTGGTCTTCTTTATGAACAGGAAGAGCTGCTGAATTTGGCATCATCTCACTATAAACACACTTGAATGAGAGACTGGATACCCGAAGTCCAAAGAAATACTGTTTGCAAACAATAAGCAGCACTAAAAGCAAAACTTTGAGCTCAGTCTATATATAGTTTTTCAATCCAGGTGGAGTTTAAACCAATATTTGGCCGTGACACATATTCCCACAGAGTGATTGTGCAAGTATTACAGATTTTAACAATGTTTATATAAACAACATGAAATGTGAGATAAAGAACTTGATAATTACATATCACTTTTAAAGATACAAGTGAACTGTTTAAGTCTTTCAAATCAAAGTCATAATGGATTACAGTTTCATATGTAGTCAAAACAGAGATTTGAGGAATATGGGGTTTTTATGGCTTCTAGATCTATTTTTAAATATTTTTAAAAATAAAGCATCCCATCATTAGTTCTTTCAATTACTGCATCACATAGTGTTTTTTACAGGCTCTAATTATATCTTAGATCGAAATTCAAAACACCTGCTCTTGTGGATCACACTAATTTCAGCCTCGAGTATTTTCATACAAAGAGCTATAATCAGAGAGAACCAAGTGATTTCCTATTCTCTGTACCACTCCTTCTCAGCAGTGTACAACTAGAGATCTCCATTTCCTTCTTATTTTTTGTGTTATGATTATTACATCTTTATTCAAAGATTACTTTTTATTGCTGAAAGATATAATATTTTTACTTTGATGTTAGTCAAAGCATTTAACGCAGATATTAGTTTTTAAAATAACAGTAATTTTTATTTGAAATAGCAGATGAATAGTGCAGCTTTCTTCTGTTAGTTCCCCTTTTCATTTCTGTGCAGCTAATATAAATACTTTGTTCCTGGCTTTTAAGAAAATTGGTCTTTGAAAACCCTGTAATTTGAGTTCAGGGATTTAAATGGGAATACATATTTACTTGAAAGATCGTTTTTGATGTGCTTGGTTCTCTGTCATTATTCATGCACTTCTCTACACTTTAAGGGTGTGATCCAAAGTCCATGGAGCCAATGGGAAGACACACAGTTTTCTCTGGAGTGTGTGTCAATCTCTAAGTACTGTGTGAAGAAAAGGAGTTATTGAAATGTCCATTCTATCACAGTAAAATAGGGATATCTTTAAAAGTACTTATTCTGTGATGAGCACAAGATCCAACCCCTTGCCAGCTACACTGGTTTTAAGCGAATAGGACAACACTATAGGACTCAATAGGACTATAAAGAGCCAGGGTAGGGCACTGAATCAGGTGCAACACAGCCCTCTGAGGCCCTCCAGAGCAACTCAATTACTCTGAATTTTATGCAATGATGTATTTTCAAATAACACTGCCTGCTGAAGCTGTGGGGGTCGCCAGCAGTTTTGCACCAGAGCTGCTTATTTTGTTCCTCCTTCATTCTGTGCTGGAACTCACTCTCTGCTCTGATCCAGAGGGCAGGTTTCTGAAGGCCCATGAAAAGGCACCTGGCTCTTGTTCCAGAGTATACTAATGCAATGAAAATAGATATAATGGCATCAGACTTAAAACAGTCTTTTCAGAAATCTGGTGAATTTATACTCTATGCTCCTTACTGTGATTAATTAGCTGTGAAAGTATTCATTGGTATTTTTCTTCCCTTTTCCATGTCGTGCACTAGAGAGGTAGGGAAGATAAGCTCTTTGTGGAAAAATTCAAGCCCTCCATATGATAAAATGCCACATGCCACTGGCATGCACCAAATACCTCTAGTTTTCCCCAAACACTCAAAGAAATGTGTGCCCGAGTGTTGTACAGTGAGCTTTCCATCATTTGCAGACAGCTGTTGTGTTTGAAGATAAATAGTAACATGGGCCAGAGGTATCTACTAGAGTCTCACAGGCGAGTGTAGTAGCTCTGATTAACCATAAGGTCTTTGCTGCGTTCAGCGTTTTCCAGTAGCACTTTCAGCTCTGTTCACATGCACATAGTCAGCTCAGCTCTGTGACTGCTGTGGGAGAAGACCTTCCTGAATGGGCTAGAGGAGTGCAAGGTTATGTGAAGGAACTGAGACAGCTCTGTGGCATTGGTCCCACACTCCCCTGGCTCTGGGAGTGCCCACCAGCTCACAGCACTGTGCCCCAGTTAATAAAGGGTAAGTTTGGGTCAAGGACCAGATTTGTTTTCTGTTGTCAAGAGTTTCCAGTCTTGCAGGTATCTCAGGACAATTGAAGCTTGCTGGTACCTCCTGTCAGCAAGCAGTAGAGCAGAGCCCAGCAGCCACCAGCACAGAGAAACCCAGAAGGAGAAAAATAATTATCAGTGGCATTTAGAACAAAACAAGTAATGCAATTTTTTTGCATAGGACCCAGGGCTTTGTTTCACAAAGTCTCACCTCTGTGCATGGTAGATGCATGAAACTTGATGTCTGCCTGCTGGAGCTGAAAGTCTGAGTCAATCCTGCTGAGATTTAAGCCAGTGGTTCCAGAGAGTCTAGGTGTATCAAATGTGGTGCTTACATGACTAAACTACTTCTTCAGCTTTATTTAGCTGCGGCTACTGCCATCAAAATAAACCATATGTTGCAAATCTATTCATTATGCATTTGTGGTGGGTTGACCATGGCTGGAAGGCAAGTGCCCACTAAAAGTCACTCTATCATTTCCCTCCTCAGATGGACAGGGAAGAAAAAATAGAACAAAAGGCTCATAGGTCAAAATAATGATAGGGAGAGATTGCTGGCTGGTTACCATCGCAGGCAAAACAGGCTTGACTTGGGAAAATTAGTTTAATTTATTAGCAATCAAATCAGAGTTGGGTAATGAGAAATAAATACCTAATAATTATCTTTATATATATGTAAGTTAATAAACCTTAAAAAACCTTCCCCTCACCCCTCCCTTCTTCCCAGGCTCAACTTCACTCCCAAATTCTCTCCCTTTTCCTCCCCAGTGGCTCAGGGGTGTGGGGAATGGGGTCTGTAGTCAGTTCATCACATGCTGTCTGTGTTGCCCCTTCCTCCCCGGGCAAGAAATCCTTACAGTCTTTCCCAGCTCCAGCTTGGGTCCCTCCCATGGGAGAAAGTCCTCCATGAACTTCTTCAACATGAGTCCTTCCCATGGGCTTCAGTTCTTCAGGAACTTCTAGAAGCTTCTCACAGAAGCCACCTCTGTACCAAAACCTGTCCATGCAAACCTAATACAGGATTAATGCTTCTTTTGATGGGAAAGTCTTTTTAAAAACAAGACAAAACTGCTTTAATTTGTTAGCTACACAGCTTAAAAAGCATCTTTTTTTTTTCATAGTAGAAATTAAAATGAAACTGATGTTTATAATTTGGAACTTACTGCCACAAGAAAAGTCTGTCTACCTAGTCTAACTAGTAACTGGAAACATTAGTAAATTTAAAAGATAACATAGAGGATATTGAAAGAAATAAATAAATTCAAGCTGTGCACAAGTAGTAAGTGTCTTCTGTCTGACAGGAGTCCTTAGAGAGCAATACTGTGGCATTTTCCAGAATTAAATTGCATTATTAGAAGAGCTTTAAATTAAGCTCCTACCCGTGACCTTTAAACACGGTGATTGCCATTATGCCTGCTGAGGAGGTTGTGGAGGGTTTGGAAACCCTGTGTAAGATTGATGGGTTATAATACGTAATCAAGTATAGCTTCATTTAGCACAGCTGTTGAACAGAGGGTCTAACACCAGGTTATCACAGGGAGTGCCCTGTCTTTTCTTCCAGACAAATCAGTGTTAGCAGTGGGAGGCAGGCTTGTTAGTGCAATGGAAAACAACACAGTGTCTTCCTGATGAAAGAAGATGAGGAATTTAACAGACATGCTCCTCCTTTAGAGAGTGACCAGGAATAAAAATTTTCCCCCACTATTCATGCAGAACCACATGTTGACAAAAACATGTGTAGCTTTGGTCTCAAAGCATTTCTCTAGGCACAATCCAGAATAAAAGCAATCTAGAAGACAGTAAAACATAATAAGCCAAATACGCTGTGGAAGTATGTTCACTTAGGTGAGGTAAGACCTCATGCAATGCATACTTAAAATAAAAATACTAAAAAAAAACCTCAGTAAAATTTTTAAACAAAGGCACAGAAGTAAAAATAGAAGTTTACTTACTCTCCATTACATTTTATTCTCGAGTATATACCTACTGACATTTATACACCCATCTTATGCCTTTGCGCTGGTTTTGTCACCAACAGGAAATTAAACTCCAAATAAGCCACTTACCTTCCTTCACTCTTTCTGGTAAGGGAGGGACAAAAAGCAGAGATTATGGGTTAAGATAACAATTTACTAAAAACACAAAGCAATGGAGTAAGGCACACACAACAACAGCAGTATTAATAGCAAAAGTATACAAAAAGAGAAGGTGTTTTAACCACAAAAGGATGCTCACCACTGGGAACAAAGCCAGGAGAGCAGTCACTCCCTGTAGGTCATGTCCATGTGTTCCCAGACAAAGGCAATATGGTGACCATTCCCATGTGTTGCTCCCATGGTCATTGCGAAAAAAAGGCAGGAAGGCAGGGGAGCTCCTGCAGATAATGTTTCCTGCCCCTCAGCCTGAAAACAACAAAAAACCATGACAAGCCAGCTCCCCAGAAGCTGGGTTGTCCAAGAAGGGGTCACTCCACCACTCTGCTGGTGCCTCTGGTGCACTTCTAATGAACTAGTCCTGTGGAGTCTCCCCATGGGGTTTTCCTACCACTCCACTCTGCTCCTTTTGGCTCTGCTCAGCTGGGTTCAGCTTCACTCCTTTCCTGGTTGGAGTGGCCCCCACCACCATTCCGTTCTCTGCCAGCAGCCTCCCCACTGGCACTACCAGTTCAGCACTACGCTCAATTTACATTTTTGCCACCGTCCCATTCAGCACCATGGCCTATCTTATGTGTTACAGAATTATCTCCAAGTGCCAAAAAAGGAAACAATTTGGAGAAATAAGAAAAGGAAACACTTTGGAGAAATAAACAAGGCCCCAATGCACTGTGTGGTTATGAGAAGCCAATTCTGTAAATGTGCTATGCAACCTATCCCAAAGGCTGTTAGCTCTCATCATAGAAACCAAAGCTTTGGGTGAGTACAGGAGACAGAGATCTGAGAGGGGTTGACTTGTCTCATTAAAGTCCCAACTCTTCTAGTGGCCCAGATAGGAGACACAATATCCTGACTTGTCTGACTTTCCAAAACAGGGTTAGAGGAAGTCAAGGCCAAAATAATCTATTTTGTACTATTCACACTGAAAGCAAACTGCATGGACTGTACAACCTCCTTCTGGCATGCAGAGAGCATTTCTCTGGAGTATCTGACTCTTCAGGAGTGCTGCCACTTGTGCTCTGCTGCAGAAACTACAGCTGTGGGTTCAGACCACAGTGTCATGCCTGAAGACTTCCCCCTATGCAGCTCTGCCAATGCTCCTGACCAGTCTCAGGCTCAGAATGACCCAGTCCTTGCTGTCAGGTTCACTCATCAAACACAAGTGCAACCTGAGCTCACAGGTTATTAAATACATCAAAAACTCTACTGATACCTCACCCAAACACATTTTGTGTCAAGGGCAGAAATTTGAGCCAACAAGATGTGGTGTGGTGGCTGGTTCTAGTGTTTGTGTGACAGGTTTTCAACTGGCATAACCAGGACAACTGTACTCTGCTGATAGTATTGTGCATATTGTGTCAATAATAATTATTGTACATTTTTTAATCAGTTCAATTTCTAACTAATCAAGTAAAGGTAGGCAAAGCCTGAAGCATCACTTTCATACTTTAACACTATATTAGGCAAGAAATCTCAAATTGTTCACTAAGTCTTTCAACTAAAAAAAGTATGCACTCCAAATTCACATGGCCTACCATCCCACATAAGCTCTACTTCCTACTTATCTTCCTACCTACTTTGAAGGATGAAAACCAGACAGTAAAATAATGTGAGATTTAGAATCTGTGAATCTGGGCTTCTGTGAAGATTACAGAGATCGGAACTAAAAATATTAACAATATTGTATTTGCCAATGGTCACATTTGCAAAAAGACATCTCAGGGCTGGTCAAGCAGAATGTGCTTTTCCCAAACCCCTGCTGGGCCTGAACCCCTGGTTGTCCTGTATATGACAAATGATGGCGCTCAAGAAGATCTGCTCCATGATCTTCCCTGGCACTGAGGCTGACAGGCCTGCAGTTCCCTGGATCGTCCTTCTGACCCTTCTTATAAACTGGCATCGCATTTGCCAACTTCCAGTAACATGAGACCTCTCCCATTGACCAGAACTGCTGATGAATGGCCTGTTGAGCTCTTCTGTCAGCTCTCTCAGTACCCTTGGGTGAATCCAATCCAGCCCCATGGACTTGTGAGGGTCTACGTTGCATTGCAGATACTTGACCATTCCCTCTTGGATTACGGAAGCTCAGTTGCCAGAGTAAGTTGCAGCCAGTGTTTGGCCCTTCTAGTTTTCCCCCTGCATGACTTCACAGAATCCTTGTAGATCCCTGATCTTCCTGCCCCTTTTTCCAGAGGTTATTAACTCTTTTTTTTCTCTCTGAGTTCCAGCCAAAGCTCTCTGTTCAGCTAGACCAATCTTCTTCCCCACTGGCTCATCTTCTGACATATTTAGAATATTTTTGACTTCTGGTTTCTCACAGTTGAGGGAAAAAGTCTATAAGAATTCACTATAGTATTGGCAACAACATGTATAATAACCCTGTGCCGGTTTTGACTGCTGTTACTCTTTTCCTCTATTATCAGTCATGATCAGACAGAGGTCTTGTGGTCATCTGTTCCTGAGCATATGGGATAACTTTAAGGAAACCTAGACATACTTCTTTGTACCTATTCCACTGACCTCTGTTGGCCATAGAAGAATTAATTTGTTTTTGTAATGGTGTTCTGCTGGAAGTGTTTTGCACAGATTCTTCACTTCTCATTCCCCCATCACCAACATTTTTGTAATGGTATTTTTATCCAGGTGTTCTCTTTTTTTTTTTTTTTTTTTTTTTTTTTTTTTTTTTTTTTTTTTTTAATTTGCTTGTTTTAATATTATTTCAGTAGAGATGTAAACTGACATATTAAACCTGAAGTCTGTTTAGCTGCATATCTAAGGCAAGCTTAAAGAAGAACACTGCAATCTTCTTCCTGCTCCTTTCTGCATCTCACAACAGCTTGCTTGATGTGCAGCCAAGTTTTAATTGTGTCTTGGGTTTTGTAGGTGAAGGTGGAATACATTGCCCTTCAATCACTGGACTGTTGTTAATTTCTCTGTAGAACCAAAGTTATTCTAGCACTGGAATTAACACTAATACAGAGCTGCTTCTGTTCTTTGCGTGGGATGCAATTTTTTTTCTCTTTATATTGCATCCATATGCAGTGCTTTCTTGTTCTGAGGAGGTTTGTCTTCCCTTTACATTGGGAGGAGGAAAAAAGTGCATAAAAGATCCAAATCCTAAAATGTGTTCCCTTGTCCAACTTGGGTCAGAAGGAAAAAAATATTTGGCCGTTTTATTCACCTTTCCAGAGCAAGAAAGCATGTACTTGTGTAGCAGAAGTAGTACTTGATATGCACTGCTATTAGTAACAGCACAAAGCAGCTTTGTAGGCATTCATATCCAAGTCTGCTACCCAAGTGTTTGTCCTTGTAGACATCTGATTGAACTGAATGATTTATGCCTATCTGCTGTGAAAATCTGTACTATATTCACATTGTCTGCTTTCCTCACACTCTTCTGATGGTATCTTTTTCTGTTCTTCCCATCATAATAGTATACTTACAATACATTGATGCGCAGTCTTTCGTGAGTGTCCTGTCCATCCTTATTTGGATATCCACTAGCTGATATCAAGTAATCAACAGATAGCCATTTCGGGAGAAATGATACTCTCTAGATGAGATTTTCAGATGAAAGTCATGAAGCCGAAAGGTCCTAAGTGTGTATAAAACTTGTGATGTTTCACATGTTCAAATATTTCAGTCCTCTGAAATTCAGTTTATGATTATGCTGAAGGAAACTGTAGGCTGGGAATCCAGATGCTGCTTTTGCTTCAGAGGAGTGAGAACCAGCTTTGTGGGACAGTATACATATGAAGCCCAACAGCTGTACAACTCCTGCTGTCCTTTGATGTAGCTGTCAGCCTCTGAGACATGTCTGTGCAGATAGTGGCAGTGGGATTGGAGATTCTGGGGCACCATCTAGATTCTTAGACCTTGTGCATCTGATTTAACACCTTAGAGGGGAATGTCTCTTGGCCTCCCACCCCCACCCCCTTTTTCCATAAGAATAGACTAGTACTTCTAGGAATAAGTGTACATAACTGTGTCTATCCCACTAGAGACATTAAGAAAGTATGTGAAGTCCCAGAACTGAATGCATCCTGCATTTTTTGTTGGCAATCAAATGTAGGAATTGCCAAGTCTTTAGGGCTTGCAAGAACGGATCCAAGGACCTCCAATCCTCCACCTCTCAATGTCATATGTGTAATCAGAATGCTCAGATTTACTTTGTCACATCTCATTTAAATTCAGAAGCATTAGAAATATCTTTCCTTCATTGAGAAAAAAAAAAAGACAAGGCACCTCTGGTTCAAGAAAGTTGTTTTAGGAAATAATTTGGGATTATGTCTCAAATATAAGGTTGAGATTTCAAATATTTTATCACTTTCCCATTTGTTATATCCTAATGTTATTTTCACAATACAATGATGGGATCATTCTCCCATTGACAGTCAAGCTTCAAAGTGGATAGTATAAGACTTCATAGTCTGGATTTTGAGTACTTGAAGGTATACTGGTGGAAAAAGTGATAAAATAATGGAAGTAAAAAAAAATCAAGAACTGTTCATAAAAAACTACCATGTCTTCCTGGGAAAGTGCTAACTAGTTGACTGCTGAAAGATGGCAATATATTAGGACAAAATATCATCATGGACTCCTCAGTTTGATTACCCCTTCTCTAAGCATCTGCAGGAAATTATCACAAATGGGACACTGTTATGGATGAACCTTTGCTCTGTCTGGTAAAACTATCTTAAATCCCTGTGACTCCTTTACTCTGATGTCATGCTGAGGTACCACCACTGTACCACTATTAATTCAGGGCATTTACAGTGTCATAAAGCTGACCTAGTGAAATGCAGAATTAAGCCTGACAATGGCAGAACAGTAACTTTCTGAACTGAGTTTGTGGAGTGACTGTACATGGTTTTACCTGGCAAATTTACAGGCCATACCTATATGCTACCCCTCTTTTAGTGCAATACAACCTCTTCTTTGTAACTGCAGGAGCTCTTTAAGAATTTCCCTAAAAACAGAACTCATTTCTTGGTCAATGAGTTGCAGATTATTTATTACTTACTAAAGAATAATTACCCCTGAACACAGTTAAATGTTTCTAGACTAAAAAGCAACATAAATGTAGGTATAAAGCCATTATGCACAGATACAAAAGACTTTTTGTGAGTAAACTTTTCATACAGCCATCCAAAATAAATTGAATTTGTCTGATCCAGAGACTTCAATCTGTACAAAACCCCTTATTCCTTTTGGGCTATTGCACTCCAGGAATTTTGGTAAGGAACAGTTTTGGGCAGATCTACCTTAAGGAGATATTTTGATCCAAAAACACAGGCATGAAATTGTCTCCCCTCTTCCTGTCTCATGTGAAAGCACTACCAGGAGAAAAGGAACAGCACTGATTTTGAATAACTCAGCTTGGAGGGGTGCCAGGCCTTGAGCTCGCCTCAGTGCAGTGAGGACTTCCAAAGTCTGCTGTGCCGCCAGAAGTGCCAAAATGGATCAGCACACTGGCTTCAGCCAGAAATGGAGTCAAAGTAGCTCTTGTTACTTCTCTCCCAGGAGCACTTTCAGAGGAATGCCTCAGAGGCAAGGGCTGAGGTTCCCAAGAACAGCTAGCCTCACGCTGGGAAGGACTGGAGCATATCCACTTGCTAAACGTTCTATAAAGGATAATATTCTTTAGGCACTTTTTGGATAAATCCCCCTCCACTTCTGAGAGAATAGTTACAGACAACATCTTCTAAGCGTCCTGCAAGTGACTGACACAGATACACATGGATTTTGTTTATTCTTGTCTGCCCCGGTTTTAAATTTTATACATGTCCTCTAGGCATGACTTTGATGCTGACACTTCTAGGGAAAAAAACTGAATACGTAAACAAAGAAGTTATACATACATAAAGTAGTAAAACATAAATCAAAGTGAGTCCATGTTTTGGGGGGTTTTTTGGTTGGGTGTTTTTTTGGTTTTGGTTTTTGTTTTTTTTTTTTTTTTTTGGTTGTTGTTTTGGGGTTTTTTGTTTGTTTGTTTTGGGTTTTTTTTTTTTTTTTTTTTTTTTTTTAATACCAAATACTTTAAGAAGTAATATTCTGTTTCAATGGCTGTCTTGCCTTAGCTCTTGTCTATTTCAGTTTAAGGAGCTTTTAGTTCTGTATTATGACCTCCTCAGGAATTCAGTTACATTGTGAAATTTTATAACAGTAAAGTCAGAAAGCTAAGAGCTGTAAAACAGTTTCACAGCACCAATATTTTGTCTTTTTCCCATGTGCATTTTAAAACAAGAGGTCAGGTCTCTATCTGACCTGATGCTCTGGCCTCAGAGAGGTTTAATGTGTCACCTGCTAGTGTGACAAATCTCTCTCACATCTCTTTTCCTGATGTGCTCACGCAGAAGATGGTGGGTGGGAAGCCATTCACGGACTTTTTTTAATGTCCATGCTTATGTTTTCCCTCCATTGCTGTTCTTTGTGAACCAGGTGGGTGGCATTGGCTTTACAAGGTTCTTGCCAAGGAGCAGCCAAAAGCACTTTGACTGTGGAAGTCAGATCCCATACTCCAGATCCCTGAAGAGTTGTCAAGGGTAGTGTAATCTGTAAAGCTCTCCTGAGCAAGTGCTGTTTACATTAGGGAGGTCTGCCTGGACACAATTTTTTTTGCACATCAAATTTTTCCAAAAGTCCAGAACATGTTATTCATTGACATAATTCTTGTGTTTCGTCAGGTTGCCGCTATCCTTCCCCATAACTTCTCTGCATCCACAAAATGGCTCTGGGTCTCTCCTGAAGTGCTTGCTGAATTTTCTTTGAAGAAGGGGTGCCAGATTTCTTTGAAATAGTTGAGCACTATGTAGATGAGCTACATAACAGCAACTTTGTCTGAAAAGCCCCACACTGACACTTTTTTTGACCTTACCTATGAATCCCAAGCAAATATAACACCTAGACTGTATTCAAGCCACGTTTGTCCCAGATACATCAAATCAGTTCAGAAGCTGGTCTGTAGTCTGGGATCACATGTATCCAAGGTATGATTTTCTGGTTTTAAATGTCCAGAATTACTGGATTGATTATTTCCTCTATTTTATTGCATGTGTTCAGTAGCTAACATGAGACCTCTGACTGGGAAAACATCACAATGCAAAGGCTCTGCTGAAATAGCTCCCTGCCCACACATCTTTCTTCAGCACTTCAGAATATGCGTTTCCTGCACATACTATAATTAGGCTCTTTCATTCTCCCTGACATTGCTATCAAAATGCTCATTATCTACTACAAAACTCTTGTATTGTGCTGGTTTTTATAACTCTCTTGTTACTTCAGGAGACAAATAGAGATATTTTAGTGGCTTTAGTTCTAACGAGGGAAATTCCAGGATTTCTTCACCATGACAATGGGACACAAGCATTAATGTAGCAACTTCACTATGGATCAGTGCAACTGCTAAAGGATTTGAGGCTGGCTTGCAGCCACAGAAAACATCCACAGGACTACCTGCACCTCACCAAGCTGCACAGGCAGATGCTAAACTTGAGTCTAATTCAAAATATGTTGGAAGGATTAATAGTGCTTGGCATCTCAAGCAGGGAACAAGAAATGAAGAAGTAGGGAGGCAAGAGAAGCTTCTTCGGCTATTGATAGTTTGTTGTCTTGGTAAAAATTTCCACTAAAACATCCACTGAAGTCCTCCAGAGCTTCTATCTGAGAACTGTGCTTCAGTATCAGAGAAGACATCTTGCAAACTCAAAAAAAACAGAGTTTAAACCTGTCCTGCTTCTCTGAGTTACCACTTGCAGTTTCACACCTGATGAAACAGAAAGATGTAATGTCATCATGTGCTGCTGGCCACTAGCCAGCTGCTGGAACGACACTGAGTGCTTGAGTAGCTCATTCCATCCACAGAATGGATCCACTGAAAATTATCCAAAGGGTTTAAAAATGGGTTTTGAAATATTATTTGACTCAAATAGCTTTTGAAGGGGAGAGGAATTCTCAGACACAATATGGCTTTTAGGAGAATGTCCGAGGCACAATGTTCCTTCTTATGGATATTTTCAAACTAAAATGTGCCCCTTCACTGGTGCTAATCTGATCTAGGAAGTGCAAATTAGGCTGTAAGAAGGCTAATAGGAATATACTCTGGAGAAATAGTATTTCAGTGCAGTATTGGATAATCTTATGAAATATAATCAGTAATATTTTCTGAAGAAATATATTGTGTATAGGGATATATAAAACTCAGGTATGAATCATTATTAACTATTAGAAAAAAATCCTCTCATGACCCAGACCTACAATAATGGAGCAGTTATAATTTCCATTTCAGCTAAGTCAAAGTATGTTAATACAGAAGCTTAAAATTACATTTTTTATGTATAAGCTGAACTTGCTTTGACTTTTCCCAGAGGACATGAGCAGTGTAGTTTGAACTTTTTATTTATCCCCAAACAGGATCAAACGTGTAAGGAATATTCATATGTTTAAAGCGCACAGTTAGGCAGAAATGCACTTCCTGTTCGAGCAAAGAGTTGAGTAATAGTCCCTGGTTCAACAGCAAGCAGCAAGGTAACATGAGGAACATAGTTTCATCTAACTTTGAAGTACTCTCAAGAAAGACTCTGGTGGTAACAGGCCCAAAAATCAAGATAAAAGATCAAAGATGCATATGTAAGGTGTCAAAGCCTTAATTGCATAGTTGAATGTGCATATAGACTGTGCTTCTTCCAAATTATTTTGCAGCTGTGTTCATTTTATACAAGTCAGCTTAGACACAAACTCCTGTAAACAGTGTTTTGCTGCACATATTTTAAACTGCAACTGTTTAAAATAATGTTGGTTTACCTAAGAAATACCACAAAGTGAACTGAGCACATCTTGAGGGAGATATTTATAATGCATAGCAAATGAGTAGTCTAGTTCATTACAAATTGTCTTTTCATTTCCTGTGAACTTTGTCAGTCCTGAGATTTGTCCCCAGTCATTAGGCACCTCTATCCTCATCATGCTTTGTTTCAAGCTATACAGAAAAGATTTAAAGCACACACTCTTATGGGATCAACACCCATCATTTTCTGCATTGCATCCTTTCCCCTCTGTGGTCTACTGGCCATGATTTGGGAAGAGCTGCCTTGTTTCCAACTTGAGTGTAATTGTTGATTGCTAAAAGTACATCACTCTCCTTACCCTGAGAAGTGACAGGCCCAACCATGCTTTTAAAACAGACTTTGAAAAATGGAAATGTCAGTGGCTGTTGGTGCGAAACAGAGGTGGTTAAAAATCAAAGAAAAAATAATTAAAGCATATAAATAAGAAGACGAGGCAACTTGAGATAAAGCAAACATCTCCCAGAGATGGGATTCCATCCTCAGGAAACACCTCAGGACTCAAACTCCAACTGGCTTGCAGCTGTAAACTGCTAACACATTTGTCTCAGAAGCATATCCATGCACTGTTATGACAAATCTGTGTCATGGTCTGTTCCTGGCATTCAGTGCTTACTAGTTTCTACATAGCTGTCTAACACAAATGTATATGAGCAACATCAATCATATCAAATTATAAAGCAATATCTTCCTGTGTTAGGGTTGGAGTTTTTTTATTTTATTCACAAGACAATGCAAAAGCCTGTCTAATTAAATCTTCTCCACTTTTCCTCTCTCAGAATCCAAAGAGGTTTTGTTTTTTGTTGTGGGGGACATTCATTTCTGCTGAAGACTGGATGACACGAAACTTTGCCTAATACACAGCAAATGTTAAAACAGACGTTTTTAATTACTTGCACAAAGTCTACAGAGATATGTTTTGTAATGAGGAATGTGGTTAAACAGCAAAATAGTCCCATTTGCCTTTGCAGCAGACTGCTAAGATTTCGTTTTGACCTATACTTATACCACAGCTGTTTTCTTTCTAAAAATTTACAGTTCCTTGCTAAATCAGGTAAATGCAAATGGACAAATGCTGCCCTGCCAAAGCAACACTGAAGCCAATGGACCTCTGCCTACTCATATTCACTCAGGATATTTCACAAACACTTTTAAATACCATTAAGATAACAACACATATCAGCAAAACAAAAGAAAATATTATTATTATACTCATGCTATATCTTAAACATAGTGGGAAAGAACATTTAAGGAAAGGGCTTCTGTTCCCTGGATAGTTGCACATCCATAATTTGCATATTAATACCACGTTTCCCCTTACAGTAGTGGTGTTTAACAAAACCGTTATAAACCAAAGGATAAAAAAATTATTTGAAAAGTTTCTTGAAAGGTCATTTAAGGTTAGACAATGTTATAGTAATGATGGATCAAATTCATGAAACCTAGCTTCCATTGTATACAGAAGGCTTTGTGGACCTTTATTTAAGTACTAATCTAGTTTTAAGGCAGAAGTAGGAAAGGAAGGCAAAGAGGACCTATACCAGTCCCTGCTGTGGTCTGTCAGCCCTTGCTAGGCAGAAATGACCACAAGAATAAAACTTGCCATTAATCTCACTCCAAAATGTGCATTTAAGTTACATGCATTTCTCTGCAAAGGTGTTTTCTTCTCTCCACTGATTAAAAGAGGAGTGAAGAGTCATTAATTTTGATTTAGAAATCTAATTTTTAGACACATGAATCTGAGTTAGATGAGCTCCTGCCTATGTACCGTGGCACAGACATGTTGGAAAGCAGTCATTGGAAAGTGCTTTGGCTCTGTTAGATCCCATCTGGCAGAGGTCACCAAGAAAGATTATATAGAAAATATTTAACTCTTCTAAGTGGAACGTAGATTGATATGAGCTCAATTTTGCCTCATATCATTTAGGAAAATAGCAATATATAACAGAACTTTTATGCTTTCAGCATTTAATGTATCTCATATTTAGATCACCAGCTAAGCCAACTACATGTGTTTAAGCAGAACTTTACCAAGCTTCCTTCCTTCCTTCTTTCTTTCTTCTTTCTTTCTTTCTTTCTTCCTTCCTTCTTTCTTCTTTCTTTCTTTCTTTCTTTCTTTCTTTCTTTCTTTCTTTCTTTCTTTCTTTCTTTCTTTCTTTCTTTCTTTCTTTCTTTCTTTCTTTCTTTCTTCTTTCTTTCTTTCTTTCTTTCTTTCTTTCTTTTTCTTTCTTTCTTTCTTTCTTTCTTTCTTTCTTTCTTTCTTTCTTTCTTTCTTTCTTTCTTTCTTTCTTTCTTTCTTTCTTCTTTCTTTCTTTCTTTCTTTCTTTCTTCTTTCTTTCTTTCTTTCTTTCTTCTTTCTTTCTTTCTTTCTTTCTTTCTTTTCTTTCTTCCTTCCTTCCTTCTTTCTTCCTTCCTTTCTTCCTTCCTTTCTTCCTTCCTTCTTCCTTCCTTCTTCCTTCCTTTCCTTCCTTCTTCCTTTCTTCCTTTCTTCCTTCCTTTCTTCCTTTCTTCCTTTCTTCCTTTCTTCCTTTCTTCCTTTCTTCCTTTCTTCCTTTCTTTTTCTTCTCTTTCTTCTCTTTCTTCTCTTTCTCTCTTTCTTTTCTTTCTCTCTTTCTTTCTCTCTTTCTTTCTTTCTTTCCCCCCTGAAGCTATGTCTGAGAAGGAAAGACCAGATAGTGAAAATGAGAAGGATTTGAGTGAAAGGTCTGAAAGTACGAAAATTGGAGGTTGATGGAAAATATAGGAATTTCAATTTTATTTTGCCTACCTCTTAGTTTACAGTATGTTTCAAAGAGCTAATGTCTGAGGAAAAAATATCTTAACATCCTTGCAACATTCAGAGACCATTAAACCAGGGAAAAAAGCTGAAACTCTGAAGAGAAGAATTCAACGTAATTCAGTTCTTCAAAGCAATAGTCACAGACAGAAAACCCTTTCTACATCTATCATTTGGCACCTATGAATTCAAGATGGAACAAGGCAAAAGCCATTGTGAAAATCGTGTTGTTCCCAGTATAATGGACATTTTTTTCTCAGAGCTGTAAACGCAGAAGGAGGTACCAAATTGAAAACAGAGCTATTGTCAGACAACAGTGCTTCCTGCTCTATGAGACACGGCTGCAGCTGTCTGTGAGCAACAGTTTCAAAACTCAAGAAACCTGACAGCTTCACAAATCAGACTGTTTTGCTAATGTGCTGCAGCTCTCTATCTGAGGTATGTTAAATGAGGCACTCAGTGGATAGGGCTACATACATTATATATAGACACACTCTGTGTGTGTGTGTGTGTGTGTGTGTGTGTGTGTGTATCCATACACATATTTGCATACACCTTATCTGTGAATGCACATATATCTCCAGATAACATCCAGCAATAAGTATATATTTCTCCTCAGGAAGAGAAGTTGGCTAGAGCTGCCCATATATCACATTTCCATTGTTTTTACAATGGAGGCACTGATCTGAGCAGATGTACAGTAATCTAAAATAGAGAAGAAGAAGACAGATAATTTACGTGAAGCAATAGCAAAAGATTTCCAAAATCATTTTCAGTAGCAGATGGTGATCCTTGGGGATCCCACCACAGCAGCAATGGAGGACAGTGGTGCTCTGGTTGGAGGGCGCAGCAATGTTGCCTGATGCTACACCACTGTCAGCGTTCTGGGAGGCTGCAGCATTGTGGGTGCAGCTACAGGCTTGGGTTCTGGTCCCATCACCACCAGCCAGTCCCCTTTCACAGACCACAGAATCACAGAGTAATGAGGTTGGAAGAGACCTCTAAGATCATCAAGTCCAACCAATGCCTTAACACCTCAACTAGACTATAGCACCAAGTGCCACGTCCAGTCTTTTTTTAAACACATCCAGGGATGGTGATTCTACCACCTCCCTGGGAAGACAATTCCAGTACTTTATTATCCTTTCAGTAAAAATTTTTTTCCTAATATCCAACCTGTACCTTCCCTGACGTAGCTTGAGACTGTGTCCTCTCGTTCTGTCAGTTGCTGCCCGGTGGAAGAGACTGAGCCCCACCAGTCCACAGCCGCCCTTCAGGAAGTTGTAGAGAGCAATAAGGTCACCTCTAAGCCTCCTCTTCTCCAGGCTAAACAACCCCAGCTCCTTCAAACGTTCCTCACAGGGCTTGTGTTCCAAGCCCCTCACCAGCCTCGTTGCCCTCCTCTGGACGTGCTCAAGCATCTCAATGTCCTTCCTAAACTGAGGGGCCCAGAACTGGACACAGCACTCAAGATGCAGTCTCACTAGCACCGAGTAAAGCGGAAGAATGGCCTCCCTGCTCCTGCTGGTCACACTATTCCTAATGCAGGCCAGGATGCCATTGGCCTTCTTGGCCACCAAGGCACACTGCTGGCTCATATCCAACCGGCTGTCGACCAGCACCCCCAGGTCCCTTTCTGCCTGAACACTGTCCAGCCACACTGTCCCCAGCTTGTAACGTTGTAGGGGATTTTTGTGGCCAAAATGTAGAACTCAGCACTTAGACTTATTAAACTTCATGCTGTTGGACTCTGCCCATCCATCCAACCGATCTAAGTCTCTCTGCAGAGCCCTCCTTCCTTCCAATAGATCAACACAAGCTCCCAAACCAGAGTGAGACCAGTCTTCCCTGCTGGTCAGAAACCTGTCTGCAGGTACACTCCCCAGAGCTGGTCTCCAGGGCACGATGCCTTGGAGCTTCCAGGCTTTTGGCTCTGGCAGAATCAGACCTACTTGCCTTGGAAAAGTGTGACTGCTGTGTCTATGCACAGACAGAGTACTCTTAACAGGACAGGGGGACTGGACTTCCAGTCTGAGGGAGGAAAGCCGTTCCTCTCCCTTTTGTCAGGGGGAGCAAGCAGCAGGTGAGAAGCTGATGGGAGCCCGTAGCTAGGCTAAAAGCTGAAGGCCCTGCATGCCTGCTTCCCTCGTCCCCACCAAGGAAACCTAAGGCATTTATTGAGGTGTTCGTAGTGGGGTACACAGCCAGGGCTACTGCAAAACATGTAGGTGGATATTTTTTCAGGATTAGTAACAGAACTGTTTCTCACTGATGAACTCAGATGCCAAAACAAATCTCAGGGCAAAAGCCCTCTTGCTGAGCTGTGCACACCACGGAGGTCCTCAGGCTTCCCTTCAACACCCATTCCATGGGAGCTGTGGGAGCTGCAGGTCAAAGCAAGCTCTTGCTTCTCCTCTGGAGACAGACTAGTCTCAGTTTCTTCAACCTAAAGCAGTAGCACTTGTCAGTTCTGATGAAGATGGCCTTATGTGAAGTCTGTAGCTCCTTTCTGATACTGCTGCTGGAGGATCCATTGGTGGCAATGCCATGGTCCTTGCGGAGGTTGACCAAGGCCCCCAAATACTGAAGACCTCCTGGCACTGTCTTCTCTCTCCCCATGATGGTTGTTTGGCAGCTCGTGTGAGCTGCCAACGTATTCCAAAACGTATTCCAGCTCGTATTCCATATGAGCTACCACGTATTCCAGAAACCTGCTCTCATAGTGCATGGCTGTGGTTGGACATGGTGTGAGCTCCTGGGTCTCCTCACATCCATATCTGACATTGTTTTTGGTATGCCAAGCTTTTAGTGCTCATGAACTGGCCTCTACCATCTTTGTGTCCTCAACCAGAGGGACTAAGACAGTGGCACAAAACCCTGACTGTTCTTCCATGACAGTGTAGACAGCATCCAGGAGCTAGAAGATGTTCACATATGGTTAGAGATTCTGGAAACATAAAGAAGCAATTCATGGAAAATAAGGACAGAATTCCAGACCATGAAGTAAAATGCTTAAGACAATGTAAGAAGCCTGTCTGGGGTTATGTGTGTTATGTGTGTCTTGGCTCTTCCTCTCTGATATGCTGACTGCTGCCTAGCGTGCTCTCTTTCTATCAAGGATAATTTTGACAAAGAGAAAATTATTGCTCCATAGTATTTGATGTGGTTTTAAAAATTATTTTCCATTAGGAATTATGCTCTGTACATCATCTGGGGTCAGATTAGATCTGTAGACCTGTGAACTATGGCCTAGCAGTGACAGGGAGTTTAGGTAGAGGAGGCAGAAGGGATAACTGTACTGCCCTGAGCTGATGGCCACGAGCCCCAACAGGAGGGCACAGCAAAGCAGACTGGTGCATTGGTAGAAAAACACAGAACCAAGGGGAAAGGAAACAGCAGTGGTTCACCTGAGGCTTTGGAAAAGAGTTTTTAATAAGGCTAGTTAATTGTGGGTTGGGAAACCCATCAAGCTTTCATCTAATCCTGATTGCACAGATCTCATCTCTCACTTTCTACATCCTATGCACTGTAATCTGAACTTTCTGTGTCAAGTAACACATTCTTTACAAAATGAAATAACACAGTAATTCCCCTCTTAATTCGTGGTTTTCATTTTAACACTCTGACTACCATAATAAACAAGTAGAAAATGTTCACACTCCCACTTCACATATAGCATGCCTTTGCCTGCCAAAGCAACAGCAGCCCAAGGGTTAATTTTTTTACATTCTAAACATATGCATGCAACGAAATCTATCCTAGGGCTATGATTCATTTGATGAGTTCATAGGGATTGAAATACTCTTGAATTCTAGCAGTTAAGCCTTTTTTGGGGCTTGCCTGTTTAGCTGCTGAATATTTGTATTAAAATGCATGGTTTTTTTCTTTATATAGCAGAGAATCTCTGCAAGAAATACACTGAAGCTTTATTTTTTAATTAACTGATCTAGTCTTGCCTTGTATCCAGGCATGAGGAGTGAATTTCTGGATACAGTTTACACCATTTGGGTCATTCTAAAAAGGGAATATATTTATTGAGAGTCAGACCCTTACATCCTTTATTTGATTACATTCTCCCCACAATCAATGGAATAAGAGCTGTTTGACATTAACCATTAGTTAGTGTTGATGTCAATTAATTCTGGTTTATAAATAATCAAGCTTGTGGGTGATGAGGTTTGGCTTTTTTGGGCCTCCCAACTGCTACCACAGTGAAAGACATGATCTTTCACCAGCCCTTCGGTGTCCCACACCTGTATTTCTCCTGAAGCACCTGCATTTCTGCTGAAGCACAGCTCTCTGCCTCCCAGCCTGCTGTGGTGCATGCTCCTGGGAAGTGGCTTTGAGGGCACCTGTCCAGTCAGTCTCCCCTCTGCTGAAATTCTTCTCAGCTGCCAAAGACAGAATGTCACACTATTCTCAAGCAGTTGTGGATGTGAAAAATGTGAAAGCCAAGACTTTGCTTCAGCTCCAGGAGCAGCTTTTAGAGCTGGCGTAACTTTGGTAGATTCAAAACAAGACTGAAGAAAAGTTTGTGTCTTACTGCCAGAACATGTCTGGGAATTTGCTTTGAGCTCTGGTAAACTTTTAAAGAAAATCACTGGACCTGGCAAGAGTTACCTTTGCTTAATGGGCTGTCAATGATCTTTAGCATCTCAGAATTATTCCTCTTCCTCAGAAAAAATCCAGGCCAACTCTGGCCCACCTACCCCTGATTATGGGATGAAAATAATCCAGTTCCCAGCAACCCTCTGTCCTGCTGTCTCTCTAAATTCTGACCACATCATGCTGGTTAGAGGGCAGGGGGCAGTTGGTGCAATGAGGAAAGGAAGAACAAAGGGTGGGCTATAGACTCAGGGCTGCTGCAGGAGCTGTACACCCTGGTACACAGCAGAGAGGAGGATGCCCACATGCTGGTCCCATTTGTTCAGGAATATTCCTGCTTGATTGATAGGAAGTTATGACACACATGTATAGACTGCGACTCTGGGAGACCAGGAAAGAGAAATAATTACTTTAATTATCTGGTAGTAAAGGATATCTAACTCCTCCCAGCTGCATTAAATTTCTGTCCTCAGCTGTAGTCACACCTGGCTTGAAAGACAAAGCAATGGGAGCTGTGTAGCTCCCTTTGGATTGGGACATCCTCTGTCTCAGAGGGACATCTCTCTCTTGGGACATCCTCAGTTTGCTGCAGGCCAAGGATTCCTGGTTTGCTGGACAGTCCCTGGAAGATAGGACCTTCCCTGGGCTGTTGTTGTCCATGAGCTGCTGCACAGCTGTCCCAGTCATCAAACCTGCCCTGAGAAACATGCCCATGTCTTTGAGTGCTCACAAGTGTCCCAGAACCCAGTGTTCAGGATCATTATATCAAGAGAAATGGAGTTGTTGGCTGGGCAGCTGGCCATTGAGTCAGAGGGAGATAAAAATGAGGAACAGTATGCATATCCAGCACCCTCAACAGACAGGAGAGCTGTAAAGAAAAATCATGTGATGTTGGTGACCAAGAGCAAATGCAGAGGTATTTGGCTGAGGTGCTGTGGGCTCCCACCCACCCCAAGAATCTTAATAAAACCCTGCCAGGATAGAAGCAGTTATTGAATATAACAGCAAAAACTTCCTGTGCCTCTGTTCACAGACATTATAAACTGACATAGCCCAAAGCATATTTCTGCATGGAGCTATTATTGAAATGCAATCCCTCAACCAAAATACAAAAATATGAAATCAGGGAGTTTATAAAACCCTCTTTGGTGCTGAAACACTTATCTACAACCTTTAATATCCATATTTTTAATTAAAGGCATTTTTCTATAGATTTCCTACACAGAATCAAATACTCATCTTTGACTTAAAAACCACCACCTAGAGACTATTTTCGGTGTTTCTGGAAACAGGAACTCAGTCAAGAATACACAGCACATGAATCTCATCAGCTTCCATTCAACTTAAAGAATGTTTTAGAGTTGTTTTCAGAATAGATTCAACAGTGCCAAAATGTTTGAAACACTTAAGCAGAAACTCTGCTCCTAGTTTCCCTCTCATTATTTAGAATTATTCAGCATAAGTTTGTTTTGAGCTCCTGTTTGTAACATGGAGCTCTTTATAAATACGTATTTTTAAAGACAAATATTTTAATTCCTCTTAAGGGGGTTATATTTCCTTGATATTCATCCACCACTGAGGACGGTTCACTCGGTACACTGGCTGTTCACAAACTGTTGTCAATCAACAGTAGATGGTGAGCAATTTGGGAAAAAAATTCTTTCAATTTTCACTGATGGCAATTTTAGATTCTAATTTTAACTGAAGTTGCTGGAGTTTTTTTTCCAGACAGGAAAAGGATTTTGTGAATCAATGGCCTTAAGTGTTTTATTTCAGAAAAAGTGGCACACCATGAAAAACAGGAAAATAATGCCAAAATATATTTTAATTTACTCAAGAAAAGAAAATTGTGAAAGGTAAGGCATACGATTATTACTTTTGTGAAGAGATATAAAATTAGAAAACTAATCTTTTGTTGCTTTTACTTAAGAATTTCCTGTAAGTCAGATCTATTCTATTCCTAGAAGCAATGCATCTTAAGCACCTTAGCCAATCTAGCTGGGCCTTGCACGGCAGCTCCTTTTTCTGGAATTGCCATTTTGAGAAGAAAGAAGTTCTGAGAAGGTAGGTAAGGTCATGAGTAACTAATAACAATGAGGCAACACCTGGAAGCAATGATATGCTTGATGTATCCATCATGCTGTCTTTGCTGCCCAGTAAGAACATTCCCACATACCATTTCAGTGGCTGAATTCCTCAATGGAAAGGTTGTAAATTGCACTAGGTATTAAAGATTCAGCTAGAAATTTTGAGATAAGACACTGCTGTGTTATTTTCCCAAAAATCAAGTAAAATTTATGAAGATTCTGAATCAAAATCTGCTTTTAACTTTGCATTACCATCCCCCTCAAACTTCTTCTTATCATATCTGAAAATTCTTTTGTATGGCTGGAAATTCAAAGGAATGCTGAAGATTTTGTTATTGATATTGGAGAGAACAGTGTGCTCTCTTCATGTGAAAGCTTATGAGTTTGAGAAATACTTTACATCTTAAAAGATAAATGAAGGAGAAAGTAAGGTAAAGTGAGATTGAACCATAATATCATTTTTCTATACTTGGAGAGTAAGATTTTTAGAAAAGTTTGTACTTTAATGTATCTGATTTAAAATGAATCCATAAGAGGAAAAAAAACCACCCACATATTCCAGGAAAATGGAATGGTTTATCATATGTGTACCAGGCAGTGCAATATGTTCTCACCTCCATTAACCACAGGAGATTTTCTTTGGAAAGTACTTATCTATGTGGTTTTATATTGTTGTGTTGGGGTTTTTTTAGTTGGTATAAGCAAAGTATGAATAAGGCATTTATTTCCCTCACCTTTTTTTTAAAGACTCTTTGTACTATTTGACTATCTCTCCTATTTCTTTCTAATACTTGACAAAGTAATTATGCTGGTGGCTCTTTTGGCATCCAGATTGTGTATTTAGCTGCATTATAATTGAATGCAGTTGGATTTAAAAGCTACCCCTCTCCCTGTACCAGGGTCATAGTAAGAGCTTGCTCCGAAACTGTTTATAACCTGCACTAAGAAAGCAGACTGGGGAAAAACAAAAACACAAAAGGGAGGAAGGAATCCAGTCTTGTCATGGTGTGTGGGAGACCTAGGGCCACTTTCTAATGCATAGTTGCCAGGCAGAATGCCTTGATGCTCAAGGATTTGTAGCACTTTACTAACCCTGAAGAATAAAAAATACCACCTAGAGACCTATAGGGTTAGGGATCTTCTTCATTGAAATCACTAACTGAGTTCACACTAGTTCCAAGGGGAATGGGCCCTCCATCCAAAGACTATCAGATTTGGTCAACACACACAATTTCCAGCCTCTCTCTGCGGATCTCCAAGGAGCAGGCTCACTTTCTTTTAAATGTGCGTCAGTGCTTTATACAGACTGCAAAATTTTTGACATCCCCTCTTTTTGTGGATGCTTGGGAAACCAACCATATCTCTGGGGAATCTATTGGCAACTGGTGGAAAACCACCCTATCCATGGTAGAAGGTGTCCATTGGCATAGCTAGGCTAAACACCTCAGGATTCTACATCCCATCCAGCAATGTAATATCAGCAAGTTCCTGCTCCAGACAGGCCTGGTGACAGCAGGCTGGTTTTGTCAGATCATTGGCATTGCTGGAAGCATGAAGGGTGCAGGTCTCTCAGTGCTGGCTGCTGCCAAGGCTCACATCTTCATCGTAGGACTTCTTGCTCACAGGGGCTCTGCACCACAGGTAAGCAACATGAAGTAGTAAGGTCTGATCAAGTAAGGTCTGATCACCAAAAAAGCAAGATACTGTGTTAGATATTAACCACAGAGCCAAGAAAGTATTCCTATTATCCATTTGTAATGGATTTTCAGAGCATGTGGCAGTTTAAAGTGAAGATGAGAGCTAACTACAGGCTATGATAACATCCTGTGGAAGGGAGCAGACCATTTGCGACGTGTAACCCAGACCTGGTAGTAAGGTGAGGTGTTGCTTGCTTGCTCTCCGTGGGAAGAAATGGAAGGAAGGACTGTTTCCCAGCTTAGAAATGTCACCTGCTAGGTGTTGACAGAGAGCTAGGGAGAGGTAAGGGAAGGAAAAAGGTTCCTTATACTTCTGCATCTGTAGTGATTTTGGTGTCCTTTGTGATCCATTTTTTACTGTGGCTGTCAAGATAAAATGGGATGAATAAATCAGCAGAACCCTGTGATCTGTCTCTTCAGTTCTGGATGTTCTTGACACCTCAGCTGGAGACATACTTTGCTACTCCATGTCACAAATATTCCTCATGTGCGTGGGGCCAATAAGCCACAAAACTGCTAAGGGATTTCTTCAAAATATCACTTACAAGAAGAGACATCAAACAAAGCTCAGAGATAGTTTCTGAAAGTGCAGTCTTAATGAAATCCTTCTGCAGCATTCATGATATTTATTAGCTGCTATTTTGCAACATATTTTGGAGGGTAATTATGTGGATAGCCTGCCACACGCCCCATTTTTTTTTTGAAAAGGTGATGTACATTGCAAGCTCTAAACATTCGTAAAGACCAATGCAGAAAGCAAACTCAGCAGAGCACTGACCTCAACTTAACTGGACTGACAGAAACAAGCAGGGTTGAAAAGGCCAGGAATGTCTCCAGAGGCTCCAAGAGGGAGTGTGGGGAGTGTCAGCAGCATGGCGTTCCCCTGCAGCCCCTGGAGCCCCTGGCTAGAGAGTCGTGCCAGCTCGGTGGGAGTGAACAAAAGGGAAGCGGGACCCAGGGAGCAGACAATTTCCACAACATGTTCCCTGCCTAAACTGGTGGTGATAATTGTGCCAGAAAACAAAAATAATTAAAATTCATCTTTGATTTCTGTTGTTTTGGAGTTTATTCTTGCACTGCAGCCAATGGAAGGAAAATAGTCAGTGAATGTACAGTTTTAATAGTGATTTACTCCTTGTTGTGAAGGGCTTGAAACTTGTTATGAAAGCCCCATGAGTCCCCAGTCCTGAGAGATGTGTACCAGATGTTAGAACATCTTCCTGAGAAAACCAGTCCTTGCTGCAAACAACTGTCAGAATGGCAGGGAGCAGGGACCTGCCGGGCCCTGCCTGCCATGGTTAGCACAGCAGAGTGAACAGTTTTCCTTTTATAAACATGTTCCAAGCCCAAATGAGTTGTACAAAGAAATCAAGTTTTCCAACTTCTTTACATTATTCTAAATGTCAGAAATGTGATCCAAATGTTGTGGTGCTAATTGCCTGTAACCCATAAGGGAAACGAGCTTTCTCATTTAAATGTGCTTTCTCTGGGGCTTACAACATGGTCTTTCAAATGACAGAAAAATAAGTACCGCTCGCAAGAATCTGACTACTCAAATGATTTTCAAGCACCTCCTTGCCACAGTGCTCATGAGGGATGTGACTGCCCATGAATGGATTTGGATGACTTGAGGCTTTTTTTTCCCCTAGGATTTTATATTCACAATATTTATTTCAACTGGGAAGAGAAAACAGTCCTCATGTTATATCAAATTGAAGTCCCAAGTGTGTTTCTTTGCCTGAATTATTAACCCCTAGTAATGAAGGTTTGAATTGAGATATTAACTGCTGGAAGGGCAAATGAAGTTGCTTTATTAGGTCTAATTAGTCTGCACCTGCAGTGAGGCTGGATGTGGCTGCAAGTCACCAGCAGCTGGGCTCCTGGAGGCTTATCAGTGTCAAGCAGCAGCTTCTGCAGCAGGGCTCACTCCAGGACCACAGCCAGGACCTCAAAGAGACATTTATCCAAAGGCAAAGCCATCACAGACAAAAGAGACACAAGCACAGCCATGTGTCCTCAGCCCTGCTGAGGCTTTAGCCTTGCAGCTTTGATTCTGAAGGCCAGCATGGCAGTGGCGCAGCAGCAGCGTGCTGCTTATGGCAGTGCTGGTCCATGCACAGCAGCTGTTGTCTTAGCCAGGCATTATCAGCCTGATTTACATATTAATTGTAGAACCATGTGTAGTACTTTTATCTCATCCTCCTTTTCTTTTTTTTTTTTTTCTCTTATTCCTAGAGCTCAGAAATACTTCAATCCTTGAATAGTCAGTTTCAAGATACAGGAAAAGAAATAGAAAGAAAAAAAGAAGCTAAGGTTTTTCATTTCAGTTTTGGAATTGACTGACATGTTAAGAAGATTGAGAGTTTCTCTAACAAAAGCATCTGCATAAGACTTAGACCCTTTCTTTGATTCTCTTGCGCTGTTTTGCTTCTTACCAACTGACAGGTTAATTCAAGCATAAACAATTGCATTATCATCCTGAAAATTATTTTCCATATAGTCAATATTCTTCTTTAAAGAGTGAAAATAAAAAGTGAATCCATAAGAAGTCTTTGAATATTGAAAATTGTTTAATTGACTTAGAAGTACTCATCCACCTCCAGAAAATAAACTCAAATGGCCTAATTACTAATACACCATATGGAGGAAAAGCAGAGGTGTGGTGCAGTCTGTTGATGGATCAATTAGCACACAAGGCAGAGGATTGTGTCATCGTTGCTGTTACCATCAAAACAAAATCCTATTTTGCATGTCACACAAACTATATTGGTTTTTTCCATTTGCATAGCAACTCCTTCAAAACTAGTATCTCAAAACACCTTAAAAACATTGAATTAGACCATCGCTGCCTTTGCTTTATTCTCCACAGGTTAGAAAGGTGTAAATGACAACCTGGTGCAGTTGCTGCATAAAAGTAAATAATTTCTGGAGCAGCCAATTTCTTCATACTCACTGATAACTCCCAGCACTTTTACAAAGTAATGGAAAAACTGCTGAGAGTGAAGATGCTGTCTCTATGGGTACAAACTGGTGAAGGGCTTTTAACTTCACCGCATAGGAAGTGGACCCCACAGGTGCCTACTTATCTTCAGGACTTTAGCAAGGCACTGGGAAATTGCAGTGCCATGCAAATCTCTCCACTGCTTTTATCAGTATAATACACATTGCATTCTGAGGGGAAAGGTTAGACTGTGAATTCTTTTACCCCCAAATATAATGTAACGAATTACAGCAAGCAGTTCATGCTGTTGCAATTAAGAGAAATAGGTTCTGGTAGCCTCTCTTTTTAGGCTTGGACTAAGCACCCATAAAGTTTCTGAGAAGGCTCCTAGGAAAAAGCATATCGCTACAATTTAAAATTAACTAGCTGCAGTTTAAACAGGAGAGAAAAAATGTCACATTTTGAGAAGTAATTTGACAAAATTCACTGCTCTTAAATATGGAAATTTCACCTCTTTGGTAATGCTTAGAACATGCAGGAGCACAGGCAAGCTCTGCAAAAGGGCTGCAGCTCTTCCTTTAAACAGCTACTGCCCTAACTGGCTAATTTGATAACTGTAGGTCAGCTGCATCATTCACATAAACCTCTTCTACCAAAATTGCAGGTTTCTGGGGTTTCTGCATTAGGCACCCTAATACCCCAGTATTGGAGGAGTCCATCCTCCAGTTATACTGTGGTGGGACCATTCTGTGGAGCTGCCGCCTTTTCTTCTGTAAACACACTTGACTGTGCAGGAGAAGGCTTAGTTCCTAGTGGAGTGTCTGTGAAGGTGAACCATTTTGTCACACCCAAATACTCTATTTTCAAGGGGCTCTAGTCGTGTACACAAGTCAACTTTTGGAAAGCTCACTGCCCTCCTAATAGAAGTGCTGCATTTAATCAAATACTTTGACATCTCTTTTGCTCTTTAATCAGTCTGCTTTTCATGTTTTCACTCATGTTCTGCTATATAACATGGGAAAATGTGTCTTGCACACAATTACTGTTTTATTCCTCCAGGTTTCATCTTACATGCATTTTAGCCAAGGAATGTGCTTTCCAGCTTTCTTACTCTGGGCCCAGTCTAATCCTCTGTTTGCAACATCACTGAAAAACAAGTTATCCATTTCTGAAAATTTAAACAGATAAGGAAAGCAACACTGTACGGACACTTTACTCCTGGAAGGATTTGAGATCAGCATCCATCTAGCTGTTTTCACTGCTGTCCCTTTGTAATAATATTTTGTGCTTTTGAAGTTAAATCTCAGACAAAACCACTGTTTATTGGGTACAAGATATTTTAATGTGGCTAAGAAGTCTGGGCAACTCTGTCTGTAGGGTTCCTCTAGTTGCTTGGAAGAAACACAGATTGGAAAGCCAGGCTCTTTTTCTCAAAATGAGTAAAAGTTGGACAAAACTCGAAACATTCAAAATCATGCATTTCTTCTGAAAAGCTAGGTCTAGCATTTTATATTCTTCTGAAGAGACTTAGGCAGGAATCAGTTTGTCTCAAGATGTCAGTATAAACATGACATCAGGTTTCATCCACCTTTCACCCACCTATACAAGCAAGACTTCCAGGAAGCTGTCTAGTGCCAAGGTTGTAGACAGAAGAACCTTCTCTTCCTGAAGTGACAGTACAACACAGTGATGAAGGAAGGCCACTACTCTGGGTGCTTTTAGACATGCAATAAATTATTGCAATGGAATATGGTTGCTAATTCCCATTAAAATTACAATAGTAAATTTTAAAAGCAATCTAAAAATGACTGATAGTTCCATTGTACCCAGAGAATGGGAGCCATCTGAGGCTTTGAGGGTACCTGATACCAGTGATAATCTTCCCGTGGAAAATTGTTTATTGTTGGACCATCTCTCTTTGTATGGTAGGCAAATGCAGTAGAAGATATCTCACTGCTCTTGGACTGGCTCCCTGCCCAGCCTCCTCCTCCTCCTCCCACCATCCATGTGTCCAATCACCTTTACAGGAACGCTGCATAATGCTAAAACTTTTAGGGGAACCGTATGTCTAGAAAATAAAGTGGGCTTGCAAAATGAGATGGTCTCTAGTCGGAGTTTGGTTTTATTTAGAAATGCCTGAAGTACAGTGATTCTTGTATGAGTTCTACTGAGAAACTCTTAGCTAGGATGGAAATTGGACATGAGGAAAGATGATGTGAACACTCCTTGACTGCACATCCACTCAGGGGGTGAGAGCTGAAGTTACATGACTGTGTCCAAATGGACCTTGCAGCCATGTGATGAAGTGCACACATCATGTCACATTTTATTTCTGTGCTGTGATAGTGTCCCTCAAGTACAATTTCTCTTCTTGTCTTTCTCATGCTGCACTTGGACAATAAGGCATCAGTAATTTATACACTGATTCCTTCCCGGCTACATTTTTTGAAAATTCAAATGGGCTATCTATAGGCATCTAGCAGAGTGAGCAATAGCTGCCCAATAATACAGTCATTTATGATCACAGATCATTGAAAGTGTCAGGAAAACAGGAGCCCCAGGCTCAATTCACTTTTGGCATCTCAATACTACTTTTCAGTCCATATCATTGGGTACCACTCCACCCACAGAAACACTATCCTTCAGAAATAGGAAAGAAAATCATCAGTAAATTATTTCTTCTCTGTAGAAGAGCAGGTAAAAACTGAAACTGCAGTTCAGCAGAGAAATACTTCTACCCTTTGAAACTCCTACTACTGCACAGGAAACACTGTAACTGTAAGACAAAACTCATTATTCAGATATAATACCACCCACTCAAATCCATCCAGAAATGCTAATGGATTATCTGTATCGAGCAGACCTCAGTTTACACCAGGTACTGTTGCTCCACACCACTAACTTAGGCTGTACTGAAAGTCATTCATCCTCCCCCAGCTGGTGTAAAGCCAACATAAACTCCATGACAGTTCTGTATGGTGTGTTCTGGCTAATTTGACAGAAATGTGATCATGTGCCTGTTCTTGAGCCAGATCAAATTTGTACTTCTTGGAGATCAGTCAGCACATAGCCCTCCAACTAATGGCTATGCAGCCACAGCGTGAGCACGAGCAGCACACAGGTTCCTGTGACTGAGGCCACTGGGGCTTGAACAGCATCCAACAAGCTCCCCAAACTCCCAGGCCCTCAAATCAGCGACTTTTCATTTCCTTATATTTCAGTTTTCTGCCACATACAGACTCATCTAAATCAAACAGGAACACAACACCATTGCACCCCATGTTGCTTTCCTCCAAATATTCCTCTTTTTTGCGGAGAATTTGCAATGGCCTGTGCCATTTGAACTGGCAGCTCCAGTTCTCTAAGTCATGGCACTTTTGTATAAAAGCAGGGGAATGTTCATCTATAAAACGTTAATTAAAAGAGAAGGAAAAAACCCAGACCTGATTTATTCAACATTTGCATACCATCACTCTGTGAACATGGCGTTTTATGGTTTTCAGCAGTAGCTCCTGTGGTCTTTACTGTGTAGATGTGTTCAGCAAGGTCACAGCTGTCATATCCTGGTTTGGGCTAGGGAGACATTCTAAATGAACCAAGCTCTCTTCACATGAAATTATAGCTTTATGTCTAGTTTGGTTGCAGTTGATATCAACTAACAAACAGTATAGATTTCATTATGTCAGGAAAGCAGCAATGTTTATCTCCTTGTGCCTGGCTTGAAACTTTTTACAGATGTTGACTTCAAAAATTTAGCCAGATACAATCAATAGCTCCATTGATGCCATTTAGATTTCTATACCTCGTACTTTCTTATTGAAATGTTTTTAAATATGTAAATTTTTCTCAAAGGTAGAAGGTTTGTAGAAAATTCTTTTTTCTTTTTCTGAGCTTTCCTTTTAAGTTATACCTTAAGAGTAAAATACCATATGGCAGACACACACACACTTTGTAGCAGAATAATGAAGTCCCACAGAAATTACATACTGTTTCCCACAGGGAATAGTTCTGCCTGTACTTCACATAACCAGTTTTATACAGTTTTATACAGCTATTTCCCTCTAAGACAGCTTACAAATTTTACTTTAAGGGATGAATTCCTCTGACAATTATACTAGAGTAAATCTAGAGCAATTTTCCTAAAGGCATGGAAATTATTTAAAAATTATGCTGGCATAACAAGGCTCTGGATGTGATCAATATATTGTTATTTGGTGCTTGTAATATGAGACCTGAAAAACATGGCTACCAAAATATAATTTATCCTGAATTTGTTATCCATGCCACCATCAGCACTCACAACATCAGCAAAAAACAACAGCATTAAATGAAAACTATGTTAAACATAATTTTCCTAAATTTAAAGACACTGTGACTGAAGTACTGGGAACAAATGATGACATTATTGGATCTTTATTTTGCAAACATCATGAGTGAGGTAAATATAGATTTCAATACAGCTAAGCATAAAGCGAGAATTAAAATAACTAATTTATTTTGAGTGCATTTAATTTCTAAAATGATCATAAATCATACATCAGTAGTGTAACTTCATTTTTCAAAGAAAAAACAAAATTACAGGAGTTTTTTTTCTGCATTGAGGATGGTCTTTTAAATCCATATGTAGGAGACATGTAAGACATGAATGCAAGCTAAATTTCAACCATAATAGACTCTGCATGTTGCCACTTCAATGACCTTTTAATCCCTTGGAGTTTAACCATTTCCTAATGTCTCCTAACAGCCATGTTCTTGTTGGGAAAGCCCTTTCTAACTGATAACATCTAAACAAGCTCATACCTTAATTAGAAAAATTTTCCCATAAATATTTATGTTGCTGTGATTAGGCCATTTACTGAATCCAGCTACCCATTATGAGTTAAAATAGAGTGCCTTGTTTTGAGAAGCCTGGGGCATGACATAGTTTATACTACGGGACTTTAAGCTGTAAGTCATCTAATCAAGTGTCTGACCCCTTGCCTCCAAAGTAGCCATTCAAGGAAAATAACCTTCTGCTGAGCATAGCATCCTTCAGTCTGCATTTTTGTACGTTGGAAATAAATTGGATACATATCTAGGCAATTACTTAACTATAGAATAGCCTCATGCAGCCCGCTTTTTTTGCTTCAACAGTCAACATGTGAAAAGTCTGAGAGAGAAAGTGGGCAATCCCTCTTTTCCAGAAGGAAATACAGAAAGTTACAAGAATATTAAAAGGGGACTTCCACCCAAAGCACATTGCTCCTGCCTAATGAGACTGCCATGCCTCACAGGGGCTGGGGGGCACCACGGTGACCGCGGGTTGCCGCCAGGCAGCCTGCTGTGCTTGGAGTTAGGTACCCAGTGGGATATCTCCCGTTAAGAGAGTGATGAGAGATTTAGGCAGCCTGTTCTCAGGGCCTCTCTGGCTCCTGAGGTGTAGGAAGCACTGGAATGGGGCAGTGCATGCAGTACATGTTTGCCTAATTTAACTGAATGGGGAGCCTGAAGACATACTGCCCCAGCAGTTGCCATTCTTTCCGTTGCCTAAAGCCATTGATGCTTAGACTGGGCTTCTGAATGAAATTTTGGGCAACCTCCATGTGTCTGTACAAGGAAACTGAGCTGTGCCTGCGAGCTGGAGCCCAACTATCACACTGCTGATACCCCTCCCCATCACACTTTTGGCTGTCTCATTCTGTCACACATTTCCAAGACACAGTCCTGCCAACAAAATTTTCTAAAGCTGGTTCCTGGGAGGAAGCTTGTGCATGGTCCTCCCATTTTGGTGGCTGGGGAGACTCAGATACAGCTGCTCCTGGCCAGCTGGCTCACGTGTGTGAGAGCACTGCTGGGAATGTTCCATTTACCAGCATTTCTGATGTCATTTGTGACATCTAATGTGTTAATTCCACATCTAAGCAAAGACCCAAGAGTTCTTCCAGAATTCCAACTCCTTCAAAATCAAATGGAAGAGCATGTTTCTTTTTAAAGAGATTTTAAAATAAATTTTCACTTTATTTATCAAAAATGTTGTTCTTTTTAGAAAGATAATTCCCAGATATTTGAGCCCAGCTTGGAGCAACATATTTAAAATTACAGGACTCCTCATTTTTCTGCTTCCCACCACTTATGCTATCCTCATTTGTAAGGATACATTTCTAGAATTCACACATATTTCAAAGCCAAAATTTTTTCCTACCTCTTCCAGCTGCAGATTTCTATCCTTCCATTTCCTTCCCTGGGATTCAATTAATTCACATGCAAAGTAAAAAAATTCTCCTTCCTCTACATGTTGCCTTTACAGTCACAGTTACTAAAATCAATTTACATTATTCTTTAGTCTAATTTTTAAATTTCATTTGAAATCACATCTACCTTGTTGATTGATCTGGACACTTTACCACAGTGAATTTGAAACTGTTAACAAGTAAGGAAGTCTGAAAATAAAAGAGATCATTAACAAATGTTCACTTAACGTATTATCTTCTTGGTTACTCTATTTCCTGGTTTAGATAACAATTTTTATGTAAATGTGGCAAATTTTTTCCTTAGTGCCAATTCTAGACTTCCTAAATTGTTTCATGATTACCATATCATGATACTGACCTTGAAATAATAAGATTAGAAAAACAGTCATTTGAAGTCTTCTTATGTCTAGTCTGGTTTCTGAAACATGAGGGGTCACATTTTTGAGATTTTTCTTTCCAACCACACCAAGAATTTTCTCCAACAAAAGATAAAAACAAATCTGAGGCACTCTGCTCTTTGAAAAAAATTACCGCAAGCTGTTTCTTGAACAGCAACAGAAACAATCATGCGAGTCACATTTAAAATCACAGAGGTTGGCTGCATTGATTTGCCTGAGCTGGGAGCCTTACTGCAGGCTTGAAAATCATAAGCACCTACCAACTCCAGTTTTATTGATATGCAGAGATACTGAGCATCACAAGCATTGTTAACAACAGTTAACAATGCCTTTAAAGCTATTCTGTGTAAATAAACTGGGCACCAGAACCCTTGTATGAAGGCCTGCTAGGACAGTTGAAGCGCTGCAAGTAAATTCTCTTTTAAGGCAGGAGTGTAAATGAGGTGAATGCAAGTTATGTGAATTCTTTCTCTTCCATTTGCACTGTAATTGGTATTGATTATCAGCAGCTAAATCACTTCCGAAATTTATTTTCATTTCAAATTATGCTTCCTGCTCCTAATGGGATTTGTCAGATTTATTCTTTCCTCTCCAGGAAAATTCCAGCTTCTGATGTGCATAAATAAAATAGTATTTGCTTGAATTCACAAGTCAGACTATTTTGTTATTTATAATTCTCTCCTGAATGCTGTTTCTGTCTACTTAGCTCAATTCTCCTGTCACGCCACTGTTGACTACATGAGATGCTTGTAAATGTGAGTTACAAAGAGGATTTTAAAGCCTTTTACCTGTATAATATTTCAAACTTCCTCGACCAAAACTATTTTCTCTATACTTCTTTCAAGATGCTTATCATTCAGCCAGCAATTTTCACCTCATACTTGGCAGCAGGACCATCTGTATCACCCAGCAAGCCATCAGCTTATACTGCTCCAGCTTACTCTGGGAAATCACCTGTTGCCCATCAGCAGCAGATGCCTCACCATTCTAGTCTTCAATAAACAATGAAAAAGAGAAAAGTGATTTTAAGCAGACAAAAACCGTTTACTCTCTTATTCCAGAAGACATTTTTTGTAAGAGCAGTGAAACACATCTAGAGATTGAATAAGACAGAACATCTACCCTGTAGGCTATTTGTTCAGTTGAGGTATTGAGAAAAAACTTCCAAAGGCAATTTTCAGCAACAGGACATTTTGCTGAAACAACCAGAAACTATTTCTCTGGCTGAAAAAGATGAGAAAAACTCAGCATACTTCAGCTAAGATGAGTGTACACTGGGGTTCTCGAGCAGAATCAGATGAAAACTAAATATGCCAAAAGATTGGTTTTTGGTAGGAAACCATGCAAACATGAGCAGAGGTTCCAGCAGTCAATTTGACAAAGGAGAGGAAGCATGAAGGGTTTCCTGAACTTCATCACATTTGTGAGAGTCTATGGGGCTAATTGAAATCAGCTGCAAAATCCTAGAGAAATGGGTCCTTCAGAATTCAAGCACTTCACCCCTTCCAGTCAAGTCAGAAAAGCACTTTCAGAGTTATCAAATTTCCATGTAATATTTTAGCTCTTCTATGTACATCCAAAGGTTGAAGCACACACAAAAAAAATCTTGCATGCTGCTTAAAGTCTTTCAAGACTTTTGTTTCTCAGCTCAAGAATGCTTTGGCTCAGATGTATAACGTGTGATTTGGGATGTAGCCAGAGCTTGGCTTATGTCTGATTTTATCCAGCACTACCTTGCAGTGAAATTATATTCTGATCTTTTATTATGAGCAACTTCCCTCCTTGAGGGCTAAATGTACTTGTCTGAATGAAACCCCAGTGTCAAGCTCTTTGACAAACCCTGATTATAAGCTGGGCTCACAGTTCTCAGCAAGGTCCAGAGAGGTCTCTGTAGCCACAACTCAGCAGATGGGCAGTAAGCCATACTGGCAGCCTAATTCAGATTCTATGTAATCCCAAAAGGAGACTGGTTTATGAGGACCTGGTCTCTTCTGAATTGGGTGTTCACACACCAGGAAAGCAATCCTAAAGGACATAATTCTTATATTTGAAGACCCAGTACCTTTGTCCTCTATGGTAAAGAATCTAACTGGCTGTGGCCTAAGCAGGTGTTCAATTTTGCAAACCTTTGTAGCAGTCCTACACTAACCAAGAGGCAAACTCTTCCATGTGTTAAGAGGACCAATTTAATGATCTTCCCCTTAGTCATCTGTGCATATCATGTGCTATCTTCTCTGTGGAATAGAAAAAGGGAATGCCATCACCAAGTTCAGCACATTGTTGAAAACACTGAATCATCTCCATGACATTTCATGCCTCTAAATAGTCACTGAATTTAAGCTCCAACTGTCCCAAACTCCTGTGGTACCAAAGCAGTGCAGTAGATCACATCTGTTAATCACCAGGGACTCTGACATTTTAAAAGTAAATTATTCATTCTGTCATATGTAACTTAACTAAGCCCACTGGGAATTTCTCAGCCGACCATTTGAAACTACATGTACACAGGGTTAATTTCAGAAGGTTTGTATGATGATGCTTAGCAACAAGGACTCATTTTCACAATTTTTTTTCTTTTTTTTTTTTTTTTCCTTTTTTTTTTTTTTTTTCTTTTTTTTTTTCTGGTGATAACTGTGAGTTATACCCCCCAAAGGGACTGGCTTCTTTTCAGTGCTGCAACTATAAAAGGAATGAAACAGGTGCAGAGGACCATGCCCTAGATTTGGCAGTGACAGCCATGAAGTCTTAACAGCCGGAAATGAAAGGCAATATTCCCACTGTATATTTTTTGGTTGCCAAGGCTTACATGAGAGTGTCATTACATGGAGAAAGAGTTGAGATTTGACACTTGTAAGGTCCTTGCCCTATTTTATTTTCATTTTTGACACACAGAGAAGGGGTCAGAGTACTTTTCCATTCAATTTCTTTTGCAGTTATCTATGGACCAGTGTCTCAGTTTAGCCTAATCTTTGTCAACAAGGGCAATTTTTCCTATTTCTGTTGTGCTGAAGGCCTCTGTGGTTCATCATGAATGCTTTACTGCTGACATTTCTGGCTGATCTGCCTCAACTTTTCAGAATTCTTGCCTGATAAAAGCCATGGCAATAGTCCAGCAGGCAAATTGTGTAGACATCACAAATTCATTGTTCTTCTTTTGCTGTTTAGGGCTATTTGTACCCCTGGCCTTTTGCAGGTAAGGAACCCTTAATAGATATCTCTGCCATGGACAGGATCTCCTCCATCATCACCTGAGCTTTTACTGGTGACCAGACGAGCAGGCACTCATCCATTCTCAGGGAGATCCTGGACTGACATGCTACAGTTTGACTGCCACACCAGGACCTTCTCATTTGGTACATGTCCTCCACAGCATTTTCAACAGCAAGGGGGAGCAGATGGAGGAAGAACAGGAAATGGAGCCTTGCTAAAGCTGCAACAGCCACCATTCTCTGTGTGGCTCTCTCACTTCCCTGTGAGACTTGGAAAGAGCACACTTGGATGGACAACTGGCAAAGTTTTCTCCACTGGTCATGGCCAGCACAGTCCATGAGGGGAAAATCCTGCGTGACAAACTTAGTTTCATTTTACAGCAAGGTTACCCACCTAGTTGACCAAGAGATGTAATCTTTTTGGATTTCAGTCAAGCTTTTGATAGTCTCTCACAGTATTCTTCTAGACAAACTGTCTGGCACACAGCTGGTAGTTACTAGTGGGATTCTGCAGGGCTACATTTTAGGACCAGTTTTCTTCAGCATCTTCATAAACTAGTTAAGACAGAGGACCAAGTAAGTTTGCCAATTATACTAAACTGCAAAGAGTTGTGGACTCCTTCAAGGGCAGCCTTCCTACCAAGCACATGAAGTTCAATAAGGGAAAGCACTGGATTCTGCACCTGGGATGAGGCAACCCTGCATGTACAGACTGGGGAATGAGATGCTGGAAAGCAGAGCTGCCAAGAGGGACCTGGGGTTCTAGTTGAGGGCAAGTTGAATTTGAGTCGGCATTGCCCTGGCAGCCAGGAGGCCCAACCCTCTCCTGGGGGGCATCAGGCACAGCATCACCAGCCAGGCAAGGAAGGGGATTGTCCCACTCTGCTCTGAACTGGGGCAGCCTCGCCTTAAGTGCTGGGTACACTTTTGGGTGCCACAATATAAGAAGGGTATTGAGCTATTAGAGCCCAAAAAAGGGCTACACAGATGGTGAAGGGTCTTGAAGGGAAGTCATACAAGGAGCAGTTGAGGTCACTTGGTCTGTTTAGCCTGGAGAAGAGGACCCCAAGCAGAGACCTCATTGCACTCTACAGCTTCTTCTCAAGGGGAAGTAGAGGGGCAGACACTGTTCTCTATGGCGACCAGTGACAGAAAGCAAGGGAATGGTCTGAAGTTGTGTCAAGTGAGGTTTAGGCTGGGTATTAGGAAAATACCTTCAGCCCAAGGATGGTTGGGCAATGGAACAGGACCCCAGGGAAGTGGCTGTAGCACCAAGCCTGACAAGAGTTCCAAGAAGCATTTCAAAATTTCTCTTGGGCTCTTGGGGTTGTCCTGTGCAGGACAACCAGGAGTTGGACTTCATTGATCATATTCTATGAACATATTCTATGATTCTATGACTCAAAATCTCTGTCTGAGACTTGCTGTGTAATGAAATTGATACTTTCAAACAATTTGATGCAAAATGTCAAATGTATCATCTCTTGGTTCCAGTCTCACTTTCTGCAACTGTCTCTGTTGTCAGCCAGGTCTGCAGTCTTCAACAGCCCTTCTCAAAGACTTTATTCCCCAACTGTAGCTTGAGGACTGCTTTCCTCAGCAGCTCCAGGCATCCTAAGTTTAAAGGAGCTATTGTAGTGTTTTTCTCAAAAATATTGGTGGAAGCCTAACCTGGTAAGTGAGGGAAACCTGCAAGGAGAGGAGAAAAAAAAAAAAAAAAAGGCTGAAAATTCAATTTGGGAACAAGCGTGCACAGCTATTTACAGAGGTTTGAAATCCAGGGATGAGGTAGCCAGGATTGGTGTGCAGTCTCTAGGCTCAGCAGGTCTGTGCTTGGCTTTAAAGTGCTCCTTGTTTCCTGCCCTCGGATCACTTGGAGGCTGGCTGGAGGGCACCTGGCTGGCACATGGAAAATGGATATATCTATGTAAAGCATAGTGCAAAGAGGCTGCAAATAGCCACTGGCTGCTTACAGCAGCCTGTGCCAATTCTCACAGTGTTCAGCTCTCGTCCCTCCTGGCATGGCCACAGAGCAGGCTTGGCTTCAGGAGCCCGGCAGTGCTCGGCTGTATGCCACATTGGCTGCCTCGCCCCTCCTCCTCCTACTTCTGCACACTGGCAGTTTGCAGCACCTCTTTGAAAGCTGTCAGCCTCCTTTCCTGCTTCCCTGTTTATACTGGATCATATTCACCATCCTCTTGGCTCTGGCAGGCAGTCATGTCACGGACAGTCTGGATTCACCCACAGGTGTTGTAACTCTGAGCACAGGGAAATGAAAGCAGTCTCTGTTCCCTTCATCTGTGGAGGGACAGGAGCTTCTCTTCCTGACTTTTAAGCTCTCTCTTCTAGCATGACTCCACCTTCCTGTTCACAGTGTAGGGATCTCTCTGATTCAGGAGGGAAAAAGACCTTTGGTTTTAATTGACATCCAAAAGAGAAGGACACATGATGTGGGAGAAGGTTGTATGCTCATGGTGGTAAGAGGTATGTCTGTACCACCTGGGGTGTTTATGAAAGATGAGGATAACATAGGAGCAAATATAAATGAGGGATATCTGTTCTGTGGAAAGCCCAAGCTGAGCCTGGGATGAGTGCTGTAGAAGAGCAGTGGCTGGTTGCCCTGTTAAGGGAGGCTCTGGCTTTCTCATGCTGGATGAGATGATTTTATTCCAGCTCAGCAAAGGTGCTTCTCTACCTAAGCAGCAGGAAGCCAAGTAGGCCTGGATGATGGAAAAGCCAGAGCCAGTAAGGCACTGCAGGACAACATTAAGAGAAAGCTGGGGCCAAGGTGTAAGACCATCACAAGGTGTTATTGGACACTTGGTGGGGCCATCTCAGAGCTCTTGGCCCACCATAGGTTATCATATCTTGAATGTAAGATCTCAAGACAGGTGATTTGACCCACCAAGAAAAGGTCTGAGCCCTGTGACCCATCAAGTGAAAGTGCATGTCTAGACGTGATTCACACAATAAGAAGGCAACACCTGCAGACCTTGAGGCACTGGGAGCCTGAGGGGTCTGATGGAAAGACCTGAGAAGAGGGCCAAGACAGGCACAGTACAAGAACTGTGCAAATAGATGGACAGGAAATGCATTTATACATTTTTAAATCCATCACTCAGCTCTATAAAACCAAACCTCCCATCACGCTACTGCTGGGGAGGGGGCACAGTCACAGCGCCAGAAAGCAGGCAAGGACACAGCAAAGCTCTCAGGCATCTTTGTCCTGATTTTACAGACCTGGGAGCAGACACACTTCTGCTGACATGCCTCTTTTATTTGGGAAAGATAAACTCTGATCTCAGTCATGCTTTTTGCAGAAGCTGAGAGACACCATGTGCAGGGAAATCTGCTTTGGCCTCCCCTCTGGAGTGGACTGGGTGGAGGTCTCCTGAGCTGTCCCACTGCTTTCCTTCCCACCATGTCTGTCCACCACTCTCTGAGGGTATGTTTAGAAGATAGCGCTTTACTTTTTGGCACTGCTTATACTTGCTCATTCAGTGTAAATAACTGTATTAACTTTATAGGCAGCCCCAGTTTGAGCTGACTGAGGTTCATGTAGCAAACTGGAACTATGCCAGGCCCACCAGAGCAGCGTCCTGTTAGTGCAAGGTGGAGACTGAACAGCTCTCAGGTTGGGAGGTCTTTCCAAATGAATGTGATCCCTCCTTGTTCTTACAGATTACTTCTAACACTGACGCAATGGCTGCCAAATACTGAATCTGCCAGAAATGTTAACAAAAGGCACTTTGATCTGGTTCACTTGTTCTTGTTAATTATGTATTGTATTATTTTGCCTTCTTTGTGGTCAGAAGAAAAATGTTTTGCCCTTGCATATCACTCATGTTCAATAATCTATGTACTGTGTTACACAGGGCTTCTTGCTTTTCGCTGCTCCTTCGTTTCGAGTTGCTTACTTTAGCAGTTGTTGCGTGCTATACGTTTGTTTAAATACTTTAGAGAGACTTTATATTTTTTATATAAAAGACTGAGATTTGTGGCTACTTGTTGACATTCTCATCTAAACAGCTGCAGAATTTATTTTTTATTATATGGGAAAAACTACTTAAAAGTCAGTTTGAACTTTCATGCTAGTTATTAAGCTCTTGGCTTCGTTTTTAACACAGTTCACATATCTGTTCTTGGCACGAAGTTTACATTCTTCTAACCACATATATTATATGTGAGCAAAGAAGCTAATATTCAGTAATAAAATTATATGTTGACAATTATCTAGCAACATTATTTCTCACAATGCATTGACCTCACAGTGTAACAAATATAGTATATAAGTGAAACACTAATTTTCATCCTCAAACACAGTAGAAGTTTATGGAAAATGTAATCCCCACTAGTCAATAAAGAGAAAAAACGAAATTGTTGATGAGGAATTTTTCTGCCAAATCAAAGTGCTACATTTGTTTACATATAAAACTGAAGAATAAGATGTAGCATGTTCAACCTTTTGCCACAAGGCATGGAGTATACTCTGATAGTTTAGCATGACAATACAATCAGCAATTATACTGGAGGAGATTCAGATAAACTTGCAAAATGAAACAAATGTGCATCATTATTGCTGTTTCTTGATATTCTAAAATCAGTGTTTGCAGTTTTTGTATTTCAGAAACAACCACATGTAAAATATGTATTTTCAAAATGCAAAGAACATTCTGTTCTCGAAACAAATTGATTGCTTGTGCTGTTTATCACACTGTAGTTAATCAACTCTCAATCGCATTTTTGAAGTTAAAGTTCCAACATGTGATGAAGTAAAATAAAAATATATTGTCCTCTTCCTCCAAATGATAGAAGTCAGAAAAAAAAATGCATACACATTTAGAAAATGCTACTCCACATATATAAAATTATTTAATGGTTCTTTTCACAAAAAGAATTTTTTTGACACCTGGATTATTGATGGAGTAATGTCACAGTGACATTTCTAGGTCCTCAGTTTTCATTAGGAAGAGCTGGTATGTCTGCTTTCTTGTTTTCCTTCCCTACTAGTCACATGAGATAGTTTCATGAAGAATCACGTTCCTTCTCCATGTCAAAAGGATTATGTCTTTATGATAAGATTTATTATCATTTATTATGCTGAGGGTCAGCATATTGTTGACAATTAGTAATCCTGACTCTGACATGAGAAGAAATATATATTTTGGGCAGTGAACAAAATGTAATACAAAACTTAGCACAATTTAGGAAAGTTTTGTAATTTCAGTCCATAAAACTGTTATGTAACCCACACTACACATTACCAAGAGCTCTTTGAAGCTATTGACCTGCAAAGCTGCTTCTCCAGTAAAATTGTGACATGATGGGTATTCCTAAACTGGTGTTTTTTTTCTGTAGATTTCAAGGTCACCAAAACACCAGTTGGATAGGACAAGTCCCTTTGCCTCTGTGCATTCCATGTAATGGCAGATACATCTTTCGGACTTCAAGATTTTGGGTCATTTCAGTCTTAGTATCTGCAGCATACATTCATGCCAAAAACTTACCTGTCATCCATTGGATAGATATGTAGCTTCTGTAGCTAAAATTGCACTTTTTAGTACATTGGCACTAAGGATACTGGATTTCATGCAGATGCCAGTGATATTGGACTTGAACAGCACAGTTTAACATTTTAACTACATAGTTTACCATTTCAGTGTCAATTCATTGTCTTAGAGATAAAATTACAGAACTTGGGAAGAATACTTGTCTGTAAGGAATTCACCAGTAGAGTTATCTGCGATTACCCAGACCATGCAGACTTGAGTATTGACCTCCATAGATACTGGTCTTTGGGCTGACAGGTTGGGTAACATGCTTGTTCTCAGTGATTCTCTCCAAAGCACTTTGGCAGTTCTCAGGCAATGACTATCATTAGCAACACCACTGTCCTATTACTCACTTCAGGTGCAAGGATCAGTTCTAACTAGCAGCAGCAGAAATTGAGCTATTAGCATAGTGGGGAGGAAATAGAGGCAATAGAAGGATAGGGGAATGCACATTTTCCTCCCAAAAATCCTTCAAAATCCAGACACCTTTGAACAGTAATCTATAAATTTCCAGTATGTGTCACATAGTGTCTCTGTTCATGTCGTCAAAAACTGTCTGACAGCTGATAAAATTTAAAGCAAGTGGTAGCTGCTGTGCACTACTTTTTCAAAATGACAAAGTGTGAAAATAATATCAGTGCAGGAATTCATAGGGGAAAAAGCCACTCTGCTGTTCTTGAACTCTGTTAAGTAAAATTTGAAAAAAAAACCAAAATGTGGCTAAGTACATTTAGTAACTAGAAACATACACAGCTAACTCACAAATAGTTTTGTACTAACTCAGTCTCATTCAGGCATCTTTGGAAAGATTTTATAGTAAAGCTGAACTGGTTTTCGCATTGCCGTCTCTGCTGGTGCTCTCTGATGAAGAAGCAAATCTCTCACCCATCAACTTGGGAGGGACTGGGTGCCATTCTTGAAAAAGTCACATGCTGCTTACAGATTGTTCCTGCTTTTAGCTTTCAACTATGCTGGTGTCTTGCAAGCTGACAACTAAGGTCACCATTCTTACATGGCAAATATTTAAGACCAATGTAATTTGTAATGTTCAAATGACATCTAATTTTAATACTCTCTTTTGTGTGCTGTCTTCCAAGAATAAAATTGGGAATCTTCTGCAGGATTATGCAGTTTTAAACTCTCAGTAACCTAAAAAACTATTGTTTAACATTTTCTAAGCTTCCTCAAGCAATTCCTGCTTACACATATACTGGGTGTTATATGTGGGTTAACCCACAGAGTATGAAGAAGTAGCATGACAATCAGCTGTAACCCAATAACTGAATGGTACTTTAGGTAGTGTCCTGGGTGACAGGTAGGTACTTTGAGTTAACCTGACAGAGGAAGACCAGCTGGAAGAAGACATAAAAACACTGTAAGAGGTGTAACTATGCCATTTACTGAGTAAATACTATTGTGTGTATTGTATGAGCCCCCTTTTTCCTTCTTTATAGCAAGAATTTTTGACAGGATGGTTGTTATTCTAAAACCAAGACCAGAAGATATGGCTACAAGAAATTTAGGTAGAAACTGCTGTAATTAAAAATGTCCAATTCTTAAAATTTTAAGATGCTTTAATAATTCGGTCAGCTTTAATTCACAGAATCACAAAATAGGCTGAGTTGGAAGGGACCCACAAAAAACATTGAGTCTATCTCCTGATTCTGCACAGCACCATCCCCAAGAGTCACACAATGTGCCCAAGAGTATTGTTAGAACAGAGCCTAGAAGCATCTGCCAGAGGTTGAATTTTAGATTGAAAGGATTCACCCATTTTTCAGAATGACATTGAAGTGAGAATGGTATTTTACTCAAGTTAAAAATAACATTATTTATCAGAGAGGTTCCAATGTCTTACTGTTTTGGGGCAGGGCTATGAAATATGTTGGGCTGTGTGTATGGGATCCTGCTATTAAAATTCTTCCTTAGTCATTCCTTGTGAAATTTGCCCAAACTTGGTTTAAAGTATAAAATTGTGAAAGCCGTCAGTTTACCTCTGACAACAGATCACATGTTAGAGGCTGACTTCTGCCTTTCCCCAACAACTTCTGTCTGTTTAGTGTGCTCCATCATGGGGTGAAAAGGCACAAGAATTTGTTCATCTGGCACCCAAGGATGTGTCACCCATTGACTAAAACCACATACAAGGAAACTCCTTTCCTGAGGGTCTCCAGCTCTCTGCAGGAGAAGGAAGAAGCTGCCTCATGTCAGAGGAGTTTGCAAGGAGTGCTGGAAGGAAAGGGGAAGTGGGTGGAGGGAACAAGGGAGAGGTCAGGAGCTGGCGAATGGGATTCTATAGGAATGCAGGAGCATAGCACCTCCAAACTTCAAGTTATGCTCAAGACCACTGAGCTGCTGCAGGCTCCAGTGTTGTGTACCTGGCTAATGGGATCTGATACATCTCCTTCAATGCCCAGCCCTTATAGAGCCTTATATCTGTTACCTTTGATAACTTAAGGATCCAATACCATCAGCTCCTGGTCTGAATGCCACCAATAGCTAAAAGGGAGTCAATAATTCAATTCCACTCACAGAACTGCTGCATCAGCTACTGAATATTTCTGTATATGTTTAGCTTTTAGTTGACATGTGCATTAAAAGAAAACCTATTTTAAATAGATTGAAATTGAGGGTTCACCTACTTAGATCTGTGCACCTGTACAACATACTGTGCTAAGACAAGTATAGTTTCTGTTTCCCGGTGTTAGTTTCTCATTGCATCAGGAGAATGAAATGTGAAATAAGGGAAACACTTAAGAATTCCAATTAACTTTTGAAAGCTTGATGAGTGCTAAATATATCATGTGGAGCAGGAAATAGACCAACAGGCCCAGAATTCATTGATGTGTTTGTTTTAGTCCTTTGTGTGTTTTCTAAAGATCCACTGATTGCTCTGCTATATTTATTTGAAAATGCTACAAAAGAAGAGGAAAAATAGATGCCACAGCAGAAAAATATATTTTCCCATAGTTGAATGGGAAAATAAAATTATTACCGTAAAGACATGCGGAATTTATGCATTAATTTTACAGTGAAAAAACTATTTAAGGAAAGCTGAAGCATAACTTTTTAAAAATAGCTTGTGCCTAATTAACTATTTCACCTAGATTAGTATTAAACACTTCTTGATTATGAAACTGTAAGACTTTTTTTCTTAGATATTAATAAAATTTGAAATGTCAGCTTTAATCTCATTTCCATGGGGTGGTTAAAGAAATTTAGAATAACGTGTGAAATGTGTATCTGATTAAGAAGATTTTTGAAAGACCAGGGAATTGATTTCCGAACCACAGGTATTCATTTTATGCATATGTAATTCTTCTGAGTAATACAGAATTAAAACTGTTCAATGCAGCTGGCAAAGGAATCAGTAATGGCAAACCAGGTATTTAACTGCTTATTCTCCATTCAGCCTGTAGCTTAAGCTGCTGCATTTCTGATCCCACAAAAAGCAACCAAGCAGGAGTGCACAGCTGAAGCTATTGCTCTGAGAAGATGTTGTACATATCAACTCTGAAATCACAGATTGCAATCTGTTGTGCAATATTAAGAAGTACTTTCATTTAGTAGAAAATGGACCATTCCTCCTCTTGTCCCCATCAGTGGTGATTGACATCTATGGGTGCTGCCAGATAGGAGAGATCTGAGGTTCTCTGATCAACAGCTTCAGGGCAACATAACCAAACCGAATTTAAAGGCTGATGGAAATCATCACTGTGGATGCAGAATAGACAAATGCAGAAGGCACAGCTCAGCTACGAATGTCATGTCCTGGCCCCAACTCAATGATCAAAGACATTCCAAAACAAGCACTAAGTTTCTGCAAGCTGCCAAAGAATTTGGGTGCAGTACTAAGGAACAAGATGAAGAACAGATTATGCATCAGTAGCAGCTACTCCCTAGTTTGATGAGGATGGATTTAAAAAAAAAATAGCTGGAAATATTTACAAGCCTTATTACATGTTCAGGAAGATCCTCAAGAACTGGGATATAAAGTATATAGTGTTGTAGTTCTCCAAGTTACTCTTTAAAGAAAATACAGCAGTCAGGGATTATGGGCTGAAAGCAGAAGAGAGAGTGATGAAAGAAATGGTGAAGTTAAAAAAGAGAGCAGAGACTTGGAGGGAATCGTGATACAAGGGTAGCTTTGAAATTGGGAATCTCCTGCTCTCAACCTAAAAACATATTGCCATATGGCTAGAAAGTCACATTACAAGAATTAAAACTTTTGGCACCTCTTTCCTGCAATGACACCAGGAGAGGAGGGGACACAAATATCACAAAGTGGCTTTCATGTTTGTCATGAACAAGAGGCATGTTGGTTTTGAATAGCAAAATACAGTATGTGCATTTCACATAGACTAGAGCTGCAACTTTGTCCATCCCTCTCTCTGTGTCCACCTATCTCCTCAGCATGAAAACAAGCTATTAAAAAGAAAACAAGCTTTGCATGACTGGTTTGAAACAGCATCTGGTGTCTTGGAAACTGCTTCTTCAGCCAGTTCTCTTGGCTTCTTTGGAGATGCAGTGATGTTCAGCTGCAATATGGTTAGGCTTGCTTCCCAGATCGTATCTGCACTGGTCTGTGAAGCCTGGGCCTCTGAGTACTGGAAGTAGATGGAGAAACTGCTCAGAGCGTGTACGTGGCTGGAACAAACTCACACCAGATGGCCATTCAAAATAGCAGTCAGGAGAAAAATGTCACACGGAGCAGATGCAAGTCTCATCCTTGAGAAAAGTCCTCACAGCTGCCATTTTCCTCTGACTCATCTTCTAGACTAACTGTGTTTATTTCAATTGCAGCCAGTTTTGAGTCACAGATGCTGCATGTCAGACCAGTGCACTGGGCTCCTTTGTGGCTGAGGTGAGGAGAGTACCTTAAGCAACTAAACTTTTTTGGTTGGTACGTGCAAATTCTCAGCTTTCTCTTATTTTCAGTTGCACCGTTGATAGAACTGTGGGACAACTTCAGAAGCGTTAATGCAAATGCAGACAAAAATGTACCAGACAGAGATTTCTAACAATGATAAATAATAGAATCCTCTTGATTTTAAGGAACATTGGATCAGCCTTGCATTAAACCAGAACTTTGGCTTTCAGTGCTGGATGATAAAAAGATATTTTAAACACAAAGTGTCTGAGATCTTTATATATTTAATTATGTGAAGCAAAAAAAGTTCCTCTGAACACCTGCATCTGTATGAAATGTTCTTTGAGATTTACTGCTCTTGAGAAAGCTTTTTTCCTTGATATTTCAAGAACTACCTTTTTCAATACTTAATCCACAATTTCTTTGTACTAAATCTGGATAGTACAATGTAATGACATGAAAGGTATAAATATAATTGGAGGAGGTTTTTCTAATTTCCTGCTAATTTCTCCAGCAAATTCTGAAAGGTTTGCATTCATTTCACCAAACACTGGTACTGTCTGCACTAAACATTTGGTCTATTTTGATCTTCTTTCAGTTCCCAAAATAAAAAGTTAAGGGTCTTTTGTGAATATCTTTCCTCCCCAGCTAGAAAACATGTGAATGCAGCTCTGTCACTCCTCTTTCTAAGCTGAAGTCAACCTGAGTATGGAGGAACAAGTTTCAGCTCCCACTTTAGGCTAACCTATAAAATGCTTAATATTTCCTTGCTCAAGAAGAACTCTGACTCTATCCTTTCCTGCTGTTGTACTGCAGTTTATTCTATCAGATTCTTCCATTTATTGAGGTGGGAGAGTTAATTTACCATTTTCTTGTCATAAGTTTTTAACTACTTTTGTTAAAAGAACTCTCTTTTTTTCCCCAAATAATGTCTTTATGCTACTCAAAATTGTGGGTTTGAGCCAATACTATTCAGTCAGTGGACCAATTCCAACAATTTCCTTAGAATCCATTAAACCACGAGGAAGCTCAAGGGTATTTGCATTTCTTCAGAGAAGCTAGGCTCCCAAGATTTTCCAAGTTAATTATTCACCATGTAGACTTTTCCACAGTGTCATAAAATAAACAAACAAACAACAGATCAAGAAAGGTGCTTTCATAAAGCCTCAATAGCACATACAAGGACAAAACTCTTTGTCTCGTTTTTTATTAATTTGATGTATTTTCCATGGCATTGGACCAAGTTATGCAACAAAAGAAGACTGCCAGCATTTCAATTTTTGGACTACTGCATTGCCTTGATTCTTTGGCATCAATCAGTAAAACCTGCATGATTTTCATACAAGGAGAAAACATCCTGCTTGTAGGTGGTCAAACACCTTCTACCCAAGCTAGAAAGGCAGTAGCTGTTGTCCTAGTCATGCCTGATTTGAGGAAAGTAGGATGTTGTCTACATATTTTCACAATGGCATCTATAAGGCATGTCTATGGCTTGCTACCATATGAAGTATTTGTTTTGACAGAATAAACAAAATTTTTATACAAGACTTTGACAGAAATACTCAAAAAGCTTTTTTTTTTTCTTTTTTTTTTTTTTTTGACGCATAGGATGAAGAAGTCAACTGCTTTGAAAAACTGAATAAATTCTGTTCCCAGAGGTGCTTTGTTGCTCTCCAGAATAGAAACTCCAGAAGACTGTAATAAAGTCCAGCTTCTTCCACCCACAGACAATGGCTCTGCCATGGTTAAGTATTCTATATTTCTGTTGAAAAATCAATTGTATTTGGTCTGGTTGGGATAGAGTATGGTACATCAGCATATTCAGATGTCAGGATGTTTGGATTCTGGAAGGAGGCTCATCTGGAAGCAATGTATCTTTTTTAGTTCTTTGTAGAAAAAATTGAATTCTAAATTTTCACAAAAGCCCTTTCCCTTAAAACAACTCATCTGCTTAAAATTAGGCATGTACTTGTTTGTCTTGCTGACTTGAGGCCATACAACATACAGACTTCTGATGCTAAGTAATTTATATGCCTGCATAAATCAGTGGGTAGCCGACAGAGGACAGACTGGATTCAACAATTTCATATATGCATTCTTCTTTTATGGTCAAAAGATCATGGAAATAATCTCATATGTCATGCCTTTGAAAGTTCATTCCTTATTCTGTCATGTCTGGAAAATGCAATGAGTTATGATTATTTACAAGATTTTTAGTGAATTATTTACAATCCTTGGCAAAGAAAAAAATGTGGACTTTGCTATCTTCTCCAGTATTTGGAATGAAGGTTACAAAGGTGACCACAGTCTGTAACAGTTCCTTCTCTCCTTTCATTCCTTTGAAAGATTTAAATGCGTGAAGACTGCATAATGCCTGAAGAAGTTCTAGTCCTCTAGGAGAGCTGGAGACTAACAAGTAAGCCATGTGTCCTGTCTTAATCAGCAGAAATTATTCTGAAAAAAGAGAGATCCAGGACTGCAACTGCACATTTCCAGCTCCCTCTGAGGAGTGAAATGGAGTGTGTCGAACTAAAATGCTCTTAGAAACACATCTTGTTGGTCTTATGGAGTTATGGGTGGGCCTTCACACTGAAAGCAGTTGAGCTATCTTGTCCTTTTAGCATACAGAATACATTTTTCATAATTGTATAAAAAGTGTAAGCCCATATCCTTGCCAAATCACAGACAAAACCTGATCAATGCAGTTACATGTCCAGAATAGAATACTTGCATAAATGTAAATAATGTAATAGAGAAGAAGTTAAAAAAAAAACTTACTCCAGACTGGCAAATTCCCATTTCTAGCCCTGATTTGCTTCCTTGCCATGTACCAAAGCTTATGGGCTATATTCAGGGAAAGGAGATATGCTTTGCTTGATCAAGCACTCACTGGGGCCTACTTAGCAGCAATCAGCAGGTTTCAGCAGACCATCCTGTAGCACACTGAGAGCCATGAAGCCCCAGGGGTTGAATCCAGTGTAGCCCTCCTGCAGGGTCTGGGGGTGGCACAGGGAGGTTTTCAGAAGGACAGGGGGACTTGCCATCCCACCAAGGGGGAGACCCCAGGCAAGATGATGGCAGTGCCTGCCTGAGTGGGGTGCATGGGCCCATGCTGGGCAGCAAGGGCTGCCAAGCACAAGGAAAGCAGCCACAAGCAGCCTCTGCCCCAGCAGCTACAGCAACACCAATGCAGCAGTAAGGTGGATGAATGAACATATTGGCAGGAGTTGTTAAAAATGAATTGCCTGCAACTGATTGCATGTATTATGCCAGAATCAGCTGATTTTTAAATCCTATTAAGTCATAATTCATTGCTATTTTCCACCTCATGTTCACTAATGGTAGAGACCATTCATGTGCATTTAAAGCTCTTCCAGTAAAATGCATATAAAATATTTAATTCTTGAATTACCTCTTAAGGCCAAAGGAATAAGAAAGAGGCAGGCTATATCAACCCTTTCTAATTTAGGGGTGGGAAACAGAATTGTTGCTAAACCCAGAAATAACTGAAAACATCACAACATTTATGAAAAAAACACCATTTTTTTTAAACCAACCAGGATAAGAAAGGGCAAAATTTCATTGTATTTTCCTATCTACAGTGACAGACAACCATATGAATTAAAAAAAATGCAACAAGTGAAAAATCCTTTCCTGCACTCCAAGTCCCTTCCACATATGATGCAGGCTTTGTGTGACATTCATACATTAATGCTTTGTATGTGCCTCTGGTCATGAACAAAGTCTCTAACATGGCAGGCAGGAGAACATCTGAACTAGGCTGACATCTCACCAGACCACAATATTTGAGTTTTATGAGTGTGAGTAGAACAGACAATCCCATCTACCCTTGTTTTAATAGTTTCCTTCAAGTCTGGGAAACTACAGAGAATGTAAACAGCAAGGTAATTAAAACATGTATTACTTAATTCATTGCTATGGGTGGTTGAGAGGTTTTCAGATAAAGTATTTTTCCTTTAGGAAACATTTGTGCTTTGAAAAGAAAAACATGTGTTGCAAAAAGTTTTTTTTTTTTTTCTCAAATTACTCCAAAGTCTATTTAAAAGACTATCAAAATTTTCAGTTTCAACATTATTAGTATAAAAATTCATCTTTGGTTCAAACAATCTTTCAGAACTTCAAAGTACCTATAGTAGAAACTGTAAATGGGAGTCAGAATCTGATGAAAAGTCTACAAATTTTGACATGAAATGTTTTAATTTACTCAAATCAACATGTCTTCCTTAATAGACTGCTGGAATGAACATGTGTAAGAGTTTGATTTTTCATCCTCCTTCAAGCTAAAAACTTTTTTTCAAATGTTAGCTTCTCCAAGAAAGATATAATTTCCTCACCATTCCTGTTCCTTGTGAACCTAAATTTAACAAGTGCACAATACACTGATTTCTGTCAGCAGATCACAGTAAGAATATACTTTGATAGAAATTAACTCCATCTTCTATTCTGAACTATCTTAAGCAGCTCTGTTAATACAATAGGCTTGTGGGCATATATTATACAGTGACATGAGGCCTAACCTTTCCCTTTCAAGCAGTTTCTCATTTCCTGACTTCAACAAACATAAGAGAATATCACATGGTGAAAGAATGCTGTGAAAAGTATATTGAATCATCTGGCAGTATTTAAACCATGAGATGACATTTTATTTTGCTTATTCTACAAGGAAATTCCTAACATCAGGCCTTGCTCAAATGCATCAGGCCAGGCTCTGCTGTTTCTTTTCAAACATTCTTTATTCTCCTCTTCTTTTTGTTATATTTCTTTATATTTTAACTTGAACATTGATTTCTGTAGATCTCTAAGAGGAGATAAACATCCAAAGTCTGAGATTTTCTTTTTTTTTTTTTCTTGGAAAAATCTGAATACAGAATTATTTAACAAGACATTTTTTTCCTCTCCCATTTTCTGTTTTCTCTGGACCCCTTCAGAGTCATAGGTATTCAATAGGGTGTTAACAGCAAGTGCTCAATGGCTGCCCTAATGCTTCAGGGATGCTCTAAGGGAACCTTGAATACATAATGGTCAAAATAGTGACATTTTATATGTTTAAATCAATTGATTTCTGGCAAAGTGGCTACTATGCTCCAAGGGCTCCATTTAAAACCACAGTGCTTCTCAGCCCAGACTGCTCATACACTTAAAGCTGACCATTCTCTTAAGAGCTTTCTTGGAGATGGTTCAGAGCTCTCAACACCTTGAACAGCTGAAGCTCAAACACAGGGTTATTTCCCAGAAGAGGTAGCACTTAGTGAAGCTATAAAAGTAAGAATTCAGGAAAAAAACGGTATGTGACAGTATGAAAAGGAAAGAAAATTAACAAAGCACAATAAGACATCAATTGCATACCTCTAGAGACAAGTAAACAGTGCATTACATCCAGCAAGTAGCAACTGATTGCTGCCTTTTGGACCAAAGGGAAAGGGCTGTGCTGTTAGCAGGGAGGATCTTATGACACCACATATGTTTTCATGGGTTTGAAATCCAAAAAGGGCTGTTAGATCATCTAGTTATACTTGCTTAATAACACAGGCCATAAAAATTCATGCTCCTCCTTCCATTCAGTAATGACTTGTGTGCTGGCAAAAGCAGTCTGCTCCCCTGGGAAGCCTTAATCTGAAAACTTCAACAAGGGAAGAAGAGTCTCTTGGCCATTATGGTCTTCTTACAGCCCATCCATTCCAGCAAAGGTTTACCAGCCCACATGCACTCCAACGCCGATGCTGTATTACCTAGTGACATATAATTTCAGATGACAGGCCGTGGTTCATTGCTTGCTTTAGGTGCTCCCAATGTGTCTTGGCTACTTGTCACTGCTGGCCCTGGCAGCAGCTCACAGCTGGACAGGACAGTCCAGATGTGCTACTTCCCTCTGGTGCACATGTGAAGACCAGGAAGACCAGGCCAGGCTGAAAATTAGGCTGTGGCAGCTACAGCTCCTTCACTGTTGCCTAGGGAAAGGTAGAGGCATTTGAATGTCACAGAAAACTTCTGTATATCTCAAACTGATTTCATATTCTCCACGGTCACAAGGGAAATTACTGCCTACTTCAGCTGACTGCATGGAAGACATGCATGGACCTTAGGGATAGGCTTACTCAAGGAAAGGGGGAGTACGAGATTATAGCATTAGATATGGTATTAGAAAGGCTGGAGCACTGTGACCTTACTGTGTTCTTTCAAGCAGTTCCCAGCAAATTTGGAAATTCTTCCGCATAAGAAAAAATACCATTTTACGAGCATAAGAGTTATAACAGTTAATTTCCAACAAAACAAAACAAAAAGTCTCATAGAAGAGGGCATAAGCATATTTATCCTATACTAGAGCTTTGCTGTAATAATATATGCAAGCTTTCTGGAATTAGTTTTCATTTCTTTTTCTTCTTTTTTTTTCTTCTTTTTTTTCCTTTTTTTTTTTGTTTCATTTTGTTTTGTTTGTTTGTTTTGTTTTTTTTTTTTTTTTTTTGTTAATAGTAACCCCTAAACTTATAAAAGACATGAAAAAACTTCTGTTTCTTTCTGGGCTATTTAAAATAGAATCCTCAAAATGCATTTGGTCCTCAGCTTATGAATAACTCCTCTCTAAGGTGCATAACAATGTTCAGTTTTTGTTGTACAGGGATTCTGTTCATTCTTCTTTAGTAATACTTGGTTCTCTTCTATCACAACTGTACCCTAAAAAGTGTTCGGTTTTTAGAGATACAGGGGTACTTGTAACTGAAAAGGAAAGTTCTCATGGTGATACCACAGAGGAAAATAGTTTTTAAAAAATTCCTTGGACTACAACACTGGTACCCATTCCATATAAAACCCTGGCATTTTACAGGCACGTGTACCTCACTCCCTCTCCAAGATTATGGTTAACCTATTCCATGTTTTTGCAGAAGGGCAAATTCAGAATTTATTCCACTATTTAACAAATGTTGATGAGCTCTGTGCATGCATAATATGAAATTGTAAATGGTAAATAAAATAATGTCAGCAGCAAAAGAAGTCCAGGTCCCTGGAGAACATTCATGAAAGTTGAACAAGAGGTTTCATTGTTCCTATGCAGCGTGTATCAGAGTAAATACTAGGAAAAAGTCCTTCAGCTCTCAGAGAACGAATGCAGTTCTTTTCAAAGGGCAAAAGGAAGGAAATATGGAGGGGGAAAAAAAATTTACTCTATTAATTCAAGACACAGATATTTTGCTCCCAAAGAAGAAATTATCAATCTCAAAGCTCATTCTTCTCTGCTACTCAGCTTTTATTGAGTTACATGGATGCCCTGCACTTTGCAGCAGTTACATTGTCTGCTTTAATTGTACAAAGAAAGTTGGAAACTTAGGTAACCCTGCCTGACTTCCAGTCATCCTAGTAACAGCCCAACAGCCATGCAGTGTCTGCGAAACATCCAGGAGATACCAGACAAATTATCTCCAACGTTTTTCCAAAACAAAAGAGAATCTTTAAAGACATTTTATTATCCATAAACAGTTCTCAGACAGATAGCAATTTAAGGAAGACAAGCAACTTCAAAAAGAGCGGAAATTCTGAATTCATGCCTAAAATTAAAATAACTTTTTAATAGCCTTGCCCTTAAAGAGGACTTAATGAATGTTCTTTCACATCTTTACATAAAGCCAGACTCTGGCAGATGTGAGATAGATTACTACATGCAACATAAACAATATTTGGTCTTTTATCCTGACAGCCAGGAGTGTACATCTCTGTACTTGAACAAAAGACCATTTCTAGCTCAGCAGAGGATGTAAACAACCTCGGTCACTAGTTGCACTCCAGGAACTCAGAGGAATACCTGGGCAATGTTCCCACCAAACCCTGAAAGCCAAGCTAAGGGGGAGGCAAGGGGAAGCACAGCAGCAAGCCTAGAGCAGGATTTGGCCTGAACAGCAGGATTCATGAGAAGAGTTTGCTTTTGTGCAGGCTGAGGACTGCCAGCCCCTGCCCAGCTGAGCTCTTCAAGCTGTAGCTAGGAGACTGCCTCCAACACACTAAAAATATCTCCCCTGCAGCCGTCAGTGACAGCCTGTTTGCAAGTGCCGGGGGTGACCTTGGATGGTGCTGGACCTGGTTTCAGGAAAGCAGGGAGGCTGGCTGACAGCTGAGCCCAGGCACTCAGCACTAGTGCCCACTGGCCCACTCACAGTATCCCACCTCGGCCAGGGCTGGCAGGGTTGGTCCCACTCATGCCACATGCACCACTGCCCTCACACAGGTGCTGACTGGTGGCACCCTGTCCTGCTGAGAGGCCACCTCTCCTCCTGGCCTCCAGTCAAGGGAACAGAGTGCATGGTCCCATGCACCCACCTATCAGGAGGAGGAATGTGAGGCAGGACCTAAGGGCTCTTCCTCATGGAGAGAGCAGAGGAGGGCCACAAAGATGATCAGAGGGATGGAACACCTCTCCTATGAAGACAGGTTGAGAGAGTTGGGATTGTTGAACCTGGAGAAGACCCTGGGGAAATCTCAGAGGAGCTTTTCAGTACTGAAAAGGGGTCTGTAAAAAAGATGGAGATACACGTTTTAGTAGAGCCTGTTGCTATAGGACATTGGGTAATGGTTTTAAACTAAAAGATTCAGACTAGACATAACGAAGAAATTTTTTATGGCTAGTGTGATGAAAAACTGGCTCAGATTGCTTAGACAGGCAGTAGTTGTCCCATCCCTTGAAACACTGAAGGTCAAGTGATGGAGCTCTGAGCAACCTGATCTTGTTCTAGATCTCCCTGTTCACTACAAAAGGATGACCGTTAGATGATCACCTTTAGATGATATCTAAAGGTCTCTCCCAATCCATTGAACAATTTGAAAATTCTCTTGGTGCCAACCAACATTTCCACAGAACCCTAGCTTTGCTTCTCATAAAGCCAGTCCCCAGTTCTCTTTTCTGAACTCTGGGTCACCTGGGCTGAACACTGGGAGACCACAGGGGACATCCATCCCTGCAATCACCACCTCCAGCAGGCTTCAGACAATGCAGAATCTCTGTCCTTCCATTAGTAGGCTGGAAACAGTGCCCTGGGGAGCCCTGGGGTAACCATACATCCCATTTCCAGACAGTTTAAAATGTGGTTGAATAGATGGTTGAAGCTGACATTTGTCTTCAAACTTGAGCAAAGCAATACGGTGCTGGGAGTCAGACCGTGTGTGGTTAGGAGTGGGAAGATTGGTTCACCTGAGTCATCAGCTAGTGAGATGTACCTTGCTCACACTGAAAACACAATGCTGGGGTGAAAACAGTGCTAAAATGTACAGCAGAAGAGGAATAATACCAACTATTCCCTGCTAGTGCTGCCATGCACATTGTGCCAGGAAATGGAAAAACTAGAGTAAACAATTATGAGATTCTGCACAGAGCTTTCACTCTCTCAAATTTCTGCAGATATTGGTGGCTATTTCTAAATCCCCACGCACATACCAAGAACACACCTTTGCAACACGGGAATATTTGCTTTTGGGAACTGTGCTTTCATAGTTCAGCGGGAGCCTTGGGCAGGGAAGCTACATGGAGCTCAGTGGGCCGCAAGCACAAAGCTACCTTTGATGAACTGGATGTCATGCATTTGCAGATTTATGATTAAACTTAGAAAAAAATGTCACTTTCTTTAACTAGAAAAATCTATATCTCCTGGGTATCATTAGTATCTATGGAGATACTGCATAAAAAAACTATTCTGATGATGGTTTATGACATATTAGTTCAAAATAGCAGAGAAGAACAAGCACTAATACCAGTTTAGTTGTTTGGAAATTTATAGATTTATCTACCATACCACTCTGGGCACATGGATACATAGAGTCACAAATGCACCTTCCCTTCCTCCTGTCTGCATGATTTTCTTCTGTGCTTTAGTCTCTTTTGTATGTATTAGTATCAATAATTCTTAACACGTTACCTTACAGTAATCAATGGAAGTTTAACATCAATCTTTTTCAGCATTTCAGGTATTGTTACACCCCAGCATGAGTCTGGCAGAATTTGGGTGGGATCTGGGTTTGCAGGAGCAAAAAAAACAAGCTTGCAAAGAAGGACTAGGTAATGGAACACCAGGTAATTATTTAATTAAAAGATCACAGAGTGCATAGATTTATTTGAGACAGAGCACTGAAACAAGGGAGAGGTGCTGTCTTTCCCTTTTTATTTCCTCTAATATCCTGATTCCTTCAAGCTGTTAATCATAAGAGTCTTATTAAAGTTACTGAAAATATAATAAAGGAAAAATAGAGGGACCTGATACAGCAGGAACAACCAGAAGTTTGAAAAGCCTGCCTGTTTTCCCTTTGAAATCTTGCAGCCATGTAGAGTGCTCAAACCTGCTTTCTGCAGCCGAGTTGTCATTCCCCAACCAGCAGTGGCTACCTTTATGATTCTCCAGGTATGGCCCAGAGATTTTTATGAGTTTCACAAAATGTCTTGCAGAACCTGGAGACAAACTTATAAAGAACACATTAGCCCTTGTAGACAGTTTAGCAGACAGCAGCTGCCCCAGACACCCACATGACTGTTTACAGTAAACAGTATCACCTGTTAATCATGTATGCACTTGTGTCAAGGCTGAAGGCAGCAGCCTCCTGAGAACCTTCTGACTGCACCAGCTTTGTGGCTGGCTTCTCCCTACTGATAACTACCTGTTTAAATATTGTATTCAAATGCACTGAAAGGCACTACCTACCTCAGGCAAAGCTGTGTTTGAAAACATCATCACTTTTCTCAAAAACTGGGCATGCCCTTGATCCTCCATATCAAATTATCAAAAGGTATCAAAAGGTAGTTGAAAATGTTTATTTGTATTTGTATCTGGGACTAATCAATAAGGAATCTAAAAACCACATTTGGATTTTATCTAGAAATTGAACTCTAGAAAGTTGTCACTTTCAGCCATTTCTTCCAGGATGACATCTACAGCTCATCCTGGCCTTACTGTCAGCATTGAATTCAGTGGTCCTGCTTGTGTGGTCAGGTCGACCAAGGTCAGCACCATTACAGAACCTGGTACTCAGCTCTGTATTTGTGCAGCTTCTCCAGCATTTTGTTTGTTCTCCAGCATTTTGGGGGTCAGGCACTCTGCCGCGATGAGCTGTGAGTGCTAGCACCCTGTCCTTGCTGGGGAGGGTGGGAGGATGCTACCTGCACACTCCTGCAGACACACTTACCCAGTGGGCCACACACAGCTGCTGGCTATGCCACCCCTACCACTGGTAGGAATGTCAGGAAACATGAAGGGTCACCTAGCATTCTTGCACAAGTCTAACTGAGGAACACAGATGCAGAACAGCAGCTTCTCCAAATGTTCAGACAACATTTATAGCAGCACTGTCTTGCATTCATTTGTACACTCCACATTCATACCTCAGTACACATGAAAGTGTATTTTAATGCATAATCTTTGGAATAAGTATCAGTAAGACATATTAATTTATGGAAAACACAATTTTTCATATATTGCTGACTCCTCCACTTTTCACTCTTAAATCATTCACAGATACATATGTTTCTCACAGTCTTTTCTCTACTTTTTAATTTGAGCCCTTCCCATGCTGATGTCACTCCTGTTTTCTATTTCTCTTTCAGCACTGTTCTCTGCTATCCAGCTGTAACACAAATGTTCCTCTTCCCAAATACTTTCAGAGCACTTTGTATTGTGGATATGTTCGGGGGTTTTGTGTTTTTTCTCTACATAGTCATTAGCAATCCTGAGTACTCTCTGAGCTTCCCTGGTAATGCTTATGAAAATCTCTGAAGCTGGTTGGGGTGGATCCATCCCAAGCAGTGGAAGAACTGCCTTTTCTCTCACTCTGAGATGGAAAGCCCAACATACATTGCAAAAGCAGTGACCCTTTCTGCAGCCATATGTCCATAAGCAATATCTGCTTAAGGAAGAAAAGGCAAGGGCTGATCCAATGCAATTCCTGAGCAGCTGGGCAACGCATTCTCTGTGACTTCAGGGATTGAACACCCTTGGTAAATCACACTAATGTCTCCTGTGCAAACACTCTCCTTGTAAAGTTAAACACAAAGCCAGCTTTCCTTTGACACACAGTACATATATTTCCAGTGTAATTCCTGAAATGTATAGTCATCCATGCTTCAAATTAAGACTAAGAAGTCTTTGTAGGACAAATGTTTGAGTGACCACACTCTTAAAAAATTAAATTAAAAATTAAAAAAAAAAAAACAATCAAACAAAAATCAACAAAGCAAACAAAAATGAAAACAAGCAATAAAAAAAAGCCCCAAACAGACCCCAAAGAAAAGATAAATTAAAAAACACCCCAAACGTTTGGGATTGGCAAGCATCCAAATGATGTTCTTGCTTACCTATATCAGACAACACAATATTCAGGACAATAAATACCTTGCAGTACTAGTCCCCAATAGAAATCCACAATTCTTCTGGCAAGAGAGGCCCCACATCTATGGCTCTGGGAGGTGATGGAAAGAGGGATATATTACACACCATGACAGCCACAGCAAAGTGGTGCTGCCCATGACTGATTAGGAAAGGAACTGTGTAATTCCTTATCTTGAATAACTTCTCTTATCTCACGTATATGTTGTTTTATCCCTGAAAAAAAAAAAAAAAAGTGGAGTTTGGTAGATGGGCTAGAATGCAGTTGGCTATCCTACTTCAAACAGCTGCAATTTCTTGTGGTCTAATTTTAACTGAATCACAGTCTGCATTTGTAATTGAAACCAGTCATTTTACTTTTAGGATATCCTACCCTGTCAGGACTGAACATCTGCTTTTATGACCTCCAAAATTATCTTCAAATCTATGTAAAGACCACCTTTTCCTGTGCCAGTAACTTTCCTTGTTACCACGTCTTTCCAGCAGAAAACACTGGTTTTCAAACCACCACCTTACTCATATCTCAAACAATATGTAAGCTTTTGATTAATATGGCTCTCCTTGTTGCCAAATATTTGTATTACAAATCCATACCATTTCATTAAAGGAATATGAGTAATTCAACAGGTTATCTCCAACATCTGCCATACGAAAAATTAATTGATGAACTCCCCCATATTTTTTTGTGCTTTTCAGATACACAAGCCAAGTTTCAGCTCTCAAACTAGAGACGTGACAAACATAATTTAAGTGCGATCAGTGGTATGTATACAAGAATTTACACTTTCTTTTTTCCCACATTCTATTCATAACATTAAGTGGTTGACTTAAAAACTCATTTCATTGACATTCAGTTTCTCACTGGCTGTTTATAAAGAGGCTCCCTTGGCTTTCAAGTTCTTCACCTGGACTAAAGATTGCAGATGGCTCTGTTGATGTTTATGAAACACCAGTGTATGATTTGGATGTTCTTGTAAGTAGCAGGACCCAAATCATCAGCAGCTTTTTCCTACACAACAAGATTTTCAAAATGAAGCATTCTTTGTTTACTTTTAATAGTAAAAACTGCAAAATGTGGAAAAAAAATCCTAAAATGCTCAGTTGAAACTTGCAAGCTTAGCTGATTATTGTGTACCTTCTCTTGTTAACATGCAATTTAGGGCAAAGCAAGGGTATTTGCACACACAGTCAATGACAGCTTATGTCTTTAAAATTAGTCTTACCATTTTGGATTTATGGGTTATTTTTCAGGTACAAAATTTTCAAAGAGGGCAAGAAAAATACAAAAATAATAGAAAAGTAGCAGAAATAATATAAAATCAACCATTGGCTAATTTGAAATTCTGTTGAATTCATGTTAGTTAATTAAAGTTAATTAAGAATTGTGATAAAGACATTTAGCTGGCAAAGATTATTGTATGTTGTTCTACACTATATTTCTGAACAGAACTATTTTCAAATAAAGCTAATGGTATTTAAATTAAGAATTTGTAGAAGCAGAAGGGCCTTCAAGAAAAACAGCACATTGAACTGTATTTTGCATTTGCACTTTTAATCACAGATTTCAGCACACAGAGTCCATGTAGTGACAAGTGATGTTACCCTGAGAAATTCTTATTACAATTTAGAAAATCAACAGTGCTTCAGTCAAACACTTCAGTCAAAACAAAAATTGAAGTTCTACTTTGCTCACCACTGCAAGAAAGGGTTAGAAAAGCCCCAAGGAAAATGCATGTTTATTCATAAATCCAAATTATATGAACTGAAACAATTAAATGGTAGTTTAGAAGCACTAACTTCAAGCCAAAGTGCTACAATGTTGTTGCACTGCAGATTCATTAGTTGGCACTAGGCTTTGAATAATCGTGTTGAGGGGCCAGCCTTCGTCAATTAAAAATGATGTATGTTCCTTTGTCTGAATTACTGCTTCTTTTAGGCACAATGCATCCATCCAGAGGGAAACTTATCCATCTAGCTTTTGACAAGAGTCTGTAATCTGATTGTTCAGCTTCAGACAGGAATGTTCAATAATTAAATAATAATTAAATGTGTATTGATTGGTATAACCTTGGCTACATTTGTTGACCTCTGCTGTGCTATGGTTAAAGGTGGGAAAGCCTTCTTATTATTCTTTTGGACATCTTTCACTCCCTGGGAGAGTGCTCTAACATCCTCTGCTACCTACTGCTTTCTTGATAATTGAAATGGGCAAGGCTGCAATTAACGCTGAGTTCTTCAGCAGATACCGGAAAGTTGGGATTAAAATTTCTATCCAAACATTGCTGTCTTTCTACATGTTTATGTGGAAGGAAGGGCAGACAGACCTGCAGGTCTGGGTGTCACAGAACAAGCAGTGACACAAAACGAATGGAGCATGAAATTAAATTTTAGAACTTGTACAGTGTTTTCTACCACAGTGATAGTCAGGTAATGAAACTCCCCAGGTTCAAGATCTCAAATGAATTCTACAACCCCACATACTTAGCCCTGGAACTCAGCCAAGTAATGATTAAACCTGCCAAAAGAAGATCCAGGAGAATGTATTTAGATTCAACAAACCAGTCAGGGGTCTGAAGACATTTCAGACCTTGAAATAGACTGGAAATATCTTGTCCCAAAACAAAGAAGCTTCATTCTTTACCAAAGAGATAGGAAGACTATTTGCTGAACAGAGAAAACTGTTCATCAGTGGAGGAGCCCAAAGAGGGCTTTAGGAACAAAGGAATGGGCACTCATTTCAAAGTTCACACAATAATTTTGAAATTCTGGTTTGCATAAGTAAGACTGAGTAAGGACTTCTTTTTTCTTTCATTAAAAAACAAACACAAAACCGCTCCAAGAGCTTTTACTCACCTCTCACTTTTGCACTCTCTTTATTTTCCAGGTAAGTAAAGATGGTTGCATTTCAGAAGCAGAAATTTTTTAGTATTAAAGTGGTCTTCTGTGAGAATATTCAATAAAGCTGGAACTTTTCCATTTTTCTCAGTTTCAGGTCAGGTAGTCTTTTGCAGGAAAACTTCTAGCTCTGTGATCTAGTCAGGCACCTTTCAATACACGCACAGCTTTCAGTCTCTCTTGAACTTCTAATTTCATTTATTTACATTTTACTAATGATAAATAGAACCCTTAAAGGCATCTTTATGAAAAAAAATTTAAGAATAATGTAAAAAATGTAAAAGCAAAAAAAAAAAAATGGGGCTGATCTAGGATAGAACAGTTTTCTTGAAACAGTCATCTTGTTCATATGAAAGTCTCAGGCTATATTTGTTTAATTCATTCGGACCATTTTTACCTCAAATAGCTGCAATGTTACTCCAGCAGATAGTAAATCAGAACATTTCTTTTGATTGTCTTGTCTCACCACTTTCCTACTCTGGTATTTATTCCTGCAACTGCAGTGATTAAATACACTCATTGCCTAAAATTATGAAACTGAAATTTCATCCTTGCTTGTCATGACTGAAAAGTGTACCAATATGAAGTAGATTTTAAAATATTGACTTTTTCTCTTGCAGTTTGCAAGCTTGTACTGATGTAAAGCAATGCACAAATAACTTCTGATCTGGATTCCCTCATATGCCATATTTACTGTCACTAGCAGATGAGGTGCCAAAAAAAAATTCAGTGAAACTTGTAGCATTTCAACACCACGTAGCATGCATGTCAGTGAAATGACAGGCCAGTGCATCCAGTGGTGCCACAGCTGAAAACGCCTCCTGTGGCACGCATTTCACTTCTCTGAAAGCCATACCAAATGTTATAAAATGCTGAAACCCTTTTGTCAGATTAACCAAGCCATCCCCATTCAGCAGGGTTTTTGACAAAGGACACTATGAAAAAGCTAAACAAAATGCAGAGTTCTACACTGAACACAAGTGGCTGACTGTTGCCACTTCAGTTTTTTTTTGTACCTTTCCTGACTTGTTCAACACACTAAGTATGCTGGCACTGCCCCAGATCTCTGAATGGATATATGCCAGACATTGATTTGCAAACCTAAAATTTGACAAAGGAGGTTTCAAAATGGCAAAATGCTCCAAGTGTTAGAGTTTGCATTTAGTTATGAGCTAGTTGAAACCAGGGGTTCGACATCTCCTTGTTAAAACTAATCTGAGGAAGCCAGTGAACCACCTGAATGATGCACAGTGTTCCCCAAACCTAGTGACAGTTTTTTACTCATCTTGGTACATGCTCATATGTGCATTTCTGGCAGATGTACACAGAAGGGGCTGTCCATAAATGAAACATGGACTTTACAGTCTGTGCTCTTCAGAGGAGGAGCTGTGATTCCCTGAGAGATTGCAGAGCAGTATCTTTGAGCAAGAACCTCTGACTAGAAGGATAAGGCTTCTGCAACAAAAATTTTTAAAAGCAATAAAAGAAAATTTACAGTGGGGACATGTTTTAGAAGTTCATTGGGAAAGGCGTAACTTTGCATGCCAGAAAGTGCAAGCAGGTCCATGTGGCACAGCGCAGCCAGGCTTTGCAGCAAGGATAAAGCCAGAGAAAGGAAGGGCGGTATCTCCCAGAGGTACTTTAAAATAAGATCCTCTGAGCTGCAGATTTGTCCAGGAAGAAGGAGGTTTGGATTGTATCACATCCAAGTCTGTTATTGCTTTAATCCCTCACTGTCAGGACCCCAGCTCTGGCCATCCCTTCCTGGACAAGGTGGTGCTTCTCGCCACCACCACACCCCACACAGAACAAGGGGGATTCAGCCTCACACTGTAAATCACATCCCCAGGCAGCTCCCTTTGCAGCGTGCCTTGGGAGATAACGGGACCTGGCAGCTGCATTGTCTTTCAGGAGCTCACCAGCCAACTCCCTGGCCTCGCTGCTGCCAAAAGAAATGCATTGGCAGCCATTAGCAGGGGAAGGACCTGGCATGGCTGGCAATGCCTGGGTCAAGGCTAATGGCTGCTCTCATTTCAGCCCTTGCTGAAGGCTGAGATCTGTGACAACGGCAGAGAGACCGCTCCTGTAAAGCAGAGGATATTTTGGGTTTTAGCAATTGCAATAGCCAGTCTCCTCAGGGCTAGCTCTTTCTTCCATTCAGCTTCAAGGTTTTGCTTACTTAAAGGGAATATTTCCTGTTGTGGTGTTGCTTCAGACAGGAATTCCCTCACTTGGCCTTATCTGTATCCAAGCTATAAGGAGGTGGAAGAAAGGGTCAGCCTGACATTTTTCAACACAAAACTTCTTGTTTTGATCACCTGTTCGCATTCTCTGCATATCCTTTGCCACCAGGACAATCATCTGGGACAATATGGACCCTCTGTGGAGACTGGCAGGCTTCACAATGGTTTCTGAATTAAACCTCCTGACACCCTTGCTAAGCACAGTTATCTTGCATATCTGGAGGAACATTAAACCAGAAAGAGATTAAATATCTTCTTCAAGGTAACATATCAAGTGTATGACAAAGCTGGGAAAACAACATAAATTACTGCAAGTCACCATCCTTTGTCTCCAAGAGCTTCCACCTTTTGTTGTTACTGTTATTATATATACTGTTTATTGCAGACAGTGTTACAGCAGGCACAGTCCACAGTGAGGAGCAGACACTATTGCCCCAAGTATTGTGAAGGTGAAAGGATGGTCTTTGTCTTGAAGAGGTTGAAACCCAAAAGCAAGCCTTTCAGTTGCTCACATTGCTGGGATTCTCTCAAGGTACAGCCTTGAAGCTTTCACTGGACAGTCACTCAACATGTTAAAAATGCAGCTGTCTGTATAAGAAAAACCACATAGGCTTCTTATGTAAGGGATGCAGGGCTCCAGGAAAATGAGGGGCACTGAATTTCAGCTTACCCCTTTTTCTGTCTTATATTGAAAAGCATTTAAAGCAGACAGGATTTTTGGTCATTTCCTGCAAATGGGGCTGAGAGGAAAAGTTACTGATTGCACTGACTGACCTACAAGAAGCACACCAACAGCATGCTCAAAATTCAATAACATTCCCTATACCAGTCAAGCCTGGCCTAACACCAGGATTACAGTGTGCGGTACTGCCAGGTTCAGGTCTGGCTGATTCTACAGATTGGTCACAGGTTTCTTTTTAGTTATGAAACAGCTTCCAAACTGCATACATGAATGCAATATGCTGACTCACTGCCAGGTATGTCATGCACAGGACAATAATGTCCAGGACGTACAAGAATGTGGATTTATTTTTAAACTTATTTTTATTTAACACTCCTTAAATGCAACAGCAGTAAGTTTCTGCTTTTTCAATTCTTCCTTTTTTCTGAGCTACAGACTAAGTGATCAGACAATAAGTAACTCCAGGCACTGAATTTACAGGGAAATTGTTGCACTTTTCAGGTGGTTAAAGTCATTAACTCATACTTTATTACAGCAGCTGAGGCATGCAACAATCAGCCCCAAAAGCACTGCTCTTTGGGTCTTAATGCTCAATTAATTTTCTGGAATCCACATCAAGAAATAAAGGAATGAAACCACAATAAGAAGAAGCGAAGGAAGAGTTATTGTTTCCTTTATTCTTTAATTTCAGTCTTGGTTTATCAGAATTATAAATACTTCAACCAAACCCCATGCTGGTCAAGCCTCGCTGCCAGTCCAAATTGTTCTACTATTTCTGTTGACTCAAACGGGATTAATTGCAGAGGGCAGCCATGTGGATCAGACCAAAAGTCAATCTACTCCAGCATGAGTCTCCAGAGGGTCCAGCAGAAGATACCCAGGAAACCCCACACAGACAGGATAAGCAGAGTGGTGCTTTCTCTGGGATATTCCCAGTGTTTAGCCTCTCTGTGAATGAGAGATGTTTTCGTTCTATCTAATATACCTCATTAGACTTGGATTCCATGAATCTATCAAATCTTTTTTTGAACAGGTCTATAATATTATTATTCACAGCATTCTGTGGCATGAAGACATATGAAATAACCTTTCAGGACAGTCATCAAAAGATGAGTCCTTCATTTGTTCTGAATTTGGCAATTGACATTTTTCTTTCACATCATGACTTTCCCTTCAGCTGTGTATTACTAGGGCATAGCTGAGAAAAATAATGTTGTAGTCACCCAGCCTCCAAAGATCAATAGCATTCCATTTTGAAAAGGAAAAAAATGCGGTTTTCAGGGTAAGCATTATAAACAGTTATTTGCAAAAGGAAAATAAATAAAACAAAGGGCACTCAAGCATTTTGCACAGGCCTACAGAAGAGGTTTTATGTCTGAAACACTTAACAGAAATCCTTTACTGACAAGCTACACTTCAAAGCAGTGCAGGCATGAAGTTTCTGGACAAGGCTCAGCCTCCTTTACTAGAACAGCTGTAAAGGAATGTTACCCATGCAAGCTCAGGAAACAAATATGCAACTCTATATTCATGACCCGAGTACAGTGCTCCTGAATTTTCCTACTGCTTGCAAGGCCAAAGTGTGCCTTTCTGATTATCTAGTCTGATCACATGGCTATGAATCTCAAAACAGTACTACTGCCACCAAGCCCACATTTTCTTTTGAAGATAAAAATACATATGCTAATTGAGAATTTAAGAACACTCTTGGGTCCCAGCAATCTTCAGTTGAGAGAGACAATGTTCTGTATTTAAAAAAAAGATTAGACAAAAATTGTAAAATTAAAATTATTAATACAAATGGAAAATCAAGAAAGTCAACAGCATCAAATATCATTGTGCAGTGGGAAGTGAATAAAGCAGGAAACAGGACATGATAATATCTATAGGGAAAAAAATTAATGACAAAAAATATTTAAGCATAACTAAAACAAGAGTTCCTAACAATGGTTTTAGTACAGAGGGCAGGAATACTGAAACATTTCTGGCCTTCTGGTTGGGAGAAGGACAGATTTATATATCTGATAAAATATTTTGCATACCATTATAGCCATTTCTAAAGAGGATGCTAAGCAGCAGATTCCAAATGAAGATTTAATAACAACAAAATCAGACCATTCCCATGTACAGATTTTAAAAGAGCCAGACAAAGATCTCTTTGGTATTCGTCATCATTTCCAGTAAGTTTTGAAACACCCAGTAACTGCAGAGGATTAAAGGAAGCTGAGTTTGTGACAATACATTAGAAGTGTAAGCAGACATCCTGAGCAATTACACTCCCAGCAGCCTGCTAGCAAAGGCAGTGGAATAGTTACTCTTGGTTTCTATTAATAACGAACTTTAAAAGGTAATTAAAAATGCCAATCAACAAGAATTTATGAAAAATACATTTTACCAAGTTAACCTGGGAACATTTTCACAGGATTACACATTTGGGTCACCTTTTACACATTCATAGGTAGCTTAATATCAGCACTTGAGATAGACAGCCTGGAGGCCCCTCCTAGGGAAAACAGTGCACACTGGGGCACCAGGGACTAGGGAAAACGTGCAGAGGGACAAGGGGGTCCTCAAACCCTGTTCTGTCTGTCAGAGGGATGTGTGAATGGCATACAAAAGCTGCTTAAGATCATTAATAAAGCAAAAGGCCACCATTAAAGCTTGAGGCAGAAGAAAGGTCCGTCTTGCATAGTACCAGGTCCCCATGGGTCCATCCCAAGCTGGACATGGTCTTCAGTACAACTTTGTGAAGGGTATTGAGGAAATCAATATTAACACTGTATTTACAAATATGGTATCAGTTGCTCTAAGGTTTTTGCTCCTTTAAGTTCAGCATACACAGCTGATATTTGCACATGATTAGCAAATACTGATTAAACCTATAAACTCTCCTTTTGACCAGCTGCGAAAAAATGCCACAGTTTGTGTATCCCACAGTGAACAGCAAGGAAGACTATATAATGAGATCCAGTCTAAGCAGTTTCCGAAAAATTAATTTAGCAAATACAGTGCCAAATAACTATATATACTTGGGTTTTTACACTGCCTGTGTGCATGAAATGTGGATAAACTGTGTTTATGTTGTAAAATTGAAAATTTGCTTTTCATTTTCTACCCACTAGCAGATGACCAGGTTTGGCAAATTATTCACTTAATATGTTCTAAACCATTCATTTGCTGTATTTATTCAATCTATTGCTCATTGTTAGTTTTCTAATAAAATACAGTCTTTTAAGTCTGGTTTTAAAATAAACCTTATTTCTCTAAAATGTGAAAAGCCTTTCATATTTGCAGTGAAGTAAGCAACGGATATACATTCATCATTTCCCTTCTTTCAGAAAGATTCATAATCTTTATGATATCATTATATGTGAAAGAAGGAAAATTAAAATTCAGGTGGTCAGTCTTATAAAAGTGTTATGCAATAAAATAGGCCTTATTTTAACAAATACTTGTATTTTCTAGATGTCACTAGTGAAGCAAATATTTCTCCTCCTTTAGTCCGTGGATGGTTTTTTACATCCTTATTACAGAATAATGAGGATTTTGCACTGCTTAAGATGTGCAGAAAGAATGTATGTGAGAGTCACCAGGATGGGTTTGTCAGGTACACAGACAGGAGATTTAAGATGCAAGGCAGTGCAACCTCAGCTGTTGATACCAATTGAGGAAGTATTATCCTAAGAAAATGCAGGGCAATGAATCTATCAGCTGCCCCTGACACTCAGTTCCTCCCTCCATTTCCTGCTCACTCCCGCTCCGCTGACCTCCAAATCCCCTTGTTTCCTATCTTGCTGATTTCTTTTTCAACATCCTCAGCATTGTTATCTTCAAGCATTCTGTTGCTGTCCCTCCTTCCTTATTTTCTTTGTGTTGTTTCTAAGAGACAAGTTCTCAGTGAGAGCCTAATAACTATTCTGTAAAGTGGGAGGCACCAAAGGGTGATTGACTATAAGATACTGATAATTAAAAAAAAAAAATTAAAACCATACATGTTGGAATGATTTCTGCAAAGGTAAGAATATCTTTACAACCACTTGGAATGAACTTAGTGGGAACAGCATTTTAGCAAAGCCTGAAGAAATAAACTGTGCTTTAAAATGCAGATGGCTAAATTAATTTCTTCAACTTTTAGTAGTTAAAATGGCTACTGAAAAAGTTCAGATTTTGGAAGCTTTTATAAAGTCAGATCTTATTCCATGGATATTTTGAATAAGTCAAAATGGAACTGGTTAAAATGCTGTACATGTTAAAAACTTATATTTTTAAATTTGGCCATTTTAAAGGCAGAAATAACTTAGAAATTAAATACCTGGTAAAATCTTCAGCCAATCTAAAACAAAGCTTAAATGGGACACTGCTCAGTGCTACAAAACAAAATAAACCCAGTCTGGCATTAACTAGAAACACACACTGTGTCACTGAAATACAAAAGAATTCTGCAGATTTAAAAAGGACGCAATTTGACATAGTTTACTGCCATAGCAACTGGTACCTAAACCTCATACAAATGGAAGAGATCAGCTGAACTGTTTAGTTCTTTTCATTTGAACAGCCGCTGTCAGTTTCCCTCGTTGCAAGGACTCAGTTGGGCTGGGGTGTCTCCCATTTTTATTATTCTTTTCTTAAACAGCAGCATAGAGATATGCTGCTCCTAATGGGGCATACATACTTACAAAGCCTAGAAATGTCCAGCAGGAGTGTGAAATGATGGCTGCTTTGCAGTATTCTGGCACTGACAGTGCAAGATAGAAATATTGCTTTATTTTCTTAGTAGGATTTTGAGAGCTGTTTAACAGATAATTTTATCCCACCCTCTGGATAGTGCTTGATGAGCTCCCAAAAAGAAAAAAAAAAAAAAAGGAAAAAAAAAAAAGCATCACATGCAGGACACTTCCATCCATCATCAGTGCCCAAGGAAACCTGTCTGTCCCCAAATCTGGGTTACAAGCATCCCATCCCTCTACACCCTCCTTTTTCCCCACACCAAAGCCCAGGGAAATACTTTGCAGCGTGCCTGAGTTGCAAATGTGGGCTCTGGGACACAGCACAGCCCAGACGTGGTGGACTGACAGGGGAGCTTCCTTTCAGCAGCCCCTACACTTGGGCATCCAGACAAATGTTGTGGCTGGGAAGTAGAAGAAAAGCTGTCTCTTGAAAAGGTGACTCAAACTTGTCTTGACCTTTCCTATAAACGGAAAGATAAACTGTTCACAGCTCAAGCTGTGGCTAGAGCAATGTATGCGCTGTTTCAGTCTCATAGTATCAGTAAGTATTCAGTCAGACTGATGCACCATTTTTACCTTTTTTTACCACATATTTGGTTTAGGTAAGTGTCATTAACTTACTCTGAATTTTAGGAAACATTGCCACAGGAACATAAAACATGCCACCCTTGCACCTGCTCTGACTAGCAACCCTGCTAATCTGGGATCCAGTCTCTGAAGGGGGAAAATACCAAACAAATGAGGGAGAAAAGTGCAAGAACATTTTCTATTGCATCAAGATATTTTCTTTTTCTATGAAAGATTGGTGTTTTAAGTGTGTCTTCAAATTTCCCCACTAATAAATCCTTCTAGTCTCATTTCTGTCCTTTTAGCAGCTGAGTGCTAAGCCCACAGTGCAGCTGTGTCCACGAATTCATTCTCTGTCATGTGAAAAAGCACAGCCTCTTCTCAGCTTTAAACTTCTTGCTGCCTTCTGTTTTGGTTTGAAAGCAAAACCAGTGAGACACTACAAGTCAGAAATACAATTTATTAGGAAAAGGGAAAAGAAACAAAATACATGCAATAATACAAAAGGAAAACCACTGACAGAGTCAGAATACAACCTGACACCCTTTTGTCCTGCATGTTGGTAGCAGTCCAAATTGGAGTGGCTGCAGTCCTCCTGGAATGGCAGATGGGGTTCTGTTGGAGCAGTGATCCTGTAGAAGGGTGTGGTCTTCCCCTGAAGGTCCAGTGGAAAACTCCAGCTATTCCTCTTGGGTACCAATGGAACGGCTGCCTCTGATGTCCCTAAAACCCAGATTATATCCAGTTAGGAATGCTTGGCTCCTCGCTCTGGGTGGAGCATCTCACAATGGGATGTTATAGCTCTTATCAGTCACCAAGTGACATTCAATAGCCCATTATCAGCAGATGTCCCCCTTGAGAGAGGATTGGTGTGAAAAAGATAAGGAAAACTGCCCACTTAACAGAATACAACTGCCACACAGATGGGAAATGGAAAACATCTTGCTTCTCAATCTGGGACACCTTCTCATGAAGTGTCCTAATTACCTTGCCTGGTGCAGTCAGTCTTTCATAGGCAGCAGACACATTCCCTGCTGTGTCCTTCCTGAGTTAAATCCAGGACAAGCCATTTTACAGCACCATTTGCCCAGAAGCACAAGCAGCAGCTTCTCAGCTGACCAAAGTTCTGAGGTGCCCCTAGTGCTGCTGCAACTTCTCTTCAAGAAGAGATGTCTCTAAAGTTTCCTCAAGGTCCATTTTCTCAACAGGAACTGGTCCTGGCATATGTTAGCCAGTGCAGCAGAAAGAAGGAATTCAGCTCCTCCCCAGAAGAGGTGAAAAGGTAATGCTCTGCAGTGTGTGGGACCCTGGGCTGAGCCCCTGAAATAGCCATTTCCAAGCTCTGAGAGCACTGACAGCGACTCAGAGTTCTCACAGAATATTCCTGGAAGAAGTATCCACTCACACTGAGAAAAGCATCTGATAAATGGGTATTTTCCAAAATTAAATTTTTTGCTGAGGGTCTACTACTCCTCTCTCTAAATTGTACCGACATAATTTTAAGCTGTTTGAATACTGGACCATGCCATGTGGTATGAGTACTAGAATCAGTGACCATTAGCTATCTGTGGCTGAAAATCAGGAGTATATAAATTACTTTAGGAATTTTTGCAATTTTTTACTTTGGGTTTAATTAGAACTCCAAAACTCTACCTCTGTAATCAATGGCATCGGTAATTTGATTTAAATGTGGGCCATACAGATATATAATCTGAGGGTTTTTTAAACTGAATCATATAAATTTGAAAGAGACTTTTACCTGGCTTTTACTTTGAGTTTGAAAAACATTAACAGAAAAAAGTTGGATTTTTCTTGTACTGGCTGATTGTCAATTGTTCTTTTTAAACATAAGATAATTTCCAAAAATAAGGTATTTCTCAAATGAGTGACAATAGCAAGGGAGTGAAACAAGTTCTGCTTGCTGGCACTTGCTGCTAGCTGTTTGCTGTGTATGCTGACCGGTCACATTTTCAACTATCAAAGGTTTTAAGCCATTTGTGAACAAATCCTGGATTTTGAACTGCAGACTAAGTGTCCTTTGTTCCTATGCCCATGCTATAAGAAGTCCAGCAGTACTTCAAATCAAGTTTGCATAGAAAGTAGAAGAATCTCAATAAAAATATTTGTACATTCGTTTCTTATCACGGAAACAAATCTTTCTTAGTTTGATTCAGAAGGAGCCATCCTCACAAAAGCACCAGCTCCTGTTTCTGGGAAACCTCTATTGCCTAAGTGCCAGTCATGTGAACTTCTACCATTATTAAGCATGTTTCCAGAATTTTTCTCAGGTTGGTCCATAACTTTAAACCCAGGTTGTCTCATGGGCAGAGATCTTCTGGATGCTACTCTCAGTCACAAAGTCTTTGTAGAAACTGCCTCTCCTCACTATGGAAAGAGTATGAGAGCCACTATGCTAAGAATGTACTGAATGTAACTCTTGATTCTTGTGGCTGTAATTTCGTGGCTGGAAAGAATGAAGAGGAACCATTAGCATGTGACCAGCCATCTCTCCAGAGGCTATTGTCAAACACCCTGGGAAACACTGCTTGGCAACCCTGTAACCCTCAATAACTCACAAATTCCCAGTTTTCCCAAAGACCCTCATTTCAGAGCACAGCAAAGAGCTATGAGATATTCTTTTTTCATTTATATATTTGTGTGTATTTCTAAAGGCTGCTCTTATTTTTGTTTATGCAGTCATGCAGTACTATGGAACTGATGTTGTTTATTTAGTGCTGAGTATGGCTGCTGATGGTTCTTAGTTGATGTGGTCAAGGCAGTCAGTCCCTAGAGTTCTCCAGTGAGAGCCTGTCTCCTATTTTCTCTGTCTTTCTTTACTTACCATCAATGTGTATTTTATTCTATTTTACTCTTAAATACAGAGCCAAGCACAAGCCTACCTGCAGTGTAGCCACAGCACATACAGTTCTGCCAGGAGTGCCTTTGTTGGTTCTAAGACTGCCCATGTACTTCATAAGGGCTCAGGGTCATCATCTGGGACTAGGGCAAGGAAGAGAAATCAGAGACATCATCCTAGTGGGTCTCAGGCGTGCAGCAGAGCCCCTGGGAGGAGGCTCCTGCCTGATCTCCGCTGTCATGAGAATGGTGTGGGACCACAGCTGCTGCGATGGTAATGCCCCACAGCTGGCAACGGGAGCGCATGAAGTGTGGACTAGAAAAGTATTTCCTTTGACTCAGATGTCTAGAAAGCCTTGTGCAGGGAGCAAGGTGAAGGAAGCTTCAAACTGTCATCCAGTCTCATTAAATTTGAGAGCAGGCTGCAGACACATAGGAGGATGTCTGAGAGAGCAACACTACGTGCTTGCCCTTCTTTCATACTCTTCCCAAGCGTACACTTTCAGCAGAGAAGTAGCCTACGTGTGCCCCTGGTTGAACTCGGTATGGCCACTGATGCTCCCAGGAGGGAGCTGTGGGAAGGTCTGATGAGCAGCCACCTGGTGCTCCATGTCACTGTCCTCTGCAGCCCATCACCCTGCAGATCCTTGTGTTCCCTGTATGCTTGGGTTTCATTCACATCCTTCCAGCATGCTGCCAGGACACAGGGAGAGACTGTCCAGGAGTGGGTCTGTGAAGCACACCACAAAGAAGCTGTAGTAATAGATACAGGTGCAGAAGCTGAGGAAATGATGTCAATAAAAGGAAGATCAGATCCTGGTTCCTAAAATAACTTGCTTTTAGTTAATGTCAGTCATATTGCCAAAGCATCTTACACAATTTCAATTATGCACTAAAAGAATCTGCATTGTGAAGTTAAAGTTTAATTATATTATCATTTACTCTGAGGAATGTTTGTGATTTAATCACTGTTTATGTTTATTATCTTTTGGTTTACATTTTTTCCCAGATTAATAGATCATAAGATACACTGCATCAAGATTTCACATTAAGGCAAGATACTAGTTTAACATTATGTGGTAACTCTTTAAAAACCAAACAATTTTCAACCTCGTGCCACTGGAATAACTGTCTGTTCCAAATTCATGTTCCTGAAAACAACAGAATGTCCTCATGCTGAGGTGGCCAGTCAAATGACTAAACAAGGACTGAGGATGGCTCTCCTGCTGGTGTAACACTAATGACTCCATGCAGCTGTGCCAACAGGGATTCTGGCCCTCCAAAAAACTGCTCACAGGATGTTCATTATTTGATCATATGGCACGTGCACATGCTGTGGACATGTAATGTCCTTCAAATAATCCACCTCAGAAAAATAACTTTGGGAGGGTGGATACACACAGAAAGGATGCATAAGGAAAGGATGTATAAGGAAAGGATGTATAAGGATTTATATATAAACTGCATGTTAACCCTGTGAATGTAGTCCCAAGTGGCTGCAGAACCCTGCAGTGTAACCAGTAATTTCCATCCCAAACCAGCCATGTAATTACAGTCTAACTGCAGAACTAATGCTAATCTCACAGCAGTTCAATTGTGCTCTGAGTCCTGATTGTGTTGTCAGATACCAGGTGCCTTCCCAGACTATCCAAAGGTCAGCCCTGACCTATAAATGTTGGAGCACATACGGAAGGCACTTGCACATGCTGGCATTCATGCATAAAGAAGGGGTAGTCAGCAGGAATTGGATCACCAGATAGGAGAGTCCTGCATTATCAAATCAAGTTTTGGTTTCTACAAATTTATCAATAATGGCAGTATCAATAATATCATTGTAGTAACTGTAGAAAAAGAATTGAAAGTATAATGTAAAATCTGTGTAGTCACAATAATTCACAATTTCCAAATGGTGAGAAAATATTATAAAAGAGAGGAAGAGAATGAAGACATTTCTTTCACTCCTTCCTACCTAGCTTATTTGTGAAAGACTTTTGATTTCAGACTACAACGTAGGTAGGACAATCTCCTCAAGATACATTCAGACTACGTGAACACCCGATTTCTCTTGAAGAAAACTCTTAAGCAGAGAAGAAAAATCCTGTGCAGTCAGGGAAAATGTATTATTGTAAAATAATACACATACTGTACTGTACTAGAATATAATATATATAATACAACAAAGATAAATATGCGTACATATTCATTAATATGCACAAACAAAAAAGTACACATATGAGTCTCCTCTTCTGTGCTTAACCCTGTCCTATACCAACAAAAACATGCATGAACTTTTCTTGAGCTTTAATACAGAGTGTGCATTTGTAAGGACTGCAGGATGTGGTCATATTAGAAGCAGTAACAATAATGTCAGAGTTCGTCCACATTCCTCAGATAAGTTACACGCTCGAACAATGTGCAGAGGCTGTCATGTCTGCTACTACCTTACCAAAATCCATGTGGCTTGCTCAAATCTATATTGTTAATTCATATTTCCTTTTTTTAATTAAATGACAGCTGTGCCCAGCATAAACCATGAATGTGTGTGGAGACTGTTAAACCACTCATAAATGCAGACACTTCTGCAGTCACTGAATCGCTTGCAAATAAATTCTGATTTCATTCTAATGCATTCTGCATACTGAAGGTTCCAGCAAATATTTTCAGTGACAAAGTCTCAGCTGATGGGTGCTACTCAGCATTCACTAGGCACTGCTAGTAACCCAGTGTGTAGCCCTCACTTTGATTGGATGAGAAGGAAGACTTTGTCAACAAGAAAATAAGGAAGAATGATTAATTCATTTCCCATATGAATTTTAAGGCATTCAGAAACATCCATTCTAAAATTCATGAGACTTTGGGGATTTATTCATACCAGGAAATTAATTTTGACTCATTTTTATAGAGACAGACTTAGTGAATCACAGACCAGTGACCAGCTCAATTCTTTCATGATTTTTTAGTCAAAATTTTTTCCTCTATTTGTTTATTTTTTTCTATTTGATGATATATATATATATATATATATATATATAAATCATGTCAGGGATAGGAAATACCAGAATGGTCATGTCCTTGGAAATTTGTAAGGGACGGGATGCTTTCATGACCAACATTGCAGTCTTTTTAGGTGCTCTGCACCCTGAGCTTTCCTAAATGGAAAGATGAAACACCAGTTAGGCTGGTCAGCTGGGTGGTCCTTTGCAAGAAAACAGAGATGGCCCTTCCACAGTGCGAGTCAGCCCAGCAGTCCCAGAAAAGGACAATACACTATCTGGATTATTTATCTCCATCTATGGGGAGATGGGACTGTGGGGGCAACTTAGGCAAATAGCTGAGTGAAAAATTTAAGTTACATGTACTTCAGCACAAGTCAGATGAATCTCAGCCTTTTGTCTGAACTTGGGAAAATAACCAAGTAAAGTAAGGAAGTCTCTGAGATTCAATTGGGTTTTTTATTACACTCTACAAAGCTTCATATAAATGTTGGCTAAGGCATTTCTCTATACAGAACAATAACTTGAACTGACATTGCTGTCTGCAATTTTTTTCTCCTTTCATTCTGCAGAGGCTGAACATGGAAAACAAGTCACTGGGAGGGAGGGAAGCGTGAAAAATGTGCCTCTGTCTGCAACTGCAACCTTTTGCTTATTAATTCTCAAAGGACTCAAAGCAGAATCTCATGGAAGTTTAAAAACTGACAAAGCTTAAAAAAAAGGCAAGTCTTAAAACTTTTAAGGTAATAAATCATAGTCTTAAGATTGGCCATTTTTTAGAATGTCAGTTAAGATGAAAGAGCTTGAGAAGGAATAAAATACTTGATCTTTTTAATTATTCTTTTTCCTAGTCATCATTCCTGTGTTTCTTTTTATTTTGCCTAGAGAAAATCCATTTCTCTCTGTGCAACTTACAGTTAAATTGCAGGGGGTTAAACCTTTCCACAGCTTTTTGCATGGAATATAGAATAATTTTGGAATGGGTTGTTATTCTAATGTACCACACTGAAAAACTATCTCATCTTTATCTCCTATTAGACAGCAGAAAGATGCATCAGATCACGCATCTATTACTCAAATCAATCAGACAGAGTATCATTCTACTAAAAATGTCTCTGTAACTGCAGAAAAAGACCACTTTGCAAAGACCACTTTGTAAGAGGTTGCAAAGTACAAAATAGAGATGCTAAACAGACCTAAAATTAAGGACATCACTGGAACTTTGCTACACATCAGATCCAAAGAGCAATTTAACATTCCCATGCTGTGCATAGAACTACCTAGATGCAGGCAACAGGAAAGCAAAACATAGTGATGTTTCCTCTGTAGCTTATGCAATCAGGTCAAGACTATATATATATTTTTTTTTTTTTGTATGTGCACTTGGGACTTAAAATTCAGAGTTTACTCTAGACAATAGGTGTGTCTAGGTACTCTAGACAATACCTGTGCACAGTGGGGGAGGAAGTCTCATCATCATGGCTTATGATAAGAAAACAAGTGAATAGGTGAAGTACTTGACCAGGAGAAAATACAAGCTTAATTAACTCTGAAACAGCTGACTGGGAGACTCTACTGACCTCTGGGAGGGTCAGCTGGAGATGGAAGGGCAAAGACACACCATTGTGTTTGGAAAGCCCACTGCACTGCTGAGCATGGAGGTACCATGTCACCAAAACGGCAAGAAGTGAGAAGCGACTTCAGGCAGGCCTGGCAGACTGGCCTCTCCAGGGAGTTAGGTGATATTTAGGGACCCTCTCCACTGACCTATCTGGGTCATAGTGTGAGAAACCAGACAGTTCACTCATGGAGAGGCAGTTGTCCAACCTGCTGTCCTGCCTCCAGCAGTAGGCAGTGGCCATCAGCTGATGCCTGAGGAGGTTTTGGAGAAGAGGGCAAGCTGTACAGCCATGCTTCCCCTGTTCCTGCTCCACCTTGTGATGTAATTGCTGCTGTCTTTGTGTCTGATAGTCCTTGATGGCTTTTCCTTCTGTGGCCTCCCCCTCTAACATCATGAACAAAGCCAATCTCCTGCAGCAACAGGGATATTTGTGCCCCTAAAGGGACCAGCGGGTCCAGAGCGAGGGGCCAGCCAGCAGCAGTGTGGGACAGGCTGTCTGAAGGGCTCCCAGCAGCCAGGTGCCTCGGCTCCACTCCAGCCTGACAGAGGTGCCGAAAATAGCTAGACTCAGTCTGGCCTCAGGACTTTAATGTTTCTTTTATTGCTGAAGCAATAGCATAAAACATCTGAACAACAGTTTCAGAATGGAATCTAATACATTGTTTTGTTTGCATCTTTTTAAAATAAAATTACTACGGTATAAAGGCATTCTGTGAATTATGCTGGCTTTCATGTGCACTGGAATATGATATTTGAATAAGAAAATTCAGAATACTAGTCTGCTGTGTCAGATACCATGTTCACACAGTTAATATAGTGTTATCTTATGATCTAAGAGAGGACATTTCCAGAGCAGACAATCCTTAGTTTGTTTTTTTTTAAATTAATTAATCTCCTTAACTCTGAGCTATGGCACAGATGTTACAGATGAAGCAGAGATCTTCCTTTAGCATGTTTTAGACATTCCACGGGGGTTCAGAAGACCGTCTCTCAGCAGCCACCTTCACAGGGACTTGGTCCCTCTCATCACCCCTCCAGGAGCTCAAAGCATGTGGTGCAGCTACCCCAGGGAAAGCTGGATTTTTCAAAAGACTTCAGCTCCCACGAAAGCTGAGAGCATTTAAAGTTTCATCACCTCATTTAGCTGCCTACATGGGAACTGGTGGGTGTGGAACTCTTTGGAAACGCTTGTCCTGTGAAACGAGGCTCCAAGCATTCTACATCACAGCTGACAGTGTCAGTGTCGACTTCTACGTGTTGAGTAAGTAAGGTCCTGACATAATACACTATAATGACTCCCTGTGCAGCCCTTTAAGGCTTTTATGTAAAGACATACTTAGACGTCTTAATAGCTCAGAGTTGTTACTTTTACTACTCATAGCTGTCTTACACATGTGGGTTTATAGATCGATTCACGTCAGTGTAGCTGCTAGGTGAACATATTCACATAAGCCTTGGAATTTTTCTTGGAAAATTCACCAGAGTTTTTCCCCCTCCCTGTGAAATAAATTATGTCCATTTGATGCAGTGCTTTCTCTGGTATTCCAAAAAGGCCATTGCTACAAGAGTTATTCAATGATCTGCCAAAAAATCAGTTGCAAACGTATGCCTGTCTGTGTACCCACTAAGGTAAGAGTTTTACAGTCTGGTAAACTAAGAACAAGTCTGCATTTAAGTCTCAGGTTCTTTAATTAATCAGAATTAAATCTTTTTTTTTTCAGCTTTGGAGAGGTTATTTAACTGTTGAATTCATGAAAAAAAGGAGTTTATGTCTGGAGCTGTACGGTAACAAGAGAACCTTTAAATTTCATGTACATTTTAGACAACACATGTACTTTACAAACACACTCCATGTGGCTGTGTTTAACAATCTAAAGTATATTGCAATGAATGAACATTTAAAAGTAATCACATAAAGGACAAGGTAGACCTCTGGATTAATCGCCACAACTTTTGGGTGGTCCAGGATGTGCTTGTAAAGTTTTATACTAAGCAAATTTAATATTATGTAGAAAAATCATCTTTGCAGGGTATTTCACCTCTGCATTCCTGTGTCTGCCTTCCTCCCTAGCAGAGCCAACATGGCCTCAGGCACTAACAGGGGTTCAGCTCCTGGGAGTGGAACTGCTCTGCAGACCCCTCACGGCTGTAGGACTGACTGTGCAAGCATGTATTTGTTGGTAGATGATGGATTTTTCCATTGGTACTTGCCAGACTGACAAACCAGACCAGCTCCTCTTCTTTCAAATGGATTCCTGATGCTTCTGAGACTTTGAGAAAGCCTGTATATTAATATGTTTGACTTCATTTTTGGCAACGCAGACTCTCTGAACTCAACTCAGGATGAATGCTTTTTTCTCCCCTTAGCCTCTAGCAATATGTAAATAGGTGAAATCACCTCTTACATTTGAAAAATAATTAAAAAGTAGAATATTATCTAGCTAAATCTACTTTTTCAGATCTGGCATTTATTTCTTTCTTTGTTTATAAAAACTAGGTCACAGTATGTGTTCATTTCAAAGAAAAAAAAATTTAAATATACTTTTCAAGCACAAATTAATGCTTCCTAATTAAGCCTTCCTGTGGTGCTCAAAAAAGTTTTTTAAAACAACAAATTTAGCATAGCAGAAATTAAAACATTTCTATTAAAAGAGAAAGGCTATCATAATTTGCTGACAAAAGCTGTAAAGTTATCAGGTTAAAGGTAAAGTGAGGTTAAAAACAAAGTAATAAGGCTAGCAGCATCTCTCAAAGGATAGATTTATTGGTTATGATCATAGTTATTACATCATTCACAGACAGTACTGGTTTTGCTACAAATATGATAGCTATTAAAGTAATCATAAATAAAAAAACACTGTTCATGAACAAAGAATGAATGAGTGGGGGGAAAATGCTTTTCTATAGAAGGATATGTTAATTGTCCTTGTAATAGATGTCTGCCTATCAGTAGATGTCTTCTATTCAAGCAAGAGAATAATCCAAAATCAAAAATTGCTTGCCACTAATATTAAATTTTCCGGACCTTCTTCAGCTGTAATGGCAAGAGAAGAAAGAAGAAGAAGGGAAGGTCTTTGGCTCTCTCTTTGGTGAGCTTCACAGGTACCAGAAGCTGCATGTTCAGCAATCCAGCACTCCCCTCATACCAGCACAACAGCCCTGGAATGGCAGAAAAACACAGTTTCCTCCAGATTATTATTAATTTTCCAGTGATCCTAGAATCACAGGATAATAGAATGGTTTGGGTTTGAACAGACCTTAAAGATCATCTAATTCCTAATCCCTTGCAGGGACACCTTTCACTAGATTGGCTTGCTCAAAGCCACATCCAACCTAGCCTGGAACATTTCATCCACAACTTCTCTGGGCAGCCCATTCCAGTGCCTCACTACCCTCTGAGTAAATGTTTTTTTCCTAATATCTAACCTAAACCTTCCTTCTCTCAACTTAAAGCTCTTCCCTCCTGCCCTATCACTGCACAGCCTTGTCAGAAAAAAAACTCTTGGTAGAGAGCAATGAGGAGAACTGTTTCCCTTACAGTACTTGATACAGCTGCAGTTTCCCTCAGGGCCCAAGGAAGGGGAGCTGTGCTGATTGCTACCAGCAGAAGTTCTTGGCACCTTCAGGAAAACATGAGTTTATTCCCCGTTCAGCTGAGCCCTCTTGGCTGGACACAAACAACATGGTGAGAGGCAGTGACAGAGCAAAGCACGCGCACACCTCAGTTTGCTGCCGCCTGTGGCTAGATATGCACCAGCGCTTAGTTAAAATCTCAAGGAAGGAGTGACTGAAACAAGACATCAGCTCTGGCATGCCTGTTGGTGGCCCTGCCAGAGTCTTCACCCAGGTGTGGGTCCAATGCAAAACAGCCCAGTGAGGGTCAAGGCTGCAGAGAAACTAGAGGAAAATGGCCAGGAGACCAAGACAGAAATTTGCTCTGCTGCTGCACATATTGGTTTGACTGCATGGATAAAGAGCTTGCACATACAAATAAATAAATAAATGCATTAAAGCTTTTTTTTTTTTTTCTCTCTCTCTCTCTAGCTTCAATCCCATTGTGTTTTATCAGTCATGGTTTGACCCCAGATGGCAACTCAATTCAATGCAGCCACTTGCTCAGTCCCACACCCCTGGTGGAATAGGGAGGAAAATCATAGGAGGAGAAACAAAACACGAGTGTTGAAATAGGAGCAGATTAATAATTGAAACAAAGTAAAATAATATAATACCAATAATGGAAATAGTAATAATAATTGTAATAAAAGGGAGAGAGAGCTAAATCACAAGAAAAACAAGTGATGCACAATCCAATTACTCACCATCCATTGACTGAGGCCTGCCCTATCACCAAGTAGCTACTGGCCCCTTCCAGCCAGCTCTCCTCAGTTTATAAACTGGAAATGACATTCTGTGGCATGGAATACCCCTTTGGCCAGATCAGATCACCTGTCCTGGCCATGCTCCTTCCCAGCTTCTTGTGCAGTTCCTCCCTAGCAGAGCATGAGAAACTGGAAAGTCCTTGACTCAAGGCGAGCACTACTTAGCAGCAACCTAAACATCACTGTGGTATCAGCATTTTTCTTATACTGAGTCCTAAACAAAGCATTGTACCAGCTACTAAGAAGAAAATTAATTCTATCTCAGCTGAAACCAGGACATTATCACCAAAAAAAAAAAAAAAAAAAAAAATTAAAAAAAAAAAAAGAAATTCAACTTAATATTAAAACGCTCTTCATTGCTCTGGCTAAGGAGGGTACTAAAAGAGGATAGACGCTGAAAAATCTGTTCCAGGCAACACCACAGGTAGCACAGATGTAATCAGTGAGGTTTTCACACAGGAAAACCTGCTCCTGACTATGTTCATCTTGAGATAGTTCTCTAGCATTGTCATTTTCCAGCTCACATTCAACATGTAGCAGGACTAACAAGTCTCTAATCCACTGGCTGCAGAGTATACCTCTGAGTTTATGTCCACAGGCAACCATGTATTAATATAAGTACAAACAAAGCTGGTGTTCCTGGCCCCTATTGTTTAGAGCTGGCAGCAGAAATAAAGTAATAAAACTGTTAATAAACATTTTGAAATATCTACTCAGTCACAGCTAAACCAGACCTAAACTCAGTATTTTTTGGAAACAAGAAAGAAACAGACACTTCATTTCTGTGCCTCAGCTACACATGAGCACAGCCCATGTTTGTAAACCTGGCAGGCTCGGGCTTGTGGACCTTAAAGTTACAATAGCATGATGTGCAGAAAGTTGTTTCCATTCACCCTTAGCAATATCTAATTGTGTGTCTTCTTTTGGCTTGTTCCACAGTACACAAAAAGAATGTTAACACAAAAATGCAAAATGCCTGGGATGTTGATGGAGAGGTGAGAACCCAGAAGACTTTCCCCCTCAGCCTGGAAGATTTTTTTCAGAAAAGCAAATTCTATGAGAACTGACATAATTTAGGACCTATTCCAGCTGTAATTTAAGATTAAATTGTTTTCATCAAATATGGGGTGAACTGGATCAGGCTTCTTTAAGATGAACTACAGATATTTATTTGGTCTTTGCCTCTCCCTTGCAATGGAATCATCCCCAATAATCACCCTCCACCCTCTAGAGGATCCAAGCCCCACTGATCAAGGGACTGTACACAAAATAAAAAGACTGTCTAAGGAATTTCATCTATCTAACGTATAGAGAATCAAAGAATCAGCTGAATGCCAGCTGTATTTACTTAGCTGATTTTTTTCTATCTCAAATATACACAATATGTGGAATTTCTTTTAAGATCGGCTGAATATTGGTTAATAATTGATCTAATAAATAAAATTGTTAAAATATATTACAAATACATTCATTCACTCATTTTGTCCACTGGTTATTTAAAATAATAGTGTATGATTTAAAATTGTTTTGGTTAAACTGAAATATCAGTTGTCCCAACCATTAAAATGTCCTGGCTGTGCTCCTAGGTGATGACAGTACTATATTTAGTCACTGAGTACCACCAGCTGTCTTGCTAACAGAAGTCTGGCATTTTCCTTAATTGAGAGATGCAGTATGTGTGAAATGATACCACTCACACTCACTCATGATAATACTAGCATGACCTAGTTGAAAGCTTTTGATTTTTTTTTTTTTTGCTTCTTTGTTCAGAAGAATAACAGTTGGTTCAGTAAAATGTTAAAAACTGAAACATATCCAAGGAGTTTATAAGGAATTCTCTGCAGATTATGATCTAGAAACCTCATTTTTCTGAGTCCCTTGGCAGGGAAGGGCAGGTGAGGGGGGTGAAATGGAAAATACAGCCTTCAACATTTGACAATTACCTTCCTGGTCACCCATATCTTGCAAGTCTGGGGGATGTTTTCTTAGTTTTTTTTTCCCCCTGGGTGGACACTGGGCAAGAGATAGCTCAGAGTGTTACATTCTGGTGGACGTTTCTGTCAGCCTTCTACTTTACAAGCAGTGGTATAGGTGGAGGTAGATGATGGCTTGTGTTGCTGAATAGCTAGTCTGTCCCAAAAATGTATCTGTGTATTCTGATTTGAATTCCTAGAGCATAAATTTCAGAGGTGAGCCAGTGGTCCCTTTCCCCACTCTCACTCCAAACTGTATTTCCCAGTAGGTAGGACAAACACCAGGTTAGAAACTAAGTGCACTTCTTCCCAGGAGAGCTCCTTGGCACTGGGGATTGGGTGGTGGGTAATGTGGGTTATTTATTCTCTCTTGTTGAAATGCTTCTACTCATATTCATAAACAAACATCCACTGAAGCAGCAACCAAAAATCTGAAGTTCCCCTTGTCAAATGGCCTAATCACCAACTTAGAGAGATGTATACTTTTTTTTTTTTTTTTTCCAGTAAGTATTTAAATTTACATTGTTAAGTGGTCCAGACATAAGAGAAAAGCCATGAGACCCCTGACTCAGCACACACTGCAGCTTAGCACTTGTGGTATTTTTTGAGTGGGTCAGCCTGAGGTTAAAATTCCTGCTGTTGACCAGACAAAAAGGGAATTGGACCCAAGGTTTCCCACATATGATGTGAATGCCCAGCCTGGACTGGGATCTAGGGCACAGGAGGAAGGAACAGCTTTAATACCAGCTTCTCTGGATTACCTCATTCCTCTTGTGAATCTGGCCTCTGGGTTATTTTTACGAAGTCCCAAAGTGGAACCAAATGATTCAAGGTGAATTAAATGTTGCAAGCAGTCCAGAACTGCTTTTTTTTTTTTTTTTTTATTCAGTGAAAATGTTGAAAAGCCTTGTCTGGGGGAGCAGTCAACTACAACAGTCAAAAAGGATTGAAGAATGGTTGTTGAGCAGGAAAGATCCTCATTCATTGTGCCTGCTCCTGAAGGGCCAGCTGGAGCTGGTGTGTGCAGCCAACCATCCTTCCTGAGAGTGTGAATGGGCAAAATAAATATTTAACAGTATTTGCAGGCACTGCACTGGCAGGTGGGGAAGGCAATCCTGAGCCGGAGATCCAGGCATGATTTCAGTTCCCAGCTTGGCCACAGAATTTCTGCGCGACCTAAGGTGAGTTGTTTACTCCCTGGATGTGCAAATGTAAATTCTTGTAGCTCTGTACGTTTCTCTGCTCCAGTGGACCGGTTATACCAGCTGGAGATCTTGGCACTGACACCTCATGGCCCTTGGTATAACAAGGTGAATAATGCTTGCCTAGATCTTGAGACCAGAGACCAATGATAAAGTCGCTAATGGGTCTCATGTGTGCCTATTGTGATGGGCTCATAAAGGTCTAGAAAACCAGAATGAGTAAAACAAATAACATGGGAACACATTAACCAGCAATTTATTGTATGCTACACAGCAAGTTGCTGTGTACCGTTTCACACGGTGATCGTGGGCTTTTAAATCTTTAAACACAGTATGCTTTCCTGTTCTCACACACTCGATGCTTCCTTCAAATGAGGAACTTCTGGTGCATATAGCAGAGCAGCCATTCACATATTCATTGTCCTGTGAAGTCACATTGTTCAGGAATGAAGTTGTGACTTTTTTGCTTTAGAGGTGATTAAGAAGACATCTGAACCCACACTGCTTAGCAAAGCAATGTAGTTGGTCAGAACTTCTCACCATGTATTAACTGTGAAATGTACTTGAAAACTGAGGTTTTAATTAAAAATCATTGTTCTTACCTGACATCACTGGAGGGTCACTGAGCAACACAAGAATGCAAATGAGTTCTGGCCTTCCTCAGCAGTGGTTACCAAGCCAAAGGAGATTATAAGCTTTCACAGAAAGCCCAAAGAGCGGAAGACGAAATGTAAAGTGTTTTTCAGCCTGTCAATAAGTAAAGATCATCAGATCTGTTTCCCTGCTTTTCTGTTCCACACTTTTATCTGCCTGGGGAAAAATCTGGAAGGGATGAGCAGGCTCTCAGTCACTATTTAATTACTTTGCTTTTCACAAAATCATGAAACAGAAGTGTTTTGTTTTTCATTGCAATTCACAGCTTCTGCATACTAACTGCCTTCAGATTCCTGCAGAGAGCTAAATCTGGTGTGCAGGCTGCAGCAGGTAAACAAGGTATATCTTAATGAACTGCCAAGTAATAACATGAGGGAGCTTTTTAACATGGCTTTAACTTGCATTACTCATGCTATACTCCATGAATGCTCCTATAGCCTCTAAGCCCTGAAAAAGCAGTGTTTGTCCCCATGATTCCTGATGTAACATGACTAGGAGGCACAAACCTGACCCCTAATTTAGCACAGCTGAGTCACATGCCTTTACAAAAAGACTAGGTTACATGTTTTTTGGTGGTGTTTTTCATTGGTTGGTTGATTGGTTTTGGGGTTTTTTTTTGCAAAAGAGGAAAAGTGAAAAAGTTGAAGATTTACACTCAATTAGCAGAGATGTTTGGTTTCAGGACTATGCCCAGCAGGGTGGCATTTAGTAACAACACTGTCTCTTCTAAGAGTAGCTGCTCAGAGTAGAGGCATCCAGTTCTACCTGCTATACAAACATGATCTGAGAAATAGGTCCTTTCCAGAATATTTTAGGATCTCAAAATAAAATGTGACAAGCTGGAGCAAGCAAAGAGGCCTTAGAAGGGACAGAGGTCAGGGAAAAAGGAAGGTCACATGACAGGACAATTTGGCTTACTGCAACTTGGGCACACACACAATATACTCTTTTAAGATGAGAAAGAGTAAGCACCTCCCATGAGCCAGCACTGTGGCATGGATGTTGTGGTAATAAGGGATCTTGAAAACCAACCTGAGGGACAAGACAGAATCCCATTATCATGGAATGGTTGGGGCTGAAAGGGATCTCGGGGGGTCATCTGGTCCAATCCCCCATGCACAGTCAGGAACACCTAAAGCAGGTTGCTCAGGATCAAATCTAGATAGCTTTTGAATACGTCCAAGGATGGAGGCTCCACAACATCCCTGGGCAACCCATGCCAGTGCTCAGTCATCTTCACAGTGAAAAAGTGTTTTCTGATGTTCAGAAGAAACCTCCCATGTTTCAGTTTGTGCCCATTGCCTCTGGTCCTATCACCAGGCAACCAGCAAGAAGTAGGATGTTCTCTAGGAAATGGTTTTCACTCAGACTGCAAGATTCCAGGTTTCTGTGCTCGCAAAGCATGAGATTGATGACTTGATAAAATTCTTACCAGATTATTCACAAAACACAGCATTTAAGAAAAAACAGGTCTGCTGATGACAATAAATTGAAGATCTTTCTTCAAAAATTCGGACATTCTTTATCTAGTATCTCACTTCACAGTAAGCCAGGGGCTGCATGTTCCATGTGAAATTGCTTTGTTTCTTGGGATTTCTATTAGGGTTGCTCATAGTGCCACACTATTATTTCATATGCTTCAACATAATTGTTCTCCTTTCTAAATCAGAGCCTTATTCTTGCTCCAGAAATATAAGCTTTCATTTTGAGCAGATTAAAATCATTAGCATAATTAACATTAAAAGAAAATGCCACGTAGCCAATATAAGTTCTCTGATGTTGCAAATACTGTGAAAACAACAACTTTGTTAAGTGACCTACACTCATTCATCTCAATGCAATAATAGTAATGGAATATTAATTACAAGCAGAAGGCTACTTCTTACATCAACATTTTAATCTATTTTAGGGGTCACTGTTGTGAGAACATCACCAGCAGTAGCAGTTGTTATGGAAAGGTGCTACAGGCTGTTTGCTATTGTCATTGATGCTGTAGATCTCAAGCATTTTTGCCAAGGCATAAATTACTTACCAGAAAGAGAATATTGTCCAGATTATGCACTAAAGGAATCTGCTACTTTCTATTCCCAAAAATCACAATCAGGTTACATATCTCTGTGTCTCTCAACACAGTGGTTCTCCCAAGTCCATTTCCACAGTGTATCCACAGTACAAAACTGGCCAAATGACCAATAACTAATTTAACATTGATTATATTGTTTCAAGTGATGGTACATAGCTCACTCCCATCCAGCTGCTTTCACCTGGCCCTGGATTATTTGCTGACTCACAATGGTCTGTTTCTTAATAAGCATTGAAAATGATTGCCAGCAACCAAAGTAGACCTCCACAGCAGAACGTCTGTACTATGTTCTCAACACAAAAGCCAGATGTCCAATACCACATACTAATGGAGAAAAGTGGGGTTGTGGTTTTTTCTTCCCTTATGTTAAGACCTAGCTTAAAAAAACAAATATTTGATGAAATTTGTACAGGAACCTTCTGGAGCTGACAAGTTATCAGGAGTACTGCTTAGGCAATGTCCACACAAAGTCCACAAGGGTATGTCTGCAGCATCTGAACTTGCCTCAAATTCTTTAAGGACTTGAAAATATTTCAAGACTTGAATACCTTTAAAGACCTGAATCTTAACATTGGAAGCTACATTACTGAAGGGTGCAATTTGTATGATGGTTGTCCAATTCAAAGGGCCACAAACTACAAAAGATGAAGGTTTTTGATGCCTTTGGGATCAGGAAAGAAAGCGATTAGAGAGCTTCAGGGTGAAGCACCACCTTACCATCTTCTAGTTACTAGAATTTCTAGCTACCAGTGTCTTCCAGCTTCAGAAACTCAGCTGGGCCTCTGAATGGGAAATAGGGAAGTAGCAGGAAAAGTGGAAGTGAAAAAAAAAATACTGTTTGGCAACGTCCTCCATCATATCAAAAATTGTACAGCTGAATGTAATGAATGATACCAGAAATTGCTTTGAGCTTGCATCTTTGCCAAACACGGTGACTGTGCAAAGAGACCAGCCGCACTTCGGTGAGGTGTGGATTTACAGAGACTCCAGCAGTAACACACCTTAATGACCAAGGCTGGCAACTCTTGCGGGGAAGCCCAGGTTGGAAGTTCTGTGTGAATCTGAGAATGTTAATGCCTCTCTAACCAAAAGGAATTTTTACAAGTGGGCTTCTTCTCTTTTCCATATTCTGCCATGAGGAGAAAACAGGTCAGTTTCAAGCTAAGCAATTTTTCTGGCTTTGCTCTTTCTTGACTAAGCTATGCACAAATGGGTAAAGAAAGCATAATAAATCACATGACAGATTAGTCTCAATAACTGAAGCAGATATCAGAAAAATAAATAAGTAAATAAATAAATCTGAAAATACAGAAGGATCCATCTATAAAAGTGTATGTCTCTTTTGCATTGTTAATTTTTCACTTCCATATGTAAATTGCATTGGGATGTCTTCAATATTTTCCATGCCCATTTATCTTACGATATTTTCCTGTTCTTGCCTCTTTTTTCCTCTCTGAGGCTTTTCTAGCACTGTGGTTGGAGAGTGCAGATGGGATACAGCTGTGTACTGTCCAGCTCTGATGAGCTATAAATGTTTTCCCTTGCGCTAACGTTGTGGCATTCCCTACTGCTTTGGTTTCTTGAGTGCTGATGCTTAAAAGGCAGATTTGAAAACCCCAAAATGGCTCTTTTTAGCCAACAGTTGCTCTCCCTTTGTATCAGCAGTTTCTAATTAAACAGTTCCATACTAGAAGACCTAAACATCATTAAAGGTGCACTCAGGGTGTCCAAGAATAGCAACACAGTGCAGATGTTGTTCCCTCAGTTCAAAATGGACTGGTCAGTCCCCTCATTGATTAGCAATTGTGCTAAATGTCATATAAAAGCCTGACCCTAACACTGCTAGTACCTACGGTCAGCCAAAGAAATTCTTTCAAACTTTCACAGTGGAAAAAACTTTCTATTTTATGATTTTTTTTAACCCTGTCATTAGCAATCTTTGAAACAGCATTCCACCCCCAGGTTTCATTCTGTGGTTATGAACTTCATTTGATCACTGCCCCATCAATTTGACATTAACTGCTACAATTTACAACTGCTCTGGCTTTCCCTCTATTATTGCCGTACCTCTGCAAGTGCAAAAAACTGCTGCCCAGGGGAAGTCTGAAAGAATGCAATGTCTTGTTAAAACCTGAAAGGGCAACAAGGGTGGGGGAGCAACCTCCTAGAAGAGAAAAACCAAAGGTTGATAATGAATAATGCTTCATTCTCCGCTGTGAGCACGGGTGACCTGACATGTAGACCACAGCAAAGTAGTGAATAATTCACTGAGAGAGTCACAGACCTCCTGGTAGACCACAGCATTGCTTTGTCTCACAAATATGTTCTCCCAGAGACCAGGGCTCGACAGGACATTTCAGTCTACAAATGTTTAAACAAAGGCGAGTGTGACAGGGTATACAAGGGGAGCACCGTGCATGCAGCGGGCCCGCACACATGGGTGTTTCTCCACTAGCAGTCAATTGATAACTCCCTGGGCCCTGAGCATAAGGGCAATGGAGAGAAGAATGGCTTCGATGGAGATGAGGCACACGGCTCACATCCAATTTGTAACCCAGACAAGAAACCAGTTGCACTCTCAAAGAGGGATATTTAAGCAGCATTAATTGTCTGAGCTGAAGAAACAGGAGCATGGATAGCTTGAACAGCAGCTGGAATCCAGGCCGATTTCCCAACATTTGTGCTCATAAAAGGAAAATCATCCAAAGGAACAACTAGGGCTGGAATATGGTTCCAGTTTCCATGTGAGTTTCTTTCTTTGATTTTGTAGGTTTCTCAGCCTGAAAGACAGGCCAGGTTTGTTTCTGGTTTTGTGTGCAAATGTTCATATTGCTGAACACTATTTAGTTTCTGCCTTCTTCCATCTCTGAGCCCAGGGTTGTGAATGTGGGCCTGGATCCTGGGGGCTGTCCTAATCTTATGGAATATCTGAAGTTTAAATTGTTTGATCTGATGAGGCTACTGAGTGAGTCACTTCTATATCCATATCTTCTGATATTACCTTACTTACACTAAAAAAGATCTTTTGATTTAATTGTGGTAATTTCCTGCATATAAGATAGTTAATAGTTAATAGCCTAGCTTTTTTTCTGTTATCCTGACACATTAATATATTCTCAGGCTCAGATATTCTTCAGATATTCCATAGGATTAGCCTCAGACTATTTCTGGCTACAAAGATGGAAAAGCTAGAGAAATGGCTAAAACTGGTAAAATGTTAGCTTCTATAAACAGTTAGATATCCAAGTTAACAAAAAGTGCCTGCTAGCTTTGCTCTCAAACACAAAAGCAACCCAGAAAAGAGCTGGAATTTAGGGGGCTTTGCACCATTCTGCTGTCCCCAGCACAGCCCCCAGGATCCAGGCCCACATTTGCCAAAGTATCAGGCAACTATTCCTACATTCTTCCTCCTGATTATCCTCCCATGTTACACAACCTCCTATAGATCTTTTTTCTAACATACCAGGCAGCACCTTATTCTCTCACATGGGATATGTCTGGTCTGTCAGCTCATGTGACAGGAGGAAGATGTCCAGATGCTAAAACCGCAGTTTGGGACCATGTGCTTTGGGCATGGGGCAACGAGGCAGAGGACAAAAATGCCAGTGACCTGGTGACTGCTGTACCTGGCTCAGGCAGTCACTGACAGAAGAAATACTTCAGGTTGTCACCATGCTTCAGAAACGAGCAGAGTGCAATGGTCAGTGCATGGGCAGGGAATGCAGGGACCAGCTGCAGGACTCTCATGCTGTGCATGGAGCCTCCACAGGAAGGAACTCATGTTTGCATGGGATGTCTTTCTTTTCCCCTTCCCTCTTGGCCCTTTTTCCTGAGCCTCACTGCTACTGACTGATACCCACTATGACTCAGTTCCACTCAGCATCACACCACAGAGGGAAAGAGACCCTGTTCTTGTGATACTCTGCCAAAAATCTTTCCGCCTTTTCTCTTTACAGATCACAGGCTGGGAAAAATGTGACGACTCATTCTGAAGATCAATCACCCTTCCAATCCATGCATTTCTGCTCATGCTTGCAGAGTCTCTTTACCAGAATGCTCAGAGTAACCTGTTTTAACAACTAATGAGACAATTATTTCCACTGTTTTTCAAAATAGTTGATTTTCTCTCTATACTCCAGATTTGTATAAAAATTTAATTTTTATAAATGAAGCCATTTTGGTGTAAGTGACTGCAGAAAGATGACTATTCCACCTTTTTATGGTGCTTTTAACTCTCAGATCAGACTGGTTCTTTTCCTACTTAGCAAAGCCATAAATGCTCTGCAATAACTCATATCTTTACTGAAGATTCTCAGAAATATTTAGTGATCATTTTGACTGGTTCAAATGTATTTGAGGAGCTACACCTAATATCTGCAAGCTTCCAGCGTAATCTTTTTATTTTTCCAACGATCAAAGTCATATGGTCTCCTGCAAATTAGCTCATGGAACACCATTTTCTTAGTGTCTTTTTCATTTTTTCCATCTATTATATACTACTCTCAAGCTGGGAAGAAATTTTAAAAGTATACAACTAAAGAACCTTTGTTTATTATTTGGAAAAGCTTGGATGTATTTCCTTTGGCCAGATTTTACTGACTGTGACTGGAGAACTAAATGTTCCTGTTGTTTCCAGTAAATAAGCTTTAAAATGCAATTTTCTGACTTGTGGATAAAGCAGAAAACAAAGCTATTGGTATCAAATGAGCCCTCATATTTTCCCAGTTGATGGATGCCTGGCAACTTCTATGAGAATATTGTCTGAGAACAGACCTACTTGTTCAGCTTCCTACAGCAGGACTGCAGATGGGATCCTGCCCCTCTCTGTCTCCTGTTTTCCTGTTTTCTGAGGGGGGCTGGTTTGGCTTCCGCGTTTCAGTGGCATCCAGGGGAGCCTGGAGCACTTTCAACCTCTCAGAAGTCACTCAATACCTTCAGGGGGATGAGTCCATCATTTTCAAGGATGGCTTAGACAATCTGAATGCACCAGAAAGATAATGCAATCCCATTTCAAACAGGGATGCTCTGATAGTCACTGCACAATGCCTCCTGCAGATTTTAATAGGTGCCCCACCTCGTTCAAGAGAAGCCATTACCAACACAGTACAGCTCCAGTGGTTGCTACACTGCTATTTCAATCTGCTTCTTTATCGAGGTGCTGCCCCTGCCGTGTGGGCATGGCTCGCTGTTACCAACCTGTTAATGAGACTTTATGTACTGACAGTACCGATCAGGCCCTGTTCCCATGGTGCACACTGTGAAAAGCTTTCCTTCTCCAATTACCCCTCGGAAACAGGACAGACAGAACCTAACCTTTTGCCCTATAAAAATTGCACGTTGCTCTGAAAGTAAAAATGCAAATTATTCATTAATTTTGTAACCATGTCTAAGGGAAGAGAAAAATAGTAGGCAAAATTGGAGTCTTCTATTTTTACTCATGTGTCTAGTTGATTACATGTCATTCTTTTCACACAGAACTAAATATCTTAAATGCAAATAGCCAGAGGTTGTTGTACATTTTTTGCCCTTTCCACAGCTGTTCATTACAGTGCTCAACAGCAGCTGACAGCAGGTGAATGTGTAGATGTTGGGCCATGGATATATTCTGTTAAATAGAATGAATAAACCATTAAATGATCTTGTTTCTTGATATGCCTAAATGCAAGCTGCACCTTCAAGCAAGCAACATTAAATTCTGTATAGCAAATCCCTCTTGTATTTTGCAGCACATCAGTCATGCAAATTTTATGCTATAATCTTTTAAGCAATTATAACCTCCATTTATTTTTAATGATATAGTGTATCCTTTTGCTTTTAGTTCTAGACAATTGAAATAAGGATGCATGAACCTGGAATACTAGACTGCTTATATCCAGTTAGTTTTGTAATCTATATTTGGTGTTTTATATAACTTGTTTGACCTGGGTAAAAATGAATGACAATGTATCTTCCCCTTTTGAGAATCAATATCTCTGAAATTCACTAATATGTTAATTTAGCTGTATGTCTGTATGCTATTGCTGTTGTAGGAATTGATAATGATTGGGAGTGTTATTTTAGAGGGAATGCATATTGCATGTATATAATATATATGTGTGTATACAAAGTAGACATAAATCGTACATTTTAGGTATAAGGAATTAAAATAAGAAATTATAGAATTATTCCTAAATCATCATCTCAAAAAAATAACCACAAAGTTTTAACCATTTTTTGATTTAAAAATCAGATGCTGGATTTGGAAGTGTCTCTCTTCAATGAAAGGTTTATATTTTCTATATAAATATTGCTTCAGATGTAGCTCTGCTGTCCATTTGCTCAAGAAGGGATTTATTTTTCCATGGCTCTGGGAATGAAGGACATCCAACTCTTTCCACGACACAGCATCCACAGAGGCGTGACCTTCCTCCAGCCCAAAGGCAATTATCTGACCCAATCCACAAGAGCATGGGTTTTTGAAAGGTCAGGCATATCAACAATCTTCTGTATGAGAAAGAATAAAGAGGGAGAAGTATAGGACCAGACTGGGCTGGTGACTTCATCTGAGGGATGGTGTCACTGCACATTTATTACTCCACCTCCAAGTGCAAGGCTTGGGAAAAAAGTGGACAAAGACCATTAAAATGTTAACTGTCCCTACTCTTGTGCCTTCTTGCTTAGCCTCCCCACCTTGCTTACACAGTAGAGCTTTTGTCTGGATTCCAGAAGATGAGAAGAAGTCTCTCCCCTTCAAAGACCAGCACTGTATTATCCACTCTGGGAAATACAGGAGGACATTTGTCTTGTATTAGCAACACCTGTATCTGTAAGACTTGCATGAGTGGTGTGCAAAACAGGATGGACTGCACAAGTGAGCAGTTCCAACAGCACTAAAGGTCAGGTGGAGGAGATGGTGTTTGATATAACTTGGAGTTCTCACATTCCTTCCTTGTATACAAGCAGAAAGCAGTGTGAATTTCTTCTCCTTCCATTCAGTAAAGCTCAAGTAGAGCAAGATTTACTAAAATCAAAACCATAGGGAATATGATTTACAAGCTTTAGTAAACCTGAGATAACTTATCCTGATAGCCCACAAGGAAGTCAGACTCAAGCCCTCCATAGCCCTCCAGCTGGCCTAATGCCATTTCTTTGCAGCCAACTGTGGACTAAAAACAGGAGAGATATTTAGTTAAGTTTAATCATTTGTTTTCTGCCAGCTTTTGGAAACATGTTGTGTGCTCTATATTTGGAGTTTAGAAAATTCCTCAGTAACCAGCTTCCAGGGAACACTTTTTTCCTGTCATGATGCTGCCGTTTGGCCACAGTTTTGACCTGATGTGCTTTCAGAGACAGCTGCATCATTTCTCTTAAACACTTGAAATCCATGAAAAAGTGTGATGCAGTTATCTGCAGAACTGTCACCGGTTTAGAGGAGTGGGTTTTGACACTAGCAGAATTGAAGAAGCCTGGCAACAGAAGCATATAAAATATGGTAATAAGAAGATAAGGAGACAAAGAGCAAAAATAAAAAGTTACATGTAGGCTACAAAAACAAAAACTAGATGAAGATTTATATATTAAAAATACTTTAGTAACATTTAAAGAAGTTGCATAATAATGAAAAGCAGATACAAGACTGTCTAGCTATGTACAATACTACAGATTTGTGCATGTAAAACTATCATAAAAAATGAACATTGAAATAAACCCAGATGAACAGACCAGAAAACAAAGAGCAGCCCTGTCAGCATACCAAGTTGCAGTAAGATTAATATGTGCTACAAATGTTGTTCCCAATGTATCTCTCTGCACTCATCCATCATCTCCTTCCATGAAGCCAACATGAGCTTGTGGCCTTTTTGCTGCCTAAGGCAACCTGGTGTATATGCGCTTGGGAGTAAATATAGATTATTTGTCCAGTCCCCAAACCAACAGTGCTCACATAGTTGCTAGTCAGCAGGACATTTTTCTGTCCTCTTACTGAGAATATCCAGGCTTTCTCCTGTTCTCACATTCACCCCAACTATGCTGTACTACTAAAAAAAAAAAAAATGGTCTTTCAGAGTCCCACACTAAAATTGGTGTGAAAAGCTGGGCACGTCTAGAGTCAGGAAGTATTTAGACACATTTTAAAACTATGAAAGGCATCATATTAACTATAGAGGAAGCCTAAATGTCTAGCTCAAGCTAGACACCCACTTGTTCATTAAACAAGTGTTTAATGTTAATGTTAACTTGTTAACATTAAGTAAGTGAATTTGGTGCTTAGAAAGATGCATCCAAAGCCCACTGCACATCAAGCAGCTGCTACAGTCTAGCTGAACTGGTCCATAGCCAAAATACTCATTGGACCAACACCTGAAAAACACCACAGGCTCACCAGAAGTTTCTTCTTTCTCTCTGGCACACACTGGCTGTGCTTTGAAATTAGCTCAGATTAATTTGCTCCCCTCTTTTTAATAAGAACAGTAACTCATAGTGTTACTATGATACTTTTATAAGCCCTCACATACAGCATTAGTACCAGCTCCCAATTCCCCTGTCTGTGTATACAGAGCCCATAATATGCCCCATGTTCACAGCAGAGATGAGGAAGAAATGGGAATTCTCAGAGCCCTCTCAGAGTCCCTGTGTGATGCTATCTTTTTCCTCCCTCCCCAGATTTCCTCTGGTGTCACCTCTGATGGCATTACTAGCACAGTGTTAGGCTAACACATATCTCGCAGGAATGTTGTGGGTGTTAATTAATAAATGCTCATAAAATGCTTGGAAACCTTCAGGCTGAAAAATGTAAAATAACTTAGAAATATTGTTCTTATTTTCTATATCCAGATACTATGTCCCTTGAGGTCTCAGCAATCTGAAAGTAGGTCAAAACTTGGCTCTTAATAAGTTCAGTTGGGAACTCTGGAATTTTCCTCCAGACACAATTTTGTACTACTTAAATTAAGAAACATGAGGCTTGCTACCCTGTACCCAAATTCTGCTGTACAACAGCTGAGGACAGCAATGAAGAGACCAGAAGATGTGCTCCTCACACCCAGCCAAGGTGCATTTGCAAGCCAAATGTTGACTTCAAAGTGTCAACCAACCCCACACTAACACATACCTTGGTTTCCATGGATTTACAGGTTTTTATGTTTCGGCTCCCCCCAAAAGTGTCATCCACACAACATATCATTTAGGGCATGAAATGCTTCCTTTTGGAGGAGCTGTGTTAAGCCAAGTGGTTGCACTCGTTTGTTTCATGTCATTTGACCAGTTAGAACATGGGCTGTTAAAATTCTCTGTATGTACCCACTGGAATGGCGTTAGCCCCTACAAGAAATACATGGCATTGCTCTTTTCACTTCCATTCTGTAGGAACAGACACAGCTGAGACATAGGGTGTTTCCTGAGGTTAATGATAACCTGAGGTTAATGGTTTCTGGCTGAACTTTAGGCCCTTGGCTTCCCCTAACCTGTCATTAATCCCCAGGAAATGCCTGAAACCAAGCGTATTATTTAAATCTGGCAGCAATTAATTTATCTCTGGACCTTACAGATGCTCATATTAAATTAAAAAGAGGATGATTTATGGAGAGCACCAATAATGTCCAGATCTAGGCAAAGATAGATGTTTTCCTTAATATTTAAAATTCAGGTTTCCTTTTTCACTGAGTCATTGACTATCAGCTGTATTAAAGGGTTTTATTTAATTATTCTATCAAATAGGATATTTCCCTTAATTATTAATTTTAAAAAACACTTTATCTTGTATATTCTGCCAGCTGCATCAAGATTTTATCTTTTTTCCTCTTTGGGATGTTTCATGAACATTGTTCACTTTTGCTTTGAATCAGAAAATAAATGTATTTTTAGCAACTTAGTTTAAAAAGAAGCAATCAGAAGAAATGCAGTGGCATATGTAAGAAACAAGAATTATCCTCCCACTCAGCAGTAGATCTATAAGTCTCAGACAAAATAACAGCTGTGGTCTTATTTCTACATATTAAGAAGATAGGCCAAAAACACAATATAAGGTTGTTGGTTTCTACAGAGCCAGAAGGTAAAGCTGTACATTGGTTTTTATTCTGTTTATCTTTGGCTTTTAGGCTGAGGCTGCCAACAGTGTGCACACTCACTGCTAAGGCTTCTGAAGCCTTACCAGAGCTCTCAGTGATGTGGTTTGGCAATAGGAACCACTAAATCACCGTCACAGGCATCAGTGCAGTTGGCTCCATAATTGCGAACAACAGCCATAAATCCATTGAAACTAATCCATGTACCAACTGAAATAAAGTCCTTAATCTCATCTCCTTTCTGTTTTTCAGGTCTCACTTTCAAGTCTTATCACAGTATAGTGCCATTAGATGTACAGATAAAATGGGGTCTTCCAGACTCCTTAAAATCTGAAATTCTGCTGTAAAAACAGCTTAAGAAAAATGGACCTTCAGAGTTAAAAGTGAACTGCAAGGGGACAAAAATCAGAGTTGTAGATTTTTTTCCTTCTTTTCAGAGAATTCATTCAGTAATATGTTTCATGAAAAAATGGTTACTGAAAAACCACAGTTTACGTTCTAATATTTCTGTAAACTGATTAAACCAATTCCCTTGAGAAAAATTACTGCCTGTATTGCAGTATGAACTCTACTGATACATAGGATTACTCCACTCTTAAAGAATAAGAGGAACAATCTCACATGTGTATATGTGGTCACACATCTGGCTTTCTGCAGCATTAGTACTCCCTTTCCTGAAATCAATCTCTGTTGAATATCTTTTCCTTAACAGCCTCTTCTCACATGTTGGTTCTGCTGCCTCTTAGAAGTTTCTTGTATAACCCACCCATGGAGAAGAAGACAGGGCAGGTGCAGTGGTCATGTTATTCTGGTAAGGCTCCTCCTTGCCAAGGAGGGTCTCAGCCTCAGCACTGCCTTCCCTGGGGGAGCTCCTACCCCTGGTAACACCAGTCTGTACATGTAGAGAGGACCCATACACTGCTGTACAAGTGCGGCCATGAATACTGCTATGAACATTTTTGTGAGAAATGGAAGACAGACTTCAGCCTTCTCCACTAACGTGTGGCTCCATCATGTTTGAAGAAAATTATCTTTCTCAAGGTTCAGTTCAGAAAGTCTTTTTTAACTCCCTCTTTTTTACAAGCTTATGGCAGAACTACAGCATTTCTTTGTGTTACAATATTTTGTCTTCATTTTGAAAATACCACCATATGTGTTCCAGCTACAGGTGTTGCCCTGTTTCATAATAACTAATTAAAATAAATATATATACTGCACAATTGTTTTCTAATGGCCAAGAAGAGATTACAGAAATATATCTATAAAATATTAGTCAGGGAAGACAAAGGCAGTTTATGTCACAGCTGTACCTGCCCCATTCCTGCAGTCATATACAGTGTCCATTTCTTCCAGCATGCAATGGAGCAGCTATGGAGCTTCATCAGTGCACTGGAGCATCCTGTTCCAGCTGGTAGAAGCAATTTTGGACTTCTTCCCTTGGAGCAATCAAAAAGTTTTAACCATGACACAATAACTGAAGGTTCCACAAATTTTAATGAGCTAAAGAAAACGTATTTCGAGTGTTCCTCTAAACACTTAGGATCCAATCTGTATCCTACATAATTTGGGAAGGATTTGCTATGCCCTTTACTGAACTTTGGAGTGAAAGATAGAGTGTGTTATCATGCACGCTTTGTGGGGATCTTTGTGGCAAGAGTCAGATTCAGTGATGTTTACATGTTGCTTGGCAAATAAATACTATTCCATTCCAAGGAAAAACAAGCCAGCTATCAATATACAGCCACATTTCTTATGGTTTCCTGATTTTCTGCCTTTTAGTACACCTAAATCCCCTAAATATGAGCTACTGAATAAGCATTTTGTATGCTCAGAGGTAATTAAAGCTGTTCAGAGGACATGGATTCCATTTTTGCTCTAAATTTCAAGGTTTCAGAATTTGTTTTCACTATCCAGAGGAATGAAAATAAACCCCTCAAACATTTTTGCAAATGGAAATTGTTATGAAATGTATGTTTCTGGATATAAAACCTGATCTTTTCGGCTTAAGTTCTTTCTCCTCTGGCTGTAAGTGACAAGAGAACCCCAGGCAAAAACTTTCTCAAGAAATGTTTGTGAAAACTGATATGTTGATACAATATTTTGGCTTTGATGAAGTGACATATTTCACTTCACTGAAAATATTCTGACCAGCTCCAGATGGGATTGAATTATTTAAGCTAAGAAAATGATTCATTGTGAGAGTCTGAATAACCCAATAAAATAATAGAGTAATGCATGGTGGAGTCTAAATAAGCCAATAAAATAACAGAATAAAGCAGTATTCTTCAAATCAACATCGTTGGATGTGAACCCTTGTCTTTATGTCTGAGATGAACTCATAAAATATAAACAGATTTAAATAGTATAAATGATGTCTATGTCCATCCAATATAGACTTCTAGATAATATTGATCTTTTCCCTTAGAATCCTGAAGCCCTAGGAAAACAAGTTCTGAATCCAACTTTCTCCCGTGCTGAAGAACGAACAGACAGAGAACACATCTGAGAAAAATTTGTGAAACATGTTTCTAAAGTTTTTTATTAGAGAAGAGTCTAAAACTTACCCAGATAGTTATTCCTTTACTATTAGGACATGCTGATAATTGAATATTTTTTTCTACAACACAACCTACATTCTCCTGATGAAACCTCAGACAATTAGTTTAAACAAAAGTTTAGAGGATCATCAATCCATTTAGAGGATAATCAATAATTGTAGCGGTTTCAGGTCTATTTCAAATATAGTAAAACTTCACAAGGTCCTCATTTGTAATTAATTTTTCTTAAGTAAATAAAGTATTTCTCAAAGAGTTTCCCAAGTACCAGCGTTTTCTGCATTTTTTAACTTTTTTAAGAGAAGAGCAAATCAATAAATTTTATGCAATGATTTCTGAATCATCTTCATATTATTAATTTCAATACACAACCATGTATTCAAGTATTTCAGTCATATTTTCTACATCAGCTTCAGCTACTACACCACATTTAGTAAGAGGCCTCAACCTTCTTTTCAATAAGAGAAAGACAGTGAAATTGTGCACCAGTTCACCACTCACGCTGTCTGGATTTAAGTGGATTTAAGAGGAGCTCTGACCCCAGAATATGCCATGAAAGCCTTGACACAGCCACCAGATGCAGAACGTGTAGGGTGGCTGACTTCTCGCGAGCTTCACACTTATCAGGGATTGGAAATCCCTGCCTGAACTGGAGCTTTGAGTATCGGCTGTGGAATTTCCCGAGCCATCTGACAAAGTGCAGGCATCACATCAATAGCTCCTGCCAAGCCATCGCAGGGATCCAAATACCTTTCCCTCTTAGTGTGTCAAGAAGATTGGTGAGCTATCAGCCCAAGCTAGAATTAAATCACAGAGATGGTTTTGCTGTGAACAGGAAAGAGGGGATGAATAATCATTTGCTTTGTTTTCAAAACCAGAGAAGACCAAGACTTGCCACATTGATTTTCAAGGAAAATGTGACTGCCTAAGCAAGGCTCTACCACTGCCAATCAAAGAAGATAACTTGAAAAATCGATTTGGGATGTTTGCCTAATTAATATAATTGCAGTATCTATTTGATCCAGAATTAAGGCAATAGGGAACAAAGCCTGATTCTTAATCTTGTCTCTTGGGAACAGGCTGCCCAAGCCCACATAGACTGGAAAATCTAACTCACACTGTTTTCCTTTCAAGAAAATTCCTGGGGCTAATGGAAACATATGAGGCTTTATATAAGGTCATTAAATCGTCATGCTTTGTCCTTTGATTTAATTAAAATCTTCTTAGTTATTCAGACTTCTGTGCTGCAAGCTGAAATGTAAATGAATGATAAGATGAATGGTTTAATATAATATCTACAACTCTATATTTCTTCCTACCTGAGAAGTTAAAATTCGATAATATATTTCTAACTCCACACAATCATCACTTCTCACTGTTCAGAGTAATTGCTTGTGTTAGAAAACTAGAAAATGTATTTTATAGTTTCTATATTACAAATACTCAAAAATTCTCTTCTCTTTTTCTATCCAACAAATGTTTAAAATTCTGTGAAGTTCAAGGAACTGAACATCATACAGATTATTTTATGTTTTCCTATTTTGACTGAATAAGCACACATAACTGGATTGATATAGATCATAATTCCATATCTTCCTTTTTTATTCCTTTCTTGAATAGGAAAAGCACTTATTGCCATGACTGTAATCTATTTTTTAATATACCACTAATGATTTATTATAGATGTCTCTCAGGAAGAAGAATGAGCTTCTTCTGCATTCTTCTGATGACTTCAGTGATATAATTTGATATTTTATTTTATTTTCACTGATACCACTAAGTTCTACAATCTAAGAAAAATGTGTATTCCCTGATACCACTGGAAACATTCAACACAGATGTTTGCATTCTGCATAATTGCATGGTCCATACGTATTCTGCTTTTAAAATATTTGCTTAGTGTAGATGGCAAACTACTCAAATACTTTCATATTTTGCTCTTCTAGACATAACATCTCCAATTCAATTAAATCTTTCATCTATTTTATTCCTGTCATTTCAGGGTATAGACCTTGATTCTGTTAATCCAGTGTTGATGCTTGTTGTGGAAAAGACATTTTGAAACTCTTTAAAACAATGCAATACTTAACAAAGGAGAAGAAAACAGAGTGTTTTAACTTAGGAAAAGCTACTATGGGATCAGATCAGTGATTGCTTCATAACCACAGCTTTTCCCTCGCAGGCAATTAGAGAAGATCATACATGCTGGATTTCTCTGAGGGCACTGAAATGCTTAGTTTCTGTCCCAGCTTCGACCAAGAAAAGATTAACAGTTCTACAGTTGAAAAATCTGTGAACTGTCTCTGTTCTTCACCTGTTTTTTGGATAATTTTGTCATAATTTCTGGAAGAACTAGTCATAACTTTCAAGTGGGGGATTTGCAGGAAGAGAACTCACATGGTTTGCTGTGGAGTAGATCAATACTAGACAACTTGCAAAAACAGCAAACCTTTAGATAGGATAAGAAATGCCTACTGCTCCCAGATAAATGCATTTACAGGCTATTCTGTATTGCACTGACTTTTGTAAGACCTTGTCATTATGTTATCTGAGCATATCTAAGCATTATTGGGTGAAAACATTAATAATTGTTGCATTTTCTTTCACTCTCTGTCATTTCTTCCTAGTAGGGACAGTAGAGGACATTTATCTGTTTAGGTCTATTTGCTTGTTTTGTGTCCAGTGCTTGTAAGAGCCCGGTTACTTTGGAAAGTCAATCCACTGTCTCCAAGGAGGTCCCTCTGCTCCACGAGGTCATACTGAGGTGTGTTGCTGCCACTCACCACTCCTCTGGGACATCCCTGGGGGTGTCACCCCATGGCTGATGGAGAGTGCAGGGGAGGGTGGGGCACAGGTGGCTGTCCTGGGGTCTCTCCTGTGGGAAGTTTCCCAGTGCTGCTCTGGTCACCAGCTCTGTGCTGCTGCTTGCTGCCTTCCCTGGGGACCCTGAACCACTTCCTTTTTTGAGGTATCTTGAAGGCTAACTCTAAACACTGTGCTTTGCCTTATATCAAGACTAAGTTTTGGAACTTACTACCTGTATATCTGCCCCCACCCAGACTCCCTCACCAAGTTAAACTTGGACACAGAGTGGTTTTGAAGAGTTCTGCACCCCAAAATTATGTCCTTTGTTTGGAGTACATGCTCTTTTCCCAGCCTCATCTTTTTCCTTCTCCTCGTTTACGTCATGCTTTTAGCTTGCAAGACCAATGCACTTTATGCTCAATCTACAAAAGAAAAATTACTCAACCAAACAGCACACAGAGGAGACAGCTTATGACAATAGCATCAAGTGTTGATACTCAGAGATTATTACTTTATAATAGAAGCTAGAACAAATTGTTTTTTGTGAAAGGAAGTCTGTTTTCTCAAATGCATGAAGTTTATATAATAGTCAGAAAATGGCCAGTTCAGCAATTTTATACACATAAACATTATATGTAATATTTTATGCATAAATGTTCCAAGTTTACTCCAGTGTAAAGCTTTCCTTTAAAGAGTAATTCTCACCCCATAATTCACTTTTATGATTTTCTTAGGGCTTTAAGTGTAAAAGCTCAATCTGGTTTTGTTTTATCCTTCCTTAAAAAAAAAAGAAAAGCACAGAACAAGTTAATTTTTATATTCAATCTGCCAAAGCTGCCTTCATATGTTGTCACATATGAAGCTAAACATATCACTTTTGCTAGCACATGCATAGACACATGTGCACATCCAGATACACAATGACTTTTTAAGGCTTAATGACAATAGAAATAGTTTCATGTGGAAAAAGGGAGGCCTGACCGGAGCTGTTGACTGCAGCAGGCTGTGCTCATTCTTGGGCTCCTCTCCAAACCTCCCTCCAGCCCTCCTGTTTCACATCTAATGTAAAGATAGTTCTCTCCCCCAGACAGTTTCTCACAAATTTGAAACTTGGGCTTCCTGCCAGATGCTGGATCTCAGGCTGAGTCCTTTGCTTTACTGCGACCCTTTCCATGTCCTGTCCTTTCCCTCTGGTCTCAGAGAGCTGCAGCAGAGAGCAACAGTCAAGTTCTTTGTTCATTCTCTTTCTCTCCTGCCCTGTATGAACAGAGGAGAATACTGATTCCTGCTCAGCCATGGGCACACATTCTCAGGTGTTTTAATATGACCTCAGAAGAGAGGATTTGATGAAGCTAACTGAGGAAATAACATGTTTTGGGCTGGAGTGTTATCAGTTTTGAACCACCATGGCTTCATGAGGGAAAAGTCCTACTTATCAAGCCTGATTTCCTTTTATGACAAGGTACCCCACCTAATTGATCAAGGCAAACCAGCTGATGTAATCTTTTTGGATTTCAAGAAAATTTTTGATAGTGTCTCTCACAAGATCCTTCTGACAAAATGTATAGCACATGGCTGAATTAACACATCATGAATGGGTGAGCAACTGGCTCACAGGATGGCAACAAAGGGTTTAGAGAGACCTCAACAAATGAGAGGGCTGGGCAATCATCAAAGGTATGAAGTTTAACAAGGGGAAATGCCAGATTCTGCACCTGGGGTAGGGCAGCCCTGGATGTATGGACAGACTGGGGAATGAGGGCTGAGAAGCAATGCCATGGAAAGGGACCTGGGGGTTCTGGTCGAGGAAAAGTTGAATTTGAGTCAGCAGTACCCTGGGTCCCCAAGGAAGCAGTCACAGCACCAAACCTGACAGAGTCCAAGAAGCATTGGGACAACACTGAGACACATGGTGTGATTTTTGGGAGTGGTACTGTGGAGGGCCAGGAGTTGGACTCAATGATTCTTGTGGGTCCCTTCCAACTCAGCTCATTCTGTGATTCGTCAAAGCCAAGGATGCAGCTGCAGGGATGTCTGCTTTTTCAATCTCCTTCTTTCTTTGACAGCAGTTCAACTTTCAGACATACCATGTAACCATACTCTTTTTGCCCCAAAATATTCTATTTTAGACAGAAATTATGCCCAATATATTCTAGGATCTAAATTATAACTGCCAGAATTACAAAACCAAAGCCATGCGTAGTTTGCATTACCAGAACTGATTCCCTTAGGATCTGAAGTCCTAATACATTTCCTCCCTATGTAGACTTTGCTGTGCTCAGGAGCTGAAAGGATTCCCTTTGCATTGCACTTCATATTTTCTCACTTTTTAAGTCATGTATTGCTGCATGGAAATGCTTTTACCATGAGGATGCCCTATGAGAGTGTTTAAATCTCCTGCTCATCCAGGAGTTACAGTACAAGTAATGGCAGAAGACACTCCACTGCCACCACCTCCTGAGCCACTATCTTACTTCTATGGCAATTTCACAAGGATGATGCTTAGTGAAGTAATACTATGGGATCAGACACTAACACGGTCCCAAGGTTTATGGCATAGCACATGGAGCAACTTACTGCTGCTCTCAAGCAGCTTACAGTTTTTGGTGTGACTATTCCTCAGTTATTTTACCATTGATCTTAACAACCACATTTTTAGAGGTGACTGCAGTTGTGTAGAAGTCCATTTTCTAAGATAACAGATTTTTCTAGTCAAAGGAGATACATCCAACTCACCAGGGCAATCATTCAGACTGACCACCAGAAATGAGAACTAAGAATTGGTCTCACAGGATTGCAGAGGATTCCTCAAATCACTTACAGTCATGATTATCCATGGTGCTCATATGTTAGTTTACCTTTCAAGTGAAAAGATTATGCTCCCCAAGGCAAAAGATGGGTGCAGTTTCAGAGATAGCTTACTCCAGGAACTACTGCTCACTGTGACAAGCTTGGTTCCCAGCAAACCATGTGGTACGTGCTCACACATAGGCTTGCAACTGATATTCTCAGTATCAGTATTCTCATAAAAACACCAGTCTGCAACATTACTTCCTATTTCATGCACCTTACGCTGAAAAATTACTAGCAAAAATACATACACCTCTTACGGTCACAGAGATGCTCCTGGTGCTTCTATGCTCTCAGCAGCTCTGCTATAGAGAAACTTCCTCCAAAGGGTGCAAGGGAGATTGCTCTATCTGTACTGTTTAGGCACTGTTTGGTCCCATCCTGCACTTTTCTTGCTGTACTGGAAGAGAGGTCTTTCCTTGGAGCACTTCAATTACTCATTTAACAATTTTTGCATAACTGCTACATGAGGTGAGTGTGATCCTGTAAAGGAAAACATAGAAAGAGCACAGCAAAGGAAGGGAACTAAGTTTGCACAAGCATCTTAAATTTGGCATTTCCTACCCTATGAGTGACTTCAATGTAGACTTTGTATTGTGCTTTATTGTGAAAATTCCCATCCTTATTGTAAGGTTATTTCTCCACTACAGATCACAGAAAGCTTGATTTGAAGTGCTCCAAAATGGGAGCTCACTATCCTTACATCTTTAACTCTTTTTGGATCCAAGCCAGAATTGACTAGTTTAATGTGTCACCATAACAACTGCTGAGCACTTCAGTTTAAGAATATTTTCTCTACTCTTTTGTTCAAAGAACTAGTAGCTGAGCCATAGATTTCACCCTCTTATCCTGAAACAGGCTCAAGCAGACCGAGACAACCATTTCCAACTGTTTGTCCCTGACACACAGTAGACCACAGGACAAATGTTTTCTTGGCCCCAAGGGGTAAAGACATTGAAGAGCAAACTTTAAATGCATTATTATTGTTTTGTGATAAGAAGAAATTCACACTTCTGACAAAATGTTGGTTTTGATTTAGTTACCATTTTTTAAATATTCCATTTCCATTCCTAGCAAATCTTGAATCAACATAAATAAATATATCTAAGCAACAGATTTCACATATCAATACTTCCAAGGAGATTTATTTTTTTAGGGAGCACACCCACATATCTTTTCAGATGAGCTTTAAAATGTTGGTTTCTTTACAAAAAATTCCTTTACTGGAATCAAATACTGGAAAATGCTTGATAACAAAAACTTTACCTAAAATAGTTCATAGTAGTTAAAGTAACAGACTTGTTTCATCTCTGAAGCATTTCAATTTAGCAAGATTCTCAGTTTTAGAAATATTAAAATAAAATGTATCTGTTTAATAACCAAGATTTTGTCATATATTAAAAAAATATGAAAATAATCATAAACTTCCATGACAGATTTCCTACAGAACCCTCTTTGTTTTACTCACCTGTTGGGGCTGCAGACAGCAGACACAGACACATGTGGAAACCAAGCTTCTACTTGCTTCTGCAGCTGAGGTATTGAACTATGAAAATAACGTTGGAACAATGTGAAGGGAAAAAAGTCTCAAATACACATGATGCAATATAATTTGGAAGAGGTTTCCAGCTTTGCCAGATATAAACATTAGGATTAATTTAATGAAGAAGACAGCTTTGCCATAGCCATAGTGCTATGCACATGTGAATAGCTGCACGTGTCAGAAGGCTGGGATGCAAGACAAAACATTGGCCAATATCAAACAAAAGCAAATGTGTATCACACCCTTGTTTTTTACACCACTCCTTTTGAATGGCTGCATAACATGAATACTTTTGCATTTTCATGTTAGAGCTGTCCCTGGTGGTATAAAAAGCCAGAATAACATCCTGAGTGCTGGAATCTTAAAGCATCGCTGACGCCTTTTGAGAGCTTGTTTACACCAATTCAAATATCAGGTGTAGATATCAGTCAGTGTACTTCTTAAAGATGCTCTCTAGCACACTGTGAATGGGTAAGATGTAGACCAGCTCAAGGCAAATCCTTCTGTGGTCTTTCTATAGATGGGACTGCAGCTGAACACCTGTAGGAGAGATTACAGACAGATGTCTTCAAAGACTCAAAAAAAGAAGACCATGAAGAAAAACAAGGTCCTGTGAATTCAGGAAACTATATTTGGATCACTACAGTTGCCAGAGCACTGCAGAAGTCAGACTAATTTGTCATCTAGAAAGCCACAACACTAGATCTGTCAAATAAATGTGAACTTCCACCAGCCCCTATCTGGTTTCAAGGCTAGAAATAGCATTTGATTAAGTAGCTGAGAAAATAAATTAATTTTAAAGTAATAAAGCAGCTTGCAAGATCATAGCAGTGTTCTATCCCAAAACTATGTAGATCTATTTATTTACACACATCTGGATCATTCATTGCCATTTTTCAGGGTTAAGACACAAACTTTAAAAAAACGCACAGTAACTTATGTATTCACGAGCATTTTCTCAGACAGACAAATTTTCTCAAGTCTTGATTTTGAAAAAGCAAATGGATTTCTAGAGTATGTTATGATACTTTGATGGTGAACCTAAACTCACTTTCAGTATAAATGTTATCTTGTGCCTACACTGCTCAGGCAGAGGTCTCTTGTTGTGCCAGTAACAATTATTTAACTTCCACACTTTGATTACCTACTGATTCATTGAGAAGAAAGCTCACAATTTATTATTTTGAAAAACATAGATTTAGTGGCAATTCAATAAAAAATATTTAATTTCAAATGCAGTTCTCTTGTAAATTAGTTGACAAGTTTTTCTGGCTGAGGCAGAGATTAAATCATCAGGAACATACTGAAGTATGCTCTACAGATCTTTAGAAATTCTGGCAAGATTTCCATAGAGTTAATAGATTGTTATATTCTCCATAACTAAGTAGGATGAACCAATGCAAGGAAAAGTGATCTAATTTCAAAATAGGATGCTCTAGATACTCTTTTCTAACATTCTAACTACAAATTCCTGCCCTGCATCTGATTTCCTATTCATAGGAATAATTTCCCTCATTGCACAGGATGTTATGAGGCTGTCCACACTAAACAGTGTGATTGATTCAGTAGTACAATAATGGAGTAATCCAAAATCCTAAAATAAATAACAAAAAAGAAGATGAAGTCTATGAACTCCTTTCTTCCATGAGAAGGAGAAAGTTCTCAAGGAAGGATTGCTGTTAATTGGGATCAGAGGGGAAAACACTCTGTTTTTGAGGGGAAAAATACATGGCTTGAGCTGTGTATGCATTGTTTGCCCTCAGTGTGCAAAGGGCACTACTCAGGCCATGGTCCATATTATTCATCAGAATAACCATAAATCACAACCTCAGAATAAACATCTTCCACAGCTGCTGAAAGACAAATTCAGCATCTTGTATCTTATTGTTGATGTTTGTGGTGTTGTTAGTATGCAGGGAAGCACAAGGCATATTAGGGAAATTTTTCCTGCTGTGCCCTATTCCCACAACCTTCTTCACATTTTCTTTACATCCCAGGCATGCATTTCTTTCATTATGGAAAATATATGCTTAATTTAAGGCCCAAAACAGAAATGCTGCTTACAGTAATGCTTTCTTGAGTCTTATTAACTTATGAACTTTTGGTGGGTTGCCCAGCACTCAGAGCAGCTTTTCTGTTATTTTCCAAGCTACATCAAAGTGTTTGTCTCAAGGGCCTGAGGGGTTTTTATAATTTTTAGTGAGGGAAAGTCTCAAGAATAATTTTCTAACATTAGTCATGTCAGCTATAACTGCATTTCTGTCTTTATTCTAAGCTTAGGGGTCCCTGTATACTTAACACAGAGAGAAGCATGACTCCCAATTCTAGACAAGTGATGTACAGGTTACCTGTTGTGTTATTCCTTCTAGAAGCCAGTGGGAATCTATACCCAATGCTGTTTCTATTTCAATGACTCGGGATATTACACAAAGGTCTCAGCAGACTCCAGGTGAACTGCAGGGCAATACACCAATTGTAAGCAATTGTTTTGCTTACAATAGCACCTAGCATTCCCACATACACTACATCCACATCCATGAAACATATAAATCCAAATAATGGTCTTTAGCTAGCAGCATTCACAGCTAAAGATGCATCACGGACAATATGGATTATTCATGTGTGCATGTTTGGACAGTGACAGAACTTCCTTTTTTTTTCCTATAAAGCCCATTTGTATAAACAGTACTTTTTGAACTGAACTACATTAAATGAGACCTGCAAAGAAAACACATTGCTGATGGGATGTGAAAGGCTTAAATTAGCATCTCTTACAGACTACAATCTCTACTTCAGCATATACTGGACAATATTTAGGTGATTAATATCCATACATTTCCTGAACAATGAAGGGCAAAATTCATTTAATAACAATCTCTGACCTGTGAAAAGTCACAAGCTTCCCCTGATACCTGAAGAAGCAGCTGCAGTGTCAGCCAGTCAGAGATGCAGGAACATCAGCAAGCCCCCCTGCCTTGGTGCAGATGAAGTAGGACCACCATACACATGGCCGAGCAGCATGAAGGTCTGTGCTCAGATCCAGCTCCTGCTCACACCCAGAGCTAGCAGCCTGTGTATGTTTTGCCTCACCAGTTTCTGGAAAACTTGAGAGCAGGATAGTGGATTTTAATTTTCTCTACTTTTTATCCTTTTCCCTGCTGGAAACAAAGCTCTTTTGTGTTATCCTTTTCAGATGCCTTGCATGGCTACTGATAGAGTAACTTCAAGCCACAGCAGCACATAAGGATGCCAGGAGTCCTGAACATTTATTGCCTCAGCAGGACACTGAAAACCAAACATGGCAAACCAGCAGTTCTCCTTTCAGCAAACAAATATCCTGAATTTGCTTCCCAGGGATCAGAGCTCATCCTCCAGTGTCTGCTTCTTACAGAATAAAACTACTTACATCAATAAACTCCAGAGATCTGCTTGACTAGAAGTGGTCCTTAAGAACAACCTGAAGTAGACATAAGTCCACAATATGATTGCTTTCTGCTGCTATGTGAGATAAAGTCACAGTAACCTTCTGATGCTACTCCAGGATTAGGGGCAAATTTGTGTTAGCAATAATCACTATGGGCATGGATCTGCAAAGAGCAGCCAGGCTTGTTCTTTAATACATACACAAAATAGATACAGACATATGCTTGAGAGGAATCCAGAAAGAAAAAATGGTATCATGTCTTGCTTGTTTCTTTCATGTGGAGCAGAGAGTGTAGGGTTTAATCAATATGTCTGCAGCATGGATGATGAGAAGACCTCAGCTCCTATGGAACAGGGAGAGAACCAGCCAGAGTGTGCAGCCCTGTGCTGGGGCAGCTGCATGCCACTCTCCTGTGCTGCCCTGCAAACCTGCACAAGAAAATCCAGAGGTGTCATCTGATGACCTTCCCTTGTGTAGCAGGAGATTTGCTCATGGAAGGAGGAGCTGAGATGAGCTGTTCCCGACTTTTCCCCATGCTAAGCCTCCTGCACAATGCTCAACAGCAGCACAACAATCAGTCCTCTCAGCTCTGACACTGCCCAGACTGGGCAAGCTTTAAGTCTCAGGCTGAGTTTACAGACAATTCTTTTAGTATGTGCTAGGTGATTTTATGCTATGTGTAGTGTATTGTAGTTCACTATATATTCCCTTTCTCACTGCAGCTTCAAAGAAACAAACTTCTTATTTAAAAATAATTCATTCATTTGGGGCTGCAGGCAACCTTAAGTGACCCCAAAGGCAGAGACAGGTAACAAAGACCTAACCTTGAGCATGTTAATGCTGAGTTTTGCTGGGAATTTTGTCAGATCTAGGATAAGAGGAGCTGGCTGCAAAAAAATTCTGGAAGCACAACTCTTTCAGAAAATGGAACCTATTGAACTTTTCCTAATTAGCAATCAGGCTCCTTTCATTCATCTGAATTACAAACATCAGCAAGAGAGGGAGGGAAAAATCCACACGGATGTTTTACATCAATTAATTCCAAGAGAATGTCAGAGTTTTTATATTATAAAACCTCCTATATAATTATACCTCTTGCAATTGTTTGTTAGGTATGTAAAGTTATCCTTTTTTTCCCTGTATCACTTGTTTCAGTTCTTTCAAAATTGTAGCTGTCATTAAATATTGTTTTTTAATATGACAGTTCTTTGGTTCTGATTAGCCGTATTTCATTGCTAACATTGATCTAACATCAGCAATAATGCTGGACCAGACTCTGGTCTCTTTACTCACAATAACCAAAAGTTGTGTGAACCTCTGCTAATTTCAATGTAACCTCTTGTGTGAGTATCTGTTCACCAATGAAAGAGTTTCACAATCTGGCATGTGCTGCTTTGTTGGTCACTGGCACACTGACACTTCTGAGTTCAGCCAACTCTCAAAAAGATAGTGACTTATCATTATTCTGTTATTGATTTAAATCTTGACAGTCATGTAAATAAGCACAGGTAAAAGAAAAATATTCCTGTTAGCCCTATTTTACAGATTAGAAAATGTGCACAGAGGGATGACGCATCACATCTAAGCCTTGCTTTATAGGTATTTCAGAAATAAGATGGAAAGTAACTGTAGCACCCAGTACTGTGGCTCATGGACCGTAAGACAGATTGTCAGGAGACTACTGTCTGCAGCTCCTGGGTTCATGCCTTCTGAGGCCAGGATGAAATCCAGACCTAAGTTGTTCCTATCTATTATTTGTGTATTTATAGGGTGTCAGTCGCTGAAGTACTGAAATGCCAGACTAGCCCAAGGCCACAGATTCAGCATCCAACTGGAATTCAGATCTCACGAATTCCTCTGTCCCATTCCCATGCTCTGTTGCCTCCTCTGTGCCACATAAAAATAAAAATAAAACTCAGGCCACCTTTATCTCCAGGACTATTTGATTTCATACAATAGATACAAGAACATCATCACTGCTCCAGAAAATGTTTATCCATTTTGGCTATATTTCTATAGGAATTTTATAATACAAAAGAGCAGTGCTGCAATCACATAAATTAGGACACTTATTTCAGTACTGTAATAATAAGCCAATGGTATTCCTCTTGCTTGGAGTGAACATGAAGGAGTAAGAGAAAGAGTGGTGATAGAAAATAAATGTTAACATTCAACCATATCTCCAGTGTGCTCAGCAAAGTGTTTGTTCATTGTCTTAATTTGCTTTCACATTCTTTTTTGCCCTGTCCAAGACCAGAAAAAAATGCAACTTGGGAAAACAGTGAGCAGTGCAAGAAAGGAACAGCTGCTTTTTAAAAATTCTTTTGTTGTCCTAACTTAGTATTTTTTTCTAGTAATAAAAATCATTATGAGCAGGGAAGGTGACCTTTTATACAAGTTTTGCAAACTACAGGGACTTGGGTACCTCAAATCTAAATCTGCTGAGGAATCTAGAGAAATTAACTCCTTTATTCTCTTCTTGCCTAAACCAAGTTAAATCAAAGAAAACAAAACAGGGCTCACCTAATGAAACATATCTGACTGTAGCTGAGTAAGTTATCCATGTTCCCTTTACTGTTAACAAAAAGAATCATCTAAGGAAGGCCAGGTAGATCTTTATTTCTTTTTCTTCAGTAGTTATGTGGGAAGTTTGTTGGCCACCTTAAACTAAAGTCTTGTGAGACAGATCCCAAACTGAGTCACCACAGTTTAATCAGTTTCATCCTTTTTGTTTCTGGATGATGAACAGTTTAACACAAGGCATGAACTGTATAACCATGTATTTCATCTGCTTGAAATAAACATTGTAACTTATCATTTCCCTGTTCTCTGAATGACTCAAGCATAAGGGCCCAACTTATTTGGTACCATTGAACTACAACTTCTCTTAAATGAGTAAGAAACAGGTGCCAAAGACATGAGCTCACAGAGCTTCTCTGCCCTCCTGTCTTTTAACTTCTCGCTCTGTTCTTCTTTCTCACCTAAGCTCTCATCACCATCTACAGCTTTTAGCAGCTGGTGGCCACGATAAACCAGGTCAGCTGCTGAAATTCTTCAGATAGCTTTTGACAGTCAATTTGGATCAACAATCTACAGCAACAGTGCATTTCTGAAAGCCACACTCATTTTATACACAAGTGTAAATGGCTAATGTTCAAATATGTCAAATGGCTCAGGATTAAGTGTACTGGAAAGTATGAATTTAATTTCCTCTGTTTAAGAATTAGGAGAGAAGCTTGTTTTTAAATTTCCCGGTTGCAAAATAGTAATTTCATTTTATTTCAGGATTGTTCTCTATGAGGTGGGGTGGTTGGTACCATGTACAGCATTTATTCAAAAATATGCTTAAGCACACAGAGTTTTAAGAAAGCAAGTAGCCCTCATGAAGAAATTAATATTGCACCGTCCTTCAGTAGTCAAGACCTGAAAGCCTGAAAAAATAATTTCGGTTTTCATCCCCACAGGAAAAGTTGTAGGAAAACATTTCTTTTTTTAAAACCTATTCATGCAGTAAGTAATGGCTTGACTTTGGACTGTAGCATTGTCTTGATAAACATTCTTTCCAAGATACTGCTTAGTTTACTCCAGAGCAGGGAAAAAGTGAGCAAGTGAGGAAGATTGACACAGGGTTGTGTTTGAGGCCAGATTACCCAGAGGCAGAAAGTGGTGGGCAGCCTTCCTTGGGACCCTGTTCCAGTGACATAGTATGTCTTTTCATTAGAGAAAAACTGCTTTCAAAGGCATCATAGCAACTCCTGAAGGACGCTCTGACATTCAATATGGGACAGAGAGTTACTGTTTAACACTGAAATACTGTTTATTAGATAAACATTACATTTAAGTAGCAAGAAAAAACATGAAACCGTTGCAAAAGTTAATTTATTTTCTTTGCTGCAGCTTTGTCCTTCACGTTATTTTTCTTGAAGAAAGAGTTTAGTATTGAAGAAACGGTTCAAAAAGCAACAGTAGTATAAACCAAAATTTACTTGCTCAATAGTACTGTGTATTCGCCAAACTGCTCCATCACTGGTTTCAATGTTTACTCCTGAATAAAAGGGTTTTTTCCACAAGGATCTTCTCAGTGGTGCAGGAAGAAAGTAAAAACTTCTCTGTGTGTGACAACAATCTGCTGCCACAGCACTGCGTGTCATCTTACAAGCAACCTTTCGGGCTAAATTCTGCTCTTAATTATACTTGATTCATGCTGTTGGCTTGCATACTTTTACAGGAATTTAAGAGAGAGATCTCTTGCACGACTATTATGAGTACAGCTCTGCTCCTATGCTAATCTTACTTCACCCATCTCAACCAAGTTGCTCCTGATTTATATTAGTTTACCAGAGATCAAGATCAAGCATGAAAATCATCAGGAAGTTATAGACCTTTATTCAAAATAAAAATATCATTCCTCATTAATCAGGAAAGGCTATGGAAAAAGTAAAAAAGTAACTTTACATTTTGGTGATAAGTGAGAACATTTGTCCAAGTACTAAATCCCCCTTTAAAGAAAAATAACATGTGCTAAAGCTTTAAAAGGAGTCCAAACAGAGGACTAATTGAGGAGATTGATTTCTGTTCTCCCTACCCTAGTTTAATAGGCTTTTTCACAACTGGATTTTGGGGAGTTTGGTCTTTTAGACCACTTATTCTTAACAGCAGTAAGGAAGAAATCTGGAAATTTATTTATTGTGAGGATTTTCCATTGAACTCAATGGATATTCTGTGTTGCCTTGTTTCTTGCTTTTTGTTGGATTTTGGTTTTGGTTTGCGGGGGGATGGGGTTTGCCTACTTTCTAGCTAATATCAGTTTGTTAGGGTTTATACTTTGCATCTACTAGATTATATATCTTCCTCTGACATTGAACACAAAATTCTTGGACCATGTATTTAAAAAATGGACATTTCATGCTGGTATTTTACTGCAATACTAGCTCTTATTTTCAGGTTGCTTGGAATTGAGAACTTGCTGGTACACTACTGTGCTTTAGAACTGCTGTGTTAGCTGAGGAGAGTAGAGTTAGGTCAAACCTGAGAACAAAATATCTCCTGTAACAAATGTAGCATTTGACCAAAGACCAAATCCTGGTTTGGTTTTGGGTCATAAAGGTGCAAGCCCTTCATCAATCAAGTTCTTTTTTGAACTGATCTTATTCCAGGACATTAACTCTTAAGAGCCCCAGGAGTCAAAACAGAGAGAAAATTACTCCTTCTAACAGAGGATGCTCTTGTAACTGCAGCACCACGACGCACCGACAAAGGCGTCTGTATCTGCGTTCAGGAGCCAGAGCTCAGGGCAGCTCTGCTCAGGGACCTACACCAACTTGTGGTCGTATTTCAGGTGGGGACACGCACTCAGAGGAAGCTGTTTCTCCTTGTTGCTCCAACCTCCTGCTGTTGGAATCTCTGGCACAGTGCAGTGTGATCCAGCTTTACTGCAGCTCTCCTGGCAGATTCGGTTCGCTCCACATGCACCGGTGTAACTCAGAGCAGTCAGGCACGCCAGGCCAGAGCCTTGGCTGCCTACACAGACCACACACCAGCAGGCTTAGCCTTACATCAGCTAGCAACAGCTCAGGCTGCTCAGAAACCAGGAGGTGAGTGCTCCTGGACTTTTAACAGCATAGCTTTTAATTGTGAAAATGTTCTTCCAGGTTTATTTAAGCCACAAGAGATCAGAATGGCTGGCAGGGGATCAGCTCCCCAGAATAGTATTCAAGGCCAGGTTGGATGGGGATTTTAGCAACCTGGACTAGTGGATGGTGCTTCTGCCCATGGCAGGGGCTTGGAACTAGATGATCTTTAAGGTCCTTTCCAACCCAAACCATTCTGTGATTCTATGAAAAATATCCCAGGCACATCTCTTTCTCTTTAGGAACAGATATGTTCATACCATGGCCAGAAATTGCTGACTCTGTGATGCAAAGCACATGATCTGGCTCCTATACTACATTTCCTGTCAAAGCTGTACCTAGAATTTATGCAACTCTGGTGATTTTTTCCCCCTCTGTTCTGTTTTAGATCAGGCTGAGAATACATCTGAGCATTCAGAGATTTTTAATATTGTCTTTTTCTGGCTAAACAGATGCAATGTTTTATTATTTTCCCACACTTCAGGCTTTCCAAAATGTACTGCTCTTATAAGTATAAATGTAGGGGAGGAGAGAAAATGGGTAATTATATCTCCTATCCTTTCTTATCAAAGCTGTGTGTTGGAAGAGATGGAGAAACTGAGAAAAAAATGAGAATAAAATTTATTGCAGACATTTCTCAGCTGAATGTCTTCCAACTAAGCTTCCTCTCCCAGATTTTGTGATTTTGAAGATGGTGTATGATATAGCTTATATACAAGGATTTAAAGGTGGGGGGTTTTGCAGTTCAAGAAAATAATGTTTCCCGTCTAACTCAAACACCAGGGAAAAAAAGTGTGTTCAGTGATAAGTCCCAGAACTACATCTGCATTGTGATTGTATAGAGATTTTTAAGTGTCTGGCCTGTCTAGAGAAACCAGCTGGGGAAAAAAAAAGCCCTATTACTACAGGAACCTGAAGGAAATAACAATTAGTGGATGTTCTCACTTGCTCTCGAAACACTATAGCATGTGCTGCTTTCCCCAGGACATAAAGTAGTGATCTCAAAGGAGAGTTTGCCTGTCACATTATACCCTGGAGCTTTGAATCAGTATTTGCCAACTCCTGTCAAGCACTTGAAAGTTGTTACTCCTATCCAAGGCCAATGTATGATGATCTCCCAAATATGTGCATGCTTTTTCCTGACTCTTTCATTTTTCATTAGAAAATTCAGATGTTATTTTTAGATCATATCTTTCCTTTCCAGATATCCATGTAGTGTTTACAGCACTGCCAGATCCAACATATTGAGAGTATTGAGAAGTACTTTTGGAAGTTCTTTACAAGACTCCCACCTAGGAGTCGCAGCTGTTGTCAGCTCACCATGGCTTTGTTTGGGCATTGTGTCTCCCTCACTTCCACACAAATTCAGGGACATTCATTCCCACATCTACAATTTAACTTTCCAAGCAGCTCAACCAAGAGAGCAAAAGCAGGCACACACTCTCCAGTTATAGATCAGTTCAGCCCCTAGACTCACATCTGTTTCTTGACCTAGCATCACCCCTGCTCCTTCTGCAGCACTGGAGGCTCCACATCTCATGGGGTCAGTCTAGGAAGGGTTTTGTCCCTTCCCATCCTTTTTGGCCTGAAGAGGGAGATGCCTTCTTCTGAGCTAGTAAGATGAGAAGTAAGTGAGAGAGCAAGGTCCACAGTCCTTCTGAACTGCTGGGTCTTTCCCTGACACCCTCTTTTTCTTCTCTCCTGTGGGGTTAATTTGGGGTTCTACTTCTTCCACATTCCTACAGAAAATGTTGCTTGCTCATGCACAAGTGGGAAGGAGTTCTGTTGGTTGAACCCAGCAGCCTTCTGTCTTCCCTGTGGCTGCTGGGGCCATGGCAGAGGCAACAGAGTGAGGATTACAAAGCATGCAAGGACTGCAACCTGTCACTCACCCACCTGGGACCTCAGTGTTTGCTGCACATGCTCTTAATACCGAGTCCTAAAATGGGACAGTGCTATTTCTTTCCTCCTGTCCCTTGAGAGTCCCAGTCAGGCTGGTTATATTCAGCCATGCTTGCAGGAGATGAGATGTTGTGTCTAAAGCTGCTTTCCTGTGACTTCTTTTATTTCTTCAACTAGAAATTTCCTGGAGCTCCATTTCATAAAATATCTAGTTTATCACAGTCCTTATTACTTTTAGTGACCAAGATGTACATACACCCCCAGCTCAACACTCCAGTAGGAAAATTGGCTAATCAATCTCTCACATGAGAGGCAAGATTCAGGTTTGGCCTCAGTTTCTGAGGCAGATTTTTGCAGTTCATAGTATAAACTGTCATGATATTATCCAGTTATAACCAGCTATTGGAGTTACCACAGTACTACTGAGAAAATAAGGAAATCCTAATGCAAAACAATGGTTTTTCACCCTCTATATAGGTGTGGAGCATGTATTAAATTCCTTTAATTTAATGCAGAATGACATGGGTGTTAGAGTTAAGACAAACCACAGGGTTCATCTGAAAGATCATGTATATCACGGGAATTCAGGTTTGAAATGAATGTTGGCTTTGGGTTTGAAGTAAACATGGGGTTAGACTTTTCACAATTTCCAATGTATCCTCCTCCTCTATATCTATTTTATGGTGGTCTATTGCTGTCTGAAACTCCAGCACTGCATAGGTAAGAAAGAAGAATGGTTAGCTGTTTATGGGTATAAATTCTACCTAGTCAATGTGATGAAGCACAATTAATACTTCCACACAACAGTATCTTTAAAAATAATTTCAGCCTACCAAGTAAGACTGAAGAGGAAATACCTGAGGAAGAGTGTTGTTGCATCCCAAATCGTTAAACTTTAGTATCTGGGAAGTTATGAAAAACATGTAGGCAGAGGAGGTTCCCATAAGATTTAGAGCAAAGAATATGGAAAATATGAAATCAGATTGAAACACTCAGCAGAACTAGGAAGCCTAGCAATCTAGAGACAGTTGCCTGGAAAATGGCAGGGAGAGAAAATAGTGAAGGTTTTCTATGAAATATGAATAATGGTTAAAAAGTTTGTTACTGCTGAATTGGGTAGCAACAGGAAAAAATAGGATGTGGTTGAGAAACTCAGTAGGCTCTGGTTTCTCTTTCTATGTTGGAGGTGATATTCTTTATATATTTTCTTCAGTCATGGACTACAGACTGCATTAACAGCCTTATGTCTTTCATTAGTAGTATACTTGTCAAAGGAATTGTACTTAAGTTATTTACATATTTTCACTCCTCTTAAAGGACCCCTCTGTGACTTGGATCTTGCATGCAGGACATGAAGACTTGCATGCATCTCAGAGTTTCAGGGGAGAGTCATGGAGAGCACAGCTCTCTGCCATACTGTTATATAACAGGGAATCAGTCAAAGGAATCAAGTGAAGTGCAACACCTCCAACAATATCCGCAATGGGACTGATTTTGATGATTGTGTCAAGATTTATCTTCACTGTTTGATATTTCCCTTTTTGAATGTATTTACCAGCACACTCTCTCACCCTCCACTACACCTTCTGCAAGCCTGCTGCATTGAAGAAGTATCATTTTGCACACTGATAGTAACTCAGCCTCTCAAAGTCACAAAGTCAACTTTTTCCATTTGAATTGGGAGGGGAGGCAGGTAAAGAAAGCAATGTTAGCAAATTTCTAGCAGTGAAGAGAGTAGTATAGTCTCTATGAGATATTGTTTTCCAGGCAAAATTCTGTTTTCAGAGTAAAACAGTTTTCACTGACCTCCGCAGAAGTCATGGGTATCTGAAAATGGAGTTTGTCCCCTTGACATTTTGTGAATTAAGGAGAGAGAAACTAGTTGTTCCAGGATTTCCAGGTCCAACTAGTGCACCAAACATACCCATTACTTCATACACATTTTATACACATTTACCCTCACGGTATCCTGCACCTTGTATTTCACTCTTGTTTGGGAAACAAAAAATGGAAACAAAAAGACCAAAAAAAGAGGATGTTTCTCTTGCAATACATTTCTGTGAATAACAAATCAGACTTTAAAGAGGTCATTAACTTTGCTTATAGGAGTCAGACTGATAGAAAAGCTCTGTGGTTGATAAAACCTTTTGTGGACATGGTGTTGAACCCCTCATTTTTGAATGCTGTCTTCCTGAAGAGAAACCTGTTAAACAAGCACCCTGGCCCCCAACAAGGGAAAAAGGGAGGGAAAAGCCCTTCACTGCTGCTGTGAAAGCTGTATCACCACCCAAGAACCCTGTGTCCTGGTTCTCCAGTATAGTTTTCAAATAATTCTTCTGCAAGGTAGGAGAAATTCATTTTAGCCCTTACGCGGTGAATGGAAGAGAAACAAGATAATGAAGTCTCAGGTTGCTGTTCTGGTGACCAGACTGATGCATGAAAGATGGGAATCACACTAGCCACCAACTGTTATGTGAATCTGAGCCTGAACTTCTTACAATTGGCATGCACTCTCTTATTTTCCAAGACAGGACCACCTTTTAGGAAGTACCGATACAGGTACAAATTTTCAAAAGAGAGTGCTCTGTCATGGCTTTGTCTGCTGTGTCTTTGACCAAGTCTTAACTCCAAAAGAATATTCATTAGAAAAGAAAATGAATGCAATTTCTTCTCTCCCACTCTTAAAATCTGTTTTCATTTTGTGTGTATATTAGCTACACTTGATAAATCATGAACTAGGGGTCAGTGAGATTTTGCCATGGTTTGACATAGCTTTGCAAGTACAGACTAATCCTGACACATTTTCCATTGATTACATTTCAAGTTTAGACACTGAATCAAAGAATATGAACTTTATAAGGTATCTTTGTGATTGAGCAGATTTCTCAGATTAGTACAATGAGAAGAATGAAAGGGATCCGAGCTAACAGGCGCAAGAAAATACTGTTTTCTAAGTATGAAGGAAATGTACTGAAAGATTTTACAAAAGGTTTTTATTCTGTATTTCTTGTACCTAATTTTAAGCACATTTTCATGTGCTTTCCATTGATGCATATTTGCAACAATGTACAAAATAAAATCATGCTGTATTACAGAGAAACTCAAAACAATCTTTTGGGTTCAAACTGAAAGAGGGGAAATTTAGGTTAGTATATGCAAGAACTTTTTTACAGTGAGGGAGGTGAGGCACAGGTTGCCCATCCCTATAAGTGTTCAAGACCAGGTTAGATGGTGCATTGAGCAACCTGGTCTAGTGGGATATGTCCCTGCCCATGGTAGGGGGAGTGGAACTGGACACCATCGAGGTTCCTTCCCACCCAAATCACGCTATGATTCTATAATCTGAAGAGTACAGTCAGTCATGAGAAATTTTCTTCCCAATTAGCATAAAACTGGCCAAGTAATTCAGTGTGAGTTTGCCAAATTCTGCTTTGCTGACTCCTTTGTTTTGACTTTCTGGAGTTCCCATTATATCACATTTAACTATGTAAGAGGCAAGCAAAGAAATATAAGGCATATTTAACTGATGGATCAGGTGGCTTGACATATTTTCACATCAATCTTGACAGATAGATAGGCAGAGCCTGAGAAAATTACACCTCCAAATGAACAAGGATGTCTTTTTATATCCAGTACCTCAGCTTACTTAATTGTTGACATCTCAGAAAGGCAACTAATATACAATGAACCTTACAGGATGGAGAATGAAAAAGTACAAAAATTTGGCAACACTCCCTCTGACTGGAGCTAGAAAGAGACTTAGTGTTAAAGGGATCTGTCATGGTAGCAAATTGTGTTGTGACACTCCATGGAAGAAAAGAAAACTGAAACACAGATCGGTGCTTAATTATCAAAAACTGTGGGAAAAAAAACAAGCAATCAAATTCTATAAACATTTCTGATTTTCAGAAATGCTGCCCAATCATTATTTTCTTTCCCTTCTGTTGGATTTCTGGCTCTTACCCATGTCCAAAGTGCATCCTTTAAGTAATTTACTCATGCCTCTTATGTTTCTGTGAACCCCCATGTTAACAAGTTTTAGAACTCAAATGTTTTCTGTAAATTCATTTCAAAATAATTTCAAATTGCTAAAGGAAGCAGAATTCTAAATTTGTCAATATACACACTAGCAGCATCGTGTCTTCAGCCAGTGAGTAAATAAAAGTAATGTAATTTTGCCTGATACCACAATAAAATGCATTTTGTCTAAAAGAGAGGAGAGAGAAAAGAAATAGTTCTGATGACATTACCATTTCTGCCTCACTGCACAGGTTTAGCTAAAATGCTATTTAAATTTGATTGAATTCTGTTTATCCTTTTCATTTTCTAAACCAATGGCCATTTAGGCAATGGAATACGTTTGTCCATGTGCACATATGTTATCTGCAAACTCTGCATTTATGGCTCTGAAGTGGTTGTTATAATGCATATTGTTGAGGCAAAAATACCTTAAAAACTGTGAGACAGCTCATATCTAAATCATAGTCCTAATCATAACAGAAAGTTCATTCCCAGTACATGAATTTCAAATCTACCTAAATATTTGTGCTCTGTGTATTACTGCACTCATCCTATCACCATCAAAACAATGTCATGTGAGGTTATTATTTGCAACTAATAGCTGCATTCAGTTACATAGCCTGAATAATGATTACTTCCAGTAATCTCAGAGTTCATCTCTGGTGTTAAAATATCCCCCAACTTTGTCGATCCTTCTGTAAGTATTTCTCTTTTAATTTGCAAAATAAACATCATGTGGTACATTAGTGACCTTCCAGTTTACTTCTTTGGGTGGAAGACAATTCATTCCTTTCACTTTTAGCAAGGCTGTCAAAAAACCCTGAATACTTGAAGAAAGTTTTGACATCTGCTGGGGACTGCTGTCAAAGTCAGACTTCACTTCACCTGAGTCCAGCTGACGGACAAGCTATTTCATTAACAGTGGTTATGGTTAAGACTAATGCTGAGGTTTGTATTGTTTCTTGGAGAATCTTTTTCTAAGCATGCTACATGACTGAAGACAATGGGGTACTTTCCATTGATTTAAATGTCCAGCAAGTCAGGTCCTTTTTAATGGAAATAACAGATCAATTAGTAAATTTAAAGATCCATATGACTTGTAAAACCAAATCCTTACAGCAATGCAAATCCATGTTTATTTTTGGCACTTAGAATGAAAAACACAAATTAGGCTAAAGATAAATTTAGCACAGGAATTAAATGTTTAATTTGTTTTTAAGAATGTGCTTTATGTTTTGTAACTGTTGCATTGGTCACATAATAACAGAGGAAATTAAAATCTATAATAATAACATGATGCTTGCATTAGACAGAAGTAATGCATGGGAAAAATAGAAAATATTTCAGGCATCAAATGTCATCTCTGTCCCCACACATGAATACGCTCTTTCAGATTACACTTTTGTACAATCATTACTCAGTGTCTCAATCAGGCTACTCACATTTTAATTTCAATTTGATTTAATTGCAAGAATTGTAATTTCAAAAGACATTATCAGTACAGAATCCAGTAGTGTTTTATCTTAATTACAGCTTATTCTTCATGTCATCTATTCTTCTCTAAGAATGATGAATAATTGATTACAAGATTTGCCACAATTATTTGATGAAAAATCAATGGTATTCAATCAATTTGTTTAGCGATTGCACTTTGCAATTTACATTTAAGTAAAAGATTAAGATGTCTGCATAGTTAAATATAGAAATATGTTTAAATAATGTTAAAACTGTAACACAGTGAAACAAAAGTTAATCAAGTTAGGGTTGTGATTTACACTTTTGCCATTATAGAGAAGGAAAAGGACAAACAGTGTGGCATATTATCCCTAACTTCTAACACCCTGGCTTCCCAAAGTGCCATTTTTAAGCAAATTGAATTTACTAAGAACAAAAGAGACTTAAAATAATTAGCATTATGTATCTAAAATAATATTTATTGCCTTCTGTGAAACAGTTTTGATTTTTTTCTGCGTAGCTCTTACTGCATCAATCTTAAGAAAGGGTTAATCATCTTACTGCATGGGGGATCAGACATGTGTTCTCAGAGATATTTTGTCTCTCAAACTGGGACAACAGAAGGTTGTTCATGTCTCCTGTTCAAACAGAAACACCTCCATGCATTGAAACAGCCACACGCTCTTGGGGAAAATGCTGTGAAAAATCCACTCTAGTCTCACGCAGGTAGGAGATGGGTGGAACTGGAAAATAGATATGCAAAGAACCACTGGGTTTCTGAGTATTCTTTTGGAACCAGAGAAATGCAGGGAATTCTGCCCTTGTTTCTTGAATGCAACCAGATTCATCTGAAACCACTCAGAAGGCAGAGTACAACAATCCATGGCTGGAATAGTTACAGAAACGTTGGGATGTTTTCCAAGAGCTGCTCCAAGTGTCACTGCAGCTCACAGGACAGACTCCAGCTCTGGCAGAAAGGAGCAAGGCACTACAGCAGATCTCGGAAACAGGACTGGCATTATTTATATGTATTGTAAACTAAAAGTTGCTTTTTTCATCTCAGTCAAATTGCCTGGTTTTTCCTAGTCCACAGGAAATAACTAGGCTAGAAGAACTAATAGAATAGTATGTGATCAAAGGCAGGGCATGAAGCCTTTGTATAAGGATAACAGTTTAGCCCAGGAAGGACATTAAGAGTTAAACATCCAGGGAAGTTGCCTGTGAAAGAAATCCATAAGAAAAGTTTTTTTATCTGGCCATGCAAGGATTCAGCTGACTTTTAAACAGAGATTAGGCAGGACTATACAGCTGAAAAGTTATGGAGCCATAGGATAAGGCCAAAACAAACAAAACAGACAAAAAATCAGCAGGAGGGATCTTATACAAAAATGAAGGACTATTGCAAAAATAAATCAAAAAAAGGAGATACAGTAAACTGGAACAAATACTTGAACTGGAAAGCCTGAGAGGTCGTTCCCTCTCCAAAATTCAGGCATGCACTCCAGCTTTGTCCTGACCCTGTGGCAGTAGGTAATTCCCTCCCTCTTTGCATGCTTCACCCAGGTTTCTATGGGAAAAGAAATCAAACCTGGACACTGTGATGGGCCTCATAGCACCTCTCAGTCTATCCCTGCTGTGACTCAGCAGTGATCAGGTTTCCAACTACCCTACAAAACCATTCCACACTCAGGGAAGGTTTGATGCAGATTTTTAGGTTCATGCAGATACAGAAGACAAAAGAGGTACATCTGCCAAGGTTAAGGGGAAAACAACCCTCTTAATGTAATTTGAAAACTCATTATTAAGACTGGGGTATTTTTTAAGCCCAATACTATACAACTGATAAAGAACATATTGCTGGGTACAAGCCAAAGAAAAGAGTTGAGTTTATAAGAATCAGCATTTGAAAGTTTATGCCTAATTGCTTTGGCCAGTCCACATTACTTGATTCCAGTTAAAGTGTCCCAAAAACACCAAAACACCTAACAAAGAGTTTTAACAAGCTGCTCTTGTTGATATTAATAATTGAAGTGCTTCCATACAGCTTTATGTCTGAAAAACCCTGCATAAAGATTACTAAGCCTCATATGACCCATGTGGTGTAAGACAGTTTTATTCTCTGCATGCAAACAGGGAAACTGAGGCATTCCTACTGCTGCTTAGAGGCACATACAGGAAAGGAATGGCCATTGTATCCATTATGACATCCCTTCCTGAAGAAAGACTAAGTAATAAGAAGAGAAAGTAAAAATCCAATGTACAGTGTTATAGAAAGCAAGCAGCAGAAATTAAAGCACTGTTTCTCTCCCAAAATCCCCAAATGAAGCTGGTCTATGCTTCACACCTTAGAAAAAAAGCTAAACCAAAACTAAACAGTACAACTGGACCTTGCACAAAATTCAAACCTCACCCCCAGTTTAACAAAAATTTTGTTTTAATACACAGTAAACCCATCACAGACATCTGTGGGGTGGCTGAAAGTCAGTGTAAAGACTGCTATGTTTCACTCCAAACTCTCCATCTCCGGGCATGGCCTTTGTCTATTCGCCATATTTAATTGGCTTAAGTAATCAGACAACATAGTCAGACCTGTGTTGGCTGAATCCAGCAGTTCTAGATCACAGGATCAGGGTTGGAAGGCACCGCTGAGGGCCGTCTGGTCCAGCCACCTCTTCCAGGCCAGCCTCAAAGCTACATCAGTGCTAGATTACATGTTTGTTACACAGGGAGCTACTCTTGTTTGCTTACCTGCAGTTGCAGCTGCAATTCTGTATGTACAGTTTCCATATGTAAGCATGGGATACTTTAAAAATAATAAATATTTAAAGTATTCACTGGAAGAGGTAGGATTGAAAAAGAAAGTCTGGTGGATTGCTTTAGGCATTTCCTTCCGGGGTACCTGTGTGAATCTGTACAGAGACTCTCCTCCTACTTCAAAATCACAGAAAAATGTCTCATACTCCACATTTTTAAATTGTAACCTCCTGCAAAGTGGGCCAGAACCTGCATTCCTCGCATGAAATTAATGATACCTGTCAGCAATACTTTCTACAGAAAAATTCTAAATATAGAGCATATTTTAGAAAATATTTTTCATAAAATGGCCAAGAGTCTCATGGAATTTGGGGTTTTTACTATGTTACAGTAGCAAAGGTGGGACTCAAGCCCCTTTTAAACTTGCTTATCAGCAAGTTTATCAGCAAGTTTAAAATTTTTTTTTTTTCTTACATAGATAATTTTGAAATATTGAATGGAAGTTTAAGATATACAAATATATATTGTAATTCTGGGCCTTTTTTATGTGTAAGCTTTCCTTACACCCACTTGCAACATACTCTGGTGGCAGACAAGACCCTATCCTCAAATTATCATTCCAGTGAATGAAAAGTGCATGCAATTAAAACCTGTGTACCTGAGGAGAGAATGCAACAAAAACACAAAACAGCCAAGTAGCTCCCAAAAAAAATAGAAAAAAAAAAAAGATGGAAATATTACTGTCCCTTCCTCACTAATTGCATTTGCAGGTTGTATTTTTTTTATCTTTCCTGCTGTTTGCAGTAGGTGCATTTTCTTTTGGACACAAACAAAGTCCTGTAGGTCCAAAAGAGAAAACTGTCTGTACTGTTTCAGGACTATAGTTGATAACTTGGACAGGCTTTATTTCCGCCCATGTTGTGAAAAACAGAGCAGGTTATAACACTTTTTAAACAGCCATGCTGGATTTGCATTGCAGATATTGCTGTAGAATGGATAAATTACATTACTGTAGCAAACTTCCCAGGCTTCCCATATGGTTAAATAGGAACTAGGAGTTTATAGCTTAATTAGAGGCACTTGTAAGTGAGGATCAGATAAACAGATATACAACTTAAAAGAGTGCATTGGCCATAAATTCTTTCATTCCAGATTTAGATCTGCTAATATATGACTTCAAACACCTTTGACAAGGTTATTTAAAAGCCAAGAAATCTTATTTCCTATGTCTTTGGAACATGAAGTGGGAAGAAGTAAATGACAGAAATCATGCAGTGCTGCCAGCAGAGCCTAAGTGTATTTAGATCTTCATGATAAGTGATAGAGAAATACTTGAATAGGTGGCAGGGAAGAACACAAGACAAGGGACAAACAAAGGCAGCAGATGGCTCCTTTGCCATCTTTGCCACCCTTTTCATTCCCTTTACAATTAAATTTACAATATTTTTATATAATGTTATTATTATATTCTATATTTTACAATAGATTTAATTTTTTCACACTCCTTCTTCATCCTCTGTGTTTTTTCTTAAATTGGAGGAGAATTACAAATTCATTCTGATGGAAAGAGTGAGAGAGGCTGACTCTTCTGAGGTTTCCCCTGTCTGTACAAGCATCTATTCTTTTTTTCCGAAAACTTCAATGATGCAATTTGGAAATATTTATTTTCAGACTTGGTTAATATTTTAAAGGAATTAAAAAGATAATATTTAGAAAATTGAAAAATTAAAAGAGCACCCAGGGTTTGAATTGCAGTTGAAACTTATAAGGTGATAAGTAGTTTTAATACTTTTGACTGTAGCGAAGTTGTAGCCTACGGTTGTAGTCTGAAAGTCTGAAGTTGTTTCCTGTGAGTTTTGGTTTTGTTTGTTTGTTTTTTGTTTTTTTCAGATGGAGAAAGATGATTTTGACCAGATTGGAATACAGATAAACTTATTCTGCTAACAGAGGAAAACCAAATGTGCTTCAAAACACCAAGGGAAAATTCTCATTTTCATTTCCTCATGTAATTCCTTGTTTAGAAAATCAAGAGAGACACTGACAGAGACACAGCTTTATACAAAACAACTTATGAGGCTCCAAACACACTTGTTTCACCAAGGGGGCAGAGTTTGTGACTGCCTAGAAGTCACTCTGGCAAAATTATGCTCATCTTCCAATTTGCACCTATAGAAGAAATATAACATTGAGTTAAATGCCATGTGACTCATCCTTTGATGTTTCCATGGAGGCTTTAAACACTGAGACTACTAGAGAACCAGGAGCTCAATCCACGTTGCTTAAAGAGTGTTGTTAGGTGCTAGCAACAGGATCAAGGGCTGCAGACTGCAGCAGTTTCACATACCAAAAGTGACAAAACGACAATACGTGTGCCTGGCTACTTCGGTGTCCCTTTAATGCCGACCGCCTTCGCTTTGCCGTCTCTTTATTGCTGAGACCGGGGCTGCTTTGCTTTGGGGCGCGCCCACCCCCGCCAGCCCCCTCGGGCGGCTGCGGGCTCCGCACCGCCGGGTCGGCGAGGGGCCCGCACCGCCTTCTCTGCAGCAGTGCCCGGGTGCCAGCCACGGCTGTGCGCAGCCCACCGCAAACACCGTGAGCCGCAAGCCCAGCCGGAGCAGGCTCCATCGCACCCCTCTGCACAGAGCAGCGGGAGTTTCTAATTAACTTTCCCCGTCCCGCTCCCTGGATGAAAGCTGGCGGCTTCAGAGCTCCGTCTGACCGAGGGAAAGGGAGCGTAGAACCGCCCATGCCCGCCTGCCCCCGGCCTTTCCGAACGGGGTCACACCGCGCTCCCCGCAGGCCCCCGCGCCGCTCCCGGCCGCGCCCCCCGCGCGCCGCCGGCGGGCACCGCCCCGAGCCCCGCCCCGCCGGGCCCCGCGTGCCGCCGGCCGCCCCGGCCGCACGGCGATTGGCGGACGCGGCGGGCGGCAGCCAATGGGCGCGGCGGAGCGCGGCCGGCGCCGTCCCGGGCGCGGAGCGGCCGAGCCCCATTAGGGCGGGGAGAGCGCCGGAGCTCGGGTCAGTCGCGGCGGGGCGGCTGAGGAGGCTCCGGGCGGTCCCTCCGCGGCGTTGCCGGAGATGTGCGTCTCCCGCCGGCGCTGACTCCGTGGCACAGAGCCGGGTATCCGCTTCCCCCGTCGTCTATGTGACGGACCACACCGCCTCCCGGGAATACTTCGGCGTGGTCCGGCTGCGCTGCGGGGAGGGTAAGTGGAGGCTCCCCGGGGTGACCACTGACGGGCAGCTTGCGGCGGAGCGCCCGGCGCGTTTGGAGGAGCGCCGTCCGCAGCCGGCACCGTGCTTGTGGCGGCGGAGCGCTTCCCGCGGTGCGGCGGGGGTCCTGCGCCCTGCCCGGGGCTTGCATCGCCGGGACGCGCCGGTAAGGAGCCACCCGAGCCCTGTGCCGGCGCTCGTCAGCGCCGTTGGCGCCGCGCCGTGCTGCGCGGAGTTGTCGGACAGGGCTGCGGGCTTGGGAGAGCGGGGAAAGCCCCCCGAGCCCCGCGGCGGCTGTCGGGGGAAGGTGTCGCGGCGCCGCCGCCGTGCCGGCTCGGTGCGCCCGGCGGAGCGAGCGGCGCGCCACGGTCGCCGGTCTGAGTGAGGGTCCAGATGCGGGAGCTCAGCTGTTGCCTGTCAGTGCGTGGCAACTGGCCCCTTCCAGGCAGCCTCCGCCCTCTCCCTTATCCTGAAAGAAGCGTCCGCCTCTGGGCGCCCTCCGGCCCCGAGCGGGGACCCTGGCGAGGTGGAAACGGCGGTCTGCCATCCCGGCGGCGTCTTCCGCGCTGTCTGCTTTAACTGGGGGGTAGTCCCCATACCCACCCCTGCAAACACGGACCTCGCTGAAGTATATGTTTGTGCTTTCCTTTCTGGACGAAGAGAGCTCTGGAAGGGCTATGGATCGTGCTCGAGTCCCTTCTCACAGAATAGTTGTGCCCACTGCGGGATTTCAAACTCCAGCAGCCACCATTTATCAATCGGCTGGGCTGGACTCAGTCCAGACGCTTTCGCTGTGGTCCGAGCCCGCGGCGGCTGGGTCTGGCCTTTGACAGGAATCTCTCGCTGTACCTCAGTGGGGGTGGCCCAGGAAGGCAAAATAAAGCACCCACCAGTACCGGTGTTTCTAAATGCTATCAGCTGGAGAGCGAGGAAACGCAGCGGGGGGTATTTTACAAGCTCGCTGAGAAATGTTTACACAGCATTATTACATTAATGTTTACACATTTAATGGTTAACATTTAATGCATATTCCCGACATGTTAAAGCCTAAAAAAAATGCATAAATAAATTACTAGCGTTATTGTTGCAAAATTCCCTGTGATCATTGTTTAGCTGGTAACTGAGATCTTTAAACTACATGTTTTGCATGGCAAACTCCAAAGTACTGAGATTTTTCTAGTAGGATGGGGTTTTCTCCCCTTTAGCTGTAGTTCTTACTATTTCTAGGGGAATTAAGGTAATTTGTACTATTTCTTTGTAAGACAGGTATATTACAGTGGCCAGGTTTTCATCCCAAGACGTGAGTAGATCAGAATGAGCCTGGACAGGGAGTAAAAAGGAAAGGAGATGGAGAGAGCCGTTACTCTGATGCAGTGACAGATCCTTTCATTTCTGCCTGCAGAGCCCCGGATGAGCCGGGCTGGTGCAGTTCTGCCAACAGCACAGTTAATTGCGTCCTGTAAATCAAGGTCCATGGAGCTGCTCTCTTTCTGTACAACAAAAGGTTTTGTAATGAGTAAGCCCAGATCAGTCATATAAAATTTTAACGTCAACTGGGCAAGGTGTGTGTGTAAGGACCTTACAGGGTTAATAGCTAAACTATTAAGATTGGAGTCAGATGTGGGTAAAAGCAACAGGAGAGTCTGGTTTTTCCTAATATCCTGTAGTATGATAACTCTGAAAAAGGTAATTGTTTAAAAAAAAATCTGTTTCAATTTAAGATTTATTAAGCAAGGAGAAACTTATGTAAACATAAGAATCCCTTTCTTGTTTGGAAAGGCAAGGAATGGCTAGAAATGTCATCTGAACTTAAAGACTACAAACTATGTGTGGATTTTTGTGCATATGTGCAAGAATGTTATTAATCTCATTTTCAGCTAGCTTATTCTGTGTCTTAGAGTGACTGGGGTGTTTAACTTGGGATTTTGGCAAAATGGCTTCTGTGCTTTTAGGTTTTTTTTTTTTTTTTCCCTAGCAAATGAATTATTTCTAGCATTTAATAAGACTTTAAAGTACAAGAGCAAGAGAAAGCAAGTGCCTTCCAAAGAAGGAGAAATGGAGGGGGTGGGAGGGGGAGTCAGTTACATATGTTATGAGTTGGGAATGTAAATTTGTATATAAGGAGAAGATCTGAAGAATGACTTGGCACACAAATGACCTGGCTTTTTGGAACTTCAAGAGTTTGGTCTGTCTCCCCCTATGGTTATAATAAGAGATTAAATGCATTTGGCATATTTAGTTAATTAGCATATGAAAATAGGATGACTTCTACTTTGTCATTGTTTTCCTGTGCAACTTTTCTATGCTAATGAACGTCTACATTTTACAGAGTAATTTAAATGGCTTTGCTCCATATTATGATTTTGCAGATTGGTTTGACCCTTTTTAATGCTGAAAGCCTTTGTATCGTAGCCTAAAAGTCCTTCCCCTTTGTCGTATGAATCTTGCGTAATAAATATGTTGTCAATTACTGCTATACACAGCTTCTAACAGGGCAGACTGAAAGTTGCTCTTAAATTGAAAGCCTCTATTTGCTTGGGTGTTATGTCTTATGCATTCCAGAATTAATTGGATGTGCAGTGATGAATTTCATTTAAAACAAACAAGCTGGGTTGTGTTTCTGTTTTCTGTGGCTATGTTATCCTAAAGAGATCCCTGCTGCTGGGGTACAAAAGCATGCTCTGAAACATTACTTTTTTATTTTTTAACAGTTGAGAAACATCACTTGTATTTCTGGGAAAACTGTTGCCTTATACAATATTGCACTAAGAACGCTGGATTGAGATGGGTCCCTAGTCACCAAGTGGCTTATATCAATATTCAGTTTACCCCCTTGTATTAAGGCTTAAGTTTCAGTTTGGCCAGTACTGGTTTTTGCTTATGCTGTTTAAACAGAAGTAAACTTGAGGTTAGCTCTCGCCATTAGTATGTGCTTGGTGTAAGCCATCCAAGCTTAGGTCCTGCTCCTGGAAATGTTTACAGAAATGAGTAGCTTTTACTTGTGTGCTTAAATTGTTTGGATTAGGATTCTTCTAATGGGAAGAACCAGCTTGGAAGGACACAGCACAGCTATTGCTCATCTTTTCCTCCTCCCACCTTATGGCTGAAGAATGATAGGAAGAAACATGTTTTTCAAGTAATATCACACTGAAGTCGTGGCATTTCTGGGAGAAATTACCAGATCAGTTTGCCAGAATTACATGCTTTTTTTCAGAAACAGCTCTTTGGCTGCTGGTTCATTGATGAAGGCTATTTCCAGCTACTGAAGAAAATTTCACAGGTGGTCTGCTAAAACTCTTCCTCTTTGCATTTTACTTATTTAAAATATTCACAAAATACATTATATATTTTTAGCAGAACTAAAAGAGCATTTGACTTCTCAGCACAAACTGATAATATTCCTCAAGCATGTTCTTGTGCGAGGAGGTTTTTTTTAAATGTACAAAATGAGTGAAGTGCTCATATACAAGAGGTAAGAGCCAACACAAACATTTTTAGTATTTTTTAAAAGGTCTGTAAATGACAACTTTTTGCTAGTTCACCTTTTCTTGGAACCCTGCCTGGAAGGCTTCTTAGAAGTTCTTAAATATAGCCATAGGGTTGGTGAGTTGCTTTTCAAGATCATTATGAACCTATCAAACCCAATGTTTTGCTAGCTAGTAAACCTAGGGTAGACAGTCTCTCAGGTAGACCTTTCCTTTCCAGTGGATTGCACATCAACAAATGCCAGAACTGTAATTTCAGTTGCTGTGTACTCCTGTCTAAGGTCTGTGTTTGAAACATTGATTTATAGCACCTGATAGCTCTTGCTGTTCTGTCTTGTGTACTTCTCTCCTTCATTTTCTCTCTCTTCTCCTCTGTCCCCTCCTTAAGATGTAGAGTATTATGGAGTGTGCTTGTAGGTTTGTATCTGTAACAGATATAACAAGTTTTATTCAATTGTCCCCCTTTTATCTATGGACAGATTCCACAATTCACAATTATAGTCTTTGACTTTAGTAAGATTTTTTTTTAGAAATGTTTCCAGTTAGACTCAATATTAGCTTTGTAGAGTGATTGCATGCCTAAAAAGCATTTTCAGCTGCCATCCAAATACTGATGTATAATTACTTGCCTTTAATAATAATAAACAAAATAATTTTGTTTCCTGTGATGTTTTCTGTAACCACTTTTTTGAGCTTGTTGCCTTCTAATTTTGCATCAAGTAACCCGGACTTAATATTACATGATTCCAGAACTAGGCTTCTCTGTCGGCCCATCCTGTCTAATGTCTGTGTTAATGTGGTGTATATGAAAACTGACTTCTCTGTGGAACACTGATTTGTATAATTGCAACCATCATGATTAAAAATCTGCATGTCAGTATCATGATGCTTATAATAAAACATACATTTATTTTTTTTAAGCAGGGTGATCTTAGTCCCTTAAATTTTCTTTGAGAGTCTTCATTGTCCAAACATCTTCATTTCTGAATGTGTTTGAGTGCTTAAAAAAAAATAAGAACAAGGGACAAAGGGACAAAGACAATAATGGAAAGGGACAAAGACAATAAGAACAAAGGGACAAAGATAATAATGTAGGTCTTGGATCATGCTACATGGTAGGACTGCACCCTCTTGTTCTGTAGGAAAGCTGCATCTTCTCTCAGTAGTCTTAAAAAGACTGATATTAAAGACTTGTCTCTGAATCTTTAAACGTATCTAGACAAATGCTTCTATGCCATTCCTCAAAGCACACATCCTTCCTGTATTCCTGTGATCCCTGCTGGAGCCATGTAAGCCACCTCTGACACAGGTGCTGTAATTGTTCAGCTTTACCCGTTTTGCTGTCCCAGATCTTGTCATTAGCAAAGTGCACTCCTGTGACAGTGGTGGTGCTGGCTCAGCAGGAGCTCTGCTGAGGCACCCAGGCACTCTTGCTCAACCCGTTGAGCACTTGGGCTTGGTGGACACTGCCCTCACCCATGGCCCATTTTGGTAGCAGCAGAGACACACAATAACCACGGCAGAAATTGAAAGCCACCTTGTGCTTTCACATGTGGATCAACTTGTCTAACAGCAGTAAAACCTGACTTGTTTTCAAGTATGTTAAAAATTAGTGTATGATTAGTGAAGATAGTTTTTAAGGATCTCTTTTTGTAATCAAGCGTTAATCACCCAGAAGTTCAGAACTGTTTATGTAAAGAAATTGCATGTGTTTGTGTACATACTTTAGGATTAATACATTTTTATTTTATTTCAGACTCTTTGCAGGAATTGGTATTTTCATATAAAAATTAAAGCTTCACATGCTGAGATGACTATTCAAAGTATGAATATTTATATACTTTAAAATGAATTTTATGGAGGCGCTAAAGAAATGTCTGAACCTTGCATATTTGCATCTCTATATACTAACTGCTAAATAAATTATGCTAGGTCTAGAACTTCACTGGTGAATTGCAGATGTCTTTTTTAAAAGTATACATATGGCTTTCCAAGAGCTTTGAACTGTTTCCTCATGCTTTGCTCATCAGAAAGATGGTATGGATAACTTCATTGTGAGAGGGCATTTTTCCTGTCTTGTTTGCAAAGCATAGTGGAACTGTGTGGTAAATATTGAGTTTTCATTCATCCTTGAGCTGAAATGAGCACATTCTGTGCATATGGAATATGAGAAAAATATATACAAAGGGTATGTTTATATTTAATAAAATTAATAGTAAAAAGCAAGTGCAGAGAAACTTACAAGCCTAAACAGCTTGGCAGGCCAATAGCCAGTGAACGTCTCAGACTACTGCCAAACATGTAGAAAGCAGACCAGGCTCTCATCTGTTACGAGGTACCAAAAAAACTTCCAGCCTCATGAGGATGTTGTTTACCCAGGATGCAGCTTTGTTCTGTTCTCTTAGCAGCTCGGTGTAGGTTTGGATTTCAGCAGATATCTGCTAGGAGGTACCAGTACTACTATTCAGGAGAAGTGCGACTGCCTAAAAAAACCAAGCAGTTGTGTTACAGCAGCTCTCCACAGACAGATCCCAGAGTGTGGGTCCCTTTTTACAGGGTATTGGCCTCTCCTTGGGAGGCCCTGGGGAAGGAAGCAGTGTACCAGAGTAAGTCTGAAGAGAAAATCTGCATGGTAAGAGAGAGGCCTGTGTATTGCTGTTGTGCTCAACCATGAGCTGCCAAAAAGCTGTAGAAGCACTCTCAGCAAAGGATGCTGCCAAGTAGATTACTGAGCTCAATGGTTTGTTTAGCTGTTTGTGGATCTAGTAAGTGTCAAGCTTCACACCCAACCTTTCATATGCTTTCATACAGCCCATTTGCTTGGACATTTCTTGCAGGATGTAATTTTGGAAGACTGCTTTATTTTAATGTCCCCCTGTCTGCCTCATATTGTGCTGTGGCTGTTCATAAACATTTCTTACCTATTAGTGGATATCTTATTAGCCTGGAGCTGATGCTGTCAAGTGGTACTGGTAATATGATGGCTCTTTCACAAAGGTATACTTGGTGGATTTATTCTAGGAACTGGGGTGATACCAGGCTCATGTTCTTTAAGGCTTGTTTTGGTTTTTTGTTTTTTTTTGTTTTTTTTTTAACGTTGATGCATCAGTCAGTGTTCAACATCTAAATGCTAAGCACAAAACAAAGTTGGATATTCAAGGACATATATTTGTTCTTGGGTCTCTTTCCACTTTCTGAGGACCTCTGGAAGGAGACTTATGCTTTGAAAGAACATGTCTCATGAAGATCAGCAGGTACATCTTCAATTATGCAACATTTTTTTTCTGCAGGTAGGAGTCATCCTCCTTTGTGCAATTCTCTGCATTTACCTTCACCCTGGTTTGTTGCATACTAAATCAGCTGATATCTAATGTAATTTTGTATAGATAATCCAAGACTTATTTTTAAAAGGAAACTGTTGGCACATTTCCTGCTGGAGTGCTGGGGGATGACTAAAAATCTGCTGTGAGCTGTAACAGAGGTTGTGCACGTGAGTGAAAGTGGGGAAAAAGCATTTCCAAACAGTTACAGTAATATTCTGTCAGTGTTGGACTCTGAATAAATATTAATTACTTCAATCTTGCATTTCTATGGTATATAAAACAATGAATTAAGTCTGAATTCCCTCTGTAAAATACTCAAGTTGTTTCCCTTGCGCTGTCATGTAGTTGTGCAGGCATAGCTCAAGTGGAGATATAGAGATAGTTTGAAAATATTTGGGGATTTTCTTGCTTCTTTGTTTTAAGTGAACTTCCCCAAATCAGCCCAATCAGTACAGAACAGTGCAAGGATTATGTTTGTGCACAGTGGGATGGTGAAAGAGGAGCTTCCTAACCACATGCTGCTACCAAGAAAATAAAAAGCCAAAAAAAATTTACTATAAAGCTGTAGCATCTGTTCTGCTATACCTCCAAACCATGAAGTGATTTTGTCATCTATATCATATATAGGACTTCGTCTGACTTGAATTCCAGTATGAAGTGTTACTCTTTCTAACCACTGTAATATTAGTTGTGCAGACAATCCTGAGGAGTTTTGGGAGATCTGCTTAGGCTTGGGTATAAGTAATCATTGGGCACTGTTTCTAGTGATGCCAATAGGTCAGATCTCCACTTTCTAGGAATGGAAAGTCTGTGTCTTCTACAGACAAAATGGTGTGCTCCTCATTTTATAGAATAACTGTAGGAAAATATAAATCAGTTATGGCTGTCTGAAAAAAATGCAACAGTTCTCTCTAAACATTTTTTTTTAGAAACCTGTTTACTGACTGGGCTTCTGGCTTACTAATATCAGTCCCAAGTCTTAAAAAAAGAAAAAAAAAAAAAAAAAAAGACAAACAAACAACAAAACCCCTGGGTAAGCTGCAAGTTCTCTTCTTCCCATCCCCCAGCTAGAGCCTCTTTGCCTGCCTTTGCTTGTGTACTCTATCGGTTTCACAGTTCATATGCTTATGTTATTTTAAAATCTCCCCCTGCACTCTGGTGGGAAACATGTCTGCTGTTTCCTTTCAAGCACACAAGGCTTGATTCTCCTCTCACAATGGCATAAATTGTGAAGAACTCCACTTGAAATCAGTGGACGTAAAGACATGTAAAATGGGGTGAGAGAAGAGCCCAGCCTCTGGTTTCTATTTTTAAGTGAGTCTGGTTAACCTAAAATTGTTCAATGTGCCACTGTGACTTCAGTTTTTAGATATCAGTTACTATGCTTGTTACTTTTTGTACATAATGTTTCATTTTCATATATAATACATCACAGCTAGTACCCCTAATCAGGATGCACATGTCTTTAATTTAATACCTTGATACTACTATGTCAATTTTGGTACACAATAAGTAATATGTATGGTAAAGTACTTACCTTACTAGAGTCAGATCCTGCAAAAAGTCTGGGGTATAGCTGTATTCCTGTACAGGCCTCAAAGGAAAGAAGGCTGGATTGGCTCTATCTCTACAACTTCAATTTTGTGGTTTTCTCTTGCTTCAGTAGTTCTAATCTGTGGATCTTGTTCCTCATTATTCAGGTTCAAAATACTAATTCTATATAAACAATACTTTCTCTGTTACTGTTTTTTCTGTGCTTGTGAAGTGTTCAGCTCCATTCTTATATTTTGTACATGCTTAAGAACTTACTATAACATTAAATTTTCTCTGCACAGTGAAGTGCTTTGCAAGAAGCCTGGAATATCCATACATGATTTTTTCTATTGCCCAGGTTTTGGCGGTTGTTCACATTTGTTTATTTTTTGGCAATGAATTATGGTCCTTAATTGCCATCAGTAGTCAAATAACTGAATAAGATTATACAGCAGTGCTGTAGAAACTGTTCATGGTAGCTGTGATCTGTACATGTGTGGATATCTTTGAGAACAGTCACCTCATTCATTAACCAGTGCAACAGACTCCAACTTTATTTAGTTTTTGAAATTAATGCAACCTTCTCTACCTAACTGAAACATTGCTTTGACTGCCTCTTTCTATAGTTTAAAAAATGCCTGTGAAATAGCTGGCTCTTGTAATGTATTCAGACTTGGAGTAAGTTTATTGGCGTATTTGAATTTTTGTTTTCTGCTTGAATAGCAAATCATGGTGTCCACAAGAGAGTCTCTTTGAATCTGGGGTAGGCTTAGTATATCCCTTAAATTTTATCTCCAATTTTATTATGATGAGGGTAAAAACACTGCGGTGTTAATTGTTGAGCTTTCCCCTTCCATTTTAGTCCACCAGCCCCCAAAAAGTCAAGAGGTTGCCTAGCTAGTTATGTGGTGGCCTTATGTATCAGGGCCAGCAGATGTCACAGAAGTTTGCTGTGCTGCACTGGTTGGAGTGATGCAGATTCACGCATTCAGTGTGGCTTTGTAGGCACAGAAGTGATGTGGAACTGGCTTCTGACCCCTTGACTACAGTTAATAATTCCAGTAGTGAATTCTTCCTTGTCCCTGATAGGTTTTGCATGATTTACCACAGGGAAAATGATTTATCATTGTAAGTTCATTGTGGTTTTAACTATGGCTTTTTTTGAAGTGTAGCTGTCAGACAGTGAGGTGGCATGGTGGAGACCAAGAAGTGGTGTGAGCTGCTGTGGTCATGAGCAGTGGTGCTTGTCTACATCTGATGTGAGGAGTAGTGGGGGCAGAGAAAGGTGTTTGATAGGGACACATGTGCTTATCAATTCAGTATGCATTTCCTAGCTGGAAGCTGGATACTTCTCAGCTTTGTTACATAGAGCCATCCTTGTTGTGAAGTAGGGAACTGACAACCTTCCAAGTGCAGAGATGTGCAGGCGATGATCCTGGTGGCAGGCATTACTCATGCTTATTTTTATGGTTTTAAGACTCATTCTGTCATACTGTTTTGGGGGCATTTTAAAGCTCTTCTGAAAGTTACAATTTTGGAGGCTGCAATGCATGTCTGTTCGTGCATGCTGTTCCTGTCTGGAACAGAAGCTACTTTTGGTAGTATTTTCAGAGCATAAGGTTTGGTGTACAAAAGTAATTTCTGGGTGCAAGGGAAACAAAAGGTGATGTGGTTAGAATACGAGACTCTGTAGGAAAATTAGTCTTTAACACAGATTGGTATATTCAGCAACCTTGCAGAAAGACTGAAATCTTATGAAGCACCTTATCAGGTTTATGACGAAGTGGCTTCTGTTGGAAAAGTTATGGAAACAGAAGAGCACGCTTCTGGCTCTGTCATTAGTTGTGGTGGTTAACAACAAATCAAAGATAATAGTGTGTAATCAAGTTGATGACTTAAAGGCTCTGAAGAAACTTAAGACTTTCTGCCTGTTGTGAAACTGGTGATGTCAGACTTGACCTCAGGAAATGGAGATGGTTTTGGGAATCCAGAGCTTGAATCTGTTTATAGGTACATTTGAAGAATTTTCACCACAAAATACAGAACTGATGGTGCAATGCTTCTTCAAGACAGAAATCTGTTCTGGAAGCAGCAATAAACTCAGGGCAAATCTTAGAAATCAGTCCTTCTTGTAAATAATTCCAGAGCCATTTGCTTGCATTCTTGATTTGTAAGTAAGTATGCTAAAGCTATGACTACTGTACTGTTCACTATCTATTCCAGCCATCTTTAAAAGCTATTTTTTTCACAGAGAAGCTTTCTGACAAGAGGCCTCAGATGTATGCTTGGCACCCATGTCTTTTGTGGCAGAAAGCAAAAAAGTATGGTCTCTGAAGTCTGAGTAGATTAATCCTTCTATTCAGTGACAGGTCCGTATCATGGTATACACTATAAGAAAGTGTTCAAAGCTCTTTAAGAATGTTCATGTGTTAAGGACAAAAGTGTGTGTGGTGGGGAAGTAAAGCAATACTTTAAATAATGCCAGCAGGCTCTGAGTTTTTATCTGTGTCCCATTTAAGGAAAGTAAAAATGACTCAAAATTGGTATGCTGTGGAAGGGTGCACAGAAAATACATATTTCTTGACATCCTTCCAAAAGTACTATTTAAAGACAGTTTTGCAACATTGGTGTCTTAGCAGCATTCTGGTAGCCTCAGTTTTCCTTCCCGTGGAACAGTTCCAGCTCTCACTTTCAAATTAGCCTGTTGTGTGATACCTTATGAAACAAAGTAAACATCAAAAGGACACACTGCAACACTTCTGTCTAAATTTGACCCCAGTATGCACACAGCTTGGTACAGCTATGAATTTTGTCCTTAAGAAACATTTTAGAAAACTCTGATCATGTGTGCACATGCTGCACCTGTACCACCATAGATGCACACCAGGCATACCTCTATAAGAGCCACATCTCCAAAGCTGAAATGTTTGTGTAGCTGTTAGGTGAACACTGAAAGGTGCTTTGCAAGCATGGAGGGCAGAGCATACCAACCAGAGGTGTACATGGTTATCAAGTCAGTGCTGTGACAGCTTTCTGCAGGAAAAATACTTGAGAAAAGTCACTGTGAAAATATATATATGAAACTTACACACGATTAATTTACAGTCCTGGGCATTTTCACGTAAACACTAAAATACGGGGCTTAAGTTCTAACTACACTTCTGGCTCTGCAAAGGAAACCACATGTGATAGTGCCTGCCTTGCCTGTCTCCAGAGAAAAGTAGGGTGTTGCAGCTGGGAGGGTAGCAGCCAAGGCTGGTCCGGCAAACACGAAGTACAGACTCAGAGATGGCAGAAGATGTGCTAGTTAACTGGTGGGGTATGGAAGGCTCAGCCCTTGGGTTTAGGGCTCTGGCTGCTATTAATGTCTAGTGTGGGCCTCGCAGTTCTGATGCAAAAAAGGCCATGTGCTCTTATCTCCTTGCCAGGGGAGTTGTAACCATGGAGTTGGTGTGACTTTTGATGGTGGCCTAATGTAGAGCTGAACAAAAAGTTGCTGAATTGTCATAAAATGGTTTAGGTCGGGAGGGATCTTAAAAGTCACCTAGTTCCAACTAGGGGCAGGGACATCTCCCACTAGACTGGTTGCTCAAAGGCCCCTTCAACCAGGCCTGGAACACTTCTGGGGATGAGGTATCCACAGCTTTTCTGGACAACTTGTTTTGGTGTCTCACTAACTTCACAATAATAGCTTTCTTCCTAATACATGATCTAAAGCTACTCTCATTCATTACAAATCCAATACCCTTTGTTGTATCTCTGCATGCCCTTGTAGAAAGTCCCAGCTTTCTTGCAGGCACTGGAAAGCTGCTATAAGGTTTCCCTCAAGGATTCTCTGTTCCAGGCTGAACAGCCCCAGCGCTCTCAGCCTATCTTTGTAGAAGAGGTGCTTCAGTCCCCTCATCTTCCTGTCCTTCCTCTGGCCTCTCTCCAATAGGTCCATATTGTTCCAGTGCTGGGGACCCCAGAGCTAGATGTAGTATTCTAGGTGGGTCTCACCAGAATGGTGTAGAGGGGCAGAATCCCCTCCCTCAGCCTGCTGCCCATGCTGCTTTCATGCAGCCCGGGACACGTTTGCATTTCTGGGCTGCGAGTGCCCACTGCCAGGTCATTTTGAGCTTCTCGTCCTTCAACACGCCTCTTCTGGCCTGCTCTCAGTCCGTTCTCTGCCCAGCCTGTACTTGTGCTTGAGATTGCCCTGACCCAGGACCTTGCACTTGGCCTTGTGGAACTTCATGCGGTTTGCACAGACCCACCCCTCCATCCTGTGAAGGTCCCTCTGGGTGTCATCCCTTCCTTCCAGCGCCTTCCCTCAGCGCGGGGGCGGCACCGGCGCGCGGCTGTGCCCCGCCCGCGCCCGCCAGATGGCGCCCGCGCGCCGGCCCGCCTGATCCCGGCGCTGATCCCGGCTGAATCCCGTGCGCCAGCCCGGCTGATCCCGGCGGAATCCCGCGCGCCGGCCCGCCTGATCCCGGGAGATGATGTTAAGCAGCATTGCCGGGTGCAAGTAATGGAGATCGCTCGTGCTCTTGTCCCTGTGCTTGTGGCACTGGGAGCGCATCTGCCTAGCTGTGTTTTCAAGGCTGAAGCTATTTCAAGGGATGGTTTGCAGTGACATCAAAAGCAAAGCTTTTTAATTTCTCTCAAATTGCTTTATATGAATTTTGTTTAAATGGTTTTGAAAGACAGAGAGCAACCTGTCCATGCAGAAAACCCAGAGGACTGGCTACTTTTTCTGTCCCTCTGCTTGCTTTGTCTTTGTTAATTCGCCAGTGTTCAAAATTATACCGAAACCCAAAGGGAACAAGCCTGAAGGTCTCAGCCCATATGCTAAAATATCTGCATAGATGTTCATCTTTTGGCATGACATCTTGCTTCATGTTTTCTGTCAGGAGGAGATGGACATGACTTTCTAGGTAGAGCTGGGGAACAGGGATGTAGCCCCTCTGGTTACCCCAGCTGGCTGAAGAGTATGGCAGAAGCCCGTCAGGCTGTGGTACTCCATGCTTGGAGAGTGAGCTCTTCCTCACCAGGTTTTCTCTTCCCAGGAGAGCCTCTGGCAGGGCGAGGATGTGTGATGCCTGTTGCTGTGGTGCAGCTCCATAAGCGTGCAAGTGGTCTGAGCACATAGGTGGAGGCAGGAGCCTTCTCACAGCCACTCCACAAACACCAGACAACAGAAGAAATCCAAGCACTTTGATGTGGTTCTCTAGGCCCCTGGTAAGCTGCCCAAACTAGTTTAACCAGGCCCAGAGGCAGAAGAGGTAGGAAGAAACGGGCTCTGCTGAATAGCCAAAGGAGTTCTTCCTTATCAGTGTCATTCCTAGGGAGCTTTTGCGCTGAAGTGAGCCTGTCCTGAAGGTACAGGAGTGAGATAGGCCTGCCTGAGACTGAAGGAGAAATGTATTTTCTTATTAATTGTGAGGAGGCCATCTGGGATCAGTAACTGTTGGTTCTCCTTTTGAAGGAAGGATGGGCAGGTGCTCAATTCAAGTTTGTAGAGTAATCCTGCTTGGGATGCAGGCTGTGACTGTCACCACATCCCATTAATGACCTTTAAAGGAAAAAGGGAGGTCACTCAGACTTCAGATGACCTCAGGAGGTCACTGAGACTTCAGATGGACTGGGCCTTCAAACAACAGTGTCCATATCTTTCTGTGGCTTCAGGGTGACCATCAAATAAGGAAGGGATGTGACTCACCTGGCAAACAAGAAAGGCTGACAGCCTGTGCAGCCTGCACAGATTTATGCATCAAAGATTTGTGGATCAAAGCTGTCAAGCACCCTGAGCTGTGTGTGTGGCGAGCCCCTCCACCTCAATTAAGCTAGTGTAACAGCTGAAAAATGGATTAAATATTCAGTATTGAGAATTTTCTGCAGAAAAGAAAGGGGGAGGAATTGCTGGCACTGCAGAACTTGGGCATCTGGCCAACTTGACCAAAATACTCTTTAAAAATGATGGTTGTTTCTCAAAATTTTAGGCATGTGGTTTGAGAGTTTTCAGCTAAATCCTTGTAAACATTATCCTGTTAGCATGAAGTGTTCATGGCTTTATAGACTTTCTGATGGGGCTGTGAGACAGAGATGTTAATAGCAAATCACCTGAATGGCAGATGTTGAAGACATTCTCAAATAGACCAGAAGGCTTTTTTTTTTCTTTTTTTTTCCCCTAATCTTCTACAAATACTGATTAGTGCTACAACAAACAAGACCTGTCTCCTTTTGTGCCCATCTTCCCACAGGAGAAAGAAAACATTCTTTGAGGAGTGGTGGGGTTGGGTTTTTGGTGGTTTATTTTTCTTTTTTTGATTCCTTTATTTCAGTCTTGGGAAAGGAAACCCTTGGTGGTAAATAATTGCATTAGGAACTAGGAGGATTGACTTAAATGAAAGAGCCTTGTTCAGCAATTCATTACTTAATTGTACAGTGGACTTTCTCAGCACTGCTTCCTGGTAATCATCCAAGTCCTTCAGCTCTGATACCTGTAAACAATTAGCATTCTCCCACATGGGACACAAACACTTGATCAGTGTTTAACAGGATATTTGTGTGTGGCAGCAATTTAACCTCCTTAAGAAGTCTTTCTGTCCTCCTCCTGCCTTTCTCTTCCATGGTCTTTCCTCCCAGTTACTGGTATAGTCAATTTATATACAGATTCTAAATACAACTGTTTATATGTGATGCTGCTGTCTTCTCTGTCCTAAAAGCTGTAATTGCACAAAAAAAGTCAGGTTTTAATTGTATATCTCTAGTCATCCTCTAATGTTCACACCTGCTTTTCAGTTTGTTACAGGGGTAAGCTGCTGATGGGAACATGATGTTCTCCTCTCTCATATTGGAAAAAATGAAGTGGTTCCTGGGCCTTCTGTGAGGTTCCTTTTATTGCTGTCCTCCTCTTGGGTTTGAACAGATTACAATGCTGCTTGTGTCTGGACTGGCCAAAAGCACAGTATGTGGAAGCAAGAATTACTATGAAATGTACATTACCCAGGATGTAGCTTGGCCATTGAGTGACATGGAATTAGACCTGTGGTGCTGAACCTCTTATAAGGTCTTAAAATGGATTGCAAGTCAACATATAATGAAAGACTCTTAAAAGTACATTTCTGAATCACAGGACATACTGATATGGAATACATACAAATGAGAAAAGTCTGGGAGCTACTTAGCCAGTGGTGAAGGGTAAGTAAGTAAAAACAACCCCGCTGAACAGTAAAAGTGGTTGACTTCTCTGTGCTTCTACAAAATGGAAGGTGTCCTAAACAACAGTTTTCTTTGAGTGAAGCATTGCCCAACCCTAGTGCTAGTTTTAATATGTGATGATGAGGCATGAAAATTGCCATGGAAAAGTTCTCTGTGCTGCAGTACTGCTTTGACAAAAAAACACGCCCCAAATTTGTGGATGTTGTTGCATTAGCTTCCAGTTTTCAGGAGGTAATGCACAGCCTGAATGATGTGTTTACAAAGAAGAACTTTTTTAAATGTACTGAAGTAATAGAAACACTGTAGTGGGATCTGATATCGCAGTCCTTTGCACATCAGCTGCAGTTGAAGCACTTCAGGATTCGATGTGTGATGCTTGTAATTCTCTTGGTCTTCAGCAACCTGTGCAAAAAACTGACTTCAAGGATCAAAGTTACCCATATTTTACACCAAAAAATTGTGAATAACAACTAGCTAGCAATTTACCCATCAACAAGTATTTATTTGTCAATGAAGACCTTCAGAAATCAGGAGAAATGGAATTAACTCTTTTTTAACAGTTTTTTTTTTCTTCTTATAATGACTAAGATTTCTTAATAACGATGCTTTGCCTTTAAAAGTAGAGATACTTTTATTTGGAACTTGGAATATGTAAGTCTTACTGCAAGTGCTACCTGTATGTTTTGTCTGACTGACCATTTCTTATTAATTACAAAGCTAGAAGTAGATTGGGTTGATAAGGCATAACCCTGAAGCTGCTTCCTGTGCATGATCCTTAGTGTTTTTTAAATTCTTTTCTTATCACATCTAATCATGTCTGGCATCATGACACATGCCTTCAGGGGATGACAGGCTGTGGTCCTGTAGGATTTTTGTTTAAGTCTTCTGGTGTAAGTTTTAGGAAGCTTCTATTGACTAGGTAACACTTTCAGCTTGTGGATAGCATGCTGTCTGTACCCTGGCATGTAAAGACTATACAGGAATACAAAACATTGACATCACAGGCAACAGTCTGAAGCTGATACTCCATAGTTCAATGTTTGTGCTGTGACCAGGGCAAGCTAAGATTTGGCAGGATTGTTAGCTCAAGGAAAGCCTAATGAAGTAAATAAAATTTTCAACATTGCTTCAGTCTTAAAAAATCCCTCTAAAAGGTAGACAGCTCTTACCCTTCACTGAAGCCTGAACTAAATATCAAAGAAATTTCTTGAAATAAGACCAAATGCACTGAAAAACAAGTGCAGGGTGGTTTTGGTTTTTTTCTGGAAGCTCAAGTAAGGTCATTGAAGGGCTGGTATTTTTCATCAGTGAGTACTGCTGGTAGCTGTCTCCACACAGCACCACTTTGCATCATAAAACCGTTTCTTGAAGTATCTCCTATCCCTTACTGTAGAATGTATAGCTCTGTGCCGCTACATGAGGATTTTTTGGTGGTTTTTTGTGGGTTTTTTGTTTTACTTTAATAGCACTGAATTTATTTGATGGACCTACTCTGTGAGTTTCTCTTGTAAAGCCACCATGTGGTGCATCAAGGGCAGCACCTGAACAAACTGCTTCACACAAGTATGTAGTACTACTGGGGAACCTAGCTCATAAAGCAAAATGAAGATCTAAAACACTGGAAAAGGCCATCCTCTGTAGCATGTCCAGCTCACAGTTTCTTAACTCTAAGCTGATGTTTCACGAAGGCAACTCTTGGGCAAATTCATCCTGTGTAAAAATAATCAGTTAACAATTCTGTACTGCTGCTGCCAGGTCTTTGGAAGCTACTCCTGTCAGACCAAAACAATGTTTAATCAACCATCTGTACACAAACGAGGCAAAAAAAGTAACTTTAAAAAAACTCATTGTTTTTCCTGAAGTGTTCATACTCAATTTAGAGTTAATGCTTAAGCTGTATCTGTTCATCTGACTTGGTTTTGACTTGTTCAATGAAATGTTACTGCACTATTGCTATGGAATACTTTAAATTCTTGGAATAGAGTGACATCTGGCAAGTATTGATTACTTTGGCACATTTACACAAGATTGTTTATTCCATCAAAAGCACATTTTTTCATCTATACTTTAAATTTTAAAGAATTGAAGAATGTCAAGTTATTTGTTCTTATCAGTAGAGTCTGTCAGGAGGACATTTAGAAAATTAAACTTCTTATGTAACAAGTCTCATTTCCATTTAAAGTATTGCATATGTTCTTTCCTATTACTGGTTAACTTGGTCCATGCGTGGGTCTAGTCTTTTCCCACTCAATGTCTTGATTGGTGAGTGGTGAATTCAGAAGGAAAATGATTCTCAGGGGAACACAGGAAGAATGTAAGAGGTAAAGAATCTGGAGAGACAGAGGAAGGAAAGTAATTACCATATCTCTTTTTCAAACAGTTCCTCCTTTCATTTGAATAGTAAGAAGCTTATAGTGACCCACTACAGCTGGTAATGAAATGGCAGTATAGCTCTGACCTGAGTGGGAGTTCTTCACTTCAAAGGTAATTTAAGTAGGGTGTTGTACTCATCAGGAGACAAAGTTATTGTATGAACAGTGCATGCACATCTCTACCACCTACTAATTTGCTTAGAAAAGCAAATACAAGGACATCATGCTCAAAAATGTGAAAAATTCATTTTAATGGAGAATGACAGTGCTGTAGTGCTTGAAGTAGGTTCTCACCAAACTGAAGTAGCCACCACATTAGGTGAGAGAGTGTAATCACAGTTGTAAAACATCAGTCTTCACACCCATAGACCACTGGAAAACTCAGGATTCACACTTATTTGTGTCAGGTCAAATGAATGCAAATCCTGTGAGAGAGCTAATGTAGTTACTGTGTTACCCATGTAGGAGAAAACACAAGTGTGCAATTTTCTAAAGCCATTCTGGTTGGAAATGACCTCTGAAGGTCAGTTGACCCAATCTTCTTTCAAAGCAGGGTCAGCTGAATTCAGACCACACTGTGTCAGTGCAGCATGCAGCGAGTCTCTAAATAAATAAACCAGTATTTCTATGAATTGTATCTTTTTAAATCAGAATGCCTTTAGTAAATTACATGTTCCAACTGGAAGAATGGGGGTAGTAGAAAAATACAGGTTTTTCCCTGTGTGTACAGTTACTCTGAAGCTGCAGTACTGCATCGTGATCAGTTGCAGAGTATGTTGACCTGTTTGACTGGCTTCCTTCATTCTTGTATGCCTGGTTGCTGAAGTAGCTTCAGGGTGACTTAGTGGCACTTGAGTTACTATATCTTCCAGTGCTGTTAGATGGGATTAAGATTCAAGTAACAACCAAGTTGCTTTTCTTTTGAAAACACCTTGTAAAATATTAATTTTGAAGCTATAATCATTAAATATAGGCTTTGTGTTGCTGTTTAGAGATGTGATATAAGCAATAGGCATTTGGGCTTTGTCATGTTAAAGCATCTTGTTTGTTATGTGGGAGAGCAGACCCTACTCATTCATGGCCCATGAATGGTTGGGGATTTGTTCTTGAAATGTTTACAAGACCTTCAGGGAATTCTTCAGAAACAACTCCTTGTGAGTACCAGTCCAGGGTACTTCCAGAGGAATACATAAATATAGGCAATTAAAATTTTCATCCTTTAAATCTACATTATATGAAATAAGGTTGAGAAACTGGTCATTCTGGATGAATAGCAATCTTGCAGCAGAACTTGAACCTCTGAGTTTGTTTTGTTTTCATATTCAGTATGTTTGCGTCATGCTCCCTTGCAAGTAGCCAAAGTTGTGTGTTTGTACCCTTTCAGACAAAATTTTTACGAGTGTGGATTCCTTCCACAGGTAATTTGGTAGTAAAGGGAAAGTTTGATAAGTCATAATAATGCTTAAAAGAACAACTCTGAATTTTTGAATGCCCCAAGATCTGTTTAGTGATTTAGTGGAAATTTGATTTGGAGATTGTTGTGGAGGCTGTCATTTAATTCCTGTTGGTTTTCTGGGCATCCAAGGATGTTTAGGGAACTGTTCAAGGTATCTAAGCCTGACAAGCCTATTGCCCGTGGGTGCTGGTGGCACTGGTAGGTAAGTTGGCCATGCAGAAAAAGCACGTCCTTCTAAGGAATTCCACTGCTCTGCACTGATGCTCAGATTCACACTCTAAAGGCACCATTATATTTTCAGGTTTTTTTGTGTTACTGTCTAGCATGTCAGTCTGTTATTGTTCAATCTGCAGTGTTCTATGTAAGTAAGTAAAATTTCACTATTCTTTCTATAAGCTGTTAATTATTCTTAATTCTGTTTGTAAAAAATATTCAGATACTTCAGCCACAGATGTTCATATATTATACTCTAAACTTCCAGCTGACTTTGCTAACACAAACAGCTAATTCCTACCCAACGGAAATCTGTCTTGTGTTCTTCCTTGCCTACCCCACTATGCAACTGCAAGAGAAGAGAAAAGTTCAGGGTGTCCCACTGAATGTGAAAGTGAAATCACTCAACATGGATACAGCAATAATGATTTGAGAACAGCAAAGGGGAAAAGTGGTCACAGAGGGTCTGGTTCCACTGGCTTAGAGCACTATTTAGATAAGTGCTGCTGTGGTCTGCCTCTCCCCTTGTAGTGTCATTCCTGGTTGTCTAACCTCATGGTGAACTGGTTTAAAAATCAAATCACCAGGAAATATCACTTTTCTCTTTTTTTTTTTTTTTTTTTTTTGCAGCATTATTTTTCTGCTTGTTTAAATTTCTGTGCAGTTCCACCATGCAATCAGCTGAGTGCCAGTGCTAAAACAGTGCCTGTAGTCAGTAGGGAAGAAGAAGGCAGAGTCCATGTAGTGCCCCAAATATAAATGGGTTTCAGTTCTGTCTTAAGAATCGATGGTTATGTAGTTCTTGTGCATCTTGCTTTGCCTTGTTCTTGAATTGAACCTACTTCTCTCCTTCAGCCCTCCCTACCTGGCTCACTTTTATGGCTTCACTAATAGTGAAAAGTTCCTGAGAAATGTTGGCATGTGCTAAAATAGTTGGGAATATTACCACCAATAGTTACTGCTCTTGGTGGTGCAAAAATTTTTGCACCTTTCCAAAGGGATTGGAACCCTTTGCCTGCCATTTCTGCATCAGCATGGCTGGTCACCCCTGGCCTCCTTGCCAAAAATTATTGCCACTCCCCAATAGCAGTGGTGGAGTGTAGGGTGGGTTGAGGAGGTTTCAGTGTAATAGAATCACAGGTCTAAATCCAAATGGTAGGTAAAGAGTATATGCTATGGGGAAAAAATATGTATCGTTTGGACCAGGATGAGGGCATTAATTAAAAAGCTGAGGTCTCCTATATGACAGACTTTTAAAAAACATTTTTCCTGTAGGTAAAATCTGAGAAGACTTGTCCCTAGTGCCTTTTTTTATTTTGTGATGGACTGTGAGATGGAATTAATTCCAATTTAAAACAAACAAACAAAAATTTTATGTAACTAATTGTGTTTGGTTCTTAGTTTACCATCCAATCTTCTGAGTCTTTCTCTAGGTTACTGTAACTTATTTTGGTTTGTCATTATTTGTTTGGTGTTTTGGTGTGGGATTTTTGGTTTGGTTTGGTTTTTAAGTGCCAGGAAAAGACACCAAAACTTGAGTTCACATTTTTCAAATCAAGTGGTTTGTGTGTCGCGCTTCTGTCGTAGTGATCTTCATGCCGATGAGGAGAGCAGTGGTAAGAGATTAAAGAATGCTTTATGGTAATTGTCAACCTCTAAAAATTTCTGAATCTTGAATGCTAACTTTACTCTGCAACATAATTATTCCGTATGCTTTTGTAAAATCTCCTGATTTTCTGTTCTTAGTTTGATTGTTTGGTCTCCATTGCACCCATGAATGCAAACTCAGGTCAGGTGCTTATAAACAGCTACTTGTAGATATCAGGTGTACAAAGCAGAAAAAGGAAAAGGCTTAACAAAAAACCCAAACAAACAACCCAAACAAAGCCACCAAACATTTTTGACGCATTCCTACTGTGTGTTCACTTCCCCGCTTTTAATGAGGACTTCAGAGGTCCCACATTTAAGGGCTTGTAGAGTAGTGTTATGCCGGATTGTGATGTTTCTTCATTAAGTTTTACATCAGTAAATGGATCTTTGTGTTGTCAGAGAAGAGTTCCTTGAGGAGGGCGCATCTTATAGAGTATTAAAATTAATTGACTGTTATTTAAGAGATGGTGCTCTGATGTGAATGTATATTTCTATAGATATCTGCGTAAAATATTTTCTTGGCAGATCAGCTTTTTGGTTTAATAGTTAAGTTATCAAAAACAATCATACAGTAAGTTCAACATGTTTTTAAATTGTGTTTACAACTAAATCTTTTAGATATTAGTATATTGTTGCAGAGACTAAACTTCTGTTTGTAGTCCATTATTGTGAGTCTCAAAAATTGGTGATGGTAAACTTCACAAATTTTTCAACTAAAGAGTGATTAAGCTTGATCCATACAAGTTGTGGCTATGAAATATTTGCCAAAAATTATTGGTTCATATTGTTCTAGTCCTAGAGAAGGGGAATCCTGGATGCAGCTGTCTGCTAAGTGGGCCACATCATGCTTTAGCAAAGAAGCCAAGAATACAATGTACAGAAATAAGTTAATTTGAGGTGATGCCTATAGTTAAGTGGTAAATTGATGTTAAAACTCTACATTGCCAGCAATCTGTGCTCTTCTTACTGTGGTTAAATTTTCCTGTGTATTCTTGTAAATGGAGATCTTAGAAGAAAAAAAAAGGCATCAGATCAATTAATGCAATTAAGAAAACACAGAACAGGCCATGCATCTTCACACAGCCCATTGAACTGCTACATGATCTCTTCTACTGTTAACGCTATGTGCAGAAAGTCTGGATGTTTAAAAAAAAGATCGGACAAAAGAGAGCAGGCAAGGAGTGGAGAATAAAGTTGTCAGATCCTCCAGCTGCAGTAAAAAGCAAACTCAAATGCTAGTTGCTGAGGTTTCTACAGCACTTGGCTAATAATGCATCATCTTGCTGTATTCTTGACTTTGAGCTGCTATTGTGCTAAAGTGTGGGTCCCGGCTGTCAAAGTCTTTCCCACTTTCTGTGTCCAGGAATGGCTGGAGCTCTGAGAGAACAGATTGTCTGGCTCTTTTTTTCTTTTTTTTTTTTTTAGCCAACCTTGTTTCCAATCTGGTCTGAATGCAATCAGTTATCTGTAGATAGCAAGCAGTGACTGGCTATGAATAATGTCTGTGTTACTTAGAGGTGACATCTGTGACTTGCCAGACTGCCTACGTGAAATGCCTCCAATGATCTTGCTGTTGCTCATGCACCCAAGTAGGAGGGGACAGCAGCCTTAGTGCAGGACCAAAGTGCTCTGGTTCACTCTGCTGACCTAGGTCATGCACTGCTCTAGCCCAAGATCCCAAATCCTGGTATATCTGATCCACTTTAAATGGCACCAAGGCTGGAGTGGGGCCACATGCCACCCCTGTTGCTGATGGCTGTGCCCTCTTCTGCTATTGTACAAGTGGTAGTACACAGGAAAACCAGGACTTCAGAAACCCTGTGTTCTGACACTTCTTCAGAACATTTCCTTTTCTGAAAGAGCATATGTGTTGAGCTTGAGTCATGAGAATTTTGCAGAGAAAGCTGAATTTTCACTTCAAGGGTCAAAACTAAAATCTTTTGAAAGTGATAATATGAACAGATCAGCCTGGTGGTGGCTGAAGAGTGTATTTTAAGAGACTTCTGAACTTCATCTGCCTCTAAGAAGGGAACAGAAGGATATTTGCTCAACTGTAATTGAAACTACGATCTAAAAGGCTCTAGTTCTTCTCAGGTGTAGGTGTACCTAGTGCAGTATAAAATAAAGTCTGATTCAAGGGGCTGCAGTTACTCACTGTTTGAACTTACAGCCTAGAGAAGATACTGATGACAGATTGCTCTCACTGCCATGGCAAGTTCTTTATCCCACTATATTTCATGATGCTGTTAGGCTTCAGCCTAGTGATCATGCATCTTTCCCTACCTGCCCTGAAGTGTGTGCAGCGTTTGTACTGTTTATGTTTACAGGGTCAGTGTTTGCAGCCATTTAGAAGAGAGGGAAATACCCTTTTTAGGAGGGAAGAAAACTAACAAGGACAGTTAATTGAACAAAATCCACTTATTTATCAGTAACCTCTCACATCTGTTAGCTGTCCTGAGTGTTGATTTAACAAAGAATCTAGAGATATGCTTAAGTACAGAAGAAGGCTTGTTTGCCATGCTCACGTCTTTCTTCTTGGTTGGTAGAAAGAGGAAAATGACTCTCACATATAAGAAGTATGTTGTGCAGAGAAGTGGTTTTAGAAAGAGTTCTAATAGTGAATTCTGTCTTAGGAGCAATAATTACAGCTTTGAAACCTTCTGAAGCAAATGATTGAATGCTGTCTCAGAATGCTATTATTTTGAGTTGGACTTGATGATTGTTGTGGGTCACTACTAAGGCAGGATGTTCTATGATTTTTTTTAAAAGCAAATCCACATCACAAGATACTTAGAAACTCCAACTTAGAAGTTGGGGTTAAACTCATCAACACCAAGTGAAGGAATTTTTTTTTCTTTTTATCTTAGGTCCTGTTGAATTGGGTATAATTAAAATACCTTATAGTTTGGGTCATGTTAACTTAATCCTGAACAAGATCCCCAAAGCATAACTATTACTTGTTTATATCAATTGATGGTGAAAAGGTAACTGAATTTAATTATGCCTAGGAATCAGGAAATCAGACAGGGTTGCAAGTTAGGATGCCTCACAGTTCTGACCAAGTTTGTGTGTGATTAGTCTCCTGGACCCTGGATGTTTTTTGGCACTTCTGTTATGGACAAATGAATAAAACTTTGCTGCTGTGTCAGTATTTCTCAAGCCAGCAGGAGAGGTTTTGGGCTTGCTGTTAACTATACATCCATACTCTCCAAAAACCTAGTAGCAAACAGGATGGGTTGTTCTCCATCATCTGGGTAGTTATTAACTGGCTGATTTGAGGAACTATGGTATGCTAATATCAAGACTATCCTTTGAAACCAACCCTTGAATCTGCACAGAGGTGTTCTCTTGCAGTGGATGAATAACTTGTTCACACATGTTAAGGGGTGTATTTACAGAAGTTCTGTTTCCTGTCTAGCCAGGAGATGGCTCTGTCTAGCCATTCCCAAAGCACGTCAAGATTTCTGAAGCTAGAGATAATTGGTATTCCTTGGGAGAAGTGTGTTTAAAAATTGGCATTTTATGCATCTGTTTCATGAGTTGCAGGATAACTGCAGGGAAAAACTTGAATGGGAAGGAATTCTGAACAGAATTACAGTAAGAAAAATGGATGTATACTGACATGTTTGGCTGTAATTGGAGATCTGTTTGTAGAAGGTCAAGATAAAGGCTTTGCAATAACCAGAACCTGGCTAAAAAACCCTGGCAAGCAGTCACAGCATTGTCTGGCTGCTCCAAACACAGCCTTTGGGCTGAAGCATAAGCAGCTGTGAAGCATAGTTTTCTTATTTCTTTACAATTGTTGTTATACCTAGTAACTGCTTCCACTGATCTTAAAATAAAATAATACTGGTACATGTTGAGTGGCCTCATGCTGATAAGCCAATGATATTTCAGCCCTTGTCAGTCACAGGAAGAAATGGGAGGGCTGCTGACAGTCTTGGTACTTAGTGGTCTAGTACAATACTGGGGGACCCAAGAGATGTGAATAAACACAGACTATTTTACTAAATTGCAACACCAAGGCAAATACTTGGGAACATCCATCAAGAGCAGTTGCCCTCTGTCTGCTGCAAAATGTGAGGAGAGCACATGTTGAGAGTCTTGTGCTGCACTGAGGGAAATATCATGTGAGGGAAGTGTTATGTGTATGTAGATTTTTTAGTTAAAGAACTCAGCTAAAAGAGCAGATGCAGTCTGAACATAAGTTGTATTTTTGACCTATTAATGCAGGTGGTGAGGATCATAATTACTACTGTTGTATCATCTAAATGTGCACAAGTGAATCCTTGATGATTAGGTCATGTGAAGTAACTACTGAATATCTTATCTACTGATGTAGCTTCTTAGGTCAAAGAAAACAGTGTTTTTCTCATGGGCAGTAGGTAATTAACAGTTTCTTTTTTCCTAAAGTCAAATTAAAACCAGGTACTTGGGTAGTATAAAGCTCTTTATTGTTCTTCTGGTGTCTTCTCGGTTGCATTGCAGATGACTTGCTGAATTTAGACACACATTGATGAATCTGTGGAGTATTCACCAAACATGGGTCTCTTAAGGTAGAAGATTTTAGTCTAATTGTATTCTCTACTGATAACAAATGTTGCTAAGACTTCACATAAGCAAACATTACTGAAAAAGAAGGAAACTGCAATTTCAGCTAGTAAATAAACATTACTATTGTCCCAACTTCTAGATAGCTGGACTTCTCTGTGAGTTTTTGTGGCAACCAACATCTACAACAAGTTTTCACTATGGTTGCTTTTGTTCATATTTTTGCTTTTCTTTTTCCCCGTTGGTTTTGTGGAACTGAGTAGTTTTTGGGCACACAAGGCTGACTTCTTCAGATGTGTTGTTGTTGGGGTTTCTTTACCTGATATTTAAATATTTGTATAATAACACTCAAGTATTTCTGACCAGTTATAAAATCTGTATGGCTGAATGGTCTTGTATAAATGTTTTGCAGTGTGACAACATATGAAGGGAGTAGAAGGAACTGTGTGGAAGATCAGTGGTTTTTTTGTTTCTGGGGTCCAAGTTCTGCTAGGCAAGACTAGACTATTTTAAAAGGTTTGGAGAACTGGCTGATTTTCTGTAAAATACCACTGGCTGTTTACTCGAGGCACTGGTGTAAATGGATCTAAATGCATTTCTATACAAATAAGTATAACTGCAATTATCCTTTTTTTAGATGTTTATGAAGCCAGAGGCTGATCATAGGAAGTTAATTTTGAGATGCAGATCTCAACTTGGGCTGTACGTATTTTGAGCAACAAGTTGCAAATGAGAATGAAAAGCACTGATTTTTTTTTTAACCCTTGAGTATCTGTGAGGTTCCTCTGTACAGGGAACATCTTTGTCTTAATTTTTCAGAGCTGATTTACAATTGTACAAATACTTTCCCACTAAGAAAAGTAATTGTACTTGATTTTCCCCCCACCCTCTTTAATCCTTGTACTTTTTATAGCTCTAAAGTAGGATGGTTTGACAGCTGCCTCATGAGCAGCTGAAATATCTTTATTACCACTCATCTCGGAGAAGGGTGGAATAGGCAGGTGGGGAACGAATATTTACTACAATTATGTAAAGAGAAGTTATTCCAAACTCTTGGCACATCTAAAATAAAGAGGATCTAGAAAGCAGACTTGAGCTTTTTGTGATTCTTTGATTTACTTCTTCTAAGTCTTCTAAATCTATGAGAATTAATTTGGGGCTTTTAGTGCAGCACTGTGAAATAGAAGGTTTGCATTAGTAAGCTCTTCACTTCTGATGCACAACAGCTGGTTGTTGAACATGTAATTTTGCAAAAGTTAAAGTAAGTGATTTAAGAAAGAAGCTTTTGCTTGTAACTTGTGCATGCATGTAATTAGTAGGTTTAAACTTTTCCATCTGCATGATTGTTCTTTTGCATTACATAAGTCTTCAAGAACAGGTTTAATTACCTAATTAAGGCTATAGTTATTATTTCCTGTGGAACATTTTAATTACTAATAAAATCTGAGGTGAAGTATCTAATGTTGAAGGAGAAGGCTTGTTCTGAGATTTTACAGCCATTTATGCTGGTGTAACTTAGTAAATGTTTCCATATGAAACCCTAAGGAGTGGGAACACTTATTTACATATATCCACCCACAGGAGCAACTCCTCTAAAGGTAGCCTGCAGAAGACATTTTTGAAGGTGCTCTCAAGCCACCTTTGCTTTGTACCTCGAAGTAGGAGGCCTAGAAATTGTTGCAATTAAGTGGTATATATTTTTTTAAATAATTGTTTCTTGTACCTGTATTGGATTAGTTACCTACATCTTGATGGACTGGTGGTCAGCTTCTCCACAGCATGTGTTTTTGAAGGTTTGCAAGGTACAGGACAACAAATGAAGTTACTTCAAAATTTACATCCCTGAAGTATTAGAATGTGTTAAATTAGTTCTTTAATGACTAAAAAGAAATTCTCCATTTAATACATCAGATTTTTCTTTGTGATGAGAAAACATTAGAGAAAATACCTACTTAGACGTTCTCTAAGTCCTGGATTCTCAAAAATATTGATCTTTTGAATTAAATGTTGAAACCTGTAGGCAGATTGGGTGAATTCTTATTTGGTTCTTCAGATTTTATTCTTTTCAAGAAGGCATTTTATGTGAGAAGATACTCTCTTCTCTATCCCTCAACTGTCAAGAACATGCAAGGCAAAACCTGTATTTTTCCAGCTGTTTTTTCAACAAAAGCAACAAAAAGCAGATAATCCTATGTGTATGGCAATGGCTCAAGATCTAATGCTTGTACAATCCACCTGAGTTTTCTGTTAGCCAAGACCTGAAGCTTTAGTGTGAAAATGATTTGCAAGTAAGAAAAACTTACTTGGAAAAGGACACTATAAAGATCCAAGTCCACAGACTGCTTTTGTGGAAGAAGCCACGTTCTCCTTTCTACGGGAAAGAAAGTGAAACAGATGGACCAAGTGGTTTGGCAGAAGCAGAAAGTTTTATTGTTGGAAAGGATTAGAGTTTAGGAATTTTGGTTTAGTGGCTTGCACACACCCTTCTGACTAAGTAATTATTAATTTTTTTTAATAAGGATGTGGTTTGAGATGCCGAATTTCTTGAGGGGTTTTGTTGAGAGTTCATATGTCCTTTATGCTGTGCACTGGAAATGCAGCACAGACAAGGCTCCAGAGATGAGCTCCAGAAATCTCTCTCTTGCTGGGGAGAAGAATGCCCATGATTTGTTTGCCCTAGTGAAGTGAAATGTGGTCACAGATACGTGCTTGCATTCAGGCTTTCCAGTGACAGGAAGAGTTGTGGTGGAAACAAACCAGATTTTCATGCCACTTCTCAGAACAAGTGTGAGCCTCTTTTGGGACTGGCAGTGAGAGAGGTTAATCTCTTTCTTCTCTGTTGATGAAGCTTTATGAAATATACATTCTGTGGATGCTTCTTGTTCCCAGTGGATTTCTTTCTCCTTCAGCAGTCCATGTCTGGCTCAGGGCCCTGGAGTGCAGCAGGTCAGGTGGATGGAAGAGATGTGTCACCTGGCTATTAGGCTTGCACTTTAGGAAAAGCAGCCATGGCTTTACACAAAATATAGCATAGCTATTCAGGCTCTAGCCATGGAATGAAATGAAGGAAAAGATCCCCAGCAGTTTCAGGCTTGTTAAGCTTGTTGGGGATTTCAAGTTATTTCGGGGCAAATGCCTCTTGTACCCACACAAATAATTAAGAAAGTTCTGAAGTCAGTTTGCATTAATTACTCTGGAAACAAATTTTACTGAATACAAAATGAATTATTCCACCATAAGATAGATGGAGGTACTTCTTAGAATAAACTACTCTGCATCTTTTAGCTGTCAGTGTGCTCTTTAAATTGTGATATTACTTGCTTGTATCAACCTGTCTACTGTTGCGTCCTTAAGTGCTCTGGAATCATCATGCTTGCTTATAGCCTTGCCTGTGTGTGTGTATCCATACATATACACACATGTAGTGTGTATCTTATTTGTAAGGAGAGCTAGCGCCTGCAGCCCAGCCTGTCTTTGTTGTAGCTCACAGTCTCTGTGCTCTGCTTCCCTGTTGTCTTGGTTCAAGATTTTTCCCTCCCTGCCCTTCAGAGTCCTGTCCTGAGGCTAGCAACCAAACTGCTAAGAGAGAGCTAGCATCTGGATCAGTACTGCAGTGAAGTTGTCACAACTGAGATGGCCCTGGAGAGAGAAATCCCAAGGCCTGTATTGCATCACTTCAGATCGTAAGACAGATGATAGGGCAGGTCCTCCTTTTTGCCAAGAAGACTACCATGGATATTTTTGCCATCAGAAAAATAGTTGAAACCTGAAGCTCCCTTAAGATCTTAAGCAGAAAAAAAATCTGATGCAAAATCCAGTCGTAGTGCCGGGCATCCATTATTCCTGGGCAGAGGAGTGAGCAGGAGATGCTGGGCTGAGAGTAAAGCAGACTGCATTCTGCACTGAGCAGATAATCCTCTCTAACCACGGTTTACTATGGCTTTCTGGCTTGCTCTCCTGAAACTCAACCTTTTTGGGAAAGGTGGCTCTGTGCCAGCAGTGTCCTTGCTGCAAGGGCAGCCTCTGGAAGTGCAGATGCTGTTACTGAGCCTGCTCCTGCTGTCCTTTTCCCCTTCCCTGAGGTCTCCTGGCACTACTGGAGCCTGGTGGACCAATCTCAAACAGCCTCCAGTGCATGGTCAGTCCTCTCATCCCAGTACTTTTCTTTCACTATATGCAGGTCCAGTGATTTATGTGGCTTAATGGAAGTTGTCTTCTGTTACCTTTCCCTTCCCTTCCTTGCTCTGCACAGCAGTGCCTCCTGTTTCGGCCTAAGGCAATGGGCCTCCTAAGCAGCTTTCCTCCCAATTTCTGAGTCCCGGCTCAATCTGCTGCGTTGGTGTTGGCTGTTTCCCAACATTGCCAGTGCTGACTATGCTGCTTATTTATCCCATTGGATGTTGTTAAAATAAAGCTTCAGTGTAATTTTTAGGCTATTTGGTAGATGAGTGCTGTTTGTACCTAAGCTGTCATAGTTTCACTGAAATTCAGAGATTTAACTGGAAGTAACAATCCTTTCTACATTCTGTCAAGTATTGAAGTCCTATCCGAAACTCACCTTTAAACAGCTTTGCACTTAGAACATTTCTCTTTGGAATGTTTTTCCCCTTGATGATTTGTTTCCTGATCCAGACTGTTGGTGTTAGCTCTTCTGTTCACCTGAATCACCCCTTCTGCTCCTGGGTATCACAGCTCCTTTTTAGGATGGGTAGTGAGGATGGGGAAGGAGTTTGGTTGTTAAATCTCTTCCTGTCCTTCAGCTGGCAGGAAGATGGTGATTCATCCTGTCAGCTTTCACTTGGAGCATTTCTAGGCCCCAGATGTGTGTTCTCAGCATTCCCAGATTGGCTCTACTTCCTTGGAAGCAGAAGCTGTGGGGGGAATGCAAGAGACTTCCAATTTTAGTGGCACAAGAGCTATGTAAATGCAGCTATATCATTGCTGGGCTAAGCTGGATATCCAGCTGCACTCCATCATGTGTCTTTATGAGCCTGTGTCTCCACCAGCTCATGAGTCTCTGTTTCTGATCTGTTTCTTGGTGTCGGCACGCACGTCTTTGCAGATGTGTGAGCTCAGGGGTCCAGCCCGAGACGGCTGTAATTCTTTATCTTACCATTTCAAGCACTGGCTCTTGAGCTGTCATTGGCAGGGAGCCCAGCAGCCATATGGCCAAGGGCATATTGCCCAATGCTGAATTCTCTTCACTGACTCCATTTGGAGTCATATCTAAGTTTTGAACCCTCCAAACTTCTGGATGGACTAGCGAGTTCTTCCACTTTGAAGCACTCTCTCTGGATACAAGTAGGCAACTGTGATACTTAAAATACAAAACAGAATTTTAAACCTTTTTCTTACCAACCCCTTGAAATTAACTCTCCAGCAGGACTTTTCTTAGGGACATGTACTTAGAATGTGATAAGCAACATGAGCAAACCCAAAAGGGTGATGAAGGAGTGACTTAAGACATAATAGCATTAATGAAGAGATCAGATCTTCTAGATGAGTAGTAACTATTTCAGAAAACCTAGTCCATCAGTTTCTGATAAAACTTTACATACTGAATCTTGCTTTCATTGGCTCCCAGGGCTGTCCTGGGTTGTTTGTGTGTTACAGTCTAAAATTAGGCATGTGGTATTTTTAATAAATGCTTAGCCCTGTATCTTGGTCTAATGAAGGGATGTTTCCGGATAAGCTGAATGTTGCAAAACTTTATTTCAGTGTTTATTTTTCCTCAAATCATGTTACAAAATGACAGGTTGCACAGCAGCTAAAGCAGGGTTGTCAAGGGAAGCCATCTAGATATTAACTGATGAAATTTTAACTAAGCTTTTTATGATAGAGCTGTTTTGTCAGTTAGGTCCCTGCTTATGTATGCATTTAAAGAGTGGCATTAAATTGATTGTTTTCCTTGAGTTAAAACTTACACATGCATTTTAGCCTGCTGTTCCTATTGTTCCACTATAAAATTTGCAAAAATCAGTGCAGAATGGCATGATTATTAAATCCACTGTAAATTACTTGTTTTAAATAAATGTGTGCCATATAAGTAGTAGAAATTCATACCTCATTGTTAAACTTGAAATCTTAATTCTAGCTTTTTTCTTCCTGTAAAGCCTGCTAAATGTTTTTAGATACCTGAGGATCACTGATCATTTTTCAGTAATACTGGCTTCAGAATTCTTCTAGAGGGAGAAATTAATATGCTGCATGTAATTACTAACAGTAAAATGGCTGGATAGTCCCTGACAACCAATGGAGTAATAAAATTCGTCCCTGGTGACAGGTTTAGAGCATTGTCTGTCAGAGTGCTGTACAAGACTTGATGTTGAAATGCTTTCTATTTCAGCATGTACACCCAAAGCATTATGTTTACAGAGACACAAAGACTTATCTGTACAGATGCTCAAGTTTTGAGGTCTAAGGAAAGTGGGCAGCTCCAGGAAGGGTCTGCTGGTGTACATGCTGGTTGTGTAAGCATACCAGTACACACCTGGAAGACTCAGGCACAACTGCTTGGTTTTAACTTTTGAGAGAATCTTTTCTGAATGTATTTCTGATGGAAACAAGTACAGAGGTTGCAAGCATAAATATTGAAAACATCTCCTACTAAATTCCTCCAATTTTGTCTTCTCTGAAAAGCAGGCTCTTGTTGAAAAGATTGCTCCTCCTAGAGAGAAGGCAAGTACAAAATGTTTATAGATAAAAGATCAGAGAGCTGTGTGTTTTGCTGTGCTTCTGCGACTAATTGAAAGGTAATGCATTAGAAGGGAGGTGGGAGGCAGAGGACAAAAGAAAGGAAGAGAGAGACTGAAGCGTGCAAGTCACAAGCACAAGCTGTACTGCTTTGCTGCTGAGGGCATGGAAGGAGAGGGCACATCTATGTACTTTAGCTGAGATGGAATAAAGCCATGAGACAAAACTGCTTGTAGCTTGTGTGTTATCACACCTCAGCCTGTCAGACGTGGAGGTTAGGGTTTTATTTTGCCTTGGTCAGTTTCACTAAAAATACAGTGTTGCCCTGTGTTGTGGTTGTGCCCTGCGAGGTGTCCTATGTTGGCATAAACTGCTCTTGCAGCTTTGCTGCTGGGACAGGTGGAAAGGATGTGGGTCTCTGATATAGTGTATCTTAGTGGGATCATATAACAGCTTTCGTTTGCATGTGTTCTTTGTAACCATGCTTACAGAAGCTTATTTGGAACATCCAAGTGAAAGAGCTTTTTCCTATTAGAAGGGAAGTACAGTAACTGGAAAAAGGATAATTCCTTCAGTGAAGATTTAATCTAATCTATATTTGAGTTGAAACTGCTTTTGAGAACTAAAACTTAATTTAGTCAGGGTTTGTTTGTGCTATCAATAGGCATATTTTAGAGGAGATGACTTTGGTTTGCTGTGGGTCACTGTGTTTACTCCTATGTGTAAATTGTGGCCTGTTGATCAGACAGGAAGCGTTTTGGGTCGAAAGCTTCCTGTCACATCCATTCATGTGAAAATGAAGTTTCTTGCTGTTCCAATCCTTTCTGACACATCTTCTTACCTGTGTCACAAGGGTTACAAGCTAACAGGTTGAAGGAGCTGCACTGCAGACATTTGGAAGAGACTGGAGCACTCTTTGCAAAGGATGCTGCTCTATCCAGGCAGATGGTTGGCCTGAAAAAACAAGGCTGGGAATCTGGGCTCTTGCTCCAAAGAAAGTAGGGAGAGAGTTAAGTGAAAAGGAATTTTTAAAAGATGAATGATGTGCATAGTTCTTGTGCTCAGGGCAGCAGACCTTTACTTAAAACATATGGTTTATGTGTGACGGAAGGTCACACTGAAGGAAGATCAAATACTGGGAAAGGTCTGAAGCAAGTCATCCAAGATCTAGATAAAGGTATGTGCATCCAGTGCTGATGTAAACTGGCAGATGTGGGATGACCACATATGCACCTTAACAAGCATGGCTTATATCACATGATCCTGTGATAATTAGAGAGTGACCATGCTGACTGTGTGCTGTGTCCTCACCTTATATCAAGATAAAAAACAAACAAACCCCATGTCTCTTTAATCATCCAAGGGAGTACCTGTCCTGCCTATACAGCCTGCTTAAAATGAATCCAGGTTGGTATGACAGACATCAGATAATCAACAGATCTGCTCTTGCAAGTGTCCACTCCTCTAAGTCCTCCTCAGTAATACTACTGTCTGCATGTTTTCTCTTGTGGGAAGGAACATTGCAGGTTTGTGGGATATACACAAGTCCAACTGGGCCTGCTGCAGCAGATTCATTGAAATTTATCTTGTGGTAGCCCTGTTTCTCTCTTGGCCAGGTATGGGCTTCTCTGTACCTAGGAAAAGACAGGGAGCTGCTTTGGGTGTGGAGGCTTGTGATGGATTTGCTGCATTTTACATGACTTATTTTATTACCTGTTTTTCATTTGCTTAGTAAGGACTCTGACCTCTACATGAAAAAGTCTGTTGGGTAGTGATGGCATAGAGAACTTGGTAAAATCAAAGCATTTACAACATCTGTATCTTTGAAGTGCCTCTTTAATAGTGCCATTGTCATGCCAGTCGGAGGCAACACTTCTCTTTGCAATTGAAAGGCTCCGCAGAACTAGCTGATAAGCACTGATGCCCTGCTGGGAAATTGACCCTTTGAACTGGGAAGAATCTCTGCAGATAAGCAAGTAATGGAATTTTTATCAGGTCTTGCTTTTTATTGTAGCTTGTTTAGGATTGCCAGGCTTTCTATGTAGCAAAAGTGTTTTCTCTCTAGTGTAGTAGGTGAGAGGAAATGTAATATTCACAAGCTAAAGATACTGCTTCCAGGCTTGGAAGGGATAGCCATGCCACAGAACAGAAAAGAAACAATGACAGTGTAACTTAAATAACAAACATATGTTGATTTAGGAGCGAAACTTGCTGAGCATCCTAACTCTCAAGGGAAAGGAGAGGAGTTTTGAGGATACTTTTAGGATCTTCATAGGACAGATGTAAAGTTTTTTCACTGTTTTCTCTTTTTTTTTTTTTTTTTAAAGCCAGGAAGTTTATTTAACAAACTTCAGTTTTAATTTCACAATAGAAGTAAGCTAATTTAAATTAATTCCTCTACACTAAATCTCATAGAAACATTTATTTCAACAACATAATAATGCTTGAAGCAAAGCACTGTTAAACATTGGGCATTTTTTGTGCGGGTGAGAATCTGGTTTCATTTAAAACAGGGATCGAGCTTTTCAAGTCTTTTCTTTCTAAGCCATAAAACGGACCCATTAGACTTCTTGTCTCAAATGCCAGTAAAAAAAAAAAAAAAAAAAAACTAATGAGAAGGAAACTAAAATTCAGACTTTACCTGAATTTTGAGTCATGTTGTGTCCCTGTCCTGAACTGTTGATATTTCCCTGGGAGCCTATACATCCCATACACATGGTTTGAGTTGTGAGGTTTGAGACAACAGCAGAGAAGATATGACTCTATTAAAGATGCCAATTTGAACAAATCATCTCGTGGATGACCTACAGATCAGAAGAAAGCTCTAAGGGAGAATATAGTAAAGCAATGTGGGAAGCTGCTGCCATTGCAGTGGGGGACGGGAGGTGTTGCTCTGAGTACAAATTAATCAAGTTCAGGCTGACATTCCTTCGTGTCAGGTTTCCCCTTTGGTCTCCCTAAGACACTGCTGCAGTGGAAAACCTTTCTCTCCAAGTAGTTTTATACCACTTAATTGCTCTTTAAAATGTGCTTTATTCCTTGCTAATGATGTAGCACTGCTGTGCTATATTAATGAATTTGTAGTTTAAAGAAGCAGGGCAGGGGCTGACATATGGCAAATACATACTTTACTTCTGGTAAGCACATGATTTTGAAGATAAACAAAGCTGTTTCCTTATCTTCAGCATGTACTTTTTTTGTTTTGCTGATAATGAAAAAAAATTAACAGTGTTAAACTTGATTGAAATCAGCAGTATCTTCTGAAATTAATGTCTGTGGGAATGACATTGAAAGTCCCTCTGCTTTTTTGCATTTACTCTAGGATTCTTTTGTAATTGTAATATGCATTAAAAAATCATCCAAACTCAAAAAAAGAAGTCTCAAATTTCTCTAATTTTGTTTTCAGTCTAGTAACAATGGTCTCTCTGCATTTGCTTCTCAAATGTATATAACTAAAAGCTATTTTTATTAAAAACTGATTCTATCAAAAAGTTTCCAGACGATGCAAGACTTTCTGAAAGTATTTTATAACGTAGATGTTTTGCATTGAAGTTTATAACTACTTCTAGCACTCAGGCTGAAGTAAATCATAGTTCTAAAATTTAGTTTTTTGGACATGTTTAAAAGATGTGTAGATGCAGCACTGGGGGACATGGTTTAGTGGTGGACTTGACAGTCTTAAATTAACGGTTGGACTTGATGATTTTAAAGGTATTTTCCAATCTAAATGATTCTGTTACTCTAATGAAACTTATGTAAGCCTAAAAATTGCAGGAAGGCAACAGTTACACTGCTATTCCACATTTTAACCATGTTTGTTAATGTCAGTGGAAGACTTCTCAAAAGCCAACACTTTTACCTATATGGGCAGTGTTTCATTCAGTAGTAACTGGTTCTCTGACCCTGAAACCAGATGCTAGACTGTCCAAATCCATTGCCCTTGCACATAGTTTCCCTACACTGTGCACTGCAGCACACACGTGCCCTTTTTACAGACATTGCTCTTTAGCGGATTTTCCTTTTTCACATTCTGCATGTCTGAAATACTCATCAGGGAGCTGAGAGTGGCTGTTGCATGTGTTGGGGTACTACATGAAAGCATGGGCTCAAAGAGTCTTTGAGGGGGGCTGTGGAGGGAGAATGGAGAAACCCAAGCCCAACCCTTTCCTGGCCCATGTGGTAGGAGCAGTCCATGGCCTTTCCTGTATCCCACTCACAGTGCCCAGTAGTGCTAGTTACTCAAACTACCCTGTGAAGTGTACCCACCAGTGCAAGGCTGTGAGTGACTGCAGGCTGGGGCTTGCACTTGGGCCCTGTTCCTGTTTAATCTACTAGTACAGAGATGGTTGGAGGGTCCTTTCCTTTAAAGGAGGGCCAAGGTACTCTAAGTGCCGGTATTTGGGGTCTGGAGGGTATTTGACACTGTGCAGGCTGTAGCTGCACCAAAAGCTCATGGCTTGTGTCGTACTGGTCCTCCCAGACCATGCTCTGACATGAGTGTTCTCCAGTGCCTCCTGGGCTGGGCGCTGAAGCTCTCAGCAGAAGTGCACAGCGGGACCTGCTCACCCAGTCTGCCCCTGGGGGCTTCCTTTTTGGTGATTGTCTGTCTCCAGGGAGACAGTGAGCCAGGAGTCCCCAGAACATCCCTCTGCACCTACAAGATACACGTGCAATTAGTTTATTCTGCATAAATGGTACATGAGAACTTAAGTGACAGTATAAAAAGAGGAGCTGGGTTGAAGAAACACTATGATGGGTACCCTTCCTGAAACTGAGCTGTGGTCAGTGGTTTGTCCAGAAAAAGAGATCGGCACTGCTGCCTTGCAGTAGTGTTGCATCATCTCTAAGTATTTACTGAAGCATTCTAGCAAGGAGTTTATTGGGAGGGAGGCAGATACCATCAAAAATAGGAACTAGTTTATAAAGATCTCTGGCATAACCTAAGTCTATTCTCAATTTATAAGATAACACCCCTTTTAATATAAAGCCCAACCTCTGAAGTGCCTTATCTCTGCCAAATCTGAAAAATATCTTTGTGCCCTTGAGTTCAGGGACGGAAAAAAGAGAGCATGCAATTTGGGGTTATCCTGTGATTTTTTTTTTCCTCTCCTTTATGTTTTGAAATACAGAAGTGATCTATCTCTTCTTAGCTGTTTCCATAGACTGAGCTATAGATGTAAATTTTTTTAAGCCCTTGTTATTTATGCTGTGATGTCCTCCTACAAATTGACTGTATTGTGAACAGCACAGTTGATTATTTTATTTTTATTCATAATGCTGATTAAAGATGTCTGATTTCTTCTAACACCTCTCACACAAGGGTCTTAGCTCTGCTCTTTGAAGCAGACGTACGCCCATAACAACAATTAGATAAACTCCAGGGACTGAACTTGGTGTGCTCCCCCCAGAAGGTTTCTCCTCAGGGTCCATAAGTGAGAGATCTCCATGCAGATCAAAATATGTTATTTAGCTGGAAAAGTGGATTCTGTTGCTGCATTGGTCTTCTAGATAAAAGATGTGCATGATGAAACCTTTGCTAATCAAAGGGCAAAGTTCCAGTCATTCAGAACAAACCAAGCTAACTGTTGCCAGTATTTCATTTATGCTCCTTTGCAGGTGAGTTGAGGCATCAGTGTTTTCAACATCCTTGTATTGTTACCCCTTAAGGTGAAACATATTTTCTTGTAACATAACCAGAGTTTGAACCATGTGACATTAATTTCTCCATTGTTGTGAAAAGCTTTTCTTTGCCTTCATTTGACTGCATCAAAGTAGCAAAATGTTGATGATACAGTCATGGACTATTTAGTATTGTCAAAGCAGCATTCAAATAAGTAATGAATCTGTGCAAGAAAAGGGTGGTATCAGCCCATCTTTCAGATGAGGAAAGCTGATAAAGAATTCCAGTGATGTATTAGTAGTCACAAGGAAGTCAGTACTTACCTTGATCTGAATTTGAGAAGTTTGGTTTATACAGGGGCACTCTGTTTTCTTAGCTGTTATGTCTTTCTTTAAATGTTCTGTATGGGTCTGATGATACAGAAACTTCATTCTGTGTCATCAATCAGAATTGCAAGGGTAATACATAAGTATCTTCCTACAAAATGCGACAGGATACTACTATTTGGCAATGGGTACAGTTGCTGCTGCTTAGGATAACTAAGAAAATGCTCTGCCTCAGGTAGTCAGCCAAAATGAATGCCCACTGTTCAAGGGATTCAGTCTTTCCCAGGACAACCCGTGTGTTTAATTATTGCCTTGGTGTTCAGAGCAGAGACTGGCTTTCTAAACCGTGGTGTTTGCTTTGGGCTCTCATTAAATGTTGTATGCTGTAGTGTGACACACAATATGCCCTGCAGTGTGTCATGTGCTGTGATGCTAATCAACATTCAATAGCAAAGGAGGAGAGCAGCTGCTCCACAGTCAGCATGTCTGAACAGTCCTGCACTCAGCAGGGTATCACTTAATTCACACTAATGGATAAAAAACTGGCCTCATAACACTTGTGTAAATGAGGCTAATGATCAGGGAAAAAATGCAAACTAGTTTTCATTTATTCATAGAGATACGTGTAATTAGAGGTAATAGCTGCATCCAAAAACTTGCTCTCCAGCGTTTATTTGTTGATAATACAAAATGCGAATGACTTGTTCCACTGTTTCTCTCTTGTGAAGTTATTAACTTCACACAGGACTTGAAATATGTATGCTTTTAAATTCTCATTGAGAGAGTTACAAGACTTAATGGGAAAAAGCTACAGATAATTGCATCTTGTAAACTTACCTCAGTCATTTTCAGTATGGTAACAGATCTCTATTGTAAATCCACTGCTGGCAGGATCAGCATATTGCTTCAGGTTTTTGACCTTTTTCCACTGGCTTCACTGTCTGTAGATTAGAGAAATCCACTTGTCCATTGCAGTGATGGCAGCTGAGTTATAAGGTTGTAATTAGGTACAAAAGTCTTATTTCAGCATCTAAGCTGTAGAGTACTAACTGCCCTCTTCCATTTTCCCAACATTGTTCATTTTCCTCATTCAGGAAGTCTGATATTCCCCTCATAGGTGTGTTGTCCGAATGGCACTGCTGATGCCACTTGATCATACACGTCTTGAAGGATCAATCAGTCACATTGTGACATAGTCTAATGGTATCAAGCAGAAGTTGATCTACCTGAAAATTTAATAAGTCATCATCTCATTGGATTTGCTAAGAAGTGCTGAGTGCATGCTTCTCACCCTGCTCTACACGCTGGTTTTGACTGTGCAGATTTATCCAACTGTAATCTTACCTGTATGCTGTGCAGGGAAGAAGTAAATCCAGCCTTAATCTAATTTACAGGAGGAAGCTGAGGCTCTATGGTCCTAGCACAGAGCCAGTCTGGGTTTATGTGGGCATTCCTTATTTTCTGTAGCCTCATGTTGTGCAAACTAGCTACATAAAATTCCACAAGAGTGGGTTTCATTCCTGCTAAGCAGTCCCCACTCTGGACCTTTGCATGGTAACTAAGTATTGAAAAAATTTAGGTTTTTTTATCTGAGCAGTTCACCAAGAACTGATTGAGGAAGGACATTCTTAATCCAGCTGTATAATGGAACCATGTTGGTTATCAGTATTCTTCATTCTTGATTCATCCATTTCTTAATGAAACTGTAGTTAACTATAGATGGTCTTTTCAAAACTTTTATTTTTTTTCTTCTTTTCTTTTCTTTGATGTGCCTATTAGGCACATCTATTAAGTTCCTTTTTCTGTGCATGGAGCTTACACAGCAGTCGGAAGGTGAGTGTGGGATATCTGCTGATGAAAGCAAATCATCTAAACCTAAAAAGTGATTCTTGCCCCAATCTCCACCCTGCTCTTTGTTGGAAAAAGTGGTTCTTGCTTTAACACTTAGTGGGAGATTCAGAGCACCTTCAGAAAACTGACGTTCTTTTTATCAGGTGGAAGTGAAGTCTAGGTCAGCTGCCAATTGCATTTTCAAAAACAGTATTATTATCACTGAATTGTCACTGACTCATTAGCTCTGCATATCGGAGAAGCATTACGAAGGAGTACCGCTGAAGAGAAAGTAGCTGATGACTGAGGAGGGAGGGATGTGTGTGTAACACAAAAATCCAAAGATTATGTTAAGCTGGAGAGTCATGTGTATATGGCCATTGTGAAACATTGATTCTCACCTTTCCTCTGCTTACTGATTGTCTGAGAGTTGATCTTGTCCTAGCAATAATTTTTGTAGACAAGAAAGCAACTTGGGAAAATATGCAAATATAAAGGAACTAAATTGTTGAAAACGTAAAATAATATTAAACACACATAACATTCTCAGGACTTTTAAAATAGACTCTATATGTGATGAGTGCCATTTTTCAGACCTGTAAAAATGCCATGTCTTGACAAGTCACCTGTCATACATATCTGAGGTCATATCAAGCAGCTCTCATATTCACAGGTTTCACTTAACAAAAACCTGGTTTGTTGAAAATTGAGTTCATATTGCTATCTCAAATATATGCTTTCAAAACCTATTTAAAAATAATAAAATATTATGTAGTGGAAGAGTTGGGTGCTTTTCTCCTGTTTCCTGCTGAAAGTGGTAGAACTTTTTTCAGAAACTGCAGAATTTCAGAAATTAATCTTGAAGTATCTTTGTGCAAGTGGCCTGACACTTGAGTAGATTAGCTCACCCTCTGTTATTGGAACTGGTAGCAATGGTAAAATGGTTCACTTTATAGTGGCTGAATATAAATATATTCTAATATTCAAAAAAATGGGGGCAAAAGTTGTCAGTTCTAGAAGCATGCATTGCCTATGACTATAGATTGCATTAGCACTTATTCACTTCCATTGAATTCTGGTACTCTTTCAAAGCTAGATGTTATTATTTCAAGGCTATGCACCCAAAGGAATTCATCCTCCTGGGCAAGCCGCTAAGAAAAGCCAGGACATGCTGGCAAGCCCAGGTAGGTGTAGCTTAAAGCTCTGCCAACTGAGTATCAGGTGTCAGGTATTGTCAAGCAGTTGCTGTTTCAGCAGCTGACAGTACCATGAAGGCTTAGGGATCAATGGATGTTGCACAAAGGTCACTCATGTCAAGGGTACCTTGAAGACACATGAGTGTCTTAAAACAATTTCATTTGTACTGTTTGCTTCATGCATAAGGATTTTCAGTACCACAAATAATCAAAAATACTTTGCTCCTAAAATATCCTTATATATTCTTAAGAGTCTACAAACATTTCTGTGAACACAGATAAGGAAATGCAAATGTGTTGGAGGCTCCAGAATTTTCTTTAGCAGTGTCATGTTGATGAGATGAAGCTTGATATTTAGGGGATTTAAAATGATTTTCCCTTTTGTAGTTACAATTAATTATCTTGCCAGTTGGTGTGGAAAGGATAATGACTGCTAAAAAACATAATTAACTAGATTTCTATTTGAATATTTGTTTAACTGTGATCTTTAATATTATCCTACTGAACAAACAGACATAACGTGTATCTTGAACAAACACTGCCTGCCCACTTGGCCTTTAAATTCCCGTGCAGTGGAGATGAAGAGAAAGAAAGGAGCACTTTTATATTTCCAGCTACCCAATCCTTAGCACCTAGCTCTGTGGAGAAGGGAATACTATTTCACAGTATCACCATAGAATCATAGAATGATTTGGGTTGGAAGGAACCTTAAAGATCATCTAGTTCCAACCCCCCTGCCATGGGAAGGAACACCTTCCACTAGACCTGGTTGCTGGAAGCCCCATCCAGCCTGGCCTTGAACACTCCCAAGAATGGGGTATATCAAGCCATTGCAGCTCTTTCTGTGCCACTGTCCAGCCAATTCCTTATCCTTTCAAGTGCCTGTGGATGGTGATTCTGCTAGGTCTGAACTAGCACTTCTTGCCTAATCTTTCTCCTCAGTTTATACCTGAGTATTCCATAATCACAAGGGTATTTGGCATGCACCTGGGAAAAGTGCTCTTGAAGCCATCTTCCTGACTGCCTTTTAATGTGGTTTGGATGTGTCAGTGTAGTTATGATAGCTAGCTGCTGACCAGGAGTGGGACCATCCCTCTTGTTGTTCATCCTATTCCATTCCTAACACTGACAGCTGGGCTCAACTCATCTTGCAATAAACCAGTTCTGGTAGCTAAACCAGCAGAGAAAAACTAATCATGCTTAGAGGGAAAATGAAAAAAAAAAAAAAAAAAAAAAAAAAGAAAGAAGTAAAAGGAGAAGGAAAAAACAAAAATGTAACCTCCAGATAAGCATTCTTCACTCTGTTAAGCAGAAAGCCTCTTTGGGTTTCCCAAAAAATGTGTTCATCGTCCCATTGTCCCTCATCGCCCAGGAAAAGAAACAGCAAGTTTCAACCATCTGTGTTTAGCCCACATCTTATTTTGTCATACAGAGTTAGATGCGTATTAGTGGGGTGAAGTTTGTACTAAGGGCAAAAGCCCCTTAACACTGATTTTTATTTGTACAGGCATGTAAATGGGAGATCATTTGTTGCCCATTTTGGAGTTGTGGGCTACATTACAGTGCTTCCATTGGGAAAAAATAGATTGGATTTTTTTTTTACCAAAATGCCAGCATATGGAGTTTCATAGTGCATTTAAGAAAGACATAGGAGTGAAACCTTTGTGGCTGTCATTGAAGGAACTTCAGTTAGGTGGATGACTTTTTCTTATATTTTTTTTTTCCCTTTTTTAAAAAAAAATCAGGGTTGGAGAGAATAAGAGGAAGGGGGACATACGATTATCATTTCTATTTTAAGGCAACACACTGCAAAACTGTGTCAGTTCTGGGGTCAGGGTGCCATTTGGATGCTGCCTAGCCTGCTCCAAGCCTTCTTAAGTGTGAAGAAAAAGCAACCTTGTACAAATCAAACCACAGTAACAGTAGTGGCAGACTGGATAGAAGAGCAGCGAATCTCTGGTGAGGTAGGAGCCTGCCCAACTTTTTTTGCTGAGCAAGAAGTGAGTCTGAGTGTTCCCAGGCTCACCTGGCTCAGACAATTATTTAGCCATTGATCTTTCTATGCAAAATACTGAAACACTTATCATATTTTAGTGATGCCTTTTGGTAGAATTTCATGGTCTTCAGTCTTGGCAGCTCATAAATCGGGCAGTGTCTCTTGCAGCTGCTGTACTAAGGAAAGGCAATAAAGGTGTAATGCATCTCATTATCCACCTGACATTTTTGCATCCTTCTTGCATCACTGTCTGCCTCGAGGTTGACCTGTGATATTAATTTGGTAAAATAAACTAATAGTTAATCTAAGTATTGTCCTCTCCCTTGTATTTGTAGCGTGCTGTGCATATAGCTTGTGGAAAATGGCAGTGTAGAACTGCAGGATACCTATTTCATTGGTTGCTGGATTTCCCTCCTGCAGATTTTCAGCAAGAGGAGGTTATCACAAACCTTTGCATATCTCATCTTCGCCTTTAAACTCAGTTCTGTTTTTTCTGGATATAATGCTGCAGGAGCAGTGGTAATCCTCTACGTCAAATTTTGCCTTCACTTAAAGTCAATCACTTGTGTTTTTTCCTAAGTTCAGGTTATTGAAAAGCATTGCCAGCGACAGGGAAGACTGAGTGTAACTGGAGCATCACTCATACAACAAAACTGCACTCAAAAAGAGTTTTAAATTTGTTTTCAAATACTAGCTCAAATATTTGTTTGAATTATTAGTTTATAATATTATTACTGCATTATTTTTGTTATTATTATTATATTATTAGTTTCTTTACATAGATGCTAGCTCCTGGGTTAAATGCCCCTTTGTCTGCGTGTATGAATGTTGACTACAGTAGAAGATCCACAGAGTTCATACCATTTCCTTTTTTAATCTAAATAAATTTGCAAACCAATTTAGATAAATTGTGAGGAGTTGTTTGGAGGCAAGGCCTAGCAGCAGAGCTTGACACAGAAAAGATGACGTCATTCACCATCCACACAGGCTTTGGCACAATACTTGACTGAAATTCCCTCAATAAGCAAACAGTGCATTAGCATGGGCTCTGCAACACCTTCCTCATTGCATAATGGTGTTTGTGCTGGGTGTTATTAAAAACCCAGGCAGCGATTCCACCTGTGTCAGCCCCTGCTACTGCAAGGCATTGCAGGCACACTTTGTGGTTGCAATGCACTTTGTTGTGCCTTGTGCAGCCTGGGAATGGGGCACTGACTGTCCGAGGGTGCTAGTATGGTAGGGGAGCCCCACTGGCACCCCACAGTTGGTGGTTGCAGTGGTGTTGTGGGCACCTGGGTGTTTACCTGTGCTCTGTGTGACTGTGGGCTGTGTGGAGCCAATTATGATAAAATCAAGATTGCTGTCTTCAGAGGAGCCTGTGGGGTTAAGAGTTTCCAGATACAGCAACAGACCTGTTGGTTCAGGAGCAAGTCCTAGCCCGATCTGACAAGGAAGGGCATTTTAATGAAATTTTAATACTTTGCTGCTGAAGCAAAGTAAGATTGTGGTTTTAGAAGGTGTGTTGGTCTTCAACTCTGAGAGCATTAAGGAAAAGAAATAAAATAAACCTCTCTTAGTCAAGCATTCCCAACACACAGCAGCTTATGCCAGCCAGTCCTCAGGCCATTTGTAGCTGGTATAGCTCTCCAAAGCAAGCAGTAGGCACTGTTTCCCATCTTGGTACCTGATTGCTTGATGCCTCAGCAGATCTATGTACCATTGGCAGGTGAAAATAAAAATGAGCTATTATTATTATTAGTTTAATGCTACTTGATTGTCTCCTGATCTGTTACCTGATGTTAGTATTTCCATTGGGTGTACTGACTTACTGAGGCAGGCAGAGAGAGGGCAGGCTGTTAGGATGACAGGGAATGCAGCAAAGAGAAGAGTGGAAACTAAGCACCATCATACAATCACAAAACCCTTGCTGGCAAAAGTCATTTTATTCTTATATTTTTAACTTGTTGCATTTCACGTGCATGCTTCCTTTTAATTCCTGTATCTCTTGTGTTTTACATGTATGTCTGCTATGGAGGTGCTTTTCTCCAGATTTTAAATGTTATCTAAATGTTATTTTTAAACATTATTTAAAGATTGGCAAAGAGTCAGACTTTGGAGCCTTGAGAAGTCATGAGATGTTGCCTCCACGCCCTTTCTCTGCAACCTCAAAAAAGAAAATAAGGAAGACGCCAGTCATGGGCACAGTTCAGAGGCCTCAATACGTTGGTAACACCCCTGGTTTGCCTCTGCTCCTAGCAGCACATAGTGATCTGCTGTTGGTGCCAAACTGCCCGATTTGGGGGGGCAGGAGGAAGCAGGGTTGAACAGGGAGAAGTTTCACGTATGGCTTTAGGCGTGGAGTGGCACAGAGAGGAGTGGCCTTTGCCCAGTGGCCTGTTGAGGTCTGTAGTGACTGCAGATAGTGATAAAATTGTGCAAACTGTTCCTGTCTATGAAGGCATTCTTCCGCACTTGTAACCTGAGAGAGGAAACCTAGGGCTGGGTTTGGCAAGACATTTAAGTATCTAGAGTTGTAGGTGGATGTCCATGGGGGTTTCTGAATACACCAAGGCAAACAAAGTAAAGTGCTCTTGGAGGTCAGGCCATTTTTATACACCAGCTAAGCAAGTGTGTGTAAGCAGCCAATTTTTCCAGAAGAGAGAGGGAGAAAGGCTGGAAATTCGATCTCCACAACAGTCCAGCCTCACAGGAATCAGTCATGGTCTTTCCTTGTGCTAACACTGCCAAGTCTAGGGAATTAGACCAGTATTCTTCTGTGGGTTCCAGTAGATCATCTCAGATCATGATGAAACTGCTTCCCTTATTCTGCTCTCTTTGCTCCCTTGGGGTGTAGACCCAGGGCCACTGGGCGTGGGAAGGACCTTGGTGCTGTAAATGCATCTAGAGCTCCCTGTGCTGTAGCCTTCAGGCAGGACCATACATGGTCAGGTCATCATCCCTAAAATTCCTGAAGGGCATACCTGCCTTCGTCAGATATTGCTTTGATTTGTGCATAACCACTGCTTGAGGAGCAGTTGTAATTCCTGCTCTGTGAACTCCTGTGCTGTCAGATATATGGAAAACCTTTCCTACTTTATTTGAAAATACAAAACCTGGCTTATTTTGGGGAGTTTTCTCATTGATTTCTCTGAAACAATTATTACTGAGATTTTTTTGTTGTTGTTTTGTTCTAGTTTCCATTCACCTTGCTGCATGCTTTCACCTTTCATCGCTGAATTGTAACTTTTTATTTTAAATGAACATGTGAGATGATACTTTATTAAAAGTCTTGGGATGGAGGTTGTGATCAATACAGGGTGATGATATAGATGGTGAACTCCTCTGTTTATCCACTGAACTAATCAGGCTTGAGAGGTGGGTGTTGTGCCACTATCCTACCTGGAAAAGCTGCCTCTGAAGCACAAGAGGTTAATTTGTTTTCCGCTGCTTGGTCTCTCTTCTGTGACTGCCAACAAAGGTAGCAATTACCAGTGTCATTGGAGGGGATGTTCCCTGATCTGGCTAATTTGGAACTGGGAAACCACACTGACAACTCAGCAAATTTCTTACAGGCCAGACAATATCCCTGACCTGGTCAGTAGTACAAGAAAGTTGTTACCTAGACTAAATTTGTGCTAATACCTTAGGGCAAAAGGTTCCATATCCATTACAGGTCCCTTGAAACATTTGGTTGTTTGAAGAATCAGCTCTACCCAGATGCAGTCAAGACTGTGGGACATGTTGTAAAGGGCGAGTCAGTCTGTGCATGTCTTTTTAGCTCTTACAATTTTTTTAAGGCAACTTCTGTGGCATAGTTTGCACTTCACAGAATGAGTATGTATGCTGTCATATTTGTTGTGTGAAAATAAAGAAGAAATCATAGCAACACAGTTGTTCTTGTGGAAGCAGCCGAAATCAAAGGAGGCAGTTCAGGAATGACTTTCACAATTTGCAGCTGCCTAAGGGGAGTTATGATAGCTGTTTCTTTAGCCTAAAGTTCAAGGATACCATAGAATCAAGTGTTTGAGCACAGAAACACAGCAATCTGAGATTGAAAAAAAGAAAAAAGGGAAAAAACCGTACTGTAAAATAATTGACTACCTGAAATAATTTTAAAGGGCTTTAGATGGATTTAACAGAAGTTGTAGTGGGTTTTTCATTGCTCATACTTTTAAATCTAGATAAAATGTTTTGTTAATACAGACAGGAAATGTAGGAAAATCTTATGACCACATTAGTTCAGACTAGAAGATCACAATGGTTGGTTTTGGCCTGGTAATGTATAAGTGCATTGTCCAGAACAATATCGTAGTTTCTGTGCTCAAGTCACAAAAGTCACGGAAAAAAAGAAAAGCCATGTAGCCAACCATCTCTGTACACCCTCTGACACTTCAGTGTCAAGGAAAGCGTTAGGAAAATGGGGGACAGCTTGATTTTCCAGCAACGTGAACATGTCTTTTTTGGCTTCGCTAGACTCTTGGTCATGAAACTTCGTAAACTTACCTACAGCCATTGAGCTGATTGTGCTGCAGAAGTTCCCAAAGGAGATCCTCATTTTTGCAATTTGCTGTGCAGAGGTGTTGAGCCCTCAGTGTGGGGGAGCTGCTGAGAAAATGTCAGGCACTTCTGGAAAAGGTGTAGACAATATATGCAAATTGTTGGTATTTATTCAGTCATGTAGTGGGGAGAATAAACATTATTCCTGACATTTCCATTTTTGATGAATGGAGCTGGCAGATGTTCAGCTGGCCGCCAGATGGGGTCTGCTCAGTCCAACAAACAGAATAGGAACAGTCTGGATCTCATAAAGCCAGCACAGACAAAAGCTCTGGCAAAATCTCTAGCTCATCCAAGTGATACGCCAATTTTTACCTCAAAACGACTAAGCTGTTTAAGAATGGAGGTAGTACAACCAGCGAAACTGCTTATGGAAGTGAAATGGGGTGTGGAAGGATGGGAGCTGGTTAGTTTGCTGGAGTTTAGCAGGTTTTTTCCTGCCGCAGGATCCACAGACTGCAGCTTTAATTCCCTGTGGCTGGAGCTGCGCGGGGCCTTCTGCATTTACCCACGGTTACAGGTGTAATGGTCGTGTCTCTGGGCACATCTCCTCGGCTGGTGGTCGGAATGGACTGCGTATAGCGCCTTTAGCCCAGGATGGGCTGTGCCTCTGGGATCAGATAGCCCAGATGCTCCTGGTCCTCGGCCGGCCGCTCGGGCTGCCTGCTCCTAGCGATGGGGAATCAGCCCACGGGAGGAGTTGTGGAGGCTTCTCCCGGCTCGTCTTGAGACTGGCGTGTGCCCAGCCGAGGGTCGGGGGCAGCCCGCGGGGAGGGGGTGACAGTGCTGAGGACAGGGACGCTGCTCTGAGCACCTCCGCCCGCGCCTGTACCCGTCAGGACCGGCTTCCTTCAGCGCACTGCGGGCAAAGCCATTCAAATTTACAGAAGTGAATTTAAACCCATGCAAATTCGGTTCCTGGGGGAAGCTATAAATGTCTGAGAAGTGCCTCGTCGCCGTCCCGCACGGCGGCCCGGGCAGATAAGCCGCCCCCGGCTGCGGGACCTCGGCGGGGAGCGAGGGACGGGATGCGAGGGGGCTGGGTCGCCGCTGCCCCTCGCAGCGGTGGGGCGCGTCGGGGCTGTGTGTGTTGCCGCTCCGACCCCGAGATGCAGCGCGAATAAATTCCCTTTGATAATGACTTCCCCAGGGAGACAAAGAGCGGGAGGGAAGAGGAAATTTGACCGCGGTGTTCACGGTTACATTGGCGGTGCCGGGGGGAAGCCGTCCGCCTGCCTTTGAAGCCGGAGCACCCGCCTCTCGGGGCTTTTTATGCCTACGGGGTCGGGGGAAGTGGTAAAAGCGAGGGCTGGCAGCCTCTTAGAAAATGCCCCGGTGCTACTTCTCTGTGCGTAAGCTGGGGCTCGGACGCCTCTTTCCCACTTGGAATGTGCCAAGGGAGGCAGTGATGGACGGCTGCTCTCTGCGATCCTCGGCTTCAGATAGGGTTTATTATTTTTATTATTCATGTACAGAAATCTGGAACAAATGTTTTCCCGTCCTGAACCGAGTCCTTCCCGTCCGGGTGCGCGGGGCGGCGGTGGCCGGGCCAGGCCGGGTCGGGGCGGCCGGAGCGCGTCCAGGGTGCGGTGGGAAATCTATTTCGGGCGTAAACACGAACAAAAGCACTGTAGCCAAACCGTGTGTCCGTCGTGTCCTGAGCGCAGAATTTATTGCTTGTGCAGGCGCTCAGTCCCCTGGGTGGGTAGGCGGCCGGGACCGCGACCCTTCCTGCCTCGGGGGCGGTGGCAGGAGACGCTCCCCCTTCCCACACTCTTTTCCCCGCCTTGGGCAGCACTTTGAAGGAAGATCGCTGGTGGGAGCGATCCCTCCCGCCGCCTGACAGAGGAGCGGTGAGGGGCGGAGGGGTTCGCCGGGGGTCGGGGGTCCCCTGGGCGTCGGCGGGAGGCTGCCGGTGCCGGTCCGGGGCGAGCTCGGGGAGGAGCGCTGGGGAGGCTGCTCCCTCCCCGGCCCCCGGCCAGCCGCCCCGCGGGAGGGGACGGGGGAGGCGCAGGTATCTCTCCCGCTGCGCTCCCAGCAGGCAGGACGGGGAAAGGAAGCGGTGGCGCCGCCCGGCAGGGACAAGACTGGAGCAGCCCCCGCCGCCCCTTGCCTCGGCGGGACCGTGCCTGGCGCTGGCCGCTCCTCCGGGCCTGCCGGGCTCGGGAGGAGCCGCGGGGAGCTGCCGGCGCCGGTCGGGAGTGCGGCGCGGCGCAGCCCCGGGCTCGGTGTGAAGCTGCCGCGGCGGGGCGCGGGGTCGGGTCTGCAGCCGGCATCGCCTCTCCTGCGCCGCCTCCCCGGCTCCGCCAGCAGCCTGGCCGCTGTTTCGCTGCCGCACAGAGGTAATTTGCGGTAACTTGTATCCGCTCTCCTTCGCGGCGGCTCCCACGGAGGGACAGGACAGACGGGTGGGTGCCGGTGCCTTTGCGCATCCGGCTCCAGAGCGTGGGGACCCGGGGGACTGGGGGTGCTCTGACCCACCTTAATGTCTCTGAAACTTGCTCAGGATGGAAAACCTCCCACCTGTCCTTCGGGGATCTCTGCCTGCTGAAGAAGGCACCGTCCCGGCTCCTCCAAGATGAGAGCGCGGGGCGGTCAGGGTGTACGGGGCTTAGGCGCAGAATTTTTTTACTTTTCTGTTTTTTTACAATTCCTGTCTTGTGACTTATTGAACACTTTCTTCAAGTGTTTTCTCTGGAAACTTGTCTCAAATGAGGGCTGTGAGCCCTAACAAAGAAGCGTGTTGTTCGACAGCCAACAGGTGATGGAGTGAAACCTGAGTATATGTGTACATTGGAGTAAAGTCTGGCTCTGTTTAAAATAGAATTTTGAAAATCAATGGGAGACTGTAAAAGGCAAGATTTCCTTCTTTCTAAATCTGTAACCCTCTTAAGGAGAGAGCGGGGGTAGCATCCGTGAGAATACCTCTTTCTCGGCTGGAGGTTTGGGTCTTGCCTCGCTGCAGTGTGTGCTTGAGTTTCCATCAGCGATGTGCAGAGCCAAGGATAACACGGCCAAATCAGATGTGTTGGCATGGGGCGATGCTTTGTCACGGGACTTCCTCCTTTTGCTAAATGCAGGTAGCCCGCCTTTGCAGTATGGCTCGTCAAAAGAAAATACCGTGAGAAGGATCGTCTGACTTCCAGTTGGAAAAGTGGTCTTGGCGCTAGGATGCTAGAGGAGGAAAGCAGTTAACTTCTCTGTTGGTCCTTGTATACTGGCTAAAAAAAAAAGGAAAACAGTTCTTCTAGGGTCTATCTAGAGGTCTTTTGAATGAACAAGTAAACTGGCTCTATTCCTTCCCCATGGCTCTGGGTAGTTCGTTACTCAAAAGAACCCAGCAAGCTGTGTGCTGGTGCTGATGTAGATTCTCCTTATCAGTTCTGGATCTGGATTTCCCACACAGAGAGCTATAGAGCTCACTGTAGCTAGAGAATGGGACTTCCTGATCATGTGCATAGTACACATTGGAAATAGGCTTTGAATTATTAATAGTTACTTTATGGTGGTTTATTGTTGTTATATTGTGCCCTTCCTCTTCTAATGTAGTTATCTTGCACCAGAGATTAAATAAGCAGGTGAATGGGCTGACCATGCTAATCTTGAGTCGTTGGGCCTTCATTGTGAATGGATGCATGTGATATGCATCTTGTATCCCCTATAGCCTTGTTAACAAGCCTTCTAACAAAAAAGTTGTTAAAACAATTTGCCCTGCAGGACAGAGTAAAACAGCAGGGGGTGGGCAAGGAGATGTTTGTCTAACTTTGCTTACAAATCGTGACCTCTTCTATCTGGTCAGGGGGAACATAATCAGTGAGCTGGAAATCCTAGCATGGGGATAACCTTTATATGGGCTTCAGCAACAGCTTTGTTCTAAGTTTGATATCCCAGTATTTTGTGTATCCATAGCTTTGTAATTAGGAGTGTAGTTTGTCTTTGCCTCTAAGGAATTTGTCATATGACTGTTTTAATTCATCAGTGGAAAAAACACAGTAATTGCTTTTCTTTTCCAATCAAATTTAGCTGTGTAACTCAGTTATGTTATTCATAGTTGTCAACCTGCCAGTGAAAAACCTCCTTGTAGGCTATAGAGCCTTTTTTGAGAGGCAGTATTTGAACAGAGCTGAAACCTCAAAATGTTCCATGGTCTTTAGGAAAGCAAAGCAAAACAACACATCCTTGCTGTGTTTCGTAGGTGTCATGGTAGGAGTAGAAAGACCACCTTTCTAGTCATCCCTTGGAAAGCACTTATTTTTTCAGCTGTTGTTTATATTCATTTGAATCCTCCTTAGGATGTAATCATTTTAAACAGATCACTTTGAAGGATGACTGAGGCTGGGGGGCAGGGAGGAAGAACCCTGTAGTTTTAAAATGCAAACCAAATTACACTTGAACAGGAAAGGAAGAAGAACTCCTAAACAAGCAGTTGCTAAAATAGTTCTTCAGATAGCCCGCTGTTAAGATAGACTGGATTAGAAACCTTGTTCTCAGCAACCCCACAGTATTTGTGTTGTGGCTTTATTTATATGTGGTGTATTGTCAATCATTTTATAGCAAGCTTCACATTTGTCCTATGGGAGCATTTTTCTTTTAAAGTGAATTCTGTCCTTTGAGCTGTTCTAATCTCAGTTCATTGAGGTTTGTGGTCCTTGCTTTGAACATTTTTAATCACCTTATTTGGGGAGGAGAACCCTGATTGTAAAGTTGCATTTTACATTTAGAGGTAAGATGTATTTTTCTTTTATTCTCTATCAGCCAAACTTTCAAACTGCCCTGTGTGACTGGAAACTGGACCTATGGGTCTGTGGTTTCCTCTTGTAGGAGTTGGTGTGTGTGCTTTCTGAAATGGATGTGTCAGAGGAGGCCCAGGCAGGACTAGTCTCTGCAGAAAAGCAGCCTTGTCTCTTTCTTACCAGTGCCTTGTCTTCCTTAGGAATTAGGCAACACTCCTACACTTAGGTACCTTTGCTGTGCTTAAGATCCTGATGTTGCCCAGTGCTGCTTTGTTCATTGTGGGAGTAGTATGTAGTCTTAGTGTTCAAAATACTCAGAAAAGATAGTAAGTCATCATGCATTCAGATTTTGGGTTGTTTCCTTGTCTTTCAAGAGAAGTTAATCTTTGATCTTGTGGAGAGAGGGTTTTGAACAATCGGTATGAAGCAATTAGTTACTTGGTGTTCTTGTGAGTGTTGAGTATTGTGAGAACAAGGCAGGAGTACACTCTGCTCAAGTGCCCAGGCACTGCCAGACCTGAACCTGTCTCTTTGCCTAAATCATGTTTCAAATCTGCTTCCTGTGGGATGTGGTTGAGGTCATGCTGCCTAATGAAATATTGTCAAAGATATTTAACCTACTGACTTCCTTTTATTCCTGGGATATTGGGCAGGAGTCAATTCTTGAAAAGGGACCATTTGACTAATACAAGTTCTTGCAAAGCCCTAAGAATTGGAAATACCAGCTTAGATGTCAGTGAGTGGCTCATTATTGCAAACCAGGCACCTGCCCCTTTCTAAAGGGAAATGGTAAAATAGTTCATCTGCTGTTAAGGTCATCTTGGAAGGAATTCAGCTTCTCAGTGATATTCCTAGTGACTTTATATTTAAGAATTACTTAGATATAGATGATGTGTGACACAAGCTGCCAAACTGAGCATCCCTATCTATCAGCAACAGTGAACACTTGCCTTTTTTTCCTAGAGTGTTTTCCTAACTGCATCACATTATTCCTCTGTCCCTCCTTCCTCATACCCCAGTTTTATGCAAGCAATAACATAAACATACCTGATGTATGACTTTACTTCCACCAGTAAGTGGGAAGGGGAAACAGTTCTGTATTCCTTTTCTTATGATTTGTTTCTGAGAGCAACTAATTCAAGGGATACAATATGTACCAGGAAGCCTGTCTTTCAATTTTACATATATAGGATTGAGCTTTGAGGATTGGGTTTGATCATACCTACCTTTCTTGAGTAAGACTGTAATATGGCGATGTTAAGCTCAGAAGCTGTTGTGCTAACCTTTAGTTGTTCAACTTGAGTAAGATTTCAGACATATGCCTGACAGCTCACCAGCTTTCCAGAAACAGCCTGTTCTCAGAGGGGAAGTTGACAGGTTTGCTTGCCCCATCAAATATTAAATTAATCTTCTATTACAGTGCAGCTATGAAGTGTGTTGGCATCTTAGTGTGTATGTTTTTGAACCAGAAGTTTTTGAAGTAAAGTTAAATAACTTAATTTTTTGGAGCACTAGTCCAGTGGAAGAGTTAAGTAATCCCATCTCTTTTTATGGGCTGTGAGAATGTATAGACATATTGAAAAGAGGGCTAGATAAGACCATATATTATATATATATATAAGACTATATATTATAATTTCTCTGAGTTTGTAGCTTTTGGATGCATATGGCCACTTTTTATGGAGGAGGTTTGAGATTATGTGCTGAATTATCAGAACCTGGCACTAACCAGTGGCTCACACTTGAAGGAGAAACTCCTGTTGAGTAACCCGCAGAACATTTGGATAAGCAGTCTTAAATGTTCCACATGTGATCTAGGAGCAACTTGTTTCCTCTAAAGGAGTGGTGATGAGACTGGAAATGTAACATAGGACCCACAAGAAGTTTTTAGATTGCTCTTCTCGTGAGACTCACCAGCAAGGTTTATGTCAAAGAGATTAAAATTTTCTACAGCTTGGATGTAGCACTGACAAAATTGGATCTGTGTTTAGATAAACAGGTGAAAGAATGTCCTAAAACAGGGAAGGCACAGCTCACATGTAACATGGTACTGTAAGAGCAAGCTTGTCCCTGCCCCAAGTGGTCAGGATATTTGTTGTGTTAGGACAAATCCTCTGTGCTTTTGGTTAGCTGTATTTCATTGAAATGCCTCATCTGAATTTCCTAAGAACTTCTGCTAGAATTAATACAAGACATATATATTGTTAAGCTTTTTACTGCAGACTGCTATGGATCTTGGTGAGAGCCTTCTTTGCCAGTTGTGCCTCAAAACAATCCCATTGATATTAAGTTTTGCAGGCTTCATGAATCAACAAAATCATCTCCCTGTAGGGTTTTTAATTGATAGAACAATCATGATGTATTTTACAGAGACTAATCTGGCATAATTGGATTTCAGAAATTTAACAGGACCAACACCCTTCCGCTCCCATACAGCTCAACCAAAGCTCTCGGAGGAATCCAGCAGATGCTCTGTGCCTGCCTTGTGAACAACAGGATGCTACTTGCACAACCATCTTTCCCCAATAATTTCTTTAGTTTTTGACAAGTGGTTGTCATGTCTTTTGTTTTACTAGGTTAGTGGTTGTAATGAGTTCAGGAAGAGCTTGTGTCATTCCTGTTGTTAGTACCTGCTCAATAAGTCTTTCCTAGATTTATCTAAATATATACATCCTGTGATGTGAAACAAGCAGAACTGTAAAAGGTGAAAAGCGTTAATACTGAAATACATTGTGGTTGCCAAAAGTGGTAATCTGTGCCTAGGTTTCTGGGATTTTTTTTTTCTTCAATAGTTTTATTTTTATAACTTTTTTGAGCACTTTTGAATTGCTTGTAGCAAGTTGTAATGAAGCTTCACTAATTTATTGTTCTGGGCAACACAAGGAATACTAAACTGCTGTAAGATCATTTACACTGATAATTAGTTGTTCATGTTCAAATCTATTAAAGCTCTATTAATCTTTTTCTCCAGATCACTGCTTGATGAGCTGCAGCTGAAATATTTAACACTGCACACTTATGCCATTGGAGATGGAGCCCAAAGCCAATAACCTCATTTTTGGGTGTCAGCGAAGCTCAACCTCTGACGATGACTCTGGCTGTGCCTTGGAGGAATATGCCTGGGTCCCCCCAGGCCTCAGACCAGAGCAGGTACCAACCACGTTTCTGCATTTTAAAAATAAGCCTCATAAGAACTGTCTGAGGGAGTGATATGCTGCCTCTGTAAGTCTAATTAAATTCTTATAATGTATAAAACTTTAATACATGTAGAACTTTTCACTTCTTTTTTGTTTCCTGTCCAATGGGGCTGTGTGTAGGGAGCTTAAAGTTCTCAGCCCTGAGGCGTTTTATGTTCCAAAAAAGTTCCCAGTCAAGGTTTTTCAAAAAGTATGTGCTGCAGAGGTAGGTATTGCCGAGTAAAAGCAGCATAGAAGTTTGCTTTCTTTTTGAAAGACGTTACTAGGTTTAATTAAAGCTCATGGCATACCTCATGACATTGTGCTCCCTGGCCAAGTATTTCACTGCACTTGTATGACTCTTTAAATAATTAGGCATTTGACATCTAGAATATGGATGGTATGACAGCGCATATAAATGAAAGTGTTCAGTCACTGTGACAGGCAATAATGTATTTTACACTTGTTTAAATGGTTGTATGGCTGCCATTTGTTCATGCCAGGATTCCTCTTGCATAGTGTCTGGAGCTGACACTTGTGGTTTGGTTGGGCTGTCCTCTCCCCTCTCTTCAGACCCCTTTTTTTGTGTAACATCACATGGCAATGGCAATATAAGTGAAAGTATTGATGACCGAGTTGCTATGGGAGACCAGAATTAACTGCTTATGGTATTCATTCATGGTATTGATGATATTGCAACTGTGCTGAAGCTGTGTACTCAGTAATATTCTGAACTCAAGAATTCAGTATTAAATGGCCAGGGTGGCTTTGCAACATCTGCTAAAGGAGGCAGAGCAATCCTGGCAAGCTTATACAGTCCATAGTTTTGAAAAGTGTAAAAGATGTCTCTTTTTTTGCAATGCAGAGATTTTCTTAATAATGTGTAAAGTAACAAGTCAGCAGGAATTGCAAATAACAGGCTATTTTTAGGGCAGCTCTTTTTATCACTTACTTAAGCATCTATAAGAATCCTGATGAATCAGACCTTAAGGCAAACAGTGAGCTAACATTCTGCCAGAACAATTAAATGCCCTAAAATATCCTCATAATCCCAGCTAGCCCAAACTCACTAAAGATGGGAGGGTTTTTTTCCCCAGAAGGATTACTTATTTTGAGAACAGTGCAATAAACTTGAGAAAAGGGCATGAGCTATTTTTAAAGTTTCACTTCTTGATGCATGTTATCTTTTTCTGGAGCGTCCTGAAATATAATCAGTAGCAAGTGGGCTTACAGTAGACTTCAGTTGCTTAAATTTTGGTTAAATGAAGAGCAAGTCATGTTTTGTACAATGTGTCTCATAATTTTGATTGCTTCCTGACTTAAGTGACTGATTAATGCCTTTTTTAATCTGTCTTGCACAGTAATAAGCTGTTGACCTGAGCATTATTTAAATCTGTATGGCAAGTAATATTTTTGCCAATAGTCAGCTTTTACAGCCCCAGGCCTCGTGACAAGCTGGAAACTGCATAGGAAAAACAATAAATCTGTAGCTGTTCCACAAAAATATTTTTTGCCATTGGCCTTTGTCATAGTGTTCATTACAGCTTTCCTGTCATAATATTCTTCTGAAAAAAAAAAAAAAAAGAGTGAAGACTGATACAAAAACATTCATCCTGTGAAAATCTCCTGGTTAATTTGCATCTGATTGAAATGTGGCTGGATCCAGCCTCCTCCCAAGGGAAGGATGTTTCCACCTTCTTACCAAAGCCCACATGGAAGCAATGAAAGCTGATGCTTTGGGTGAACCTGATCAGCAGGAGACTACAAAACCGCTTTTGTCTCAACAATGTGTAAAATGCAGAGAGCAAATTAAATTTGTTTATATAGTGGCTGTTTTCTGGAAAGCTTCGTGCCTTGTGTGGTAAATTGCAGAGGGAAATTTAGAATTTCCATGGAGTTGTTGACCAGCCCTGAAGGGGGTGGGAATAATGAGAACATTAAATGTGCATAATTTATGATACCCCCCTAATTGTCACTGCAAATTGCATTCCAGAAAAGCAATTCAGCAGCTGGGTGCTAGTTTTATCAGAGAATTCAGGTTTGCTGAGCTGGTTCATCTGGGTCTTGTATTTTCAGCACAAACTCTGTCACAGTCTAATGTAGCGTGACCTCTTCTTCCTTAGTAAATGAGACCTGAGATAAAACAGTAGCCAAAGGACACTGGCAGTGCTTGGGGCCTGTGTGTCCCTGGGTCTGAACTCTGCATTTCTCTGGTCAGGTCCAGCTGTATTTTGCCTGCTTGCCAGAGGAGAAGGTCCCTTACGTTAACAGCCCTGGAGAGAAACACCGGATTAAACAACTTCTCTATCAGCTGCCACCTCACGATAACGAGGTAAATACAGAATTTAGGATGAACTGTCAGGGCTTGGGTCTCCCTGGCAGCTTTTCCGTGGAGAATTACCTGCCTGTGTATTTATTACAAGCCTAAACCATGGCCTGCAGTGGCATCTGAGCTATAAAGCAGCACGGTGTGTACACTGAGTCCATTGTTCAGCTGTCCACTTGGCTTGTGTGCAGATAAGAGCTGTCTGGAAGGACACTGCCTTTGCTTGTTAGGGAGGCTGGTGTCACTGCAATAAACTTAACACCAGTTGGTTTTATAGTGTTTGCAGCCACCCACCAATTACCAGGAACCTACAAATTCCTGGAATTGCATTGTGGCGCACAAAAAGAATGCTTTGTGATAGTAAAAGGTTTGCATCTCAGTTATGCAGTGTAATTTGGAGTAGAAGTGGAAATAACAAGCTCTTTGTAAGGAAAGGGGCGGGGGTGTCAGTACTTAAGGTCTTGTGTATACGCCAACACTTAGTCGTGGGAGCTTAACCATAAATCTAAAGGACAATGTTATGGCTGATTTTAGGTTCATTCTGTTATTTTAGGTTAGCAGCAGACTTTGGGCTAGCTTCTAAAAATCTTTGTCTTGTCTAAACAACTCCTCAGTTTGCTGTGGTGGGTTTTTTCCTGTAATAAAAAAAAATCTCTCTCCGTACTATTTTTGTGTTAGGCCATATTACCTAAATATTAAGATGATAGAGAAGGTAAGCAGGTAAATTTTAATGATGATTGGCAGCATGCCTGATGAATTCCTTGCATATATGCACTTACTTACTCATCTGTTACATTAGAAGCTCAGTCTCTAATGTAAGTTCTCCTGTGTTTTCACTGGAAGGTGAGATACTGCCAGTCGTTAAGTGAAGAGGAAAAGAAGGAGCTGCAGATGTTCAGTTCTCAACGCAAAAAGGAGGCACTGGGACGAGGCACTATAAAACTACTCTCCAGAGCAGTGATGCACGCCGTTTGTGAGCAGGTAACATACTGGTGCCATAAGCTAGCTACAGGGCTGAATAATGTAAAACTACAGTATGTCAGTATTAAAATTTAAACTTACCTCTGTCTATGTCTGAAAACAACAACAACAAAAGATTATTTTTGAAACTGCATGGAAGAAGAAAGAAGGTAGTGCTTGCTTAAGCAAAATGTAACCTTTGATACTATAGGGAATGAACTGAGTCTTTGATATATTTCCTACTCAAAAAAAAACCCCTGATGCTGACTCATACTAAAGTAATGACAAATAAAAAGCAGACATACGCTTTAAAATGTTATTTTGTATAAAATAAACTTATATTCACAGAAGGTTCATTGAGATACAGTTCATCTAGACCAAAACTGATAATATTTTTTTCCTCGTCAGAATTTTGGAATAAAATCTTATATGGGGTTTGGTGTTTTAACTTAGTTTAAATGCAAGAAGCTAGTAGTTTTGAATGGGAAGTGTGTTCACTTTCTGGGTTTGTTCCTAGTGCGGTACAAAAATAAACGGCGGTGAAGTTGCAGTTTTTGCCTCAAGAGCTGGGCCTGGTGTGTGCTGGCATCCCTCCTGTTTTGTGTGCTTCACATGCAACGAGCTTCTTGTTGACCTTATCTACTTCTACCAAGATGGAAAAATTCACTGTGGCAGACACCACGCTGAACTTCTCAAGCCTCGATGTTCAGCCTGCGATGAGGTAAATAATTCACATTTTACAGCCAAGTAAACACTCCTGTTTTTCAGTTGACAAACTGCACCACTTTGGAAATTCCTAACTCCAGATGCAGTCACTTAAGAAGTCAGGACTCTGCTGCATAGATGTGTTTGAAAGCTGAGGGATATTTAATTTCTTGTCAAACCAGAAATACTACAAGCAATAAGATGGTATTTAGAAAGCAAACACCTGTATACGTTTAGAATTGAACATTCTCAAAATTTCCAAAATATTATCCTTATAGAAGCTTCTTTAATGGTTGAGTTCCGAGGTTCCTTTTTTTTCTTTTGGATTTATAATGTACTGTTTTTCTTTCTTTTTATTTCTGTTGTGGGAGATTGTTGTTTCTATCTTTGTATTCTAAAGGGAGCAAAATAAAAATAAATTTCATGTGTGACCTGCAGAGTTAGGATATCTTATATGCTCTAATTCCCAAGGTGAGGTTTAGGCCACTTAACTAAAAGTATTCTTTTATCTCTGGAAAGATAATTTTTGCTGATGAGTGTACAGAAGCTGAAGGTCGCCACTGGCACATGAAACACTTCTGTTGTCTTGAGTGTGAAACAATCCTGGGTGGACAGAGGTACATCATGAAGGATGGGCGGCCGTTCTGCTGTAACTGTTTTGAATCTCTCTATGCAGAATACTGTGAAACCTGCGGGGAACACATTGGTAAGTGTGTCCTTTATAAGCATTAAACTTAAAAATTAAGGGAAAGCCGATTTATGAAATGATTTCACATTCCAGAAGTATGAATTCTACAAGTAATTTTTTAGAGAGACCCACAGCATTGCTTTTTCTCTTTCCAGGTGTTGACCATGCTCAGATGACCTATGATGGACAGCACTGGCATGCCACAGAAACTTGCTTTTCTTGTGCTCAGTGCAAGACCTCTTTGCTTGGCTGCCCTTTCCTTCCAAAGCAAGGGCAGATTTACTGTTCAAAAACCTGCAGCCTGGGAGAGGATGTTCATGCCTCCGACTCTTCTGATTCTGCATTTCAGTCTGCTCGATCCAGAGATTCCAGGAGGAGTGTCCGCATGGGAAAAAGCAGCCGGTCAGCCGACCAGTGCCGCCAGTCTCTCCTCCTGTCACCAGCCCTCAATTACAAATTTCCTGGCCTTTCAGACAATGCTGATGACACTCTTTCTCGTAAGCTGGATGATTTAAGCCTTTCAAGGGAAGAGGCAGGCTTTGTTAATGAAGACTTCTGGAAAGGAAGGGTAGAGCAAGAAATGTCTGAAGACCCTGAAGAGTGGGCTGAACATGAAGACTACATGACCCAACTTCTTCTGAAGTTTGGCGATAAAAGCCTTTTCCAGCAACCCACTGAAGTAGACATTAGATCAAGTGAACACTGGATTTCTGATAGCATGGTCAAGAGCAAGTTGGACTTGAAAAAAAATAATCCAAGCCTAGCAAGTAAGAAGTATCAATCAGACATGTACTGGGCCCAGTCACAAGATGGTTTGGGAGACTCTGCATATGGCAGCCACCCAGGCCCTGCCAGCAGCAGAAAAATCCAGGAGCTAGACATGGAACACGGTGCCTCAGGATACAAACATGACCAAGCGCCATGGTATGGAGGTTCACTCGAATGTTTGTCTGACCTGAAACAGCAAGAACAAAGTGTTCGAGACTCAATGGATTCCTTGGCTTTGTCTAACATAACAGGTAATGGGGAAATCAGTGAATGGTTTTGATGGAGAGGTCAACAAAAGCATGTGTGTTGGAGTATTTTGAAGGAAAATTTTTCATTTTAGTATTTTCTAAAAAGCTTTAATATCAAGAGATGCATGTAGGGTAGGCAGCAGCTTTTATTAAGCTCATAATCTTTTACAGGATATGCTTCTGCTACTTAAATCCTATTAGATTCTTCTCCTTTCCTTTTGAATTCTCTTTTTTTTTTTGCTTTAAGCAATGATGTTAAACAGAATAAGAACAGTCTTCAACTACACATTTATCATATACAAACCACTGCTTTAAGCAAATTACTATTTTTCCATACCTTATGTATAAGAAGTTGCATTATATATTAGGATGATATTAAAGATAATCTACAAAACATTTTAGATAACTTCCTGATTTGCTTGTAAAAATATGTAGAAAATCTGAAAGGATGGTAGACTTCTTAGCCTTAGGCAATTAGGTTTGTGGGATTTATTTTTCCTTACTGACTAAAGGGAAACTGATAATGCACTTTTGTGAACCTTCTTGTCAAACATGATTGAAGTTACCCAAAGGGATAAAGTGTGTGCTAACCTTCCTTTCCTGTTTCTGTACAAAAAGCCCAAACCAGGCAGTTAAGACCCATTTGAAAAGTTGTCTGATCACCGTCTCCTTTCCTTTCCTCCTGTAACCTGAATTATGGCAGCTACTTGTCTAGCTGAGGCCCAACCACAGGCTGGCTGGATTTGCCAAGCACCAATGAAGGAACTGAGATGGGGAGCTTGGTTCAGGGGGCGCGGGAGGAGGAGGCACTGGTGGTATTGCACCTAGGACCATCACAGGCACATGACACCCTTGATGATTTTTTGAGAGTAAGGATCCTTCTTTGCAAGGCAGTAAGCTTGGCTTCCCTGTTGTGACACCTGGAACATGAATTTGGCAACACTAGAATTGTGAAATATTTTAGCCTTAAGAATGGCAAGCATAGACTGCAGAATAATTTTAAGTAATCCTTTTTTCTTAAAAGGTATACCTGTATGTATGTTTCAAAATTTTCGACCCATTGAATTTCTGTTCTTGATGTCCTCATGACAGATAATTCTTTGGTCATCAGAGTTAATACTTAAATGTTTTAAGTCAAAACAAAGCTTATTCTACTATGAAGGGAGTATTTTTTGGTAATAGTTCAAAAAAACACTTGGTGACAAGAAATGTTTCATATTTTGTTAAAATACTTGTCTCTTTGGTACTCCTCTCATTTTCTTTTTCCTCCTTTCTCCATTCCCACCACAGGGGCTTCAATGGATGGGGAAGGCAAGCCACGGCCGTCTCTCTATTCTTTGCAAACTTTCCAAGAACTGGAGGTGGAGGACTGTGAGAAGATGAGCAACATGGGAACTCTGAATTCTTCAATGCTCCATCGGAGCACTGAGTCCTTGAAGAGTCTGAGCTCAGAGTTGTGTCAGGAAAAAGTGTTGCCAGAAGAAAAGCCAGTGCATGTGCCTGTACTGAGACGATCTAAATCCCAGTCTAGACCACAACAAGTGAAGTTCTCAGACGATGTTATTGATAATGGAAGTTATGAGAATCTTGAAATACGTCAGCCTCCCATGAGTGAAAGGACTCGTAGGCGTGTTTACCATTTTGAAGAGCGTGGAAGTCGGCCTTCTCACCATCGCAGAAGAAGTAGGAAATCTCGTTCAGATAATGCACTTAATTTGGCCACAGAAAGAAGATGCTCTCCAAGAGAGAGGTTTCGTTATTACTCCCCTCAGGATCATGAAAATTTTATTCAGAATAGAAGCTCACGTGAGCTTCAGGCCTATATTCAAAATGCAGAGCTGTATGGACAATATGCCCATACCAGGTCTGACTATGCACTGCGGAATCAGGTGGTTGATAAGTTCTTTGGATTGTATGGTGAGGAAGATGACTCCTGGTGTTCAACTTCATCCTCATCATCTGATTCTGAAGAGGAAGGATATTTTCTAGGACAGCCAATTCCACAGCCACGGTCATTGAGATATCCATACTATACAGATGATCTTTCTGGTCCAACTACTGCATTATCCAGTTCTCAGTTTGGACAAAGGACAACCAAATCAAAGAAGAAGAGGGGACACAAAGGAAAAAATTGTATTATATCTTAATTAATTACTAGTATTTCTTAACTAGGAGGACCAGTCAATTCTGTAGCTACAGTTTGAACCACATCTTTTTTATATTAATAATTGTACTTAGGCAAGTTGCTGAAGTTCATAATGCTTTGCCACTGTAAATGATAACCATGCCAGAGTTTAAATTGTAAAAGTAACACACAGAAATGTCACCATGCCAAATGATCTGCTCAGATACTGCTAGGTTTACATACTGTGTTTCAGCTGTCAAAATACTGTTACTGCAGTTCTTAATACAGAGTTTTTGTAGACATTTTATTTTATGCTCACTATTCACCTATGTTGAATTATCTGCGAGAGAGGATTCGACAAAGATGAATAAATAAAAATGTTCATCCTGTGCTGTAGCTAGAGACACACAGGGTGATCTTTGACTTCTTCCTCTTGCTGCCAAGAAAAAGAAGGCTCTATACTGTGCCCTTTCTTCATTGATAAAGCTCACTCTTCCTTATTAAAGTTTCCATACAAAAACTGGATTTTTATTTGGGAAAATGCTCCTTAAGAAAGCAAAAATCATAATGTGGGAGCTGAAATGCTTGAAGCCTTGATGTATCCTAGAGCAGCAGTGAATGTTTTGTACATTTAACTTTCATCATTTTTCCTCTATAATTTTTTGAGAAAGTGTAAGGTGGTTGGTTTTGGTTTGGGGTTTTTTTCATGCCTGTTTAAAGGAAGATAATAATTCAGCTTCTGGAACTGGACTTAGCTGCCAATGAGTGGTGATGTTTTTTCTGCCATGGCTCCCACCCCTCAGCAGTGAGAGAGGTACCACTGCTGGAGTCCTTTGCTCAGGCATGTAACCCCATTTAAGTCAATGGATCTACTTATGTAACAAATATTTTCATACGGGCTTAAAGGATTAGGCTCCAGAATTGTGTCTTTTCACATGCATTATCCAGGTTTTAAAATGTATTAGCTGCAATTCTAAGTCAAAAAAGGTTGATATTTATAATGTAGTATTTCATAGGCTTAAATGTATTCATAATTTAACAGTGCAAATACTAATGTACATATTGTACAGTTAAAATTTTAAAATCTGAATATTTTTATATCCCTGAATTTGAAGAAGTTTGTTACCATATCAAACTAGATTTGTTAGGGGTTTAACAGCAGTGTTATGGATGAAATATTGCTTGTATTTTAGTCAGGGGGTTTAAGTTGAAAAATGTTCAGTGCAAAACAGCTTAATTTTGTCTACTAGGTATTAAAAGCTCTATATGCATGGTGGGGCTATGTAAATACTCTCTACGGCCCTCTTAATCTTGCAAGTATTATTTATGGGTCAAGCAAAATGTAAACTATATAAATGTAAAAACCACACAAGCTTGGAATATATCATTACAACCAGTATGGAACTCCTGTGGCTGTGGATTTTTTTATTATTGTTCCCCTTCCTTCCCCAAAAATAATTTCTGAAGTTTGCTTACCTAAAGAAAGATACTGAGTGATTCTAGAAGGCAAGCTGGCAAAAACTATAAAGTAGGAGGTAATCCTAGTAGTTGCCTTGAACTCCAGATATGGAGCAGGAAGCTATTTAAAGTTATAATAAACTTCTTCCACTGTTTTAAATAAAGGACAGGAATTTCTTAACAATGATATCCACTAATGAGGATACTTCAATTTCACAGGCTTTTTTGGTAAGAAGCATCTATTATTGCATTAGTTTCCTTTCTTCAGGTGGTCGGAAAGCCAATGGCTTTAGCATTTACTAAGCTTGCCCTTCTTGAAGATAGAGAAGTATGGAAACAAAAGCAGCTAGAAGTAAAGGGGGGAATGAACATGAGCACTGGTTTGCACCAAAGAAAATTAGGCTATTGCTAAGGGTAATCAGACTAGCAGTTACTTGCTTGTTGTGTTTTCAGGGTAAAATGAGCAGCAGGTCCTTTACTCCCAGAGGTGGTACTAGCCACATAAGTCACTTTCCTAGTACAGGTCTTGTGGGGGTGAAAGCTGATCAAAGCCATGCCTGAGTGCCTCGTGGGGTGCTTCCATCTGGCTGCTCTGGGGCTCAGGCAGCTTTCCTAGCAACCATGTGCCCACTGGGCTGAATATGCTACAGCCACCACACTGGTGGGGATTATGGGGCTGGAGATGCTGACTTGTTCATAACCTCCCTCAGGCTGCTCCAAGAATGATTAGGACCTTCCACTCTCACCAGCGTTTCCAACAATGGGAAACCGGGATCCTCAGAAACCAAATGCCGTGCCACTACCGCTGTGTCGCATGTTGGACCAAATAACTGTCTCATGGAGAAATGTCTCCACAAGTAGTTCTGATTCCACACCATCTCCTGAGATGCAGCAGATGTACTCTCCCAAACTGCAGTACTTTATGGAATATTACAGTTCTCCTAGATTGTTAACTCTTTCTTAATACTTTCTTTTTAAAAAAAAGTTTAAAGATATGACTTTATTTTTTTCAGCTTGACATAAACAATATCTTACTATTTTTGACAACTTCTTATGAGAAATATTTCTAATTGATTCCTCCACCTTGAAGAGACTGATATGGGATATAGTGTCTGTGACCACCACAAGACTCAGGTACAGTCACAAAAGCTCTAAAGTGTGGTGAAGTAGTACCCATATTCCTAGTGGAGCATATACCCTGGTAGGCAGCTAAGCATGACACAGCTCCTTACTCATTATCCCCCAGCAGGATGGGGGAGAGAAAATTAAGAAAACTCATAGGCTGAGCTGAAGACCATTTAATAGATAAAAACAAATACGCAAAAAACCGCAAACAGAAAACCCTGAAGTGATACCAAAAAACCCACGAGCTCAGCACTAGCCAAGTAATACCCAGCCTGCCCTTGAACAGCAGCAGCCCTGACAAACTCCTCACCCCCATCCCTAGTTTTATATGCCAAGCATGACGCCCTCTCACCTGTGGTCACTTGGGGTCAGCTGTCCTGTCTATGTTCCCTCCCAGCATCTTGTGCCCTCCCACCTTCCTCACTGATGGGGTGGGCTGAGAGGCAGAAAAGGCCTTGACTCTGGGTAAGCTCTGCTCAGCAACAGCTGAAACATCCTAGTGTTATCATGATGTTTCCAGGAAAAACCTGAAGCACAGCACCACTGCACCAGCCACTATGAGGAACATTTAACTCCATCTCAGCCACACCCAGTACAGTCTTCATGACAGTGAAAAATACTAAGGCAAAACTTTATCCTCATCAAAACTGAAAATCTTGCAGACAAGAGGGTGACATGGATTTTGTCCTTCTCTGATACCTGGCATTACCCCCTTTTGTATCAATCACGGTTTTGTTGCTGATTTTCACCTTTACTGCTCACATTGTCACTCAAAGCTGCCAACTCACACAAGTGAGGTTACAGAGGTAACCACTTCAGTCTCGGCAGACAGCACTGAATTTCCATACTCCGTCAATTTCCACCTTCTTTTTAATTATCAAAAGGTATCTGCAATATTAAGAAGTGCTAGGAGTAATTTCTGTTTTCAGGAGCTCTGAATGTGACATATTAAGTTCCTCCATCACAGAATGTTTCCTTTCCCCAGTGTTCTTCTTACAGCTTTCCAGAGCCCCATTGAGGCTGACCACTTGACCAGGGACTATTTTTTTTTACATGACGTGAAACTAATCCAAAATACTTGTAAAGCAAGAAAGACTAAAAGCCATGTTTCTTCCTTAAGTTAAGGGACTGCCATGGTATATTTTACTTATATCAACTGAAAGCAAACATCACAAACGGTGAAATGCAAACATTCAACACAATGCCAAGTATTAGACGGAAAATCAGTTACTTATCACTTAGAAATGTGAATTAAACCTTTCACAGAAATAGCACTTATAAAAAACTCAAAATACTCCCTAGTTCACAAGTAAACTGTGAACAAGTAAAGTTTAATCAATTAAAAAAAAAAGTCAGATTAAGCAAATGATTAGGTATAGTGAACGGGGTTACCTCAGGCTGGCAGCTGGTCACAAGTGGTACTCCACAGGGCTTACTTTTAGGGCCAGTGCTCTTTAATGGAGATAGACAATTCGAACATCCATTGAGCGACTTTGCTGATGATACTAAATTCAGAGGACCTGTGGACTCCCTCAAGAGTAGAGAAGTCTTGCAGAGAGATCTGAACAGACTAAGGAGCTGGGAGGCAATGACCAGCTGCATGAAGTTTAACAAGGGCAAGTGCCACATTTGCCACCTGGGACAGGACAGTCCTGATTATCCTTAAAACTCAGGGAATGAGGAGTTGGATAGCAGTCCTGCAGAAAGAGATTGGGGGTCCCAGCTGATGGCAAATTATACTTAAATCAGCAGTGCCCTGGCAGCCAGGAGGGCCAACCCTGTCCTGGGAGGCATCGGGCACAACATCGCCAGCCGGGCGATCGTCCTGCTCTGCTCTACACTGGGGCAGCCTCACCTTGAGTGCTGGGGAAGTTTTGGGTGTCCCAATATAAGGCTATAAATCTATTTGTGTGCCCAGAGTAGGGTGATCAAGGTGGTGAAAGGAGGAGAATGGATGAGACTGAGGGGTGACCTCACTGCATTCTATAGGTTCCTCAAGGTGGGCAGCAGAGGGGCAGGCAATGAATTCTCTCTGGTGCCCAGTGACAGGACTCAAGGAAATGGAATGCATTTGCATCAGGGGAAGTTAAGATTGGACACGAGAGGATGGTTAGTCACTGGAACAGGCTCTTCAGGGAAGTGGTACAGCCTCAAGCCTCCCAGAGTTCAAGGAGCATCTGGACAATGCTCCTAGTGGTTCAGTGAGAAGCAGGGAGTTGGACTTAACCAACACTACAGGTCCCTTCCAACTTGAGATATTCTATGATTCTGTGAGTGTAAACTTAGACCTTACTTTACAGAAAAGCACTTGAAAACTTGGATACATTTATAATAGTAAACTTAATCAGGCTTCTTACAAAGGAATCTCCTAACAAACTGTACAGTAACAATGGAAATTTTTAATAAAAATATATTACACAAAATTTTATTATTTTTCCATGAGCATTTCTAACCCAAAGTAGAAACTCAGATGTAACATCCTGAAGGCTCTCAGTCCTGTAGGCAAGTAGTGAAGTGCTGTAGTTATGCTTCTGCATCAGAGAAGACTTTGACTGATCTTCGTAATCCAGGTTGTTGCCAGAAGGAGTGGATCAGGTCTCACTACTATGTCACCACAGCTTGCCTGTCTTCTCCTCTCTCCCTCCCCAGATTAGCATCCTGTAGGATCCATGAGCTGATTCCCACTCACTGTGCAGCCCACACAATCCCAGATGCTAACAAGGGATCTCCTTGGAGCAATGTGAACTCTTAGAAAATAAGAAAAGCCAACTGCAAAACCTCCCCTTAATGACATGAGAACTAACCAGGCATCAGGAATCTGATGCAATACATATTTAATATACCATATCAAGATCTGCATGTGTAAGATGCTGTGATACATACAGTACCTTGTACATGCCAAATCATTGCTACTTTGTGCTTCTGCACACCATTCTGATGAAATCTGGAAATAGTGAGTTTGGTTATTAGTTCTTCTACAGAGTTTCACATGTTCTAAATGCAAATGTATACAAAACAATCATGCTTATACTTACCTCTTTGTGATTATGACTCAAATTATCACTTTCCTAAAATGTTCATAAAAAAACAGTACCTTAATAAATTTATTCGTCAGGAATCCACCACATCCTAAATATTTTTCACTGGGAACCTCTTGGCTTTCGTCCACCACTGTTCCCAAACTGCAAGTTGTTCTGTCAGGTCAAAAGTGGTGCCAGACACTAACCAGAATCACCTAGGTTTGAAATGATAGGGAATTTGAGGACTTAGGGATAAACTTTGTGTTCCACCTAATCCAAAGCAACCTGGTGTCTTAGGTGGCAATGTAAGATGTAATCAGATGTATTCTATTACCATGTGTTGAAACCAGGGGGAGTAGGGTTCTTTATCTCTTCCATGACCCATCCATCATAACTCTGGGGGGATATCCTTTGTTAATGGGCCAGCTGTTAAAACCAGGTGGGGCAGTTTTCTTTATCTCTTCCAGGACCCATCCTTTCTCCAGGGAGATATCTTCTGTTAATGGACCATTGAGTGTCACTGTGTGAGTGATACAATTACATAATCCCATTGTGAGATGCTCCGCCCAGGGGGAGGAGCCAAGCATTCCTACCTAGTTAAAATGGGAGATTTGGAATACCAGAGGTGCCTTTTTCCACTAGATTCTCAGAGGAAGACCAGGCCCATTTACTCCACCACTGGACCTTCAGAAGAAACCTATACCCTTTCTACAGGATCACTGCTTCAACAGAACCACATTTGTCACTCTAAGAGGACTGCAGCCCCCATTTAATCAGACTACTATCAACACACTGACCAACAGGGTGTCAGGTTGTATTCTCACTCTGTCAGTGTTGTTTTGTACTACTGCATTTTTATTTTAATTTTCCGAGTAAAGAACTGTTATTCCTATTCCCATATCTTTGCCTGAGAGCCTTTTAATTTCAAAATTATAGTAATTCAGAGGGAGGGGGTTTCCATTTTCCATTTCAAGTGAGACTCCTGCCTTCCTTAGCAGACACCTGTCTTTTCAAACCAAGACACCTGAGAGATGTCCTGCTCACTTTCCTTATCCATCCTCAACACCCCAATTCCTGCTCCTTCTTGAAGTTGGAAATAAAGATTACACACAGCCTCCTTATTGTAAAAACTCATGGATGAAAAGGCTTGAGAAGCAGTAAGTGGGGAGAGCAACAGAGCAGGAAAAGCGACCTTTCCCTGCTCAGTGGCTGCCTACAGCTACATTCTGTACAGTGTAGTTAAAAACAGAGCAAACAGTAACAAAAAATAGAATTCATCCTACATAATACTGCTTACTAGGAATGACTAATGATATGGAAAACATAAAAATTTAAAAGGCATTTGTAGAACCTGCAATTAGAACAAAAATACAGCACTTCTTACATCAAGTAGTTAATTACTCTGGCAGTCAGAGACAAGAGATAACCCCTAGTGTAATTTTAGATAATTAATCCGATTTTTTTTAAATTAAACCAGAATAAATAATTTAAATCATAATTGTGACCAATTCTGCAAGTTTTCCCTTCCTATAGTATGTATGATAACAAGACATATTTGTGCATAACTTGAGGAATGAGAGCAGCTTCATGTAATTTTAATTAAAAATACAACATTTCAAGTTACACTTATAAGCATCAAAACATAAGTGTACAGACATCAGACTGATCATTTTTTCCAAGGTTACTGTGTAAGATTTAAAAAACAGTTCACTGCTTTACAGCATTTTTGAAAAGAACATCCTTTCAAAGGAATATATGTCAACAAGAACAGGCAGGATGAATACAATTGTGGAGACCACAGTGGCCAAGGGAACAGCCACCTGAGCTATTAGAAAGGAGCACAGGCCTTGGGTTCAAACCTCGAACAAAAGTTCCTCTTTCCCTGCAAAAGGCAGATTTAGGTACTATGGCAGACACAATGCAGAGGATCTAAAAGCATATTTTTGTCCTTAGTATGAGCCCTCTTTGAAGGACTCTGATACATCTTGGTTGGCAGCATCGTACTGAGCAATGAAATGTTTGAGTTCTTCAATGCATCGCTCACCTATTTCATGCAAATTCTGCCTCAGGGCAAACTGAATGGACTTCTCTAATGATGGATCTTTATCAATTAGCATCTTCACTACCATGCCAAAGGTTTCACAGTCTTGTCTGTAGACCTAGAAACAACACATTTTAGAAAAATATTAAATGCAAAACTCTTTACATTAGCACACCAACAGCCCTTATTGAGTTAGATCCAAATGTAACAAAGGATATTTGATTTAACATGAGTTTCAGCTGTAAAACTTACTGGCCATTTCCTCTCTTCTGACCTGTGCTAATAAAAATGTAACTAGCTCAGCACTATCTGGATATCAAAAATAACTTTTATAGGATGAAATACCATAATAGAGAAATGAAGTTCCCCTTGTAGCAATATTTAAAAAATAACGGTAAAGCAAAGTACTAATGCTAAAATAGATTTTCTTTTAATTTCAATATATTTCAAATAAACTGTAAAATGTCTAACAATCTCAATCTTCATACAAAGCACGAATAATTTAGTTTGTAATCTTTCCTGATACTTTAAATATAAGCGGTGTTTAAATAATTTCACCAAATTTTGTTTGTTTGTTGGATATCTGTTTCTTATAGAAGTCCTTGACAAAGAAGACTTTAATTAGTTTGGATGCGTTGGTGATTCAATCACTAAGGATTAAAGAAGTCCCAGCAGTAGTTTACCTGAACCCATCTGACCTTCCCCCACAAAGAATGGAGAGTTTGCAAGACAGTTATGCACCACATTTGAGGTGAACTACCTTTTCATTATCTCTGCAACTGTTTTTCAGCAACAAACGTATGACCATGCTTTTATGCAGTTTCCAAAGCAAGTCAGTAACGTTTAAATTTTTTTTCCACATTCCAGCTAAGTTCATCTGAACACCCGGCAAAAAAAGAACTTCTCGAAGACTTCCAACTGCCAGATGCAGCTCATTTTCAAACTTCTTAGGCCAATTTCCATTTAGAAAATACATTAGCTTTTTGACTGAAGATAAGTAAGTTTTCTATCTCCCATACAACTTTTTTTGAGGAAAAAAAGCTAAAATGTTGATATTCTTCCAAGTGTGATTATCTTTCGGTATTGTCTGCTTGTCTTAGAACTTGTTTTTCCACAGAGATGTGCCACCCTTTCCTTTCACATCTGTATGTGGACAGAAATGATACAACTGTATGTAAGCAATTCCCCTTTACTAAAAACAAAAGAAAAAACCAAACAAAGCACACCCATCGCTCCCCCAGTAAAAACCCACCCTAAGAACCCATTCATAAGATCCAGTCTGAGGTCAGCTCAAGCATCTTCATGTTGGAAAAACAGCAAAAAACCCCAACATTCTGTACAAAACTGAACTATTCTTAGAAACACAATGATTATCATGATACCTGTAATGAAGATAATTCTTAAATGCTTAATAGCACAGTCTAGGAAAACAGTTTAAGATCAGACCCACTTTTCAAACATTGGTTGGCCAATAAAAGAGAACCTTTTGGAAGGAACTAATCTTCAGTGGAGAGTAACAAGTCAAAAAGAAGAGTGTAGCCCAAACCAAACTTGAGCCAGACATTTTTAAGTGTGAAAATGCACATGGCATTTTTTTTTTTCCAGAGAGGGGTTTGTTTCCTGTTTTGTAGTTCGTTGGTAGTAAAATAATAGCACAAAAGCCAGACTCTCAGAACTCATGCTCCATAGCAAGTAAAACATGGTACTTCATAAAAACTTCAAACAGAGAAAATGTGCATTACTTTTTCCTCTCTTCCCAAAGAACAAGCTCAGAAAGAGCTGCACGGGGAGGTACCCAAGGCTGCAACTGAAGGATATGCTCTACTTTTCATGGGTCCACAAACTAAAGGCAAATAGTGCTACCTGCTACTTCTCCCACACACCACAAAGAGCTAACCCAGATGAAATTCTCTGACTCTTAGCATATAAATACTAGCTTGATCTAAGCTAGTAGATTTTTCTACTGATTTTTCTTCCAAACTTTCATAAAAGAAGACTTGGAAGAGAATCAAGAGAGTCTTTGTCATCGCTGAATCTGAAGTCAGAAGTCACTTTGCTGTCACAACAATCTGGAAACTAAACACCTTCATCTGAGAGATGAACGTTTTCAATACTTTGTGACAAAAGACCTTTAAAAAAATAGAATTTACCTAAATTAGGGGAAGAGGGCAAAGGTGGAGCAGGAAGGCACTTTTAACAACAGAAAACAAAGGAAACAGCTCAGCTCCTCTAACAATAATTGAGCAATTTTCTCTCAACAAGCTTTCTGCCCCAGCTGCTAATTCTGATCCTCCTCATAAAATCTGCCTCCTTCACAATTGTGCTGATAAATCTATTTGTATAACTGCTACGTAAATTGCATCACTGAGATGCTCCCTTTTAAAATTACTCCCCGCCCCCCCCCCCATTAATGTGATTCAGTGATTCAATTCTAAAACCAGATGCATCAGCACAACTGAAAGAACTGTGAGCCATGGTCTTAAAGTGAAAACTTCACAAAATAATTTATATCGGAAGTCAAGGCACAACTACCAACTTTCAGAGATATGTTGCTATGCTTTACAGAAGGAAATGGTGATTATCAATTACAAGAATATCAATACATACTATGTTAAATAATTACAGCTTAATGGTACAATCAACTAGTTGAAAAATTTGTGAAAGCACTGAAAGCTCTTGAAAGAAGAGCAATTAATATCGCTCTTTAGACAGAACAAAAGGAGGCTATTTCTGACAAATAAGATTAGAATGTGATGCTTAAGGAAGAAAGAAAACTGCAGAAAATATTTCAACCATGCAAAAAGAGCTCTCTGTTTGAGAAAAATACTGGAAGAACTCGTGACCCAACAACACATGAAAATAACCCTATCTTTAAAATTCCAGCTGATATTGATTTTGAGCTCAGACCATGGAAAGCTCATCTGTAAACATCTGGAACTAAAACCTGAAAATGATTCCATGTGTGGAGAAAGAAGAAATAACATTTTTAAAACTAAAAACAAGAAAGGGAATGATACCAATGACATGATTATTCTGTCTGACATATAAATCAGATAATCCTGAAAACAGCTAGAGCCACAGGGTGATCATTTACGGTGGCCCTAGCATACATTCATTCTCTGACCTAAACTACAGCACCAGCATAATGGAAAGAGCATGTAAAATTTTAGTAAGTAGATGAAGAAGAAGTAGAAACATCTGTTCTACTTCCAAATATGTAAATATAATTTTATATACACACAATGTATATATCTGTATATAGAGGGATACATGCACTCTTGCTTCTCCTTTGCATGGCAAGTATTTAAACCAAATTCAAGTTCTTTGAAGTGTTTTCCAAAATCAGCACATCAGGCATCTGTGAGGTCACAGGATCAGAAATATGCATACTTTTATATTATTCTCATAGAATTTTAGAATGTTACATGATAAGGGCATAGAAGCTCTGGCTGAGATCAGTCCTTTGCCATGCCATTCTCCGTATAAGTACTTGATGCAAATATAAAATTGTGATGCACCTGCAATATGTTAGTGAACACACGCCATTTATTTCAGAAAGCTAAACCAAAATTTGCACTTAGAACTGCTTAAATATAGCTAGAAGACATTTACTTCCAGACCTAGTTAGAGCAATAGAGATGCCAGCCGCCCAGGTTGGAGGCAATCAAGCCCTAAAACTCACCAGGCAGAATGAAACTTTTGAGAATTCCCTCATCTATATTCATGCCAAGTTTTCACAGTGAACTTCAAAGTGCCATCAACAGTGTCTTGAATTAAAATGTATGACACTGACATGGAAAAAATTATGGATACCAAACACTCTCTTCTTCCAGCTCAGCTGTGGAATGTTAACCTATGAACAGGAAGGAAGAGGGGCAGAAGCAAGCACATGGGCACTGCTCATGTCTTTGACTGCTATATCCCTCTTTCAATGATAATATAAAAATGGTCTTGGCTTAATTCATTGGAGAATGAATTACTTGGCTGATGGGTGAAATTACACATGGCTAGGGAATACCTTGACAACATGCCTACTACTCACTGACAAAGTCCATATAATTTTCTGACGAGCACAGCAGCATGTTTTTCTTCAAAACTGTTCCAGAGCCGTACATACACTGTGCAAAAGACCTGCTGGACAATATAAACAGTTATGACAATAGGATGTCCTCCCCTGCAAATAACTACAGGCTGCAGAAGAATCATAAGAGCAATCTTGATCTCAAAATCTTGCATACTTGGCCAGCTTTATTTCACCAGCAAGACCAAATAATGGTATTCAAAGGGGATGAGGACAAGCCTTATTTCAACCCATGCACCAAGTTTCCCTAGCTTAGCTCTACAGTCTGTTTTTTTAACTTCTCAAGGTGACTCAGAACAGCTAAAAACCACAGTATCTATTCTAAACAGGCTTTGAGGAAAAGGTAAACAAGAGAGAAATTCTCTGATAATTGCAATGACTCTCTGGAAGACTGGTCCCACCAGGATACAAAAGTTAGCCTCTCTATTTCTCACGTCCACAGCTTGTAGAAAGTAGAACTAAGTAGCAAATGGGAGATGCAAATTTCTCCTGACTCAGAAAGGACTCAAATGAATCTCCACTTCTCATTTCTGGGAGAACTGCTCTAATGGATGTGCTTTATTTTATATGCAGGTATTTAAAACACTTTCCTCTCCAAATATGGTTTTGAATGAAAAACACGGTGGCACTTTTTTTGAGTGCTCTTGGCTTCATGCACACATGAAAACCTCTTCAATAGAATTCATGCAGAGACTTGTATATACCGGGCTCGAGCAGCTATATGCAGGAGATGGTCAAACTCCAGTGCAGACACTTTGCTCACAAAGACAAGCAGGACCAGCAAACATGATAAAGACCACATCCATTAGGCGGATATAATGATTCAGCAAGTGAGATTGATGCCTATGATTTATTCTGTAATTTCCAACACCTCCTCTTTTTCCTCACAACCTTTCCTGGGGTTTTTTTTTTTGAGTATTTTTAGCATTCCATACATTTTAAAATTCATCTAACACTCTCTCGCCTCCACCAGAACTCCTTCAGAGCAACACGATGCAAGTCTAGACTCTCTGAGCAGCTCTGCACCATATGTACACAGCCCACCATCAGTGCCTGTGAGTCAGTACTCATCCTCAGAGATGCCTGTTCTCAGCTCCTCATCCAAAGGCCAAAGACCCCCAAGGCTCAGTTAACACAGGGGAAGGAGCTCGGGTTGTGGCTCAGAAACCACATTAAATAGCCTGCAACCTTTAGATACTAACTCACTTTGAGAAGACCCAACATGCCCAGCAATCGCAATTTTGCATCTGTGATTCACGCAAGTACTCATTTAATATATTACCTTTCAGAAGACAGAAGCTTTTCAGTTACTAAGGGCATATTTCCCACAAGTAAGAAGCAACATACTCACTGGTAGTTGTTTGATTTCTCACTGAAAGGCAGAGCATCAACATGCAGAGCACAAGTACAGCACCAGTTTGAAAACCATACCGTGTCCACTCCAGACACTCTATGAGCAAACTGCCGGAAATTTCCCTCACTTCAGTGATGCCCCAGGGCCCCCCTACACCAGACAGAGATAAGAGCTTTTGTTCCCTCACCTAAACTATGATAGCTGGTTTGGTATAGCCCTCTGGTGGTATAAACCAGCTTCTTATTTCCCCTCCTCAGCAGACCTAAATTAAGTCTGACAAACCAGTCTTCTATTCATCAAGCCACGTCTGTGCCAGGTTTCCCTAGCATGGGTGAGACAGACTATGAGGTATTTTTCTTCTACTGAAGAAAATTTCTTCTACTCCTAACTAAAAACAATACTGAATTTTTTGTAATGTAGCCCTAACTGTAAGCTGATTGAATATGCACTCAAATTTGCATTTTAATTGTGCATGTAAACTTAAGCAAATTGGGAAACTACTAAACATTGAACTGCCACTATCACAGCTTTTTCTTTGTCAGTGGCATCTTTTAAAAGAAATTATTACCTCTCCCCAAATCTCTTCTTTTTAATTTATTTATGTGTTATCTTGGATTTTTTTTTCAACCATGTAAATTAGATTTCATTAACTTACCCGAAATTTACTCTTCCAAACTACAATAGGTTAATCCTCTACTAAATGAGTACACAAAAATTTTCATCACTGCAGTGGCAATGTAATTGTACTGTTACGTTTATGTAATTGTACTGTTACATTTATGAGTACAAAACATTAATTTATAGCTCCACAGTGCAAAGAATGCTCAGAACTGTCATTAAACCACTTGCAGACAATTTTCATGATCAAGACATTTAAAACTGATTTTCAACCAAGATGAACTATTTTTATGGTTACAAAAAACTAAATTAACATAGAACGAATTCAATGCTTGCTTATGATAGTATACAGTTTACAATGGCATACAATTTTTAACTATAAAATATCAAGTAGTAAACTCTATTCCTTTCTTAAAGACACACTAACAATTTGGCCCTGTATCTATGTAGTATTTTCTGCACTCACTAATCCATGTGATTATAAACCAATTAGATACTCATTAAAATGCAAACTGGGGAAATCAATTTTTTAATCTATTATGTAATAATGAACAATTTCATGTCAATTTGCTTCTTACTGAAGATATGCAAATTATTAAAGTTATTTTCACTTAAATGCAATTCTGCCTCCCTTTCCAATGAAACTTACAAGTTCCTTTTTAGGAACTTCAACAGATCTAATCAACTTTCAGAAATAATGCCCACTATTTTTGGCATCTAAATATCTGACTGAAAAGTCTCCTGGAAGTCCTCAAGGACCAGTATTGGCAACACCTGGGGGCACAGCAGGTGAGCAAAGCGCAGCAGGGGAGGGTGCTGGGAGCCACAGTGTTTCTGTTCAGCTGGTTTACAGCATTCACTTCGAGATCACAGCATCACTCATTCCTTTGACTAAACTAATCGGATAGAGGACATGCAGTCTGAAACAATGCCACCACAAGTCTTCCCCTTCATTTAAAAGCAGAATTCTACTATGAAAAGCGCTCTGTAAAACTGAGGGGTGTGTATCTTCGCCAACAATGATCAACTCGGCTGAGTTTACAAATACATTTTCAAGGCTGAAAATCTTCAAGAATTGGCTTGAGTCCTGAGACACAACCCTGGTCTTTTACATGCACTGAGCAGAAAACACGTGGGCAGAATTATTTACCTGTGTGAATCCATTACCTCCAGTTTAAGCTCAAGACACCATCTAGACACTGCTTTGCTTCGTTCATACCATTCCTCTCCTGACACCTGAGCAATTACGGAGAAGCCACTGCATGGAGTGGAGCCCACCATTGCTCAGGAGAGCCTGCAGCTGGCTCCAGCATCCCACATCTGCCCACGCCAGCCAACTCTGCCCACGGCTCCTGCTGTGCAGGGCTCAGCCCCTCACAGCAGTCATACCTGTAATCATCTCTGCAGAGAGCCTGCACGCTGCCTGAACTCCCTTCTTCTTCCCTTCGCCATCCAAACAAAAGGTTACACCTTTTTGTGCCTTTGCTTAATGCTTATACAGCAATCTAAAAATGAACATAGAGCTTTTGTATGACACTGTTGAGGAGACCTAAAGAATAATGTAATTAAAAAGCAATAGAAAGTGAAGTCCCTCCGCAAGTGCAGTACCTGTTTACAGCTGCGGTTACCAAGGACAGATCTGTAGAGCAAGGCTGTTATAATTCAGACCAATCATAGCACACGTTGGTACTATTTAGAAAACAGAGTTTCCATTAATGAAAACTTACAAATTCCAAATAGTTACTCATTGCTTTAAAACTACTACACAAAAGTTTTCAACAAGAAGCAAGAATTTATTTTTAATATATTGCTAGGAAATCCATGTGTTTACTTTGCTATTTTTTTAATACTATGGTGGGGACTTGACACAAATGTTTAAATGAACGAGAACTGGTACACAACAGAAATGTACATGATGATACACTTCACTTAATGTTACATTTTGGAAAGAACAAGTGTATTATTACTTCTTCAAGAAATGTCTTGCTTAGTCAAGCAGAAATAGCTCCCATGTGGGAGAGCGAGGACTATTATGTTACATGGTTTTACTGGAGATTATTCTTTACTAAACCAATCAGACCACATAATAACAGCATTTTAACACCAACTACAGGCCCTTGGAGACCAGCTTGTGTGTGGCCTAGATTTCATAGGCTTCTTTACAACAGATGTGTTGGAGGAGGGTAGAGTTACTTCATATATTAACTTGTGTGCTCCTTAAGTAAAACAGCAGTACAAGTTTAAATTCTCCCTTTTCTTATAGAAAGTGTGTGCCTTGTACAAGGAGATGATAAATATGAGATCAAAAACCCATTGCAATTATAATTGATCAGTTTCTAAATCTCACTAGAAGTACTGATGATCTCTTGAAGATGTGTCAATGACATCTTTGCAGCTGATGTATACGAATACCCAGCTGTATGTTTAAGAATGCCATGTACAAACAACTGTGCAGCTAAGTCCAAAAGTTGTAAATGAGTAACTATTTATATATCTAATAATTTATATTTGTTCTTTAATAATATGTAAACATAGAAACTGTATTTTTGTAGGCGCGTAAATGAAAACAAAATCCTCAACTCTCCTCTCCAACAGATGCTAGGAAACTTCCATTAGTTGGAATACACAAGTTCAGGATTAAACAGGAAATAATCAGCTTTATGCCAAAGGAAGGGCCTCACCCTACAACTTTTTATTTATAAAATACTGAATTGATGGAAAGCCACTTCCTAAATCTGATCCACAGTAAAGTTATTGCTCCATCCAAAACAGGAAGGGTGAAGTTTATCTGCAAAAGACTCTATGTTAATTGTCTTGTTAAAAATGCTTTAAATAATTTTCAGTTACGTTGACTGACCATAAAAGAAAGTGATATTCATTTAAGCTTCAGCAGAATGGGCTGTATATTAACAGGAACAATAAAATGATAAACCCATCTTTCTTGTCATAAAACCAGACAAATATTTTGTATGAAATGTAGAGTAGTTCAAAATCCACACAGCTTGTGTTGAAGTCAAGATCAAAAATGATGCATTTGATTTTACCCAAAACTGATTTGTGATGATTTAGTTTTCCCTCAATAAAAGTCATCCCACTTTCAATTTCAACAAATATCCTCAGCTACAAATATTCTCAGATTCACAACATTCTGCATTAAGTGAACTCATTTTTGTTAATGGGCAAGACAGGATTTTATCCTGAGGTGTGGATTGCCTGTATTTTCTCCAACTGCACTATGAAAATAAGCAGTAATAAAAATAAAAAAAAAATTTAAACCCCCTTTATTTCCAATTAACAGCAACTCTGAGCAGATTAATAGTACAGTTAACTGGCAGCAGGTTTGCTAATACAAATTCAAAGCTGGTGGAGCTATGAGTTTAAGAACCAGTCCTTACAAGAGAAGATTTCCTCCCCATCACTATATAAAAAGCAACTTTAATTTTTTCTTTAATGGTTAAAAAAATGCTAAAGCAAGTATGAAATTGCATGCCAAAGGGTAGGTTTTTTCATCACATATGCAGCATAAAGAAAATACTACACAAAACAAGTAAACTACTGTGTGTAATGGACAGCTTCTAAGAAAAGAACAGCAACAGCTGCAAGAAGAAAAACAATTACTTTGATTACCAACATTTTATGGCTTAGTTTATGCTAAACCTTACTGCTTCTGAAGGTTTAGAATTACTTCACACATTATATTAGCCTCACAAATCAGTTTTATTAGTGCCTCAATAATGAATCAATTTTTTTTCAAGTCCAAGTCACTGTCCTGCCTTTACCCTTGAAATAGTCACTCATCATTTACTTTAAGTACTCATTTCAAATCTAAAACAAAATAAACGAAAAGTAAATTATTTGGAGTACTTCTCTTGATCTTTTCTTAGCTTGTGGATAGATATATATTTCCACATGCAGCTGTGTCACCTGAAAAGGCTATTCCCCTATCCTAGCTGTCAGCATCCCTATGCCAGAAACCATCACCCGCCTTGTTTGTGTGAGCCAGTAATATACAGGACTACTCCTAAAACAAATTCTTAGGCAAAACCAGTCTGATTAGGTCACATGCTAGGACATCAGTTGGGCTACAGGGAGGAATCACCTATCCTGGGTGAGAAAGTAATGAGCAGCTATGGATGATATTTAAAGAGGACGTTTGGCTTTAGACTAGTGTGTCTACCTTGAGCTCATCTGGAAACACTCAAAGAACTTCCACCTAACCCAGACAGACAAAGCACACAGGATCCGTCTTTAAATGTTTGCATACCTTAGTATGTAATTTCAGTCAAATACAAAATATGTACAGAAACAGAACGTGACGCTGGCACAATGGCTGGGGCTGGAGTGGGTCAGAGAACCTGTATGATGAAGCCTCATTTTTTATTGTAAATATGTTCATTCCTTCTGTGTTTTCAACATTCAACACAAAAACTCTCTCCTTCTAAATCTGTTCCTACAATTCAAGTAATTTCCACATCAATTTGGAAGCAAAAATCTGATCCAAAAATTGGTAAAAATAGAAAACATGTCTCTCCCTAAAGAGAAAGCCACAAGGAGTAAAGATTTGTTTTTTATGGTTAGTAAATCATATGTCTTAGGGCAGCTATTACCAACTGTGGTTCCAAGGGAATGTAGTACAAGTTCTGTATTTACTGAGTGGATGTACCACTGACCATATCCCATGGTACTTGCAATTAATTATTCAATTAATTTGGTTTACAGTCGTAAGTAATACTGAAGAATCACAGCAATTAGCTGGTTCAAAAAGCTTGGAAATCACTCATCTTTTTCATTGTGAAAAACAAGCCCATTTTGTACTTAAAAACATCTTATAAGAACACTGGCTCTCTACAGTCTCTTTTCGAGCTTTTCTTAATGAGATAGTTACGCAACGCTGCAGCATTTCAGCACAAGAACTTTTACCTATCAAACTCATTCAAGGAAAGTCTGCCCTATTCAATCCAGTGTCACTGAACATTTTCCAGAAGTTGTCTGATGGGGTGGGTGAATTGACAGAGGACAGACTGGGAGCAAACTTGGCAAGATACACTAACACACTCGTGACTTTTTGAAGTGCTTGCTCGTCTTTGGATTCTGGCATACACTGAAAAGCTTTGATTCTTTTTGAGTCTGGTTTCAATCTGTCCTTATAAAAAAATAGAAGAAACTGGGATCATCAAAACTGGGGCTTCTTTTTGAGAGCTTTAGCCCTGTATTCTTCAGACAGCTTAGAGCAGCTTTCTGTGATGCCTGACACCTACAAATTTTGGTAGCAGCGTGATGCAACAAATCCACCAAGTCAAAAAGTAACAGAGATATTTCTAATACTCAGGAGATAAAACTCAGAATCACAGAATCATTACAGATGACCTTTAAGATTGAGTCCAGCTGTAAACATAACACTGCCAAGTGCACCACTAAACCTTGTTCCCAAGTGCCACATCTACACATCTTTCAAATACCACCATGGCTAGTGATTCCACTACTCTACTGGGCACCCTGTTCCAATGTTTGACAACTGTTTTGGTGAATTCTTCCTAGTATCAAACCTAAACCTCCCCTTTGGGCCCCTGGTGCAACTTGGGGCCATTTCCTCTTGTCCTGTCACTTGCTACCTGTAAGAAGAGACTGATGCCCACTTGGCTACAATCTCCTTTCAGGCATTGTAGAGTGATAACGTCCCCCCTGAGCCTCCTTTTCTCCAGGATAAACACCCCCAGCTCTCTCAGCTGCTCCTCATAAGAACTAAGTTTCAGCCCCTTCACCAGCTATGTTGCCCTTCTCCAGACAAGCTCCAGCTCCTCAATGTCTTTCTTGTAGTGAGGGGCCCAGAACTGGACATAGGATTCGCCTCACCAGTGCCCAGTACAGGAGGACAATCACTGCCCTGGTCCTGCCACACTCAAATGCTGACACAAGGATACAAGCAGTCTAGACTCAGTCTTCTTGGATTTACTTCATGAAATATCCTATTTACTACAACTATAAACAGAGAGGCTGATTATGGTAACAGTATTTGTTTACTAGTAACAACAGTAAAACATCATGTAAATTAACAAGTTAATGAAAAAAAATATCTAGAACAAACTAGCAGCTGCCCTCAAACTCCGTCAGCTTCCTGCAGGTTACAGATTTGTTCAGTATCACCAGCAGCATTATGAATTATGGTCACTTCAGAGACATAGCAAATTCTGCCTCTAGCCAATACTCCAACGTGTAGAATTTCACTTTGGTAAATCACATAGACAACTGAAGGTATGGGGGACTTGTTTAACTAAACACTTAATTAAGTTCCAAATTACCCCCACCAAGTTATGATTTGAAGGGATCCCCAAATAATTAGAAAGTCTCTCAAAAAATCTGCAAAGATACTTACTTTGCCATTTTAACCTTACCTTTAGACAGACACAGGGTATAGTGTGAATAGTCTCAAAGAACTCACTTTACAGTGACACCAAACTAAGTAATTTCAAGTCAAACAGCTAAAATTGTGGGAAAGAGTAAAGTAATAAGGAGGTAATACAAAAGAAGATCTAATCTAGATAAGGAAACTGGAAACCACTAAACTAGAAATGAAAATATTCACTGAATAAAATGTACTCTTACAACATAAACTTTTTATGCTTAATCTCTAAACAGAATATAGCTGATGCTGATAAAGTCTACTGATGCCGGATTGATACAGTGTGTTTTGGATGAGAATAGCATGGAAAGAGAGCACTGAAGTCTCTTTTGATAAGCAGAACTAAACAGTTTACTGCCTAAGATAAAGACAGGTTGCTAAAGGTCAAACACTTTAATGTAATAGCCAAAAGAAACAGTACCAGACCATTTACCTTTTAACCTTACATCATACAAAATTACCACATGTTCTCAAAGATACAGAATAAACAGAGGTTATTCATATAAACATATCCTGAAAAATCAGGCATTCCTTCCTTCAGATAGCCTTCCAGAATTTACAAAACACAAACACCTGCCCAATAACACCAAAAAACCTCTCACAAACAACCAAAAAAACCCAACTAAACAGAAACAAATTAAAAAAACCAAGACCAAAAAAACCTGAACAGCTCATGCTAATAAAGACTGAACTATACTGTCTGGAATCAGAATTAAATTAGGAAAAAATATTTAATTATTTAGAACAGAGCAAGCCAAATTAAATAAAAAACAACAATGAAAATGAATGACATTTTCTCATTTAAATTAGAAAGTCCAGAGGGCTTGTTATTCCTTCAAATCACATAAACATTACAAACTTTTTATTTTTAAATCAGCTGGTAAAGAATTTTGCTATTTCAAGGATAAGCATACACAAAGAATTGATTTACATACTAAACAATTATTTAATTTATGTATGTATTTAAGAGTACCATGGACTGTGTAAAATAATAACAGCAACTGTTCAAGGGGGGGAAAAAAGTTGCCTTCTCTAGGGTAAGTTAACAGCTTACACTCTTGATGAAGAAAACACGACTAACACTTTCCATTTGTTGGCTGCAATGCATCTAAACCTGATTTTAGAACTATTGCTTACTTTTAACATAATCAATTTACTCTCTTTATATTGCTTTAACTTAGTATTAATCTATCTTTTTCACTTGTTTGCCTCTTTTCTTTGTTCTCCTTAGTTCATCAGTGCTCAGCAAACTGCGCTGTGGACAAAGCTGAATCACTCTTGCTGCTCCAAAGACCCTGCAGTTGGCCAATAAATACCTAACAAAGGAAGCATTACTATCTCTGACTACCTTCACTCCCCCCACAATTTTATCTGAGTCCTCCCTGTCCCCTTAGCAAGTATTTGCTCAAGCTCTCATATAACCCTAGTACCCTGAAAAATCAAAAATTCATTGAAAAATATTTTAAGTCAATTGAATTATGAGAACATCTTTGTATCACCTCATGACAGAAATGCATTTACATTTCCTGCATTGCTACCAAACAGGAAATTATAAACAAAAGGTACGTTCCATAACTGCATGGAAGCATCTAAAGAAAGGAAACACTACCCACTGTATGTATTATGTACATATGCACACACGTTCTCTCACAGCTTTAATGTAATATGTAATACAGCAGTTTTAAGGAATACAGTAAAAAGCTACTTGCTTACTAGTTACACCTACCTGCTGAGTGATACATAATGAAATTAACTACAAACATACCAATGGAAGTTTCTATCCTTACATCCACAAAACCTTACCTGACATCAGACACTGAGTATTCATACTTAGGTAACATGCTAAATGTCCTTTCCTCTTTTAAAATCTTAGTTGATCCGCAACAGACAAAACCAAGCTCAGCACTTTATCCCCAGCAGACCTCTGCATATCTCAATATAACTCCTCAGCAATATGCACATATGTTTTGTTAGGAATACTTAGAACAACCTTTACAGTCGAAGAGCTACTTCTCTTTGGGATCACTGCTCTGGCTGCTTACTGTGACACGAGTAACACCTACACACATTAAGAAGCTTCAGAGCCAGCTCAATACAATGATACTTGCTTTTCTGGATAGCAAAAAGTCCATCCTACTTAAAGTAGAAAGGAACACTCCTGAAGTACAGGGCTTTTTAGTAACTTACCTGGGTCATGAGACACCAGATAATTACTTGCTTATCTCTGCTTCTGATTTTAGCAAAAAGACAGTTGCAAGAAATCTCCTTCCATATAAACATAAGAAAAAGGAAAACTGTACAGTGAGCTGTAGTGATGCCTAAGAGTAAATGTGACAAAAACTATGAAAAGCATTAAAAAAAAGTTGTCAGGGCATTTTTGAGTTATGGCTAGACCTACACTTGGCTAAGCAGATTAATAATTTAATTAAAAACTCATTTTTACTTTAAGTTACATTACATTTACACCCTAGCTGATGACAAATACAGTAAACTGAACCAAACAGAACAACTGCAGTGGATAGCATGTTTATCAAATTTTTTAGTAAGCAATTCCAGGTACTTGATGCAGGAACGCTGCATTTCCTGCCTTACAATTGTAGCTTCCTGCAGACGCCTTGAGGGCATCCAGAGAGGAAGACACCAAGCTGGAAGCACCTGACTGCTCCCCACTTGTTTCTGGCACCAGAAATAGCAGTGGGTTTTCTTGCATGATGTAGCGTCTCCACCCTCCAGCCAGAGAGAAACTCCACTGCACTTGCCCATGGGCTTTAGAGCTTCTGTGGAATTAATTCCCATCTCCACCCATGTTCCCCATCTCATTCCTTCCCCCACCCTCTTGGCTGCAGTTCCTGATCTTGGCAAAAAATCTCTTTTTTTTTTTCAACTGCAAGTCCAGTCCCACCCTTGTTCATTGCTTCCCACACTCAGTTACTAACCCTACCTCTCCTGTCACTATAAATCCTTTCATCTCTTCCAGATATCCTCCACCCTCCAATTCCAAGGTCACCTCATTCCTCAGCTAGAAATAGTTCCAAGAAGTTAGAGGCCAGCTTGCTTCGCAATAAATCAAAGTCTGACTCCAACAGGCCATGTGAAAGGGGCTGTTCTGATGGTGTTTAATGATGCACTAGTGCTTCCAAGTGAGTTAATTCTCAAAAATATGTACAATCAATCCTGCCAATGTTAGAAGATGGTGAGGTGTCTTAAAGGAAGATGATAGTTCTGGTCATGGCAGCTTTAGAAACTGAACAAAAACTTCTTTAAGTTTTATCTTCCCTGTGGTAAGAATTAACAGTTACTGTGCAAAATACCATCAAAGACTACAGCTTTCTATAGATTATTGCCTGATGATTAAATTACTGTGTCTAAAGCAGTAATTTCAGGATACTGAATGTTCAGAGACAGCAGTGGCTTGACACACAGCACAGGGTGGCTACTCTCTTGTAGCAGCAGGCACATTTAAGGAAGCACACTGTGATTAAGAGATCTAGTTAAGTGTCTGCAAATTCTTCTTTCTTTTTCTTGATCTGATTAATGGTCAAGCCCCACAAAGACTACTGTGCCAACACAGGGAACAGTATAATACAGGAATTAAATTCCTCAACCTATGGTTGCCACCAAACTCTTTGTAACGTGCAGCTGAAGTCTGCAGTGCTACAGGTTGGTTTTGACTGCAGCATTTGCTTAAGGGTCTTCTTGATGTATAATGGGGTGCAATCATAATATAGTCTCCACTGGATCTCGTACAGTTTCCGTTACTGCCTATTTTCATAACACTTGTAACAACTGATCATCTTGGTCTATGCCTAAATTGAATTTAGTTGAAATCAGGCGATAGAGTCGAAAGATACACAGCACAGATACTGAGATTGCATAAGATAGTTTCTCCAGGAAGCCAAGTGAAGAAGAAACATAATAAAATGGGCAAATTTCCAGCTGGAGATGATCACTGAAAAGCTTGTGTCAGCATTTCCTAATCTATTTATGATTTTGTGTTTAAAAATGCTGAAGTAGATTTTTTTTTTTTTAATTTAGGTAGCATATGACCAAAAAAGTTAATACATAAATTATTTACCATACAAAGGTAGTGAACTGCTTGTGAGGTGTGTAGTTGTGGTCAAGTAAGCACACATAGTACCCTCGTAAGTAGAACATTTCATACTGTAATGAAACCAAGTATATAAGCTATCTGGAGTAAGGAGAAGGAGAAAGATTGCTAACAAATTAAATCTTGGAAAAACAGTGTCAAATCCATCTATTAGAGGTTATTAGTGTCATTCAGAGGAGTACTTGATTCAGCAGTGCAGAAAATTAATGTATGAACACTACTTCTCAAGAAGTGGTAAAGAACCAGGAACAGTAAAAAACCAGGACAGTAAAGAACCAGGAACAAGTCATGATCCACTCAATTTTGACAGTATTCACTTTCTGTGTTTTTTTCCAAGTCAGGCTGACTCTATTAGCCTTTCCAAGTCAAAGTAGAAAGGTAAAACAGGCACACCATAAACTTTGTCCTGTGGGGAATCTTGGCCCTTGTTTTTATGCTATAGTTTTTGAAGCATGCCATTGTGATATCCATACAAGTGTATGTCCAGACAACCACTGAAGACTCAAGTCACCACACCAATGTAAATAAGAGTCAAACAAAACACAGGAAAGTGATCTTTTGTGGGTTAGCAATAAATGGTGATGTACATTAGTCATTTATACCCCAAGATAAAAATCTAATGTTTTCACAATCTTAACTCAAAGAAGCGGCACATGCATAAGCATCTTATGCAACTATAGATTTTTTCCCCCACATAATTTAGGAAATTAAACTGTAGAAAAGTTCCCAATTCTGATGCCTTTTAAAACTATAATATTACCCTGTATTTTAAATGTCAGAGAAAACAAATAGGCATAATTTACCCATCTTTAAAACATATTGAGTTTAACCTATTCAATGGAACAACTGCCAAAAGAAAGGACATCAGGCTAGGTGAGACACTGAGATACAGCACATAAATTTAAGAACCAGGAGCTGTATTTAAAACACAGCTTGTCAGCAAAGTGTCTTTGGTCACAGATGACCCCATATTTATACATGAGTCACTGTTGTATATAAATCAAATTACACATGGGTTAGAGGATTAAACTACAAGCACCAGGAAAGCTGTCACCTACAAAACAAGCTTCTGTTGTATAAAGAACAGTCTGTAAAAGACACACAAAACCCCACAAAACTGTAGATTCACACTTCAGCAGATTTTCCCTACCTACAGGTTTTGTGTGTGACACTCTTCTGTTGCTATTTCAACCTCCTGAGGCCTGAAAGTACTTGTCAGTGCAGGAGAAATGGAAACCAGCTTCCATGTCAAACATCAACTCCTTCCTGTCACCTACCCTTATGCCACTACCATTCATTTGCCACTTTCCATGGGTTTTTACATGTTTGCTCGGTTACCACAGTCCCATCATCACATATGGTTTTATGAAACTTTTCCTCATGACACTGTGCTCTGTGTGCCCTATATATATATATATCTTGTTTTAAGCACCACTTGGACTCCTACATCCTCTCAGAAGATCAATGCTCAGACTGTATCAGGAATACTGATAGAGCTAATACATAATCAGTGTTTTGAGGGTAGAGATGCTACATGGTAGTTCTTTGAGCTTGGGCTAATTCTGGGGGAGTTTAAATTTCTGGATCTAATTATTAGGTATATGGGACTGATTATGTTCTTATGCTGCTTCAATCCAGGAAGTAGCAAGTTTCCCTAGTTACAATGCTGAAGAGACAGTAGGTTGTAAGAATAAAAAACACTTTAAAAATTAATCTTCAGTGCATTGAGCCTACTAAGAGATAATTTTATCTTTAATCCTTAAAACAGTTCAAAAATAAAAAAAACATCACTGCTAACCTACTTCTTAAATCCAACAATGCCCTTCTGTTAAAGCAAGAATTGGCTGGAGACCAAGTTGGAGGGAAGGATCTATCCTATGAATTAATCCAAGTTATTAAAACCAACAACAAAAGCCCACCATCAAACTCCCCAACCACAAAAATAAAACAACCCCAAGAAAGCAACCCAAACAAACAAACAAAAAAACCCAACCCACAAAAACAATAACCCGCACTGCCTTTGTCAAGCCTCAGACGATTCATTTCTGGTTTTATCCTTCATCATTCCCAGGAGGTTTGCCAGTGTCAATTCTGCTTATCCTTCCAAGCATCTCAACTTTTGACAGTTTTTTCAGTTTTCTTCAGTAGGCAATTTCTCAAAATTAATTCCTAATTGCGTATCAAGGCCCACACATTTTTAGTGAGTTTCTTCTCTTCCTAACACCTTTTCCAATCCTGTTGACATTCATCATCTCTTGAAACTAAGCTTTCTTCTTTCCAGCCCACTCACTATTATAGTTTCCAAGTCTTTCACCCTGTTTTTGCTCTTCGGGTTTCTCACCACAGAACCAGAAATTTTAAGTCAAACAATCACTACCAGGTTTTGATTTAAAAAATGCTATTTAATGAATAACTCCTTAGATTTTCACTTTATCTAACCAAGAAGTTGATTCTGTCTTTCAGATTTGAACAAACTTTTTTCACATTTCTTTTAGTTTCAACTAAGTCCAGCAATTTAATCAAGTACCTAATTAGTAGCCCTCTCATACTTAAGTCTTCCAGAGATCTGCCACGAAATTGTAACACCTGTAAACAGTGCCATTTAAGAATGTCTGTAAGCAAACAATCCCCTGAGATCTTGTAGTCTGCAGGCTGCTTGATCAGGTAATGAAGTGCCACTACATCAAAAACTCTATATTTGTCAATGGGTTGAATAGCCAGCATTTGGCAACTTCACAATAATGTGAACAGCACAGGTCTAAAACTGTTTACATGAAAAAACATAAGGTAAACATGATCTTCAATAAATAGTGGTGAAAACTAAAGGTGAATTACATTTCATTCAATCCCCTCTAAGAAATACCCCACCTTTACTGAATAAATGCATACATTTCTGGTATTAAATTCTCTTAAAAGTATTTCCCTATGAGCACTGCACATTAAATAACATTCACTTTTTATCAGCTTTCCAATGAAAAAAGCTGCTGGCAAAAATCTGAAACATGGTAATATAATTCCTTATTAAACCATACCTTCAGGTGCTGAGCAAAATGAGTTGTACTGCTTTTGCATATGCAGCAGTTTGTAATTACAAACACAGCAGTGCACACCAAATTACCCATTAATGTCCATAGAAAGGGAATAAAACACAGCTGAACAAATGGAAAGTGCAAGACTACCACTTCTAAAGCATGGTGGCCCAAACACAAGAAAGGAAAAGCAGCTGAAGTTTTCATGTCCTTTCACAAGTATCCTGCTTTAAATAAATGTAGTCGTAAGGAGAATAAAAGATACAATGAAGAAACTGACCAAAACATTTTATATTCTCCTTGTAATTTCAAACATGAAAACATGAATTTCTAAATAGATCATATGTGCAAAATTGAAAAACCCCAGCACAAAAAAACAAAAACAAAAAAACAAACAAACAAACAAAAAAAAACCCACCTTAAGGCAAGCGTGAAATATAGAGATCATATAAGCATTACAATGTGACTGATTTGATTTTGTAATGGTAAAAAGGAAGTCTAGAATAAATACTGAAAGATAGAAAAATTAGCAGGACAGAATTAATATGAAAGAAAAGGTGTCTAAGAATATGCAGAAAGAAATAAATCACTTGACTTTTATGTATAAGGAGAGGGATACTGATACAAGGAAACTAATAAACCACATAGGCAGATGATATAATTAAGTAAAAGAGTTATCATCAATTTTTCTTAGAAGCTTAAGGCAAAATAACAAAACCTGACACAAATGTTTTCCTGATTAGAAAAAAAAAATTAATACACTTAATTACAACTTATATTTAAGTCAAATAAACATAAGCTCAGAGGAGGCATGATACGTATTATTATGCTACCAACCAAATTAGACTGATGATGACGAGTCCATCGTTAAGGCCTTGTCACTGTGTATTAAGCACAGAAGGTTTGAAGGACAACAGCAGAGCTAGGAAGGAGTGATAATCTTCAGCTTCCCCATCTTTACTCTCATCTGGCCTGTTACTCTTGTCTGGTCTACTCCTGTTAGAAACAAAGCATGTCTGACCTCATCCACAACCAGAAATAATCCTTTAATGTGTTTTTAGCTACTGTTCCAGTTCCTTCAGCTTCACTTAACTCACCTACTTCTTAACTTATATTTTAATTAGGGGATTTTTTTTTTTAACCTAGATAATTTTGCCTGAAATGAGCAACAGCACAAGCAGATCAACAAGGAAATGGTAACCAGTTTCCCTGGCTCAGTTGCAGTGAGCTTTTTCAAAAGAAAAGGTACATCCAAGGCCAGCTCTGACATCCTCCTTCATCCCTTCCTGGATTCCCATTATTGCAATTTATTAATTTACTTATTTTACTAAAACTCCTAGAACTTACAGCACTTAATCTGTCACATCCAAGCCTTACAAAACTTTTCTAATGCATTTACCATGAGCTTATCCCTAGCCAAGATACAGAAGCTACTTCACTTTACAACCTCTTTCATCTTTATACTGTTAAAGAACTGTAAAAGAGTTTTGCTTGGAGCAAAACAGAACTAGCAAAGGATACAGGAGGGGCTGGGGGCAGTGAGGAAGGCATACAGTAAACTCCCATACACTACATAAACTGTAGTTATTTTATTATGACAGAAATACCTGTATAATTTTAGTCATGTTTTGTTGATATTAAAACCAAAAATTTTAACGAAGTCCTTTCAATGTAAAATGTCACTCTGTGAGAAGTCAGTCTTCTCTCAGAGCAGCATCTCCAGAGAACAGAGTCCCATTAACAACTGTTAAGTACACACAAAGACAATTCAGCTATTATTATATAGATCTTACCAGAACAAGAACTATGACAAAGAAGGGGAACAAGAAACAGTTCTTCTCAAACTACAAACACACATTGTAACTGCTAAAACCTGTTATTCTTACTTAATTGTAACTTATACGTCAGACTTGTCAGTAATTTACCTAAAAAAGAAAAGGAGTTAAGACAGCAGATCTGGAAACATAATTTGGACAGCTTGGACCCAACCACACCCCCATTTTTCCTTCTTTCTATGCACCATAGCTATGAAGTTTCAAACACAAGCTTTAGAAAGATCTCTGATTTTCAGCATCTTCCAGCAACAAAGCAGTCCCATAGGGTAACAGCTCATTAATATTACTGAGGACTCTTAACAAGCAATATTAATTTAGAATGTCAACTAAAGAAGCAATTAAACGAAATGTTTAAACATTAAAAAATATTGTTCTGCTGAACATTTAAAAACATTGGTGAACTGAAAGCATACAGTCATCCAGTGATTCCATTAAGAATTAGAAAGCATTCATGAATGTATTAATTCCTGTACTTAATTAATTCCTTAGATGCCAGAAATCTGTGGTACTAGCCAAATCGAGACAGACACTCACAGATTTGATTTTTTTTTACAGGATCAAGGAGGGTACTTGGTAAAATTGTCATTTGGTAAAATTTGTCTTAAGAAAATAATAGATTTTCAGAGGTAGTACATGTCACTCCAACTTGAATATGCAACATGTAAGAAAAGTGGACACATAATAATGGACTAATTAACACAGTGTTACAGACTTGATGTCTAGACAAGATAAGACATTTCAAGAATCCCTGCTACTCGTGCTCATCAAGGAAGAACAAAGAGATAGCCTTTTGTGCAACACTGATGCTGAATAGCTCCAATTATGAACTTAACACCAGGGACATATTTGTCATCACTTCCAAAAAAAAACCACCACACTTCAGCACATTACACGTTAAAAGCATAAGCTGATGCTTAACTATATAAAACCAGAAACTAAACAACTCCAAAATATTACCTTAATGTGTGCCATTAAATGCAAAGATATTTAAAAAGTGCATAAAATTGTTACATTAGCAAACTATAGACATTCATTGATCCCGACATGCAGATGTAAAATTCACTACTACACCGTTTACAAGTAACCAGACCAAACTTTTAAGCATCTGTTTAATGGGTTTCTACCTCACCATGCTCAGGCAAATGCTCAGGCAACATTTAACACCTTATTTCAAAATTGTAAAAGCAAAGAGAATAGGGAAATGCATGTTCAAAGATCTAAGGAAACACCTAACTTCAAAACAAAAAAAAAAAAAACAAAAAAAAAAAAACCCAACCAAACAATCAAAAAAACATCCCAACCCAGAAAGCTAATTATCTCAGCATTCTGTTAAAAAAAAAAAAAAAACAAAACAAAAAAAACTCTACAAAGTTTTTTATTATGGATAGAACATTAAAAAATACATAATGGGATATATTAAAATATGAGACACACATTAATGCTGCACAATTTCCACTCCATGCAGAAGAACAAAGATTGAAAAGACTCTGCACCTTGATTGAAGGGAACCATTTCCACAGTACCTGCCATGCAAAAGTGCCAGAAAAAAACCCTAGTCTTCCAATCATGAAGTGTCAGAGCCAGAGGTTTTTAGGAAATCAACCCTTCCCTGAGAGCAGCAGAGTCCACTCTCAGTGGAGCAGGTCCCAAACGCAGGGGATCACACCAGCGAGCTGGGAATCTGCAGTTCAAGAATGCAGACAGAAAGCTGTCAAGAGAAGAAGTGAGCAGAAACTGTGCCCTTGGTGGAAAGAAACCATGTTCTGGAATGTGACAGCAGCTGTCTTGTGAGCTCAAGACAAAGAGCTGAAGACATTGGAAGAGGCTGCCCAGGGAAACAGCAGAGTCTCCTTCATCGCAAATACGCAGGGCTCAGTTTGACAGAGCCCTGAATGATCTGATCTAAGGCCTGTTTTGAGGAGATCAGCTGGGGTAAGTCCTATGCAACCTAGGTGTTTCCACAAGAATCTCACTATGCCTGTTGTTTCAAAGATGAGACAAAAAATGCCGAGGATCCGCAGTCCCAGTTCAGAAACGTTTTCAAGCATCTGTGTACCTGCAACCATATCCCTCCTTTCCAAGCAATATTGGCACACTTCAAATAAAATATATACTTCAAAGTTTTTCTAGTTTGGCAGTGATGCGGATAGTTATTGGCTCTGTTTAAACAGTGTCTGGATTTTTCCAATCCTTTATCCATGAGCAGAACTTCTAGTTTCCTCTCTTTGTGTCAGCTTCAGTTAATATTTGCAAAGCTACTGCAGACTCCTATATAGTGACTATCTTTTAGACTCCTAAAAGATAGTCACTATCTAGCAAACAGCAACTAGCCCTTGACACATTTTGCCCTCTCATCATCAGCACACAAAGAACTTAAGTTTTTCTTCAAATGACATGATTTTACATGAATGTTTGCAGTAAGTCCCCCATCAAATAAATAATATACTACTATTTTCTTGATGAGCCAGGGTGATAATTTACAATCACGCTTCATTTAAAATTCTGAAACTGGCAATTGTGTTATTGTAGCTTAGAGAAAAGGCAGAGGCAACTTCACAAAAGAGTGATATGAGCAATACACAAGATACTGCTATGGACTAATTTAAAACAGAACACCTGTATGAATATTTCATTCAATTGCTCAAGGGATATTTTTGATTGTTTTTCTTAAGAGAAAAAAAACAGACTATATCAGAAGGTGCCACCTCCCTCCTGCCCAGGGCATCAGACTGCCTGTTTCTCTGCTGCACAGCAATGGATTTGCTCATTGCGACACCGTGCATGTTCTGTCAGCACAGCTTTTTGCCTCTGGGTTTTCCCAGAGGAAATAGTACCATCCTATGAAGTACATATTTGGAAAATTTTGCTCATTTTCCAGGTTAGAGCTTTGGAGACAAATGGATATGGAGAGGGCAAAGCAAAGAAGGCTTTATCAGGAGTCTGTAACAGCCAAGAAATATTTGGCAATCAGGTTGAGAATAAATATGAACCAAAAACCAGAATAAATATGAACCATCATTAGATCTGGTGCTCTGAGAGAAAGAAAAATTTAGGAGGCAGAAGTAGAAGTAGTTCAATGGGTCAAACCTCACTTCCTCAAACATTAGCTGAGCCCTCACCAATCCTTTAACAATATGCAGTGGCACATGCCCTGACTTCATTTCTTACTTATTTTAAATACCTTAATAGCTGTACAGTGCATACTGAAAAACAACCTCTTGAAAATCTTGCTTTGCAGAAGGATTTACAGCTTCACCATTCTTGCAGCATAAGTCTTTGCAGTAAGCATTTTATTTTAGTAATCCTCCCACAAAATTACATTCCAGAAATACTACCTTAAACACTTGAATGAAATTTAACAGAAAAGAAGTCCATCAAACCAAATAATTTTTCTGCTATTACTTGAGTCTTCAAGACAAATAATCAGAAATAAACTATGAAAAAGCTTTCTTATAAATGTACAAGCTTACAGTTCACTTTATAGATTTAAATGTTAAGCTAAATTTACTTTTAGATGCTGAGAACTCAAAGTACACAGAATAGTGTGCAAATTTCTACAGACTGATTCCATACATAGTAGGAAGATTCACAGTATTTTATTATGATGACTCATTATGATATTCATGATGACTATGAAAATCATTGGGTCTATCACAACAATTTTTTTAAAAATCCAGAAAAGTAAATTGCAGATCCAGAAGTTAATTTTAAGTATTTATTTGAAAAATACATTAATCATTTTCCAGTCTTAATTTTTAATGATTAAATAAATATCCTATCTAATTCTTAACAAATTCACAGTACCTGGTTTATAAGAAAATAATAATCTTGTTCAGTTCAGTAAAATACTTCCAGCATCATTCTAGAATCTTATTTAAATTCTGCAGAAGCTGACAGCTTCAATATTCAAATCAACAACAGGAGAAACTGGTTGTGCAAAATCTGAACCTAAGTTATTCCTCAGGCTTTTCTAATTAAGTTCCTAAAAGTATTTCATTTTATAGAACATAATCTAGATTTCCCTAGAATTAAGTGCAAACTCTACCAAACACAGTAGCATTAGATCATATGGAAAACAATATTTGGGTTTTATGACCAAATTTTCATCCATTTTCACTATAACCCTGTCCTTAGGGCCTAGAGAAATTTAACCATAGATTTACCAGCAAGAGGCTAATTAATCACAACAGCTATTTTTAAAAAATCTGTTCCTAGATGGTGTATTTTTTTTAGTTTGTCATTTTTTAGAAGTTCTAAGTTGATGCATCTGGTCCTAGCTCTTTGAGGCCATTTGTGACCCTGTGATCAGACACAGGGATAAACCAACTGCATCACAGCTCTCATAGCTACAGCACACTCTGGTAAAACTCCATCCCAGCCAGACTCCACCCACATGGAAAGCTGTGCCCACCATGAACACGATTAGGGAAGTCAATATTAAGAGAAGGAAAAAAAAAAAAAAAAAACAACAGCAATAGAGTAGATAGCTGGTTTTCAAGTGTCAATAAAAAGGAGTAGTGTTGCAGCTCAGGAAATGGCCTCACAGGCAACTGAACAAAGGCCACTAGAATTAAGAGGCAGTCATTGTCTTAGCTTGCAAAACAGCAGTTGTTGCATGTAAGTTGTAGAAAACTGATTGATTTCCATGTGCAGATAAATGCCATGGTTCTTCGGAATTAAACTGTTAGAGATGATACCATATCATCTTGAAAAATCAAATTATATTCATATTACACTCCAAGGAGGAGGAAAAAATAAATCAAGATAATTTTAGCAGAGCAAACCATTACTGTATTAGTGACAAAATGCCAAGAGGACTCACCTGTTCAATCTCCTTTGTCTTTGTTGCAATTGCTTTTGAACGACCTAGAAGCTGGCTGTCCTCATATAATTCTGTGCTATCCGTTAGATTTGCCTCTATTTCCTCTGTTTGCTCAATGTATAATGGAGCTGAAGATCCAGCCTTAAAAAAAAAAAAAAAAAAAAAAACAAAAACAACAATAAATTCAGTTTTTGGAGAAAAATAACAATTGCAGTGTGAGCCCAAAAGCCCAAACACAGTCATCAGAGATACAAGTTTGTTCATCAAGACTATTACTGAAGTATTATTGCTACAATCTTAACAGATACAAAAATACAGATTTTAAACATATAGAAAACATGACATGATAAAACCCCCTGTGACACAGCCTCAATTGTGTAAAATACATTTTCCACTAACATAGCAGAACCCAAAAAAGACATCCTATCCAAGAGCCGTGTAACAAATGATTGAGAAGGGCTATTATCTCACTTCAGTATAGCCAGGAGTGGAAGACAAGAAGGGGTGAAAACAAAAGGGAATAAACTGGCAAATAATTAACATTGATTAATAATGAAATAAGGATTATGGGGAAAATAAAAATATACCCACTGCAGTAACAAGGTAAGGTTTATTTTTAATGTAATGGAGGACTGCTTTCTGAAAAAAGAATACATGACATGGTAAGCTGGCACAGCTTGAAACGGAATTCAACAAACCAGAGCTTTTCTCCTTAAGTCTTATGTTTTACATGTACACTCATGTTTTGACTGGGAAGTCCTCTCCTAATTTTAAGGAGTTCAGTAGGCATACAAACCTACACTACTACAAGAGCTCCTTGCAGAACACTTGGGAGAGCTGAAACTTTATTGTGCTAGTTGTAGCTCAACATCAATTATAAAATTATAATATAAATATAGTATATATTTATAGTATAAATTACAGTATAAATTATACTAACAAAACATACTGTGGCTTTGTGTATTTTTTCAAAATAAATTAATCACAAGGTTTTGTCTCCCTCTCACTCCCCTTCAACAAGTATTTAATAGCATAGGCAGAAAAATTCAGGATTAAGTTACAAAATGTGTCTTTATCAAGAGTACAGAAAAACAAGAGCCTATTGTTGTAACACTTTGAAATAAGTGGATTAATAATCCTATCTTACATCATACTCTGTTATTTCAGGTAAATTGCTCTCCTCAGCCTTCTCTGACTTTTCAGCTGCCCACTTGCTTGCAGCTTCTGCAAGTTCCTTTTCTGATAGTCTGTTGCTCTTCTCCAAGGCCTGTACAAAAATATTATAATCCAAGGTTCAACATGAAACACACTTACACATGGCAAAAATCTTCAAAATTAAAATAAATAGTTATTCCGATCCCTAAAATATTTTAAAATAGGGAATAAAAAAGTTGAAATTATTTCATTTGCTGTCAAATTTAAAGAGAAAAGAGAAAAGTGGGTGGGGAGAGAGCAGGTAATAAAGAAACAAGAGAGGAGAAAAAAAGATTAAATCAATGAAGATCAGTGGACTGCTACAAAACCACTATATTAATAAGGTTTATTAAATTCACAAGTCAGAGATAAGAGAAAAATTTTCTGAGACCTGATGGGCATTGAAAGAAGTCAGATACAAGAGTGGAGTGAACTAATAATTTAATGTAATTTTCAGGCATAAAAGGTTGTAAAAATTTTTTAAATAAACTGTTAAATATTAGGTAGGGTATAAAATCTGAGCTAATTAGGGACAAAAAAAATTTTATTCAAACTTTAGGTGATCAGAGTTGGTTCCATTAAAATCCACTATTTTTTATTTGTGGGAATGCTAATCATTTATAATAGAGTCTGTCATGGCTTTATGTTCTTTTAAATCTACCTTTTCAAATTGAAATTGTCACATAAATAATGTTTAAAAATAGATTTCTCTCTAAGAATACTATTTCAGTTTTACTATCAGAGCAGCAGACAATGACAAGTATCCATTTAGGAATAGCTAGCTTTATAAATCTTGTTACCACTATGTGGATATTTAGCTTAAATCAACGATATGTATAGAAGCACCCACAGAATCTATATCACTCTAACATTAAAAATTATAACACTAAGATGGGTATCTGAAGAAGAAATACAAAAATTCTACTACCTGAAAAGGGCCATAACAATTTCTACCCAATTTCTATTCCATCTTAGCAAACATGTAGACAAAAAAAAGCAAACAAACAAAAAACCCAAATGAAAGAAACCAACACTCCACCTCTCACCATTAGTTCAGTCTAAGTTGCATAAATGGACAGTATCGAAAGTCCTCCAGCAAACTCTTATCTAAATACCCCTGTACTGTAGTATAGCATGAATACACAATTCACAGAACCCTTCCAGGACTCTGTGTCATAAAAACACCACCTTTATCTGAATCCAGAAGAGAAGTTCAACACAATATTCTAATAGGAATCCCTGTTTTCTATATCTGCAAATTACAGAATTACAACCAGTGAAATCAGGAGGTGACAAAGTTCAATATGCAGGGATATGAAGAGGGCTCTTAAAAGAAAGGAGTAATATAATTCATAGAAAATCTCACATAATCTGCAATATTTCCACAAGCCATAAAATAAATTAACTAATATCTATTGGAATGCAGAAAAAAAAATCTGTTTCATTTAATCTCACTAAATTTAATTCTATAGGTTGAATGTTGATAAATACATATTAAATCCTGAGTGAATTTTATGGAATAAAGTAATGATATTTGCCCAGATACACTTCAGCTGAAGAGACAGAACAGGAACATATTTCTCAATTGAAAAAAGCAGCAGCTATTTAGACTGCAAACTTGCAAGAAACAACCAACCTAACAGATCTTATTAAAAAAAAAACTAAACTGCTTCCCCCTCACCCCCAAAAAAACAGAAGTCTCTCTTTTTTTGTATTTTTATCTCATCAATAACATAGAAAAGCAAAAGCCTGTCACTTTGCTCAGCAGCTGTCCCTGTCTCACACATCCACCTTATGCTCTAGGTTGGAAACAGCCTCCAAGGCTTACAGTCCATAGAGCTAATAAAGAAAAACACAAAATATTTCATACCATAGTCAAACAGGTGGCTAAGATCAGGTAACAGCAACAGGTATTAATTCACATGCATGAATATGCAAAATATAATTATAGTTAAAAATACCTTTTTAGATTTGCAAATAGATACTACAGCGAAAAGAGGTATTGCTATGGAAACACATGCCTTTAGAAGAATTTCAAAGCTAAATTATAACTTAGAGCATTGACAATTATCTCCTTTAATCGCTAATATATAGCATATAACTAATTTTCTCAAGTCTTGATAAGTTTTAAGACTCTGGCTCTGGAGATGTTCATGTTTTGCCAAGACTACTTCTGTCACTACTTCTGAGTCAGTGAAGCACTTAGGTAACTTAACTGCTCAGTGCAATTCCAGCCAAGAGGCTGATTCCAAAAGGCTCCACTGACACAGGGCAGTTACATTATAAGCAGATTTGGGGACTGAAGATAAAAGTCAATAAACAGTCATGGAACAGTCATTTCTGCAGCTGATGCATACCCAATAAATACTTATGCTGTCTGGGGAAATTACTTGCATCAAACAAAGTTTCATTCTATGTAGCCTGTATCAAGTAGATGGATATCCACCACCAGCAGATACTTGCAAACTGATGGCAAAAAACCAATACAGCTTGGTTGATCAGACCCGACTGAAGAAGAAAGCAGAACACTTACAGAACACAGAGTTCAAGCTCACACTACATATTAACACAAGAGCAAGAGATGTTGCAATGCCTCCTTGTTCTCAAAGATGTGTATTAAGTAAGGATTTGACACTAAGCTGCAGTGTGCTGCATCTATAAACAAAGTAAGTGAACTAATTATAAAGTATATGTTATGATCTAAATCAGTGTAACTTGTGCATAATAGCTTTTATCTTATTTTCCCTATTTACATCACTGAAAATACATCACTTGCTTCCCCCCTTAAGGACAATGGCAATCAGCTGGCACAGCAGTTCTAAAAGAGATGTGTAAGAGATAAGAACTTAGAATGACATAGCACAACCAAAGTCTGGGTTTTCTCCCCATTGAATACATGGCAGGTGTGTCTGTGTCAAAATGAGTGGTAATACTAACATACTCACAAGGACACAGGATTCTAAGACCAAGTCCTATTCCTATTGTAAGGAATAGGAACTAATATCGTAAGGAATACGCTCTTTAACAGGCGTATGCAGTATCTCCTTCCAACTAAGGAAAAAATCCAACAATGAACAATCTAAAACCATAGCGTAAGTGCTCAAAAAGAAAATTCACCTTTGATGAAGGTACTGCTGTGGACCCTGAAGGTGATGCATCTCTTGATGTTTTCAGTGACTGAACTGTCCTCTCTTTACCTACAATTAAGAAAAGAATTAATGACTGAGAAATGAAATATATAGTGCAAATATGCTTACTGGCTTAGAAAAATTGCAGTGAAATTTTCTCACATCAGACATGAACCTTATCACCCTCACCAACTACCTGAGAGGGGGCTGTAGCAAGAAGGGAATTGAACTCTTCTTCCAGGCAACTACTGACACAAGGAAATGGGCTCAAGCTGTGCCAGGGAAGGCATAGGCTGGACACCAGGAAGAACCTTTTCACTGAAAGAGTGGCTAAGCTTTGAACAGCTGTTCAGGGAGGTGGTGGAGCCACTATCCCTGGAGATGTTCAAGAAACAATAGGACATGGCATTTAATGCCATGGTCTAGTTGATAGGGTGGTGTTAGGTCAAAGGTTGGACTCAATCTTGGAGGCCTTTTCCAACCTTAATGATTCCATAAAATCTACATATTCCATCATCTGATAAATACTGGTAAGACTTTTTTCTCTTCCCAAGGAGAGAAAAGATACAGCTGTGTCATTTCACGTATTTAAGAAAACCCACTGTCCTTTTTTCATCATTAACTGAAAGGGTGTATCAGTATGATTCCATAAGATTATGTGATTTCACTTTTTAATATTCCTGCAATAATAGAAACAGTTGAAATATTAGACACCAGTCAATCACTCAAGGTAACCAGGTAGTGCATGAACTAGTTTAGCAGGCTACAGTATGTTGAAAAGACCTGCCGTGGGAAACAGTCCTGTATTGTATCAACCACGGAGTAGATGCTTCTTGTAAGATCACTGTCTTTCTTATAAAAGTTAAAATTGGCAAAATGTCAAACCAAGTTCACAATGCTAATCACAATCTGTGCATAGTTTTGCCACAGACCAGTTAGAGGCAGCCCACTGCAACAGAACTGGTTGCAGTGTAAATTACTAGTTTTCAAGTTGTGGTCCACAGATTACATCTAAGAGATCTGCAAAAGGTAAGTACAAAAAGCAAACATGTTGTCAGTAGGCCTAAATTAACCAGACTTTTCATACCGACTGGGAAACAGATGACTGATGACAAATAAGCCAAGGTAATGTAAGCTTACTTTGGCTTCCATTAAATTTTTATAAATACAATTAATAAAGGGATTAATTTTAAAAATTTATCAAAGAGTTATGAAAATTGTGATAGAAATTATTTTTGTAGAACTATAAATGTGGTTGTTCATTATGGCTTTAAAGATGGCTTTAATTTAATGAGTCAAAGCATCAAAGCACAGAACATCTTGCTTGTCACCCCTAAGTAATACATTTTTGCTCCTGTGATACCTGCTTTTCAGCCCCATAGACAAGCCACCTCCTTTTAAATTCATGGACTACTCTAACTGCCTCATTTGACAGACTTGATTCCTTAAAGACGATCTCAGTTGAATGGATTATGTTTGCACCTGAGCAGATGAAATGAATTGATACAAATGGCAGAAAGATATTCAAAGTTAAGCAAAGTGAAAAAACACCACTTATTTAGAAGACATTATCAGGCCATTTTTTTCCGAATGTGCGTGGCTATTTTGAGCCCCAAGGCCCTTCCTGTAAAATTAAACATCCCATCCTGCTCCTCTCCATGCTCTCCCAGCACAGATGAATGCTTGCCCTTTCCATTAGCCCTTTCCCTCTCTTTACCAAGCTTCATCATATCCCCACAGTTTTCTTTGTCTAAATTCTGTATTTATCCTAATGTATGAAAGGCTGTAGAGCATGGGATACTCCTTCTTTACTGGAAGTCATGTGGCCAAACCTATTCAGATAGCCTGATTTCAAACAGCATTATAATATTTTAGAAAGATGCCATATTGCAAATTCCATATGAAGTAGTATATACTTTGCATGTTGTAAATCCATTTAAATGTACTGCTGACATACATGAAATGTCCCACTTGATGTTCCTTTTAAATATGCAATCCATGAGCTTACCTAAGGCAAATCACATTAAAAATTAGAAAAGTATTATTTAAACCATTTATACCTTGCAAATAGGTGTTTTTATTCAGTCATCTAGAGAGGCATTTTAATAGTTTTCCTTTCCAGGGAAAGGAAAAAAGAAATGTCCATTGTACAACTCAGCAGGTCTCTTAAAACTTATCTAAAGGTGATTGGGAAAGGTATTTAACCATGCAAACAGGAGAGAATATCAAAAACCATAGACCTAGATGTAAGCTCCTCTCTTGATCAGCATCTTTTCTGGTTTGTGAACGTATCTGCTTCTACATCACTACCTCCACTATTGTCTGAGTAATTCTAACCATATAGTATATACATATATGACCAAAGTCAGCTCAAATTAAAAAAAAAAAAAAAAAAAAAAAAAAAAGAAACATTTCTAAAATTTTGCATGGTTTCTCACAAAATTGTTTTCCTGTCCCTAGTAATTACAATCTGCACACCTATAAAACTTCTAGAAAATTTGTTAACTATCTTATTTTTTTTCTTCCTCTCCTCCACTTAGAGGAATTTATGTTCACTAAGTATTGCTACAAAATCTTGAAAGCACTGTAATGCTCAAATAGAAAGACCATTCCACTCTACAAGGAGTGAAATTATTCCTCAGTATTTAAACAATGTTAACAAAACTACGATCTTCTTTGACAAGAAGTGCCACATAATGATTCAGTGTCACTCTGGAAACACAATGTGCCTTCTCAGTCAGTGAAAAAAAATCTAATTAATTTTTAAAAAGCTGTCAAAATGAACAGTAGGTTTGCATAGTTCACTAGAAAGGGCGATCAAATTGGATTAATTTACATAAGCTGTACAAACAGAGTGGCTAAGATCATAGTATACTAAAAAAAGGAATTTTTTTTTTCCCAAATCATTTAAATATGAAACCTCAAATATTTTAAAAACAGATGATTCATTAGACTTCTGGGAAATATTAAGAGCCAAGCTTTTAAAAGTCAGAACAGACTCAACTGAGATATGCTTCACATTTCTTTGAGGAGAGCATGATCTGAGAGGTTTTGACATTGAAATGTAATTACTAAAAAACAATCAGTTTGCAAAGCCTAGTAAAATTTAGAGACAATGAAACAAGTAGAAGTATGTACTTCCATTTCTCCATTTGTTTTTAATCCCTGTTTTATTCTGGTTGCAGGAAGAAATGTCTTCATCTGCTGTAGATGAAGCAAAGTTTCTTGTCAGGAAATCCAGTGAAGCACATAAAGAAATAACAGAAGCTGATGTTAAAAAGAATATAAAATACTAGAAAAAGCTGTGCAGCTGAAACTCCTACAGTCAGTCTAGACCTGATACCAAAATAACATCTACAATCTCCCACATGAAATACATAAGGGAACAGAGAGTACAATAAAACAACCAGAGCAGACAGTACATAGTACAAAATGTCAGCTTTTCCCATTTTAAAAAGAGCATGTAAGGAGAAAAGGTTTATACAGTGAGCTGCAGTTTCACCTCACTAACCAGTTCCCATCATTAATCCAGCATTACCTTGCTGAGAAGAAACATTTCTTTTATGTAAAGATGACATATTTCTGCTATGCTGGTGGAAAGGATAGGCTTTACTTCTTTCAGGAGAGTAGCTCCTGCTGCTGACACTAGAGCCAGATCTGCTGTGTGGAGAATCCCTTCGGCTCCCGGGCGAGTCCCTGAAGAAAGGAGAGTCCCTCTTGTGAGGGGATCGATCTCTCGCATAATGAGAAGAATAAAAGCTTTTTCTTCTGAAGCCATCTCTGACGTCCCTTGGAAGACAACAGAAAAATACAAGTAACTTGCTTATCCTTCCAATGTTTATGGAACAGCACAATGGCAACAGTTCATGCCTGGTAAATACAAACAGGCTAACTGTCAAAAACATCCAAAATCTTCAGTGTTTTTAAGAGTTCTAAGCAAGGAATGAAAAACAACTAAAAAAAGGAAAAGCTATTTTTTTCAGATTTCATTGAGGTACTTCATTACTAGAAGCTAATTCCTTTCTATCTCTTGATAATATAGCTAAAATGCAAGAAAAAGACATTGACAAAATGAGAACTCCCACAACTTTGTTCAGATTCAGTACACTTACCCTGGAAATTAAGCCTTAATTTACAATGGCTAAAAATGAATATGCAAATATTGCTTACATTATTTGACATTTTTCAGCTATGTTTTTCTCTTATTTTCAAGGGCCTATATTCCTCATTTGATTTCACAAAATATTTTGCTACACAAAATATCACTGGCAGATTTCAGCTTATAACCAGCAAAGACAAGAAGAAATCTGCAGAATATCTATTCTCTCCCCTATGAATCCACCCAAGGTCAACTCTTGAATGAAAATACGAAGACTTATATTCTCCTAAATATGTTTCTCACAACACACAATATTAATTCTGAACTCTAATGTAAAAAGTCACAAACCCAACTGATTTAAAATTATAATTCAATAAACACCAAAACTTTCTACAAATCTAGATTTGCCACTTTTGCCTTGGTCAGAAGATGCATTGGTAAGAGTAGCAAGTACTTCTCAGCTTCTCCATAGAAATCTTCAAGATTTCATAGCATTTCTAGTAAATCAGAATGTATCTTTTCTCCTATTTCACATCAGAATACAGTATTTTAAATAGAGGAATGTCTCTCAAAGATCTGGTGGTCTCATTTAGCACAATGTCGCTATAGCTAAATTTAGCTAATCAGTGGAGAAGAAGAAAAGATGTACAATTCCTACAACATAGCACAGGCCCATATTTGTGGCAGATAAAGGATTTCCATGTGCCAAAGGTGTCTTGGGCTACAGAAGCTTCACAGGTAGCACCACAAATCAAAACCCCTGTGACACTGATGTGTTTTACACAGTGCAAGCACATCTTCATTATATGTATGAACATTTTATGTAGCCACAGACATGAAGTGAAAGTTCAGGCTTGAAGAATACTAGATTAACTCAGCACTGAACTAGTTTTTCTACCCAAGTGGGGGGTTATTTATTTATTAAAGAACATATTGATCAAATCTTTACCAGGAATGACCTAGAGCACATTTTCTTGCATTTCCTTCTTAATCGCTCTCTTTAAATAATGTTATTTATTTCTAAAGCACAAGCTTTCTGGCAGACCAGTACACCACTTTTATGTGTAAAACACACTTTTATGACCACGTTATTAAACCCTCGCATACCGAGCAGTTTATTATGGTAGTGTTTTCAGAGCCCCAGCTATTGCACGCATAAAATAAATACTCTAATATACATGTAAGAATTTTTTAAAAATGTAATTGAAATGCACTTTTAAACAGGAAGACATTTGAAAGCCACATTCTGCAATAACAGTATGCACCCTAAAATAGAATCTCACTTTCAATTTTTGAATTTTTATTTCATCATTGCGTGTTAATTCTTAACTAGACGATATCTCATACAGAACACTCATGCCATTAATTATATTAAATCTGTTTGGGACAGCATAGCAAGAGCACAGAATTTCTGATGCTTTCCATTAATGTAACACACAGAACAGAACAAAGTAAGCATTGTTTTACAGTTTTTTTTCCTTAAATACTTCAGCTAACATACACCTGCAATTTGGTAATGAAGGCCTCAATTCAGCAAAGCAGTTAAGCATGCTTCAGATTCCAACACATACTCAAAAGGTTTATTGAGTAGGGACAATATTTAATAGAGATGCAAAATAGACTTTAAAACAGAGCTACTGCCCTTAACAACAAATACAGAATTAATCTTTTTTATATAGCATCCCTCAAATCTTTGTATTTTTGTTCATAATTCACGCTTAATCCTGAAAGCACAATTTTGTTCTCTCAGTAGTGTTGCAACAGGAAGCGGTATCATTATTAACTTTGATGAAATTTGACCATTAAGTTCTTACTGAAGTTGACAGTCTTGAAGGAGCTTCTGAAATGTTCAAAAACAGCCATATTGTGATATACCATTCACCAAGGGCAGCTGGGGAAGAGCTCCAGCCAGACAGCTATTTCAGTTCACCATCAGTTCCAGTTTCCTCAAGGACAAAACACAACTACAGAACAGATGATGGTATGACTTCCAGCACAGCAGAAAACCAAGGGAATACAACACTGAGGAGATTTTCAGTTGCCTATGGATCAGAAACAGCACAGTGGTATAGCTTAAGCTCTGTGAAACAAAGATTAACACAAACCAGAGTGTCAGGTTTATCTCTTAAGAGTACTTAGAGGTAAAATGAAATCACTTCCTGGATGTGAAATGCCCAGGAATAGAGAGGTACTTGGGTACATGAAGCACATCACATGCAATAAAGGAAAAAGCTTTATGGTAAGAGGACTCTTAGATCACTCTCGTTGAATCTGTGCTACTGGGCAACAGCCTACAATACTTCATGCTCAATTCTCTGGGACTTCTACTATTCTCTGGGACTTCTATATCCCATTACATTCAACTTTTCAACTAGAACATTAATCTACATTATGGTCCAGCCAGAGTGAACATAACTCTCATTTTTGACACGGAGCTGAACACTGGCAACAAAACAGCATATTGTGTGGAACAGAAACAGGAGGGTCTTCCAGTATTTCACAGGTGAGTGCTGCCTATAACCTAGATTAAAAAGTCAACAGACATGTTTTTGTGATCCCTTCCATCCAAGAAAGATTACTGCTATTGTCAAAGGGATTAAACACTCCATTTACAGGCTTGTGCTTTATTATTAACTTTACCTAGAAATAACTCTCACACTTTTATATCTTTAATTTATATTTATAAATTGAAGAAGCTATAAATAGCTTCTGCAACACCAGATTCAGTGCAAAGTTATAAAACAGTCAAGATCTGAACTGAATCCTTAACTGAAAATACTTTTTCTGTCTCATAACACAGATGCAATGGGGAGAGAGAAGAAAAGTTAAACTAAAATTCCTTTTGCCTGCCTTTTCAGGACATTGCAAGAGCTACCAACATGAATCAGATGATGTAGAAAATATTTAATAAAATATACAACGCCCCCAGCCTCTAAAAGAAGAGGCAAGAACACCTCCACTTTTAACATCTTCAAAGTAAATGTAGGTGGTGCAAGATTCCAGCCACCCCTCTCCCAGAACTCATTCCATTTCTTTCTAAAGTACACGGTTGTGCAACAAACCAACAGCTTACTCAGACTCTTCTTTGGAGATTCACTATAATCTCTTGTTATTGCCTGAAGATCCTTATGCAGATTTATCCTAAGCTAAAATAATACAGTGAATTACACCACCACAGATAGAAGAAATTACACCTGGTTTCAATGGCTTTCATTTGAACATTTGAAATGATGATAAGATTTCTTATTGACAACTGGTTTTCAACATTTTATGACTAAGCAAGTTACTAGAGCACTTGTGATATCTGCATTTTGCTCTAAATGAAATTAACATAATTTAGGACCAGTCAGGATAATCTTATGAACAGCTTACTGCATGAAGGCAGAGGAAGGAAAGGAAACAGGCATTGTGAAACACTGTTTCAAGCAGAAAAGGATACCCAGAAATACCAAATGTACAAAAAAAATTGAAAACATGTAAATGTTTCATGATTTTTATGCTGCATGCAGTACTTCTGAAGTTATCATAAGCAAAGAGCAAATCTCCACACTGATGCCATTTGTCCACCTCAGTCAGTATGAAAGCTACTCAACTCCTCTCTCCCTGCCACCACCATGGGATGCCATAACAGGTCAGATAATAAAAAATAAGACAATCTGAATATTACAGCAACATTAGAGAGAAATGCTTTTATGTCCTTTAATTGAATAGTAAAGCTATGCACATCAATGTCACTGGAAATCCCACTACATTGCTCTTTCTTCTTAGTACCCTCCTCCTTTTTATTGCCATTGATAATGTACCATTAGACTTGCTGCAAGATCAGCCTATATAATAAATGTACGTTTAAACTAAAACTATTACCTGACAAGGAGAAATTATGGTCATTCACAGATAAGGACAGAGAAACAAAGTAACAAGAGTCCAGAAAAACACAGATTTAAGTACCAAACAAAGCAAACAGCTTTAGACAACTCTTCGCAGAATAAAGACAAAATATGTTATTTAGACAAATTAAGATTAAATTAGACAAAATAACTGCATTTAAATGCATGTGATCTTGGTTTTTCTTCTTTTCAAAAACAAGGGCTTAGTAAGACCCCCCCCCCAGTTTCTCTAAAATAGAAAACAAAACATAGGTCTTAAGTTCCAGAGGGAGTATTTGCTTAAAGTGATGGACCAAATTACAATTTCTATAAATAGCTACAACATTTACAACTACCTTGGAGCAGCCTATCACCCCAGAAGAGTAAAGTAGTTCAGACAACTAGCTCAGGGACCTAGCTCATAAACCTCTCCAATTTTATGACTCTATGCAGTAGCAACTAAATCAATTCCTAAACAGACTTAATTCAAAATGGAAACAACCAAAATCTTCTATCTCAATATAAGCTTAAAAATTGGAAAATAGCCAGGAAGCACAATATGGTATTTTACATACTTTGTTTTTTCTTCCTAATGCCCTAACAGATCAGAGAAACTGGTCAACATTTTAGCTTCTAGACAAAGTTCTAATGAACAGAGATTCCTAAGTATGTGCTTGCACTTTTACTGCTGTCCTGCCTCAGGCAGAGACCAGCACACAGAAAAGAGTTTTAAAACATTTCCCTGAGGTACCAAAGCACATTGGTATCCCTCAAAAGTGTCTTTTCTTTGAGGGCTTTGAATTTACTTCACACTTAGTTTGTGCCAAACAATTTAATGTAGACAAGCATTTGTCTTATATACACACTAAGCCCCAGAGAGAAATATTTTTGCACTTTATTTTAAGGACATAAGTGAATTTTATGTTCAGCAAGCTATTACTCTTTCCCCAAAAGCTATCTTTAAAATTCTTCCATAGAAGAACACACAAACCATGAAATAGCTGCTGGAAGAGCACTTAAGCTTTTCATCAGTGTGCTGCAGAATGCCATTAGTTCATTGGCAAAAGAACGCAAAAAGTAGTGCTAGGATATGCTGACTTAATCAGCTATTGGGGTTAACTTTCTAACACTATCAATAAAAAGCTGCAAAAGGAAAGAGCAAGTTGTGGAACACGTTTGTAAGCAGTAATACCTTATGCCAGTAACACTGGTGGACAATACCCTTACTAATTTACTATTTTTTCTATTTCCAAATCCCTTAATGAGATCTGTAAATCAGAAAAACATTCAATTTTTCTCTAAGTGGGAAAAATGCTTCACAGATCTCTATGCTTTTATTCTTAAATTAAAGTGAGATTTGAAGCAAGTAGGTCAAATAGGTTTCACTTGCTTATATGCCTCAAAGCGTTGTAACAGTGGTACAGACTTCTGCAAAGCAAATTGCAGTAAAGTTAGCACACTACTGCCTTTGCTTCTGGACTTCTCAATATAGAAGACATTATACATATATGAAGAAAAAATCCATTGCACATAATGGAATTTTTCTTTATGTGGTCTCATTCCTTCCTGTTAGGTATATAGTTTGTTCAAAATCAGAAATTTAAGAGATTTCAAAATCAGAAATTTAAGAAATCTAAGAAATTTCCTCTTATAAATTATTCAGCCATGTAGCTTTATCTATTTTATTTTCCAGTTTGCTTTTTTCCTTCACTTTCATTACAATTTATAGTCTCTATAATAAACATTAATATCTCTTGCCTCTTTTGTAGGCCCTTTCCTATATCTTATAAATATCACTTGCTTGAACATATTTAACACATAGGCAAGCCATGCTGCCTGGGTAAATTCCTTATTAAAAATCCTTCTGCAACTCTTGTTTGCCTTCAGTTATTTCAGTGATTTAATAACAGTTAACTTTGGAGAACTATGACAGCTCATACAGATTGAAACTGGTGCTGCTGCAATCCTGAACTCTGCAACCTTCCTTGGATCCACATTTCGATTCTGTGCCTAAGCTGGCATTGATATTTTCTCTCAGACAACAAAACTGGCAGATAAATATTTAATTCATTGTGGTGGGCGAGCACACAGAACCTGCTACGTGAAATGTACAAACACCTGAAACAGAACCAGGGAGAGGGGAAGGACCACAATGGCTCCTGCTTAGATAGTTGAAACTGCTGTGGAAACATACTTTTTCTGGAAACATACAAACTGCTGTAGGGAAATCAGTCTCTTTACTGCATTTGTGACTTTTCATTAATTATGATAAATAAAACAGGTTCCTTGACAGATTTCAATAAGCCTCAAAGAAGTAACACTCCTTTTTTTTTTTCCCCTAAAAATAAGAGACATATATATCTAGCAACACTGACTGGTAAACGTAAATTCAAAAATAAGTTTTAAAAGAGAATGCTGTTTAACAAACACAAGTTTTAGTAAGCATTAATAAATTAACAGTAGCTGAAAAGAGGTTTTAAAGAAGGTAATTCACTGCTTTATACTTGTCTCCTCTGTTAATGTAATCTTTCACCTCACTTAGATAATCCTTGTACAAAATGCTTCAAAAACTGCATCTAACAAGATAAAAACTGTATAATGCAGTCTACTGAGTCTAGTAACTGAAACATGAATTAGTTTGCCCATCTACTCTACTCTGATGAGATCCCAGCTGGTACACTGCACCCAGCTCCAAAGTCCTGGAAAGACATGGATGGACAGTTTATGATGAGCATGCTGAAACACTGGAACTGGTTGCCCAGAGAGCAAATAACCCATCCTTGGAAAAACATACAGGGTCAGGCTGGAAGGGGCTCTGACCAACCTGATCTACTCAAAGATGTCGCTGCTTACTGCAGGGGGTTGCCTGGATGACCTTTGAAGGTACCTTCCAACTCAAACCATTCTATCATTCTGTAAGTCAATACATTGAAACATTTTTTCCATTTTACTTCCAAATTTCAGAATCATGCTCTCAAGCATGAGAAGATATGACTTAATTTAACACATGCAACTGTTGAAAGTCAGACTTCAGAAGAGAAAGACATTCCCACAACTAGCTGACCCAACCCTGCTGTGTATAATGACATCAATATTCAGTTTCACTTAGACAAAGGTATTTATTGTCAGCTCATAAACAAGTTCTACAGAGCTTCATATACAAAGGAAAGAAACTTCAAGGTTATGCAAATATATATAATGAACTATGTCAAGACTAACAAATATATATAATGAACTAATGTCAAGACTAACACTGAGAATAATTTGTTACCACACAAAAATAGTATAATCTTTTAAAAATAATACCAATAGCATGAGATCATGGAATTGCTTTATTGATTAACTTTTCCTGAGATGTGGATCATAACACCCTAAATACAAAATGGCACATCAAAAATTTTCTCTTTGAAGCAAAATGTTTAATAAAAGGATGCCTAAATTACCAGTAACACTACACTTTTTCCTCTCCTCTCCTGTATCCTAATATTCCCACCCTCTCTCAATGGGAATTGAATCTAAAATATTTAGTATATTCAAAATATAACAAACAAGTCCTTGGAACCTATGGTGATGAAGAAGAATTTACTTTCCTAAGTGAAATTATGTCAAAATCCTCTGTGACAATACACCTCAACATGAGAAAGACATGACTACATTCATCAGTCCAATTCATTGGCTTTGAGATTATTTAGTTAGATGCCATCTTAACAGAAGTTGTCTGCACTCGAAGGGACACTCCCTTCTCTTTCCCTCCCCCACTGTCTCCGAAGCTAGCTGTTTTTCAGTGAAGTAGTTAGGAAACATTTCCAGAATAATCAAGAGCTACCCATGGGAGTTTGCCTCATTATTTCCCAATCCACCATTAACCTGCTAGTTTTGATACCATCTATAGTGCTAGCTATAAGACTGGACCAGGCGAGCTCGCTTTTCAATGACTTCCTTTAAGAAATATGTTAATCAAGATCTTACAGTGTAAAGGTACATAATCTTATCTTTAGGCACATTATCCTATCATACAATGTAAGCAGAGGAGCCCCTTACAGTTTATTAGCATTATGTAAACAACACTTATTAGAAGGAAATAATAATCTTCCAAGATGTGACTTAGTTTTAAACAATGAATCAATGTTAATACAAAATTTAACTGAATCTGCAGAGACTACTGGATTTCTCCTTAGAGGTGTATCATAACATATCAACACCTGTAGTAAACAGGTGTTGCACACAAATAGCCCCTGTTAAAAAATATAATGATGACATCAATTTAATGTAACAATTTAAAACCTTACAAAAACTACAGTGGGAAACAATTGTACACACAAAAAGCCAAAAATCCTTAAAACGTAACACAGCTTTGGATCAAAAGCAAGTCAAATAAACATGACAGCAGCTGAGAATTGACATGATAAGAACTTCTCGGGTTTGCTTTTTTTACCAAATTTGGTGTGCTTGCTCTAATTTTGTCAAATATTTACAAGTCAATTTACTATCTGGCCATTCCTTATTCAACAACATTTTTAAGAATATAAAAATGTTCTTAGCAAAGTTTATAAATATCTGTCTTTATCCTTTCTCAATGCCTCAGAATCACAGCAGAGAAGCTGTATTTAAATGTAACCGAAACATTTAAAAGGACCAAAGTATAAGAAATACCATACACACAGAATCAGACTGAAAATAGCTACTGTAATTATGCTTTTCAACAACAAGCTCACCCAATTTTCTCTTAGGGCTTTTAGAGAAGTTAAATCCAAGATTTAGAACCATTCCACATTTCATATCACAGGCCAGCTCTATTGTATGAGGCTGTTTATTTACAAGTTCAGCAGAAAAAAAAAATCAGTTAGCAGGAAGTTCTGCTAATTTGATAGTTTAAACTCCTTTCTCTCGTCCTGAGATGGAAACTGCATAACCAATTAGAATTCTGCAAGATCTTCTAAAAGGAACAAAACTATCAGTAAGCAATTTCTGAAAGCAAACTTGTTTTTTAGCATTGGATAGATAAATTTTGCAAAGGAAATAAAACAGCCTTCAATAAACATCACAATCAATTTTTATACAAAAAAAAATTTAAAATATTAATCTCTCAGCAACTAAAACTAGCAGCCATTGAAAGCAACATTCACCTTCCAATTTAGCTACACAATTAGCTAAAACATGTAAAAACAACCCAGTTGAAAGTAAGAGCAATTTCTACCTCCTCCCCATATTTTTACATTAGAGGATGGGGGCAAAACAAATTCTACAGTTGAAACCCTGCCTACTAATCTCTCCTCTTCCCCCATTCTCAAGTGACAAACATTTCAGAAGTGGAATGACAGCAGTCTTGATTTGATTGAGGTTTCCAGAATAATTCTAGATATATGCACACAGGGCCCATATGCAGCAGAAACTCATATTGACATAAAATTCCTAGGAAGAAAACAGGCAGTGTTCACATAGATAGGCTCTGGGTTCCAATTTAAACAGAAAAAAAGGTTCATCACAACAATAAAACCAAACTTGTCCAAATTACAACTTCTTTACTTTCAGTTGACCTGCACCAGTGGACATCTCTGAACTGCTCTTGATTATACTCAGTATTCAGTACAGGGCATTTTTAAAATGCTATGTGGTATCTGCATGAGAAGATCTGAGTTCTTAAAATCCACTCAAAATAAAAACTTATAGACCTACAGAACCCAAAGTGCTGGCATACAATCAGATATATTTAACTCTGACTGAGTAATGACAGTCAAATTATGGAACACAAATACTCAGTTTGCAAACAAATTGGTTGTCCTAAGCACAAAAGAGCTACAGCCAGCAGAGCAGAAAATAGTTCTTAAAGAAAACGCAGCAAGTACTGAATCAGTAAGACTGCTGCATAAAACATGAACTGAATATGAAGTCATTAAATATTTAGTGTAAACCAGAACCAACTTCTAAGTTGTATATTACCTATTATCTTGTTCCAAAAGGTTCTCATTTTCCCCCTCCACCCTCCAAAACATCATAAGCCAAGATAAACTAATTTAGCTAGCAGCTTAACACAATGGGTTTTCTGAGCAAAAGATTTCAACAGACTAGTTCTTGCCTGGAGTTGTAGACAGGTATAAAGAATCTACCACAATGATCTATTATAAGGAAACTGTAATGTTGTATATGAATAAACAAGCCACTCAGCCATGTGAATACCTGAGAGGTTCAATGTTCTGGCAGAGATTCTATTTATTTATTAAAAGAAAAAGGCATGTGCTAATGAGTACAATTACGACTCTGCTTATCAATCTCTGTCAAAAGCAAAACTATTTTCTTTGGGTGACTGCCATATTTATTTCCCTCCACACGTCTTTTAATAAAGAATGAGGTTCTTATATGGTGCCCCTTAAGAGATGTCAAATATTGCAACAAAACAGCAGACTTATGTACATTTATAGCACCATCTCATAAATCCCTTTGGCTAAGTTTATCTTCTATAAGCAAGACACAGATCAGTTTACATGACAAGAAACTTTAAATCCAAAGCCTAAAGGCCTCCCACAACATAATACACTGCTTTAATATATTATACTATTTAAACACATTCACTATTTCATTAATTAAAGAAAACACACAGGGAGGAGAAAAAAACTCCAAGAAACATCTGCCCCCTGTAATTCAAAGGTGACTGCATAGTGACAATGTAAAGATAACTGCCTTGGACTATGACACATCTGAACTCTCAACATTAAATGCTGCTTTACTGAGAGAAGAGTCAGTGACCCTCAACTTCCATCTGGAGACTCTCTCATCAAAGGTTTTAATTTAAAATAATCATTCTTACCAAAGTACAATTTTCTTCTCAATGTATGATCTTCAGACCACAATTCTACACAACTCTACTCTGACTACATCCTGTTATCACTTTGTGCACTTACAAGGGGTCAATCACTAAATGGAAGGGTAGTTCAAGCAGAGATCAGAAAGACAAGATTGCTGGGCTTCTATCCCCCACTTTGCAACCAATTTACTCCATGACCTACAGTAAAGGCATTCTCACTGGGAAGGTGCATGCATCCAGAAAAACCAAGATATATTATGCTTTCCCACCCTAAAGTGGCAATTGCAAGTTTAATGCTCAGAAAACCACATATTTTTTTCAAAGAAAAGACAATAAACCATTGATTTAAAATACTTCCAAAACAAAATATAGAACTGACCAATGAATTGCAATTGTTCACAGATCAAACTGTTTACAAATAAGTTTCTATATTTTGCCAGACAGTTTTCTCTCATTTGTAGCACCAAAATTACTTCAGTATTTTCATTTATTACCAAGTATTTCCTAAGCACTCCAGGAAATAAGCAGATCTGGTTTTGATAGACAAATGCATTAGTATTAAAGACTGTACTACTGAAATTACTTCCTAATTTCACTTAGAACATTGGAGAAAAACCCAACACACAATAAACAAAACAACACGCATAGTAGCAACAAGTTTCCTCCCTTAGCAAAGGAAAAATTATTCATATGTACAGCTGAAGAGGAGATATTAAAAATGTCCTATGTAAGCCACTTCTCAGGAGTCTACTTTTTTACTTATTCTACAAATATGGCAACCCTTATTCTACAAAAATCTGGGCCTCAGATCACTCTAAGGATCAAATTTAATGCATGTGTAGCTGGGATTTATAAGTGCGTCATTTTGTAATTTCTCTTTGAAGATGAGTCTTGCTCATCTTAACTTGCCAAGTTTCGTATATTTCAGATGTTGTAAACTCAGTTTGCTTGGTAAAAAAAAAAAAAAAAATGAAGTAATGTTCTGTGCACTCAAAAGGATTAAAATTTGGCATGACTAAAGTGAACAGCAGCTAACAATCTTCCAAAGCATCACACTGAAAAGTTCATCTGACCTTATAAAAACGAACTTGGATGCAAAACCCAATGCTATGAGGCCCATAGGGAAGTACTACAAAACTAGAATCCTTCAACATATAACAACAGAGCTCCCTGCAACTTTTTTAAAAATCTGACATGCATGAGTGCTTTGCATAAATGAGCCTAATATATTGCTGAAGACAAGCACTAACACAGCTCCAGAAATTATCAACATCAGTACAAGATAAATGTATGAAGAAGTCACGCCTTAATTGATCTCAACCTCCTTTGAATTGCTAAGTCTCACAATTCTCATAGCATCAGCAACCAAGGCATTAATGTGTGCAGAAAATTTCCTCCAAACTATGATGTACAATTCTTTATATGTGCCAAGTACACTTGAACCAAAAGGCACTTCAAATCAAGCAAAAGCAAAATTAATATCAGTTCCTAAAGTTCAGAATTCCTTAGGTGACTACAGGAGAGAAAGAGCTGGGAACTCATTTTGAAATCTATGCCCTGCACATCCTCTGTATTCCTTTATTTTTTACGTATAAAACATGTATCTTCACCATAAAAAAGTCAGGGTCAGGATGACAGCTGTTCACTAAACATAGTATAAAACAGGGCTAACAACTCTCAAAAAGCATGTGGAAGGAAGAGAAATGCTCCACTCAGCACTAAACATGATAATGTCTACCATGTAAATGACAGCTGCTTGGAAACTGGAGCATGACCCTGTAAGGAGGAAGGCAAGAAAAAAAAAAAAGACAGTAAGCCAAGTGCTAGAACCTGTACAATCCTCTTGTCACTCATGGAGAACTGCTGCTGGCCATTAGACACATCATAGCTGAAGCCACAAGTCTACAAATGCTAAGTAAGCAAGGATGTCTTATTTTTAAGAAAAAGGCAAGAAGCTTAAAAAAAGCCCAACAAAATACCACTGAAGAAGCAATAGGAAAAAAATACAAAAAATCCCTAACTGCTGGTTTCTTCAACAGCAAAGTTTAAGACAATTACAGAATGACAGAACATAAGGAGTTGCAAGGGACCCACAAGGATCATTGAGTCCAGCTCCTGGTCCAGCACAGGACCATCCCCAAGAGTCACATCATGGTGTCTGAGAGCACTGTCCAACACTTCTTGAACTCTGTTGGGCTGGTGCTGTGACCACTTCCCTGGGGAGCCTGTTCCAGTGCACGAGCACCCTCTGGGTGAGAAACCTTTTCCTGATATCCAACATAAACCTACCCTGACACAGCTTCAGGCCATTCCTTCAAGTTGTGTCACCACAGTGCAGAGATCAGTGTCTGGCCCTCCTCTTTCCCTCACAAGGAAGTTGTAACTGCAATGAGGTCTCCCCTCAGTCTCCTCTTCTCCAGGCTGAGCAGACAAGTGACCTCAGCTGCTCCACATAATGCTTCTCCTCAAAGCCCTTCATCATCTTTGTTACTCTCCTTTGGACACTTTCTAATATATTAATATTTTTCTCATATTGTGGTGCCCAAAACTGCACACAGGACTCACCTAAGGACATTTGCTATTGCAGATAAGTGGCATTCTACTTCAGGAGAATCTCAAGTAATGTTTTTCAGCACTCAAGATAGGGAGAAGAAAAATGCAAAGAGTAAGAGATGGGAGAGTACTTTTTGACAGGTATGTTTTCAAAAACCAAAGCAATAAATGAGCTGTCAATAAATGAGCTACTATTTTTAAGAATTTACAGTCACTGTATTAACTATGAAAACCCATTAACCATACAAGTCTCCTGATTATCTAGCTTCTAACTATGCTTTAGTCACATTCCATGCAATTTTTTTAAAAAAATCCTTCTGATTAAAATCATCTTAAATCTCCTCCTCTTTCCTCAAATAAAAAGAATTATGTGTACTCAAAAGAACTTACCTAAATTAACTTTAAGCATATCCAAAGAGAAGGTATTTTTGCATAAAATAACTTTTTAATATCATGTTTTGTGAAGCAAACGTCTTTGAAATAGAAAGTAATTAGCATTTTCACCACAGGAGACAACATATACCATGTACTTTGATTTCCTCCTTGAGATCCACTACATTGCTCAATAGTGGGCAATATGCAAACAATCATAATTAAGTTTATTACAAACATGGAACACTACAAATGTTTAGCAGTCTGATCACAAGACTTTACTTTCAAAATTATTTACTATATTTATATAATGAATCAGTAGGATTTCATTCCATTTCAAATATATTTTAACCATGGATTTTTATGAAGTTCTTCCATAGCATTACTGCAGTTGTGTAACAGCTATATAGTCTGAAATATATAATCAGATGGGACTATCATATACTACACAACACACTTATAAAGCCTTCAACAAAATGAACTGACATTTTAACCTCACTTTTTTTAACCTTATTTTGAAAGGAAGAAATCAGGATGCATTTAAGACAATTTTTTTGACCACTGGGTGCCACTCTTGTTCTGTGTACAATAAACTGCCTGACACTAACTCAGTCTCCTCAGCCTTTTTGGTTTTTACCTCAGCTTTAAACAACCCTGATTCTTCTAAATTGAGAGGAAAAGATGGAAAAACTTTTACACACGTTTTTATTAAGCACTCCTTTTCAAAACCTTTTATTATTGCTTCTAGCCCCAAAAATACAATTCTGAAAGAAGTCTATTACACACAGACCCTTATGATGTATGAAGGATTTCCTTTATGGTGAGGTTATAGAATAATCCACCCGTGTTATGTCTAAATCATCCCTTTCAATAGAATAGATATCTACTGCAACTGTGTGGCCCTCTATGGATATTGCTACTAACAGCTTCATACTGAGTTTGCAACACCACAAGACTGAGGCTTGCCCTGTCTGAGCTTTTTCTGACCTGCTTGCAGTCTTTTTTTTAACTTGCTGCTAGTTTAACAGCAATTTTTCCACTTGGACAGGTGTCTGTAGCTAACTTGGTTTACTTCTGTTGATCTTTGTATGGTACAACCACAGTTTTAAATACATGTTGTAACAAGGAGTTATTCTATGATATTATGACTAACACCATGATGCAATACCTACAAATACAAGCTGGTATAATAGACATCTCAAGAAGTGGAAATGCAGGATGTGGCATATAAAAGCACAGCCATCAGATGACATTTTTAGATCAGACTGCTAATATTTCGCCTAAACTAACAATCCATTGTCTAACCATTGTCTAAATATTTAAGGTGACTTTCATCCTTGTCCATAAATTTTGAGTGTAACACTATCCTGTGCACTTTATTTGCTAACTCAAATAATGCATATCAAACATCATTGCAGGCATATGTGTATTAAAGCCCTATGATTTACTACTAGTACTTAGATTTCATAAATGGGAACCTGAGGTACAGACTAAGAAGGGTTCACAGAAATTAATATTACATATGATGGAAATATATACTCATCAGTTCAGCTGAGAAAACAGGGAGCTCAGAAGAAGGCTGTGGTGAACTTCATAATCCCATTATCTACCCCACCAACCTTTAAAATGGCACAGGCATCATTATATTGTAGCCCCAATGTACTGCAGAACCAAATAATAGAACAAAGAATTCTCTGAAATAATGTAAGGAGTGTGATTGATCAGAGATGCATTAAAGTACTTACACTTCCAGGTTACCATCCTGAAGATGTTATCATGATGCCTCCTATCCTTATTGAACTAGAGACTTTCATGTCATATAATTTCTTTAATTTCTATTTCAAACAATACAACTAAAACCCATTTTCCACTATTGTCTTTTACTTCAACATATGTCCTTTCCCTGTTATTTCACTGGCCTGCTCTACCAGCTGTATGAGTGACCAACTAAAATGCCCTAAATATTCACAGCCTATGCATGGCACTACTAGAAACAAAAAATACCTGTATTCAGGTCTTGTAGGATGATCATCCCTTGCCCATCTGTATCCTGATTCATCCTGCAAAACATACATGCAAAACAACTGCATGACATGCATCTCAATGTCAGATGTCAAGTACAGTTAGCTGCCAAATGGTACTTAATTACTGCAAAACCAAAGCATTTAATGAGCTAAAAAAATATTAACCCTTGCAACTAGTATCTTCTCAATTTATTCACTGTATCCATTTACTTTTTATTTCTTCCTCTGTCAACATTGAAGAGAGCAACTTTGCAATGCTATACAAAACACTAAAAACTATGGAAGTTTCCAAAGCATTTATATATGCTCGGACTTAAAGAACGCTTTCCTCTTCGAAATATAAATTACCATGAATACCCTGAAATTACAGAATTTCAAACAGCTGGATTGCAGGGGGCAACAATAATGACCTTCCCAGTATTTTAATTACCTAGTATTCAAGCCTTAATGGGAAAACAAACATCATAAACATGTGAGAAGAATCACCTTATGTACACCTCGGTGTGCAGGGCCACTTCTTCGGTCATGGGCAAAACTACGACCCTCGTTATAGTCTCTGTACTCAGCGTGACCGTAATCATCATAGCGACTGTAATTCCCGTCCCCAGGTCTCTCAAGCAGTGGTGGTTTCTTGGGCACAATGTTTACTATTCTGTGGTAATCACCCTAAACCACAAAACAAACAAAATCATACTGCTTTTAACAGCTGAAAATCCACAATGAATTTAAAAAAATAGAATCAAGTTATTTCTAAATATGGGACTTAAAAGAGGAAATTGCACAGGGAAACAGCAACGTTAAAAATCATGCCAGTCTGACAGTGGAATAACTTATTAAATCGAATTGGACACTACTCATGTTCAATCCTTAGACATTACAAGTTTAATTGTAGAGGTAAAAATTTAAACATGGTTTAATTGTCTTTTGAAAGTTTATAAGCAGTAGCATTAGCTACTTTCTGAGCATCGGTTAGCTACATGTATTTCTCAGATTTTTAAATTATCTTCAGAATGCAACAAAGAAAGTTACACCTGTAATGACTATAAAAAAAAAAAAAAAGAGTCCATTTGAAAATACTAACAATTTTCCTTATGTCCATAACATCCTCCACACTGCAGAGATTGTAGTTAAGATAGACCTTGCTTCATAATCTGACTAAACATGCACTGAATACAATGCAGTAGGTGATCTGAAGATTCAAGTGACAGAATTTTAACACTCTCATTTTTTCTTTTAGTGCACATTTCAGGCAGCTTTTTGCTAGAGCACAAAATTAATTTATTTCCTTCAAATAACATGTCATATACCATTTGTCAGCTAAAGAAATTCTTTGTTTATTAAGTACAAATTGCACAACTGCAAAAATATAAATTCCATTTTACTAGAACTAACTTTTATACAAGTCAATCGCAAATAAAAAGCAAATGAATGCAAGATTTTGTATTTTAAATCTTCTTCCTTTAGCAAAACATTTTTAATGGGCCTTAAACAAAAGCTACTAATGCATGACTTGAGTTAGCATATGCAATTTGGCAGGCGGGAAGGCGGGAAAGACATTCAAGCTATTTTTTTTAGTAGTAAGAAGTCACAATCTAATGCACTGATAGTTTTTGCAGAAAAATACACTATATTCACAAACTGCTAAATATTGTCATGTAAAAAAATGTTTGTTTTGATTTCAGAGACCGCCCAACAAACAGACTAGAGGGCAATCTAAAGCCAGCCTACAGCCATACTGGTGCAAAGTGGAGACTACATACACAGTCATACAGAGTCACAATGCTTGATCTACTCTTACCTCATCGAACATCCTCCACATGTAATTTTTTTTTTAGTTTGGTGTCTTACAAAGATGTGCTGTGCAGCTTAAATAAAACTGCTCCATGCTTTAACCTCACCCAGAAGACCCCACCACATAACTATACTGACATACAGAAGAACAGTTACATGAAAACTCGATGAGTATCCTTCCCACACAATTATTTCAAGTGCTTGCAATTTCATGTTCTTTAACAGTAACTTTGTTTCTACTACAATCTGTACTTCATATACAATTAGCACCCAGTTTAGATGGGGACACATCTATTGCTTTCTTCAAAAAAAGATACTTCATTCTGTATCACTGGCACATCTCATTTCTAACATACTAACCTATCAGCAACACTAAGCATATTAACAGATTGAACAAATTAATTCCATTTCACTTGTCTAATCAAAATTTAGTCAGACTTCTACATGTGGACACAAATACAATAGCACAGGCTTACAAGGACAGAAAGTACCTTCCAACTATCTTGAATCTGCAGAGCTGTATGAGAAGGAACTCCATATCCATCTTTCAGTATGGCAGAGAGACACCATATCTTGGTTTGCCTAGTTACAGGGGATGTTGTTTTGGTACATATGGGTAATATTAAATGTGATGAGTGTACTCTGCTATTCCCATCAATCCCAGTTCCAAATACATGTAATATAAAGCTAGCATTGAACTATCTAGTTAAAATTTGCATCAAAATGAGTGCATCACATCTTTCAGACTATAAATTTTCATAATGCCTAATCACACATTGTTCCCTGGACAGCCTGAAAGATTACAGGAATTTAGAAATGTCAATGATGAAATGGTTAAATTAAATTGGCAATGTGTTAGTCAAACAACTGAAAAAACACCTTTGAAAATACATTCTGCCTTTCCTCTTGTCCTATCTTGATAAGCATTTTGGAGAAGGAGGTAGCTAAACATCCTGTGAAAATCAACCTGATTTCCAGATTGCTGAAAATGCAGAAATGTTACTTTTGCCTGTCACAGTAACAAAAATGTCACAGAGCAGCCAACCACTAATAACTACTCAATAGAGAAGCCTGTGTTATTAGTTACAGAGAGTAATCAAAGAGTCTATCTTCAAAGAGATAAACTGAAAACAAAACAGAGAGAACCAAGAAGACACTAAATCAGTTATGGTATTATTTCAACATTTACCATAAGAAAAAGGGCAGTCAGATAAGAAGCACTGGCACCTTTTATTTTGCCAAAAGCACATTACACAGGATGTAAATAGAAATATCAAAAAGTATTCTTAAAATTCTATTTACGGTGTAATACCTCCAAAGAAAAAGCTACAACCTGTTTTATTCATTTGTTGGAGACTTCAGACAAGGGAAAAAAAAATTGCCCAACTCTCTGGAACAGAGAATTCCTAAAAGCATTCTGAAGTTATTCTATAGCACAGTAAGCACAGCTTCTGCATTTGCTTTTACAAGCACACCATACATACATACGTAACACACCACAAAAGACTCTGTATCTACAAAGTAGATTTCTGTTGACACTCTTCTTGTAAAGTGTTTCCTTTACAGGACTCCAAAGCACAACTTCAGCAAAGAAGTACTTTCAACACTTGTTAAAAATATCTTCTCCTATACTTTAACCACTATTAAAAAAAATGTGCTGGTGACAAGAACAATCATGAAAGAAGTTCCTTTACCACCTCAACTTACTTAAGGAAATATTAACATAAAAAGACTATGGAAAAATATAACATTAGTATGGCCTCTTGTTCCCCGGAAGTCATTAAAAATCCTGTTCAAAGAATTACACCAAAAAATCAGTTTACCAAAATACAAATATTCTAAAACAGTTCCAACAGATTTGAAAATTTAAAAAAAAGAAACCAATACTTAATTCAGTAGGCAGCCTATTATTTCTGTGCAGATGCATGTGCCAGACTGCTGACTTCAAAGAAAGGGGAAAAAATGAACTTAGGGTATACTAGGAACTTACACCGGTACATAAATCCACCCCCTATGGAACAAGTCATTGTATAAAGGTATAGTATAACGTTATAATGCTACAGATACAATGCTTATTACACACTTACATCACCATGAATCCTTGGAGGGAGACGTTCTCTTGGAACTCTTTCATAGTCATATCGCCCTTCAGACCACATTTCATCTCTTCGATATGCCACTAAAGACAATGAAAATACAATTAGTGAAAACCAGACTCATTATGAATAGACAAAAGGACAGTGAGCAGAAAAATAAAGGTTCCAGGATTTCTTCCAATACAATGTATTATGCACAAGCCCTGTACGTACACTTCTTATTATTAGCTGTTTAAAATATGTAAAGTATGTAATGTACTTGGAGCAAAAATAACTTGCAGTATGGGTAAGAACATGGAACTGGAAATTGGTTCAGTATAATCAGTAAAATTACAGGACTTAGAGATACTATAAATTTCTCTATTGAAATATACGCATATTGCAAATACTAGATGTACAAACAAATGCATACACACATACCTTACAGCAATTTTAATACTGTTCTTCTAAAAACACTGAAACTTTAAGAAAAGTATTTCAATGTCTATTTATTAAATAATTTCTACTTTTTAAAAAAATATAATAATTTGAATTATTTCATCAATTCAATCGTCTGGAAATAGATCAAAATGCAGCACATAATTTCTTGGTACAAAGCCCTACATTTTGATTACATGCATATAATACATTCTTCACATGCAGATACTTTCTGTTTTAAATTGGGAGCCAGCAGAACAAAAAAATACCTCTTTCCAGAGGAAAGGAAGCAGAGTTAGTCATTAAAGAGAGGTGGAAATAAACCATCATCCTAATAGATTCTAGTCATGCTGTACTAGACAACACAGACTAGTTGTCAGAGTTGAAACAGAGGAGTTCAAACCTTTCTGATGATTATAAAGGTGACAAATTATCTACTATACAACACTAAAAGTAGATAAGTAACTGCTAGAATTATATTTTTCAAACCTTCCATTACAATAGTAGCTCTAGGTGTTAAAAACAGTCAATATGGAAAAGTAATAGCAGATCATGTTCAGAAGGAGAAATACATAATGTTACCTACTTGCACAAAGTAAAACCACTTTACTGGAAATAGACTTTTGAGGCTATATAAAATTAATGATTAGTACAGATGCTAAGAATCAACATAAAAGAGTTTATTAACTGTAAACAGAGGTAGCACTAATTCTGATATACACTTTTGCAAAATATAAACAACACTCACATACTTACTTTTCTGTCAATTTTAGCAACTCTGCTTCTGAAGACCCATTCACCTACCTACAAAAACAGAAACTGAGGTTATCAAAAAATACAAATATATTCATCATAAGTATATTTTTTTCTGTTAAGTAAACCAGACAAGTACAATCTAAATGTTTTAACTGTCTGTACCCTGTGATCTGTCTTTGTAAAGAAAAATAAGATTCAGTTGCATGTGATGAGAAGTTAATTAAAAGTTCGATCTAACAAAGACTTTTCTTTTGGTAAAAGAAAGTGAATTCTGATAAAGAAGCTCTTTCCTCAACTATAAGATGTTCAGAGATGTTCATCTATGTTCAGACATTTTGACTCTAGCATTGGTTCAAACGAACCAGATTATCTTCTTAAAATATAGTCCCATTTTATAACAGACTTCACCTTAAGTTTGTTCTACAACCAAGACACAGAACTAGTCTGATGTAGCTACAGGTTATAAATCAAAAGCTGACTAAACCAACTAGCTGCTCCTAGTTTTGGTAAGGACAAAAGCGAGAGGATCCATTGTCCCTGCCTTCTCCAGTTAGCTCCATGAAAGAGTTACTAATTCTGAAACCACTCCTCATATTGTTGCATTGGATGGTCAGACGCATCATCAGAAGCACCTTCCTGGCACTTTCACAGTAACTGCCTCAACTTTTCTTTATTTTGTACTTCACTTTTTCTAGAGCCTTAAAAATGCACACCAGGGCTATATGTGCATGAACAGCTCTTAGGCCAACCCCATGCCCTCCGTCCCACATTACCAGGAGGATGCTCTATCTGCTCTTAGCTGTCCCCAGCATCCTCTTTTCTTTGTGCTCAGAACAGTACTTGAACATTTCTGTGTTTTTATGTACCAGGAGGGACAGAATTAGCTACGGCAAGACAAAATCATTATGTTGAAAAGGCATCACGTGCTCTGCCTTAAAACACTTCACTACTGGTTGCTCATGCCCAGCCCTTGCCCAGGGTGGACCATTCCTTCTGTCTGTACTTGCCCACAACTGGGAAGCACCTGAACTGCTCACAGCACCCACTCCCTCCCCTGCTCATCCACAGCCCACCCACCTCACAGAGATTTAGGTACTTGATGGCAACCCTCAGTTTTTTAGACAAACAGCAAAATACCAGAAGCTGAATTCAGATGAGGTTTTCAAGCGGGCTGCTTTTTTTTCCATTTTGACAAATACAGTAGTGACACTGTCCTTTTCCCTGCACGAGTTATTGAAACTGTTAACTGAACACAGTGTTCAAAAAGCAATACATCTCTGATAAGTGCTACTGAAGCGGAGCACAGACTTATACCTCATGCTGCTTTGTCAGTCAAACCATCTCCAACATCTCAACACACATCACTGGCAGTAGGCACCAACACTCACAGACCCCATTATTTTATCAGGCAGCAAGGCTGATAAAAACCCTCCCCTTTTTTATCACTGTTGGACCTCATTGAAATGAGAAAGAATTAAGACCAGTATTTCGACAAAAGCACAAGCTGGAAAAAGGTAGAGATATGCTATCACAAAAATCAACAGACTGACAAAAAAAATACACACTAGACAACAAGAAACTATGCAGGTGGAAGAAAAAATCTCATCTGCATTTAGAGGAATGAAATGAAGGAAGTAAATCAGGCAGAATCAACCACCAAGTACATTGGTTAAAATGCTGGTAAGGTAAACAAGTAGAAGACCAATTTTATACAGAAGACAAAACAGATAAAATGTAGCTGAGAACAATGAGATACAATAAGGATGTATTTGAAAATATCAAAAGAAAAATTGTTTGAAGGGAAGAAAATGCAATTCCCAGCATCCTGAGCACCTTTTATCTGTTTCTACAGAAAAAGAAAACAATCAGTTTCCTAACTGATGTGACATAACACAACTTTAATAACAACCGTGGACAGGTTAAACTCTTAGGATCAATATCAGAAGATTCCATTAACAAAGACTGAAGAGCTCAAATCTCAAGTTTATCATGCTGTATTGAGATTCAACTGTTCTCTCACTTGGTACAAAGTTGTTGTAAAACAAAGAATGAGAAAAATCTGGTTTTGTTTCATACCTAATACTGTAACTCATCCTGATTAACTATTTTCTATTAGCACATACAACAAAAACAGTTGATATTTAATATGATGATATATAATTACACAAGTAATTGCTATATTAATTTAAACAATCTCTTCCTATTTTTGATCAGAGGTGACTATTTTACCTAAAGCAAAGTCTTCTCTCAAAATAAAGACATTCTGTAAGTGCAGAGGTCATTCTATTAATACAACACAAGCTGCTCTGTTGTAGCCAGCCACCAAGAATGGCTTTACTCCAATTAGCACTATGTTGTGCTCTATGCTAATACAGGTTTTCTCATCAGGCAGACTACACAGGTTTCTGCACATCTTTTTGCACCCTCCTGATACATTTGCAAAAGCACTCCACAAGAACTGTACACAATTGTACACAATTCTTGTCTGCTTACATTTATTTGAGACATCAATTTTCATCAAGACTACAAGTATCTACTTATCCAGGATTTGTAATTTTCTAGCATGTGCTATCATCCTTCTGCAGAATCTACAATTTTGTTTTCCACACATACAGCTTCCTAATCCAGATGGCTACATCTTACCATATGTGAACAAATACAGAGACAGGCAGCTGGAGCCTGGAGCTGTACAGGCAGCCTCCCATGCCACTGGGATATATCTGCTTTTATAATGTTACTTTGATAAACAGCAGAGACTGACAAATGCGAGCCAATTTTGTCTATCCTCTCTACTTTGGAAAGCTCTCAAAAAAGCTCAAACACTTTTGTACAAGATATAGGAGAGATGTAACTTATTAGCAATATCACTATAAAAGCTGGAATGATTCCTGCTGTGAGGATATCAAGACAGACAAAATATTGTTTTATCTTCCAGGAATTAGACTCTGTATTTGATAATCTTCAAAGATATCCCAGTATCTCTTACCTAGACAGAAGGCAAGGTAGATAAAAATGGGTTTGGGGGAGAAAGTAACTTTCTCATCCTCCCTTCATACTTGAGACAGGTAGAACACACTGAATAGACACAGTCCTACTGGTAAAATGAAAAAGAAGTGTGAGAGCAGAGGGAAAAATCTCACACACTAGGAGATAAAATATAATGAGAGGGGCACTAAGACAAAACAGAGATTTAAAGACAATCTGTCTCTGCCTAATAGCAAATATTAGGCTGTAAGAGTTTCAAAAGCATTTAGAAGTATGACTGCAACAAGTCTAAGGATATTCACCTAGATACCAAGAGGTTTTCTTCCAACCTTTCTCAACCCATTCACAATAATTTTGACTTAAAACAGCATGCGTAAACAGAATATAATTAATAACAGCAGCAGCATTCCAATGAGGATTTACAATCCCACCAGTTCCACTTCCTTACTACCTCATTCCAATATGTCACTGGGACAAGAGCAATGGAAGCAATGCATTGGGGGTTATATTACCAGAATGACTGATTTATTAGGACTTATCTTTGCCTGACCACCTGCAGTTACCAGCCTGTCCATCTTCAGTGCCAGTGCCATATTCTACCAGGCTCTGATGTGGCTGTTCCACCAGCAATGTCACTGCAAACACCTGCGTGGATGATGCTCCTGTGGCTTTCCATCCTGCAGCACACTCTGACAACAAAATATGGCAGCTTTCCATACTGCTGCCATAACCAGTCAAAACCATAATGCTCTCAAAAATTACTCTTGAAAGTACCAACCACGCCATAGCACTTCACCCAGGGCAAGTCACTGTATCAAACTGTCCTCACTGGTTGGGTGGGTTTCCACATCTTTTTGTTATTTCTGACGGTCTTTGTTCCCTTGAAGTCACAGATAAAGAATCTCTAAATAAAGAATCACAGATAAAGACTATCCCTGAAAACCCTAATGGAGGGGAAAGAGCCTACTTAAAGGACTATAAGTGAGAATAAAGAACCATGAAGAGTAGACTTAAGATGCGTAAATACTAGTAAGGACTTAAAATATCACAGCATACCCTGTTGTTAAACTAATCACATAGATTTATTCTGAAAGACTCATTCTAGTACTTATTAGGAAATGAGCTGAGTGACACACTCATGTCTTATTTATCTCTCTAGAAACAATAAGGATACTGATCTTGCACCAACACACCCACCACACACATCAGTAAAAGTGTTTACAATGGGACTTATGTAGCCTCCAAACACTCATTACGAATTATTGTTTAAAATTATTCTCAGATGTATGTACAAGGAGGACGAATACTCCCTCCAAAACAAATACACAAATTAAACCGAGAATCGAAGTCTTCTGTCCCATACGGGTTTTAAAGAGGTTTAAATGATAAGGCTTACAAGCCATCTCGGGTGCTAACCAGCAGCCGCCTGCCCAGAGGAGGCCGTCCTTCCCACCGCTCCTGTCCCGCCACTGAGTTTCAGCCGCCTCGCGAGCAGTCCGGCTCCACAGAGCTCCCGCCGCCCTCGGGCTGCTCCCGGCGCAGGGAGGGACGCGCTCCCAGGCCATTCCTCGAGGGTGCCGCTCCCCAGGACGGACGCTCCGCGGCCCCCGAGCACGTGCTCGCAGAGGGGGCACGAAGGCGGTCCCGGGGCGCCCCGCAAGAAACCGAGCGCGTCCCACCGCAGCCGCCGGCCAGGGAATCGGCTCTGGCCTCGCCGGTCCCGCGGAGGAAGACGGCCAGCTCCCGGCTCGGCCCCGCTCCCGTCGCCGCCGCTCACCCACCTGCCACTCTCCCGCTCCCCGCTCCCGCTGCGCGGCAGCTCCGCGGCGGCCCCGCACGACCGCCGCCGCTTCCGGCGCTCCCGAGCGGTCGGCGGAAACCCCCGCCCGCCGTCGCGGAGCCGCCGCCCATTGGCCGCCGCCGCGCCGGGAGCTGCGCGTCGGCGGAAGCGCGACGGGCCGGGGCGGCGGTACCACAGGAGCGAGCCGTGTGTTCCGGGCTGTCCTGTCCCGCCGGCACCGCACCTGCGCCTGTCCGAGCCGCGTGGCACGATGGGCTCCCGCGCGGGCTGAGCCCCGCCGTGACGGGTACGCCGGGGCGGGGGCACCGCGGGTGTCGCGAACGCTCGTTCACAGCTCGCTCGCTTCGGGCCTTTGCGGAATAGGAAGGGACGAAATAAGCGGCTGTTCGGGGCCGCGCTCTGATGGTATGGCCAAAGGTGTTAACACAGCGTGTGGAAGTTGCTGAGCAGTCTGTGGTTGTGTTGCTTTAATGTCGCTCTGCTCGCACTGAACTCTGAAATAGATTACGTGTCTCGTGATTTGAGGAGGAAGGGCCGGCACGAAGTGAGTTACCCAGATCTGCCCCTCCTGGGCGAAGCTCTGGGTGAGACCAGATGCGATTGAACCAAGCCGCTCTTCTCCCATCTGGCTGTGCTGAGAATCCCTTTAAAAAGACACTGTTGGAAAAGTTTTAATGGGCTTTCCATTTGGAGCGTGGGAGAAATGGTAGCATAGAAATTATGAACTTCTGAGGGCCCTGAGTCTATCCAAGTGGAGGCGAAAGAAGACAGCCCAGGCCTCCAGAGCACTCCTTACTTCTGTAGGTATTGTACATTTGTTGTCGAGTAAAGCACTTACTGCTGTATCATCTTCATTCGCAATAAAGTCTCAGTGAATGCTGATTACTACTGGGGCTGAAAGTGGAGTCATATCATTATATCTGTCTGGGAACAAAGTTCTACTGATTTTGGCCAAGGTTGATGTGACACCTATACATAATCTGGAAAAGAAACATATATAAATTATATGTGTTTGGTAGATAGTCTGTGGGTGGTCTGGTTGCCCAGTCTTACTGTCCCTATGCTTTTGTAGTTAGAACAGTACATAAAAGTGTTTTGATTCAAACCACAGATCCTTTTTGTGTTTCTCTTTGGCTTGAGCAAATTGTATTCTTTCTTTGCTGATAGTGCTAACCTTATTTACCAAGTCTTGATCCTGTTTAATATTTGCTTGGTACTATTTAAGGGAGTATGAGATAAAACAGATTATTCTCTTACAGCTTGTTCTATGCTCCTTGTGCAGGGCAGAATTGTAGCAAGTCATTGATACCCTTGTCAGGGACCAAGGAGAACATGAGTTTGGTTTCATCCTTTAGCAGACACTTTAATATTAGTCTGAGCCGAGCTCCTGCCACAGTTAATGGTTTCTTGACTTGGGTCTAAACTCCGTTGACACTCTTAAATCAGGAAGAATATACTGTGTTTTAAGGATTGAGATAGAAAAACTCTAATTGTCCTGAGTGGGAGTGTCTTCAGAAACTTGCTCACAAATCATTTGTACATACTTCAGTTGATTAAATCATAGATCTGACATTGCTGCACTGCACTTAAAAAAAAAACATACAAGTTTGTGCTTTTAAGTTGAAATACCAAAGTTAAGTCATGAAAGTGTAAGTAAATTTAGGCTCCACTTGATGATTCAGAGGCATCTGAACTGTTTTGGTGGTGTCCTCTGTCCTCTGGGATAAAGTAGAAAAGCCAATTACTGAAATTAATCATTGTCTTTCTGTGATATCCCCAATACTAATGATAGATGTTGCATTAAGCATATTGGATTGAACCAAAACATGTTCATGTACCTGATCTATTTTTCAGGAGACTTAATCATTGCTGACAGATGGCTCTTGTCAAAAAAAAAAGGCTTCTTTTAGTTCAAGTTGTTAGAAAAGACAAAAAAGATTGAATTCAATAAGTCATTGTAATGAGACATAACTCTCTTGTCAAAGTTAATATGTGAAAGTGATAAATGAAGAAGACATTAGTATTACAGAGAAGCCATTACATTAATGGGAATTGTGTGCAATTCTGTGGAGGTATTGTAAAGGCTTTTAGCCAATGTTTTAAAGTTAAGTAATGAAGGTAATACCTTGAAGATCAAGAAAGCCCAAAAAAAGCATGCAGGATAAAATAGAAATGTTTTGATTTGTTGAAAAGCTCTAGCAAGAGATATATAGCCTTGAAGCCAGGCTGTACCTGACTTTCAGTTGAGTCTCCAGCAGCAAGAAGAAAGCTGAGATGTTGTTTTTTGGTTCATTTGGAGATTTTTGTGAGGGAAGAGGATTTTTTTTTCCTTGTCAGCTGAGCAGAGAGACTGGTAATCGCAGAGAAAGAATGTGATTAAAATCTTATATTGGACAGTTCTATGAAGTTAGAAAATTCCTGAAGTAGCAGGACTCTCAACCTTGTAATGATGAGCCTCCAGATGACATGTCTTGTCTGGAGACTTAGCTTAATGCTGGAACTGGCATTTTTTACTCCTACAACTAGAAAACATCGTTATAATAAATGATGATAACCACAGAGTTGCTGTACTCCCTCTTGTATTAAAGTTGTGTCTGTATAGTGAATCAGACATTAAAAATAAGCAGTACTTGCACAACAGTTCTAAACAATACAGATTGCTAAGAATATTTGGGCAGTTGGAGCAGCAAAACTATCAAGCCCAGAGTTGTCCAGGGGAGTAGAAACAACCAACGTTCAACCTCAGCTGTCTGGCAGCCAGCGCTGTCCGGGTGTAACTCTTTCAGCTTCTGGAAAAACAGTGTGCAGCTGAAAATGGTGGTTCTGTAGGCTGCTTTCATTAATAATTTTCTAACTGAGCTGTTAGGGCAGTAGTAATCTCCGCCTGATGTCTCACCTTCTCTGTGGAGGTTTGCGCTGTGGCATTGTGGAATATGCAGGCTGACTGCTCTCCAGTCATGCTGTTCTCCCTGGTGCCTGCCCACTAAAATGGGCGCTGCTTTGGCCTGCTGTTGCAAGGTGCTCCAGCTTCTCTTGCCTTTTAGGCAGAGTGAAATTGTTGTATTCAGATACTTGAGGCTCACCTCCAGTGTTTTCTTGTCCACTGCTGCAATAGCATTGGCAATATAGCATAGTGCAGTGTTGAGATTGCTCTTCCTGAATCCTTCTATCCACTGTACATCTGGATAACTGCACTTCAGGCCATCCATTCACATGGCATGTTGCCAAGTCAGTCTGGTTAGGCTTGTCAAGGATACTAATGCCAAGCAGAAAGGAATTTGGGATAATGAACCCAGTCTGCCTAACACCAGATGCAATGTGTGGCCTTTATTGCAAATTTATTCTGTTTTCATTTGCTTAACCTTTGTGTTGCCATTTTTGCTCATGCCAAAAAAAGTCTCTGAACATGAAAAACCTCAAAATTGGATCACTTGGAAACTGCCACTCACATAAATTGTGATACAGTAAGCATGTCAGGAAAGAGAAGCAAAGCACTTGGATAAACAGTATCTACTGGGAATATCAGGCCTTCAGATAACTAAACCATGAAATGCCAGAAAGTATCAGCCAGATTAGAGTGTGATATTAGTTACTTTTGTTGGCACTTGGCCAAGCAATCTGTTCAGACTGGCTACCCAAGAAGTCCCCTAAGAAACTGTAATATGGCAGATGCTGATTTTAATACTTTAGGGGTTTTATCCCTTCATCAGCTTTTGTCTGCCTTTTTAAAATGAGGCAGTCTTGCTGAAGAAGTGGCTTGATCCTGAGTTGGGAATTGGCTAGAGGTGCCAGGAAGCAGCAATAAGGCTGTAGGATAATGGACAAGGAGGTAGAAATTGGACTGTGTAGTGAGTGGGTTTGCTGTACTATTTGGTATGGCCTTTCATAAGGGGTATGTTTTGACCTTAAATTTTACTCACTTAGCTCTTGGTCTCAACCATGGCTACAGAATGGATCAAAGAGAATGTTTTGCACAGACTTTACACCACTAAAAATCTTGGGAAATGTCCAAATGTGAAGAAAAATATTAGCTTGTCATTTTCAAGTTAGTTCGGTTACTCTTCACCTAGTATTAGATTATATGTATGTGGTTATAACAGTATTTTTAATTGATTAATTGTCTCCAGACATACTCAGTTTCAAGAGCATAGAAAAGATTGGAAATTAAAATTGAAAGATTGGAAATTTTCCTGCTTCCTACCAGGAGAAATCTGCCTAGTCAGAAGGAGGAAGGGGAGTGCTTCTACAGAGATGCTGCTTTATGGCCAGCTCTAGACACATGCAGTTCTAGAGGAGCGCAGAAACTTGAGCAATAGTTAAGAGAAGAAATGGAAGCATGCCGCTTCAGCATCATGCTACATTGACTTAAAAATGTATTTATCTCCCTCCCCACAATAATTAGGACTCTGCTTTAGGGTAACTTTTTTTTCCCCCTTAACCAATTGTATTTTATTGTATGTTGAATACATCTGAACTGATACTTGCATCAAGAATCAGATCATGCTGGTACTGGTACAAAGGTCAGCAATTTGACACATTGTCCATAATGTTTAATAAATGAACATTGCTTGTTTCTTTTGGCCCTCAACCTTTCTAATTGCACAGATCACCAGGGAACTATTCTCAGTACACTAACTTGCCAGTTTTTTCTTGACTACAAATCGAGTCACATAGAACAAAAATATGTTTGGATCCAGGAGAGGAGGAAGGAATGTATGTCTTCTGTAGTCCATGAAGGCAAACACTAATTTTCATGTAAAATGATGCAAGGGAAATGAAAGCTATGCTCTCCTGCAACTTTATCATGGATGTCTGGGCTAGGTTTGAAATAAAATTGAAAGTCTTGAAACAGTTTTTTAATTTATTTCTTTGTTCTATACAGTTTAACTCTTCTCTCTTTTTCCTTTCATCAGAAAAATGAGTGGTGGGTTGGCACCAAGCAAAAGCACAGTGTATGTGTCCAATTTACCCTTTGCTTTGACTAACAATGATCTGTACAGGGTAAGTTTTAAGAGATGCATTGTTTAGATTAAACTTGTTGACAACAATTTTGACTTAAAATCAATACTGATATATAAGTTTATCATGATAAATTTATTATTAGTGAAATGCAATTGTCTGTTGTTAAATCTTTTTATTTTGTTTTATATTTCAGATATTTTCAAAGTATGGGAAAGTTGTCAAGTAAGTGACCTGATATGGCCTTCTATTTTTGTACCTCTCATTTTAAATATTTTATGTCTTTCCTTCACTTGAAAGTCTTGAGCTTTTGTAATTAAAGTATGAATGTGGAATTGTATTGAAGTTCTGTTCATTTTTAATAAAGTATAAATTTAATTTAACAACGGAAAGTTCTTGCAGTTACATACATAATACATAATACAAGAATATTTGTGTTTGGGACAGGTTTTGCTAACCATTTCTTAAGAGCAAGTAGAATGTTGTTACATACCATGAGTCCTTTCTCTGAAACAGTTGAAACAGTGTTCTTCTAGTATTATTCCCCTTTCCTTCACCACTGTGGGGCACAGTGGGTAAGTGTGAAAGTGGGAGCTTCTTATGTGAACTAGATGTCACAGTTATCACAATGCAGTGTAGAGTTCTCTGTGATTCTAGATGGGTTGGTTATTGTGACTACTTAGTATTTTACCTAAAGCTAGATGTAAGGCTGCATTAATGTCTTCCAGTATTTGGGGTATACATGAAAAATATATCTGCCTCTGTGTTCAAATGATAGAAAGAAATGTCACAATAAGGAACTGACTAGTTACTTTATTTTTTTTAATTGGTCAGAATAAGGAGACTCAAGTCTTCAGTTTTTAATCCTAAACCAGCAAGTATCTTGTCTAATTTCTAGTAGCTTTTGCAATAACCTGTGAGATACAGAGTTTCAAAGTTTATGAAGTCTCAGAAGTGTGTTTCAGGTGACAAATAGCAGGAAAAGTAAATATATCCTGACTTTTATGACTTTAACTGAGTTTGTTCATTAAGAAATCGGACTTTCTATGGCTCTGAGAAGTTCCTGACTTTTTGAAAATTTGTCACACTTGATTCTTTCTATTCTTGTGTTATTAACTGGTATGTTCAATATCCTGATTAGAAGCCTGACAGTCATACCAGGCTTCTGTTGGAATTCTTCAAAGAGTTAGCTTGGCAGAAAAATTAATAGAACTGTTTTAAAGTCAGTTTTATTAACACTTGAACTTAATGCATGCAGTTGTACGTGTCCTGTCCAAGAGGCTTTGGTAGTAAAACTGTCAAATTCAACCTTTTTGTGTATATATTTGGGGAAATTTGAGCTTTGTTTACTGTGTTTTTATTTCATAAGCTTTTTACCATGTAGGTCATCTCTTACTTATACAGGTTGTATGGTAGGCCTTTTGTATTGAAGTGGGGTTTGACTTTTTTGGTTACTTCTTAGAATTTTGGCTTCCCCTGTGGCTGAACCTTGTTCTGCCTGTGGTGGACATAGGGAGGAGTGTATTCCCAACTTTTTTACCTGTACTTTGATTTTTATGTACATGCAGCCTGACATTCTGGTTCTCACTGTTGTTTTGTTAGGTTTTTTTCATGAGATACATACTGAATACATACTGAATACAACTGACATTAAGATGGAAAGAATTGAGGCTGCGTGGGTTCCAGCCATACACACACCCTGGCCTTGTCTTGTAAATTATTATCTTCAGGTTTTGTTTTACTGTTTCTAGATTTTCATGAACTTCTCAATGTGCTACTAAAGCCGTTGATTTCAATGTTAGACTGAAGATTTAACTTTGTATGTTATGTGAAATGACACATGCATCCATGGTCATTGGATTTCATTTGGAGATATTTGTAGAACAGTACTGCATATAGTTAGTGTTTCCTGTTGTGAACCTGTTTAGCTGATTAGTCCTACACAAACATAGATTTCTCAGTTTGGAAGCAGTTCACACTGTGCTTTTCAGCAATAATAGCAATGGTAAGATTACTCATGAATTTTCCTTTCACTTCCAGTATATGTAGTTCCCTCCAGTTACGTTGCTTGTAAATCTAAAGATTATATTCTGTGTTCTTCAAGTCACCCAAGGGAATTAAGAGTGATACTGGTTCCAGAAAGATCCCACATGCTTTTTTTAAAATCATCTCCACTCTACCTCTAAATACATGGCCAGGTTAGCTGCTCCTTTGAATTTCTGTTTAATGAGTATTTTTATTGTTAAATATACTTTAACTCTTTTGCTGTGTAACAAAGGTAAGATCCCACTGAGATCTTTAAGGAAAAAAATATCTCTGAAGTAATTTTAGTGTGGTTCACTAAAATCAATAATGTGGTTATATGTTTCCAGAGTTACCATTATGAAAGACAAAGACACCAGAAAGAGCAAAGGAGTTGCCTTTATTTTGTTTTTGGATAAAGAATCTGCACAAAACTGTTCTCGGGCACTTAATAACAAACAGGTAAGTTGTGGAAAGATTTTATGGCAACAGGGTTAGGCTTTCAGTCCCAAAACATTTACCTTTTCTTTCCAATTTTCTGTAGTTGTTTGGAAGAGTAATAAAAGCAAGTATTGCCATTGATAATGGAAGAGCAGCAGAATTCATTCGCAGGCGGAACTACTTTGATAAGTCTAAGTGTTACGAATGTGGGGTGAGTAAAACCAAAAATGTAGAGAAATGGGCAAAGGTTGTGGGTTGAGATAAGAACAACTTAAGAAATAATTGACATAATACTAAATAGTAGTAGTAATAGTAGATGGTAATGAAAGTAACAAAGAGAAATAAAACCCAAGAAAGATAAGCGATGCACATGAAAACTTGCAATGACAACTTCCTACTCTTTGCTTCAAAGTATCTGCTTTTGCTGTAGCTTTGGAAGTTCATGATTTAGCTGGCAATAAAATAAATACAGGAAACAACTGTTTTATATAGAAATGAGTTTTAAGTTTTAATTAATTCCTAACTTTTCCTGAACACAGTAATGTAGGACCATGATATTTGGATAGTATTTAATGTCCAATACAAACTTGATTTATATTCATAACACTTCTTACAGCAAAAATGTCACCTCACTCCTGTGTCTTAAATTGTTAATTCTGAGGTTTCTGTCTTGTTTTGAATATAAACCATGTGTAGTATTTTCAGTCATAGCAACAGACAAAAAAAATCTACTGTTCTTGTAGCTTGTTCTCAGTTTGCAGTTAAGCATGCATATCACCACTAATCTCTTCATTTCCATGGCGAGCCTAGAGAAGAGTTTGTCTTCTGTGTGCTAATTCAGCATTCCATTTATCTTACTAATTGCTCCCATTTTTCCCCCCCGTGAACTTCCCTCATGATACGTTTTAATGTATATTTGTTTGTAATGGCTTCTGTTAAGCAATATTTCTTTCTTTCCAAGGAAGCAGGACACTTAAGTTATGCTTGTCCTAAAAATATGCTAGGGGAGCGGGAACCACCCAAAAAAAAAGAAAAGAAGAAGAGAAAGAAAACAGTGGAGCCAGAAGAAATGTATGTATATTGAGTTACATGTTACTACTTTTTTTTAGGAAGCTTTTTCATACTAAACACTTAAATATCTATATATTTTTTCTCTCTCTCCTTGCACAATGAAGTGAGGAGGAAGAAGAAAGTGAAGAAGAAGGAGAAGACCCTGCTCTAGATAGCCTCAGCCAAGCCATAGCTTTTCAGGTACAAAATTGAAGCATGGCATATTTATTTTTATTTTTTAAATTGAACTCCCTTATTTAGCTGCTTTTCAGAAGCTCTGATATACATGCATAGGTCTGTCTGCTCTATAGTACTGAGTGGGCTCTGGTTTGGTAGTACTAGCTGGTAACTATAGTTGGTGTCTTTACATTGCAGACATGTTCAGTGGAATTTTGTTTGGGTTTCTTGCTCTTTCTCTATTGCTGTATTTGTGTGTTGCAGCCTTTTTTTTTCCTTCAAGCTCCTTAGGTATTTGCTTGTGTCATCTCTGCTGTGATGCTCTGCTAGGTTTTTGCCCACAAATCCCTCTTTACTTTGTTGTCTGAGGAGACAAAAAACCAGTCATGTATAAGTGACCAGACACATCCTCTGTCCTCACTGGAATGTCCTTGAACACTTATTACTGGCACACTTCTTTTGCCTAGACAGACCATTGCATTCTCTCATAGACCTCATCTCCCAAAACATAATGAACGCATATTTTTTTATGTAGCTAGCTTATCTAACATCTGTATTACTGTCTTTATTACTTCTTTATCTCTACACCCTTTTGCTTCACAAAAAAGAACAAGCCTGACCTGATATTCAAATTTCTTGGCTCCCTGGTCAACATTGTTGCCTGTGTGCCTGTCCCCCCCCCCAAAAAACTGTCAAGAGTTAATAACTTTGTTCTGAATGTGACTGTAATGAGTGCAGGACTTTTACATGATGTAGTCCAAAAAAGTGATTCACATATTCACAATGTTCCTCCCTTTCCCCAGAAACTCCACAATTGGAAATAAAACCTATGAAACCAGGGAACATTTTCATTTCTATTGATGCCTTACTATCACCATCCAAAGATTTTTAACTGGTAAAATAGGAAGATTCTATTTCAACTGTTAGTTGAATAACCTTCAGTAATAATCCCCAAAGGCACTCATTATGTGAATGAATGACTGCAAAGGACAATGGATAGAAGACTTGTTAGCAGAACAAAGCTGATTCAATAACATCAGTTTAAAACATGAGGCATTTTTTGATTTAGATCTCAGCTAAAGAGATCTGCTTAGATTTTTTGCTTTAGATCTCTCTATATTTTTGGAAGTTTGCCATGGGCAAAATTCTTCTTTTTGAGAATACAGGATGGTCCAGGCTGCTGCTGTGGTGTAGCTTATATGTGAGAGCTACTTTCAGAAATGTTTCCCAGGGCTTTGATCACACAGTTTATCCAGAAATAAACCCCTGTAATTCTTTAACTTATTTAATAATTCAGTGTATATTAAGAATTAGCATTGTTATTTGTAGTGCTCCTTAATTTTTCTTAATCCCAGCTAATACTTCTCTTTTCCTCATTATAGCAAGCCAAAATTGAGGAAGAACAACAAAGATGGACACAGACTGCAGGGGAATCTTCAATTTCAGATGATTCAAAACGTCCAAGGATTAAGAAAAGTGCTTATTTCAGTGATGAGGAAGAACTTAGTGACTGAAATAATACTGTTTAAATGCATATATAAGATATATATATAGTGTACATTTTGTAAAGTGCTACAAAGTGATCTGTAATACAGGTTTGTTTTGCTGTTGAAGACACTGAAGATCATGGTTTTTTTTTTTTTATTCTGTCCCCTGACTCTCTCATCTTTTTATATCTGTGTCTCAAAACCTTACCTTTCAAGGCAACTTTTTAAGAAAATGATGTAATTATACACTTAAATCCAGAAAAGTATCTGTGAGAATGTGTCTTGCAGTTAGTATCTAGACCCAAGTCCTAGCAGTGAAGTGTTTCATGAGAGAATTTCCCAAGGCTTTTTTCCTAAGAGGAGTTCCTCTTAGGATGACTGTTAACACCACTGATGCTTTATGTATTGGTCTGTTTGGAAGCAGTGCTTTAGTAGTACTTCAGTAGATTATGAAACTTGCATTAGTTCCGCTGCATAGGGTTGAATTTCAGCTTTAGGCATTGTCATTTTACTCTTCATGCAGTACTATAATAAATTATTGTCACATCAACACTGTTTCTCCTGACTGCAGTTTGAGTGCCTAACAGTAATTAGGGTTATCCACAGAGTTTTAAATACACTTGGATCTAACCTGCATCACAGCCATCTGAACCTGTTGGCAAAATCCAAAAGGCATAGTTTCCTACATGCCTGAAAAACAGCTTTCATATGTATTTGGAACCATCATGGTCTCTTACCAAAGTGTGTTGCCATGTATTTTGCACATAAAGCTTTTCAGTCTTTCTCTTTCCTTAGATCTCTCTAGGGTTCTAGGCATGTTGTCCTGTAGCTGTGATTGTTTCCAAAACCACAGACACATAGTGATAATGGTACCCATTTTATATTGGTGTGTAGTATAAATTCATCACTTTTAGGAAGCACATTATAAAATACATTCACAATTTCACATGGAAATAAGAGACAAGCTGGCCTCTTTCTATTTTCAGTTCTTCCTGTTAGCTCATCAGGACTTGATTTTCTTCCACATATAGAAAATGTAAATCCAAATATACAATTATGTATTCTTAAGTAATACCAGTATACAAATATGTAACTGGGTGCAAAGCAAAGAAACATGTACACACATCCTCTAAGCTAATATAAAGTAGTGACATTCAGAACGTCATTCTGGTGCCTTCCATTGCTCCTTAAACACTAGAATTCAGAAACAAGAATGAAGTAATACAAGCTTTTTCTGTGCAAGCTCCTCAAGTCAGCAGAATAGGAAGAAGTATTGGGCTCTAGATACAGGAAGATCTTGGACTCAGTAATCCAAGGAATGTTTTTAAGACTGATTTTGACTTTTTGCTAAAAGTACTGTATATTAAACCTGAAGCTTCCTTCACTGAATTTCAGGAAGATCTCTTAATACTGAATAGCTGAGAGCTAAACTGCCAGGCATATTGTTAATAAATGAAAATCATTCTACATCATGTATGTGTGCAATAATGAAGCTTGAGGAGTTCTAAACTCAGTTACTAAGGAAGCAGGTAATGCTGCCAGCATGCTTTTCTTCAAATGTTAGGTTAGGGCTCAATGGCAGCCAAAAAAAAAAAGCAAAACAAAAAGATTATGCCACTACATAAAATCAGAGTTGGTCTTCTTCTCAAATACCATATTCAATGCTAGTTTAAAAAAAAAGATAGAAAACTAGAATTTGACAGAGGACCAGTTTGACTTAGTCCATTACTTTGGTTTGGAAATATTTGATAGCTTTTAAGAATTAAAATTTTAGCGAAGTGATTAGACAGCAAGCTTCCAACTTCTATTTCCTTACACCATGTAATGAAGTAGTGGAACTCACTGCCATGAGACTTTTTTCAGGGTCATGGGGTCAAAAGGATTTGACTTACATGTGGAACACAATATTTTAAAATGTTAAAGTCTGTGCTCAGACATATCCTCAAATAAAAAACAAAACTGGCATTGTTCTGACCTAATACAGTACTTTTTCCAGAGTTCCAGTAGCTGAAGCACAGTGATGTATCTTTCTAGTCTGCTGCTTCTGCCTCACTGCTTTCCCCACAGGGTTTGTTTTTGTCAGCATGAAGCAGTAGCTCAGTCCAGACTATTACAACTGACCCAGTGTTGTTCCTCCATGCTCTTTTGTTCCAAGCATAAAGTCACTTAAGGTAGGTGGCACTGGAAAAGAAACATAAAAATGAACCTGCTTCTGTGCAGAATTGGCATTTAGAATTTTTTTACCTTAAATCATCTTCCCTTAACTGTTTTCTTAATTATTAACTACTGTTGATCAGCAGTGTGTGTAGTTTTTGTATTAGAAGAATGTACCTAATGCCTAAAACAGTCTAAAGGGACTTTCAATAATAGGATTTTTGTACTTGGCTTCCTGAATAATTTTAAGTTTCAGTTCTTTGTTGGCAAGATAACAAAGCATTTCTAGGTGAGAAATTCATAACACTAGCATTAGATAACCATTACATTAGATAGTATAAGTACCTGTTCTTCTTCCTTCAATACAAAGTTGTTTTCTACAGCACCCCCAATGCAGCTACCTAATTGTGGGGGGAAAAAAAAAAAAAGGCCAAAATTTGTCAATAAAGTCTCTTTATGACTTTCAGCATGGAGAGATTTGCTCCTGTTCATGCCTACCATCCCCTACTCTAAGCAGCATGGCTTCAGATTTCCACCTGAATCCCATCAGTGCTGAGGAGCAAGAGAGCGTGTTAATGAGGCTCCTAATTTAGATCAGGCCAAGAGGGTGCAATTAGTGTGCAAAGCTCAAGCAATGCAGTGGTGCTTTTGGCAGTTTGGTATTGTAAAGCGGGAACTGGTCTTGGTGGCTTTGGGCCGGGCAGGTAAGGCTGTGTAGCCTTGTTATCAAAAGAGGGAAGAATAGAAAATGCCTTGTAGAACACCTTCCTATTATTGTTAGAAAAACCATGGAGTTTTCTTCTGAGAGGTTTATGTTCAAGCTGTTTGGGGTTATTTTTAATAATTTGAGGCCCTGCCTTAGGCTTGCAAGCTGAATTCTGATTTTAAAGTACAAATAATATGGCTCTGATTGTAGAGAAATTTACAATAAGTGGGAGACTTTTTTTTAAATAACATCAAAAACTCATATCTTTCTGTAAATACCTGCTTATTAGATTTTGTCTTTTGTATTTTCGAAACAGCTTGAAAACTGTCCAAATATGTTCTGGGTCATAGGACCGCTCATCTATTGAAATGGCTAATACAGTAGTGTCTACAAAATCACTAGGAGATGCCTTTTATCTGTCCTTGGGGAAGAAGGGATATGGAAGTGGGATAAGGATGATTAGCTTAATTGATTATAAATGGTATTACTCATACTGTGCCTGTGCAGCACTTGTTAAAACCACTGCAGCTATGAGACACAGGAGTAATTTTAGTCCATGTTTAGTAGGCTCCCACTATGTGTTTGGCACATTCAGGTTACTCCTCTCAGCAGAGCAATAGAAAGGACTGTAAATATAAAGAACTATATGTACCTACATAGATGATCTCTGGAAGAAATTGTAAATACTTTATCTTTGGCTTCTGGGTCACTGTGTTTTCTGTGATAGCCCTTCTTTAATCTGCAGAGATGACTGACCGTAGCATGAGAAGGTGAGCTGTGCAGGCTGTTTAAAATTTTAAAATATCATGGTTTACATCTAGCTTTTCTAAGCAATTTAATAAGTGCTACTATGAGTGTTTCTATTCTATTTTGCATGTGCAGTGTCAATATGATGATATATTCCATCACTCTTCTGCTATTGCTCTTCTATAAAAATATTTCAAATAATAGTCTTTCAAATGTACTATCTTAAAATAACTGGTACTAGATAGCTGATTGCTTCTTTTTACAAAACCATTTTTAGGTGTCCTTAAAATGCTCATCCTCAGCAGCTTTGTTTATCTTACAGATCTTAACACGGTGACAGTTTTTTTCCTGTAGCTGTAGAAGGCAGTTTTAAAAAAATACTACACTGCTCCTTCTTTACAAAAAAAGGTGTAAAGTGGAGGATTTAATCACTTTTAATGTAAATTTCCTTATTTCTTGTGTCTGTGCTGGTATCTATAAAACATATCCTAGCAGGAATAAGCTGAGGAAATAGTACATGTAAAGAAAGCAATATTTTTTAAGTTGAAGAATTGTACAGGTCTGAGAAATGACATTCCATCACTGTCAGGCTAACCCTGACCCTGCTGTGCATTCAGACAGACAAAATGTGTGCTTATGCCTGCATTTAATGGATGTGACAGGTAATACAGCAAGTAAAGAGTTGAAGAAGTTGTGGCAGTAGAATGTGATAAAAGCATGTGAAACATTTAACCAACCCAGTTAGAGAATGTGGGTCACAGTGGCTTGAAGAAATACCACAGTTACTAATATGAGAAGTTTCCTGTCTGATGAATAGGAGGCTCCATAGAATCAAAAGCAACTCTGAGGTTTTAAGTTCATGAAAGGCAATGGCTGTAAGTCTACATCAAGATGAGCCAATCCATGAAAATTCAATTTTATCAATATACAGTTAAAGAGAATTAGAAGTCATCCAAATTTAGATACTGTATCAAGCTCAGTGCAGTGCAGCAAAAACTGTCACTTGGTTGCAGGAGTAAAGATGCATTATTTTAATTGCTTATGTGGAGGCAGAGGAAGTAGATGTGTTCTGTTCAAAGAACAGATGTGGTTATGAAAGAAGGAGGGTCCCAAAATAGAAGCAAAAGGCATATTAAAACTTCTGTGGGTATACTGTAAAGTTCCAAGGCACTAAATTGTATTTTTAGAGTGGGATAGAACTCCTTGTACCATGTTTGCTTAATTGAAGAATCAGTGTTTTATATCTGAAAATTATGAACCTTCCGGTTGTACAAGTTTGTACTGATGTTCAAATCCTCAAGAAAGGAAGAGAAACTAAAGGAGGATACAGTTCTACAAAAGACCTCACTTGAGACGTATTTGATGTGTGAATTTGATTAGGTGGCAAAGAGCCATCTGCCCACAAAGCCTGGAGCCATGAGGGTGCATATAAAATAAAATGACTGAGCAGCATATGGCAGTTAGGAAAGATGAGAACATGCAGTACTTGGATGCACTGCTTTTGAGTTCATGAACCATGTATCTGGAATGAATAATTGTAGTCCTTGAAATTATGTTCTTTCCAAGAAAGTTTTTGAAAATTTGTCAGCTAGGTTTATTTTCATCTGCTGCAGCATAACATTTTAAAGAGTTTTTTACTGTGGGAGGCTTTCACAGGAAAAGCTTAACTGAGGAAATTTGGTTAATTAAAATCTGGAACACAGTTCTGTAGCAAGGGTGGATTCTCTTCAAGTCCCAGGCCTGTGGCATCCCAGGGAATGCAGGGCCCCAGGGCTTTATTCATGTTCATATCTAATTTAGCTGAAGCTGCTGGAAAATGTCCAGAATTCTCTTCATTCACTGCAAAATTTAGGTCAAGCCCATGATTAAGTACTTGAGTTTAGGACAAAGTAGCCCTTTAAAAACTTTCACCTTTTTTTACTCTTGTGTTATTTGTGTTAGGATGGTGGATTTTGTACTGTATTGCACACCTTTGAAAGGGCATACTGGTTGACAGGAATGTACTCAGCTCTCTTGATCTGAATGTAGTAGGAGCACTGCCCACAGATTACTTTGCACCTTTAATAAAGGGGCAAGGAGTAATTATTATAACAGCATTGTCTGAATGCAACTTCACTGCTTCAAGGGGATGGGAGCCAGTGGAGAAGGAAAGAAGGCAAGCAGGGCAAAGGATGAGTAAGCCCAATAGCCATCCAGAATAAGTGTATGTCAGTTATGCTAAACATTTTCAGGTTTCCTTCTACATATTCTCCTCTTCACTGTACTTTAGATCAGAGTTTATGTAGATTAAATTTATGTAGTTTTCCGGAGTACATAGATGTAATATGTCTAACTGCACAGACTTTATTTCAGTCACATAGAAGTATAAAATGGATTATATTAATGCAAATGAGGTTCACTACATCTTCATGTTGTCTTCATGCTTTTACCGGCTTTTCCTGGGGCACATTGATACCTGTCTGTTAAAAGAACTATTTTTTTGTAAACTTTCTATATAGATAGATTCTAACATGGGAGACTTGAATGTAGACAGCACAGTGGATTTGTGGAAATTAAGAGAATCTATTCTGGGTAGGAAAGGATGGAGAGATTCAGATGTGACAAGAAAAAAAAATAAGAAAAATGGCAGGTGAGACTGAGAATTTTGGTATAGTAGAATCCAACATCAGAATAAAAGACAAAAGGGTACAAAATAAGTTGACAAAAAAAAACCCACATACATGCCAGCAGCATTAATTCCCCTCTATTTAAAGAAGGCTTTTATAGGAAATGAGTGATTTTGCATAGTACAGTGAAGGTTTGTTTTTCACATTCAACTGTGAACTCAGTTATCTGATTTTTCTCAAGTGCTAGACTTCACAGCAACATGGTAAACATGGATGCAACTCAGCATTATTTTGAAAAATAAAGTCACAAATGACTTCTCAGTCTATCCTTTGTGTGACCAGTTATCGTTTAAGAGTGCTTTAGCCAATAACTAACTTAAAAGTTCTAATGATGTATCTGAAAGCTGGTGTCTCTAAACTCACTTCACTGATGTCCTGTCCCTCCTTCCCCCATGGGACTGTACTATTCAGAGTTTTCTCCAGTTTTTCCAGCTGTTGGGATGACAAAGTCCTCCTGTCTATCTTCACCACTGAAATGATTTATGTTGAAAGGTTTTTTTCCCTTGTTCATAACTTGCTATTGGTTCTTCTGCCAATAATGAACATTTCCTCCCTAGATTTCTGACTCTCAGATGTATAGATTTCTGTTCTGTGATTTTTTTTTTTATGTGTGATATCCAGTCTGCAGACCAGCTTCATGATGTCTCATTGTAACTATACTTTACCTGCAAGATGCTTTTTTTTAAAAAGACAACATTGCTTTCCAGCTATGCCCTTCATTTAGTTATTTGGTTCAATTACTTTTCTTCTTGTATTGTCATTGACTAAATTTAGTGTTTAAATAAAGGCCTAGGCTTCCAACTGAAGGAGACTACTTCTTCATGTTTTTCCTTCAGTAAGCTGCTAGTAATGTGAGTTGTTCTGTTATCTTCTGTCTTACCTAACTCATCTATTTTTAATTAATCAGAAAAATACAAAATGTTTAAATACTGAAACAACCTTAGCAAGCTGAAGTGAACAACTAATAAAAAAGTTCATCTTATGTTTTGTTCTAAAATTACTTGTATTAATAAGGCACTAGAATTTAATTCCAAAATCTGCTGACTGGGCACTTTCCTGACATTTCTGTTTCTCTCTCTTCCTGCAATGTATTTGGTATAGCTCCTTCACATAATATGAATGAGTTAAATTGAATTCACTGAGATTATTACAATATACGTGGTCACTATTAAATGAACTGTAGCAAAACCAGCAATGAATCACACAGGTTAATGTTTGCTGCCACATTTGTTGATAGATATGTCATACTTGGGCTTCAGCTTATGAGCGAGGCCAAGAAACTATATTTTAAATGTCTAGACATATTCCTTTGGAGAATATTCAAGTATGAGTTTCATACATGCCTCCAGTCTAAGTGATAAGTGCATTATTCATTCATAAGTGGTTTTAAAATATGTATTTTGTACCACAGTATTATGATTGGCAGTATTTTTTTTATGTTGGTATCTTAAAAGGCTTATTAGATGTCCCATTGCTTTTTTTTTTTTTGTTTTACCCTCCTCCTTTTTAAGGGTTTCAGAGTTCATTGTGGGAGTCTGCTGATGTTTGGCAGAAGATACTTTAGAATTGTATCTTTAGTTCTAAAATAGAAAGCAGTGTGGTAAGGAATCTCTGTAATATTTGTACATTACTTCAAAAGTCATGATTCAAAGATACTGTCTTAAGCTTATGCATTTCATCTATTGTACTGCAATTCACACAGAAACAAAAATAAGCTCAATGCCCCTTTTAGTAAAAACAAGCTAACCAGCAGATGGTTATTCCATATTTTGATTTATATTTCTATAGATCTGTACTAAGGCTGTTTCCCAAATGTTCATATTTTTACTAGCACTACTACTGCTGAATAGTGGTTTAGGGACACTGCATTTCAACTTAAATTTCAGTTACAGGAGGGAACTGAGAGATGAGGAGGAACCTTAGTAGACTCATCATTTACATGGCATGAGGAGTTTAAGAAACTGGAAAGTAAAAAAAGCCACCTGGCTGAGGAGAAATGCCAGATAACTGGTCATTCACTTGTACTGGTTTCCCAGCCTACTTGTCTCATCCAGAGACAGTAGCTCATGTGCCACTTAGTAAAATTGTCATTGATACCATTAATTTTCAAATAGATTCATAACAGAACTGAAGCAGTGAGAAATGAGAAGCTGGAGCTCATGGGAAGTGGTTAAGAGCAAAACAGGCAGTTCTTTAAAAAAGCAGTGATAAAGGCGTTATTGCCAACTACTTCAAAGTGGAATAAAATTAGGAGTGACCTTAAGAGCCCAGCTTATGAAATCTTCAACGATGGTTAAAAAAGAGGGGCAGAACCTTGACCAGCTTGCTAAGTGTAATTGACACAAAAATACAGAGGCAAAATCAAAAGATCAGCCAATCAATCAAGAAACAGTAATGTGTGTTGTGTAAAGATTGAAAAACAAGGAGTATGTTAATAAGGTAAAACCAAGGAGCAAATTGATCCACCCTTCAACAGGGAGGAGTCTTTAGTACAGCAGCTGGAAAGGCTGAGGTGTTTCATCCTTGGCAGAATGGGCCCTCGCTATTAAAGCCAACTGCAATGCTATTAACAACCCATCAGACTGAAAGCTACAGCTGGGAAATAAAGGGGTAGGGAGCGTTAGATGTTGGTTAGATGTTGTTAAAGAGGTTGGGCCTTGCAGAGTACATAGAGAACCTATGCAATTTTAGGAGCTGTCTATGAGAATTTGCATTTACAAGTATACACGCAGATTCTGGTTTTAAAAAGTGGAAGCTGAGGAATTTCAGGCTCATGATTAAAAAAAAAAATCCAGGAACAGAATTATCAAGCAAAGATGTGAGATGTAAAACAAAATTAATATAGACTCTAATTAATCTAATGCCTTTCTGTACAAGGTTGTAGCTCTTACATGTTAAAGAGAGTGGTAGATGTCATTTATCTTGACTTTGTTAAGATTTGGGCTATTATGATATCGTAACAATATAAATGCTACTACTGCAACCCAAGTGAAAACTTTGGGGGAAAACTGCCTTCAACACTTTGCAGACAAAATAATGAGATGTACTGAGTGGGGTTCTGCAGAGATGTGTCATGAATGAGATACTGTTTTATAGTCTCTTTAAAACCTTGGATGATGGAATAGAAAATATGTTTGTGAAAACTTGTGAATAATGAGCATCATAGGATACCAGCTGTCTTGGCTTTTCATCTGATACTGCTGAGTATTGAATGGGCATAAGAATAGCTCTTCCTTTCCTGATTGTTCCTGAGCTAATCCGTTACCTCCAATGACCTCTGCAAGTGCCTTCTGCTCAGCCCGTGCTTCCATGCTGGCATAGGCTGCATCAGCTGAACCGATCTGTGCTCAAGGCTTATGTGTCTTTGTCCTATGAGAACAATAGCAAGATGATTGTTAGCTATACAGAATATTTTAATAAAGGTTTTCCAGATAAAAATGAGACTGAAACCCCTAAATCTGGTTTTGCACACCTGACCATTTTTTTCTAATGATCTAATTGTTCAGGAGATGCTGTATCTCTGTTCCACAGAATGGTAGAACAGATGTTTGGTTCATGAACACTTTAACATTTCAGAAAGTGAGCCTTTAGAGCTGGGTGGGGTGAGTTGCTTAGGTTTGGGGTGGGGGTGGTTGTTTGGGAGGAGTGTTTTGTTTGTGGGTTTTTTTTTTTTTTCAAAGCTGTTGTCTAGAAAAACAGGACTCGCTTTTTCTTGGAGACAAGTTATAAGATCTTCAGAGGTCATAATTGTCCTCTGTCTTTCAAGGTTATGTTAAAGCCTGGGGCCTTAAACTGTATTTCCCACAACCCCAAAAAATTCCATTATGCCTCTAGCTGTGATGCTCCTCTAAGTATCAATAACCTGCCATTGCTATAAATACCACATTTATAAAACACTTCAGTGTTCTTAGACTGAGGACAACCCTCTCTTTGCCTGGGTTTATGCTCCTTACAGCAGGCCACTGGTGCTCTGGTGAAGTGTTTGGGGAAGACATCTGTTGCTAATGTAGTAAATGCCAAAGCTGAAATCCATACTTTCAGGGCCTGTTTGTGTTAAGCCCCTTCAGTCTGTCAACTGAAGTTTATCAGCATGTGGGAGAAAGTAAAAATGAGAAAAAAACTCTTGAGCACAAATATGTGACAGAACTGAAAAAAAGGGAGCTCCTTAAGCAATTTCCATTAGATACCAAGAGACAGTAAACCTGGGTAAAGTGTTGGACATGTTCATTACATTTCTTATCTAATTGTGTGATACTATCAAGTCCTACTCACTGGAAACCCAGACACTCTCATTATGTACAGAATCATGGTGCTAAATCACAATTTGCTAAGATGAGAAGAGTTGATGCTTTAACTGTTTTCCAGCCTTCCACGTGTGTTTGCAGAGAAATAAGATGAAAATTTCTGGGTCCTGCTTTGATAGACCACTGCTTATAATTGTTATAGAAAGGTATTATAATATTGGCTTTTCTTAAATACTAAAATGGATTTTATATGTTATAAAAATATAGCTTTTATTTCTGTTGTTAATTAAACTTAGACATAGTCATGAAATAGCTACGCTTGTGTTAAAATGCCTGCTTGGATGGGATAACATCCAATGAACATAGGATGAGGACACCTACTACAGATATGCCAACTATCAGCACTGACCATCTGAAGCCAGTGTGGGCCAAGGCCCAAACTGGAAGTGTAAGGAGAAGGAGCCAAAACCACAGCCAAGAAACATGCATGCTCTAAAAAGGTGAATCCCAAGTAGGGGCCATGTAAAATAGTTCCCGGACTATGTAAACTAGCTTATGGATGTGCATAAGGGTCTATGAATATACAAGAGCCTGATGTAAGGGAAAGTGTATTTAAGGGGTATCCCCGAAGTGCCAAGATGCACCCGGCCATAATAACCTTTGCTCTATGGTGCTTGTCTCCTACTGTCCTTTTATTAAACTTTTACATTTTCACAGGCGAGTGAAAGTGTTTTTCGCATAATTATAGTCACGTTGCATGGGAACGTGGGCACACTGCTGGCTAGATTAGAGAAAGAGGCAGACAAGAGCAAAGCATCCCTGTTACAGTTTCTCCCTAAATGTGTAACTTGCGACTATTTTAGAAATTTGGATAAGAATGTGTCCATGCTTTTTCTCGTTTCCTCATTTTTATAGCTCTGAAAGTACCGGTGGTTCTGCTTTGTTTCGCTTCTAGTAAATTCTTCTTTCGCTTGTCCTTTATTTATTTCCACAGGGATCGTTTTACTGCGCTGTATCCCTTTTCTCCCTTTGCCTCAACCGGAGCTCTGGCCCCCCTTCAGCGCCGCCTCCACCTCCCTGCCTGGAGGCCGCGCCTGTCATTATCACCTCTCCTTCCCTGACACCAGCGAGAAGCTCGGTGACACACACTTTCCTGCTTAGAAGCAGGCTGTTCACCGCTGGCTTTTATTTATTTAATAGCCCTCTTTCACAACAGTGCTCTACAGCTTTTAGTTGAAGATGCAGGGTGGAAACTCGAGGCGTGGTTTACAGAGCTGAGGGGCAGAGCCGTGGGTCGGCCGCGGGCCCCTGCCCCGGGCTGGCAGACGCCTTGGCGCCGGGGCCTGCGAGGGCCGCGGGCAAGGCACGGGGCCCGGCTTTTCAGTGCCTGGCTCCCCACAGAATGCTGCACCACACTGCACCACACTGATGGGCTGTACAGTCCCTCCAGCAGCTGAGGTGTTCCCAAAAGGGGTGCAGTGCTTCTTGACGGGTTTCACGAGACCAGCCCAGCTGCCTATTTTTTCCAGTTTTCAGTGATCACTTAACACTTGACTTCAGTGATACCGGAAATTAGGTAACTGTTTTGGAGTAGAAACTGCATATACTGAGGCACCTTAGTGGCCAAGATGTTTTCTTGAGAATTAATTCTTTTAGTTTAGTGTTCAATTTGACCCAGAACATACTTTAGTTACCTAATAGATTTACTTAGGTCTGGGCATGATTATTAACTCAAAAGCAAGAACTGCACAGTTTACTTCTTACAGAGCTACTGAGCTCCTTAGAGAGGTACCAGTTCATTTTAATTTCACGGTAGAACACATCTTCTTTCCCAAATGTTCAACTCAGTTTTGAATCTGCCAGGCCTTTTCCAGATGATAGGCAAATGCACCTAACAATGCAGATAACAATTACCCACAAAAAGACCAGCTAATATGCTGCCTCCCAAGCAGTGTTGCTTCTATCCCTAACCTCCTCAGAGAGAGTGAGAAAGATTAAAACATACTGCAATTTCACCCAGGTTTCCTACTCCGTACTGATATTACCCAAGACAACAAGAAATAAAAGGGGGAAATGCTGAATATGCACTTCTGAATGATGAATGCCCTGGAGCAACAGAAACACAAGGCAGGTCCCCCAGGAGAGGAGGAGGATTAATGATCTTGATTGTTTTATAATGATCTCTGGTATGTTTTTCCTGTCATAAGGGGGAAAAAAAAGCTATCTGCTACCAAAAAAAAAAAAAAAAATACTGTACAGCCTACCTCATGCTAAAAGACAAGGGCATGAAGTATAAATAACTCAGTGGGAGAATAAGTACAGAAAGAGTCCTCCATAGTTTCACTCAGGAATGTGTTTGTGACAGTTTAAGAAAAAAAAAGTTAAAAATCCCACCAAAACAAATTCACATTTAATTTGAAGGAATTCTCACGTGTATTTCATTTAACAAGTGCATAGACTCTGTCTCCAGCTGAGAAATGAAAAGCAAACTAAAGAACTCAAAGAGTAGGAAGTAGCTTATGTTACCTTATAAAAATATATTTTCTTTAAGTAGAAAAATTGTGGTCAACACATTCTTCTCCAGGAATGGTTCATGCTGCTCTTAATCTTGTACAAATGTGGGCTGCCACCAATGATGGCAGCCTTTCTGTCTTCATGTCCCCACTCCCATGTGTGTTCCTCTTCTTTTCCTTGCCACACGTCAAGGGATTATGCAACTTCAGGGTGAATCAGCCTCCCTGATCCAACAGAAAATAAACAGGTTTTTAGTAGGGTAGTTAGCTTTGGGGTTGCCCAAGAGATCTGAGCTGGAGATAGGTGGGGAGGATGGGGAAGAAACTGGGGGGTGTGTGGGGGTGACCTCATTGCTTCCATCAGCTTTAGCTGGAGCAGCATTTTTGACTGCACTCTTAGGCAGCTTCAAAACTGAAAAAGCACACAGGGAGAGTTGTTCTCTATCAATATGCTGCTGGACCAGCAGTAGCGATTTGGGGGAGGAGGAGGTGACAATAAATGTCATGGAAGAGGCAGAATTCTGAAAGGTTTGAATGCTAAAGCATATGGGATATTTGAAGAATGGGAAACCTCTAGCTCAGTTCTTTTAGAAGAACAGAAGGAACCAGGCTCATGCATCTTCCATTATCTAGTGACTGATGAGAGTTTTTACTGAAGAAATTAAAATCTCCTTTAGGTTCAACCAAAAATAATGTTTCCTCAGTTGCTTCTGTTCAGATATTTGCTACTGATCACAATCTGGTGTATGATGTGCTATGAAAGGTGGAGGCAGCATAAAATGCCATGCTGAATAATTGATCACCACCCCTCCAGGCTACGTCTGTGGATGAATACATATGCTGGTTAGGATGACTGTGTCCCTAGTTAATGCTCTTAATTGACAAACACCTGATCTGAATTAAAATAGTATTTTTAAAGACATTTATGTCAGAAGGTCTTTTTACAGTGTTTCTCTGTGTGTTTTTCTGATTAAATGCAGGCACCTTTTGGCCCTTTAATTGTAGAGACATTTAGAAATGAATTATCTATTTTTTTAAACAATAGTGTAAATCTTCATCACACAAAATCAGTGGAAAACCTCCTGTTCACCTTCCCACTGTACTTCTTTGTCCAACATCTGTTGCTACTAAGTAGTTATAATTCGCTCATCTTCTTAACAGGAATTAGGGGATGAAACAAAAGCCTATATCAAGGCCCTGTATCTCATTCACAAAGGCAACACAAAACAGCAGAGAGATCGAAGGCTAGACAAGAGTGTTGCTGAACTCAGTATGTGGTAGAGATTTCCCAACTTTAAGTCAATTCTAGAAATTTCTTGGCCTTTCAAAGAATCACAGTAGGATAACTAATTTTATCTGAAAAGAGCTCTGAGTCCTAAACAATTAAAAATTTTAATGCAGCTGATATTAGGCACATGTTGCCTTCTGAAATTTACTTCATATTCTGGAAGAAGAGAAAAAAATCAAAGCAAAATTTTAAAAGCAAACAAAACAACAACAACAAAAAACCCTGAAGGAGTTAAGAGAGTTGGAAAAAGGGCAGAATTAGTACCAAAAGATGCCACTGTATCGGAGCTCTCCTCTCATCTTTTTGCATCATCTCAGTTTTCTCAGTGTTGCATCTTCAGGAGTGCAGAGGGTCTGGCTCTTAGACCATTCTCTTACCTGTTCACCTTTGGGACAATAATGGTTATTTGAAGGTATATGCCTAGTTTTTCTCCCCATGTGACTGTTCACACAGTCACATCCAAGCTTGGTTTTGTTTGTTTTATATCTGCTATGATAAGCTGATTTACTGTTTTCTATATAAATTGTTTAACATGATCTTGTAAGTCTAGATTTAACATGAATTAGAGAGAAAGTAATGTTTCATCATTAATAATTTTTTTCTGTCTTTTTCAAGACATTTTTACTGTTCTTTCAGGTCATGCATGTAATGCATGTTACCCTCTGCATTACAGGAGTATTAATAAGGATATAAGGGTCAAAGTGAATGTTAGAAATTAACAAATTTAAGATCCCCTTGTTAATCTTTTTTCATCTGTATTCTGCACTGAAACAGATGGAGATCCCATGAAGGAGCAATACATGCTGATACTGCATAATGCACTTTGCACAGGGGACTGAGTCAAGGTCACCTGGCATCTCATGATTTTTGGGTGGCTGACCTTGCTACCCACATAACAGACTTTCTAAATAGGTTTCTTGTGTCTTAAAAAAAACCCTAAAAAACCCAAATAACAACAACAAACATTTTAAAGAAGATACAACCATGTATGTGTGTCCCATGTTATGGACAGGTGTACTTTTCCAGATCCAGCTGTGCTGGGTGAAGAGTTATTCTCCCTGCAGTTCATAGTCACCCACCCCTTCCCCAGGAAATGTTCCTGCTGCCTGGTACCCACTGGCTGAGCCTGCTGTCCACCTCCAAGGCTGGAATGAAATTGTTCCAGGTTAGACAGAGTGAGCAGGAGGCTTCATTCACCTGCTTCATTCAGGTTGAAATGGTTAGAGTAAAGTAAGACTTCCCAGGAGGTTCATGACTCTCTCATCAGACCCTGAGAAATGCTAGCCATGAACTGATTCTTCCTGACAGAGGAGGATAAAATTGTGCCAGTGTGCTGTTTGCAAAGAGGCATTTCCAGAGTGCTCTTCTGCCAACACCTTAGCAGCCCAAACAGAAGGACAGTGGACATTTTGTTCTTTCCCTAAAGCTATATTAGATGCTCTTGTGACAGAGAAAAGGCCTTTTCCTGGAAAATACAACAAACTTTATATAAATTGTACATCTTCTCAAATAAAGAGAATTATTTTTGAGGGCAAAAAAGAACAAAAATCTAATCAAACCAGTCTGAATTCTCTGCTTTAATCAGGAGATTGGACCAGAAACCTCTTGAGATCCTTCTAACTTGAATTATCCTGTGATTTTTTTTTTTTTTTAAGTAAAAAATAACCAGCTGTAGCTGGCTATAGCTGTCACTAATGCTATCAATTGAATGCAAATAATTAATACTTTGGGGAGGGTTCCCATTACAGTTGAGACAATAGAATGCCAGGTTGTTCACAGAGGGATGGTTTCTACTCTGCCAGTCTCTCTGGTTCTTCTAACTGCTCACATGGTCCCAAAATTTTTGGTATCTGCTGGCTGAGCTGGTAGAAAGCCACCTCATGAGCTGACCTGTCTCACTCATGGATCAGACAGTGAAAAAAATGGGAAAAGGTGGGGGCACCCAGCCAGAAAAAAAACCTGCAAAAGCAGGGCCTTAGCTTCTAGCATTTGCAAGCTGTGAGATAGTACAGTTTTATTCTTGTAAGTTAATGTGGATGTGTCTACTCACTGTCTGGGTCAGTTCTCTGATTATCATGTTTAATTATTTAATACAGCCTCTGATCCTTTAGGACTGCAACCCCATGATGTAAGCTGGTCTCTGTGCCTCTGTCTTGCAATATACAGGTTGAGAGCTCAGGTTGTGAGTGTCAGGAATCAAGTCATGTCTCTGTGAAGTACCACTTATGTCTCTGCTATTAAATAAGTGATAAACTAGAAAGAGCTTTTAACTTCCCAGTAAGTTGCCTGTTTGGAGACTTTTCTGTCTTTTGATCATAGGTCAGATTCATCCTTTTTGTTGTTGGAACAATTTGGTTTTTTTGACTGATTTTCAGTGCAACCTCCATTGCTATCCTTTTGCTGAGGTTACCTATATTTATGTTGCTGGCTTGTGTGCAATGAAGCCTATAAAGAACCGGCCAGCTCTCTCTTCCCTGCCTCTGGTTGCAAGCTCCTGCTGTTTCCAGTCAAATAGATGTGGCCTGAGCTGGACTAGCTCACAGATCAGAGCAGAGAAAATGAACTCTGCAGTAAACCCAGCAGAGAGGTTACAGTCAGCCTGGCAAGGTGATCCAGCTCCCCATGCCCTGCCCTGTTCCTAAGGCATCCAATGCATGACGGAGACAGGAGCAGACCACTGGGCAGGGAAAGGGAACGCTCCCTTGAGCAGCAGCCTACAATTAGCTTGCAAAAGGGGATTGTGAAGTGGCATGATTAGTTACCGTCTGCTCTTCAGAAGTACTTGCATTAAAATTTCTCTTTGGGTGATTTTGCACATAGAAATATTCTATGAGAAATTTCCTGTGAAGCTGCAGAGCCGGTAAGACACTCTATCATACTCCTTTGTCAAACAAATGCAACAGGAAAGAATGATTATTTAAAAATATTATTTCATTTGGCAGAGAACAAAACCAAGCCAGAGAATATTTTATACTCCATCGGTTAAATATTTACAATAGTAAAGTGAAGTGGTGGTTTTCTTTTTCGCTTTTGGCAACAAGTGCAATGATTAGCTACACATGAAATCAGTGTGAATGAATAACAGTATTTTTAAGAAGCTGTCAGAGGCTTATCTCACAGCTGGCATATATTAATACAGTGAGTGATTTCTAACATAGATAGACTCCAAATTTAACACTATCCATTAACAAAGACTGTGGAGTGCTATAATTCTATCAGAATACTTTGGCTGTCAATAAACAAGTCACTTTTAATGTATGTATTCATATCCATTAACACAGGTTTCTAAACAGAGAAGCTGTAAATTTGGGGGGTTTTGACACAACTTAGTCTATACATCGTTTAACATAATCAAAAAAAACCCCAATAAATTGTCTATTATTTCCACATCAGCGATTTTTGTGGAAACTGACCAGTTTGACGTGGCTCTTTTTTCTAGAAAAGTTTTTATGTTAATATGTGCTTTCCCCATGACTCCCCAGGCTTCTCAGAAGTGGCACAATTATTCCAGACTCAGCAGCAATAAATTCCAAATTATCCTCTAGCTTGTTTTTGTACACCCACGGAAAACAACTTCCCTGTGGTTATTCTCAGAAGACTTGAGATTCCATCTGCTTACTTTATTTCAGGTGGAAAAGGAAACCCAAAGACGATAAAACTGACAAGTCTGCATCCATTTAAATCTCTTCAATATCCAGACTGAGCGCTTGGATTTAAGCAGAGTCACTGAAGATTTACAGTGGCAGGCAGACAAGAACTCCAGGACTGAGTTAGGAACACATGTGAACAACCTCAAAGCAAGTTTAAAGAAAAGTGAACTTGTGCCCACTGTTTATTTCAGTGTAAACACATAAAGCTATCTTGAAATACAGTCTGTGAATCAGGCAGTAAATTTGACCAAAAGAAGGGTTCTCAGCTGGCTCACTGAGGGAATATAGCGGACTAAGGTCCAGTGATCAGCTCCTAGTTGAGTGTCAAACGAGGCTGGAGTAAGGGAGAATGTTGCCATGATTCTGAGAATTTATGTGTTGTAAGGACAGCTACAAAAAATTCAAACAACCTAGTGTATTACAGCTGCTCTGATTCTTACACTTCTGTTTGATTTCAAACACAGAGAATGACTCTGAAATCACATCTGTATAAAATATTTCATGTGCAACAGGAAAAAAGATACAGCTGCTGTATTATACCTCTGTATAATAGTCTTTGTGGTTTTTTTTTTTTTTAAGTATCTACTAATGATACTTAAAGAATATACATGATAGAAGACTCATGTCCTCCTAAATGTGTAGGATGTCTGAAACTGGCGTCTCCAGTACTATAGGAGGCCGAGATTACAAACATGTGAAGTAGGCAATGCTAGCACAGTGCTGGGCTCTCCTTGATAGGCATTTTCCACTCCCACTGTCCCTGGAGGGGACATGAACCTGTAACTCTATACCTAAGGGAGACTTGGGGTTGAAACTGAGGTTCCAGCACCATGGGTGGCCAACATAAGAAAAATGTGGAGAGACCAATGTTAGTGCATTTCTGTGCTCCCCTTACTCTGCCTTTTACAGCCCCAGTGTCCATAGAGTGTAAACATTATGGTTCTCTGAACCCAGACCCTACCCCTTGACCCTAACGATGGTTTTTAGTATACGCTGAGACCCACGTACCATGGACAACTGAGTTAAGAAACATGTAAGAAACGCCAGTGTTTGTGCTGTCCTGTGCAGGCCTTTTCAAGCCTTGGTGTCCCTGTTGTGGTAGGCTTTGTGGTTCTCTGAACCCTTATCCTAACTGTAATTGTGGGTTTTGGTTGAGACTGAGGTCTCAGGTACCATGGCTGGCCCAGACCAGAAAGATATGTGGAGAGAGCAATGTTGGTGCAGTGCATGTTCTCCTTGCCTCACCTTTTCCAAACCCGGAATCCCTGGGACTATTTTCTTTGTGGTTCTCTGAACCCTAACCCTACCCCTTTACCCTAAAGGCAGCTTGGGGTTGAGGCCAATGTACCAGGTACAATCAGTGGCCAGATTAGAAAGTGTGGCAGGAGCAATGTATGTGCAGTGTCCTGCTCACCATGGTATCCCTTTTCAAGCTCCAGTGTCTATGGAGCTGTATGCCTGCTGGTTGTCTGAACCCCAACCCTAAACCTAATTGTTTAGGTTAAACCTTGGAGTTTAGGATGAAGGTTCCAAGTTCCATGAGTGGCCCAGGTAAGAATGATTCCTTCAGGAAGAAGGAATGTTTCTGTAATGCTGTGTTCTCCTTGGCATGCCTTTTCCAGGCCCAATGTCCCTGGAGCTGTAGGCTTCGGGTCTTTCTGAACCTTCTTCCTTGCTAATTAAAACTGAAACATACCACACAGTAAAAGTAAAGTTTCACCCAGACCATCTTATGGAACTTATTGTGTCTCTTGCTTTTAATTCACTAGCTTTCCCACTGTCCAGGTACAGCTGTGACACACTCATATGATCACTGATGTTCCTGCTGTTCATCTTTATATGGGTAACATTAGCTTTACAATACTTCCATCTTTGATAGCACTGGAAACAGACATGTTAAGGTTGCTTCTGAGCTCAGAAGTTTTGTATAGCAACACCATTCATCAGCACATCTAAGACACTGTGATTCAACTGGCCAGAAATAATTCTTCCAAGCTCTTTGCTGAGGACTTCATACTGAAATGGCAGCATGCTGTTAGAGATCATCCTAACTATGCCTACTATAACAACCCTTTCTTACAACTTTTGAACATCAGAGAAAGCTTATATAATCTGTAAAATCATCACCACAGGTGAATTATTTTTTTTCTCCCAGTTCCAGACTTTCAATGTACTGTAAGGAACATAGAGTACTGGTGTGATTTCAGTATGTGTCTTCATATAGAGATCTGAGAGAATGATTTAAAACTTCTTTGCTTTGTACATATCAAAGTTCAAGATCCTTTTGTGTGGATTGTAGGATGCATCACTAAGGATGTGTCATAGGCTGCATCACCTATCCTTCAAGTACAGCACTTTTTCTGACAATTTATTGATAAAATGCTTTAATTTTTAGAATAGAAAGCATAAAAACCTAAACCAGTCACTTCAGAAATGTGTCATTTGCCGGTCTTTTATCCCACATCTCTGCTAGAATCATACAACAATTAAGGTTGGAAAAGACCTCCAAGATCATCAAGTCCAACCATCACCTAGCATCACAACAAATTCACCATGAACCCATGTCCTCAAGAGCTGTATCCACATGGGTTTTTTTTTTAAATTTTTAGGATGGTGATCCTACCACTTTCCTGAGTAGGCTATTCCAATGCTTGACAGTCATTTCTATGAAGAAATTTCTCCAAATATCTATTCTAAACCTTCCTCTTCCCTGTTGCAACTTGAGGCCATTTCCTGTTGTTCTATTTCTTGATACAGGGGAGAAGAGGCTGAGCCCCCCACATCACCACACTCCCAAATACTTTTCCTGTGAGCAGCTTTCCACTCACTCTTCCCTCAGCTTGCAGCACTGCTTGAGGTTGTTGTGACCCAAGTGCAGGACCAAGCACTTTGGCTTGTTGAGTCTTATCCAACTGGCCTTGGCCTGTTGATCCAGCCTGTCCTGATCCCTTGGCAGGGCCTTCTTACCCTCCAGTAGATTAACACTTCCACTGAGCTTGGTGTCATCTGCAAACTGACTGAGAATGCATTTGATCACCTCGTCCAGATCATCAATTAAGATATTAAACAATGAAGATATTAAACTGGACTGTCCCCAGTACTGAGCCCTGGAGAACTCCTCTGGTGACTGGCTGCTAGCCAGATGCAGCTCTATTCGCCATCACTCTCTGGGCCTGGCCATCCAACCAGTTTTTTTTACCCAGCACTTATCCACACCATGGGAAGCCAGTTTCCCTAGGAGAATGCGGTGGGAAATGGTGTCAAATGCTTTATTAAAAGTTTAGGTAGACAACATCTGCAGCCTAAGACCTGGCTGCATGTTTTTGTGGAGCTCTGTCTGGACTACCATATATTTTCTGGTGCATGCAGAGGATGCGACTTTTTTGTTCATTATTTTGTTCAATAATGTGAAAACATAGGAGCATTCAAACTTTCCCTAGTGTTAAATCTCCTGAAATGTCACATGTAGGCCTCATATGGAGGACATACATTGATGGTATGGTATTAACAACTGCTATGGAAGCTGCTATAAGCAATAAGCAGGTGCAGATCTATACCTCAGTGTATATATGTATCTCTGTATAGATTTAGCTATACACCTATACCTGGAGATAACAGTCAAGTGTCATGCTTCCTCACTAACTGATTTGCATGATCAGCTCATCTGGGCAAAAGCAACTGGGCGACACTGGCCTCATCTGTTAATAGCTCTCCCTGACAACACACATGATTACCACCTGGTCTCCAATGCCACTCTTGTAAGCATGTCTGTGCCTGCCTGCTGGTCAATTGATGATCAGTCTCTTTGACTGGTGTTAGTTCACCCAGTAATGCAAAGCAGCTGATCAGTAGACCTGGCCTAACTTGTATCTCCCTTTGCCTTGATATGTAGCAGCACAAAGCAACCAGTGTCCAGTGATTAATCTGGCTCAAAACTTCAAGTGTTTTATAGCTGAGCCAAGATTCTCCATTTATATCCTCAGGTTTTGTAAGGTATAATGGTACCTTTATTGTGTCTTACTGGGTTTCCTCACAGGCTTTCTCATTAAATATTCACATGTAAAATTCTCAGACAAAAATCAGTGTAAGTTGGAGTCAATATTAAGAATGTGTATCACTAATTTAACTGAAAGTAATCCTGGAAAAGATACTAGCTGCAGCCACTGATGGCTACTCTTATCAAAATCAGGCTCAACTTTTTCCCAGATTTGGTTGTATCTGCAACCAATAAACTGAATGTCAGGTCCTTAATGAACACTACCAATGAGACTACAAGCAAATGCATATTATTGCACTGAAGTGCTATCTTGCTAGATATTTTATTTTTGTGAGTTGATATCTCAAATGTAAGAATGCTTTGAATTGTAAACTGAATAGTCTGCTTTGTTTCTATACTATCCTTTGATCAATGGATTACAAAATTGTTAAAATATACAAATCTAAAAACCTCTTTGCATTTCTCTTTTTTATTGGTCTTAATAAAGCAGGCAGTTTATTGGCAATTACAAACTGTTTATTTTAACTAAGCCTATATTCAGTCATACATATCAAGGTAATCTGATGATTGAAGACTTCTGTATGTCCATCCCTTGTCCCAGTCAAGGCAACTGAAAAATCCCTGTGCTTTGTCTATTACCAGCATGCTAAATTGAACTTCAGCCTATGTCATATTACTCTTTAAAGCTATATCACCCTTTGATTACTACAGTGTCTAAAATAAAAATCATAAGGATGATAACTTACTGTGGAACCCAACCAATTCTATAGCTTCAAAGATTATAGATTATGTAGATTTGTTTTTGAAGATTGACTTAGCAATAATTTTGCATTAATGAAAATAATACCCTTCTGCCTTATAATGGGCTTTCTTCCATGTCTTGTCAGCTGTCCTTCTTCCTCATACCTAAGAAAAAGTCTCCAAACATCAAGAATTCCACATTCCAAATTCCATTTAAATAATTTATTATCAATGCTATTTTAAATGCTTGTTTTTGAAGCATTCCACATTTTCTCTGCCTTGAGTGTTACAGTGCTCTTTATTCTTTAACACTAGTCCAAAGAGCTCACTCAATATACTTAATTGCTCTGTTCTGTCAGAATGATATCTCATCCTGGTAAATATCAAGCTGGCATTTCATTTAAATTTACACAACAGAAACCATTATGATTTGAACTCTCTTCACTCAATTCTCATCACACAAACCCACATTTGTGCCAATACACAACCTTCTCACAACACCATTGGAAATTAAGGGATAGTTAGCTTCAGGACATGCCATCAAACTGTGATCCATCTTACAGCTACAACTTGAATAAAGCTCAGTTTGGCAGACCAGAGATTATGATTCATGCTTTAATTTTATCTGTCAGGTGCTGTTGCAGTGCTATTCTGGCTAGTGTCCCAGGCAGACTCCTAAGAAGACAGAACAAACAACCTTAGAATACACACAATTTTTAGACTTTGAAGCTTCAAGACTTCTCTTGTATTTGATCTCCTGAAGTTACCAAATGAAGACAAAGTCAATCCATTTTTTCCTGACACTTTTTTGTGGAGCTGCTTCTTTCCTATGTCTGCTATACAGTTACTTATTTTCTAGTTACACAGGGACAATCTTACCTGGAGTTACCTACAGTTTGAATGGCTTGCATAAAGGTGGGGTGGTTAACCCAAACACAGTATCTACTGTGTTCTACTGCACATTAATGAGAGACATGGCTAAAGAGTTTCAGATACATGTCTCTCTTTTTAACTGTGCAATAGTTTTTTCCCAACAAATAAATCCAATTATAGGATTCTTTTCTTTCAAACAATTCCACTACATCTAAAATGCCTGAACTTGTTTAAAATCTTCTTACATGTGCAGCTAACAAATATTCTGTTGTTAATAGATGAGCTAGTATCTCACATTATTAATTACTTTATCTGCTTAAGTACTTCCTCAAGGATAAGGGAAATGCCTTTACTATATATTCTATTGATACAATAAAAAGGACATTTAACTCTTCATTCTTATATAAATAGTTATATTTATCAAGGTTTATATGAAAATGGTAGTAGCTATAGAGATTTGGTGAGAATAAATTTGGACATTAGAGTTGTCTGGAATATTACAGAATTTGCAATTAATTAAAAATTTAAGATTCTAGATAGTATTTTCATAAATCCAGTCTTCAGGAAAGAGCAGTTCTTCTCTTAAATATATAATTTAATAGATTATGTATAAAGACTTTATTCTGGAAGAGATACATTAAGGCAATGAATAACCTTATTTTTTTGCAAGTGGTAATGAACAAACTGAGACAGAGATCTGGTTGGTATGTTTGAAAACATAAATCAGAAACTGTCACTCAAAGCTGACTTAAAGCTTGTGCTAACACTGCCTTGATCTCAGGGTTTCTTTGAAGATTTCTTTGTAGGACTGTAAGAGAGCATTCTGAGGGTTAGTCAAGTGTCTTAACAGCTACAGAAGATGATAACTCTGACGCAGAATTAATTATCAAAGATGAGGGTTTGTAAGGGACCCATCAGGATGATTGAGTCCAACTCCTGGCCCTGCACAGGACACCCCAAGAATCACACCAGGTGTCTGAGAATGTTGCCCAAACACTTCTTGCACTCTGTCAGGCTGGTGCTGTGACCATTTCTCTGGGGAGCCTGTTCCAGTGCTCAAACACCCTCTGGGTGAAGAACGTTTTCCTAATACCCAACCTAAACCTCCCCTGACACAGCTTCAGGCCATTCCCTTGGGTTCTGTCACTGGTCACCACAGAGCAGAGATCAGTGTCTGCCCTTCCTCTTCCCTTCACAATGAAGTTGCAGACTGCAATGAGGTCTCCCCTCAGTCTCCTCTTCTCCAGGCTGAACAGACCAAGTGACCTCAGCCAGTCCACAAAAGGCTTCCTCTCAAGGCCCTTCACCATCTTTGTTGCCCTCCTTTGGACACTCTCAGGTAGCTTTATATTTTTCTTACATTGTGGCACCTACAACTGCCCCCAGAACTCAAGGTGAGGCCTCCCCTGTGCAGAGCAGAGTGGGACAATCCCTTCCTTTGTCCTGGCTGGTGATGCAGCATCTCAGAACATTGTTGGCCCTCCTGGCAACAATGATGTGCCTTTGCAGCATTAGCCATGCAGCCTCACAGTCATTTGCTGGCTTGACAACCGTCATCATACCCCATAGAGTAGCTGCTTTGTGAAGAAGTCATCTCATCTCAGTGTTCAACTTCCAGTGATGATGATCTGTGATGATCATCTTGATAATTGCAGTATTTTTTCCTATGGCATTTTAAAATGTTTGAGTCATCTTAAAAATAGTAGCACAGCAAGGTTCAATAGTCTTTAATTTTGATATGTTTTTCTTGAATTCTGAACAATTTGGAGAATCTCCTACTTGAAACGTTGCCTAACAAGAGGAATCAACACTGATCTGTGTCAACTGACAGGCTCCTCTGGGAGATTTCTCCTTCTTCCTGCTCTAGATCACCTGTTAGTGCAGTAGGCTCACTGTAAACAGTGCTCTAAACCTACAGGAAAAGCCTGAGGGTACATTCCACATTAATTAAAGAACTTCATTTTTCTTTCTTTCTCTCATTAATATACTCATTTTGAAATTATTTTTTCAAATTTATTTTGAAAAAGAAGCTCTGTAAAACACTTTTATGCAATATTGAGTGTACACAGTCCAGCCCTGCACATGGCTACAGCACAAGTCCAAGCAAAAGGATGGGAAGAGAGGCAAAAGAATAGGAAGAGGGGAAAAAAGGGTGGTAAGATGTAGTGCATGGTTATTTAGGGATATTGGCATTGCAATAACCTTAGCACATTGGCAAGGAATTTGTCTTCTCCTCAGGGAAGAGGCTTCCCCACCTGGCCTTGATTTTGAATCCACACAGACATGTTCTATTGACTGGATCTGATCCCTGTTCTTTTCTCTTCTTCCTTTTTGTTTTTTGAAGTCTATATTTTGTATTCAATTTAATTAAAAGTAGGAGGAAAAAAAAACAACAAAAAAAAAGGAAATATAATAGTGGAGCTGGAGACAGAAGATACTGATATAGATTATGTCATGAAGGGGATAAGCTTTGGCAAACTGTGACCAAGCAATAATTCCAAGCCAAAAAAGAAAAGTGAGATCTCTTACCAGCACTCCTGCATGCTGCACTTCTGTGACATTCATCATTATCTTCCTTACCTAGAATAATATGGAAATTGGGAAAAAAGGACTCATGAGGTCTCTCATGGAGACCTCAGAATATTTCATAATGAAAATGTAGTGAGCTGATACGGAATACCTTTCAAGAAAAAATTTCAATTCTTTTGAATGTTTAGGTACCCATGTCTCTGTGTTTGTATGTGTGTATATATAATTATAAGCAGTGAAATATATTTTTTACTACACATAGAAAATGTATTCTTCCCAAAGACTAAGCATCTTTGTGTGGTTTTTTTTTTCTGACAGAAGGTTGGTTTATTCATTCATTACTTCTATTACATCTGAAAAAATCAGTACATCTCCAATATCTATTTTTCCTACTGATCCCACAATGCAGACACATTCGCCCTTTTCCCATCATTAGTCAAAGATAATGCCTCTAAGTCAAATTCCAATCTCAGAGTAAATCTGAAGGAATTCATAAAAGAGATTTATAGTGATAAAAATTGAACAGCACTTTTGATCCAAAGGCAGCTTGTGGCATTTGTGAATCCAGCCATTGCAGTAGGTGTGTGCTATCTTGAAGCAGTGTTGGAGCACTAAACTAAGCATGGAACTGGCTTAGAGGCTTTAGTTCCAGTATTTATTTTTTTTTCTCTGACAGCCTTTAAAAAATGGTATGTAGGACCAAGAAGCCATATGACTTTCAGCCATATTTCCTAAACAGTTTCAGAATGCTTTAAATATTGCTGTAAACTGTGAAATCTCCTTTGGGCTGCTGTTCTTCCTTTGGCACTAATTCCGTGGGAAGCCTGCCACCTGCATGACACAAAAATAGGAAAGTCAATCTTTTGTCAAATTTTAACACTTTAAAACAATTTCTAAAAGGGAGAGCATCAGTGAAAGTGAAAATCAAGCAAGAGAAGAGTGAGACATGACAGAAAAGGAACTTGAAAGATGGAGCAGGCAGAATTAGTAGTACAGAAGACCAGGTAGAAAGACAAATCTCAGACATAAAGACAAGGAGGAAAAGAAAATGGGAAGGAGAATGAAGGAATACATAGAAGAGGAGAAAAAACACAACCAGGAAGATGACAAATAGCAGAAAAGGAATGAGGGAGCAGATTAAGAGCAAGGCACATGATGAAATCAAGGAGCACACATGAACAGATAGCATTGAGAGTGGGATTTTTTTTTTTTTTCTCTCCTATAGCCCCAGGGGAGCTTGGCTTGCTAATTGAGGTATATATGTGTTCACCCCTGTAACCAGCTAGATCTTATGCTGATGTCAGCAAGAAGTGGCAGCAGAGATTTTTTTCTGTTTAAAGGAGCCTCAGCAATACGTACCTATTCCTCCTCAGGAAACTGGCTTTGCCCAAATAAATCCCCCCTTGGCGCAGGGTGTATGGGACGCTATCTCAATTCACCTTGATGGGAGCAGATAGGGAAAGATTCAGCCCCAAATTTAAATAGTTGATAAGGGCAGCTTCACTCGAGTTTCTTTAACCCTGCAGATCCAAATTCACAGATGCTAGTGAGCCTTGTCTCCCTCTGCTTCCTTTATAGATCGTTCAAAGCAAAATCCGGCTTTACCACTTTGAACTATTTACTCTGGAGGAGCCGTTCTTTCACCATTTGTTGGGTTGAAAACTTCCACTGGTTCAAGTCCAGACAAAGGGTGTGAACACCTTTCCAGTGTCTGAAGCAGTCACCTGGCATACCTTCAATTTAGCATTCACAGGCAGTTTTTATCAAACCTCTTCTGAGAGGTTTTTACCAAACCTCTTCATATGAGGTATGATAGAATTAAGCATCAGTGTTATTTATTAACAATCTGACCTATCCAAAATAAATTTTCTTCAGTCTAAAAGGCTGTCATGTGTGCCACCAAACGCCAGCAAAAGGACCAGAAATATTTAGTGAATGTTGAGAATGTTCTTTCATTCCTACCAGTGATCCTTCACATCTTGGATTACCTTAGGGAGGGGCTCAATGGAAAAAGTAGGGAAACTTCTACTATAAGCATTTTCTGTCATAAAGCAGAGGATTTTAAGAAACTATAGAACTGAACAACTTTAAAATTCAGTACAAAATCTGAAAGGATAAAGGCTAGAAGAATGAATGACAAGTAAGCAGTTACTGAAATAATTACTTGAAAATTACCAAGTACCTGAAAGTAAATGGTTTCATAATTTCATTCCAGTTCACAGAGGACAAATATGAAAAATAAACCATTGTGATCAGATTTTTATTGATCTTACACACGCAACTACTGCTGCTGTGCTGTTACCTGCAGGAGTTCTGTGCACAATCCTCTGTCTTATGAATTTGGAGCCAAATTTGCATAAGCATACAGTCAAATTATGACCCTAGAAAGACTCCTGGACTTAATAACTGGTTCATGACAGCATATCCCTGCTGATGTCAGAGCCACTCTGTGTGAAACCTGAAGGATATGCTGATGAATCAATTCTCCTAAGTGCTATAGTTCCCTAAAAAATATACAATATGTTTAGGTCAGACTTGTACATGCAAGGAAGTGAAAACTCTTTTAAAACAGCTTTTAGGCTCTCTGATGTTATGAAGTATTTTAGGTGTGGTCCCTCTCTGTTCTGGCCCTTTCTAAAGCAGAATTTCAGTCTCCTGCCTGAGTGGTGAGTGGGCTGCTCTCGAGGCTGAGCAAACATAGGCTGGAGGGGAATGCTCACTGTCACCAATCTTATTGTCTTTATTATAGAGTCTGCAAGCAGCTTTCACTTTTCACTATCTCTGATTTTCAATTTTTCCCCACCCCAGTATCACATAGAAACCCAGCCTGGATTCAGGCCTTATTATACCTAACATGTCAAAAAACCCCTCGCCAGTCAAATTCCCATTAATTGATTTAATTGTATTAATTCTATTATACCAGTGCAACCCAAGCAAAACAGATACACCATGCTGAAATAACATGCATTTGTTCTAGTACAATACTTCTCTACTATTCCTTTTCATAAATAGGGATTAAAATGTGGTTTATCTACAACATAATGATAATCATCTTTATGGAGAGTTTTTTAAGCTCAAGCAGTGACAAAGTGATTACTTAATTGCTCAAGATGCTGATAATGCAGCAACTGGCATAGGTTTGCTGTGCACAGTGATGGTTCAAGTATTGACTAAATGGCAAGTCTTTGTATGGATTTACACAGCACTGGCTTGTTCTTAATAACCTTGTGTGTGAACACCTTTTTTTGGGAACAGCTGTAATTTTCTCTGCAGTAAGAATTTTTACACAATAGGTACTTAAAAATCGCTACTGTCCTCTTTCACATCTTCTTTATTATGAATAAACTTTTAGCTGAAAAGTCATGAATGCCAGAACATTTATACCATACACTGAAATATATAACTTCCACTTGCTATCAGCATATATAATTTTCAATGTCATAATCATACTATGAGCATTTCCCTTATACAATGCTACAAAAAATGTCAATTTAAAGATAATAAGAGACCAAACACTAGCTAGAGAGTGACACCTGATGTAAAAAGATATAATTATATTGCCCATCCCTTCTGTCTCAAAAATGTGTTTACTTTAGCTCAGCTGAATTAAAACAGGGGGCAAATAATTGCTCTGGAAGAACTGTACTAGACAAAGTCAAAATTTAAGGGTTCAAAATTATGGTTCATTCATCCTTTTTCTTTCCCAGAAACATTTTTTTAAAGACTGCTAATTCTGATGCCATAAATTTTGTCATTCAAACTTTCTAGATCGTGTGCCATACAAATATTTAGCAAAGACAGATGAGTGTTCTGGGTTCACATGAATACCACTGGATGATAAAATATCTGAGTATGAAATTTTTGAGTTTTTCAGTTTATCAAAGTCCCCCTGAATCTCTTCAGTATCTGACTATTACACATACCTCTTACATATGCTTTCCAGCACTGCTGCTAAGTAATGCCTTCCATCACTGTTTCAGTTGAAGAGATGACATGGGATGGCTTGATGCTGTGAGTGGTCTCCTCTTGTATTCCTATTTGAGGACAGAACAAGGATGCAAGGAAAATAGTATTTTTTTCCTTTTCAGGATTATTAAAGAATAAGACCCACACTTGCACAGACCCATGACCACTGTGAGTTGCACCATGACCCATACACCTGAACTTTTGAATGTACCATCGAAATCACATTTCAGCTCCCAAAATAAGGGTTAGTTGGAGCTCAGGGGAAACAAGCCCAATGCTGCTGGGAAAACATGGTAATTTTTAGTCATGGTCATTTGGGTGATGACCTTGAAGCAGAAGGTCTGGAACATAAAAGCCAGAAAGATTACTCTTTTGTTAGGGATAACATTTATGGCTGGCAGTTGCATTTCCTCCTCCTTATTAGAAATGTTCCTCTACAAGAATGGTTCCTGAGGGATTACAACATATCTTGGCACTTTGTAACCACCAGTGGAAGTTCTGTTTCCCACAGCTGGTATGGAGAAAGTAGGCTGTGACAGGGGAAAGGTCAAGAGAAAGCAGTCATTTCAAAATAATTACTTTCCAAAAGTGGGGAAATAATGTTTGTTTATACAGTAGAAAGAGTGTGCTGTGGAAAAGGGCACAAGGAGACAAGGTTTCTCTACTGCTTTCCATCAAGAGATTTCTACATAAGGTTCAAGCACAGGTGGGACACCTCATATAATTCTGTAATTTTAAACATCCACTTCTGGACTACTGGTGTAAAACACTCTTTATAGTCAATGGAAAGAAATAGTCCCTATAAGTGAGAGAATTGTATTCCTGTCTTAGCATCAGATCAATCACCTTCAGCATGAGCTTGTTTCTCCTGCTGAGAGCTGGGTCTGGGCTCCTAGTCCATGTAGATGTCTAACGAAATGCAAATGAACCCAGGCCAGCTGTCTGTGTGTGGCATGCCTCACCCTCAGATGTGCAATCCGTACATTTTATTCATAATTTACAGAAGACTGCATGAGAAGCATAAAGAGATAAGGAAGAAAGAAATTGCAATAGAGAAAGAAAGGGAAAGGTGAGGCAAATACAGAAAGAGAACCATAAGGTGAGGAAAATGGCAATAGTGGAAGCTGGATGTGAATATAGAAGGAATTCAGGATCAATGGCCAGACACAAGTAAATCCTACACAGGTTTCCAATTGCTGACACACAGCATTCCTAGAGAGACAGAGAAAACTGTGAATCTTGTAAAGTCTTGTTAGTTCTTTTGCATAAATAATACATCCAATTTAAGGGGTCTTTAATTGCTTCCCTAATGTGTCAAGTACTTTACCTACATTTTCCCTCTCTAGCCTAGTATTTCTAGCTGAAATTTGTCTTGACAACTTTGCCTTCAGAATCAGAAAGTTTCTCTGTTGTCCACTTGCTTAATTTTTAAACACGTCTATGTCTTCGCACACATCAGTAAAACTCGAAATTTGAGCATATTTTGTTCTCGAAATCCCATCATTTCTTGGCAATGCATCAGTAATAGCTTTGGCCACTGAGATGCTGACCAGTATAATTTTATTTTCTGCTTGCATTCTGCTCTCTACCTGTGTCTAACTGCTGTCTTTGTTATGCTCTTAGGACGTGTGCTCTTTGTTCTGTTTGCACAGCATCCTGCAAAATGGCATCCTAGTCTGTGACTGGGCTCTGGTGCACTCTGATAATAGAGGTGATAAACACCCGTGTCCTGTCTGAGGTTGCTATGGTGCATGAGAACCACGCTGTACTCGCAAGCTTTTAAGTGCAAAAGTAGGACCCTGCACACGGGGACAAGGCAACACCATTCTCCTGGTTTTGTATTGGTACCCATGGTGTTCTCCCATGGCCTCAGGCCAACGGGATGCTTTAGACCAAGAGTTCTAAGCAGAAGTTCGCTTTCAGCTTATTCCCGTTTGTTTCTGACTGTAAACCACTGCCTGGAGCAACTTCTGTGGGAAGAAGCACAAGACGATCTAGACGCTAATGAGAGCAACCTCGGGCGATAACAAGGGCGGCTTTAAGGAAAGAGCCTGCAGGCCGGCTGCAGTCAGTCAGTCACTCACTTACACTGCCGGTCTGCCTTTTCTGCCCAGCACCGCCTCCCCGCCGGGGCCGCCCCCCGGCGCCGGTACCGCCCCCGCTCCGCCCGCCGCCCCCAGCAGCCCCCGCGTTGCCCCGGCCCCGCCGCCGCTCGCAGCGCCCGAGCCGCCGGCGGAGCGAAGGTGCCGCCGTGCGCGGCCCGCCGGGCGCCGCGGCCTGCGGGCGCCGCTGGTTGGCGGCGGGGGGACACGTGAGCGAGGAGGCGGCGGCAGCGGCGGCGGCAGCAGCGGGAGTTTCCCCGACAGCTGGAGGTTGCGGCGGCGGCTCCTCCTCCCCGGGTCCCCGCTAGAGCCCAGAGACCCCCCGCGCTCCTCCTTATTGACAAACGCACAAAGGGCCGCGTCGGGGCCGGGCCGGGACGCGTCTGGAGCCGGCATGGGAGACAAGAAGAGCCCGACCAGGTAGGGGCAGCGGCGGCGCTTTCTCGTTCCTCCGGGCCCTCCGGGAGCGCGGGGCTGGCGGCGGGGGCGCCTCGGGGGCGGCGGGCGCGTCGCGGCCGGTGCTGCCCCTGGCGCGCGTGTGTCTCCGCAGGCCGAAGCGGCAGCCGAAACCCTCCTCGGACGAGGGGTACTGGGACTGCAGCGTCTGCACCTTCCGCAACAGCGCCGAGGCCTTCAAGTGCTTGATGTGCGACGTGAGGAAGGGCACCTCCACACGGTGGGTCGCCGGCGGAGGGGGAGCGGGGGCGGCGGGGGAGCGGCTGTGCGGCCGTGACAGGAATTGGGGCCGGGGGAGCCGCCGTGCATCCCCAGGGTGTGAGGGGGGGGGCGGCCGTGACAGGAATCGGGTCTCGTTTATTAGGAGTGGGGGCGGGAACACACAGCCTCCCCCGGCCCGGGGCTCCTCGGTCAATCTGACCGAGCGCTGCGCCGGCGTGTGTAGAAACAGAAATAATAAATACCAGGAAGAGCATAATTGTCTGCACAGCCTAACCCTGGAGAGATTGTGCCCTCTCACGAACAAGAACTGTCCCTTAGGGTGTGCCTGCTAAGACACTCACCCTTTAAATTTTTTTTAAAAATTATTTTAATTTTTTTTTCTATGAGTTTAACTTTGCTTCATACATAACCCTTTTGATTATTATTGGTAGCACTATTTTAATTTGCTTTTCATCACAGAGCATCACCGTGCAGATTTCCGAGGGCTATAGGGGGTGGTTTATAACCCTTCAGTGTTTAGGGAGAAATTATTAGCTGAATTGCGCTTTATGGAATTGTCTCCCTGTGTACCCGTGATTTCCCAGGAGGACCTTTTCTCTGTACACCAGTCACAAAGCTTGCGGTGGATTAACTGGTTCCTGTGCCTGCCGGTGGCCTAAACATGTGTGCTTGGGGAATGAAGGCTTTTTACAAACGAACTTGAGTGCACTTGTAGCTATGCATGCTAATGGAAGGTTGCTCAGGAATCCTTTCTTACCGTTACCATATCTATGGGTTAATCCCATCAGCAAGAGAAGTTTAAGTGGCAATCAAGTTGCAATCATATCAAAAGCCGCAATTACATTGTAGATACTGGTCAAAGCAGTGCTGAGTATGACTTGCAATAAATGTTACATGTTTGAAATTGTAAGTGTAAGGTTGGGTCCAATTACTTGACAAAAATTATTATTCTTTTTTTCTGGAGCTAGTTTACCTGACTTATGAAAACCAGAATGAATATTGGAAGGACTTCTCATAACTTCAGTTGTGAATATTAGTTGAATGTTTTGGTTTGTTTTTTTTTAACAAAGAAAATCAGTAAGGTAAATGTGACAAGAGGGAATTGCATCTGTCACATATATTATGGTTTCCTGTTATAACAATGGCATTATGTTTATATCACAGAGAGATGTGTACAGATCGGTATTGTTCAGCAAAATAACACTGATGAATTAATGCAAAGTCTTTAAAAACATAATGAAAAAAAGCCTCTTTAATGTTCAATCAGTTTGTTAAGAAAAGTCAGTTTAAAATTATGTTTTATTGCTTTGGAAACTCAGCTGGATAAAAGCATTGAAACTTAACAAATAAACAAACAAAAATTTTGTTTTCTCCTGAGAAACAAATATTTTCATTGTCTTCTAGTTTCCCTACTTGAATATTTCATCTTTCAAATAATTTTGCAACGAAGTGTCCTTTTTTTCTTTAGTTTCCACTTTCTCCCTGACAGTGACCTGGTATGCAAACTGTAATTGATAGGTTGATTTTTTTTTTTCCCCCTCTACTTAAACTCTGTAACAATGTGTCCCTGAGTAGGTTTATGGGACTCTTTTTTTCCCCCTAAGGTTTAGATGGGTTGCATCTTCATATTGCAAAATCCGGGTTTACACATAGCATGAGGTAGATAAAAGTTGAAGTTTTAGGCTAGGCAGCTTTTGTCTCCAGTTCTGATATATGATTTGAGCCTAAGTAGACCTTTGTGTCCATGTAGAGAATCATTGGGGTGCCAAAGAAACACAAAAGGCCAGCTGGGTGGTTGGGTTTTTTTGGCTTTTTTTTTTTTTTTTTTTTTTTTTTTTTTTTTTTTTTTTTTTTTTTTTTTTTTCCCCTAAGGACATGGAGTCCAAGTGACCAAATTATTACCTTAGTAAGGCATTTTTTGGTGTTGCCTATAGGACAAATGGTTTTCATCAACATGGGGCAGGGTAACAATGCTACCATGTTTTGATGACACTGAGAATGCATTATTTATTTTAGTCTTCCATTTTGAAGCTTGATGTTAGATTAAGGTGACGCATCAGCGTTGTTCTTGCTGTGCAATGATTCTTACTTAAAAGCTTTAACTGTGGCTTTTTTTTACTGATTAGAGCTTTGTCTATAAGACATTGTAAAATGCTACCTTTTTTTTTTAATTCAGAGCAATCTCCTTCTTTGTGTTGAAATGTGTAATACCTGATTCTGCATGTTAAACTTCATTAAGTGTGACCAGATTTGCAGGTGGAAAAACAGGCAATTGTATTGAAGCTAAGTTTGAAGGCCACTGGAAGTCAGGTGCAAAGTTGATTAAAACCTTTTTTATTTTAATACTGATTGTGCACATTTGCCTTTCCAGAAATATTTTCAGGTACGGGTAGGGTTTGTGGGTGTTTTCACTGTTGAATAATTTCTTCTCTCTGAAAGAGTTATCTTTTGTGCCAGAGGCTAGAAGTGGATTATGTTCTTTAGTAATTGATATAATTGTTAAGATTAGTGCAAATTTTTACAATTTCTGTATTATATTTTATTTCTAGACTGAATTTTCAAAGCATAATGTATCAGGGAGTTAAATTAACTTTTTGTCTATGGCAGTATTGCATTGAATGGTTAAACTGGGCTGTCCTTGGAGGGGGATGTCCCAAGGGAAATCCTGGATGCTGTGGGAAGTGGTGTAACTGATTCCCAAGGTGGCATTCTTTGGTCTAGTGCTAAAGCAGTGCCCCAGCATGGTGCCAGCTAGATCTGCCACAAGTCAGATGTAAAACTAAGATCCTATCTGCCAGATGGATATCCCTCTACCTTTTACTCTACAGCTATTGCCAGATGTTAGTTTGGTAATGTCACTGAGGATCTAAACTCTCCATGTACACATGGCTTTAGTATTTACTTTCTAACCTAAATTGTTCTGTTTTGTTGCTTGGGTACTGAGAAGTTACTATGTTCCTCTTGATAGGAGACTGCACTGAGTATAATAATTTTCTACATGTGACCTTTAAGACATTTTGAAATCTTTCTAGATGAAAGATGTTATATAAATGTAAGGAACATATAACTGTAATAATTACTCCTTTCTTGAACAAATCTCCTGCTGAAGTTCATTAGAAGCACAAGTAAGGAATACTGAATAGATCCCTAATGTACTGTATTATAGAGAGAACTAGTAGCGACTTCTATACTTAGATTGCCTTGTAGTTTCCATTATAAAGAAATTGTATGACCTTTTTGAGAAGGTTTGTTGTTTGCAAAAGCCATTGTAGTTTTGCTGAGACTAAATGACTTGAAAATCTTCATTCCTCCTCTGTCACTCTTGCTGTGCAGAGAAGTCTTTGCTCAAGCACTGAAAAAGCCCAGACTGGAACTGTGTAAGAGCAGCAGAGGTAATGATGGTATGCTGAAAACAGGGAAGGGAATTATATGGCTCCTGGGGAGGTTATAATGGGTTGCTGAATTTGGGTTGACTCTCACAAGTACTGCTTTGTCAAAAGACAGTTGCTCCACTGGCAAGCTCCCATTTCTTTCTTCTGTTCTTCATGGCACTATCTACCAATACTGGTTAATCTTCAAGAATTGGGCTGGATCCTTGGACAGACCTTACTGCAGCGAGTATTTGCTCCCAGTTTGTCTGTCCTTCAATAGATGTTTGGACTTTGCTTTCCTTGTCAGCTAACACCATTAGTCACTGTAATTTAGATGTGTTGTAAAGCTGAAGAGTTTGTGTTGTTGGGAAGAAGTACACAAGAGGATTGGCATTTCCTCTAAAGGAGTGCATGTTTCCTACTCTCTGCTGCCTTCTAGGAGGCTGCATTGCTGCCCTTTTGTCACCTCTCTGCTTCAACTTCCTCAGAAGTGTTTTTAAAGCTCTTGTTATTCAGTTAGCAATAGCATCCAGATTTAAAATTACCTATCACTTTGCTTTCCTTCATGTGTTTTTTATGCATATGGTCTGATCTCTAGTTGCAGGATCCTATTCTTTTTTTCCGTGCTGTTGCTAACCACTTCTTTCGGTGTGAATGATGAGTATCCAGGGCAGTGTAGTGAGAGCTACAGGAGGAACTGCAAATACTGGCTTTTTAAACTTTGAAGTGCTTGTAATGATATTCTACTGTGTAAACAAAGCAAAAAAAAAAAGGATGCAGGGACATGCGATCAATTTCTCCTTTTCAGACTTGATAACATTCTGGGATTTTTAAATTAAGGAAAGGAGACACAAGTGTGGCCCTTTAAGAATAAAGGTTATGTTTTCACTAATAGTGAAAACTCTCTTGGCTAGTAGTAGGGGAAGATTTGTTATACAGACGTGTATTTTATGATTGTTATGGTTTTATTTTATTTTTTAGAACTACTTTCATTACTTGCTTTGAATTAAAAAAACAATCTTGTCAATGAATCTGAGTCTTAGTGCAAGCTGTTCAAGCTCTTTTTTTTTTGACGGGGGGAAAGGGAGAATAAGGAGATGAGACGGTACAAATGACTTCTGTGAAGTTTTGTGGGTTTTTCCTTTTTTTTTTAAATTTAGATTTAATTTTTTTAACACATGTTAAGTGAGCTCTTATATACAATATCATTTACAAAATAGTCCCTGAAATTTGTAGCCAGAATGAGAAAGTCATGTTTAGTAAGGATGAATTTTTGTAGATTTGGGATCTATATTTCTTAATGTCCTTTACTGCTGAAGTAGAGATAATATATAACCAGACAAATGGGGCATGGCTTCTGCATTCTATGATCTATTGATCTTCATCACTAAATCATTCCTTTTCTCACGGGCTAAGGTATGAAAAGCCAAATTTAAATTCTACCAGACACCTAAGAGTGTGAGATATAAGGATCTGGGATAGAATATTTGTATATTTCCTTGGTATTTGGTCGATGTTCCTTGACTGTGCCTGAGAGTTTGGTCCTCTAATGTATTTTATAGTCATATCTGATGATCTCCTAAATATGAGATACAGGTCTCTGCTTGGAACCGTCATGAGTTTGTTTTGTACTTTGAGGCTCATAAATAAAATGTTTAATTTTTTAACTTGGATATCAAGGTCATTTTTCTTCAGAAAACATGTGCAATGTGTTTAGTCATGTACCATCTGGATGTTTATAAGCACAAATCAGTTACATTTAATCAAATCTGGTATTTGTATTTCTGTTGAAATGCAGTACTGCTGAGGACAGAGAATTGGTTCTTCTCTTGTATATCTGGTTTAACATGTCTGTTTCACAACAGCTTGTTAAGGACTCTTCTGCCTCCCAGAATGCAGCCTCTGTGTGTGCACATGCGCATGCGTGTCGGGTGGAAGGTTGGGAACGAGAAAAAGAGGAAGAACTGCCTGTCATGCTGATTTTACAAATACATTACTGAATCAAGCTCAACAGACTCAAGAGCGTTCGTTACTTGTGGTAGTTTAGAGAAGGAAATATTTGCAGGAATGAAGCAAGTGGAAAAGTCATACAGAGCTTGGTAAAATATGGATTGTATATTACAAGTTTTATGGTTTAGAGTTAATATTAAATTATGAAGAGGAGCAAGAATAAATAGTTCTCTTTTGCTCTGTCACTAGCCGTTGAGTAATCCAGTCATTCTGGACTTCCAGTCTTATTTTTAAAAAGAGTTTTTAAAAGTAACCTTTAAAATTATTTAAGAATTTATTTAGGAATTGTTTTCCCTGAAAAATATAGTTAAACTTAAGAATTCCGCACACATCAATTTCAATGTTGTTATAACAGAATGAATTAATTTTTATTGATTGGGTGACTCTGTTAGGTGCTCTTCATGGGTGGAGCTTGTATGGGCAATAGAGAATGCAATGGGCAGCCAACCAAAAGAAAATCAAGTCTGTATTTTAGAAAGGAGTAGGGAGAGTGTTGCTGACTTTTTCTTTGAGGTTAAATCTCATGTTAAATCTTTGTAGTTTTGAGCCTGACAGGTATTTTAATTTATGACTCTAAGAAGCTCATAAAAATTGTAATCTACTTGATCCGCTGCAGTCTGGTATCCTTTTATATCTTGTTCTTACTTAAGTAGGGCTTTTTTTCATATCGTTGTGGGGTCTGCTGTGCTTTGTGCTGTCTTTTTTGGAATTCATAATTTTCATTTTGAGTCACCTTCATGCAGGATTGTCTTGTCAAATAGTTCTCACCACCTCTCAGCCCGATTCTTGTTCTATTCCTTATACCTTCATCCAAATTATAATTAAAAATATTGAATAATATCCCTGTAGAACCTCTCTATAAATGCTATCCCATAGATACATGTAAATATATCTACAGCTGGTTGTTGGGAACTATTAAGCAAGGAAACTCAAATTTTGAACTTCCTTCTGCACAATTTTGTCCTCATCATAGTTTAGCTTAAGTGGGAGAATATATTTTTGACTGTGTTGCAAGTCAAGACTGGCAACATATATTTATTTTCTCCTAGTCAGCAGGGCTACTAGTCCATTAAAGAAAGAAACTAGACTGTCAAGCCAATTGGCTTTATCCTTTAATTCTCCCAATTCTTAAATAATTTCTTTCTAGTATCTTCCTGAAATTGAATAAGATTGAAGTTTTTATTTGCCCATCTTATGATTTTTCCCCCTTTTTTTTCCTTCTGCGGTACTTGATGACTTCTTTCACCTTTCCTGTATTATCTAAACATCTTTTTCTGAGGGTGAATTTCATTAGAGGCTGTTGACTGCAATAAATAACACTCAGTGGTCTGTTTCTTTTATTCTAGCTTGAACTCAATACTCCCTTGTTTAATTTGGTTATATGGAATCAAACTTTTCTGTGGGTACTGAAGCAAAGAAGACTTTATGCCATCCGGTATTTGCTTTCTTTCCACAATTAAGTACTTTCCTTTGGGGCATAAGTAGTGTGTGTTTTGATATATGTAGCTTTGCTTGCTGGTTTTTGTTTTGGTTTTTTGGGTTTTGTTTTTGGTGGAAATGTCATCTTTGTTTTTAGTGCCACCAGTGGTATTGTTATTCTATGTGTCTTTTATAGGGAAAATTGTCTGTCCTAGACTAAAAGCTACTAGGATTTGAATAAACGCCTAAAATAAGATGAAGTATGTTAAAATAGAAGATTAGCTGGTAAAAAGAAAGCTCTTGTATCACTTGTAAAGTGATGAGAATTTGCATTTTATGCCACTTTTTATCCATTTTTTCCTTGATTGCTGTGACAGCTCACTGTGCCTATTCCTGTTTAAAACTTGATAGAAATATCTGTATTTTTCATCTTGAAAGTCAGGTTAGAATGAACAGTATGCTTTGCAGAACATCCTCGGAGTATCAAATGATGTCTTCTTGGCTCATACAGTCAGCTACAAGATACTTTTGAAGTAGGCGAGTTAGAACAAAATACTAAGTGTTCAATTTTTATACTTCCACGCAGTGGCGTATCCAGGTCTAAGTAGGACAGAGATCTTGAGGATTGTCTGTTCTCTGAAGTGCATTCCACTGGTATGTGGTATGCTGATGTAGAGCAGGCTTGAACTTGGAGAGTTCAGCTGCAGAATGTTGTTGGGAAGGTTTTGGCTGGCAAACTTTCCATCAAAAGTCAAATTGAAGACTAGAAGATATGACCGTGATCTCTGCTACAAGTTTTTTCTTGTTTTCTTAGGAATTGAGGGGTGGGGAGGAAACAAGCAATTGAAAATTTTCCTATTCTAACTTACTGAAGATTTGGAACCTATCTTTAAACTTTTCCAAAATGCTTGACTATACTTTCACTGTACCATAAAGCTCATATGACAGTGCCTAGTAGAAAAAAAATTGTGTGAATGAATAGGGTTTTGAAAATTCACTATGGAAATAGAGTTCCCAACTCTAAAAGCTGAAAAAAGTTGGTTTGGCACATGCTGTGAAAGGAAAGTTAATTGTTATGGCTATCATTGATATCTGTGATTAGGGTCATGCACTAGAAATTCTGTAATTGAATAAGAAGGATAAAAGAGAGTGTGACAACTCATTCTGTAGCATCTTTTTAGATTAATATACATCTTAATGAAGAACATTATGAAGACTTGATTTTTTAGAGAAAGTGTGTAGCCTTTTCCTCTACTTAAGGTAGACATATTTGTGGGGCTGGCTCTAAATGGAAGAAGTTGTTACCGTCTTCTGGGAAGATGATACCCTACAGTGCAGAACAAATACAATAGGTCAGAAGCAAGCTCCTTCCTGTTTGATAAAACTAGCTGTGCCAATTATTGGCCCTGTTCAGTGCAACAATGACTCTGCTGCTGCATCATTGTGATCCTCATAGTTTGCGTGGTTTTTTTTTTTTTTTTTGCATAGGTGTAAGAAGGTTTCAGAGTTTCTGCAGGAAAGGGACAGAGGAGTAGTGTGAAGGATCCAATCCTTCATGGGATTGGCATTTGGAAGAGGTCACTTCCCCGTGAATCCCAAGGATCTAGGGATGGATATAGGAGACTGTAACCACTCCTTTTTCTGTAGACTCCCAAATACTGCCTCCTCATAGGGTGTTTAGAGGACATTGGGCTTCCTGATTCCTGCTCATATGTAGCTTATTGTCATCTAGGAAACATAAATTAGTTGATACCAATATGTTTCTCAAGCAGGGTATTTTGAATATTGCTGTCACACGGAGCATTGGTGCACCACAGCTTGTGGCATATGGGAAAGAATTCTAACAACAATATGCAAGAGGTTGGAGCCTTTTAACTGGTTGTTGGAGAAGTAACATTTGATGGCTACTTTGAAAACTATTCATGAAGTTGAACTTGGTCTTTCTAATGGTACTGTTACAGAGATTCTTAGAGCAGGCTGTTGTGCACTTTACCAGTTGTCTTCAGGAGACTTGCTGGCCTCATCTATTAAATGCCATCTGGAAAATAGGGCATTCCCTTTAAGGGAATGATTAAATAGGGACACTGCCTCAAGGGGTAGTTTTCTGCACATTTTTGCAGTGACTGATAAAACCATATGGGTCATGTGAGTCTATTCTAATTGAATCAGCTTTTATTGAAGGATGGAATTGCTAGAAATGCACTGAATGGATGAATTCCAAGTAAATGATTCATACTGTAAAACAGCTAGGAATATGAAAGCACAAATCAGAGCTGTCTGAAAGTTAGAATTCAAATATATATAGGATGTGTAGAAATTGCATTGCTACTCTGCTATATGCAGATGGATCTATGTCATGTTTTCTCATAAAGACCACTAGCTCCATTGTTTGCACTGTCATAATTATTTACTTGCATTATTTGCGGAGGCAGTGAAATGGCCTGTTAACACTCTAGCATATGACAGAAGTAATGGTAATGAGAAAAAATAATTTTGGATAGCAAAATGTTGAAGATGCATTTAATCATGAGCTGCTTCAATGTAGCAATTAAAACTAGTTTCTCACAAGATGGCATTGTGTGGTGATTAGTAAGGGCATATTCATGTGACACAGCAAGCTAAATGTAGTTTAATCTGATAGTTTTTATTCTATGAATAGTTTAATAGAGTACTGATGACTGAGGGAGAGTGAGCTGATCTGTGTCAGAACCCAAAGACTGCTTCTCCAGGTAGTGATTTAATTTAATTGCTAGCAACTTGTACTTGCATTACAAGAACTTGGCAGTAGGAAATACTTTTTACTTTTCACAAGACTTAAACTGTTAAAAATCAGCAGTGACATCACAACATGAGCTGCTTGCTTCTATGTAGAACACAGTTTGCAAGATCTAACTAGCCACAGCATTTGCAATACTACTTAGTATACACAGTGTCTCTGATGATTTCCTGTTCATTTTAAATAATATCACTGATGTGCTTAATAGTCACTGATGTGAGCCTTTTTTATTAGGAGGTAATCTGTGGCTTACTGGAACTTGATCTTGAAAACCAGCAATAATAATGGAACAAAGGTTTGTGCTGGATTTATAGTGAAGTTGAAAAAGCGACTTCTTTGTTAAGGAATATTGTTTGGCAGAACCTAAAAGCTCTTGTACAAAGTGCTGCAGAAAGAGATTGTGGAGTAGATATGATAGTCAGTAAAAAGTTAAATGTAATTTTAAAAAGCAAATTTTTGCTTTTGTATCTTTTTTGAACTTATGTATCAAATCTAGAAGAAAATGTTAAGTTAGTTGAAAAATTGCCGGATAGAAGAAAATAAAGTCTGAAACACTGTAGCTGCTAGTCTGCAATATATGGAAGGATATACTAAAAGCTGTTGTGCATTTTGTGCGTACGAATGCTTAACAATTCTCTAATATTTGGGAATTAGTGTTTTACATTTGACAAAATTGCTCCCTCTACTATTGTAGTTTAAAAACCATTGCATACATTTAAGTGTTTACTGTCAAACTAACACTTGAAAATTTCATTGTCTTGAAGCACAAAGAAAGATCAGTAAAAAAGGTAGGGAATTTTTTGCTTGGTTTCTGTGCAGCCAGATGGCATATAATTATACCTTAATGTTACATATTTAAGCATAAACTTGAATGAACGGCCTAAAATGTAACAGTTAAGTTTTTGCCTTCTTACTCGGAAGTTTAATAAGACTCTGCCACTCTCTATGTGTCAAAATGGTTGTTGGTTGCCAGCATTATTACTTTAGGACAGCTACTGCAGTGCCTTGTATGCATGTCTTGGTTGTAGTTATTTTTTTCTGTATTATAAATAATTCAGGTAACAATTTCTTGACTCCTAGGAAATTCTTCTGCATTTAAGCCTTGGTGAGATTATAATGCAAAATTTAATTTGGTCCTGTTTATTTTATTAACACTGTCAATACTATTTCTATGCCTATACAAATGTAGGCCTCAGCCTTCCAACATTTTTTGTGAATTCCTAATCTTGAAAAGAAGAGCAGTCTCTTAAGCTCTTCAGAGGCAGAGGTTAGCTTAAAGCAGGGAAGAGTCAGCTGTGTATATGCTTCATTTTTAGGTATATGTTTAGGTGAAGTTACTTACATTTTTTGTCCTTAAAACCAGTTACACTGGGAGGAAAAAGACTCTGGAAGGGACATAGAAAAATCACTAGTGTCGGTGTACCTGTTTTGCAGAAAGACTTTTTCACTCTGATAAAGAGTGAAAACATGGCTGAAGAATTGAAAATGCTAATTGCTTGCTTGACATAGTAACTTGTTATCAGTATACGGGTGTGGGAGAAGGGAGGTAACCCTCAAAAAGACCTGGCTCTAATGGGTGGGAGGAAAGTTTCTTGACTTTTTAGGAAGGTTTACTTCAAGGTAATGTGTTACTTGTTGCAGAAACTGAATTTGAAATATCTTTCTTTCATTCTGGAGCCATCTAGATGTTCTGCCATCTAAATCTACACCATTGATCCATCATGGAAAGTCACACTCCAAAGCTGCTGGTTGCAACCTGTTCTGTAATATGCTGAGTGAAAAGCTGACTAAGCTCTATTACAAAGTTAGAGTTAGATCTTTGCATAATTAAGGTCTTTTTGAAAATGCACAGGAAGCTTCATACTCTAATATTGCTGCAATACTCAACTACAGATATGCCCTGTAAAAGTTACTGAAAGAAATGCTGTAAGAATTGCTGAAAACATTTGTATCTATGTGAAGGTGTTCTAATATGTTACAGGAATATTCATTCCTTAGAAAATCTTATACTTAAAACCACTTCTTCACATCCTTCAATTTGTTTAAAAAGCTGCTTACTGTAAAATCATGCCTCTTTCTATTTGTCTCCCTGTATATATCTGCTTGCTTTCAAGATTAGGAACAACCTTTTATTTTTAAATTCATTGCTCTAGTTACTGTGTTAAGAGATATTTGAGAATGTGGACCTTAGAGAAATGAGGACATGTGGTGGAGGAGATTTTAGTAGAGACTAGCTAGAATATGATGAGGAAGTAGAAAGTATGTGAAGATAAGCTTTTCTTGATATTCCAGTAATGACTGGAAAAATGGAAATTAGAGTATTACTGTGGATATCAGATTTCTATTAGCCTCTTGAGACATTAATATTTAGGATAGATGTGAGTGGAAAATGATCTTCAAATAAATTATATGATATTTAAAGTCTGTACATTTGTATTGCGAGATGACCCAGTGTAGTATTGAAAGAACAGAGTAGAGTTTGAATGATTCAACTTTGTTCTCAACAAGATTTTAATGCCCTTAACTGTATTCTGTTTAGACTTTGAAAAGATGTGTATGAAACAAACATCAGCAAATCAGGATTTTTATCAGGGTTTGGAATGTTTATAAGGCATTTGTGAAATCATTGCTAGATGAGGGAGTAGCAAAAGCTGGTGGAGGAGGAATACTAGTGTAAGAATGATGCTGGAATTCCATTTAAAAAAAATATTAGCTGAGTCAGCTCAGTTAGAAACAAAGGAGCAGCTAGAAAAGAGACAAGTCTGCAGGGCATGAATGAGAGAGGGATACAATCATCTGTTTACAGAAGGTTGCTTTTAAAGCAATTGTCCTTCATAAGTAGTAAATGAAGAAGAAGGTGGGATTCAGGAACACTTGAGTGGTTAGTTGGAGGAGCTGACTGACTTTCTCTGAAGCCCGTCAGAGAAAGCTTTCTAGGTATTTTTTCCTACAAGCTGGTTGACCTTGTTCTTTTATGCTTTGCACAAAGATACTGATTTGGGAATGTCTGAATTTGATTTTAGAGTTTCTACTACATTAGTCAGAACTGTGATGAGTGTTCTAGGTTTAATCCATAATGCATCAGCATACCCTGTGTTTACAATGCAGTTTTTGGAATGATCTCCAAGACTTTCCCAAGGAGACATCATAGAAAAAGTCATATGTGGAAACTGTAAGGGCAAAAACATTTCTGTGTTGTACTGATTCTATTCATTAGCAACCAGCTTCATGAGTTTGACCAAAGATGACATATATAGATTATTTACTACTTGTGAGACAGTTTGACTATAGCAATTTTGCTAATTCCTCTAAAAGCCTGGAGAATAAAATTCAGGGCGCTAATTGACTAGACTACAGGTTTCCAAAGAATGAGTCCTGTCATGCCATGCTGGTAGGACAGAAACAAACTGATGTTTACAAATATGCTGAATTCACTGCCTAAGCCCTGTGCAGTGAGGGCCTAAAAGCAGCAAAAAGTTGAGTAGAAGATGCGGGAACTTGCATTAGCTTGGAAGCATTTATCTGTCCTCCTGAAACACCTGAAAGGGAAGAATACTTTATATTTAAAGATTTTTCATTTCTGCGGAAAGGAGTCTAAGACCAAGAGTAAGATGAAATCAGTCAGGTTTCTGTTCCAGATATTTTTAACTTCTCTTTCTTGAGGAATAAATCTGCTGTCTTGAACAAAAAGTCCATGTCTTCTTGCAGGGAGGATAAGTGTAGATAAATGGTACTGCTTAAGGATTAGGAGTGTCTTTGAATAAAACCTCTTTAAGTCTCTGAAGCCAGATTTGGTTTGGTGGTGGGGTTTTTTTTCAAAGAAGTGGAGAAAAGGATGAAATTCATTTGCAAAGTTGGAATTCTGAAATATATGTTGATGCCATGTAGATTCTAGATTAAAAAACGTGAAAAAATATGAAGAAATTCTACAGGCTTTGTTTTTCTTGGGAACTTTTCTTTTTCTGGGAGGGAAAACATGCTAGGAAAAAATATTGCTGATCAGTCTTGAACTGTTCTGATGAATAGACAATTCTAGGTATATCATAGTTATCCCTTCGGTTTGATAGTATCATCATGATTATAGAGGTCTTTTCTAACCTAAACGAGTCTTTGATTCCGTGATATTACCTCTCTCATTGAATCGTGCTCTCATTCAAAAGGTAACTGATTAGTATTTGGAAGAGTAATTTGAGTTCATGAATCCAGAATAAATCAATACCATCTTGGGCAGCTAGGACATCACATCCTTTGGTAGGAACAGTGTTTCACAGACAATTTTAGGAATTGCTTTAATAGGAAACCAGGAAGTAAGAGGAATTTGTAATTAAAATTGTATCAGATTTTTTATAGCTAAATAAAACTGGACTAGATTATTCTCTAGTTATTGGAGGAAAAACTTGGCAAGGAAATTGACCAGAGCCCAGTAACAGACTTCAGTATCAGGCCTAATGTGCTATTTTAAGTTTTTAGATAAGTTGTGTGTGTCCCTAGCTTTAGGAAACAGATAATTTGCCACTTGAGACAGGGTGAGCCTCTGGCAAGAGCTATTGGCCCGAACTGAAGCCAGGAGGTGGTTGGACTTGAGGAAAGGGAAGGATCACATTAAAATGGAAGCTTTTCTTCCATTTTAAGCATAATGGAAGGGTATTCTTAATCCAGGTTTTCTGTTGAAGAACATCTTTCAGCTTGATTGAATGTTGAGGTGACAGCATTTTCTTAACCTAGATCCATTGTGTTTCAGTTGGGAAATTGTAATTTTAATATTTCTGCAGAAAAATATTTCAATATTTTTATAGTAAAATACAAAAAAAAATGAGAGGTAGAGCTTGAGGAAAGAGTGTGCCTTTGAGTAAGTTGCCTGTTTTCCAGGATGTCTGAAGCCTCTAAACTGCATGTTATAGATGACAATACACTTCCCTCAACAGGTTGGAAAAAGCACTGGGGTTTAATTATAGCATGTAGATTTCTGTATAGAAAAGTATAGGTTGTATTCTGACATCTGTGGATAATGGGAGGATATGGGTATGTGATTCTGTGTGGACCACTTCAAGTCCAGGATGGCTCCCACTAAATCAAAGGTAATGTGTTGGCTGCTCTGTTGGACTGTTTATGTCTGTGCTTTCAGCAGTCTCACTTGCTTGGTGGCTCTGTGTGCTTCTTGGCAGCCTTATTTGGCTCACTCTGGCCATTCCGGAAATGTGGCACCAAATGGACAAACTGACTCCCAATTTTACATGCAGGGGTACCTCATGCTAACACAGGACTCTCTTGAGATGTAGGTAGATTTGGGGTTGGTTCATGGGAAAACTATCACAGTTGGCTCCATCGTGCTCCTTGTTGCCAGACTGTGGCAGAGGAACCCTAAAGCTGATTGACAGATAAGTAGTTCAAGTCTGTTAGAATTGGAGCTTATACTCTGAGTAATGCAGAAGACATTAGATGCTTTGTGGACTCGTGATGGCTGCAGAAGCAGAATTGTGCAAATGTAGTTGTGCTCTATATCATTTAAATTCAGCCAAACACCAAGATGCTTCAACATTAAGCCAGTTTGGTTGTCTACATGTTTGATGCACTACTCGGGCAACTGAGAGTTTACTGTACTTCTGGTGTCTATGTTGGTCCATCAGTATTGTATAGATATCTTTTGTTTATTTTGGTTCTCAAAATGGATCTGCTTTGCTGTAATGAGACCAAGTTATTCACCATATCAAATTAGTCAAAATACTATTAACATAGGTTATTGGTGAATACTAGGTGAGGGAAATCAAGAATCATGTACTGCTGTGAGATGTCCAAGATTATTTATGTGCAGGAAGGTATTGTGTTGAGGTCTGGGTCATGGAAATTACTCAGGGCAACAGTTGCGGATATCATGTGGTCTTCTTGAGTACTTTTCATCTCTAGGCATGTAAATTTCTGTGCTATAAAGATTTTTTTATTTTTTAAAGAATGTCAGTAATGAAAACCAGTTCATCCTTCGGTGTATTAAATATTTTCTTCCTTTGAGAGTGTCAGTACTGAATGAGTTTCTGCATACAAATGCTAAAGCAAAGACAAGTTTCTGCAGCCTCTATAAATATGCTTTCTAAACCAGCAGCTAGAGCAAACCTGGTAAGATAAAATGTAGTTACATCCTGCAACACGAAGACTAGAGTTAAAATTATGACATCCTTGTTTTAGAGCATTTATGGGCATTTACTTCGTATGTTTGTCTTAATGACTATTGGCTGCTTAAGGACCAAAAATTTTTAAAGGAGACTATGAAGTGCCTATCAAGTAGGACCTTGAAAACAACATTGGAATTAGGTAATTAATAAAACTGTAATGGATGAGATTGGAATAGAAGTGTAGGTAGAAGTATGACTGATGTCAGCTTAGAAGAAAGATAACACTGTCAAAAAAGGAAAACTAGGTAGTAGAGAAGGGGAGTGCAGTATTCAGAGATGTACTGTTTAGAGATCTCTTGGAAGCTCAGTAAATCAGTTTCTTGGTATGGCTACAGTGCTTAAACCATAAAGTTCATCTCTGGAAAGAATTGCTTGCACTTATCTTCTGTAATAGTGTATGCCTTTCTTAGTGTTCTTTAAATGACTAAAGAGGAATTACTATCCAAAATTACAAAGCTTTTAGGGGCAGACTAAATAATAGGTATTGTTTTTATGAACATTTCTGCTTGTAGTTCTGGATTGTTCAGTTGTGGTGGTCCAATAGTGGTCCAGTGATAGAGGCAAAAATGCTTGTAATCTTAATGCAGAAGATTATAGAGCTTCTTTCTAAACACCAGTTAGCTCAAGTGCTCTTGAATATTCTTAAAGAGCAAATTGCCATAAATATAAACAAAAGGCTGTGTTAACATCATATGTACTTAATCTGTAGCAGTGTATTGCAAGGAGTCTTTAACTACTTTAGAAAACGAGTAATTTAAAATGTTGTATTTTGGGAAATCATCAAAATCAGTTTCCTGTTACAGGGATAGTTTCTCTTATTTTTATCTTCTCTGAAATAGCCTTTTCTTTATGAATTTATTCATGCTTGAATGACATGATTCAGCTATCACTAAACAGGAACAATTTTATCAGGTTCAAGCTTCATGAGTGTAGTAGAGTTATCTCCTGACACCTGCATGGCTTGTGAAGTGCTTGGCTGCAGTTCATTAGCCCCTTTTGAGTACCTGGGGAAAAAATTTGAGCACTTGAAAGGCATTCCTAGTGTTAAGAGATGAATTACTTTTTTTGTCATTGTTTTTAATATAGGAACCTTGAATTGAAGCCTCATTTAATAAATCAGAACATGAGAAAGCAGATAATAAAATTTAGAACAGAGCTGTAACTGATAGCTATAGAAAAAAATGATAACAAAACATATGGATGTTTAATGGAAGGATTCTCTTGTCACGGCAAAGCCAAATAGAACCTCTTGATTAATTTTTAGTTCATCTTCCAAAATATGATTTCTCTGTGGGATTTTTTTTTGTCTTTACTGACTTCTGCTCCTTGTTGCAAGGATTTTTTTTTTCAGTCTTACTCGCTTTATGGTATTAGGAAAAAAGTTCTAAGTCTAGGACTTAGAACTAAGTGTAATTTCCCATCTGTACTCTAACAGAAATTATCTAGTTTGCCCTCAGGAACTGAAATGGTTATAAATTCAGATCTTATTTGGCTAAGATTGTTTTTTCCCCTTTCTACCTCTTTCTAACAAGTTTCCATAATCATGGTGTTGTCTGCACCCCTGGAAACAATTCATTGTGTGTCAAGTTCACTAGTGTCTTAGTTCATAAGTAACATGTCCAATCATTCTCTCAGGTCACTGTGTAGTAATGATGGGATTGTCACTTGACTGTCATGACAAACTGTATCCCTATCTCCTGAAGCAGTCTTCAATTCAAGGCTGATCATCAGTTTTCTTTATATACCACAACTGTTTTCCACCTGAAATGATAAGCTTGTGCATCAATTACACCTTGGTGGTTCTTGTTCTATTATGAACTACTGTGACAAAAGGTTGAAAAAATTCTGAGGCGAGTTTTCTTAAAAATGTCTTATGTACTGTGTTAACCTACATATTTGTAGTCTATTGAGACCATTTGAGTTGTTCACTGTGGGCTCACTACAGCGTGTTCTTTGCAAGGTTCTAGTGCTATAAGCTGTGTAGTTTTCACTAGAGGGATTTGTTCCTGTTCTTCATCCCTCCGTGAGTCAGCTCAGTTCATGAGTGGGTAAGGGGTAGTCTAGTTTTTATCCCAAAGTTCTATTGCACTGACAATTTATTGATAATATTTATTTTAATTTATTTTAATTCATTAAGAACTTACTGGGAAGACTCATGAAATCTCAGCTGATTTATATTAGTTGTCTTTCCTACACTTTATGAATTCTTGTAATTTGGCTTTCAGTCTGTAACTTGAACTATTGCAATCATTACTGAAAATATAACTTGTTCATGGGAGCTGCCTTGATTTCTTGTACTTGTTATTTTTCTCATTTCTTCACCCAAGCAAGAAGTGCCAGTGGTGTGATCCTGTGGGTTGGGATAACTAAGTATGTGTGTGAGCTGATAGCTTCTGTTGCTTTAATAACGGTTTTGTATTTTCAGAGTATCACAGTGCATATAATTTGTGCTTTTTCTATTTTAAAAAACTTAACATCAGAATCCAACTAACAAAAGCCAAGAGCTTGGCAGGGTAAGCATTCTTTTGGAGAAGAAATTTATATCTTCAAAGCCTTAATAGCAAAAACTTTTTTGTATATCATGACTTGAAATTTCTTAATTCCAAAACTGCATAACAAGTAAATACACTTGCAATGGAATGAGTAAAATGTTTCATTTCAAACTAGAATCATTGTATTCCAATACAAAACAGAATAAAAAATTAATCAATTTCAAAATAATATTTTGGAAAATGTAAAAATAATAAACTGTTGAAACGCTTTTGCCTTCTGTTGGTCTTTTCACACTGGTTTTTAGTTTGGGTCAAAACTTGGAAATGAAACCTGCACTGTTTATACTGATGGAACGTGGTCTTATGTTTCTGTTGCCAGCTTCCAAAGTAAATGTGTTCTGACAGCTATATCCTACTAATATTAACTAGCAGTGTATTTTTTCAGTGAACAACATGATAAAAATTATACACAACAGGATTTATTATTGCCTTCAATAAATTGGTTTGAGCTGAAAACACTGAAGTTTTATTTTATAAGACCAACAATGGCTTTAGCTCTGATACCTCAGATGTCAGCCTTTTACTTTCTGTGATAAGGATTGTCTACTTCTGTATTGGAATAGACTCAAACGAGACTATTTCAACATTTGAAGGGGCTGGGAGTGGGTGGTAGTGTAATTTCTGGAAGAATTGTCTTTTGAAGCTCACTCTGAGCTTTCTGTCTGGATATGACAGCTGTGAGAAGAGGGTTCATTGCAAATATGTAAAATAAAAATAAGAGAATCTCATTTGTTGATAATGCAAGTAAGTAAAACCAAAGGCTACAATGGGTTTAAATTTTATATACTGTCTTAATGAAGTATTAGCAGCAAGATATGTTTAAACAATACTTCTTTTTACAGTGATGCTTAATGTTAATAACTGAAGTGTAGACAGTTTGAGACTTGAAAAGTCTAAGCATTATGCATGTCTGTATATATGTGCACACAGGAAACCTCGACCTGTCTCTCAGCTGGTTGCACAGCAGGTTCCTCAGCAATTTGTGCCCCCTACACAATCAAAGAAAGAGAAAAAAGACAAAGTAGAAAAGGAAAAAAGTGAAAAGGAAACAACAAGCAAAAAGAACAGTCATAAGAAAACCAGGTAAAAAATTTAGAAACTTTTGCAGTATTCATAAAATGTCATTTACAAACAAAAATAAGAAAGTGTTCTTTGATTTTACTGCTTTCTAAGTGCTGTGGCAAACAGGTTATATATTGGTGTGAATTTTCATTGGTTTAGGTTGTCTATAAAATACAAAGAAGACCTGCAGTGTGTACTTGTGGCCAGAAGATGGAGATCAGCTGAACAGAGAAAGAAAGACTGACCTTTTAAGGGTTATTTAGTATATTGTTTTAAGGGTTTATAGAAGTATTTTTCATACCATACAAAACTGTTGATAGGCAAAATGATGATATTAATCTCTGGAAAAAAGAGGGGGTGGGAGTGAATAATTTTCATGCAAAATAGTAGTGGGAGGAGAGAACCAGTACCAGACTACAGATGAGTAGGGAAAATAACTTAGTTATTGATAGCCTTGTAGAATCCTTCAGCTTTGAAGGGCTGAACTAGGGCATAAATTAATGTGACAGGATAAGGTATGTCAATTACCTAGTGATAGAACTCTCTATGCTACATCTGGGATGCTGAAGGACTCTTAGAAGTGAAAACACGAAATATTGCAGTACAGACAAGCTGTTGTAAAAGCCTTGATCTTGCTGTAAGGAAGGAGGGTGCAAACTGCTGAACAAAAGCAGCAGGTTTAACCCCTAATTCATCATAATCTAAGCATAAAGTTATTGTAGCAAGAAAGTAAGAATGCTGTGTCAAAAAATGGAAAAGTGTATAAGACATGTAGTCTAAGCAAATGTGGGAGGAACTATTGATTTTTTTTTTTTTTTAAAGCACTCTCAAATAGCCCAGCCAAGAAATATCCTCTGGGATTAGTTATGCAGAGAAGTAGCAGATGCTTCTGTTGTGCCTGAAATAGGATCATTAGGATCAGAACAAGGGAGGGACTGAGAGTCAGTAGAGAGCAGTCATATTAGGAAAGTCATGGTTAGGGTTAAGGACACTGAGGTGTTATTTCCTTTCCTTTTTTTCTTTTTTAAATACTCAAATTTACAAGCTTACCTCATGCAACTGAAGGACTTCAGTTATTAAGCATTTGATGTTAACGTAGTGAGCTTTAGTTAATCCAATTATAAATTGAAATACTAATGAGTAAATTGCAATAATACAGTAAAAATGCAAAAAGTGAGATAGGGAAAGAGCTTGAAAAATTTGAAAAAGAACTAAAATAAAATATTGGACCGAAATACTGGTATGACCTTGCATTAAGAATTGATGTGGTTTTTTTTTAATGCTTCAAACAGTTAATTTTTTCCAATAATTGTTTTACTAGGTACGATAGTAAGTTAAGAATGCTTGATTAGTTTAGGCAGATTTCTTCAGTATTCTTTGAGAAAAGGATATCCTTTTCTTTTTGCCTTAAAATGTGTATATTATTGCTGGAAGCAACTATAAAAATCTTCATGCACACTCAGTATAATTAATAAGCTCCAGGTACACAGCACTTGCACAAGGTGATAATTCTGAAGTTCTCACTGTATTCCCATGAAGCACATCAGCAGATTTTCAGTTTTTTCTGAGTTGTTTCAGTCATGCTGCTTCAGCCTCAGGGGAGCAAGATGTCAAAACCTATCTGAGTTGTAGTGGAGAAAAGACATCAGATGTTTCAGCTGAAGTGAATGGGAACCAATTCTACTTCAAACAAAGTTGATGGTAGGGTAAAGGTTAGATAGAGTTTTGCTGTTATGACACCTGCAAACGTGTCATTTTATCACAGCTTGAGCCAATGGTCGCTGTGGAGTCAGTTAAATGCAGAAACCATGCTGTTCATAACTGCTTGTATGAATTCAGCTGTCTGGTATCAGCTTGTCATGGTGATCATGGGAAAGGATTAAATTGAAAGTATTTTATGCTTGTCATTAGCAAAAATATGATGGCAAAACATAAGTCAAATTATTCTTTTGTTCTTTTTGTTGTGAAAAATCAAACAATTGAAAGGTTTAATGAAGATACTTATTCTGTCAACATTATGTATCATTCATCTCTGCAAAATTTAAAACAGAGCCTATACCAGGAATACCAGTTATACTGTGAACACGAAGTCCAGTTCAAATAGTATACTAGTGGTCCTAGTGAGGTTTTGAAATGAAGTAACACCTGCTGCAAATTAACACTGTGTGTGCTGTTGAATTCAAAAGACAGACACCAACATCTTCATTACTGAACATCATTTTCTACTTAGAATTGTTGCTTCAGGCTGCTGCAGAGATAGATGTTTCTCCAGATCAAATTTATAACTTTGTATAGTCACAATAAAGAAAGAATTGGGTTTTAAAAGTAAAAACCTTCACATATTGCTGCATTATTCAAAATGTCAACTTCTAAATAGTTTTAGGAGATGGTAATGTGTTATAGTCAACTATTTCAATGTAAAACATACTAGGAAACACTCAATTATTAATACGTCTGGCACTTTGTTTTCCTACATGTTATGTGTTGCAAAAAGAAGTCTTATATACACATTTGTTCTCCTGAGCTCCTAAAAAGTAGGAGGGAGACAAAGTAATAAGATGGTGTGTGTGCTTTTAATATGATTATTTGCTTTATTTAGGCCAAGGTTGAAAAATGTGGATCGAAGTAGTGCTCAGCATTTGGAAGTTACCGTTGGAGATCTGACAGTCATTATTACAGACTTTAAGGAGAAAACTAAGTCACCACCTGCTTCCAGTGCTGCTTCTGCAGATCAACACAGTCAGAGTGGTTCTAGCTCTGACAACACAGAGAGGGGAATGTCCAGGTCATCTTCACCCAGAGGAGAAGCGTCGTCACTGAATGGGGAATCTCATTAAAGTTTATTTCCTCCAGGTTCATTAGTCTCTTCAAAACATGCAAATATGTAAGTTCTGTCACCACATTTTCATGACAGATTAGTCATGCATAATTAATATGTTGACTGGAACACAATGCAGTTTGAAAAAAAGAAAGAAAATAAGTGCAGTGATGGAAACAGTAACAGCATGAAGCTGAGTCAGGGGAGGTTTAGGTTAGATACCACAGAAGTTTTCTCACCCAGAGGGTTGTTGGGCACTGGAACAGGCTCCCCAGGGAAGTGGTCACAGCACCAGCCTGACAGAGTTCAAGAAGTATTTGGACAGCCCTCTCAGGCACATGGTGTGACTCTTGGGGCTGTCCTGTGCAGGGCCAGAATTTGGACTCAATGATCCTTTTGGGTCCCTTCCAACTCAGCTTATTTTGTGATTCTATAATAACTTAAATGCTATCTACAAATGCTTATGAAGCATCTTCAGAACAACTTTTTAATCTACATGTGTAAGGGTGCCATGAAAATGTGGTTTGAATGTGCATTATACAGTGTTATTGCTATGTCCATTTTCACTTTTAGTTTAGTGAATTCTAACAAAACTCTTGGAATCTCTACTATTGGCATGTACTGAATTTAAATTTTATAACATAGTTCAAGCTGCCTAAATATGTATTATTTGAGAATTGTGAAACATAGTTATATGTATGCAAGTCAAAGATCAACTTTATCAATTATTGCTGCAACAGAATTTTCATAATAATTATCTTCTTAAAAACACCTGCTGGTACTTGGTGTGGTTAAATAGGAAAAATGTTATTAAAGAAAACATTTGTATGGATTTTTGCCAATGTTTGACACATTTTACTAGATTACTGTTACTGAATTATGTTGATGGTTTTACCAATATTTTTTGACACTTAAAACACTTATTGTAATGTTTACAAGCAAAATAGAAAACACATTCTAAGCATTGATTAGTTAACCTTGCAATTCAGGTAAAGTACTGCATTGTCGCTGTACACTGGTATTTTGTGTTGTGTAACAAATACTGAACCTCAGATGGTGATGCATTTGGCAAAAACTATTTGGAAATATGAAAGTTTGGAAAAGCTTTAAAAAGAACAGATCTGCAGTTCTTGTTTCTTCTTAGTGCTGTTTCCTTGCCCCAGATTTTTCTAGTGTCACATAGTCACTTATTTCAGTGCAGGAATATCAGATGTTGCACAAGAATAAGGGAATAACAATTCTATTTTTTTTTTCGTTCCTGAGTCAATTTCTTTAATATTGAATTGGCCTGTTAGAATATATTATGGCATAAATAATTTGAAAAATACTCACTATATTACTTTATGGCATAAGCTGTCAACATTTACGCACTTAGCAATATACTGATAAAGAGCAGAGCTATTTACAATACCATCTGGTATTATGTAAAATTACCAATAAAATATTTTTGTGAATACAGATTTTGCATTTTTGTTTACAGCCAATAAGTGTTTTGATACATACATACAATTCATGTATAGATTTTAAATTATATATTCTGGTTCAGTACAAAAGTCCATTTAGCTCCTTTTAGTGAGGTAGGGCACTTACACTCCTGTGAGCCTTTTCTTTTTCATTCAAAGTAAATATATTTTTAAGCCTATGTCAAAGTTGGATGGACCTTCTTGGTAGTGAATCCAGCCCCAAATTATTACCCACATATGATATGTCTTCTTGACAGCTTAAAATAATGGATTTTTGTAGCCCCTGACAATTGTGATGTTTGGTGGTTTCTTGTAGTAATGTATTTTTCTGTTTTTAATGCAGTACTTCTACAGGCACAATGGTACTGTTCTATTTTGTAAGATGCTAGTTGTGAAATACAGTTAGTTGCATAAAATGAGAGTCTGATGTGATATCTGAGAACATACATACCTCATTCCTTGGTGTTGCTGTTTAAACTTTTTAGACATCAAATGTTAATTATAGGCTGTTTCAGATGGATAACTACTGACCTGTTTATTATGTATTCTGCTTTATCTTACTAAAAATAGAATGTCTGTTCCTTGCTGTTACCTGGCCAAATTTAGTATCTGTAAAACATGCTTTTTAAGGTTCTTAAATGTTTTTGGGGCCGGGCTAGTGTTCAGATTAACATACACTAGCTTTTAAAAGAAAAAAATACATGCTTCTCTACTTTATTTTTTTATATTTTATTTTTAGGTGGGACTATTTGCAGACTATACTGATGTAATGGATTACAAAAGAGCTGAAACTGTTTAAAGCAAGCAGTTTAAGGATAGTAAATCTCATTGCAAGAAGTTTTATGAAATGTGTTTCTAATTTGAAATGTAATGAATGCTAACACATTTCAGAATTCCTTGCAAAGAAATAGTAATCTATTACCAGTAATTCACTAAATGGGAATTGTATTTTTATTTAAGTTTATGTGAATAAACCACCCAGCATTGCCAACAAAAGAATTCTATCTTCAGAATTAAGTAGCTATTTGGTTTGAAAGGAAGGATGGAGCGGATTTTACTGTGATTCAACTGTCTCTAGAGAATAATCTCAAAAATGTGGTACAAGTGTGGTTATCAAAAACAATGCAGAAAGTCTCACTGTTTGTTATGGAACAAGACATTGAAGAGCAATTTCTACTACATGTGCTACAGAAGTCAGGTAGGATCTTAAAAGCTGTGGTGGTTTTAACTGAACAATTAGGTTGCCATTGTTTTATTGCAATTATGCTTGTTTTAGCATTAAGCAAAGTTGAGTTTTTGCCTGTTTGATGATTAAAAGAATATGACAATACTGACAGCAGATTAGACAAATTCTAAGCAAAATACTGCATTTGAGTCTGTTAATAATATAATTTAAATGAACTTCACTTTCATAATTTCTAAATAATTTTGACTTGTAGTAATCCTAAGTCCTTTTTTCTAACTGTAAATATATTTAAAAGCATCTTTACTCCATTTATAAAATGTGAAATTTTAATGTTGTAATGTGTTCTGATTAGCTATTTTTCTCTGTGATTGCTCTCTGCATAAGAACTGTTATTTGTTAAATCTATATATGCATCAGTCTTCAACAGCCATACATCCTGGGATATTCATGAAATGGTGGCCCCACAAGGACAAGCATGATAGTGTTCCATGTAAATGAGTTCCTTTATGTGCTGATTGATTGTCTGGTTTCAGAAAGGAAATGGGGGGAAATTAAGTATAAATAGTTCATTTATAAAGTGTACAGTAATTCAGTCTCTTATCTTCCTAACTTACTATTAATTATAGGTGGTATAAGAAAAAGAACAAATATACAGTTGACTGATCTCTTTTTTCATGAATTTAAATCTACGTATTGGATATAAAAATTCTTCTACTCAGTAGCAGGTTGGATTATACCATATAAAATCTTGATTCCAACAAAAGAGGTAGTAATAAATAAATGACATTTCAAAATTTAAAATTCCTGCTATTAAGAGTCAATAATTAAGAATATGACTGAAGTTTTAACCTATTATGTGTTTATCTAAATATTTGATGTTTTGGAGCATAGATTGTAAAACCGCAAAAATAGTTTGATTTTATAATTCGTGCACTTAACATTTTTTTTAATATTATGAATAGCACATTTTCAAGTAGCCATGCGAGACAGTACTTTCTAGAATTTGTTCAATTGGTTCACCATAGTGTTTAGGCAGGTCTTCTAAACTTCACATCTTGCATCCTAAATTCTTTACTTTTTTCCTCTCCTGTCTGGAAAGCCTGACAGTTTCCTATGTTTTGCTGATTGATTTTACTTTGTTAATAGGATTGATTTGGCATGAAACTGTCTATTGTGTACTTTTATCCAGGGTTCTTTAACTATATCTGTTTGGGTTTTTTTTTCTGTGAAATGCCTTTATTTGGCTCTTCTCCCTCCTAGGGAGTCTGGGTATAATTCATTCAAAATCAGAAACTGTAGGGAAATAGAAAGGCATTTACATTTAATTTCTCTAAAGGCAACAGCAAGTGCTATACTTATAGTAAATTTAGCCTGTTCTCACTCAGGAATAAGATAGAAAAGATAAAAAGCTAATGCTGGTTTTGGCTAGTGGACCAGTCAGTCAAATATGGCATTTTGAAAATGCATACTTCTAGCTCAATGTTAAGATTTTGGTGTGCTGGAAACACAGCTTGAGCTTTCAGAGGTTTTCTTAACCTGAAATTATGCCCCAACTTATGTTAGAGCAGTCTCAGTTTGAAAGGTTATTACTTCAAACTAGCAAAAACTGTACAGTAAAATCAGTCAAACTATAGAAGTTCAGATGGTTTTCTTTTGTGCTGTTAAAGTTTTAAAAAGAGGAGAAACTGTTAAAAGATACTTAGAAGACTTGTCTAAGACCACAATCATATTGAGCTTCGCTTGACATCTAAAGAACCTGTTTTAACAAGAATTAACAGGATTTAACCACTAATTAAACTTCAAAAATTACTTCATAAGTTAATTACAAATTAGTGCTCTGTAGAAATGGTTGTAACTTCCTGTCTAGAATGGAGTAAATGGTACAACAGCAATGGAAAACTGCATGCTTGCTGGAAAATACTATTTTCCAACAGCAAGTGATCTTTACATGACTTTGCTAAGACATTATGCCAAAAGATTGTGATATGTCTGTGAACGAGGCTTAAACTGTACCATTAGATGCAAAGAATTAAAGAAAATGCAGTGAAAAAAACAAATTATTTTCAGAACCTAGAGTCTTAATAATGCAGGAGCTTATTACAGCCTCTATTTAATTGTGTTGGTAAAAATTAATAAAAACAAACTACGACTGAATCACTCTGATGTATTCAATCCTAATCTTGCCCCTTTTATTTTGGGAGACAGATAAAAGTCATCAGAATGAACTTGCTCTGTCTGCTAATGGTAGATTTTAAGAGCAGACAGTTTAATGGGCACAGGAAATTTTAGGTGTACTTTTAAGAAGTTAAATGTGGAAGATGAAGGGCAAAAGCACATTCCATAGCTCTTAATGATTATTATTAAGAATGATTACAAGAGATTGCCGTTCTGTTTGGGTTTTACAAAAGACAAAATTGTAACCTTATCTAATCACTTTTTGTCCTATATGCTTAAAAAGAAAATTGGCACAAGAAAAAAAAATATTGTTCAGTAACAATATTCTGAAAAGTAGTTCCAGAATTTTAATTATTTTCTAGAAAGTATGGCATATCTTGGCAGATTGAGGACTATTTGAGCAGGACTATGTTTTCAGGAGCTATGCCACCTGGAAAAGTGTAGTCTTTGGTTACACTGTTTCCTGTCATGGTTTAACCCCAGCTCACAAGTAAGTACCACACAGCCCTTTATGCATTCTCCCTCTGTGCAGTGAGGGAGAAAGTTCGAAGAGTAAGGGTCAGAAAACTCATGCATTGGGATAAAGACAGTTTAACAGGTAAAGCAAAAGCTGCACATGCAAGCAAAGCAAAACATTCACTACTTCCAGTGGCCAGGCAGGTGTTCAGCCATCCCCAGGAAAGCAGAGCTCCATCACAGGTAACAGTGACTGGAGCAGACAAACACCATCCCTCCAAATATCCCCCTCTTCCTTCTCCTTCCCCCAGCTCTGTGTGCTGAGCACAACACACGGTCTGGGATATCCCTGTGGTCAAATGGGGTCAGCTGTCCTGGCTGTGTCCCCTCATAACTCCTTGTGCACCCCCAGCCTCCTCACTGGTGGGACAGTAGGAAAAGCAGAAGAGGCCTTGACTCTGTGTTACCTCTGCTCAGCAACAGCTGAACTATCTCTGTGTTATCAACAGTGTTTCCAGCACTAATCTAAAACACAGCCTCATGCCAGCAACTCTTAAGAAAATTAACTATGCCAGCCAAAACCAGCACATCTGTGTATAAATACTGATCTTGGTCAAAGCAAAGTGAAAGTGCTTCCTCAAGCTTTTAAGACATGTAGCTGTAGACCAATGGAGCTCTAATTTACAGTGGAGTTACTGAGAAGATAGCTGAGGAAAGGAGACTATTAATGTATTTTTTGATAACTTGCTAACCACATGCATGTAATTTTCCTCTTCTGTATGACGAAGCAAAAGGATGCAGAAAAAGGAAATAAATGTAACCCAGGCTAATGAAATGTGGCTCATTAGCCTTTTCCCAAGATTACTAGAGTCTACAAACTGCAAATTCTGGTTCAAAGATAGTCCCAGGTATTTGTCACTAAAGAAGGATGGAGTTGTTAAATCACTTTGCATCTGTTAAGACAAGCGAGGGGCAAGGCCAGTTCTACTTTCTGAATACCCACTTTGCGAACATAGAGATCTAATTTTCCATTTATATGCATCTAATATATAGCTGTCCTCCATAAATAATCTATTTCAAGCTGATTCTTCTTTGCACAGAATAAATAAAAATGCTTCAATGTCAAGCCCGGTTCCTGATGGCACAGATCTCTGAGCAGGAATGTCTGGCATCTGACTGATCATCTCTTTCTGTAACAGCCTTCAGCTATGAATTAATCTAGGCAAGGGAAATCTCTTCAGGTTACATGTATTATCATTACTCCCACCTCTGAAGGAAACACATTCTGATTCCTGATACCTTTTTCTCCCTTTTCTTTTATTTCTCTTAAGTACATTTATAGTATAAGTGGATGCAGTGAGTTTGAAATCACTTATTATGCCTGCTTTTCTAAGTGGGGAATTTGACTGCTGTTCCCAGTTCTTGAACTATATTTTGGTTTCTTTAAGATCAGCATGGTCATACAGAATAGTGGTATGTGGGAGCTGAGAGGTCAATTTCAATTTTGTCACTGTTGTCTTTGTTTCTACATAATTGATGAACTAAAGAGATTCTTGCTGAGCATACTTACACTGATTCTGTACCATTCAAGCACTCTGTCTGAGATACCTGGCATTCTGGGACGCCAATTATCTGCGTTTCTGCAAATGGTATTATTCTATGCTGGGAGGCTTCTAAATGTGGCAAAATAAGCAGAATTCTTTCCAGCTGATGGAGGCAAATGTTGCCAAGTAAAATGCTTTTAGTCCCCACTGGAGAAGGAGATCTGAGGAGCATGCACAGATACTGAGTGCTTTCTCTGCTTTCCTGTGGAAATTCCAAGTAGGAAGCTTCTGTTTCTAAAATGTCAAACACCTTCAAAAACTCTCAGTCCAACAAAAAACCAGAGTAATAAGAAGGGGGGAAGGAAATGTATTTTCAGAATAATCCCTAGAAGAGCCATATAATGGCTTCTTTGTCTTTTTTGTCTGTTTAGTGTTCCTTTCTCTGTGTACTGTATTGGAAGTAGGCAACACACACTTCTTAGAGATGTGTCTTGCTTTTTAATTCTTGATGGCTGTTGGTTGAATGACGTTTGGCCTAAAGATGTAGGGTTTTGTGAATTAAATAGTAAATACTATGAATATTTCACTCTTGCATACAAGTTACTTATTGAAAGGGTGGAAGTTCAGATGAAAAAGTTAGGAACAAAATTAATTCCTCTCATACAATTAGCTACTACACAATTTTAAAGGGTCTAATTCCTGGACTGATAAGAAAAATATAGCTTTATGTTGCAAGGGTGATATAAACCTAGACTAGAATGGATGTGGCTTCTGAAGAGTTTTGTGGCCAGTAATTCATATGGCTGTTTTCAGTGATTATTCCACACCTTAACCTGTTAATCTTGAAGCATTGTTAGAGCATCCTCACAAACAAATCAAAACTACCAACAGTACTGTCAGATGCTCTTAAAATTTACTAAGTGCCTTACACAGAGCATCACTGAGGCAATGATTCAATTGCAAGGAAGCTTGATAAAAGATTTACTCCTCTAGTTGAAGTCACAGGTTGTCGTGGTTGTAACCAAGGTGTTATGTTCCTGGTTATACACATTAGAATCTTACATTTTATTGCTGATATGCGTAGCTAATAAAAAACAGTCCAGAATTTTTTGAGGCTTTCAATTTGTAAAACATCCATTGTTTGGAGGAGATTTTTCTTCTAGCCAATTGTGATAGTCTACTGGAATATCACAGAAGTGAATAAAACTTGTGAGTATTTCTGGATGCTTTCACACTTCTCAGTTTCTCAGTCAAGGACAGTATTACCTTTCTTGGGAAGGGGTACCTAAGTTGTTTTTTTTCATAGGGATTATGTTTATCCAACTAGTTTTTTAAGGGTTTTATTATTAGAAAAAGGGCTTGTTATTTTGAAAATAAAAATCTTACCTGCCAGGTGTCTTCCCCAAAATGAGTAAGTGCCTTTTCTGTTCTGACTCTTAGAAGTATTTACTTTGTCAGATTGAATCTGAATGTCCTGGATAAACCAACTATTAAGTACCAAGTGTTACCAATGGCTTGAAATCCTTTCACTGAAACAACAGGAGACAGATTGTAAGCCACTTGAATTGTTTTGAGATCTGATGTTATCAGAAGTTTTATAACTGCTACGAATAGTATACTTCTAAGAACAATGTAACTTTTCAGGAACTTGATATTGATAGGAAATAAATATTTATTAGAAGAAGTATATTAAATAAATATTTATTTACCAATTTGAGTAAAAGAAAATGTTACACCATGGGGGCAACAGTCTTGCTGTTAGCAGTCCTGACTACTTAATGAAAAGTAAAACTGAGGCCCTGGACTCTAACTATAAAAAGGGGTAGTATTTGGTGAGAGATTGGGACTGCAAATCTTGTGTCCACATTCTAATAAAGTAATTTCTCCTACCTAAGTTTTTACCAATTCTCAAGCAGAAAAGAAAGCATGAGCATATATCAGTAATAGGCCCTCTGGTTTAATTGGTGCTGCTTCCTATCTCTAGTGGATTTTTTTTTAAATTTTTTTTAAACTTTGCTCAGGACTGGTACAGCTGAAAGTATATTTTCCCTTCATTCTTAAGCCTAGACTTTGAATGGAGTTTCTCTGAGACACTTTTGTAGTGAAATCGTATTCCCTACAAACATTGAAGACAAAAATAAACATCTCTGTGAATGAAAGATCTTGTGTGGTTGTAATTTTTTAATATACACAAATTTAATTTAAAAAATCTAAAGGTAACTCTAAGAAAAACATAGTATATCGATCTACTTAAAAGGTCTCTGTGTAGCACTCAGAAAGTACAATTTGCATCATGAGATGCTACAAATTTTCTGTCTGGTAAACTATGTTTAATTCCATCATAGCACTCCTTTAAAGATGACCATACATTAACCCATTGGGATACTGCCTCCAACTGACCTCTTCTTGACCTCAGTTCAAAGACTATATTAAGCAATTTAAAATTCTGAAAGCTTGGCAGGAAAGCTAAGGGGAAGTGTCTGGAAAGAAAGAAACAGAAGGAATCACAGTGCAAAAACTATTTTTTTCTATGATAAATGTTACACAATTAATGATAATAGAATAGAATTGTTTAAAAATTTACATCCCTATAGTTATTTCACATTGATGATATATTGTTGGTTTCAGAGAAGCATAAATAGATGTTTTTGATGCCTAGAATAGTGCCACACATTGAAATGTCTTTCCCAGGAATAAATTAATACTTCTTGCCTGCGAACAATCTGACAAAGAAGTATTTTTGGTGAAAACTAATGTAAGTGGACTACAATCTTGACTGGCATTGGTGATGCTTAAGGGTGTGTTATGATAAAACGGTAAATAAAATTATTAAATTGTTCAGAACCTCTCTCTGAATATATTATTTGTACTGTCTAGGAGAAAGTGCAAGAAATACAAGTGGGCAGTTTGGGGATAAATAGCAGACTTTGGGAATTTGATCTCAAAATGCCAAGAAGCCTCTGCTAATTTATTAGCAGAGATAATTCATTACTGCTTTTGGTTATGATGGAAGTTGAGGTATTCCTGGGAGTACTGCTTCTAAAGCAAGAAATTATGAAAGCATCCATGGTTGCAAATTAAAGTAACCAATGAGGTAATAAACTTGAGTTGGGGGCTTTGTCTAAGCCTTCATCTCATTGTATATAAAAACAGTACTTTGCTACTGAAGCAGGTTATAAAACAGTGGTCTGTGTGGGTTCTCTCAATTTGTCTTCAATTCTACAGTTCCTGTGTTCAGGTCTCTGAATTGTTTGTCATTTGTGTTGCTTTGCAGCATGAGGCAAAGGTCCTACAAGGCATTCTTGAAAGAAGCTGATTCTCTTGTAAAGCCTGTTGGAGTTTCCCATTTGTGTAGCAGGTAATTGAAGTGTTGGCCATGAGTATAGGACCTCATCCCTGCTCTAAGGAGGCAGCATGTGAGGCTGGTACCTCCTTGGGTGCAGAATGCTTTAAATGCCACCCAGTCATTACTGGGCATAGATCCCCAAGTGCATTGACGTACTACCAAATTTGGTACTAGCAGAAATCCTGATTAAATTGGCATCAGATACCAGAATAGGGCTATTGTCACTAATTAAAGGGGTCTAATTTAGTCTTGCTTACTCATCTATTTTGCAAGAACAGAAGGGATTCAAAAGAGGAGACCAAATTGTTAAGCTCTTCTATCACCCTTTTATTCATTTCTTTCTGCTATTGACTGTTTGGCAAGACTACTACACAATTATGGTTCTGAAGATGAAAACAAATTTCTTAAATTCCACAGAAATGTTTTGGCAGCTATGGGAGATCACAGCATTCCCCTGCAGATATGGGCCTGGTGCCTGGAGATAGTTTAGGACAGTGTCCAATTTTATTTTACCCTTTCTTGTCCTGGAAAAAAAAAAAGAGTGAAAACTAAATTTGTAAAGTTACAGATTAAAGATAGGCAAAGGAAGGCTGAGTTATGCGTATGTACCATCCTGAGTTAGCAGAACTTCAAATTATTTTGGGTGTTTCAGGCTCAAAGTTGAGTGCTACACAATATCCCAACTACTCGCTGGCTCTGCCGCCACTCGTGCAGCAGAATGTTCTGAGAGCAATCCAGTTGACACCATAGAGAAGGCAGTGTAATGGCTGCACATTCCAGGGCACGCCCAGGGCAGGCTGACTGCTCACAGTCAGCCTTGGGCTTGGCCAAGACTGTCACCAAGCGTGAGGGTGCTGGGTACCTTAGGCACTTGTTTGTGACTTGGCTGTTCTATTCAGTGTTAAAGAAGCAGTCAGTAAAAAGGGCAATATTAGTGTCTTATCTCTTCCTGATAATTCAAGTACTAAGTGCTTTAAACTACCATATTTGACTGCTTTTGAACCAGACATGGTTTTTAATTTGTATTTATGAAAATTGAGCAACCCTTAGAGAAAAAGATGTAGAAAGACAAACAGTAAGAATTTATTTCTCTATCTCTGACATTGTCTCTATAGGTTTACATGTAAAAGTCTACTTGAAGGGGGGATAAAACCAGGGTACAGATGAAAATAAAAAGGTAAATAAATTGGCAAACTCAGTCAGCGCTTTACCTGGTTTGATTGACTGACCACTTTCCAAAACACCTCCTTACTGAAATAGTAAATAAATCTGTTGTCTTTTTCATACAAAATAGCAGTGACTGGCTCAAGTGTATCATCTGGCTTGCATTGCTAAATGGCTCTCAGAGACCTGACAACTCTCTTATACCTCTCTTTCCACTTACAAGGACAGCTGGCAGTTGTCTAATTTTTTGTCTAATTTTTTTTTAATTTTAGCTCTTTGCTAGATATAGTTTCCAAGATGCACTTTCCAAGATGCGCAGCCTTTTTTTGATTGGAAATAATAATAAAATGCATAAAATTTTTATATCAAATATGAAAAAAAACCCACCCCTAAAATAAAAGGAGTGGTTTTTTTTGTTTATGGTGTGAATATTTCCTGGGCAAAAGCATTCATTTTAAAGATCTTAAAAAAGGTGAATAGGATAACATACTTAGTACAAATAGTATAAATTCACTGTGTGGAATCTGCACTGTTACTGTGAAATGGAAAAGGTAAAAAATACCTTAGATAATTACTATCAGATTATTTGATACATTTCATCTTAAAAAATGAACTTTCAAGGCATAATGCAAAGTTACTGTTGTGCATGGTTACTGCTAGTAAGTAGTTTTCCTATTAGAGATAAAAAAAATGTAGAAATGTAAAAACCCTGATCTGGGTATCAGGACTCAAAACACCTGATGCTGTAGCAAACAACAGCAGGACACAATAAGGACTTTAAAGTATAGTTATGTATAAATAAACAAACAAGTAAACACCAGCCCTTCATGCCTTATTTCTGTATTTATTGTATATGGTACGTATTTGCATAAGTAAGTATGTTTGCTTTGACTCTTTGTAAAAGTACTTTAAACACAAATCATAGAATCACAGAATGGTTTGGGTTGGAAGGGACCTTAAAAGGTCATCTAGTTCCAACCCCCCTGCCATGGGCAGAGACACCTTCCTCTAGACCTGGTTGCTCAAAGCCCCATCCAACCTGGCTTTGAAAACCTCTAGGGATGGGGCATACACAGCTTCTCTAGGCAACTTGTTCTGGTGTTCAGAACATCTCCATAGCAAATTTTTTCTTTCTTATATCTAACCTAAACCTACCTTTTTTCAGATTAAGGCCATTCCCCCTTGTCTTACCAATTACATGCCCTTGTAAGGAGTCCCTCTCCAGCTCTCCTTTTGGCCCCTTTAGGTACTGGGGGGCTGCAGTTAGGTCTCCCCAGAGCCTCCTCTTCTCCCAGCTGAACAAGCCCAGCTCTCTCAGCCTGTCTTCACAGAAGAGATACTCCAGCCCTCGGGTCATGTTTATGGCTCTCCTCTAGACTCTCTCAGCAGGTCCTTAGGCTGGGGATACCAGAGCTGGATGCAGTACTACAGGTGAGGTCTAATGAGAGTGTAGTAGAGGGGCAAAATCGCCTCCCTCGCTCTGCTGGCCACGCTGCCTGCATGCAGCTCAGGACCTGTTTGGCTTTCCGGGCTGTGAGCACACATTGCTGGGCCATGTTGAGCTTCTTGTCAACCTCTGGTTTAGAGACAAGGATATCGCGTGGGATGTTTCAAATGTTTTGCACAAGTGCAGGTATATGACATCTCTGCATCCATCAACATTCTAAGCCCACTGCAGGACACCAAATTTGTCAGGCACAATTTGCCCTTAGTAAAGCCATATTGGCTGTCACCTATCTCCACTTTATTATTCCCATGCCAGGTACGGTCTTTGGAAAGTTTTAGATGATGCAAAGAAATAAAAGTCCAACACTGAGAATCCCTTCTGGACTGATGTTCGGGAGCTCCAAATGTAGAAATATTTTCAGAAAGAAAAGCACTTGACACAAAAACATTGAAAAAAAAAATTATCTTTGTGCTCCTAGAAAATATTAATTCTGCTTTTTTAATGTAGGAAACTAGTAAATAGTGTGCAAGTCTACATATATAGATGCTTATTGATTTAGAGCATGAAATTTGAACTTTCTTAAGAGGAACAATGCAAGTATTTTGACTAATGTTTAATAACTTACAGAGGATCTATTAAATAAATTTTGAAGTGTACTATTGATAAAGAAATAATTGATTCAAATTAGAATAAATTAGGAAATTTTCAAAGTAACACACCACTTCTTAAACAGTTTACAAAGCAGCTTACTTAATTTTTGTGCACTATTGTCCTAGATGTTTTTCCTATTTCTCTTGTCCTTGGGTGTTATTGTGATTATCAACATTAATTGAAAAATATTTTAAGCTCCTGCTTGAAGTAGGTTGGACACACTACAATGCTAAACAATGACAGCTAAATAGGAAAGGAATGGGGGAAGGTAATTATATTTTGGTTATCAATGAAAATTGATATTGAGAATTTTTGTTAATATTTTTATACATTAGGAAATTTGAAGGGGCAGATGCAATAAGAGTGGAAGGCAGTTGTACCAAACTAAGTCTTTTTCTTAAAAGTTAATAGGCAGGGAAAAAAGTGATTTCTGGCAGCAAGAGAAGAGTCAATTCCCCAAAGAAGTCTGATGATACCATATGTGCAACACATGGCAGCAAAGCAGTTTCTTCCTACTTACCCAACCTTGCAATCTATCACAGCCAAGTGCTGACACTGCAGCTTGTATGAAAGGGCACGTGAACATCAAAGAAATTGCCTTTGCCTTTGAAAAACCCTTAACTGGTCTGCATACGGGCAGTGTTGACACAAATCTATCAGCACAAAATCTTACTGCTTTACCAACTTAATTAATGGTTTAATTTTGTGAAAGAACAAAACCGGGGGGGGTGATACAAATGATTAGGACTGGTTTTTTTTTTTTGGGTTTTTTTTTTTTTTTTTTTTTTTTTAATTTAAGTTGATCTGATTTATCTCTTTATCTAATGACTTGTTAGAATGTTGGTTTCCTTTTCTGGCTCACAGTGACTGCTCTTATGACCCTTATGAACACACTTGCAGGAATGCTGGTTCTTTAAAAAAATTGATTGTCACCTGTAGTTTATTAAGATAGTTTTTTTTCCTGGATTTGAGCTGTTTTCTGGAGGTAGTAAATAGAATTGAATAATAAAGATACAAAAGATACATGGCTAAATAACTAAATTCTAGTCAAGAAAAGGATTGAAGATTTCGAATCATTAATAAAAGGAGAGAATCTTTCATCTGATTGTAACTCTTCATATTAAAGACTAGCAGACCTTGTAGCATAAATTGTTACATATTGTTCATAAACTATTCATAGTAAGTAATAAAGCTATATAATTATTAATCTTTAAAGAATTTATAAACTTAAATTGGAAATTATATACTATCTGATAATGTTGTTTTCCTCAATGATACAATTTAGGTATGGCATTTCAGTAACTTTTGCTTTTTTCCATATTCACAAAGCCAAGTTTATAGTAAGAAGCATTTTATGTTTTATCAGATGAACTGATAGTTAGATTAAATTGACAGATTTTACAGTTTGAAAAAAAGCCTTGTGTGTGTAGGTTTAGCTGTTTTTTTTCTCCCTAATAGCAACAGAGGGGTTAACAAAGATGCCTTCTCTCTGACCTTGCCTTAGTTATATTCTTAGAACACTTCACATATATTCTCATTCATTAATTATTCACATATTATTGAACAGCACTGAATGAAGAGAAGTCCTTAAATTCATACTTGGGTAATGACATGGTTGATGATAATAATAAAAAAATTCTCCCTCTGTTACCTCTCTTTAGCACTCCTTATTTATTCTTTTCTCCTGTAAAAATATTATTTCTTTTTCTGAAGCATGAGACCGTGAGTACTACCCACCTGCCACATTTATTCTTGGTGCTACTATAACACCCTTCAGACCTCATTTTCCCTGGCTGGAACACTCTTCCATATAAAAGACAAATGTCACACCTCAGCAGGGAATAACTGGTCTCTGCTTTAAGCTTGCTGTCAGTAAATACTCCATTATATCTCTCTACTCTGACTCTCATGTCTCTGTGTTGCTCATTCCCTGCCATATGGACTTGACAGTGTGTGTAAAGGGCTGTGAAGTGGGAGAGTGCAAGAATTCATGACACAGGTCAGCAGGTGCAATGAGAGCAATGAACCTGATTTTGAGCACAAACACAAAATCAGGAAAGCTGAATGGCAGGCTGTGGCAGAAAGCATAAGAAACATAGAACAGAAGGGCAGAAAGCCCAGCTAAGACCTTGAGTGCTTTCAGAACTAGTTCTTCCAGCAGTGCAAGTCAGTAACATCTTTCCAGAATTCTTTTTACAAATCCTCTGCCATTTCATCTATGACTCCCACATCACCACCCTGCTATCTCTGGCCCTGATTTCTCTTCATCCTCCCGAGTTCCTTATTTCTCTTGAATTCTATGTTTTGATTTTTTTTTCTCAGCCTCATTTTCCCTGCTTGTATCTTTTAATAATCATCCCAGTATCTCCACTGCAAACAGAGTTGAGTAGCCCATATTTTCTGAGGGCCACCTTTTCTCCTAATTTCTTTTTTATTTTGAGGAAGAGGTGATGAACAATTTTGGCATTACTTCTCTTCCAACTACCAGAGTCGCCAGCTGGCATCCTGCTTTCCCCTTCTTTCAAGCACAGCCAAGAACAGCAGTAAGCTACGGCTCAGGTTTTATGGGCATTCACATATAACATACATCCTTAGACCACAAAAGCTATAACAGAACTATTTTTTAATGGTTTACTGGAAATTATGTTGGCATTTTTCTTAAAATGGAGGGTCCTGAATGGGGATATTATCACTTGTTTTAAAAAAAGGATGTTTCTAGTCCATAGAAAAAATGTGAGCCAAATGCACTGTTAAGGGCAAAGAAGTAAGCAGAATTATTCCAAACTTGTATTTTTTTAAAGCAATGTCAGAAGCTGAGTGTTCAGGACTGAATAATGACTTTAAAATACTTACTTTGGCAATAGTATAGATTATTTAAACTGTTAGGCCTTTGCTCAGTGGTCTGGGCTAGAGAGAGAGGATGCACTACTGTGTTGGATTTAGCTGAAACCCAACCAATATTTCCCCCACCTAGCAAAATGTACAGCTATTATTTATTCTGCCACTTCCCAGACCTACGTTTTGTTGTCCAGAAGCATGACCTGGTGGGCTAAAATACCCCCATCTTTGCTAGAGACTGCAAACAAATCCTTCAGGCTCAGTTCTCCAAGCTTCTCTGGCCCAGCAGCACCCACCTGTTCCTCAGTCCAGGGTGCCACACAGTCACCTGTGTGCCAAGGGCAGCGAAGGGAAGGGGCCTGGAGTCCAAAGTGATTTGCATGCTCAGACTGTGTCTGTACAAGGAGCAAGGACATCTGTGTAACTTCCGTTGTCTAAGGAATAAGTGGGCATATAACAAAATGGGTAAAGGTTGGAAGGGACTACAGTGGGTCCAGCCTCCCTGGACCAGAGGGTCCTCCTAGAACACATTGCATAGGATTGTGTCCATATGGTTCTGGAATATCTCCAGTGAGGGAGACTCTACGACCTCTCTGGAAATCTGTTCCAGTGCTCAGTTACCTGCACAGTAAAAAAAGTTCTTATTTGTATTCAGGTGGAACTTCCTATGTACCAGTTTGTCCCATTGCCTCTTGTCCTACTGCCTGGCACCACCAAGAAGAGTTTGTCTCCATCTTCTTGGCACCTTTCCTTTAGGTATTTACACGTATAGAACATCCTTGTGTAGAAGCAGCTGTGAAGCTTTCACAGAGGAAAACTTAGTGCAGCAGAAACACTGAGAGCGAGGAAAGAGTTTCATTTTGAGGGAGCTTTAGTCTCACTTTTGCCTGTAATGAAGACACGCACTCTCTAACAGCTTTACATTCTTCTTATTTTGAGGTTCTCAAAACTGCACACGGATTCAAGGTGAAGCCGCACCAGTGCGGAGCAGACCGGGACTGCCACTGTCTCCACTTTGGATACTTCGTCGCTCAACTTCTCCCAGGGACCCACGTTTGGGAGGCCTGAATGGGGGCGAGACCACGCTGAGCGCAGGGCCGCGACGGAGGGAGGGGTGCAGCGGGAAAAGGGGGGGAGGGGGGTGTGCGGCTTTTTTCACTTTCGGGGCAAATAAACAGTGGGCGCCACTACGGCCCCGCCCTGCGGCCCGCCCGGCCCCGGCCCTGGTCCCGCCCCTGGCCACCCCCGCCCCGCCCTTCGCACGCCGGGACCGCGCTGGGGATCGCGCCGCTGCCGCTCCCGTCGTGCTGCTGCTGGAGCCGCGGGGCCGCCCGGCTGTGCCGGCGCCGGGCGGGAGGATGCGGCGCTTCGCGCGGGTGGCGCTGCTGTGCCTGGGCTGCGCCGTCTGCTCGCTGCTCTACGGCCTCAGCCAGCTGGCCCTCTCCCTGGAGCAGGAGCCTGGCGGCGGCGGCCGCGAGAGGCAGGCCCGAGACCCCGCCACACCCGGCGCCCGGCAGCAGGCAGGGAGCGCGGGCCGAGGCGAGGCGGGGACCGGCAGGTACGCGGCGCGGGGGCCGGGGCCGGGCGCGGGTGGCGGGTCCCGTCGCATTCCTGCGGGGAGGGCCGGGAGGCGCGGGAGCGCGCCGCTCTCCGTGCCGGCCGCGGGCGGAGCGGGGCCGCGGGCGCCCCCGGCTGCGCGGCGCCGAGGCCTGGCGGCGCTTTCGGGCGCAGCGGGCGGTGGTGTCTCTGTGCTCCATCCCGGCCTCTCGCGGGCCGGGTACTGGGGAACGGTGGTTGGGGCAGCCTTAAACAAGCAAGGAAAACTTTGAGGAGTGACGTTGCCGGCGACCGAGGCCGCCCCCGTGCGCGTCCCCGCGGCTGCTTGGTGGGACGGCGCAAGTGAAGCGACGAGGGTTGCGTTTCCTTCTTCCAGAGGAGAAAATTTCACGGTGCTTCTTCAGGTCTGAAACTTCGTAACTTTTTGGTTATCAAATATAATTTCAGTGAAGCAAACCTGTTTGTTATGCGATGCCTTAATACAGCCAGTCTTCCCACAGCAACCAGTGAGTTTAGTTCTGTAATTAAAGGGGTGCATACCCGAGCATCTCACACTCTGCATAGTTCTGTTGCCCTCTGTCAGCGAAAACTTTAATGTGGCCAAGTGGTGAGATTATGGAATGGAAATTACTAGTTTTCCTTTAGATTATAGTTTCACAATCCTGTTCACCTGTGGCTACCATAACCCTAAAGCCAGGAAAAGAGGAGTGACGAGAAATCTGTTGCTGAAAATGGAGGGAAAATTAGGACCAGACCATTCTGGGCCAGTGTAGCTCTACTTCTGCTCAAATTCCACAGCAGTTTAAAGCAAACTGAGTTTATTAGTTTGGCGATGGTCACTGCTTCCCAGTGCTGTACAAGCTCCTGCGCCCCCCAGTCCTTGTACTGCTTGTGCTCCTCTGAGCACACAGTGAGTTGATCTGGTGTGGTGACCTGTTTGAAAACTACCTAGTGTTTGGCCAACTCAGCGCTCTGTATTGCCTCATTATGTAATTATGAAAGTGTCGATGCTGTCGTAAAGGACTTACGGAGGATGGCAGGATGACAAACTCTGACTTAATAATCTTGGAATACCTTGAAACAGCATTCTGAGTTACTAGGGGTGGAGTCAGCGGAAATGTGAAACCCAGCTTTCGACTGGTGTAACTACTTAAAAGAATTTTTCCCCCGTATTTTTGCATTAGTTCAAGTGAATACAGATTTTAACATGAAAAAAAATGTAAGGATAATTGTGCCTCACTTCCAGTTTGTGAGGAAGAACTTCTTGTGAGTGGTTGAAATCTACTAGTTCTAAGTAAAAATACAATGAAAAAACCTGTATGTATGATATTTGTTTTACTAAAGAAAACATGCAGTTTAAATGAAGCAAACTTTTATTGGGTAGAAGATAATAATGTAAATAAATTATTTATACCATTGAACAGTGAAATGACTTTAAGCTGCATCATACTGCTAGTAAGCAAAAGAAGAACCAAATTTATTTTAAAAGCTATACTGTTCTAGTATTTGTACTAAAAGTGTAGTTTTTAAATTAAATATATGAGTGGAGAACCTCAGCAAAGTGCAAGAAGCTTCTTGCTGCAGTTATATCAGGTGAGATATAAATCACAGGGCCCCGTGGTTTCAAATAGAAAAGTTTTACTAACTGACAAAGTTCTTTTCTAAAGGTCTCAAGTGCCACAAAGCATTCCACTGTATACAGTTTTTTGGGGGTATAACTCCTTGCAAAACCAGTGTGTGTTGTCACCTGTGTGGGAATTCTTTACCTATAAACTGCTGTCAAGCTGAAGGCTCACTATAAACATCCCCTTTTGTAAGTTATTGAAACATGCTGTTTGTACAAAAAGTGCATGTGCAAAACTTTTTTGTGAGTCAGACTCTTAGAAAAGAGAAAAGGCTTTTGTTTAAGAAAAAGCTCTGTCCTGTGGCAGTTAAGAAATGTCCCACTGAACGTTCCTTGAGATACATTTGGAAATTATTCTTGACTGTTAAACTGCATTACATTCACTATTGTAAGTGACACACACATCTTCCTGAATATATTGGTGTTTTTTAGTTTTTACACATCAGCTACTTTTCCAGTAGATACTGAGCACTATGGCCACATATCTCTATTATGCCCACTTCTGATTGTCTGGTGATCATGTAATATCCCAAAGGGCGTGTAACCTTACAGAGTAAATTGCATTTAGATCACCTTCTAATCCTTGAAGTTTAACATTTTGTATGCATTAATAGTAGCTTTCATAAATGGGTTGCTTCAGCTGTGTTCACTGATAGCTTTAAAATACTATTCAGCAAAGCAAATATGTCATCTGAAGGCATTCATACACTCAGCAGTGTTTTTCTGTTTTCTTTAGTCAAGAAGTGTTTTCTTTGCCTGAATAGTCTAGTTTGGTATATTCCACAAGGGCAGAAAGCTCGATCATGCTCTGAGATACGAGAGGGAGACATTGAATTTTCTGTTAGTTTTTGGAAACGTGCAAACGAAAACTTCAAGCATCGAATAAGGCTTTGGACTACTACACCTGGAAGAATTTAGCAATGGTGGTGACATGTTTAAAAGAAAATAACTTAAAAGGATGTACCATATTGAAAGTAGAATTACAGGTTGAGGCAGGATCCTCCAATAAACATAGTAATTCACAGGAATTTATTAGGTAATCAGTTTGGTAAGGAGTTGTTTGTTTCAAACGCTGCTCTAGCCTGAGGAACAAGAGGATTGGAGGCTTGTGTCTTGAGACTTGATATAAACAGCTGAAGAACACTTTAAGAATTTAATAGCTAAACATCTTCATAAATGCCTTGAATGCAGGACTGGAAGGGATACTAAGCAAGTTTGCAGATGATACAAAACTGGGAGGAGCTGTTGACTCCTTCGAAGGCAGTGTTTTGTCAATATTGCCACTTCAGTTAGGTAGATAATGTTCATCTTTCTATTCAGGTCCAAAAAAGTGCTATTCTAATAGAAATTTTGAGATACACAGGAAGAATCAGTCTGTTATCCAGTTCTGTGAATTTAGTGAGGTGAGTGAATTTGACCCTATTAAAATGGAACATGTTTCCCTTGCACTGTAGTTTAGCATTTTTGTGCTGCCAGCCATACTGTTCTGCTGTGTGTGGCACTGATGCTTGATTGTACCAGTCTCTTGCTCTCTTAACTGTTCTGGCAGAGGGAGAGTTAAGTGGATTATAGTGCATGGAAAGGGTAAAAAGTATATCCACAAGCTTAGCAGAGGAGGGTGGTTATAACAAGGTTCTTTCCTTTGCCTGTTCACAGCTGTTTTCATGGGTATCAGAGCTTAACCAGCAGTTTCACTAGGTTTGCTTCTCAGCTATTATTTTAAGAAATTGGTCCAGAACCTGCCAAAGAACTTTAGCATATGAAGTAAACTTAAAAGGATGAAACATTCAATTATTTGAAATTGAAACTTCATTTAAAAACTCTGCCGAATTTGACAAGCATTTGACCAGCAAATATTATTTTGCATAGGAATGCTGTGAAGCAGTGAAATGTTATCAAGATTTTTCCAGTTAAAAAGTTGAGGTGAGAGACATCTAGGCATTGCATCGACTATCTCCTATCTAATAAAGTCATTGCTTCTATGACTAAATATGTCATAACAAATTTATGGTATTGCTGCAAGCGTTCAGAAAAGCTGTTGAGGAGAATTAGAAATTCTTAGTGCATTTTGGAGTTGAATTAAGCATTTATCATCCCGGTTTCTTACTCCTGTGTGATTATGAACAGGAAGGAAATGCATCCTTCCTGTTTTGCTGCACTTGTGGGCTATGCTGTAGGAGAGACGTGAGTCTGTTTATTGGTTGGTTCATGCAGTTGATAAAACTTAAGTTGTTAATGAAAGGAATTATGACAGGAATGTAGTCATCAGGGCTGCATCCCTCACCATTTGGACATTCTGCTAAGTTTGCTGTGGAGTTACAGTAGTACAAATGTGCCGCATGGATTGAAAAGTATTTCTGACAACCATGAACTCCATTAACAAAAGGTTACCACTGATTGTTGAGGGATTTCTTAAAACTTGACTTGCCTGAGCACAGGGCCTCAGTCTTCATGACTGCAACTTATGCACTGCTGTGTATTTTGAACACTAATTTGAAATTGTCCTTTCATTCCGAAAAGTTTTCAAGTCACAATGTAGACACTTCTTCTATGTCTGCAGTACTAAAATTTCTGCTACCCAGGGATGTCAAAGCTGGATTAACTGATAGAGGTAGTTAAGAAATGGCTGGTTGCCTAAGGAAGAGATGCTTTGAATTGGCAAACAGATCACTGAGAATGCTTCTTTATGACACCAGTGATTTTTGAAACTTCCTATTTCTTCTTTTTTGTATTTTTGACGGTGGTACGTGTTAGGAATTGTCCAGCCCAGTAGTGTGATGAAGTCAAGGCTGCTGCATTTCCATGTTCCTGGGTGTCCAGGCAGTAGCAAAGCAGAGCATTTATTCCAGTGGGATCATAGGCTCCTAGTGCATACACACATGGCTGGCCACAGAAATCAGCACACAGGTAACAGTGCTTGCACGACCACGAACAAGTGTCCTGATCCTGTTCCCTTCTCTGACTGATCAGGGTGAAAGGCTTTAATGAAAAATACATCAGTGTGTGTAAGGTGGATTCCTCCAGTAACTGGCTTTAGACACTTGGTCCATCCAGGAACTGGCTCCTGATCCTCTGGCCTCTGCTGTTGCTGACCTGTGTGTGAATCCTTGAGGCTTGCAGACCCAATTCAGTTTCACGTGCTCACACCCTCTTGGATGTGCAGACACATGTACAGGTGATTGTGCTGGATCTTTCCAGTTAATGGCCTTAGCCTTGTGGCATCAGGCCACAGGATTGCCTCATGAAAGGGAGTCTTCTGGATAGCTGGTCCTGACCTATAGCCTTAAACATTAGCCACTTCTCAAACCCCGGGTGGCCAGCTCAGACTTTCTGATGCTTCCAGTTGCCATCCCTCAGACCCTGATCTCTTGTGGCTATGTGAGAGAGGTTCTTTCAGTAGCTCAGACTCGCTGTTCTCTGCAGAGTCTGGCCCAGTCTTACGGCCTGTCTGACACCTGGCTCCCCAGCCTCCTGCTCTGCTTGCAGGCTGGTCTGGTTGCTGGTGGTTACGTGCACCAGCATGCACCCGCCCACGCACGGTGTGCACACATGTCTCTCCGGTCCCTGGCACCACAGGCTCCTGGGCCCCTAGCATCTGTGGCCATCTTCTCACTTGCAGGCACTCTGACACACCCAGGAAAACAGAAGTCTTCACATGTGACTGGAACCTCTTACCATCTCTCTGTTTTTTGCATTCTCCTTCCTCCCCAGTCCACCTTTGATCCTACAGTGAGTCCTACACCCTTTCAGGCAGTAACCCCATTAGGTAGTTGGTAAACTGGCCTGGAGAGTGTCTCCTGTTACCTAGGCTGGTGGATGGATCATCTGCCTGGTTCATGGGCTCTCTCTGCCCTTGCGAATTGGGGCTGTGTTAGGATATTCTGTGTGCCTTGTTTAGTTTGTTTTACCTCACATCATTTTCTGCTTTCTATTTGTGGGGACTCACCTTTAATCACTTAGCAATAATAGATGTGAGCAAAATATTCCTCCATAGTACTGAAGGTGACTATTCCTGTCCGACTAGTAACCTCTCTGAGGTAACAATGACTGTACCTGTTTGTGAACAGGTACAATGCATCTCCCTAGCTGTATAAAGCAATTTTTTGTAGTCCAAGCTTTCATCAAATTTCATTTCAAGTAAAAAAATACCTTGATGAGTAGGATTTTAAATGATGTCATTGTGAATGACAAGAAGAAAATGTTGTCCAGTTATTCCAGTCTCTTAATCCTTTATATGAAAAAACTTTGGGGAATATGGTAGCATGTGGTCAACTGAGGGAGTTTGCTGTTGACAGGAGAATGTCTTGAGCTAACATTAGGTAAATTGCATACATACATATCCTAGTAACACTGGTGTTTTAAATATGCAGTTTATGCATCAAACCCAAGGCTGATAATATTTTGCTAAATGGAATGTTTGAAAGGCCTAATGTGTCAGAGAAGTGACACAGCCATTACTTCAGATTTGCCTCTTGCCTTGGTAGTTTGGGTAGGGTAATACTCAAGACAGCTAAGAAAACTCTCTTTGACAACTGAAAGAGGAATCCTCTGTAATAATAGCATGATAGTCTTCCAAACCACAAAACTCTTTTGGAGAAATTGTCTATTAATTTATCTTAAAAGTAATGAGAAACAGTTATTTCAAAAAGCTAGTAGTAGAGATCATAAAGATTGTTCTTCAGATAAATGCAAGGTCTTATGTGCCTTGGAGTTTTTATAAAACTTCAAAAACTTCAAAGAGTAATGTAAGAAAGAATATGACAGAGACAACTCATGATTTTATATTTTGTTAAGGAGTAGTGCAGATATCCCTGAAATAGAGTTGCAGTCTATATTTTCATTTTTTGTACCTGGGTTTTTATTTGTGGAGAGCATTAAGTCATGAGATGAAATTACTTGAAAAGTCTTGCAAACACATTTATCTACAGAATACAAGGATTTGCTGTGATCTACCAAAGAACTGCACCATCCCTCACAGCACTTAAATGAGGCTTTGTGAAACACTGTGTTTATCAGGTCGTTTTTCTAAAGTGTTACAAAAATCAGAAATTACAAATCTTGACACTTTTTGATGCTATATTAAGCTATTATTGTCTGGTATTTGCAAAACATTGGCTTTCACAGGTTTCAGATTACACTACCAAGATGGTACTGATTAATTTCAAACTTGCAAAGCCAACTTTCAGTAGAGTTCTGAGCTATAGTCCTTAAATACCTTTGTGTCCGTTTTCTTCTTGCCCATGTCTTTCATTTACAGATACTAACTTTCAAAGGAGAATAAACACTACTGGCTTTGTATCACCAGGGCAGGGAGCAGAGAAGGTCACTCAAGAGAGTATCTCTTGCTTTACAATATTCTGCTTACTCATTTCAGATTGTAATTCTTGATTTTTTCACCACAACCTTTGAAATATACACTTTTGTTTCTATTTAAAAATATTTCCTATATTGCTGTTGCATAAAATGTAATGGTGAACTAGTAAACCCTGCTTTTTTTAGTTGTTAATGTAGCACAAGTCAATAAATTATTAGTCTTGCTATTAGTATGAAGAAAGAAAACTTGTGAAATGTTGTGATTATTTCTGTATTGCATTAACCATTTGTTATGAAACAGTGGAATTCCTTGGTGCTGCTAAGTCCTGTTTTTTATTAAAAATCTGATTTGCATATTTGCACTAACTAGAGTAATGGGCGAATAAAGTATTGTGTTAAATGGACAATGTAACCTCAAAAAAAAAAAGTTAGAGTTGTCTTCTGCTTTGAGTAGACAAAGGTATTGAAAAGGTGCAGTTCTTTCTAGCAATAAGTGTTGCCATTCACTCATTACCTATGGGCTTAATTTAAGCCTAGAACATAGAAGGATCCTCAAAAATCCTTCTCAGCCCCTCTCTTTTTCTCATTCTGAAAATATATGAAGAGGAAAGGGTAAAGGATGGGACTATTCTACCTCTAAAAAATTCTGATTGGCTTCTAATACCTTCTCCTTTGTATTCAAGTTGCATTACATAGCCAGTTTTCTGCCAACTAATTAACTGTTCAAGTTATGCTTGAGCTAGGGGACTATTCATTTAACTTTGCCATAAAATCAGTAACATTTATATAGGTTATTTTTGTCTTATTCTGTTAGGTGTAAGAATTTGTCTGTATCTTTCTGGAATTCCTATTGGATGCTGCCCTCTGATGTTTGTGGAATGAACTGCTTTTGGGAAGCTGCTTTTAGGTAGGATGTTGTTAAATAGTACTTTCTTGTTTGATTGCAGACAGATGTAGCTGATGTTTTTTGGCTCTTTAGTAAGGTGGCAAAACAAAATATCTTGATTACTTCACATGCATTTCACCTGCTTATACTGTGGTTGCCTTTAGCTGGCTTTTTTCTTGTTACCTTATGTTCTGGAATTGTAGACTCAAGTGTTACTACCAAGAGTAGATTTTTTCAATTATATTGGTTCATTAAATAGAAACTTGCTAAAATCTGTTAAAAGCCTGTCTGAGTATAGTCTGAAAAGTTAACAACAAATTATTTTCCTAAAATAATATTTGCTGCACACTAATACCCATGATACAACTTGTGATAAAATTATATGCTTAGTAAGTACATGTGGATTTTTTTAAATTCAAGTTACATGTTTATAGAATTTAAGGAGGGTAATTCATCCAAAAGCACTGAAGAGATCGTTTTGAATGTTAACATTTAGTATGTTAAAGAATAGACTGTCTCGTTAATGCTGCATCTTTAACAGTAAGTTTAAATGTTTTGATATGCTGGCTCAGATGTTTTAGGCTGTCACATTACACAGGTAGCTTGAAAAGAAGTAAGCTGCTTGTCATGTAGTTCTCTAACCTGCCTAGTTTTCTTCAGTATATAACCAAAGTTGTAAGTCAATTTTTCTTACATTTAAAATTTTGCTGATTATCCTTTGATATGGTTATCTGCTCCTGTTAGTATGAAGCTTGAATATTTCTGGGAAAGCAAAGGGGAAAAAAAGTTTAGCTTCATAAGACTTATTATTTTTTTGAAAATTATTGTGGGAAAGGCTTTAGATCCCTTATTCCTCTCTGCTTGTGTGTTTTCAGTGCTTTTTAAGCTCATCAGTTGTCAATAAATTCCTTAAAGAAGTTACTTAGATTGATTTTTATTCTCTTAGTGAACTTCATCTGCAGTTTGGAGCTGCTGAGTTTTTCTCATTGCCCTTGGTAGCGATCCATACTGTGTCAATCCATAGGGATTTACCTGACTTTGTTAGGCAGATTTAGCTATCTGAATAGACAGAAACAACTTTTTTTTTCCTTATTGGTTATGTTTTGAGAGTTTAGCTTTATGAAGTTTAGCGCAGTGGGATAAATCAAATGCTGTTGTGATTGAGGGTGTAGGAGTTTAGCTTATGCTAGGTGGAGGTACAGGATGTGATTGTGGCTTGGACATCTGGCCAGTCTAACACTTGTGTTAGACTGTGCTGAGTGCTGAGACAGGAGAGGTCTTGCTGTCTTCTGACCCCACTAAGCATGAAGAAGTCCATGAATACAAAGTAATGCACAAAAATAGCAGAAAACCTCCTTTCTGAATATTCTGTCAGGCTTGAGGCAAATGGAACCTTGGAACCAGAAATGGACAAATTCCTTGCAGTTTATTTGCACATACCTTAAGCTGTAACTTGTATTAATCTATTAAAAATTCGATATGTGGCTGTGAAGACAATTCTGTTGAGGTATGCATTGATTATGACTTCTGGATGAGGCCACTTTCATGATGAAACATGGTTCATGGTGAACCCTAATGTTTGCAGAATTTCATGTTTATACATTTTGAAATTGAAGGGAAAAAAAGCTGCTTAAATGAGTAAAGGTTGTGTGGTGCTCAGATTAAGCATTACACATTAAACTGGGTTGTTTTATTAATATCCTACTATTAAATTAATCCCCATATGTTATGCTGACTTCAGTGCTTGTTGAATTCCCCAGTCAGATGCTCTGATTTATCTCAGAGTTAGAATGTCTCCTTTCCATTTTCCACTAAGTTTTTAAAACACTGTGAGCTTTTGGATTTTTAAGTATTTTAGTTGAAAAAAAGCTTGTTATGTCTCTGTTTCTAACTTGTAATTTCACTTAGCTTTTTTCCCTGAATATCAAAACCACAGGGATTTGTTTACCCTTGACAGAACTTGGCATTGACACTTTTGAAATGCAGTTTTCTATGTTATTTCCTCTAAGTAGCTCTAAGTGTATTAAGTGAAAACTAATGTTGTATAGATTTTTAAGATTCAAGTATGTGTGATAGAAATGTTGGAGACATATAGAAGAATCTGGAAAATTTTTAATAGAGAGATATGTGTATATAGACTTCAGTAGGAATTATGCAATAGTTGAAGATCATTTGAAATTGATGAACTCTGAACAGGTGTTGGTTCTAATAATGAATAATAAGGATCTTCAGGTTAATCAGTGTAAGACCAATTGCTTTTGCTGTTATGTGGGAAGGATTTTGTAGCTATTCTGCACCCACATTTTTTCACCACCATTCTGATTATCAACTTTATTCTGGCACAGAGTATTTGTTAGCTTTCACCATGACAGAGGAAGCATGGTATTGCTTTTATGTGCAGTGGTATAGATTTTATCAAAACTTTATAAATGTTGATAAAGATAACATGAGGCTCAGATTTTGCATGGTCTATCTAGATGATGCTTTTCTTTTCTAGTACACCTTTTAAAGTGCTCAGTGTTGTCTAGCTGATATGGCTGCTTATTTCCTACTGGGACTGACTAAGAAGAACTTCTTAGGGGTCATTACTATGGCTATCTGACCAGGCTGATTTCAGTTGCTGGATGTTGCAACTAAGTGGGTTTTAACTTGTGTTGCCTGCTAAAGTAGACAGTTTCACGAAGTTTTTGGGTATATTGAGCTTCATGTGGTATGGTTATATTGAAATTAATTCTGATAGTCCTGAAATAAGGATTTTCTCTGAATTATCAGGCTCATTATAGAATGGGGCTTCTATTTTTATAGTCAATTTAAAATTACTCATATGTTGTAACTTCAAACCTAATCTACTAATTGAGTTGGCATTGATTAGATTACATTTGGACATCATATGCAGTGGTATCATTAGCGTACTTTTACAAAATAACCTCTTGATTATGACATGTTTTAAATGCAATACTGTAGTAGAATGTTAAGCTAAGTAAAAACTAGAATTTTCATCACTTTCAAATCCAGATAATGTCTGTAGTTACCTTGATCTTACTTGTAATAAGTGTGGGAGTGATTTAACAGCTGGATTTGAATCAGTGTAGCTTTGCTGCCTTCTTACTGTGCCTATTTGCTTTGTTTTTCTGGTGACTAAAAACTGGGTTAGGCTTCTTAGTGGTTGATTGACTTAGATCAAACAGGGTATTAAAAGGAAAAAGGATGCAATAAGTAAGCCATCTGTATTGTACTTACATATCTACCGTTTAATTCTCTGAGGTATATTGTAGTATCAGCTTTGAAATAATACAGTTTGATTATATAAAAATACTTTCCCTGCACAGTTTAATGAATATAATTAACATTTATTATGCTAATGATGAAAACCACTTCTATTACACCAAATTAGATGGAACTGTATACAGGATATTCCTGAGGTACCCTCTCACCTGTGCTTTCCATGTGTTATGTGAGAATAGGAGAACTTTACCTTATACAAATAAAGGTGACCTCTACTGCAGTTCCTTGTGTCAAGTCTAAAGGACAGAGCTAAGCTTTTGTGGAACTGGTGGGTATTTTAGTGCCAATACAATTTGTATTGTTTTTTTTTTTCCCAGGAAGTGCAGCTGGGATGCCATTAACGTTCTAGAAAAGTATAATCTGTCAAAACATACCTCTGTAGCTTACTATATACATATATATAGCTTATATATATATAAGCTAAGCTTATCTATATATAAGCTAACTTACTTATATACAATGTGTCATGGTAAACATCTTTAAATATAAGGCTGTGTCTTGACAGACAGGTTTTGGAAAACCTTGTTGTAGCAGATTCACTGAGGATATCCTATGTTCTTCTCTCAGAGGTTATTAACAACAGAATTAATCAGTATAGAATGAAAGTCAACACTTGGCACAGAAATTCTTCAGGGCAAAGCTTGTACCTGGCCTTTTGCTGCTGCTGAGTAGCATATTTTAAAATATATGTTTTTTATTCACATTGTCAAAAGTTGGATGTTTTAAATGTGTTTCCTAAACTCATGGGAGTATGTGTGGAGGTTTGTCTCAAGTGTTTTGTTTATTTTTACTGTCCCTACCCCTTGCGTGTAATTAGTATCCTCATAAAATTGAAATTCTCTTATTTCTTCCTGAAGACTCAAATCCTGTCATGGCATCCTGCTCAGTATCTTTTACTGGGTTACAGGTGCCTTCTTTCTCTTCCATTTTAATTACCAGAGGTTTTTCTTTCCCTGCAGGAGCTAGGACTCCCACATTATTGGAGATCTTTTTTTTTAGAAATTAGGTCTGCCAAGTTTTCTTTGTTAGTCTATCCAACATCCTTACTAAAATACAGTTTGTATTTCCCTCTATTGTTGCTTTTTTCCAGCCTTTCCACTAGGTTCTCCCACACCAAAAGATGAAGCTATTAGTAATTAGAAATGTGCATATAAAAAAAAATCTATGTTTGTGTTTTTATGCTTCTCAACAAGTTTTTTGAAAGTATCTCCTCACTTTTGAAAGCATCTTAACCCTTTCAGCACCTATATTTGGCTTTCAGTAAAAGTTCATACCAGAGCTGTGATTCCTGATATCAAGCCTGTTTAGGTTCAGACAAATTACTATTCTTGTAGAATAAATTTCATTTTACTCATTATAAACTCAGCAACTGAACTGCTAAAAAAGATGTATTACCAAAAGATCTTGTGTCACTTGGTCATAACAGATACCAGACTAGTTACCTACATGAGCACGGTTTTCCTTTTTCTGGCTTCTGGGAAGATAGCTGCATGCCTAACTGCAGTGGAAGAATGATGGGGAGAAGGGTTACAGAGGTGGGAAAAGAAGGGAGCAGTTGAAGGCAGAAAATTTTGGAAAAAAGTCAGTGGAAAAACTAAAGCCATGTAGACATAATATTGGAGAAGGAAGTGAAACAAATAATGAAAAACATAATTGACTCTACGGGTGGAACACATTCACATAGAAGGTGAGACTGCAGAGCTCAAGCTGAGAAGCTCTGCTGAACAATTTACGCTTTCGTGCTGCCTCTCACATCAGAAAGAGGAAAAAACGATGAAAGATGCTAGTAGCTGAGGGTTATCAGTAAATAGTGTTCCTGGATGAACATGAGGCTAGGACTTCTCTCTGGGAAAGGACAGAGGTATATGTGAAAGGGAGAGGAGCAGCACTGAGGCCTGCTTGCTAAAAAGGAGGCTGTGGTTCCCAGTGGTCTGTATGCAGGGAAGTCAAATGCTGCTTAAAATCACTAAAGGATGTCTTTTCATGGAGTCTGGAGTAAGGACCACAGTTCTAAAGTCTCTTAACTTTGGCCTTAATACATTTCTGAGATCTAATATGTCTCATTCCCTTTGTAGTGAATAGTCCACAGAGGGAATGGTGGCCTGTTCTTTCCAATGGCTTCTTGCTCCATCTGCTTCAGGGATAAACTTTATGTTGTGAATTTATGGACCTGAGTTCAGCTGTTTCCCATTTGGTTGTGTGAGCAGAGTGACTGTAACAGCATTATAACATAATCAGTTTTTTGTTGTGTGGCTTAAAAATGTTCTTTTCTTCACAGAGGTCACTTGATGCAGAAATAAAAAACTACAGTCTTTGAATCTTAGTGTATTGTGGAGTTTCTTCATCATAATTTTTGACATACTTTATTCATGGAAAGCTGTGTGTTACCTGTAGTTCAGGAGCTTGGCTTTCAGCTATGCAGTTTGTGTAGGTTTTGCCCTTATTTATCACATGACCTTGTAATATCACTGTAGGCTCTCATGACTTCAGGGTTAATTATTGTAATTCCCTTTTCAGTGGATTAGTGATGAGGTTAATCTGCTGCTTGCAGCTTGTTCACACTGTGGCAGTGTATTTATTTCTGGATTTCAACTACCCTCATCATATTCAGGTTGCATTGTGTTTTTTACATTACTACTTACTACATGGCGTAATGTTTTAATTAGCTTTATGTATAAAGGTCTGAATGGGCATGTCTTGATTATATTCTAAGATTCTTTTTTTTGTGAGTGTGTGTATTAATCTGAACTAATTTTCAGATTTTGCTTCAAGATTTATAAAAAGTTTTAATCTGCAGATTAAATAATCTGAATAGAGATGTTTACATATTGGTGTCTATGTCAGGGAGGTCTTAAACAGTCACTAAAATTGAAAGGGCATAAAAGATGATCCAGGTGACCACCATTCAGCTGTTGAGATGTAAATGGTTGGTGTTAATCACTAAGCACTTGGATATCCTAGACATCTTAGGACTAGTAGACACAAAATGATCTCTGAAATACTCAGCATCTGGAGATCAAGTGGAATATTCTAGAACTCCTTAAATGGCACTATACCTATGTCAAAAATCGATTCAGGCCTTAGGTGCTTACTTTGAAATAAAGTGGATTACTCTCTTTGCACCATAACCTGCTCATTAGATCTCTGTTGGCTTTAATGAAACTTCAGACACAGTTGAAGTTAGCATCTTCATTTAGGTACCCTATTTTGGATCTAAATCTGACCTAAGAGGTCTTTCAGCCATGTGATTTTTTATAATGCTTCAAACCTTCACTTAAGACTGGCTGCATAGTCTAATTAAAATTTTATTTATCTTAAATCCCTGGATTTAAGATTGGGGAAAAAAAAAGAGTTTTTTTTAGTTCCAGGGCACTAAATTCTTTCAAAACTCAGAATGTTTTTTAAATGCAGCAATTATTTATGGCATTAAAATTCAGTAGTTTTATAATGATAACTTTGCTTATATTTTGCCTTGTGGAAGTAAACATGAGTGTAGCTCTTCTGTGCCTTAAAGAGGCATATTTGCATATTATCCTTGCAAATTTAAAGGAAAACTTGTATGTATTTACATGGTTGCATAAATTGAGTGGAGATTATGTGCTAAGAATCACATCTGGTCATTTCTGTTTTGAAGCATCTCTCTGCGGCGTGGGTTTTTGCTCTCCCCGGCTGCACGCGGCTCTTGGGAGCCCGGCTGTGGCGTAGCTTCCACGTGCTGCCGGGGTTTGCTGCCGCGGGTTCCCGGACACGGCTCCGTGTCTCGGGCGCGTGGGCTGACTAGCCTCTGTTACCGTGCGCTAGGGATCCGGCAAAGAGGTGAGGAATTTGTCCATTTACTCTGTGCTTGGCAGGAACGGTTTATTGGTCACGTGGCGCGGTTCGATGGAAAGACGCGACCGCTCCCGGCACTCGCATGGGAGAAAATGGCGCCTGACTGCCGGCGGGATAGGGCTTTATAGAGGGGCGGGGCGAGAGGATCCACGGCCTGCCGGCCAATAGGGGCGGCTGCCGTGGCGGTGACGCCAGCAACAGCGACCAACCAGAGAACCCCGCAGGGGCGGGCACCGAGCCTCGGGCTGAGCGGGACCGTGTGGCTCGGGGCGGCCAGCACGGGGTTTCCCGGGGCCGGACGGCAGGGTGGTTACAGGAGCGGCACAGGGGTAAGGATCCGTCAGCAGGCAACATGGGGCCAGAAACCGCGGGGGGGGAACAACGCGGGGGAAACGCGGGATTACAGAACTTAACATAAATTAAAAACCCTAATCTAAACCCAGACTCCGGGATGCAACATCTCCCCACTTAATAAAATATAAAAATAAAGCAGTGGTGTTGAATCAGTCTCTCAAGCGGTGGCCTCTTCTCCCAGCTTCTTCTGGTGCTGCAACTGTGGTGACTGCTACGCAGGTGGAGAGGGCCTGGAGATGGTGCTGGGGCTGGTTCTTCTCAGGGTGTTTAGGGATAGGGAAACTAGGAAGCAACTTTATTACAAACACAGGAACTGGGGGTATAACTGGGCTGAGGTAGCTGTAAGGGAAGCATTGGTTAGAGAGAGGTAGAATCTTTTCCTTCCTTGTGGCGTCTGCGATTGGATGCAACCCCTAGGTTGGTGGGATCACAGGTTGCATCCACTGGCACTGTATCACTCTGACTCACTGACTGCTCTGCTGTGTAGGGTTTAACATGCCTCCTGGGGATCCACCTGACTCCTGAAGGCGTAGACACGCAGGCATATCCCCGTCCCCAAGTCAAAAGTGGAAATGGACCCTGGATTTCTTTAGAGTCCGGATCCCTCACTAACACTGGAGGCTGCTCCTCTGGCTGGAGCTCCTGATGTTATTTGAAATGTCTCAGGGCTGGCGGTTCTGGTCTGTCAAAGGAACAGTTTAGGAAATTGATGGTAAACAATGCTTTACAGAGCCTCTTGTGCGGTGACAGCACTCGCACATCCTTTCGCTGCTTTTTGAGGACTTGCTTTAGAGTCTGGTGGGTTCTCTCTATTATGGCCTGGCCGGTGGGGGAGTGGGGAATCCCGGTCTTATGCTGAACCCCCCAATCTTGCAGGAAGCTGCGGAACACCTTGGAAGTATAGGCTGGACCATTGTCTGTTTTAATAGTGGTTGGGACCCCTAAGGTGGCAAAGGCCTGGACAAGATGTTTCCTGACATCTGTGGCCCTTTCCCCTATGTGTGCTGAAGCAAAAACTGCCCCTGAGAAGGTGTCCACAGTTACATGGACATTCTTGAGCTTACCAAACTCAGGGACCTTGGTGACATCCATTTGCCACACCTCACAACTGCGGAGACCTCTGGGATTCACACCTGCTCCCAGTGTTGGTAAAGTTGCCTCCTGACAGTTGGGGCATGAGGCCACAATTTCCCTGGCTTGGTCACGCCGCAGATTAAACTGGCGTACCAGCCCCGGGGCATTCTGATGGAACTGCTGGTGGCTCAGCTTGGCCTGCTCGACTATGCTCGGCTGGCCTCCTAGGAGTACAGGGGCTGCCAAGGCGTCTGCTCTGCGGTTTCCCTCGGCAATAAAGCCTGGGAGATCCATGTGTGATCTCACATGTACCACATAAAAGGGATGCTCACGGTTAGAAACCAGGTGTACTAATTTTGAGAGCAACCCAAAGATGACCTGATTTGGTACCTCTTTTACAACTGCATGTTCAGCTCTAGACACTGCTCCAGCTATGTATGCCGAATCTGTTACCAAATTAAATGGTTGTTCAAACCTCTCAAAAGCTCTCACCACAGCATCCAACTCAGCCACCTGTGGGGAACCTTCTACTACCTTAATATCTGATTCCCACACCTGAGTCTCTGGGTCCCTCCAAGTCACCACTGACTTGTGGGACTTCCCTGACCCGTCCGTGAATACTGTTAGTGCTCGGAGGGGTTTTTTGCTCTGTAATTCTTTAGGTAACAATTTGAATTCAGTATTGAACAAATAATGGCCAGGATGTCTGATCTTAATTTGGCCTGAGAAGCTGTCTAGAGTGAACTGCAAGTTCTCATTCTGCCTTAGCAGGTGTTCAAAAGCCTCTTTGGTCATCTTCCCCGTGGATGTTTTGATGGGGAGATGGATACATGTAAAGTCACAGCCAGCTAGTACTTGCAGACGAGCCCTGGCCCGTATTATGAGCTGCGCCATCAGCTCCTGTGGCCTGGTGATACTCTTGGACTGCCTGTGGCCAAGGAACACCCACTCTATTATTAAGAGGGGGTCCCGTTGACCCTTGTCCCACTGAAATATCACACCATACAAATGGGGCAACTCACCCAAGACGATGAATCGGAAAGTCAGCCCTGGTTGGCAACGGTGGGCCTGCCTGCTCGTGATGGCTTTCTGGACCTTCTCGAGCGCTGCTCTGGCCTCTCGGGTCAGGACTCTCGGGGAACCTAAACCCTCATCCCCCTCCCTTTCTGCTAACAAATCAAAGAGGGGGGATAATTCCCCCGTAGTGTGTCCTAGCCATGGCCTGATCCAATTTAATGACCCGCACAGGCGCTGGAGATCATTCAGCGTCTTGGGGTTATCATTTATCTGTATCTGTTGGGGTCTGATCGTCCGGTTGTTAATTTCCAAGCCCAGATACTTCCAGGGTGGCAGCAACTGTACCTTTTCTTTCTGTAACTCAAATCCGGCCATCGACAAGGCCCTAACAGTGTCCTCCAGTGCTACTTGCAGGATCTCGCTGTCAGGGGCACAAATCAGCACATCATCCATGTAATGATAGAAAATACAGGATGTCCACTTGGCACGCATTGGGGATAGAACCCTGCCGACATACCACTGGCATATAGTAGGGGAACATTTAAAACCCTGTGGTAGTACCGTCCAGTGGTAGCGCTTCATTGGGGCTTCTCTGTTGATGGAAGGCACAGAGAATGCGAAACGGGGAGCATCATCCGGATGGAGTGGGATTTGGAAGAAACAATCTTTAATGTCAATTACAGCCAAATTGTAATTCTGGGGTAGCATAGATGGAGATGGCATACCCGGTTGGAGGGAGCCCATATCTTGCACTGCCTCATTAATTTTCCTCAAATCGTGGAGGAGTCGCCACTTGTCTCTCCCCGGTTTTTTTATTACAAACACAGGAGAGTTCCAGGGGCTGTTTGTTTCTACAAGGTGTCCTTTTTCTAACTCTTTGTTAACTAATTTGGTGAGCGCCTGCAGCTTTTGCTTACTCAGCGGCCACTGCTCCACCCAGATGGGCTTATCTGTGAGCCATGTTACTTTCTGTGTGGGGCGCTCTTCAGTGGCCGCACCAAAAAATGCTGGGGGACCGGAAATTCCAATTTGGCTCCCCACTGCAACATGGCATCCCTCCCCCATAATGTAAATTTGCAGTCGATCACGAATGGACGCACTGAGGCCAGCAGCCCATTCGGACCCTGAATTTGGACAATGTTTTTGGATTATCTTGCTGGCTGTGGCCCGCCTAGTCCTAAGACTGGTGTGGCCACGCTTTGCAGCTCCCAGTGTGACGGCCACTTGTGTGGTGGGATGACTGTCATGTCTGCCCCTGTGTCTAACATCCCCTGTAGGTGTACAGATCGCCCCTCGCATTTGAGTTTGCACCATATGAGGGGTTTTTCCTCTCCCAACTTCCCAGCATAAAACACAGAGAGCTCCAGGTCATTGCACAGAGCACGAGGAATGGGAATTGCTTGTGCAATTACCTGGCCCTTAGGCAGGAAGAGGGGGGGGTGGACACAGCGTGCTGAGAGATAGAAGAGCCTCGGATTGAGGGTGGAGATTACTGGAGGGACTTCTATCTCCAGTGGAGTGCTCTTTGTGTCCCCCACAACGAGGTACCTGCAATTTAAGAGATCTTCCTTTTTCCTGGTCTCACAGCGGCAGATGTACGATAGAAGCTCTGCATCTGCTATGAAAAACTGCCAGTCCTGGGAACGGAAATGAACAGAGTTAGTGAGTCGGAGTCGATAAGGCTCCCGGTTGTCACTAGTTGAGAGGCAGCCGCTTACTGATGGTACTAGATGGTGCATTGCGGCTCCTCTTGCAGCCGCGACTTGCCTCATTTTTGTCTGAACGCGTGGCAAGTGCACATTCACGGGTCAGTTTTTTTGGACCGTGGGGTTCCCATTCCCCCTCCCCCCTCCCGCTACTCTGGGTAGCGCAGTCCCTAAAAGTGGGCATTGAGCCTGGAAGTGTCCCTCCTGATGGCAATGGTAACACCGGCGTGTGGATGGAAGTCGCTTCAGTGCTGGGTTCCTCGAAGGAGCAGTGGCCGAGGCAACTTGCTTGTCCTTTTTCTTTGGGGCCTCTTCCTCTTCCATCAGGTGCGCCTTCAGTGTGCATTCCTCGATGATCTGGCTGAGGGTTGGCGGTGGTGAGGCCGGCATTGACATGATGACTCTTTTGCACATGGCGTTGGCATTCATGTGCACCACTTCTAGGATCATTCCTTCCCGGCGTTCAGGTACTTCTATGCGTCTCTCCACGGCTGCCCGGACCTGATCTACAAAATCTAACATAGGCTCCCCCACGGCTTGCTTGACTGCCGTGTAGGGTATCCCGGGATCCCTGGCGGGCATGCCCAGGAACGCACGTTCTGCTGCATTCCTGGACATGTCCAACACTGCTGTGGGAATTCCCCGAGCTTGCAGTTGCCCCTCACTCCATTCTCCCTCGCCCACAAGATGGTCTAGGGTGATTTGCTCTTCCGCAAAATCCAGGCCATAAGGCCCCTCGTGGATTTCGGGAAGCAGGTCTGCTGCTAGCCTTTTGCACCTCCTCTCCCACAGGTCGTATTCAGAAGGGAGAAGCAGGCAGTTGAATAGACGCTTAAGGTCAGCCGGCACTACAGTTTTAGATGTTAAAGTGGCTTTTAGAATCCCTTTAAAAAAAGGACTCTTTCTGCCAAATTTTTGCAATGTCTTGCAGACCTCTTTGAGTGAATCGTAGGAGAGGGGTGTCCACGCAGGGTTTTCCCCTCCCCTTGTGTAGGGGACTGGAGTGTGGATCAACTGCTCGACTTCATGGACTGGGCTCCGTTGCATCCCCCCTCCTCCCACCACCCCAGGTCTCCGAGGAGCGGGAGGACGCGGGGGCGGAGCGCGAGGGAGAGGACAGACAGGGCGGGGAGAATCCTCCTCCTCGGAAGGTGGGAAGGAGGCTACTGAGCCCTCCCGGGTGGGAGAGGGCGGGGCTGCTGACGCGGCAGGTAGAACATGCAAGGAGGGAACACCTACGCCTACCCAAGGAGGGACAGGGGGAGGGGTGGTAACCCGATGCCTTGAGTGGGCAGTTCCCGCACCCACCGGGAAGCAGGAGGGGGTGGGGTCATAGGGAACAAAGGGAAGAATGGGCTTGCCATGTGGCCGCCCTCCATCTTGGGAAGACAAAGAGATCGACCACGTGGCCTCGGCCTCCTCAGGGGGACAAAGAAAGGGGTTTAAAGAAACAGAACTGCGCGGGGTAGCGCCGAAACTGGGATTTTCAACTGGGAAAAAGGGATTGGAAGGAGGGTTTACGGTCATGGCCTCAGCGAATCGACCGATCTCGCTAAGGCGGGGACGCCGGGGTGGCTTGGGGGAGCCAGAGCAGGGTCCACGTTTGTGCCCTGCGTCTCAGATCGACGGGGTGCCCCCCCTTGCCCACCTGGGTTAGGGGAAGAAGGGGTAGGAGAAGGGGATGGGAAAACAGATTCAGAGGGAGTAACAGATTTTCTGGATGGTTCTTTCCTTTCCCCAACCGAGTTTCGCGCGGGGTCTGATTTTACTACATCTGTGATCAACAAATGGAATTTAGGGAAGCAGTCATCTATGGAGGGATCCCTACCGATCCCCTCTGCTAGCCTTTTTCCCACTTGCTCCCAAAATTCTGTTTTGCGCGCGTCCTCAGTAGACAGACGGGGGAAAGCAAAGAACAACCACCTGACAAATTTCTTAACTAAATTTTTTGGGTATCGGCCCTTCACCAAAAGGATTTCCTTAACTTGGGAATAAAATTCCTTTTGTTGGGCAGATAGCACGGTCCCCATGCTTCTTCCACCCAAACCACCTCACCCCTGGGGCAGTAAAAAAGAAAAAGAAAGTAAAAAAACACAGGCGACTCTCATGCTGCGCGCCGCACGTCCCAACCTCGGGAACACGGCCAGCCCTCCCCGTATTAGCTGGACACGTTTCCACGACTAATACTTACCAGACTGAAGCCTCTGCAAAGCAAAGCTGCCACCAGGGTCCGGGAGTCCCGGGAAGTGTTCTTTCTTCTGCCCTCCTGGCTGCGAAAGTTTGCACTTCCTGTCCCACGCGGGACACACTGTCTGGTCCCCCGTGGGCGACGGAGACTTCACTGACGTACTTTGGAGAGCCCCTGCTCTCGGTTTCCATCCGGCACGGAGCTGTGGTCCGGCGCGGACCACTGCCCGCTCTGGTTTGGCGGCAGCGCTCCCCCCTTGGCGGCGGCGCGGCCCCTGGCCGGCGGCGGCTTCCGGCGCTGTTCCTGGAGCTCCGCGGTGAACCTCCGTCCACGCGATCAGCTCAGCGCTGGCCTCGGCCCCGCGTTGGGCGCCAATTGCAGCGTGGGTTTTTGCTCTCCCCGGCTGCACGCGGCTCTTGGGAGCCCGGCTGTGGCGTAGCTTCCACGTGCTGCCGGAGTTTGCTGCCGCGGGTTCCCGGACACGGCTCCGTGTCTCGGGCGCGTGGGCTGGACAGCCTCTGTTACCTTGCGCTAGGGATCCGGCAAAGAGGAAGGAATTTGTCCATTTACTCCGTGCTTGGCAGGAACGGTTTATTGGTCACACATGGCGCGGTTCAATGGAAAGACGCGACCGCTCCCGGCACTCGCATGGGAGAAAATGGCACCTGACTGCCGGCGGGATAGCGTTTTATGGAGGGGCGGGGCGAGAGGATCCACGGCCTGCCGGCCAATAGGGGCGGCTGCCATGGCGGTGACGCCAGCAACAGCGACCAACCAGAGAACCCCGCAGGGGCGGGCACCGAGCCGCGGGCTGAGCGGGATTGTGTGGCCAGCACGGGGTTTCCCGGGGCCGGATGGCAGGGTGGTTACAGGAGCGGCACAGGGGTAAGGATCCGGCAGCAGGCAGCATGGGGCCAGAAACCGCGGGGGGGGGAACAACACGGGGGAAACGCGGGATTACAGAATTTAACATAAATTAAAAACCCTAATCTAAACCCAAACTCCAGGATGCAACATCTCTCTTCAACAAGTTTCTAAGAATGGGTGATTTGTCAAGTATTTCTCTATTGCTAGTAGTTTGGTAAAGTCTTTTCTAACTTCAGAATTGGTTTTGTGTGCATAATTTGGCATTAAACTTGTAATTTAAACCTACAGATACTTTTGGTTCTATTAGCCCTCTCCTCCTGTAGTCTGTGCAAAACAGCTCAAGTGGATAATACTGTTTTACACATGGGCTTTGAGTTGATGTGTGTTTAAAAGCTTTGAAAGCTTTTCTTTCTAAATCTGTGAAATCCAGGAGATTTTTGGTATACCCACTGTATTTGCCACCAAGGTATTGACCTGATGACAATTTTAGTCTATTTTATTAGTAGTGAAATAACTTTAAAATGTGCCCTGTATAATAAATACATTCCAGGCACATGTCACGATAACTATTGCACAGGTGTAGTTAGGAATAAAGGATTTCTCAGTCCCCACTCCTTGCAATGATTTAGCTTCAAGGCCATGGACAGTGTGTGTGGTCAGTGTACCTGAAGAATTTCCCTGAACCACTGGGAGCACTGAAGGGTGTGTTTGACAAAAAAGGACCTACTGGAGCAGAAAATGGACAAAACCTAGATCAGTCAAAAATGTTCTTAACAGAACTTCTTGAAAGTAGGTGTTATCTCACTTTTGTTGTTGAGTTCAACTCTGCTGTATTTGTCATTTTTTCCTATGTCTGTATGTAGTCCAGGGAAAGGGGAAAAACCTCATGTATAAACTTAATGTGCTGTCTGCCTTTGACATTTTGGTGTAACTTCATGTAGTCTTTCTTTTAACATAGCTATTTTGATGAACTTCTTTGCTAGTAATGAATAGTAAGATTGTAAACAATAAATGCTTGTGTATAGATCTTCTAGACCTTTTTTTTTCCCTTTGTAGGCTGGGATGGTGGCAGTGATTATGAGAATAGTTCAGGTGAAATGGAAGCATACATATGAGCATGTTCTGTTGAGCTATACTTTGCTGGTTTAAGTATGGTAAAGAGTATTTTGTTAATTACTTGCTGCAGTAAATAGTAGAGTTTTTCTTTAAGCCTGTGTTAGAAATAATGTCAAATGAAAAAATATTTTTGTATCAGATATGATTATATGAAAACACATCCTTCTGAGAAAATGCATCTAGCAGTGGTGGCCTGTGGTGAAAGACTGGAGGAGACTGTTACTATGTTGAGATCAGCCATTATTTTCAGCATCAAACCTCTCCATTTTCATATTTTTGCTGAGGACCAATTGCATGAGAGTTTCAAAGACATAGTAAGTATTCAAAAATGTATTCAATCAAATTGTAGCATGATTTGTAGCACAATGTTCAGCAATTCTTCTTGTTTGATAGTATGGCAGAAATGCAGGAGTCTAAGGTAATGAGGCATTATTATAGTGTTGGATGGGGATCTTTGAAATTTTTTCATGTGTAAAGAATGCCAGCTGCTGGTACCAGAGTTTCTCCTAGAGACAGACCAAAACTTTCTGATTTGTCATCTTGAATCTGTTAAATACAAGCCTGATGTTCTGAACACAAACCAGTTACCTTGTGTGAGCTTATTTAGAGTTGGCTTTACAAGAAAAATTTGTAGATCTGTCCTTTTTTTTTTTGTTTCTGTGCTTACAGCATGACTCAGTCTTACATTGTTTAGAGAAAGTGAAACGCCAGTTTTTGAATATGGTAGATATGGTTATGTCTAATTTTAGTAAATTTCAGTTAATTAAAATTACATTATGACTGGAGTAGCAGTTTTAGAACCTGATGAAGCCAAAACTGTGGAGGGTTTTACTATTTTTTTGCTTAAAATGTCATATTAACTGTGACATTAGTGTGTTACACATGCTAATTTATATACACTGTTATGCAAACAGTAGCTGTGGCAAAAAGGGAATAAGATTAAATTTGGAGATATTTTGTTGGTATTTGTTCTGTGGTAACTAGTTAAGAGGGGACGAGTTTTAATTTGTATACTTTTTGTAAATACTAATTTATTTTGCTTCCTCTTTCTTTTGCATGTGATCTGATATGATGTGTTTTCTTCATAATGGCTTGCAGGTGCCACTTTTTGTTCAAGTCTTTTGAATAGCTGACAAATTCTTGGATTTCTATTACAGAAAAGAGGCATTGCACTTGTGTTCAAGTATCAATTTGAATGGCGAATTGATTTTTTTTTTTAATAGAATTGAAGTAATTTTTGTGATTTGTTATTTTCACATAGCTTGAAGAATTCCCCTATGAAGGAAAAGTTAATTACACATTATATCCAATAACATTTCCATCTGAGAGTGCAGCAGAATGGAAGAAATTATTTAAACCATGTGCTTCACAAAGACTATTTTTGCCAGTAAGTTACTTTGTAGTAGGACAATCCAGAAGTCTGTTTATGAAGCATCAAGCTGTCCTTGTAATCTGATTTCTGTTTGGTTTTAAATGAAGAACTACTACTACTCATTAAAGTCACTTTTTTGACATCTGAAAAAGCCCTCTGAATTTAACATTCTTCTGTGGCACTAGTACCCTCTGGCATAAAAGTCCTTTTCTCACTTGATACATTATGGCACAGTATCCTCAGAAAGAAGTATAGGTCATGTCATCATCTCAGAGGTAAGATGGATTTATCAAAACACCTCATCTCCTCATTCAGGTGGAAAGTCTCCTGTATGCATGGGTCTGAGAAGTGCTAGAGAAAAGGAACCAACAAATGGGCTCTTGTTGCAGTGTTTTGTGCATATGCTCATCTAAGACACTTTAGAGAACATACTTCAGGCATGGGGAATTAGAGCCATGGCAGCTGTCTCCCAAAGACGGGCTCTTAACACTTGTTTGATCAGCTGCATGGGAAAGCAAGGGAGCAGGAGTGAGAGAGGAGCTCCTCTTAGAGTAATGTTACACCTGGCCTGCCCCTACTTCTAAGGAGCCCTGACATATGAAATGTAGAATGAGTGCCTTTGCAATGCTCTTCTATATGAAACTTATTTCCCTCTACAAAAATTGTTTAAAATGTGAGAAAAAGGAACGATGACAATTTTATTGACTGCAAAATGTTAGTGAATTTATTTGCATATGACAAAAATTTGTTTATTTCTTGTGTTTTTTGAAGAGAAGTTCAATAAAACTTACCATTTTGTTTTTAAATTTCTTTCCCTTCACAGTTAATCCTCAAAAATGTGGATTCACTACTGTATGTTGATACTGACATCTTGTTTTTGAGGCCTGTTGATGATATTTGGTCTTTTCTGGGAAAGTTCAACTCCACACAAATTGCTGCAATGGCACCAGAACATGAAGAGCCTCGTATTGGGTGGTACAATCGATTTGCTAGACATCCCTATTATGGAGTAACTGGAATTAATTCTGGAGTCATGCTAATGAATATGACACGTATCAGAAGAAAATATTTCAAGGTATGTGTGTTGTCTCAGTTGCATTTTTGGTGGATTTACATATTTTAATTCTATTTCTGCTTCATATTCATATGTATTTTTCAATTTTTTTTCCCCTGTTATTGTAATAATGCTCTCAAAGTACACTGTGTTTAAAATAGGATCTGTTTTTAAAATGTCATTCACTTCAAGACTTGAATTTCAAGTGTGTTGATTGATTTATTTTTTCTTAGTCCTGAGAGATCCTTTGACTTGATACAATTTGCTGTGAATTACGTTTGCCAATAGATATGCCCACATTATTTCTTCACTACAGGCATCCCAGAAAAACAATTATTGTAAACTTGTAAAATTTGTGTAGTTGTATGACCAGCAGGTGGTGCTAAAACATTTAGTAAGTTATTGAAAATGAAGATTTCCAAATTTTTATCTTTTACATTGTGGCCAGGTGATTATCACCCTAAGCATCTTTTTATTTGCTTTGAAGTCTTAGTTTTTGTAGACAAAAATGTTTGTCATGAAAGTAGCTACTGCTACATGCATGGAAGCAATACACACAGCAGTAGAAATAGTCATTGCTTCTCAGACTAGAGGTTTTTTCTTATGTACTTGAAGCACAAGTACGAAAGCAGTGTTGTGTGATTATGCTTGGGGGAAGGTACATCTCTGTTTAAGAGAAGTTTGATTAGGGAAAAATAATCATGCAGTCAAAAACTTCTGGAAGATGCATCCATAAGAGGAGCAATATAAATTTGCAGAAGACATTAATTCTCCCCCATTTCCAGTGTAATAAGCAGCTGTGATCATAGCATTCTTGCTATGTATTTTTCTTGAAGGAAATTCAGAGAACTTAAGAGAAATGGAGAATGGATTATCTCAGTTGTATATAAAAGTAGAAAGTTATGGTAGCTGTAGTATATGGCTGCAGTTTCTCCAAGAAAACTTCTCTGTCATATATATATATACATACATATATTTATATAGATACTTAGATATTGCATCAGTGAAATCTTGGTCTGTTTCATTTGTTTTACTGATTATAGCATATGGAGAAATAAAAGTACTAAAAAGTATAAAGAGAAAAACATGGGATTGAAAGCTACATATATCTTAAGCTCTGACAGTGCATTTCTGTATAGTGATTTATTTTCAGTGTGGTAAACACTAAGATAAAGTTGGTCTTTTATTCACATTGTGCCAGATTTCTGGTTTGGTTTCTCAGTACGAGTTAGGTTAACAAATAATTGGTAACTTTATGCATTTTTGGGTAAAATTGGAGTTCAAATTGTCAAAAGCATACAGATTATGTAGGATACTAAAATTGTCAATAAAATGAACTGTAGTTTTCTAGAGGACTACATGAAGTCCTTTCTCCTTAACACCTAAAACTTGTATTTTCTTCAAATTTAAGTGTATATATACTTAAAATATAAGACTTTATTAAGTGAAATAATTCATGAGTATTTTGAAATTCAAAATTAAACACTGTACTTTCCCTTGGTTCTAGAGGGCTAGAATATTTTTTCTGTGATTCTGTGAGATGTGGGCTATGAGAGGACTGAGCAGGGGAACCATTTAGTTTATTCTCCCTCAGTACCTAGACTGTGGTCCCACAAGCTTGTAGAGTATCACAGTGCCCGAAGATGCACAAGCTTTATTACAAAAACTACTGTTCATGGAAACTTGCAGAGACTATGTTTTCATCTTCAGGTTCCTTTAATATCTTATTATAAAGAGAATTGGTCAATATGAAAAGTTGTAGACATCAAAGCAAAACTTGGAAAAGGATTTAGTGTAGGTCAATCTATACACAGTGGGCCTGAGAGTGTATGACTTTTGCTTGTGACTGATAGCAAAGGAGCTACTGTTCTCAAACCTTTGGAAAAGAGGTAGACCAAATTCAGGAGCAGGGACTGTCCTAATACCCCTTGCCAGTGACACTGCAGATTCTTTTGGGTCTTACAGGTAACACGTCCATGTTGTGTGCCATTAACTATTCCAGTGAAATACAGTAGAACTAGAAGATGCTTCCTTGTCTTATGGGAAGGTGTGAATTTGTTTATATCCTTTCAGGAGGCTCAACAAATTCTTCAAGGAGCATATAGGTTCTGGGAGTTTTTGTATCTTTTTAAAAATACCTGTAGACCTTTTTGCATGATACTGTAGAGTATTTATCTGAAGTGAAAGTTTTGGATCAGGATATTCCTCCAGTGCTATGGAATTAAAACTGTGGGTTCTTTGTCTGTTGTAGCCCAAATTGCAAGCTGAACCACTTGAGGCCTTTAAGCATCTTTCTTCTGTTGTCTCATTGATTTTTAAGAGTCAGGAGGATCCAGAAGATGGATTAAATAAAAAATAGAACCAGAGACTTTAGCCAATGGTTATAATGTTCATCTGGGTAGCAATAACCTGCCATGTACTGCTCCAGGATTAAGTCGTCTTTTATCTACTTACCTCTTTGAGCCTCCTCAGTCTTTTCAGGAGTGTCAGATCAGGCCATTTCAGACAAGCATCCCAGCTCCTTGGCTGTCGCTGGTGCCTAATGGATGTTGTTCCTTCTGGTCCTGTCTTATTTGTCTTGTGTGTAGAGTCTCTGTGTGTATGTATGGCACAAATACATGCACTAAATAATGCATACATGTGTATGCTTGTATACAGATAGATGTGCATGCACAGATGTGGTGCTGAATGTTGTACTGCATTTTACTTGTCATTATACTGCATAACTGCACATGAGAATTCATAATGAAGCTTCTGATGGTTAGTGCCTACATGTTGTCTCTGCTAAGCAGCAGTTAGAAAATGGGAATGTAAAGCATTCAAGACTTTTTTTTTGTATTTGTATACATATAGATGTAGATTTTTTTTTAAACTGGAAGAGATACAGCAAATGCTACAGGTACGGTACTCTTAAACAAAAAGATCAATGAGGCAATGTGAATAGAGAGGAATGACTTCTATCACATTTATTAAGGTTAGTTGTGATGCCTGAGATGCAGGCAGTCAAGGAAGGGAACAAGCTCTTAGCAAATCAAACAAGCCCCAAATAAATTAACTTCAGATAGAGTGTGCAAAGCAGAGGTTCACAGATATGCTTTAGAAAAAAAAAACAAAAAAAACCCCAAAAAAACGAAGTTCAGAGAGCTTATCTGACCTAAACCATTATAACCTTTTTTTTACCATTCATTGTTGCTTAGGGCTGTAGTTTCAAGAAATAATGGTGAGCCTGTACAAAACCAAATTGCTTCTAAAAGGAAGGTTCAGGTTCCTGTTTCTTACCAGATGCTTTTCCCTACTTTTCTTATTTACTTGGTTGTAGCCTTTGGTGTTTGGTCCTTTCTGTGATTCAATTCAATTTGCTAATAGTAGAAAAAATAAATCCTTCTGCTGGGTTATTAAGTATATCAGCTTACATAAACATGCAGTCAGTGTTAGCAGTACATTGTTAGTGTAAGAACAGGGTAGAATCATGTAAACAGAAGGCAGGGGTCTGGCTCTCCCTTGGCATTAAGGAAATTTAAATTGGTCCGCTGTTTGTGGGATGCAGCTGCAGTTTGTTTAGATATTGCTGTGTGATTCAGAATTTTTTCTCAGCTTTATATTTTCTTCTTAGAATTTGAAAAAAAAAGTAAAGGCTAAATGCGACAGCTTTTTTAAGTCTGACTTCAGCCTTGGCCAGGCAGAAGTTTTCTGTTACAGAAATGAGTAATGACCAAGCTAAACAAACAATAAACCAACCCAAAATGTAAGAAAATACTTCAATGTTCCTGCATATTTTGTTTTTCCACATTTTCTTCTGCTCAAGTAAACTATAGTTTTGAGAGTTCTTAAGCTGTCTGTATCAGTTTGATGTCATCACAGAAATGCCTATTATGATTTGGGGTTTTTTTTCTCAAATTGCTAACATTCTTTGCATGTTGTGGAATACTGGAGGAAAGGCTTATATTCTGGACATTTTGAAAATTATTGTAGCATTTTTATTTTGAGTTTTTTTACTTGAGTGACTTCCAAAAAGCAGGTCTATCAGAATCCTACTTCTCAGACTGTTTCACCTTACAATGGAATATTTTAAAGAAGGAAAACAAGTAACTTTTCAAGTAGTTTCTCTTGCTCCTACACTGGTGTCATTATATATCACTGCTTTTTTATTAATATATAGCTGTTTTCTATTTATGCAAAGGTTATGGAAATATTACAGTTTCCAGTTCTTAAATCTGACAGCGCTATTTGTGAAGTAGTATTGCTTCTAGACATCTGACTGTGTGATGCATGTTCTTACCTGCTTTGCATCTTCTTGGGATATCCTCTGGATTTCTCTGCTATTAAAGCTTCACAAGTGAAAAGAAAATTCTATTAAATAATGACTTTAACAATTTAAACTTCTATTTCTATGTGTTACTCTAAAGCTGTATTTGTTACTGTATATTCTCTTACCATGATTTGCCTGGTATGAGTGAGCTAATTTAATTCTGTTTTTAATTCTTAGCATTTTGTCTAAACTTAAACCATAGGTCAATATTCTGTGAATTGCAAATTTCAGGTGAGGGAGTAATCTTTACTGACTGTGATTCAGTCTTATTTATGTGCTTTTTTGGAAGGGTTTAGCTTAGTGTTAAAGCCTGTGTTTTATTTCATTTAATCACTTTCCATTGAATCTGACAATAATTCTTACTAGCAAAGAATTTTCTTGTGCATTTCTTATGCCTGCACTCATCAAATACTTGCAGGCAATCATAATCATAAATTTTTTAGGAGAGTGGGGACTGTAATATTCTGTTTGGCTTCTTGCATAATATAAGGTATAGATCTTTTTCTGTATTAATTCTTGTCTGAAATCTTGTAGTATTTCTTGGTTTAGACTTCACTTCTGAAAGCCCTTCATATTTGATGGCTGAAATGTTTTGAGGGAAGAGTAAAAAACTGAACTGCAATTTTGTGCACTTTCTTCTTTGTCAGTGTAAAGCTCTGAGAAAGAAGTCTTTGATACTGTAAATCTCAAACTGAGTATTTTGCTCCTGGTAATATGTCTCTTAACATGATATTCCTGTATGCAAATCTGAAACTATATTGGAGTTCTAATACAATTTTTTTCTTTTGGCAACTTGCTTAAATAGAAGTAAGGGTACAATGTTTGTAGTCTCTATGGGACTTAGTGCTATTCCGTCCACACTCTCAAAACTGTGAAGTACAGGGTACAAAGTGAGCAGCCTTGTTCCTTTTCTGTTCTAGTTGAGCTTAAATAAGGTGTAAAGATAAGAAATTACCTTTAGAATATGTAACCATTTAAACTACAGATTTGAATCCCTTTGTTGACATGGAGTTCAGCGTAGGCCAATTTACTCTTAAGTAGCTGCTCCTCAACCAGAACCTTAGAAGAACTCCTTTTCTTTTGAAGTGATTCTGCTAAATCAAGAATTTGGGAATTGGTATCAGCTGTTCTTTTGGTTCTTACTGACTTTTGCTAGTGAAAAGTTGTCCTGTTGATGAGGAAATTCAAGTTCAGTAACTAAAATAAATAAGATAAACTTAACGAAAATACGTCTGAAAACCTTTGAAGGATTTCTGTATTTTTTACACTACTTTGTAGCCAGTATTTTTTATCTGTATGTGTTTAGAACTATTTAAGAATTAATTTTATATTGAACTGGTATGAATTTTTGTAGTTAGTGTTAGAACCTGTGTATAGTATAACTCTGTGATAAAGAGAGAAATTGCATGATGTGTGGATATTTAAATACTCCCTATTTGCTGCATGATTTAAACACAATTTTGGTATTAGATCCTACTGCTGTATAAAAAATCCCTTGCTATTCTTAGAATTCTTGGTTTAAGATGTTAGAGGGAAATTTTTTGATAAGTTGATCATTGAGAAATAAAACACATTGGAAATGTCTGTAACTAGTTTCCTTAGATAGGCTTTTTGGTTTAAAAGGAAGAAGTTGTCTATACATTTGAGATTTGTACTTTTGAAGGGCAAGCTACTGTGATTTGGTAAGGCATTTCCTTCTGTGTAGGTACAACTGTCCTGAATGTGTGTTGTTTTGCTTTGTTTTGTTTAATAGAATGATATGACACCAGTCCGGTTACAATGGGGAGAAATTCTGATGCCACTACTGAAGAAATACAAGTTGAACATAACATGGGGTGATCAGGATCTATTGAACATTATGTTTTTTCACAATCCAGGTAAATCCACATTGCTTTTCAGTCTAACACTGTGAAGTTATCTTGTCCATGGAAAAAAAAAATCCAGGAAAAAAATACAGGAAAATATTCAATAAGCAGGCTTTTGGGTAATAGCCTTCAAAGGACTATTCACTTCTTGAGTTCTCTAAAAGCATTTGAGAGACAGTGGTGGAGCTTGCTAGAGTGTAATTAACGGTTAGATTTCAAAACAACTGTACAGAAATTATAAAGCTGTCCTAAATAAATAAATAAAATTAAATTGGTTTATTTCCTGAAACAATTTTGACACTTAATCCAGAGCTCTCATTTTTCCACACAGAAAGTCTTTATGTCTTTCCTTGCCAATGGAATTACCGGCCTGACCACTGCATCTATGGAAGCAATTGTAAGGCAGCTGAAGAAGAAGGTATATTTATTCTTCATGGAAATAGAGGTGTTTACCATGATGATAAACAACCAACTTTTAGGGCTGTCTATGAAGCGATAAAAAATGTAAGTGATTTTTGCATTGTACTTGTTATTCTTTCATGTATGTTTATCTATAGTGGTACATGTATTTTGTAGGCATGTTGATATTCAGCTTGATTGCCACAAAGTAATTTTTTTCACTTTTAAGTAAGGTCAAGTATTTTACCACTTTTTTCTCCTTTATTGATTGGATGGAGTTCCAGTATATTCCTGTTTTGATGAGCATCTTTTGAAACAGAGTGTAGACTATATCTAGGTTGGAATTCTAAGACAATGCCTGTAGTTGTCAGTGTTTATTTAAAAGGCTTTATTCTCATTTATTTAATAAATCATCCCGTAACTGTTCCCATGAGCATTTGGACACCTTAGAATATCTGATTAGGAAGGGGCCAACAATGATCACTGAAATCCAGATACCTGGCCCTGCACAGGACCATCCCTGAGAGTCACACCAGACACCTGAGAGCATTGTCCGAATGCACAATTGTATCCACATTGTGCCAGGCTTTATGCTGTGACCACTTCCCTGGGGAGCCTGTTCCAATCTCTTCTGAGTGGTTGGGGAGCCCAACCACTCTCTTCTTCTATCCTACCTAAACCTCCCCTGACATAGCTTCACACTGTTCCCCCAAGTCCTGTCACTGGTCACCACAGAGCAGAGATCAGTATCTGCCTCTCCTCTTCGTCTCACAAGGAAGTTGCAGACTGCAATGAGGTCTCCCCTCAGTCTCCTGTTCTCCAGACTGGGCAGACCAAGTGCCCTCAACCACTCCTCACAAGGCTTCCCGTCAAGGCCCTTCACCATCTTTGTGGTCCTCCTTTGGATACTAATAGCTTTATTTCCTTGTATTGTGACCAAAACTGCATGCACTACTTACTCAAGGTGAGGCCACACCAGTGCAGAATAGACAGCAACAATCTAGCTCCAGGCTGAACGAGCCATCACCAGACGTTTCATTTTTTTGGAGATTTTAAAGTGCAGAAAAAAATCCCTTGTTCCTAAAGTTTGTATATATTTACTGCAACACTTTAATACCTAATTGTATCCAGATTTGGTTTGTAAATTTTTTTTTTATATACTACGTTTTGACCTTTTCCAGAAATTCAGTGTATTAATATGTTGCTGTTCCTTTAAAGATGAAGCACAATGTCATCATTCTGCAAATAAGTCATCTAAGGAACTATTTATCACTACCTCAGTATACTCACTGAAGAGCTGTAAAACTTAGCACTGATGCACATTTTAATATAGCAGGCTACTGTGTGTGTATAACCTACAAAAATCAAGAGTATATTTTAATGTTGCTTTATTACACATTGTCATATAGGTATAAAAGTGAAGAAAAGTACTTTTGGGGGTCTGAGAATACATTGCAGGAAAAGTGATTGTATTTCCATAAAAATATTATTTCTTTGTTTCCTTTGAGCATTGTCAAAAATAGAAGAAAAAATTATTTCCTTTTATTTATGATCCCATTTCGTATGCAGATGTGTCAGAGAGAGTACGTAAACCACTACTGATTTAATGGTAATAAGATGAACAAAATGATGTTACTTCAAAATACTGTTTTAACTTATCATTTGTTTATAAAAAACATTGCAGTGTTGAGCTAATGACAATTTTATTTTATGCCCATGTTAAACATAGTATCTGTTTGACCATCATTCAATTTAATGAAACTTCAGTACCACTTTTTATACTGTTGTTTCATTATAATTTGATAAGACTTGTATTACTTAAAGGTTATATGTCATTTTAGAAAGTTACCATACAACAAAAAAAAAAATCCAGAAATCATTTTAGAGTTTTAAATTTTTAACTGGGTAAGGTAATTTAATTTTTTTTCCTTGCTTTCCTTGCTTGTCTGAATACGTTCATTTGCTTAACATAAAAAAAAAAATCTTTCTTGTTAGATTTATTGAAAGCATGAGATTATACTTTCGTAATTTAGAGCTATTTCTAAATTACTGCATTCAGAATCACTCATGAGTTCTTGAAAACATTTAATAAATTTATAGACAGCAAATATGATGCTGAAAATAATTTTTATAAAACTCTAATACCTCTGAGTAATGACAATCTTCCATATTAACCTTAAATTTTTTTAACCTCTTTGCAGTATTCATTTGGAGATGACCTGGTTCATTCACTGTTGCAGCCCCTGGAACGGGAATTACAGAAAACCACGCATACATACTGTGGGAGAGTATACAAAGTATTCATAAAGCAGCTAACAAAAAGCATAAGAGACTTGTATGCCAGAAGATCAAAGGGAAGGTGATTTTTGAATCCTAGCTGTTATATCAAGAGACTGAATTAACATAGCTGGTCAAAAGGTGCAAGAATACTATTACAGCTTGAATGGGCTCTTAATGTGCCCAGAAAAAAGTTTACTAGCATACATAAAAATGAAGAAAATATTCATGTAATGAAGAACAAGAACTTTTTTCTGCAAAGGTGACTTTCTGCTTTTTTGAAGTTTAATTAGTGCTAATGTTTGCCTCATACCTGATGATTTGGGTGTTACTGGCTTCTATGGTCAGTAATTTTAGTCTGCATAATTCAGTTATCTAATGATAAATGAACAGGGAAGAAATGAAGATGACTCTGTTTGGGAGTGTACCTCATATATTGTCTAAAATTCTGTTAAACTGTGAATGTAGCAATAACTGAGTCAGCAGCACTAACCTCACTTTAAAGAAGGTGTGAGCCTTTATGTAAACAAAGTTGTTTACAAGTGCAGAAAATACTCTCTTGTCAAAGAAATGTGTTGTAATCATTGACAATCTGTATGTGCCTTTATATGTTCATCTCTTACATGTTGAAGTACTGTTTTGACAATCTTGTTTTGTTTATCTCAGATGTAAACTGCACACTATAAATATGATTTTCTGAGATTTGAATGACTAGTATGTGATACTAGTTTTCTCTGTTAGTAAATAGAGAGACTTTATATTAAAAATAATTTGTTTCAACATGGTAGAGCAGAACTGAGGGGGTTTTAAATGAAAATGCAGTTTGAAGTTGCTTGTCTTACAATACTTCAAAAAATTTCATGGTTTTACAGCTTTATAGGGCATTTTGGAAGTAGAAAAAAAAAAGCCCAGTGGTGGAAAGCTGTTGCAGTTGTATTTCCATACTAGGAATTATTACCTGATGATTGTTCTAGAGTATGTAGTACCTAAAAGTGAAGAGCTGTAGTAAGAGTTCTGATGCTTCATCAGACTGTTAAGTAGATGGGTTTTTTTTTTAGAGAATATATCCTGTTATAATATTTTTTTTAATAAATGGCTTTAAAATAGTTTTGGGGCAGACCTTCAACTACATGAATGTGTTACTGTTGATTGGGTGATAGTGATTTGCAACAGGTAAGGATTAGATTTCCTCCAATTATCTTAGTGAAAAAAAACTTCTGTTTAAGTAATAAAAACTTTTTCTCCAGAGAAAACCATGAAGAAAAGGGGTGAATTCTAGTGTTACAGTAAAATATTTAAACTTGCATGGTATGAAATGTATTTGTAAAGTATATATGAACTTAGATAACCTGTCTAAGTGAGATGAAGTCTTCATAAAGTGAGCTTTTGGATTCCGGGACAGTTCCTGTGTGTTGAACATGGAGGATCCACTCACTGACTTGCACCTTCATCCCAACCCCATTTTAGAAGCTTAATGTTTGTAGCTGTTTCCTTGTCAGACTTCCAAATCCATGTGAGCTGGACAAATGCTTTAGTAGTACAAGAACATGCTCCACTGTCAGCAGAGTTTGTATAGTTTGTATCCTGCTTCTAATTTCCCTGCGGGCTCAGGGTATAAATTTCTGGGATGGAATCTAGGAAGCCTGTCATGTAGGTATCTTTTCCTTGCTGTGTAACCTTTTGAAGCCTGAAAATGTAGAAATCTCTGTGAAGGTGAATACTGTAACTGACTGATTTTACAATATGCAGTGCATTATTTTTTTACATAAATACTGGTTTTTGTATCAATTTGTCTTCAGATTTTCTTTTTACTTGTACTATGTGTTTGTATTTTAAAAAAATCTTTTGTCTTCTTTTTTGTGTTTGTCTTTGCAGAAACTTTCAGTTTATTTATCTTTAGTGTATTTATCTATTATTTATCTTTAGTGTATTACAGACATGTCAAGATACTCTTAAAACCTAATGGACCATTTAAGAAAAAAGGGGAATGTGGACCTTAGCAGCAATCTTTCCACTTAAATTTCAAACTTTGTGGGGGAGTAGAACAAAAATAATTAATATTGATGCTTATTGTAGCACAAAAATTCTTATTTTGTGCTTATAACTAGAAATGTTTACTTACCATATTACAAGTAGCAGAATATGACCTTATGCCCTGGGTTTTGATTAATTTTTTAATAGAAATGAAAACAGCTCATCTCAGTTCACCTCCAGGTAACACTCATGAACACTTCAGAAAAGTTTTAAAAAAAGCAAGAAGTTTCCATTAAGTATTCTGCAGAGTATTTCCCTGTTTCAAATACATTTTTAGTTCTCTAATCCCTGTGTTTTAAATTTAGGAAAACAACCTACATTTACAAAAAAAAACCCCGAAATCTGGCTTATAAGGGAAACATTTAGAGACACTAAAAAGATTGGGAATCCAGATAATGTGATAGAGACCAGTTATGTTCCCAAACTTCTCAATACCTGATTTGTAAGGTTAGATACTTAGAAGTGTAGACCTTACATCTAGCTTGGGAATTCTTATTGCTGTCTTGTTTTAGAAACATTGCTTTTTATACAAACATAGTGAGTACTAACAAATTACAGACCTTTAGGAATCCAATTTTTAATGATTTAATTGTTATAAAGTTATTTTAAAGTATAAAGTTTGATAGGAAAATATAAACATCAGGAAATATATGTTCAGTTTAACTGAAGATAAATCTGTCTTCCTTATGCTTGATTAGTCTCTATGTCATGGTACCATTATTCTGTCTCTTCTAAAGGGATCACTGTCTCATGGTAAAGAGATCTGTATAAAGATGTTAATACCTTATCTGGCTGAACTTCTGTCACTCACTGTAGACAGTAAGAAAAGCAAGCTATCTCTTCATGGGACTGAAACATCCTTGTGTGTGGTGCTTGTGCCACTACCAGTTAATAAGGCTGCATAAGCCTTATGAAAATATTTGTCCAGTTATTTGCAGTTGTGCCGAAATTTAGGCTGTAGTGACCTTTAATGCCAGTTGAATTGGTTTTGGTAAGCTTTTGGTTTAAGCTTAGCGTGATTAAGAAAACAGGTTTAGAGTGGGGAAAGATATTTTTTGTTATTCTTATTTTAAACATATTTTAAAAGAGTATGGAGTTGCCTTGTGCTGGTTTTGACCTAAATTTGGTCAAGTTGTAAACTTCTGGCAAAATGCTGATTGGAAAACTGAGCTGTCAGTGTATTTCTTGATTTGTACCAGATTTCTGTCCATACCAGACATACTCCAACCATTCAGGCTTTCCGCTCTTCCATTTGTACAATTACATAACAGGATGACTAAGAAGCCAGCTGTCTTTCTTCTCCTCCTCCCAAATTATACTTCCTATCTACACAGCATGGAAAAGAAAGTAGCTACAATCTAGTGGTAGGAGGAGGATATGGTCTGGTCTACTTGGAAGGTTTAGAAGCAGAACATGCAAGAGGTATAGCTGAAGGTGGAATGTGTTAGCTGTATGTGCATTATTGGGCTCTTCTTTTGAGTGGAAATAACAGTGAATTACTGCTGCTTATTAACTCACATTTATGGCTGTGATGGTATTTGTGGCACATTAAATGGGGTGAAACTGAGCACTAACTTCAGCTTATCTGTAGGAAAACACTAGACTTCTGGTTTCTTCTGCCTGGTTTATAAAGGTATCTCCAAATGTATAGACATACGTAGAATTTCTACTCCTTAGAAGGCTTAAGTTTTTTTTCATTGTCTGTTTTCTGGTTCAAATTGAAGGATTTTCAACTATCAAACAGGTTTAACAATATCCATTTACTGACAGTATGATTTATTTTTTTACACAACTAAGTGGAGTATTAATGTATAATTAAAATGAATGTATAGGCTTTTTGTCCAGATCTTTTTAGTAAATTATCAATAATTTTTGAATAGTTACTATTTTATCATTCTCGCTCATGGTATCTAATGTGATTATGATAGTTATTTTGGCTTTCCTGCCCTTTGCTACTTTGTGAATGGATGGCATTTGAAACAGCTCCAGTGATTTTGTGTTAAAATAAGTTTCAGAGAACTGTAATGTGAATGTGTGATTTCTATTAGCAGAAAATGGATTCTTCTGTAGCAGGGACAGTAGAAGTAGGAAGTAGTGGGAAGATGCTTCTCATCACCATGGATCTTGTATGTGTCTTACAGGGTTGTTGCTGTCAGTCTGAGCATTTTTCTATGCACAGGAACTTAGAAGTGATTTTTCTGTTTTATTTCTAATGTCTTTGAATATCTTCTATTTCTTTTTTGGAAGTTCAGTTTTGTCCAGCTTCATTTTTCTGTATATTTGAGAAGAATAACAGAAATTCCTACAGAGTAGAAGCACAAGTTATTTGCTCAAGTTGTCGAATGGGCAAAGCGTGAACCCAGTGAGTAAAAAAAAAACTAAACATGAGTTTAGTTATGCATCCTAGGTCCCCTTAGGAAAACAAAAAATGTTTGATTTTTTAACACTACAGAGAAACATTTTGACAGCTTGCTTTCTGTATTCAATTGCCAAATCTTAAGTAATGCAGGATAATTTCCTATAGAAATGCAGGTTGCTTCACAGTTGCATTGTAGTCCTAGTAGAGTATTCAAAACTATTACTCAGGTTTCAAACCAGAAGATGTTTACAGAGGTAATAGTGAATTTTCCACTTCAGGAAGTGAGGACGAAATCTCATTTTAAAGTAGTTCTCAAAATGTCTCTCTTGTAACCATTTAGTGGATCTATACAAGAACAGCTTGTCCTGCAAAGTTGTCACGAAATTTAAGATATGTTGGTCTCCTACGCCTTTTCAAGCCTTCATGGGCCTATTAAAATTTTAAGTTTCTTGAAGGAATATTGAGTAATTGGAAAGTCTTCTGTTAAAATTCAGTTGTGTCTCTTCAGTTTTGTGGTTGCTTTATGCACAGCTGCAGTCAATTCTTGAGAGAGTCCTCATTTAAACTTATGAATGTGCATCTTCCTGTATATTTGCTTGCAAATTTCTGCAGGGCTTCTTTATGCTCCCTTCTGCCTTTTCCCTGCACTGCTTTTAAAAGAGAATCACCAAGCTCTTCTTTCATTTGAATGCTTATAAAAATTGCAGGAGGTATTATTACAGGTCTCTTTGCAGAACCTGTAATTAAAGGAGGACCTGTATCCCTGCTGTGGTTGGGTTTTATTTTTTTTTCAGACTGCTATTTGATGATGTTCAGGTAGGAGGAGGTCTGCAGCCATTAGTAAAGTCATTATGTTCTTTGAGTGATCATCTGGTAGTTTCTTCCCTGAGTGTCTGTTCTCTTAGGGTAGATGCATAGCTGGGGCCTGCCTACTTCATCCATATGATGCAAGTTTCTTTAATCAAAGCAATGACCATCAGTCTGTAAAATCTGGATTTTAAATGCTTCTATATCTGGGTGCCACCTTAGTCGCACAAACCAGGGACCCAGTCTATTTCCACTTACAGATCATAGAATCATAGAATGGTTTGGGTTGGGAGGGACCTTAAAGCTCATCCAGTTCCAACCCCTTCTCCTGGGCAGGGACACCTCCCACTAGACCAGGTTGTTCAAGGACCCATCTAACCTGGCCTTGAACATTTCCAGGGATGGGGCATGTACAACTACTCTGGGCAACCTGTCCCAGCATCTCACCATTTTCACAGTAAAGAATTCTTTCCCTGATACCTAATCTAAGCCTTCCCTCTTCCAGTTTAAAGCCATTCCCTTATCCTGTCACTAAAGCCTTTGGGAAAATTCCCTCTCCAGGTCTCTTGTAGGCCCCCTTCAGGTACTGGAAGGCTGCTCTAAGATGTCCATCTTTTATTTAATTTCCTTGATTTAGTTTCCAGCTAATCCATAGGAATAAAAGAGAGATAACAAGGAATGCACAACAGGAGTTAGATAAATACATATTTCTGAGATACAGTTAACAATTTTGAAATAGTTCTCTATCCTTGAATCTAACTTCTGATTTGGTGGATGTAAGGGTTAGTGTCCTCTGTTCATCAGATGATTTGACTTTTCCCTGTGTCAGCCCCTTATGTGGAGGGATGGGCAGATAATTCTTAAAAGACTGATTCCTTGTTCACTGTGAATTTCAAAGAAAAGAACTGTAACTTGTCACTGTAGATCCATAGTATCACCCTATCTAAACTCTCTGAAACTAGGAATAACTGCCTCCTTGCTGCTGTATTGTACTGGTTTTATTTGTTTCTTAATGGTCATGCTAAAAGGGGAGGGGAAATGATGCAGTTATTTGCATCTCCTTGTTATTTCCTGGCCTGCTGTCTTTGAATTCCACATGGCCCTTAAAAACCAACAACTAAACCAAATTTCAAAGTCTGGGTCAAAGCCAGAGATTAGCACTTGAACACCCTCATTTAGGAACATGGGTCATGGGCTGTACTCATAGATTAGACATCAGGACAGTTTCCTTGTTCTGTTTTACCAAAACAAGCCTACAAAAGCAGGACTTCTGAAATCTATGATACAGTTGCTGTTTTAAGCATGCCAAACTTCTAAAATAGAGGCATGTTATATTCTGAAAGCATGTTAGAAGCCTTTAAGCATATAATATAACCCTATAGTCTGTAAGTGTTATGACTACTTTTCAAGGTACCTGTTGAACTAATATTCTCACTCAAATTCCCCTTGCCTCTTTTCCATGGATAATTTATTGGTTTGTTTGTCCCCTTAGAGCAAAAGAAAAATTTGGCAATTTGCTTTAATAAATGTTCACGTGAAACCAAACAGAATTTTGCAAGGAGAGAAAAGAGAGCATGAAGTTTGTTTGCTAGGGGCTGTTTCTGCTCTTTAGGCCTCTCTAAGGCCACAGAGTGCAAACTTGGGGTTTACCTGTGGCTTTCTCACCACTTGGAGAAGTGCTGCTAGATTGTGCTGTCTTTAATTTTCTCATTACTGGCATTGAACGCTGATAGCTAAAAATACTTTTTGTGCCTTCCTAAGTGGCTTTTCTATTTTATGCAGCTTATATTAAATTATTAAACTGAGATGAGCAATTTATTATCATTTTCTACTACCTTCATATTCTGGGAGGTCTTTGCCTCATGTTCTTCCTTTGGGTCATTTAATATCATGCTCTCATTTTCAGAATTATAATCTGGGTACAATAGATCCATTTCTTCCTCTATGTCTTATGAATGTTAATGTTCTGCCAGTCATTTCTGTACACATTTTACTAGAGTAATTCACATTAAATCAGTCTGTAATATTTATAAGAATAGCTTTGGAATACAAAAGTAGATGTAGAAGTTATCCTAAAATGCAAATCTTTGTCGTTGAATTAATGAGTATTTAGGGCATGTTTTTTTAGACTTCCAAGAAAATTAAAGCAATATAATCCATTTCAACTCATGATTTAAGACTAGGAAATCAAATTTAGTTAAAGCTGATGTTTTAGCCTTATAACGCTGACCTGACCTACTGTGTCTCATTGAGCATCTGGTATCTAAGAAACTCTGCTTGCCTGTTGGATTTCATGAAACTTCTGTCAAGAATTTAATGCAGTTCTGACTAGTCACTGGTATTGCTATTTTAAAAATTTAAAAATATTTTGCTATATTTTACTTTATTCTTCTGTTTTACATTTTTATGCTATGGATAGTATTAGTCAAGGTTGGATTTGGATTGCAGATCTAAGCCCAAGAAATAAAAAAAACCCCAATTTTGCTTCCTAAAGTGTGTTATATATGTTTGTCTTTTGATTTGATACTATTCATCAGTCTTGTGGGTAAAATTGATGTATTAGGGATTTACTACCTCTCATCCTTTCTGCTTGTTCTTCCTGGTTTGTCTCTTCACTAACCCTCCAGTCTACTTGCTGCCTGTCTTCTCCAGCAGTTGGTGTCACTCTACCTCTCTGATCTTTCTGGAACTCACTGGCAGTTTTATGTGTTCTGCCACCAGAATGCAGAACTGTGCTTTCAGAACTGTTTGCTGTGATAAGGTAACTGTAGTAGTTCAAGCCAGAAGGGTTCCCTGCAGCAGGCATGCTGCTTTCTCCACAGAGCTACTGCATGAGCACCATGTCTGGGCACCTAAGTGTGTTCTTGACCCAGTGTAGTTCATAAGCATTGCTGTGTGTTTCTTGATTGTAACTTGGGGAATAAATTTAGTTTCCCTTTCAGCTTTGTATAGACTATTACAAAACTGTAATCGTCTTTATTTTTCTGTAGAGAGAAAGGCTCTTTACCAGAGGCTGCTTTTAGGAAGAAAGCTTGGCTGTTGAATTACAATTGAAAGGAGGTGATCTGAGCCATTCTGCTTGCCTGAGGCAGGCAGGCTCAGCAGGGCTTCTGAGAGCAACGAGAGCACCTGGCTGCAGGGGCACCTGGTGTCAGAGAAGGGCTTGGTCTGTGCCCTGTTCCTGTACGTGCTGGATGACTTCTAGGGAAGAAGCAATCTTCAATCAACTCTTCTTTCTGTGAAGGTACAAGGATAGAAAATTGATTTATGACTTCAAAAGGCCCAAACAAAGTTTTAGAGGGATTGCTGAATGCAATAGAGTACACAGTATATAAAATTTTTCTGGCTGAATAATTAACAGCTGCAAATAGCCCATTGAAACACACAGGATTTTGAGAAGTACCTTCTTCACTGGTCCATAAAAATAATGGATAAACTGAGCAAAAATTAGTGATGGTAGGATACTGCTTAAAAACTAGATCAATATCTTATTTTTGCAGTAATCCTATTTTGCTTATTTTGATTATTCTTTGCCCAGAATGATAGGGTATAATTAATGAAAATTGATTTAACTTGAAGAATAAAGGATTAACAGTTTTCTATTGTAAGAAAAATGAAGCAGCTAGCAAATTTGCAGTATTTTTATGTGCTAGATATGAAGCAGTCTCTAACTAATAAGAAGTCATTTCTACATTTGAAGTACAAATAAGAAGTACATTTGTCAAATAATACATTGGAAATTTTTTATATATTTGTACAAAATAAACTTAAGTATTTTTATAAATTTTAGAGTCCAAGTGGCAATTAATACCTTTTTTGCAAAATACTTGTATTTTGAGAACACCACATCCTATGCCATAACTTTATAACTGTTAGATGTGAAAGTGCTTGTTCTCCACATAGAATAGTATTGTGTCTCTGAAAAGGTGTAATTTTTAAGGAGTATGTTATGTAGTGCCTTGTGCACTCTTCATTTTCATCTAAATTATGACTCTCTGAGGATGCGAAGTTATTTTTTTGTGTCAGTAAAGCAAGTGTCTATTACCCTGAACAGTACAGGAAAATGCAGAGAGTTTTGTCATGATACCCACTGGCACTTTGGCAGCCATTAGAGGAGACAAACTGAACTGAGTTTCTTAAACAGAACCATATAGCAGTACTGTGCCTGACTGAAATCATTGGCTCATGCTTCAAAACACCCCATAAGCACAAAGGAAATACAGTAATACACAGTCTTCAACAAGAAAGATAAATACAGACCTTCTGACCTCTTCAAAAATCCTCCTCTAATTAGTTTTACTCCTAAAAGTAGATGTTTCAGAAGCTCCTTGAAGTCCATTAAGGATTTTGCTATTGATTTAATATGAAAGTGTTCAGATACCCCAGCAATGGATGGCAGCATAAAGCACTGATAAATCAAATAATAAAGTTTGGCCTTGGGGGGGAGGATGTTAGTTCATCTAGTCTCATCAGTCATATATAACAAGCCATCAAATTTCTCCCTGTTACAGCTGTAATGAACCCAATAATTTATTTGACCAAAGGATAACTACTGTCCAGCTAGCCCATATGCGGGGACTGCTGGGCTCCAGGACGGTTTGGATGGATGGTGATGAAGGATCTCTGAAGCCAGGTCTCTAGAACATGTGGTTTATTAGAAGGGGTGAAGGGCCCTGCTTGGAGTTGCTAGCCGCAAATCGTGGCAGGCCCAGGGAGAGCGGGGAGAGAGAAAGAAAGAGAGAGGGTCCCAGGTGAGCGTCCCACGAGGAAGGTCCAAGAGGGCGTCCGGTCCCTCGGCCACACCTTATCAGGGGGCTTCAAGGTGGGCTGGGACAGGACTTGGGCCAATGGGGTTACAGATACCTGATACTTCAGGGGAGGGTTACGCATGTGGGATGAACCATACATTGGGGGGTGAGACAGAACATTCCATTTGACCTTAGGATCTATCTGTAGGTAAAGGGCATTGTTTAATCAGAAGGGGGGATTGCTTTCAGCTTGGCTGTATTATTGTTTTTGAGATGCTCAGTAATTAAAGTTTGGTATTTCAAATCTTGTTCTCATCTCAATATCTGTATTTTCTGACTCTTTTGCCAGGCCATCAATTTTATAGGGCTTTCCTATTTCATCTTCCCCAACACCGATGCCTTTCTGAGAAATGTCCAGTCCTGGTCTGAGTGCACGAAGAAAGAAAATGCTTCCCTTTGCCTGTTTGTTTGCCTTTGCTCTCACAGTGATGACTGTGTGTACCTTATGTCTCATTTGAATTTTTTTCCGGTATTATGTTTCAGCCATGGATTCTTTTTATGCTTCTCCCCACTGGGGTAAAGTGGTCCTTAATATGCTGCAGTTTCTCCTTATGGTGATACTTAAATGTAGCAATCAAATAACTTCTCAGTTTCATTTTGGATAAGTCAAACAAATTGAGTTCATGAACTTTTACTCAAACACATCTCAGGTTTTGTGGCTCTTTTTAATACCTTCATCAGTTTTCCTGAAGCCTCCTTAAAATATGGGCACAACATAAAATATGGTATACAGGATTTCAGTATAGTATACAGTATAGTTAAGGATTTGGTAATTTTAATACATAGGTAAAATTTTCCTAGTACTTTTTAAATTTGTACATTGAGTGCTCATGTTAGCATACTTTCCATTCCTGGGCTTGGATCTTCATTCCTTGCTGTGGGGGCATTTGTCTTTGTTAGAGTGAGCTCAGCCTAATGCTGTTTCATCACAGTAATGCAGATTCAGCTGTGGAATTGCTGCTGTTATCACTGTTTATCATCTTACCAGGTATTGTCATCTTCAAACTTCATCAGCCATGATTTTATATTTACTTCCAAATTATGAATGAAAGATTTTAATAATATTGTCCTTCATAACTTCACTGGAAACAGCTCTTTGATAATGATTTTCTATCAGAGATTATTTGTTAAGAGTGGCCAGTTAATCTTGCAGGTTTTTTGTGTTTCTGGTTTTTGTCCGCATAGTATAATTTCAGCTTCATAAGAACAAAAAAATATATTCAGGAATAAATATCATATTTGTTTGACAAGCTTTATTTTCCTGGAAAGCACATTGATTACTTCTGATTGTGGTATTTTGTTTTCATTTCTTTCCAAATAATTGTGTTGCAACTTCTGTAATTTTTTTTTGGGTGTGTGACAATAGTCTCATAGTAGTTTTAACTAAAAGTTATTCAGCATTTTAAATAATATTAAAATTATTTAGATTGTTTTTTGGAGTTTTCTGGGAATTCTAAGACTTGTTGAACCTATTAACAGCAGTGTTCTTCCAGAAATCTTTTCATGGTTTCCTACTGTAAATTGTCTAGATCTGCTGAATTTGAAAGGTTTATACTTCAATGTTTGCTTAATTTTCTTCTGGTTTGCAAATGGACACTAAAGTATTTCAACACTCACATGTGATGCAAACATATTTTATTTCTGAATTCAGAAGATTTACTTGAATGCCTTCACATTATCAACAACATTAATTAGTAATGAACACAGTTTTAATTTCTTATGTTCTTAATTTATTCCCAAAAGTACAGTATTGTATCCTGCTTAATTGGGAAGGGAGGTGGTGGGAAGAAGAATTGCTTTTCAGATCAATTCATTGGTAAGCACAAATACCAAAATATCATTTTAGAGCTGGTATCTTGGAGATGTGTTGGAGTGATGTCTTGCTAAAAAAAAGGAGATATCCTGGACATTTATGTGCTTTGGGATCATGCTACAAGTTTCAGAGGGGCTGTGACACAGTATTGAGTCAAACAAAAAATCAATACCCATATCCCTATCTTTCCTTCTCCCTCTCTTTCTTTGTTTTGTGCACAAAGTTGCCTGTACATGTGTATGCATTCCTTCCCCCACCTTCTAGTTTTTTTAATACCCAGATTGAACATAGAAATGAAAAAGTAACTTTTGAGACTTGAATTATGGATGTTGCACCCACTTTTCACAGATGTGAAATAGCTGGTAAACTGAGTAAGAGTACATTTTAGAGCATAAGCAGCAGAACCCAAATACAGAGTGGTTTCTAGAACTTCTAAAAGCATCTTAGAATCACAGAAGGATTGAGGTTGGAAGGGACCTTCAACCCCATCACCTAGGCAGGGCTACATAGAGCTGTTTGCCCAGGACAGTGTCCAGTTTGCTTCTGAATATCTCCAAGGACTCCACAACCTGCAAGGGCAACCTTTGCCAGAGCTTGGTCACCCTCACAGTAAAAAACATGTTTCCTGATGTTCAGAGGGAACCTTCTGCATGTCAATTTGTGCCTGTTGTTAAAATTATTGAATATCAAACTCCTCAGGGAAGGTACATATTGCCCATTCTCTTCAGAGAGCAACAAGGAGAAACTTTGCTGGCGAGGTCAGTACCCGCCTCAGAACAGAGTTGGTGTCTTGCAGTGTATTTTCTCCTTAAAGTTAACAGTCTAGTTATATCACCTCAGCAAATTACTAGGAAATAAACAGATGATGAACTTTGAATGAATGGAGAAGTTTTTCCATGAAAATGTTTCTGCTACTGATAGTACATTCAGTTTATTTCCATCAGAGTTCTTTAGCTTTTGTTTCTGGTGTCCTTGAATGGGCCTGTAAGTTGCTTTTTATATGGCAATTCTTTGAGTTGAAAACTTGAATTGATACAAAATTATGTAATTATTGTTAATGGTCTTATGTATAGTTATATTGGCTAACAGTTCTGAAGTAGGTCATAATTATTGCTGTTGCAGTCATGTAAAATACAGGTGCAACTCATATCACTATAATAATACTGAACCTCATAACTTTGTAATGGAAGAGAAAGATTTTTGACTGTTGTTTATACAATATACCAGGTACTACTTTTCAAATATTCTTTGGTGCTCCCTGCTAGGACCCACCACTGAGGCAGATTAGAACACAGCATCCTGCTGCTTTTGCAAATGGCCAATTGTTTGAGTCATTAACCTTTAACATTTCAGTCTTTCACACTGCCTTAATGAGGGACTCATGCATCAGGAAATTTATAGCTCCTTTACTGAAAACATATATTGGATTCATAACACCAAATTCTCTGAATTGATGGTTCTAGACCACCATTTAAAGGAAATTCTGTAGCTTGATTCATCTCATCCTAAGATAGACATATAATGTAAATCAAAGAAATTTTACTCTAAAAGCAGGTGGTTTTTCCCTTTCTGATAGAGATTAGGAAGTGAGCTTAGAATCAAGTGCCACAATGCAGGTTCCTAATGTGAGCTAAGGTGAATCCCAGCTAGAGCCGGATCCATTTAAGGCTTATTCCTTGCTATTCCAAATATTTGTGAATATGTCCAGGAAATAATTTTTCTTCCTGAAGCATTTTTTGAAATTATTTAAATGCTAAGTGTTGGTCTGTGGCTAAAGAGAAATCAGTAAGTGATTCACGTTCCACTTCCTGGCAGGATAGCATCCTGCATTAGCGTTTCTGATACAAATACAAATGTATTTCCTTTTCCCCTAGCTACTATATCTGAAAAATCCACTCTTATTAGTTACTCTTGTTAGTAACCTCTAAGATGATCTAACAATGAACAGTGAAGTTCAGATTGGGCGTTAGAAGAAGGTTCTTCATTGAGAGGGTGGTCAGTCATGGAAACAGACTCCCCAGAGAAATGGTCACAGCCCCAAGCCTGCCAGAGCTCAAGGAACATCTGGACAATGCTCTTAGCCTTTTGGTTTAGTTAGTCCTGTGAGGAGGAGAAAGTTGAGCACATTGATCCTTATGGGTCTTTTACAGCTTGAGATATTCAGTGATTCTAAAGAAAATTAGCTTCAGGTCAACTGACTGTTGTAGCATCTACACATTACGTTTGTAGACTATTGCTGATCTGAGAGTTTTGCTGAAATGTGAATTATGGCAATCTCTATGTCTGCTTCTCAGTCAGCATTTCTCATTCTGGCTGCTGGTTTGTTTCCCAAAGCCCTTTTGATCACAAAAGAAGGCCTATGCATTACCTTTGTGTAGGTAATGCATAATTAAAATAAAAAATACTGAACTTCAGAGACTGATAGAAGACCCTTCTGCCTTTCATTTCTGGGAAGTAATCCATCTATGCTAACAAAGACAATTAGGAAGTTTACAGAAGTTACTGTCTTTTCATTTGTGCTCTGTGTACGCTCATAAGTACTGACTAGAGAGCAGCTTGAGCAAGTCTCTGTCAAATACTCACATTTGAGATCTGGATTTATTTTCAGCATTGTGGAAACCATATTCACTACCTCCCACCTACTCTGATACAGGGTAGAATAGACATAGAAGGCCAAGTAACTAAATTTCTGGGCAAAGGTAACTGCTGAGGTATCTCCAGTGAACTACAAGCCTTGAGCTTGACCTCAATGCCAGGGAAGGGCATGGAGCAGAGCATCTTGAGAGCAGTCATGCAACATGTACAGGACAGGTAAGGACTCAGGCCCAGCCAACAGGGGTTAAGGAAAGGAAGGTCCTGCTTGAGCAACCTGAGCATGTTTTATGACAAGGCAATCCACTTGGTGGATGGGGGAAAGACTGTGGATGTAATTTCCTTGGACTTCAGTAAAGCCTTTGAAACTATCTCCCATGGTGTTCTCCTGAAGAAACTGGCTTCCCATGGCTTGGACAGCTGCCGTCTTCACTGGATTAAAAACTGGCTGGATGGATGGGCCCAGTGAGTGATGGTGTTACATCCTGTTGGCAAGTGGGCACCAATGGGGTTCTCCAGGGCTCAGTATTGGGGCCAGTTCTGTTTAGTATCTTCAATGATTTGGACAAGAGGATTGATTGCAGCCTCAGTAAGTTTTCAGATGACACCAAGTAGGAGGGAATGTTGATCTGCAGAGGGATCTGGACAGGTTGGATCAATGGGCTGAATCTGACAGTATTGAAGTTCAATGAGGCCCAGGGCTCCACGTGGATCACAATAACCCCACACAATGCTACAGACTGAGGGAAGAGTGGCTGGAAAGTGGTCTAGTGGAAAAGGACCTGGCAGTACTGACTGACAGCAATCTGAACATGAGCCAGTATGTGCCCAGGTGGCCAAGAAGGTCAATGGCATCCTGGCCTGTGTCAGGAATAGTGTGGCCAGCAGGACTAGGGCAGCCAGTGATTGTCACTCTGTACTTGGCACTGGTGAGGCTGCACCTTGAGTGCTGTGTCCAGTTCCCCCTGAGAAGGAAGGAGCAGCAGAGACATATGAGAAGCTGACTGCAGCCCCCATTCCTCATCCCCCTGTTCAGGGGCAGAGGAAAGGGACAATTCAGGAGTGACCTTGAGTATGGGAAGAAGGGAGGGGTTGGGGGAAGGTGCTTTTTAAGATTTGGTTTTATTTCTTCCTGCCCTACTCTGATTTCATTGGTAAGGAATTAATTTTTCCCCAGGTTGAGCCTGTTTTGCTCATGACAGTAACTGAGTCAGTGATCTCTCCCTGTCCTTACCCTGACCTATAAGCCTTATGTGCTATTTTCTCTTCCGTGTCCAGCTGAGAAGGGGAGTGATATAGCTTTTGGTGGGTGCCTGCTGTTGAGCCAGGGTCATCCTACCACACAAGGTTTAGTGACAGTAGCCCTTCCTCACTACTTCCAGTCCTGAGTTTTATAAGGAGATTTTAGGAGTGATTTATGAGTGGATTAAATACTATTTTCCCTTTGATACTGTCAGGCATTTTGTTTTCCCTGGGGCCGGCTCCACTGGATTCAGAGCTTCCCCTGCCCCATGACCATGGCTCTCTGTGGCAGCTCTGCACATCCAACACACCTTGTGCCACTCCTCTCCCCATTATGTGTGGGGTGAACCTGCAGTGTCCCCCAGCGCACCTGGCTCTGACGACAGTGCCCAGCGTGGCTGCAGTCATGCTGCAGTGAGGCAGAGTGTCAGCACCAGCCCTGGGTTTAGGGGCTGGTGTGAAACCCCTGCAAATCATGGCTGTGGGAACTGAGGCTCTCTGGCTCCTAGCAACCTCAGGAAGAGGCCAGAATGCACACTAGATTCCTTCTCATGGTCCTGTTTATCTGGTCCTTCATATGCTTGAGGGCATCCTTGTGGGATCTCACATGGCAACAGAGTTTTATTCTCAGCTGTTCCTTTTTCATCTGGAGATTGCAATAAAACACTGAGGGGTATTTTTTTGCCTCTGGAAGATGTAGCATTTATATTTTGTCACTGAAACAGTTGTTACCAATGCCTATTTGGGTCTCTTACTGCTAACCTGTTGGGTGTCAAACCAGCTTGCTTTTTAGCTTTTGCATTGGTATCTTGCTGCTTTGAATAGCAGGATTTTTTTGCTTTGCATTTCAATAATGAAGTAGCTGAAAGTCACCTTTAGTATAGTCCTTAAAAGTAACTAATGTTTTCATACCCCAGGGCTTTGAATCAAGGGTTTTAAATCAATATTTCCTCTATAAAATTACTGTTTTTTCTTCACCCTGCACTCTATGGACAGAAAACTGGTGGGGTACATTTGAGAATTGTAGAGAACATGGGATAGGCAAAGAATTAGGTGTTGTGTTCTCTTGGAAAATGCATGAAATTAAGAAAATTAAGTGGCACTTCTCAAAAAACACTCTAGTATTATTTTTTTTTTCATGTAGCTTTGTTCTTAAATATCTCTTAGGCACTAATTGAAAAGGAAACAATTTTATTTTTCAGGATGTAGTGAAATCTCAAACAGCAATTAAAACATAGAATGGTTTGGCAGTCTGTAATGTAACTGGTTCTGTGGATAGGAAGAGCTCACAAACTGCTTTGCATTTCCTTCAAATTTGGTCTTAATTTTAAGAGACCATTACTGCTTACAGTCATCTAGGAGCCCTAGATTCAGCATAATCTCAGGGGAAAGGGAGCACAACAGTGCAACTTTAATAGCATCAGATGTACGTCTATCTCAAGCTTTTTAGTTTGCTTTCTGAATCTGTTATATTAGAAGTACTACTTCAAGTTGCATTATTTGAACTTCTTCATATATATATTTTTGAGAGATGTTACTTGGTGCAAAACTGAGTTTTCTAAGAAAACACATTAATTTAAACATAGCATTAGTTTCGGTTTTCTTGTGTGTGAATTCAAAATTTTCCTGTGGTCTGGAGTAAAACAGAAAGAACATGGCCATGTTTTTGATGCCCAAAGCTTTTGTTTTGTTAAAGAAGTTTTTCATGATGGGTTGTTTTTTTTGAAAACAGTTGCTGTAGACTTTCAACTGGTCACTCACTCCAGTGAAGTGATATAAACCCCAGAAAAATGAAAAAACACACGTAATTCAATAGCTATGAGAAATAAGATGTTTCTAAATCTCTTTAGCCTCTGTAACTGCAGAATAAACTGAATGATACAATTTTGATTTTGTTACTTCAGCAGATGGGAAAAAAAATGCATCCAGATGTTTTCATGCCAGACTAGCATGAAGAATCACAGTACTGCATTCCTTCGAGGAAGGAGAATGACTTTTCCTGCATTCTGTCTTAGACTTCCTGAACTCTGTGAAAGTGCTCAGTGAAGGGGGAAGAGACAGAGGAGTGCTGAAATATTCTGCTTCCTTTATATATTAGTGTCTCACTTTTAGGGTGAAATCTGCCTACTTTTGGTGGTGTTCTTTTAGTCTAGTTGTTTTCACTAGTCACTGACAGCTTAACTGTTAAAGTAAAATCCAGTTTGTAGTCTCCCCTTGACTGTTATTCTTTTTAATCTCCTCTCTGGATTTATTCCCTTGTTCCCCTGACTGATGGAGGCTGCTGGCTGGGCCACTTCCACAGCAGGCTGCTCTGCTTGGGACTTGTGGTGCTCCCCTGCCAGCATCCACAGTTTGCTCCACCTGCCTCACACCTTCACCCTACACCTGTGTGTCCCCCTGTGGTCTGTCCGCAGCCTCCAGACTCACCAACCAATCCTTAGGGTCACCCTGATGGGAATGTTTCCACTGTTACTCAGCCTGTTTGCTCAGAGTGTGGGAGGCTGTGATGGAGGCTGCAAACCCACCTGTCTGCTCCCCTCTGCTTCTCATTTGTTTCAACCTCTCCTCATGTGTTGCCATCAGCCTAATTCACCAGTTCATGGCAAAAGACAGCTCTTTACTGCTTTATACAATTTCAGCTGCTGGACATCAATTCTGAGATAAACCAACCATCATATAAATGGTATCTTGACACAGCAGCAGCCCACAAAGTCCAAATGAAATGGCAATGACAAAAGCAGCTCTGTCCAAATTAGGATGATGATGGCAGCTCCATTCAGTTAAGGATTCCCTACAGACCAGACCGTGACTACCCTTTCATTCTGGGGTCTTACGCAGGTGCTTTTGTAAACTGGACCAAACCATGGATTGTAGATCTCTGCAGGCTATTAATAGAGCTGTCTCACTTGGTAATGATTGATATGAAGTAAGTTATGCGAGGAACTCTAATTTCTTATTTACACAGGCCTGTAGAAGGGCAGTGACTGTGGCAAAGTACAGCTTTTTCCTTAAAAAGAAGGAGTCAGAAATGGCTTGTGTTTCTTCTGGCTGGTTGATGCAATAAAATATCCTTGCACATCATGGACATGATTTAGAGCTCAGGGGAAACAATCAAAATATTTCTACTACTCTTAAAAATAGGGAAGGGTTTAATCAACCTTTTTTCTAATAGGTTTCACTGAAACCATGCTAAGTGAATGACAGGGCTGAAGTGAGCAGAACATTGCCAGCCTTTTCCAGCAGGTCACAGAGATGTTTGGTCACTCTGCTTCCAGGTTTGCATTCATTAGTATCTATCCACCTGAAAAGCTACTTTGACAGTCTACTTTTCTTCATTCTAGCTCCTCTTGTGAGGCTTTAATAAATATGTAACCTCTCACTATTTATATCACACTGTTAGTTTGATGTTGATTTGGGGATTTTTTTGTGCAGGTTTTGTGCACCTATCACTTTGTTGCCGTTCTTTGGACATGTACCAGTACCTCAATATCCTTCTTGTAATGAGCAGCCCAAAATTAAATAGAGGATTCAAGGTGTGACCTCACCAGTGCTGAGAAGAGAGGGACAGTCATTGTCTTGGTCCTTCTGGCCACACTATTTCTGATACAAGCCCGGATGCCATTGGCCTTCTTGGCCACCTGAGCACACACTGGATCACATTCAGCTGCTGTTGAGCAACATCCCCAGGTCCTTTTCTGATTATCAGGTTTTCAGCCACTCTTCCCCCAGCCTGTAGTTCTGCCTGGGATTGCTGTGTCCCAAGGGCAGGACCTGGCACTTGGCCTTGTTGAATCTCATACAGCTGGCCTCAGCCCATCAATCCAGCCTGTCCAGATCCCTCTGCCTTCCTTCCAGCATATCAATGCTCCCACCCAACTTGGTGTTGTCTGCAAACTCACTGAGGGTGCACTTGATCCCTTTGTCCAGATCATTGATAAAGAAACTGAACTGAAGGACTCCCCCAGTTCTCTGGATTCTCCTTCCAGCCCCTCTTGTAGATGGGCATCATATTTGGAAACTTTCAGTCACCTGGGACCTCCACATTGGCCATTGCTGCCGATACATGATGGAAAGTGACTTGGTAGACAATTCCACCAGCTCCCTCAGTACTCTTGGATGGGTCCCATCTGGTGCCGTAAACTTGTGTGTGGCCAAGGGGTGTAGCAGATTTCTAACCATTCCCTTCTGGATTATATGGAGGCTTCATTCTGATCCTTATCCCCATCTTCTAGTTCAGGGAAGATTCCTCACCTCTGTAATAGTCTTCTCCCACAACAAAGAACCAAATCCTCTTTGGTAATACTGTAATTAGCACAATGTGCTAATCCCTAGAATACTCCTGTTTCCACTAGGACAGAAATGTCCTTTTCTTGTAAAGACAAGGACAAAATTTTCTAAGATTGTGATTCAGGTCCACTGTCAGTCTTAGAGCTGCTGTGGCTGGGTAGAGAGACCTCGACAAATGAGAGGGCCAACTATATAAAGTTCAATAAGGGAAAGTGCCAGATTCTGCGCCTGGGGTAGGGCAGTCCTGGATGCACAGATAGATTGAGGAATGAGATGCTGGTGAAAGCAGTGCTGCAGAAAGGGACCTGGACCTGGGAGTGCCAGTTGAGGGCAAATTGAATATAATATAGGCACAGCATTGCCAGCCAGGCAAGGGAGGGGATTGTTCCGCTCTGCTCTGCACTGGGGAGACCTCACCTCAAGTGCTGGAATGCCACAATATAAGAAAGATATAAAGCTATTAGAGAGTGTCCAAAGGAGGATTACAAAAATGATGAAGGGCCTTGGGGGGAAGCCGTGCCAGAAGTGGCTGAGGTCACTTGGTCTGTTCAGTCTGGAGGAGACTGAGTGAGACCTCATTGCAGTCTGCAACTTCGTTGTGAAGGGAAGAGGAAGGGCAGACACTGATTTCTGCTCTGTGATGACAGGACTTGAGGGAATGGCCTGAAGCTGTGTCAGGGGAGGTTTAGGTTGGATATCAGGAAAAGGTTCTTCACCCAGAGTGTGCTTGTGCACTGGAACAGGCTCCCCAGGGAAGTGATCACAGCACCAGACCAACAGAGTTCAAGAAGCATTTGGACAATGCTCTCAGAAACATGGTGCAACTCTTGGGGATGGTCCTGTACAGGAGTTGGACTCAGTGATCCTTGTGGATCCAACTCAACATATTCTGTGATTCCAACTCAACATATTCTGTGATTGTGTGATATTGCTGCTTTATATTGCCTATTGTTTAGTGGACAAATTAGAAGAGCCTTGTTTACTCTTCTGAGCAACTCATAAAGGGGATGTCAGGCTTATGAAGAGTCCCTCATTCTCTTCAGGACTGGGAAGGATCCATTACACACCTTATGTGCTCTTTCAGTTGGTGACTATGAAGTCTATAGTCTGTAAAAGAGGTAGTTTTTTCTCATTTTCTACGGGAGATGGTCTTAATGTTGATTTGGGCATTTAGAAATCTGAAATGTGAAGTTTCTATTCTATTCATAGGACAGAAATCTACCACTTTCCATCACTCTTGTGCTGATCAATGTTTCATGTTGGACATGTAGAAGACAGGTTATCCTCAGGCTTGCTGGGTGCTTCAGGAGTCACTGGCATCACTTTTCCTAATTCTCAGATCCTCTGCAGCCTGTGACATGCATGCCTAAGCCTGATCTGCTTTTTAGATTTCCCCAAAGAACTTCAGCAAATAAGGGCCCCTCAAAAGGTTCATCTTCAAATGGCTACTGTCCATGAGCAGGATTTGCACAGAGATGTGGCCCCTGAGCATAATAATTTTCATTTTCCTAAGGTGTAGGCATACTAACATAACTTCTGAGCGGGTTATCATAACAGTGTTTTAGCCTGAGCTAGCGGGTCTGCCAAATGACATGTCAATATAGTAGCATATAGATATACATATATAGGCAGTCAGATTCTGTACTTTTAAAAATCACAGCCATGCTAGTCCCTCCAAAGAAACAAAACTCCATGCTTTGCTTTCTCCCTGTAGCTTTTGACAACTTACTGTGAACCCTGGGTCTTTATGTGTCTCTCTAATTTTAGACTCCATCCAAAGCTCATGGTCATGCTTTGTTGGATGACAATGACCTTCCATATATCCTAACTATTTAGAAAACTTAAGGTAAAAATGGTTTTCTTGCAGCTTTTGTTCTGAAACATTTGCAGGGCTGTACAGCAGATGGTGCTCTGTTTCCCTTTCTGCTAGAGGCTGTTGTCATGCGCTAAACTTTTTGAACTGGAGATTATTAATAATGTTTTCTGTACTGGCTGAGAAATTGGAGCCACATATTTTCAGGGATGGTTTACTTAGCCATGCACTGGTTTTGTTTTAAGGAGTAAGAGAGCATAAAGTCTGTTTGTGGGTTAATTTACAACACTAATCTATCTTCCCAGTGCAGTTAGAGCAGAGAAGTGACTTACATTTATTAAGGTATTCTTTTCATGTTTGCAAAACCAGTACTTGTTTTAAATGGGTAATTATTCACTGAAATGAATGAATCACAAAGGAAAATACAGGTTGAATTTAAACATTGAATCACTAAAACTATCAGAATCTCTAAATCCAGCAAAGAATTTCACAACTTAATTAACAGAAATGTTTATCCAGGTACCTGAAGTTGTAGGAAATAAAAATGTATTCTTTGTTTTTATGCAGAATAGTTGAATTCCTGCTTGAACTTTTTCAGCACAATAAATTCTGTTTTCTGGCACTTGGCACAGTTGGCCCAGGCTTTCAGGGGCTTGTTTCACAAGTGATAGCTCTTAGATGACTAGAAGTGGTGTGGAAAGACAAATCCTTTTGAGGATTTGGTGAGAAACAGCTCCATAAGCTTTGAAATATTGCAGACTGCAGTAATACCATAGTAATCTTCAACAGCATTAACAGCTTAAACAGACAAGCCTATATAAATTAGTTTAAAATCAATCAGGTAGAGAACTTCACTAATTCAAATTAATAACTCTATGGGCTGTACTGTGAATTATCAGATTTTGCAAATTAGAAAGTAAAAGCATGATGCAAGGCTCATGGAAATCAAAGGAAATACTTCCATTAGCATTACTGTGCAGACATTATCCCCTTACCTGGATTTCCGTAACAAAGACACCAAGAATACTGAAGCACAATTGGTAGCTTGCTCATATGGATAATTTTGCTCTATTTACTGTCATTTTATGATATTACCTATTTCAGCCTTGTGCTTGATAAAAAATGTATTGCTCTTTTTGTGGTGTTAGAGCTGAGAACACCAGTCATTCACCTGAGCCAGTGGTAGATGCTGTGTAAACATGAACTGGAAGGACAGTGCCTGACCTTCCTGCCCAGCATTTTGCCACTGGGAGGCTGTCTTGTGAACAGCCTATCGATAAGAAATTTTTCTCTGAACTTCTGTGATTCTATATATAGTATTTCACACAGGGATCTCTACATTTGTAATTCAATCAGAAAGAGCAGCCTTATAAATTTATTATTTGTCTTCTTCATTCAGAATCTTGGAGTCAGTCCACCTATGAAAAGATAAACAAAATTCCATTTCTGTTGATATCTACTCATTAGCAGAGTATATATCTCTTAAACAGATCCAAAGTGTCTGTTTCTCATAGAAGATTTTATTTTCTAAAAATAAATTAATGGGTTTTTTCTTTTAAGATGTGAGGAAGGGTGGTATGAACATCATCAATGAGAAAGGAATCAAAATCTGTATTTGTCTTTTCAAGACAATAAAAAAAAATTGATAAATTTGTTTTTCTGACTTGGAAAGCATTTCCCCCAAGTTGTTACCTAAGAAATGTGTCTTCAGTTGGATGGAAAGTGAAATATTAAATATAATTGTGGTTTGTCCCTGACTTGGAGATATGAGGAACAAGACATACAGAACAAAAATAAAAAGAGGAGATCAATTTCTTCTCCACTTTAACACAGTTCCATGTAGACATAATTATCTGGTGATGTGTTACACCTGTGTATAATTTCCACACTCTGAGGAGCCAGGACAGACTTAGACAGCTCAGATTAAGGTAAAATCAATCCAGACTGGCAACAGATGGGGAAAGAAACGTGGCATTTCAGAGTGCAGGAGGTGGCAGAAGTTAATCAGGCATTGAGTTCATTCCATAGGGTTTAAGACTAGGACCAAAGGGGGCTGGATTTTCCCTAATGCTTGGCCTTCATTGAAACCACGTGAAATACAGTAAAAGTTGTATATCTCATATACAAGCTGTACCACAGCCCTCAAAAAAAGTACTAAATGGCTAGATTTCCTCTGTCACCCACAAAGGAAATTCTGTGGACAATGAGAAGGGAAATCTGATTCCCTTTGAGGCCCCTTGAATTCTATGCCAATATGTTTTAATCCAGCAGAAAATTCTGACAACTCTATTCCTCCTTCCTCAGTTGATTTGATGAAAATTAACTTTCAACATCCCTATCTGATCAAATCACAAGCTAAAATTATGTGCAAGCATGAAAAATGATGATGGTTTATTCCATAAATACACACTTGGTTGTAACTTTCAAATTATGTTAACAGAGTTCACACAGTCAAATCCCTGCCATTAAGAAATGGTATTTCATAAGAAAGCTGATAATAGGATACAAAGATCCTGAAATTATTAGATGATGACTTGTTAATGGGAATTCCTTTTTGTCGTAACCAGTGATTTTCAGTTTACTCTAACAAAGATATCTCTCTCTGATGGGAGATGGTAGTATAATAAAAATCTGGAAATTGTGTAAAGAAAAGAAACTAAAGATTGAATAATCGATTCAATGATTTTGTCGTTCCAGGATGATTCCATTTTAAAGACATTGTTGGGGAAAATAAGGTAATTCCAAGGCAGAGCCTATGCCACTGCATATTGCATATTTGTCAAAGCCCACCTCCTACTCTTGTCTCCTGTGGGAGTGCAGTATCTCCCTTTCAAAGCATCACTAAAATCCAAAGAAGGCTTTGTACAGGAAACTTTCTGCCCCCTCTGGAGCAGAAAGAGCAGAGCTCTGGCTGGCAATCTGACCACACTTCAGGCAACAGCAAAGGTCTCAGAGAAAGTTCTCTTACAATTGATGAGAAAACTTTATTACCGTTATTAAACTTTATTAGTATTACACTATTATTAAACTTTATCAGTATTACAATTTTTCCAGGGATTGAAAGACCATTTTTCACCAAGTCTAATTATTTGAGCTGACCAATATATCAGCATACTTCTCTCATCAACATTTTAATTTTAGCTTTGTAATTATAGGTCAGAATTTCTGTGTCTTTCTTTTCTTTGTTTTGGGTATACTACATTAACTAAATATCAAGAGGTCAGGTTTCATTGACAATTCTCATGTGTATTTGTGCACTGGTAGCATAACATAATGTTTGTGAGGGCAAAAGAAATGCACCTTCAGATTGCCATAGGAATGCTCCCCACTCTCTGATGTCCCAGCAGCACCAACTGGGGCTCAAGCTATGGGTAAAGGAAGGGCTTTTTCTTTACAGCCTGCACACAGAAATAGCCTTGGTGCATCTGTCTTCCTCAGTGGGACTTATCTGCATTCCTTTCATTAACTGGTTTTAATGGAGGAGAAGGAATGTCATCTAAATGATTTTGGCTCCTGAGTGAAAACCTGTATGATTTTTGAACGAAAAACACTGTAGTCACTGAATGTCAAAGCAGTGATTAAAAAGCAAAAAGCTGACATGCTGACATGGATACCACTGTAATAGGGTATGTCTCAGTGGGAGCCCACTGCCACCATCAGCTTTTCACGGTTTTTGTATTGCTAATATGAAACGAAATGCACCACTAGGAATACTGTTGCATATCGGACTATCTTATTTCATAAATAATTACTATATTACCCTTTAAATGTCCCAGTGAGTCTAGCAGCATCAAAATATGATGTAAAAACAATAAAACCAAGCAAACAGCTATTATTGAATTGTTAGGTATGTACAGTAGTTTTTCATTCCTTTCTCTTTGTTTTTATCCTGAAGAAATTAACAGTTTGCAACACATAGGGTCATTCAACCACCTCTGTGGTACCCTTGTTTCTGAATTGGAACAGGGTAGGTAATTACTACTGGGAATGTGTTGTGGCAGGCTTTAAGAGTGGATAAACTGGAGAATGACTTTTGATATTCAAATTTCCTCTCGTTTCCATATTCTGCTGCTGGCACTTACAAAGGAAGATGTATGATGCGTCTCATCATGCACTTGGAAGTGCTGAGAACTCACACATCTTCTCCCTTCTCAGCTCTCCATCTATGAGCCAGTTGGAACAAATTTTAAGCAAGAAAGATGAAAACAAAGTATATATGAAAAGTCACATTTTCTCATTTTCAGGAAATCATGGAGGATAGTTATTCAGAAGCCATAACCTCTGTGGGAAGAAGGTTCATCAGTCAGTGGCCTTAAAAAACCTGTCTATTCTATTTCATGGGAAGATCTGCAATTCAAAACAAATTCCTAGTCAGAGCAAATATATCAAAATTAATTAAATTAAAATAAATATTCTGGATAATTTATTTTTACTTTTTTCTTACATAATTTTACTTCTTGTTGGGTTATTAAGTAATTTTAAATATTTGAAAAGAAAGTCATTAAAAAAAAATTCTCCTCCAAAAAATTGAATATGTTCTGTTCTTCCTTATCAGAAAATATTTCCAAGGGAAATTAGAGTCAAGTATTGTTGAAATAATAAATTAGACCATTCCCCAGTCAGCATTTTCCACTGGAGAAATACTGTATCATAAGATCTATGAGGGTGTCATTCATTCAGAATAATTTCAATAAAAACAGAAAGGTTAAGATTTATATGATTTGTCTAAAGGTGAGAAGTTCTATTTAAAACTGTGTCAAAGTTCATTTGGGAGATACTGTCTGATCTTTACAGATAGACCAGAATATAAATAATGTCCTGGCAAACAGTATTAATAATGTCTTTGACAGAGATATCATTAATAATCATAGTTTATATGGCTACAATTCCAAAATAAAAGGTTATCATGGTGCAATAAACCAAAGAAGTACACTCAACTAGTTTATGGCTTCATTAAAGTGGTAAGCTATAATTGCTACCTTGCAATCAGCAAATGCAAATGCTCTATTTGTAGTGCAGTCAGCTTTATTTAATGTGTAACTTTCTCTTCAGAGAAGCTTATCATATTTTTCTTGGATTTCAGTGCACTGGAAGTTTATTCTCTGGCAATATACTAATAACCCAGAAATGGAATTGGGATTATGAAGTATCTGATACCTTTTTTGTACATTTATGATGTGCCTCAAGTAAGAGCACTGCTTGTAAAATACAAAAGGGCTAAAAAGAATGTAGTTGTCACGACAGTATATGTGTCCAGATTGCAAGCCAGAAAACTGTCACTGATAGTTGGGATATAATTGACCACAGTATATGATAAGCACATTATTGATTGATTAATGTGACCTAGTTGTATTTGAAATGTCAAAGAGGAAAATTGAGTTGTCATTTTATATCATGTTCTTTTTCGAGTAGCAGATAAATACTATAATTAATGACTTTTCACTAAGGTTATCTAAAAAATTTAGGGAATATTAAACATCACATTATTCACAGTCACCATAGGTGAATATAATATTGATGAATATTGATAAATCTTTGCTTATGTGAAACAGGCACCAAAAGAAGTTCATGTACTTTAATACTTGCTTTTTAATAAGACATCTTTTCTGATCACATTTTTAAATCATTTAATTAGGTGAATTGACTCAATTTACCAAATTACTTTTACAATTTAGTAAGGTTTTATTTGTCCGTGGCAAACTGGAATATTGAACTTGAAGGCTTAAGTTTGCTTCTGTTGAAATCAATTGTGAAACTTCTGTTGTCTAGAAAAGGATTGAGGGTTGACATGCCTTGAAACCCTTTTCCCTATTTACACAAAAGAGCCCTGAATTTTCTAAGGTAGTTGAAAAAATGTGCTTTAGCAAATGAATTTCCAAAAAACTTTCTCAGCCTTGAAGTAGAACTCAGAGTCCTCCAAGATATTATGGATAAAACAAAGCCAAAAAGCATCTGCAGCAAAACACTGATATGTTATCACTCACCATTTGCCTAAAGTATACCTGCAAAGGGAACTCCGTGACACTAGGGGACTTCTTTGCCAGAAAATGCAAAGTCTCCAGCATTTTGAAGGAAAAGGGAAAAAAAAAAAAAAATCAAGAGTCAGAAGTTTAACTGAATTGCTTCAACCTTCATATTTAATTTTGGCAAATTTCGATTTGTGTCATGTCTTTCAGGTCACATATTGCTTGGACTTCATATTAACATAATAAATTCAGTTGATGGTGATATCTTATGAAGTCCCTGAGTGTCCAAAGTTCTTTCAATGTTTTGACTTTATATCAGTTCAGCTGTGTAAATGCAGGATTCCTGTGCGACTTCAAGTGCCCTCGTCATGGACGTGGGGTTACAGTTGTGACACTTGAACTCTCAAATTTTGTGGAGTATACCCTCAAGTATTGAGGGAGATATGTACCCTCCAGGATCAACACCCAAAATGCAGCTGGGGTTCCTTAGCTAGCTCTGAGCACCTGCATTCAGGTACAGATCCGAGCCCTAAAGTGGCTATAGTACAGTGGGCTTAATCCTCCTTTTCCCATGTGAGTACTGACTAAAACCGCAGAGATAAAATGGAACCTTGGCCACCTAGTTCACATGTAAATATGTATTCGTAGGCATGCAGATTCTCATGTTTTAATGTGGGGCTGAATTGTAACCTTTGTTATGTGGGCAAACATTTTTCAGACTTATATAAATCACTGGAAGAGTGCTCTGGTTTTTCTGGGATAATTTTAAAAACATGGGGCTTATGTACTTTGGCAGTGTCCTTGGGAAAGAAGTGGGCTTCATCAGAAAAGTGAGGGTATTAGAGAATAAGCCAAATTTACCACAATACATTTTAAATTTTCTTAGATTATCCATTTTTCAAAGCAAAAAATACCAGGTAGAGGCTTGCTATCTTGTTCTCTAAAAAACAAAGCCTAATCCTTTCAGAATTTTGACATGGCAGATCACACTCCATCCTCAAGTCCAGTATTACACAGAGTCTTGAGTTCTGCATCTGGGAGAAGCTTAATTTTTCACCTGAGATTAAATGAAGAAGGACTGAGCAAAACCTTAGCCTCTCTCAACTACTGCAGCAAGCATGACACACAGAGGCCAGGCAGTAAGCAGGAGTCAGTTTACATTGAAATAATTGCTGTTCTTATCCACTATCACCCACCAGGCTAGGTCATAAATATAGAAGGCATCATTATAGTCCAGAAGTTGCACTGCCTGGTAGGAGAAGGCCATTCTTTATCAAAGTGATGCCTAAAATGCAGCCTAGCCTACAGTTTATGGTGAATATTGTAAGGATCACAGATACTGCTGCACTGGAGTAGAGGTGCCACTGACAGAAACCAGGGAAAAGCACAAGGGTCAGGTCTGTTTCTCTTAACCCTGAATCACCTCATCATCACCCCTCAATCATCTGCAGCTAAGTCAAAGGACTTGCTCCAGGATATTCTCCAAAATAGCTGATTATATTTTTACTTCTCTGTTTTTCCAATACTGGGATGTTTGCATGCAAGCATGTGTGCAGGAGTGTCAGAAAATGGAACACAGGACCCCTTGGGTGGGAAGGAACATCAGAGGGACACCTCACACAGCCTCCTCCCAAGTGAGCTGGTGAAAAGACTGGTGAGAGCAAACAAGTGCTTATTCTGCCTCTGAACTCCATCATCAGGAACCAACCTGCCATAAAGCTCCTTAATCTTCCAAAGAGTTGGAAAACAAAATCATATCTTTCTAAAGGACAACCAGTTGTTTGACACAGTTATATACTCTGGGTGATGTTTTGAGCAAATGTTTAATTACAAAAGGATGGTACCTAAATTGCCATAATTAATGTGAACCTGTGCTAGAGTTCACAGCAGCCAAGACTTTTTACACTGCTGAATCACTCTCATTGAAATACTCAGTCCTTAAATAGCAGGAAAAGCTGCTATTAGAAATCTCTGTAATAGCTTTTATGAAAGCTATGGCTAATTTAAAGCCCAATTAAACCCAGAAATCCAATTATTTCTGAATAACATAATTGCAAAAATGTAACTAGCACTGTAAGTATGCACTAGCTATTATGGAAGATGCTTTAATAAAAGAAAATCAGCTCTGAGCCACTGAAAAGACATGTTCTTATTGTAAGTATGGTCTGCAAATTTGAAAATTCTTCTATTTTCACGGCTTTGTGTTGAGGGCATGTAAACCTTGGTGCTGTGTAACTGCTATTACATGCATTTTATGGGTCCAGTTGAAGAGCAGATAAAAGATGCTAGAGCAGAGCCATTTATACAGGTGCTTGAACAATCTCTTTGAACTGTTGAACGAGACAGTAATTATTAATTAGCTGTGGGTGTGGGTGTGATTGTGCATCTGGCCACCTACACACACAGAAAGGTTAGAGAAAACAAGGCAGACCAAGCTCCTACCACAGTCTGATGGTTTTGCTCCTGCTGGGAAAGAGAATCAATTGCTCATAGGCTGTGCATGGCTTTGCTGCTGTCCTGGTGGGCAGCGGTGGAAATCCACCACTGATCTGCTGCCCTGGAGCCTGTGGCTGCAGCTGGTGACCTCATGGGGCCACTGGCCTTGTAGCACTTACCTCAGCTCTGTGGTGCCTTAGCAAGGGTAGTAATGTAACACCCTGCTGCTCCTCAAAAGCCTTCACAGGCACGCAGGACAGAGAACTTCTGCTTCACTCAGCATTGTAGGGACACTACCTGCAGTTCTGTGCATTCAGGATTTTGCATGCATTATAGGCATGGACAAGTGAGGAGGAACAATGATGGCACTGGAAAATACTTCATAAATTCAGGGACAGACTTTTGCTTTGACATTTCCATGGAAGTAAATGAAGCAGAGGTTCACTTCACCTAACCTAGCTATTTGCACTAACTATACACTTTTTTACCCCCAGGGCAACAGTTTAAATTTCAATTACTATTTAGGAGAAATTTCCCTCTTCAATTAACTGGCATTTTGCTGGAGTGAGTTTTTTCCTTGTTAAAATTTAGCTTACTGATTTCATTGCAATCTGTGTTGTGAAGGACAACATGAATAAAGCCCTGACCCTAAAGGAAGGCAGAAGGAGGAGAAAGAATGGCTTCCTAAAGGAGTAAGGATTTTCAAATTGCTATATATGTTAATCATCTCATCTGCTCAGTCATATGCAAGGAAAAAAATATTTCATTAGATGATTGAGTTCTATTACAGAAATACTTGCTAAAGAAACTAATAACTTCAGATGAGTAGAGGGCTAGTGCAACAAGGTTATCAGCTTAACACTGTACATAGAGCTTTATGCACCATACCTCCTAATGTGAAGGAGTTCAAGGTCATTCAAGAGAAAATATTTAGGGTTTTTTAAAGACATCTGAGTCATGAGCATTTAAAAAGCTATCTGAATAGAGCTGACAGAAGGAATTTATTATTTCAATTCTGGAAACAAAATAAAATAAATGAAATTAACTCTAACTCCAGAGTATAAGGTAAGAAAAGAAAGTGCTCATTTTCCATATAAGTGCCCGTCAATTTGGCATGCTTAGACACAGTAACTTTGTTTAATATATGTTGGAGAATAATTACCTTAAAGTGAATCAGATATATAAAATGTAAGGCACTCGTTTTAAATTTTGATTTTAGAAGGTTAGTAGACATTTAGTCTTGACAAAAATAACTTACTGTGTACTATATAAGAACAGAGCTTGTGATCCCAATATGAGACTATTTTGGTACTAGAAAAATACATTTTTGTTAATGATACTTTTAGCATGAGGGAATCTTTGAAAGCCGCATTTGCAAATATCAAAGTTAGATGAAGTATTTCTTCAAAAATTGTCAAATCAGTAATCAGGAAAAGATTGCACAAATAGAGTGCATTAGCATTGTTACCTTGTAAAATCAACTAAAGAAATAATCTCGGAGAAATGGAATGATTCTGCTACTGCAAAACATAATGATTTGTGTGGTTGGAGGAACTCAGCCAGAATCCAGTCTGAGTGAATTATAGGTCTTTATAACCAAGTACTTAGTTGAATTTTTTTTTTAATTTGGTTTTGCCATCATGTCAAATTTACATGTTTGAGGTATAATTAGCCAGTCTGATTGCAAAAAAAAAAAAAACCAAAAAAAACCCCACTATAATTTAAAAATATAAATTAACATAAAATGACAAGCATTAAAAGTTAATATCAACTCAATGTTCATTCTTTTGCATTCAAATGAGTCTTATTAAGTTATTATGTCCATCTAAATATCAGTATAATTTTCAAGTAATGCACAATGTTTCATAATCTGCCTCTCTCCGTAGCTCTCCATTAGCTCTATTGTTTCTCTACAGTTTGTTACACCAAGAAACCATTTTAGAATTACATTGTTTCATTTTTCACATAAAGCGTGTAACTTGAGCTTAGAAATACAATTTGGATGTGCCCTAGACCTTTAGTGACCACGTGTTGACTCTAAATATACTGGTACAGGCAATGGCCTTTTTTTGAAATGCACATAAAGAAGCAATAACTGAATTTTAACAAGCAAATCAACCCAATTGGTTTAGAATTATGATGCTGGGCTTTCTAATGCATATTCAGAGTGGTAGAAAAGAAAGTATGAAATTTAATTGTACCATAAAACTGTCATGAGAAAATATATACTGAATATCAAACAGGATTTTACATTTCTTTGATCATCTGTGGAAAACTACTTAAAGAACTGCTGCATTTCTAGTGCTGTATTTCTAGTCAAAGAACAGTTCTAAGTGCTACATCACTGAAAAAAGTGACAAAATATGATTAATTTGGTTCATCCTCTAGAGTTGAATATTTCTGCACAAACTCTGGTATTAATGTCTGTTTGGTACAAATGGCAGAATAATGAAAAAAGTAAAGTAGCTCCTATAGTGTTTTCTGGTTTTACAACACTAGCACAAGACCAATAGCAATCTGGAAGCTACAAAACCAGAGAAGTATTGCCTGATATCTGCAAGGGCCCTTTGAACAATTTGTATTATTTATTTGCCAGACAGCATAATCATAAAAATTATACTGTCCCTCATTACATGTGGAAACACACCTTATCATAATTTCTATTACACTGTGAGCAATTCATTTTATGCATGTACATGAATTGAAGCCATTGAAACTATTGAAACTATTTTTCATCTTCGCACATCTTTAAGAAAGTAAAATGAAAGGCTGATATATACAAAATGGAATCATTGTATACAACATGGCATGAGTACATGTATGTACGTACCAAGACATCTCTGAGAAATGAGGTTTCATATTTTAGTAAAGTGGTTTTACATCTCTCAATGGCCATGCTGCATGAAACTGACTCAAATGTCTTGGAGTCCAAGGAAACAAGCTAACTTTAAATTGAGTCCTGCCTGTTACTACTGATTTTGCCAAGCTGAAGATAGAGATGAGCCCATTGGGGAACGAGTAAATTAAATTTACTAATCATACTTCCAGTTGTATATATTTAAGTGCATAACTAGTTACTGCAATCTACTATGATGACAACTAATGATCCAAAACCATTAAAGAAAAATAATATTAATGATATTGTGCCTTGGCACTTCACCAGGAGTAAGTTTAAAGAAAAGATACTGTTCTCCTCATTTTTTCTCTAGGCATTTTTTTTTATCAGGCAAGAAACTCTGTTGTAGAGTCAATATTTGTCACCTACTTGGTTTTTTAATCTTTCTTTTCTTAAGAGACAGATATGTCTCTTATTGTGTATGACAGTATTGAGAAGATGTTCTTTACTGCCAGTGCCTTAATCTCAAAAGCACAGGACCCAGCTTGAAAATCTTCCTGAATAACCTTTTGTTAAGTGATACATTCCTCCTCTTCCCAATTCGGAGACATGAAAGTGGAGAAGCTGTGCTTGTTGTGCCCAACTCTGCTTCCAGAGCCGATTGAAAATAAAAGATGAGGGGGTGCATAAAAATATTCTCTGTGCTGTTCACAAAGAAGTAAAGTCTGAATTGAAGTCTTTGGTCCAGAGGGTGCTGACACAGTAAAGTTTTCATCAGGCAGAAAAAAATCCATCATGAAAAAAATTGTTACATGAATTTGCAGGAAGACATTTATGAGGAATTCTGTCATCTGTGTCCAGATGAGAAGTCTTCTTATCACCTGCCAGTGACCTTGTTGATGACCCCTGTGAGCTGTGGGAGATACAGTGAAAATCCTGATAAGCAGAACTGGCTGACCAATGAAAAAAGAACAATTTAGTCAGTGATGATCTTAACCTCACAGAGATTAGTGTGTTCATAATAAGCGGCTTAGCTAGTTTGCGTAACTTTCTCCTTGCAGTGAGTTGCATTACTTGAAGTTGAAGGCTGCCCATGCCTGATCACGTGCCTGGGTCTCTGGATCCCTGTGGGATGTATTCAGTGGTGAAACGTCTCATATGGTCTTTGCTTTTCAGTATGCCAGACCAGAGTGCAGTCTCCCTGTCAAATCAATGAAAAATAATACCTAATATGAGGACACATGGGTGCTTCTACCCTCAAGCCACTGCTTAAAATCCAGCACAGTGTCCAGTCCTATTCTGCTCCAAAGACTGTTACCAAGCGACAGGTGTCAGGTGGCCTGGTTTCACTGAGAAAGTTGTATTGGCCCTTTTCTAGGGAAAACGTGCTTGCATGGCTGCTGACATGCCCTTCTCATAGCAGAAATATGGAGTACCTGAGAGACTCCAGAGAGTAAATTGCCATTTCAACCCTGAAGCTAGCCCTTCCACAGCATATTTTGCTTGAGGCACAGGCCTGTGTGCCCCATCTTCGTTGCCTTATGCCTTTTCTGAAAGATAATAGGACTCTAATCAGGGCATTTTGTGACAGCACTGAATAGATTTTGAAAGAGAATACTTCCATTTTTTCCAACACATACTAAGGAAATGATATAATATCTATGATACCTATGCAATTCACCATTTATATTTCTAATATCTTTTTGCCTATATGCAGTCTTAGGGGTTTTGAGAAGACCTGTGGTCTCCTCCAAGCAGTTGAGAATCTGAGAGAAGTAAGAGGCACTGTGAGAGAGATGAGGAGAGCTGGGTGCTGGGGCAAGACCAAAGTGAAATAATCCACTCACATGTGTTTTGATCATATGTCCTGTTTCCTACTGTGCACATGGTTTTGGGGTTCTTCTTAAACATATAGATCATTAGCAAAAGCTTCTCATCTGACAGGTGGAGGCTGAACCAAGGAGACTGGGGAAGGCAATATATAGAAAAAAGGTTGCAATTACATTGTGTGATATAGTAACATATAGAGCACATGCACTAATAGAGGTGTGGGAGAACTTCCTTAGTACCTCCCCAAAGAAGTCAATTCTTGTGCACTACTTTCAGACATTCCTGCACTCCCTACATCTGTGAGAGAGGGCACACACTCATTTTTCTTCCTACGGCTGGAGTTGGATGCCTTTTTTTTGAGCAAGTCTTCCCAACGAGTTTCAGCAGACTCAGGACAATGTGGTGTGCTAGTGAGCCAACACACCTGTTAGCTGGGAAAAGATTCCCCTTAAGCTTCCTTAAGAGCAAGCTACAGACCATTACCAGCACAACCGAGTTACAGAAACTGCCTTACTTGTTAAAAGTGTGGTAGTGTGCTTGATTACATTTACATTCATAGTTAATTGCTGGCACTGCTGAACATATGAAAAGATAATTATGACAATGGTGCTGGTTATTTTTAAATGGCTATATGAATATACATTTTTTAAATGACAATGTTAAGCGCGTGTCTTCATAAAATGAAAAATGTATGTCTGCTATTCATTCATTAGTGAAAAATTTGCATCCACAGTAAAATATTTAGCTTTGACTAAAATAAGGTTCATTACTTTTCTGAAGCAAAAGCACAGAATGGAGTGGAAATACTTTCTGAGTTTTTGTTGGCAGTGTGCTAGAACGGTGAGCAACACAGCTGGGAATGCTGAGAACCCCAAAGATTCCTAGTGCCTACGACCCAGATGCTGTTCATGCCTCTGCTACTCCCATCAGCAGAAGGTAAATGTTTTTGTGTAAGGAAAAGGCAAACAGACCACTGTGTATTGAAATTTTTAAAATATATAATTGAAAATATACACTGAGACCTATTTCAAAGCATACTAGCAGGACACTGAAAGTTATGTTCTGAGGCTCTCTTAAGCTCCTTACTTCTTAATCTGCTGTCAGAAAGATTGCTGACTGTCCTTTTGGTGCAATGCAAGAGGTAGAAGGTTGAATGATAAGACTCCTGATCTCTCTGTCACAGATACAGACGCTGACCCAAAGGTGAAAAGTGTGTAAGTACTTAGCTTAGGAAAAGAACTTCATTGTCCATCAAGAAGAAATGAAGAAATCTGGGACTATGGATGTTTCAGAGTGTCAGTGAATATTTGTGACTCTCAGGCAGACAAATTAGCAAAATAGAGGAGATGAACAATGAGTGTGTAGGGTGGGGGAACATCATGCTGGAAGACATGATGGAAAGGATCTCCAGCAGTGTGATCTCTATTTGCAATGCTAATTTCCTACTCTGGAGACTCTGAGCAGCAGTAACTTAAAGAATGTTCTTCAAAAATCTCTCTCTTCTTCTACACTGAACTGACATGGGGCCGGGAAAGTGAAAAACATTTGCCCTTCGGTAGTTACTGCCGGCATGCAATGCACTAGCACTACTGTCCAAGAACACATGCCCTTCAAGCCTTCAGTTATTTCCTGGTTTTGAGTAATTCTATGAAAAATTGTATGCTGGGGGAACTTTTGGCAAATTCCAATTAAATATTTTTCTTTGCGATTTCTTTCTCCAGAGAGTCCTATGATGTACTTGGTGAGGCAGCAAGGCCCCAACACTGAAAATGTGGGTTTAATTAGTAACAGTGAACTTCTTCTACATGTTGTCACTAAGCTCTCTCTGTGGAGTTTTATTGGTGGTAGGAGTGCTTTTATCACCACAAGGATATGTGCAAAGCCCATTGAAGTCAGTGCATATTAACAGGTAGAGTGAAGGCAAAAATGACATCCCTTGAAATGGGAGCTAGTAAGACACTTCTGAAGCTGTCATTCTGTGTTATTTGCTGAAAGCTGGAATTTCTTCAGACTAGGTGACAGTCCAGAGGGAGCACATCTTTTTCAAAAAGTTCTTCGAAATTCATTTCTGTATCATGTAATGATAACAACAATAACCTTTCAGTGTATTCTGGCTAACAAGTCACTTGCAGTTTTGCTAGTGAAATTTAGTGGCAATTGGATCAGCCTTACAGTGAAGGAAGCCTTAAAATAGCAGCTAAGGGAAATAAAAAGAATGAACTCTTCTGGTCCCTAAAGACTTTAAATCCTCCAAGCATTTGCTTTATCCTTGTTCTCTTTTGGAGGTGAGTGGAATTCATCCTCGTTCCTGGACTTGCAGTAGAGCTCTGCTGCCTGGGTGATTGCACAAGGGATTGGAAATCAGTCAGGATCCAAACCAAGCCTCAGCATCTCAGTTCCTTTCTGCAGTAACTGCTTCTTTTATATGAAAAGACAGAATGCTATACTGTTGAAATCAATGACAAAACTCCTGCTGCCTTCATAGAGGCTCATTTTAATTCTAAAAAGTGATGGTATGTTTAGTGCTACTAAACAAAAAGTTTCAGTAGGAATCTCCTAATAAACTACATGTTGATTGATCCTGGACACAATCTTGAATAAAAACTTATTTCATTATTCAGATCACAAAGAAAATCAGGTGAGCTTAAAGATCCTGGGAACTTTAAAAGTAAATGAATACATGTCTTAGAGGCAGTAATCTTCTGGCACTGGAGCTATTCAGACTCACATAGTTACCTGCTGAGAATGCCCCCCTCACTCAAGAGCACTATAAACTTGCTTATCCTATATAATATAAATACATATAAATACATATATATATATATATATATATACACAAAATAAAGAATTTACTTTCCAGCAACAGCATGAAGAACTAACACTTAAACTAGTGATAAAATTGTGATGGCTGGCAGATCACAAAGGTAACTACACAGGTAACTACAGGTAACTGATTTAGAATGTGCTTTCAGTTGTGTTCCTGAGCACAGGAAGGGGAGTAGGAGCATTGCTTCTCTGCTCCCAGGGCTGATGTTTGGCTCTGCAGAGGAGGAGGACTATGGAGTAGGATGGTGGGAACCGGGTCCCTCACAAGGATCAGGTCCTGGAACAAAGTACCTGGATAAGCAGGACGTGCACATGAGATCCTGAAGGACAAGGATGACAGTGAATAAGTGTAAGCTATGGCATATGGGTATTAGCAGGACAATGGGCTTGTGAGGGTTTGGGGAAACGGGTCCTGGAATAGATGGGACCCAAGGCCCTGCTCTGAATATTACAGGACAATGAACACACAGATGGCAAACTCATCAATTAAATGTGGGCTTCAGTATACACAAGGGCTGCTGGGGGAAGAAGGAGGCAATCTAGCTGTGAAAGCAAGCACAAGCTTGAGCTGATGATTGCACATTCACCTGAAGTGTGAGAGGTAGGACTCTTGACAAGCTGTGTTCCACTCAACACGCTGCCTGTGCACACACATATGCACTGTGGGCTCACCCTGGCCAGCAGCAAAGCTCCCACACAACTGCTCACCCACCCTCCTTTTCCAGCAGGGTAGGGGAGAGAACAGGAAGAGAAAAAGCAAGAAAACTCAGAGATGAAGATAAAGATGTTTAATAAGTGAATAAGCCCAGGCAAAACCAAGTGATGCAAAGGCAATAATCACTCATCACCTCCCACCAGCAGACCAGTGCCCGGCCAGCCTCTGAGCAACATCAGCCTTGGAAGCCAAAGCCCCTCCACCTCTTTTTTACTTGAACCCATTGCTGAGCATGACCTTATACGGCATGGAGTGTCCCTTTGGCCAGTTTAGTTCAACTGTTTACAGCCACATCCCTTCCCAAATTCTTCAGCCTACCCACTGCAGGGTAATGAGAGGGCAGAGCAGGAAGGAGAGAAGGCCTTGATGCTGTGCAAGCACTCCTCAATAATAGTCTAAACATTGGTGAGTTCTGGACATTTTTTAGCTACAAATCCAAAGCTTAGTGCCATACAGGCTAAGAAGAAGCTTAACTTCCCTTGGGGCAGACCTGTTACAGGATGACATGATGTTCAATTGTATTATGCTGGGAGTGAGAAAAGCCTGAAGCCTTATTAATTCAGAAAAAAATAGGAAAAATGATCCCTTCCTTTGTGGAATAAATAGAGGAGACAGTACTGTTGTACCCCAGAGCTCAATGCTACCTTCAAATCTGGCAGACTTTGAGCCAGAGCATCTCAAATGTGGCTGCTCTGTGTCTGAGGGATTTCATGGACTAAATCTGTGAATCGTTACTCTGACACTTTCAGTTCACATCATAGTTACTGTATGTACATGGACCATCTGCGTACCACACATGTCATTAATTTGGTAGACCCTGGGGCTGCCAGATTTCTGGCTAGTCAGATTAAGCTACTGTGTATGTATTCCCATAAGCTGCCACATATCTGGAAGTCCAGCAAATGCAACAATCTCTTTATTTCCTCAAATTCTTCCCAGCTAAAATTTCCAGAAAATAACCAAATACAGCTAGCAATCTGATATATGGTACTGCACTTACATAAACATTTTCTGTTTTACAGTCTACCATTTCAGGGGGAGGGATTTATGAGAGATTAGTGAAAAAAAAATATATGTGTGCATTATACCTAGAAACAGTCTTTACTCCAGTATTTTTAAGTGGATGTGCCCAATATTCTCAACAGAAATTTTTGTAGCAGACTTTGGTGAATGTTGAGAGTGCACAATGAAGGCTTGAGAGAACAATACAGTACAAAATAAGAACAGGACAGATTGCTCACTGCAAAGATAAAACTAAGAAACGGAAACTAATTATGTGCTACATGTTCAAAACCAGAAAAAAATGGCAATAATGTTGTGTAAAGCCTTCAAATTTTCTCTGGTGTGCTACTTTGCAGGTGCCCTATGATTGTCTTTGTAAGCTTGAGTAACTAGTGAAACCTCTCCTAGCAACTATTGCCTGGACACACCAGAGCATAGCAGCTCTGTTGCACATTTATCTAACTTTGGGGTCAATATGAAAGATGTGTTTCATTCAGCTTTAGCATAAAGAAGAGTGAGAGCATACAACTGTACAAAAAATTCCTATCACATGCTTCACCAGACTGAGCGAATGATCATTGGGAATTTTTCCTTTTCTCTTGTGTACTGATTTTCCTGCCTGGGTTCCCTTGTGACTGTCTAAGTAACTTTGGGAACATCTGGAAAGTCCTGCAGAGAACTGAGGTGGAGCTCCTGTGGGCTGCAGTCAGAGTTGTCCCTGCTCAGTGCCAGGGACAAGGCTGCATCAGGAATAGGAATGGATGGACACCACTATGCCTAGCTTAAGGAATACCCCCACAAAGAAAAAAAAAAATGACAAGTTAGAGTCAGCCAGTAAAACACTACATGACGCTGGTAAAAAATTAGCCACGATATTTAGGGAACACATTGCAGAATGGAAAGCAGGCTGGAATATACATTTAATTATACATAGGACAAAATAGGACAAAAGTTTTTTTTTTTCTTGTTAGAGAGACTTAGACAAATGTATAGACAAATATATTTTTCCTTCTTTAATTCCTTCTACTCCTAAGAGAAACAATCCACCAAACCCTTGAAAACTTGCTAACAGCTTAGGCTAACAATGTCACAGTCAGAGGCAGGGTTTTTTTCCAGAAGGCCCTGAGTCCATGCAGTGCAAAGGATAATAGTGAATCAAGGCCAGAAAGAATATACATTTTGCCTGAACGTGCTGTGGTTCATTTGTTAGTCTGGTCATGCTAGACATCCTGTAATGCAGGTATGATCCTTAACGTCAGCTTCAACACTTTGTCTGCACTTGCTGGTTGATTGATCTGCAAAACTCCTCTTGGCTTCCAGGAGTTGGAAAAAATCATAGAATAAAGTCTTCCAATAGAAGCTTGCAGAATGAAACACAGGCAAAAGGAAAGATAAACGGAGGTTGCACAGAAGTATCATAAATCTTTTGTTTTCTAATTTCTACATGTTTATTTTCTTAACAGTTTTGTAATGCTTTAACACCACTAAGGGAATGGCAGAGAAGGGGAGAAATGATAGACTAAGAGTATCCAAAAGTTTGGAAGCGTTATTTAGGAAAACTTATACAAACAGAGTTTAACATCATTGGGAGCAGGTTGAGGGCCAGCAGCTGACAGCACTTTTTTTTTTTTTAATGGGTGAAAGTCAATAAACACTGCTCATATAGCAAACCAGTGCTTTACTAGATGTCTGCATCTTTGTTTGTTTGCATGTATTTTTCATACTGTTCATTAAAGTTCCATTTGAAACCACTTTTCAAAAGGATTAAATTTTGTGCCCATGGATTACTACTGTTTCATACCCAATGAGACAGTGTTATTGATTCATAAAATTAGGGCTTTTGATTTCATTGAATGTGAATGAGTGTTGATTAATATTTACACACTTCTCTGAGGTGCTTGGTGCTGTGCAGACTGTAGAGATTACAAGATCCCTGCCCTAGGATGCTTACAAAACAGATGACACAATGAATTACATTGGCTAAGAAGAGTCACAGCGGGGGTGAAAGAGGAAAGGAAACAACAGAAAGCAAAAGAAAGGGAATTTGTTTCATGAAATACTCATTATTTACAAAGCATGACCATCAGGTAATTTGATTCCATTTGGCTTTTATTTTGAATTTGTTTTTCACTTTGTTTTATTAGGTTTAATGATCAGGCAGGAGTGAGATAGTGCATAACTCTAGAGCTGAGATTAATGATGAAAGGCCAAGAGAAAGCTGTGCTCTTGAGGAGGGATTTCAGAAAGAAAAGCATTTGGTTTTCCACTCATTAGAAGCAGGCAGGCTCAGGCACAGAAGAGTTTCACACTTGCGTGAAACTTTAAATTAACCACATGTGTAAGTCTTTGTGGGAATAGGGGACTAATTGGGTAGATTAGAATACAATTAACTGTGAAGTCTGGCTAGCACTAACTGACAACGTTCAAAGAGTGGAAAAGCTGATAAAATCCCTAGTTAAAAAAATAGCTATGAAGACATCTGGGGAGGGAAGGGGGCCCTTTGCCATTACAGGATGAGTGCCAGCAACAGAAGTACAGGTGAACTTGGTGCTCTCTGTTGTTGCTATGGCCTTACTCAGCTACACTGATTTTTCTTCCAACATCCATTTCAATTATGTCATATCAACTAAGCCCACTGCTGCCCTATGGAAATCTTCGGCATCCTCAGACTTTGCAAACAGGAAGATACTCTGCTGCCCCAGAGCTGGCAGGGTTGGGATGGCTCATAAGCATCTTCTCCAAAATCTAGCACCACTTCATCACAATATCTCCTGAAAGGTACTAAATTCTTTTAACTACTACTTTAGGACATGATCACAATTATGCAAGTGTGAAAACTTTGTGGGCATATTTCCTGAACATTCAGTCATCTAATGAAATATAGATAAAAAGTCCAGTCAGAACTTTCTAAGAGATACCAGTTAGTTTATTTGATTAATATATAAAATATAGTAATACATTAAAAAGGAGTCTCTTTTCATAGTACTTATATTCTACCTGTCAAACCATTCTTCATAGTTTTGAATTGTCTCAAATTTTATGAATTCTTAAATGAAAGGCTGACTTTCCTAAGGTCATCCATCAGATAATATGATTTATAAATACAGTTTATATGCCTGGTATCTGCAGAAACCTGGACTTCATGCTGTTAAGTCTTAAATAATTTGCAAAACACTTGAGAAAAGTGTTTAAACATTTTATCTTTTGGAAAGATACATGGAAGAGTTGGACCCTTTATTTGAATCTGTTTGACCTTCAGTGCTTAATTGTCCTTCACAATGCAGTGTTTGAAACCCTTTGTGTCTAAATGGGACCTCCGACTGAAGGAGTGTGTTGGGTTTGCTTAGCCAGGTTTTGATGTGTGTGTGTGTGGGCTATGGGGTGGCTTCTGTGAGAAGCTGCCAGAATCTTCCCCCATGTCAGAGAGAGCCAATGGCAGTCAGCTCCAAATGGATCCACTGATGACCAAGACTGAGCTCATCAGCCATGGTGATAGTGCCACTGGGATAACAGATTTAGGAAGGGGAGAAAGTTCCTGCACAAGAGTAGCTGCACCCAAACACAGTACTGAGACTATTTCAGAGAAACAACTGTGGAGACACCAAGGTCAGTGGAGAAGGAGGGGGAGGAGATGCTCCAGGTGTCAGAGCAGAGATTCCCCTGCAGCCCAAGGAGAAGACCATGGTGAGTCAGGAGGTTCTGCAGCCTATGGAGGCCCATGGGAGAGTAGTGATCCACTTGCAGCCCCTGGGGGGGCCCACACTAGAGCAGGTGGGTGCCATTAGAGGCTGTGACCCCATGGGAAGCCCACACAGGAGCAGGTTCCTGGCAGGACCTCTGGCTATGTGGAGAGAGGAGCCCATGCTGAAGCAGATTTTCTGGCAGGATTTGTGATCCAGTGGGGGACCCACGCTGGAATAGCCTGTTCTTGAAGGACTGCACTCCATAGAAGGGATCCACAATGGAACAATTAATGAAGAACTGCAGCCTGTAGGAAGGATTCATGTTTGTGAATGGCTGTCTCCATGCTGAAGCAGGGAGTGTAAAGGGTCAAGGAGCAGCAGAGACAATGTGTGATAAACTGATCTCAGCCCTCATTCCTTGTCCCCTTACACCACTGAGGAGAGAAGGGAGAACATTTGGAAGTAAAGATGACCCCAAATAGAAGGGATTGGTGTGGGGGAGATATTTTAAGATTTGGCTTTATTTCTCATTAGCTGATTTGATGGGCAATTAATTAAATTAATTTCCCAAAGTCAAGTCTGTTTTGCCTGTGATGCCAATTGCTGAGTGATTACTCCATTTCCTTATCCTGACCCACAAATCTTTCATTCTGTTTTCTCTCTCCTTTCCAGCTGAGGAGGGGAGTGATAAAACACTTTTGGCAGGCACTTTGCACCCAGCCAGTGTCAGCCCGTTGCAAGGAGGAAGGCAAATGTTGCAATGCCTCCAATGGTGGCAGTGATTGAACTGAGAAACTTGTCAGTTCAATACCGGTGAAAGTTTAGATGCTTGGAGTTGAAAAAGAATAACATGGATTTTACTTTGAGCACTGTATGTTAATGGCAATTTAGGTATTATTTCCAAGATAACACAAATAAAGTAGTGCATATAAATGTCTGACCAATACAACTTTTCTGCTTCTTATAGATAAATAATTAACCCTGATGTCTTTTTTGCTTTTCTTCCTAAATATGCATTCAGCAGCATATATATAACCACACAGATGGTCACATACACCAATGTGTGTTCAGATACGATCAAAGACAACCATGTCCCATTCTTATATCCCAAGTCAAGGTCAGGACTGTCATGCATCTAAAGAGAGGACTATATGCTCCTGTGCAGAATTGAGATCATGTTGAAAACAATTGTTACAACGCGTTTTATAAAGTATAAAAATTGTATCATCTGAGGTACAGGGTCAAAATCACTTCTCTTGTCTCCTTTACCCTCACTGGAAAACTGACCAATCCATGAAGCATTTGAACATTAGTCACTCCAGTTTCATTGTGGGTGTTGGAAAAATAAATTGAAAACATATTTCCAACAGAGTTTCTTTTCCATTGTTATGAAGATTTTTCAAAGAGAGTTAAAAATTTGGCTTTGTTAAACTCCCCATTGGACAACAAAATCTTTTGTAAAAGTGGAGCCCTGAGTGTTATGTATTAATGATGCTTCACGCTGACCTTATTGCATGCTATCAGATGAAGGGTCAATTTCATGAACTTCTTTGCCCTGTCAAGTACTTACCCATTTAAGAAATGTAAGTGAAACCAGAGTGCTTCTGCCTTCAATACAGGCTGAGCAGTAAAGATGAGAGCTCCATGATCTAGTCCTGAAGTCTAGTTAAAAAACAGAGAGGAAGCAAAGCTTTCTTCTGTGTTATCTGAATTTTACGATAATGTGCTTTGCACACCATCTCTGATGGTTAAAAATCACTTAAGAAGAGTCACCTCTGATTTTTATGTACAAGATATACAGAAATGTAGCAATATGATTATTTTTGTATAACATAATATAAACGTTCATGATGGCAATATCCATAAATGCGAGCTGCTGTTGAAGTAAATGCTCTTATTTTAGTATATTTCTGTTGCTGTGTGTTTTCAATTTCCTTTCTCCCACTTGAGCCTGCCAATCTCTATCCTCTATGCTTTCCAATTTAAAGTAACTTCTTTTTGCCAGAATCTTTATTAATTACTTATCATTAGTCTGCTTGGTATTATATTGCTTTAAAAAAACTCATGCAAAAGATTAATCTGATATGACTTTGAATTATACTAATGGTCACAAAAGGCCTGAATATACTGTGTGTGCTCTAGAATATAAATCCCTATGTGCAAATATTTCACCACTGGATTCAGCTAGAGTAAGTTATATACAACCTGGATGCATTCTCATTTTAAGCACAGATTTTCCATTGCTGTCAACAAAGGGCAAGATGTTTACAGTTGAAGTGAGTAAAATTCTTGTCCCTCAATTTTTCACTCATTTAAAATATACTGAAATTATTTTTTTTAAATATGCCTTTTCACAATAGACATTAAAGAAATACTCAGACTCTGACAGTCTTAAATAGGACTTTTTTCTTTTTTGCTGATATAGACATCAGTTTTTAATGTGGATTCAAGCATTTGACTAATTTAAAATTTATTTTTATACTGCTGTGAAGTTATATTTGCAAACAGCTGCTAAGCATGGCCCTGTAGCTACCTTTAGCAATGTTTTATTATCTTGACTAAGCTTGTAATGGTGATTCTCTGCTCTACTACTGACATCTTAATGGCTGCCTCACCAATACTGCTGTTGTAGGAAGTATGGGACTGACTTTTACATCTATAATGATATGGTAATGTGAATCATTACACTGTCAGTGGTAGTTTATTGGCATTATGGTTTAAGATTATGAGGGTATTCCAATGTCAGTGCAAACAAATACTGCTGCTTTTAAAGTATGCAGATGAAAGACAGAAAAGTGCTAAAATAGTTGTAATATTAAATTCACAATAGCAAGATAGTGTTTGCTTAAGGCAGCCCCTTCCCTAAATTCATGTGTTATCTGCATAATTCACCAATGCATACTGTGCAGTCATCTCCTAGTGATTCCACAGCATTAGGCAGAAATAATAAACGACCCAGGGTAAATATGTTTGCCCATTTTGAGCATTATGGAATTCACCCTAATTTTAGACCCTATCAACTGGAAGATCAGAGCCTGCAGTCAGAAACTGTCTGATACAGGGAAGAATACCTCTGAATTTCCAAAGCCGACAGTGTGTAAAATAGATTTGTTTTTGTTGTTTTGTTCCTGATTTTCAGTTCCAAAAGGAGGCAGGTTAGAAGAAATAGGAAACAGCAGAACTCAGACAACACTGTCTGATAAGAACATTTGTAGATCTAAACATCAAACCTGTGAACACAAACTCTGGTAAGACTGCAAACTGATCTGAAATTCACATATTGAGGTTTCCAAAGAAGGGTTTTGACATATATTTGAAAAAAGTCTGTTCCCATGGAATCCCTATTTGCATGCTCCATCAGGCTTTCTCATCTAAACTCTTCCCACTAAATAAAATTAAAAAGAACAATTTTCAATAGACTTTATAGTAAGTACTTTGATAACACTTTTCAGGATATTTGTAGTAGGCATAGTAAAGAACTGCTAAGAAAGGACTAAGAAAAAAATCAGTTTTACATAGATTTTGTGTTATGAGGGACATGGTAATTTCTATCTGTTAAGAATAAGCAGTTTTATCTACATAAGCAATACGGTGGTGCAACAGGAATAAATCTATAAAGCAAATCATTTGGTGCTGTGGATCCAGCAGCCCAGCCCCGTTCTTCACATTTTGGAGATTTGCTTCAGATTAGTTTGTACCAGGCTCTTCTGGTCTCAAGGACTCAGCAGTGGTTATGATGGGAGAGGATCTATGTACTTCTAGACTGCATCCTCTGGTTTAGTTTTTTCTGAAATGAATCCAGCTCATGTCTGTATAGCTCTGCACACAAACACTTCTAAATTGGTGCAATCAGGAGGTTCACTTCATAGATGTGTTACTGATCTGTGCTAAACACTAGTAGAGATGTCAGAGTCACAGAATATTCTGAGCTGGAAGGAACCCACAAGAATCATCAAGTCCAACTCTTCAGTGAATAGCCCATACAGGGATCAAACTCACAACCTTGGTGTTATTGACATACTCTGACAAACTGAGCTAATAGCAGAGGATATCCATCAAGTGAATCCCACGCTCCTGATCCAGTCCTACCAATGTCAATTTCTTGTATATATTTCAATCTGATGATTCTTTTTCTCAGTGTCCTCCTATCTCCGGCAGAATACAGGTGTTATGGAAAATGTGAGCTGATGAAACCATCTCAGCCTTGAATTTGACCACAGGATCACTTCTGTAGAGTGTTCCACATGCAACAGGACTGAAGGCAGCAGGAGGCAACAATTGTAAGTATGTGTAGTGATGTATAGACCAAGGGGTAGAGGATACAGATGAACATTGGGTATTGAACCTAATCCCCTCTTATCACTAACTTTATAGAGCTCTGAATAATCCTGCTGTAGAACTGATCATTGCATCTTGAAAATAACTGAGGTGTTTATTATTTCCCCTTCTTTCACTCAGAGGTGATACCAGAAATCCACTCCTCTCACAGTTAGAAACCTTTTAATTTCGGCATGAAGTTTGTTCAGGTAAGTATATACCCATTTAATCCTGGGTCAGCCTTGTGTCTGTGGAAAAAAAGGTCTGGCACTGGTAAGTCCACCAGGATGAATTTTCCTTACTGGAGCTTGACCCTGCTGGAAATACTGGTATATCCTCAGACTCCTCTGGGGTCTTTTTATTGCCATAATATACTGGCACTTCACAGTCACCAGGCACCCACCTAGAATATCCAAGATTGTCTCTTTTATCTTATTTCTAATAGGGGTGATCCCAGCTTTTAACAGAAACTTTTTCTGTAATAGAATATCTTTACAGGCATGACCTTTCACATCTTTTAATAAATTCTCTTCATTACTTAAGTCTTCAAGGTTACACAGCCCGTGTATGATACTCCACTCTGGATCTTCTCTGCGAAGAATGCCTCAGCAAATTTTAGCAGTGTACCTTTTTTCCCCATACCTTGTTCATGCATAAAAATCCCTCCAGCCCAGGATTTATTTTTTCCATTGCAAACAGAATTATCTCTCCTTCTGCTAGTTAGCTATGCAATGTGGAAATCTCATATTAATGTCCATCTTTTACTCTTTAATAAATAATTCCTCATTTGACATTGAAGCTTATAATTTCTGAATACTCTCTGAATAGCTCTGTTTAATCTGACTCGAAAATAACACACAATATCTAAGAGTTTAACATGTAAACTTCTAAGCAGATTATATTAACAAGTTGAGCTACTTTCAGTCAAGCAAACTGCTCTAGAAAAACATGAGGCCTGCTCATAAATCACCAGTTCCAGCCATGTTTCCAGTTAGAAAACACATAGTCTTCCCCTTAATCAAGGCAACAGTGGACATTTTACCACTGAAATATTTTGAGTACCTGGAAAGTTTGAAGAATCTGGAGGCCCCCAGAACCAGAAGCATTTTGTGGGCGATCGGGTGTGAGGATGAAGGAGATGATGATGAAGTTTTTGCATCATTCACCTGTGTTGTCAGGATCATTTCAGATTCCATTCATCTTCTAAACTAGATATCTGATTTCCAGTTTTTGGTTCATAATATCAAAGGTATTTCCACATGACTTACTACAGTGAAAGTAAACAACAGCAAGAACAACAAAATCCCCAAAAATTAATAACTTTACTGTTATAGTAAGCTCAATGTTCTTATGTTAAAGGTGGAACCATTCTTTCAAGATCCAGAGTAATCACATGGCAAATAACTGCAGAATTTCAAGAGTTCTCTTCAGCCTGAAGAACGGAACAGTTCTGTTCTTGTTCTTCAGCTACTTGTTAATGCACTCAGCAGTTGGTTATTTGCAGGTAAGTTTCTTCAGAAAGAGTTTGCCACATCAGAAAGGTTTTGTTAGTAAAGAATCAACAGTAGTGTTCAGTGTAGACTTTGCCCAAAGGTGAGTTGGTGACTGAGTTGGTGGCTTGAGTGATATCTGAGGATGGTGGCTTCAGGATTGCTCTGCAGATTCTCTGCTTTGGTCTTTGCAATCATATTTAAAAAGGAGTTTAATCTTAGGTGGAAATCTGTGAGATGACACTGAATAGTCAATTTTCTTTGTTAAAGCCTGGATGGACTATGATTGGAAATAAATCCTTGACACTGGAGATATGGAAAAGGTCTGTGAACAGGCATCTTTTGCACATCATGTTTTCTTTTTGTCTCCTGTAGTGGTTCTCAACTCTTTATAGGTGCAGACTGACTAGATGTGTGAACCTCTGCAGACATTTCTCGTATACAGTATGTAGAGTTTAGCTTTTCTTAATCACCTTTTGCAAACTCTTCAGAAGCTGGGCACAAACTCCTACGGGTCTCTCAATCACTGGCTGAGCTAACTGCGTTTGATAATGAAGGTATTTTATGTTAAGGGATCCTGTTTTCAGCTTGTAAGGTAATTAATCCCATCATAGGCTGGACACTTATGTAGTATAGATAATAATGAGGACTGCGGTAGGAAAGGAAGACCGTTTGTGTTACTGCTCTGGAACAGGAAAAAATTCAACCTGTGAGGCCAGTGAAACTGGACTGGTACCTGCTCTCTGAGGATGGCAGAAATGCTGTTCCAGTTACCATGCATCCAAGAAAGGAAAGTTCAGGACAAGAGCAAATTATGAAAAGTAAGATTGTAGTTACTGGGAGGAATTAGAGTAAAGGAAGAATGTGGAGAGGAGCATAAGGAGGTCGTGTGTCCTTTTTCAGATATGTGGGAATCCAAGGGTCTTCTTGTCAAGAGGTAGAAAACATATCTATAACAAAGCTTTGTAATAGTCTATTAACAATTATATAATTTTTAACAATTCATTTGTGAAAAGATTTATACAGCAATCCTCCAGGCAAGATCTATGGAAACAACAGAGGCAGGTGCCAGCAAAATGGAAAAGAGGTTCAGAGGCTAGAGTAGGAAACCTATGGAGTGGCATAATATGCCTGGCATGTAGATACATATGTATAGCTCATCAGGTCTTTGTCTTTGCCTCTGTCTCAGCGAGGGGTAGCTAGTTATCTCACCCACTGACCTGTGTCTATCAGCAGGCTGCTTGGCACAGGCAGCCAGGAAACTAAATCTTCACTGCAATGGGAGAGATGGGACACAGTCCAATAAAATGCACAAGTAGAGTAAGAGCCTGTCTGCAGTGCCTAAAAAAACCGTCACCATTTTCTTCAGTCATTGTATCCAGCTGAGAGCAAACAGCCCGAGCTCTGTCAGCTCAGCTGGGGGAAGTGTTCAGCAGAAATTGCCGCATAAAGTGCAAGGGACATGGAGGAGGGCACCAGCGGGCTATAACGTGCCATGTGCGTCTGGGGTGCCACAACACTGGCCTCCTACTTATTTCTCAGAGAAACAAACTGAGCTTGGGAGCTTACAGTGTCCTTTCAAAACCCCAAGTTGTCCCTAGCACACAAACACAGGTTTGCAGCATCACTTGCATCTGGAAACATTGCTCTGCAAACCCATTGACATGATAACGCAGCCAACTTTAGGAGAAAATTAATTTTCCCTGAAAGACCCAGCTGGCATACCTATTTTTACAGAGTGAGTCGAAGAAGGAGACATTAGTAATTTTCAGACCTCTACTGACTCCGAGCAGGTCAGACTGACAAAGACCAAGCTACTTCCAGGAATCCACAACCCTCACCAATTGGATCTAAGCTGGGGAACCATCAGGTCATTTCACATACCAGGAGGCCACAGTAAAGCCATTACACACCAACAATTTTCAAATATTTCAAATTTGACTATATTCCAACTACTGAACTTAAGTTCAAGTGCTTTTGCACTCCTCAAAATGACCCTTGCTCTTATTGCTCTGGTGAACATTGTATGCACAACCGTAGTCTCACATGGATAAACATGCACAAATAAATCAAGAGATAATAGTACAGAGTTAGCATCATACTTCATCCAGTAGATGAAGCATCCTTCCATCTGAGACAGTTATCCTTGTCTGCCAGACCCTAACTCAACCCAAGGAGAGATGCAGATTTCAGGCTGTGATGGTACATTATTTGCTTGGGCATACTGATTAAAGAGGGAGCTGAGGATTTTCAATGTAAATCTTTCAAAGCCTTCCAGAGGGTAGGGTGCCTAATTCTACATAATTCTAATAAGGAGTGACTTTCCAAATCCCTCAAGATTACAGTGTTCCTAAACTTCAAAGGAAAATCCATTTATAGTTTACTCCTGAAAGCTGTTGCGTCACAGTGCGCCGTTGCGGGGCGCGCTGGGCAGCGAGTGCAGGGACGCGACCGTCCCCCTGCGAGTTCTGCAATCCCAGCTATCGGCAGGTTCGGCGCAGGGACAGATACCAAAGACACAGGTCTTGGGGTAAACCAGAGTGTATTTATTGGATGGACAAGATGGAGCCCCAAGACAAGACTCGGGGGGGGTGAACAGAAGTTTTATACAGTAACTCAGGAGGAGGGGTGCAGGAACATTAACCAATGAGGGTAAAGCTGGGGAGTGGTCTAAGGTGGGACTAAACTATTATAAACCTATCAGGAGAAACAGAAATAGGAGAGTGGAATAACACAAAGTAACAAATAGGGTGCCAAGTATAAAAAAATAGACAGGGAACACTCTGGAAGGAGGGGTAGGGATAGGGAGGATTGACAAGGAACATTCTGAAGAAAGGGGTGGGGAAAGGGAGGACTGACAACTTGGAATGGAGGGGGTTAGGGAAGACCTTGGAAAGATTGGTGGCTCGGGAGAGGAGGGGATAAAGGAGGAAAACAGGGGGCAGACATGAATTTTAAACAAAACACACTACAACACTGTTGAGACGGAATTTTGACGTGAGTTGTCATTAGGATAAGAGCATTCAGAAAAAATTACCAACTTTGTTGTAATATCTATTTGTCTTGCCTATATTTCGCACACTCTTCTACTCATTGTTTCCAGTCTACTCCATAGCATTATTAGGGACTTCCATTTGAGACTTTGGATACTCTTATCAGTGATCTTCCCTTGTATTTACCTTTGGTGCATTCGTATACCTCAGGTCTTTTAGCCTTTAGTTTGATTACAGAGTTTTAGTTTGACACAGAGTGCTAAGAAATAATTTGTTGTCTCTGGTGAGCAGGGCTTTGTGAGACAGATATTCCAGGAACAACAGATCTAGAAGGACTAGAAGCTTTCTATAGCCCTATACAGTTTTTCTATGGACTAAGCAGTTATTCCATATTGTCCTTGATTGCTGAGAGCTTGACTCAATGATCTGTGTGATCTTTTGCAGACCTATGCTCCAGAATTCACATAAATGCATGAAGCTTTTAAACATCTGCTTCTTGCCTGAAACAACAAACACTTCCTGTTCCTCTCATTTTACTCTATGAATTATGAGTTTATCAAATACACTGTCTTATAAGTCAAATGGCTCAAAGTTCAAGTTCCATATTTCAGTAACAATATTAACCATTAAGCTGGTGGTTAATCTGGATAATGGCTGGCTAGTGAGATCATTACCAAACTGTGGCAAGTCTTCTTAGCTGTAAATATCTTGACAAAAGACACTAGACTGCTGATAATGACTGCTTTGTCAAGAATTATTGATAAAAGTATTTTTAAGGAATAAGAAAAGGGATGTGAATGAAGATGGTTTTTTTTTCTTCCATAGAACTATCAGCAGTGTTGAAGACGATAGTAAAAAATTAGGAAGTGGGAAGCCGGCACTGACAATCAGTTTTAGGGTTACTGAGTTGTAGTTGGTATGGAAGTGGTATGGAAGGTGGTCTGTGTTGTGTCACAACTCACAGCTACACAATGCTCATCCTCTTCCTTCTTTTCTCTAACACAAAATTAAGAATGGTAAATTTTTGAAATGAGAAGTTCAAATATTAAATGTGTTGAACTGCTTGAAAAGTTATGTTGCTCTTCACTGTAGCTACATATATCAAGAAGTTGCATTTGCAGAATCACAGATTAACCTGAGATGGAAGGGACCCACAAGGATCCAACTCCTGGTCCAGCACAGGACCATCCCCAAGAGTCACACCATGTGCCTGAGAGTGTTGTTCAAACACTTGCACTCTGTCAGGCTGGTGCTGTGATCACTTCCCTGGGGAGTGTGTTCCAGTGCCCAAACACCCTCTGGGTGAAGAATCTTTTCTTGATATCCAACATAAATCTCCCCATCACAACTTCAGGCCATTCCCTCAAGTCCTGTCACTGGTCACCACAGAGCAGAGCTCAGTGCCTGCCCCTCCTCTTCCCACTGAATACCTATGCTGACACCCAGAGAAGTCTGCTTGCTGATACACAACAGTGTTTTTGTCCCCTGGGGTTTTCAGGAACAAGGGTTAAATCAGAATATAAAATCTGTGTCTAGAATTCAGCTGAAGGGAGCAGAATTGGCAACAAACCCAGATTTTTATTTTATTGACATTTTCCAACTCTTTCTACATAGTTTAGTCTTCTAGACAACTGTGATAATGTGTTTTTTACACAGAAAGATATAAGATGCTGTCATGAGCAAAAACCTACAGAAATGATCCTTGCAACTATCCAGACAAGTCCTTGAAGCTGGAGGTGACAGGAGCTTTTAACAGAAACATATTGGAGAGGGAAGAGAAGAAGAGCAAAGCTCCTCTGTTTGAAAGTTGCTTTCCATGAGACAAGGATACAGACAGTCATCTGCAGGAAGCTGTCAGCCACCCATTGCTGCCACTTCAGTGGCCCAACATACCAAAGAGCAGTGCTAGGATTTGAAAAAATACTTTTCCCAAGAAATCTAAGTGGTGATTCCTCCTCTGTTTGATCTCTGTGCTTTTCAGAGTGGTTAGATTGCATTATAGGAAAATCAGATTACATTACAAAAATCACATATTTGTATTTGAGTGAAATTACTATAGATTGTTTAAATCTAGCGAAAGCCCGGGTAGAGCTTTGCAATTGTTATTCACCACAGCAAGTTCTTGCTGTCTGAGAAATGAAGTTTGCATCCCTAATTTTTTTTCACCTTTGATAAAGCACTCTCATTGACTGGGCAGCAGTACTAGTGGGGATCCTTCTGTAAAGACATTTGTTCAGAATCTGTCAGCTGTAACAATCAAGTCCAATGATTGAATGGGACAGGGGAGCTATGCTAAACAGTTAAATCTCTCTCACATCTGAATGACACTTAGCAAACACTGACACATTTTCTTATTGATGTGCTTACTAACTTCCTTGAATGTTATTGGAAAAGATATATGCTCACTGAGGAATGAAAAAAGATATATCTCATTTAAGGCAGAACCCCCATTCTTGGTGCATGTACTGTAATGCATCTCGTCTTGCAGCCAAGAGCCACAGGCTTGTCCATCTCTTCCGTACTGACAAACTGTGACTGGGTTTCCCAGGTAACATGTTGCCTAAAGTTGTATCTCACTAGGTTTCCTTGTTTTTCCTTTTCCTGCACCATAGGTTAAACATTACTAATTCAGTTTTCATAAAATGGCTTCAGTGCCCTTTCTTTTCCTGAGGGTGTCTCAAAGACTGCTGTGTAATATTCTCTAACAGTATGTATGAGCAGGGATTGACTGGACTGACTGTGTATCATGGAGGAATCGGAGGTGGCTTTCTTTGCTTTCAAAAGGTTTAATTGTAGCAATGATTTTTACATGACCTTTAATTTTGAGGCTAATGGTTTGCTATGCTGAGACACCAGACTACATTATAAAGTGGCAACTCATTAATGGGAGTTGCCCACCTTCACATAGCCCTGTCTCCTGTTTGAGGTAGGCTGTAATCTCTCTCCCACTCTCAGACCTGATGACCAAGCAGTCATGCCCATCAGTACCATGATTTATGGATCATCTTTGAATTGTGAGTCCAGTAGGCCTAGATAAGCTTCAGGATATGAAATGAACCTCCTCTCTGGTGGCTGCAGTGCCTGTGGTCCTTGGGGTCTGCCTTCTTCCCTCCCACAGCTGGCAGGCAGGAAGAAAGGATTTGCAGCTTCAGCTCCAGTCCTTCATCCAGCTGCTTGGGGTGATGGAATGCAAGAACCACCAGAGTTTGCTGACATTTCTGCAGAGACAAAGAGAGGTGTGGGGAGGTTGGGAGAGCAGGAGCCTTGTCAGGAATGCATTGTCCCCCCAGGCAGGGCAACTCTGGAAGCCACAGCTTCTCCAAACAATGGGTAGGTCTCAGTCTCTCCCCACAGGTTGTGTGAGACACAGGAGAGGCACGTTCCCAGGTTCTAAGTCTCAGAATGCAAATTTTCCTTCTAAAAATGGGTTCAGATGAGGTAAAAATAAATGAGGTAAAAACAAATAGAATGAGTGCACAAGTGAGTTATGGCGTCAGACTGTCTTTGGGAACCTGTGTTCTTGCAGAGCTAATTCCTCTCAGTAATATTAAGGGCCCCAAATCTTATCTGTATATTGACTTATTCATTAACAGTTTGTGTCTATGAATAATTCACCTGCTACATACTATAGCTCCACTTTAAATGCATTGCAAAGCATATATTAGACAGAGATTGACCTCTACTGTGGTTAACGTCATGATTTATTGTTCAAGGAAGTTTCAGATATATTGACTTGAATCAAAGCCTGAAGGTTCAATTAAAGTTGATACTGTATTAAGAAAAGGCCACAAGTCACGTTTCTTCTGTACTCTGTGAAAGATGTCAGTTCTCTTTCTTTAATTTTTTTTCTACTGGGGCTCGAGTATAGCTGTGATCATAAGCTGCTTGCCTAGCTCAGCCTGGCCTTCCTGTTTTATTTAGCTGCCTCTGGGATCCTTGCTAGAACATTATTAATGGCATGTCTTGCTCTAGCCTGAAAATAGTATTTGTGTTTTCATTTATACTAGTAAGTGTTTTTCTTTCTAAAGCCATTATTTCAGTGTAATTTGGCAGATTCTCAGCCTTTTTCACTTTAACCCAGGAGCAAGCCTACATTGAAAAAAAGAAACAAACCACAAAGAAGATCCTATTCCAGTGTGTTAAAATGGAATGAGATTGCTAACAGTAAGGCAGGACTGGGAACAAAACACTTTGAATTTGCCTCTGCTTTTGTCCCTCAGAGTTGGAGGTAAATGAGGAAAGAATATTTCACAGACAGGCTAGGGAGTATGACCTCCTCTCTAGCTGCTGCATCTGATAATGTTCCCATTTCTCTCATGATTATTAGTGTGACCTTTTTATTCCTTTCCTTTTTCCTTTTCAAAAAAATGCTCTGGTATCTTTGCACCATCACTGTGTGCTGCACATTTCATTGCTAAGCAACAATCAGCAGTGCACAGCCTGGGCACCACACATGAACTTTTACTTTCATCTCTAAAGCAGAAAAACTTTCACTCTGTTTTGCTGAAGCTCATCCTTGAAGGATGTGCTCCTGAGGTGGGGGTGTGTGGGGAGCCAGCACTAAAGAGTTGGTTGTGTGTGCACTCCAGCTCCACTATGGTGCTCTCACAGGGAAGTCTTCCTTAATTAGACAGGAACACACACACTCCCACCCATGCTGTTTTGGAAGGGATATGAAGGACTGAAGTCACATCCAAAGAACCAAGATAACCCAGATTTGAGGATGGGAACCATCATGGAAAGAATAATTATTAAAATCAAGGAAGAGAGGAAAGTAAAGGTACTTCAATATATTTCAATCAAAAGCCCTCCTAAAGGTGCCAACTTGGAGTTTGCATGAGACCTTCCTGTACTTCCAGCAATGCAGAGCTAAAATAGGAAGGGGAAACCAAGGAGCATTCAATAAGAAATGGACTGAGCAGGATCTTGAAATTATGGAAGGTAATTATGAGATTTACAGTTGTTAGGGAGAAGAGATGTCTTTTAGTGCATGAATGTAAATCTCCTCAGAGACAACTTACCCTAGACACAAAACACACAAAAGGTAAGGAGTAGTATTATCATAGCAAATACTTGTTCTCCTTGAAGAATCTACTGAAAAAACCCCAAACTACAGACCACTCAATTTCTTGAACTTTCCCAGCTTTAGTCCTGGAACAATAGTATTTCCTCTGATCTAGATTCTGAATCTTCAAATTTATTGCACCACAGAGAGGACACAGAGAAGAAGATCAAACTGACTTTCCAAAGAGACTGTCACAGCCTCAGGCTCTGACACCTGATTTTGGTCCAGAGACTCCAACATAAAATGAAGGTGAGGTGCTGCATCAGAGGCAATGAAGGCAGATCAAAGTAAAACAAACATAATATAAATATCTCTTACCACACTGGTGGCTTCTTACAATGTTATGCATATGTTATGCAGTGACATGGTATTAAAAATATTGTCCAAGTAAAAGGTTGCCAGAAGTTGATACCAGGTAATAGGAATGGGAGAGTTGCTGTAAGCAGTAGTTAGTTATCTACATGAGGTCACTCACCATTACACTTAGCTAGAGTGCCTGAACATATCCATAAATCTTGTTCAAAGTTCAGATCCTGGTCTCACAGTGGATGCTTATGAGTCTCAGTGGGAACTGGTGTAAGATCCTTTGTATGGGACTATAGGGAAAAATTCACCTTCTTGCCCAATATAAAGCATGCAGGAGAAATTCCAGTACCTGCAGGACAGATTCCTGATAATGAAGGGTATCTGATATATTGCTTGTTGTAATGGATGGCTCCAAGCAAAGTGTACTTAGGCTGCTTTTAAGTATCTGCTTTAATTGCTTCATCTTGCACTCAGCTTGTGGCATATGTGGCATCCCCCTGATTGTACAAAACTAGGAGTAGATAACTGCAAACCACAGGCCATTATCTATAGCTTTTCTTCATGTTGAGGGCAGATGGGGAACTTCTGAATCCATTCCTTCTCTTCTGGCCATGACATGTCCTCGGAGAGCAGGTGTTTGCACTGTCTCAGCTAGAATTTAAGGGCATGCTAATGGTTCTTGCTTAGTACACCCGCGTGACATGTTCTGAAAACCTGCCCTTCTAAAGGCAATGGTCCTTCACACAGGTGGAACTGGTGGATACTCTTGCTAACAGAAGAGGCTGCACAGCAACCGTTTGGCTCCTGTCCTTTCCTTGAAAAAGGGAATGCCTTAGTATTTGGCTCATTCTTTAAAATATGAATTCCCATCTACTGTGGGTGTGGCAGTACTTTAGATCTGTTCATAAATATCCCAGAAAGCATGGCTTTTTAAGTGCCATGATGCTGGATCTACAAGAGCCTATTAGCAGAGTGATGGTATTGTTTCTATTCCTAGTAACAATTTGGGTTAATGCTTTTGTGAGAAAGAAGGAATATAAATGTTAAAATCCTGTTTTGTTACTTTAAACAGGAAGCTGTCACAGCAGTTTCAAAGTTACCACCACAGTCATGTCTGGCCAAAGAACACTGTTAGGTTCTTCCCTGTTCAGTTTTTAGATGTAAAGAAAGATTGCTCTCACTAAAATCAAGGCACAGGCATAATCTGAGTTAGCTGTTACCTTTGGTGCAAGTGGCACACGCCAGTAATGATTCTTTTATCATGAACAACTAGTTGTGCTTTGCAAGCCCCACTCCTAACAGGCTTTGGCCCAGCACACACTGGAGGCCATCTAACTCCCAGAGCTCCAGCTGGGGGGAGACCCTGGCACAGGGTCTGACGTGCTGGCATGGGCCTGAGGCCATGATGGTTCAGTCAGAGAATGCTGATTTTATTAGAAGCAACCCAGGACACAAATATCCGTTTGCCTGTGGCTTTGTGGGCATTGCAGAATCTCAGTTTAACATGCTATTAATAGGAAGGTAGCTTGTTGACCTGTGGAACTGAAATAAAGTTTGCCTATCAGGATGTGTCTGACAGGTGCATTAACCTTTCCCAGTCCTTTCCAGAAAGCATGAGCCATAACCTCCTGCTCTGAATGTGCAGCTGTGCTTTGTGATTTCTGTATAAGATGAGAACCAAGGGCAGAGAGTGTAAGGATGCCACAACGCTTCATGGGTTGAACACGCAGATGAAGAAATGTGTATTACTTCCAGAACTGCCAGCAAACTAACAGCTTTAAAAACAATATCACAGGCTACTTTTTTTCCCCAGGCTCTGAAAAAATTGAGGTTGGAAGATCTCTGAACTAAAATTGTCTTATAGCATTCTTTATCAAGCTTTTCTCTATACATCTGGTTTTTTGTTTGTTTTTTTTTTTGCATTTTTTACTTAGACTTCTGAAACAAGAAAGCTATTAGAGCCTTGATTTTGTTTATATAGAAATACTCACTGACCCTTGACTGCAGAGGTGCTCTTGCACTGTGGTAGTAAATGCCAGGCACATCTAACATGTGCAATCCAAGAATGCTCTGGCTCCTTGCCAACAGTCTACTTCATGCCTGGTTTCTAATACTGCTATGGCTAAAACAGTTGGGGAATTAGATATATTGTGAGCAGTTTTTCTCTTTAGTGGGCATGTGTGTATCTGAAATGCTACTTGTCTCTACATTTTAATTGTTCCAAATAAGTGAGAGTAGTAAGTTTACTTAGCTCGTTTTTATTTTAATTTGTCTTTCTAAGGCTTTTTAGTACTATTCTGTTCTCTCCTAGAAATTAGCAGAAAATCTTTCTCAAGATGTGGCAAAGAACGTCTGGGAACTCCTGTCTCCAATGAAGCTGGTGGGAATTCTGCCATTGTCTTTCATGGAGACAGATTTCTCCATGGGACTTTTCTGCCTTGTTTGATAAGCTTTTCAAATCACTGTAGCTTAATACTTCTTTCTGGCTGTGTGAAATGGTGTACCACTTAGGGTGAGCTGATCTAAATGGTTGGTGTCTCTCCATCCCCATTTCCTGGTTTCAGGGTGTGTTCTTCTATGAATTCCCAAAGAAATATAACAGAAAAGAGACAATACCCCCTGCTCTCCAGGTTTCTGTCAGTTTAGTGAGCTGAATGGTCTTATAGAGGCATCTAAAAAGTGCAAGACACAAAATCAGAAGTTGGAGAGTGCTGCCATGCCTGCCCTGAAGCTCCCTGGCTTTGCCTGCCTGGCAGAGGCATGGTCAGCTGGGGGGTCACTCCCCTGTGTCTCGAGGAGAGTTGGGGGGCGGCTAAGACAGAGCCCTTCGCTTGTAAGGAGGAGAGGCGGCGTCCGAGGAGGCAATAAGGGAGCCGACTCAAGGCTGGGAAAACAGTCTCAGGTTTAATCTGAGCTCTGAGGAGCTCTGAAGGCCAGAGTATCTGACAGCCAAAAGTGCCCTCGAGGCTGTGACAATCATGTTAAATACTGGGGCGGTAACAAGGGGGAAGGGACACCCACCACCCAATGGGAGGATTCGGGGGAGTGAAGACAGAGGGACAGAAAGACACACAAACCAATGGGAGAAGTTCAAGGGAGGGACCCCTGCCCCTTGTCCACTCACTCAATGCCCAAGGTGGAAGATTCTGGGAGAGTGAGATGGGGACCCGAGTGATGGACAAGGTACCAGGGAGGGGACAGGGGAATGACTGAGCATTTTCAGGGAGATTGGCATTGAGGGAAAGGTGGGAAAGCTCGGGGTGGAACCACCGGGAGAAAATGGGGGGTGAAAGGGCAAACCATTACAGAACTGTTACAGAGATATAAAAACACAGTACAACAACTAAAAAACACAATACAACAGGAGAGTAAGTAAGTGGGGTATTAGGGATGGTCTCTGAGAGGTACCTAGCCATTACGGCAGCTCCATTGACACATGAAGCAGCACTCTACAATACATACAAAAAAAGGCATTTTCACTGCTCTTAAGTCATTCATTTGTATAAGGAGTTTCTGGATGTCCTTAGCTATGTGTCCTATTTTAACTGGGTGCTTGAGACCCGAGGTCTGTTTCTGGGTGCTTTGCTCCTCTCAGGTCTCTTCTGATCCACAACCCTGTATGTGGTGGGCAGCTCCTGAGCTGGTGTGGGTGCTGCCCCTCCTCAGCACTCAAGAGTTCTCATCCTGTCTCTCATTTGTGTGGCAGAGCTGTGCACTGCCAGAAATGCATGGTGTGCAAACTACATATGGGTCTAGAAGCTGGCACGTGGCCTGTGCGTTCAGTACCGTCGAGATACATCTGGGACTTCAAAAAGAGCTAGATGCTGGATCTGGGTGAATTTCACCCCTTTTAGTGTTTATATGCACCTCACATTTCTTCTCCTACCTTGTATCTGGGCTTATACATACAAGGATCTTTGATTCTAAGGGAGAAATCTGGATTGATTCTCAAGGGTTTATTTAATGAAAATTTTAGAAGTACCTCCTTGATTTTGTGGTTTTACACATGCTGAACATATTTTCAACCTGGCTGTGAATTTTCTGATACATTGACATTTTCAGTCTTTTCCTTTGAGATGAAGAAGGGTTGTTGGTTTTCACCAGCATCTAGAGATCTGTAGTTTCTTTACCCTACCCAATCTGTAGCTTTGATCTACAAAAGTACAGATTAAATACTGTTCAATCAGCATATATAAAAATACCTTCCCCCCTAGAATTTGTAGCTGTCATACTGACCTCAGCCTTGGACCTCTCTTGAAGTTTAATGGCCAGTTGGGTGTAATGGCCCAAAGTTCCACCTCAGGCTATTAACACTGTCAGCAGTCGTTAATTCTCACAAAATGCCCAGGGTCTTTATTGCTGTTGCTTAAGTGATGCTCAAATGACTGTGAATATTTACACCTCTGCTGCGGGTGCAAGAAATAGGCCCAGTGCACAGTATTTCAGATTTCTCTCTGCTGAGAAAGGTCTGAGTACCTGCTAGTAATCTCTTGCACATCTGAGGTTAATAAAGTAACTGTCAACTGGCCATCAGCAGTAGTAATCTAAAATTGTGGTTGCTTGTATAGATGTGTACTTTGCTTTAAAAAGAGATAAATGTACAGGCAGACTCCTTGCCCTTAACAGTTTACACACAGAAGTCTGTGTAAACATGTGCTTATCTTTGTTCAGAATACATTCAAGGGGTTACAGGCATGTGCTTGTTATTAGACAGATATCTCTAAATATAAGTCAGTGATGCTTGCAAATTTTTTTCGTCATAACACCTTATGTTTAAAGCTTTTTCCGAGATGAGATGCAGGACTGAGCTGATCAAGCTCCTCACCACAGCACACCCTCTTCTAAGAAGAAATCATAGCACTGCTTGACAGGTTGTTTAAGCAGTCAGTTTTTGAAGAGAAAATGTTGATTTATTAATAGATATTATTTTTTAGGAAGAAACATAGGACTGAAACCAACCTCGTGGGACATGAGTTGAGTTTTTGTTCTCTTGAACAGTGATGTTAAATCATTGTTAATAAATGGACTGATTTCAGCTTGAAGAGACACAGAGGTGTGTTCAAACAGCCTTCTCAGTGACTGTTTCAGACACTCACTGCTTTGGGGATTGGATGTTTTCTTAAAATGCCCAGTAAAAATGTATTCATAGCCAGTTTGGGTCTATTTGTACTTGTGCCAGCATTAGCTTTTAGACTAAAGAGCTTTTCCTTTCCCTTGTGCTTATATATTGGATGTGCTTACAGAGAAGCATGATATCCTCTGTCAGCTTGTATTTTCCCAGCATTAAAATACACACTTTTGGCTTTCTGTTCTCTTGATTATGATCTGCACTTGCTCCTGGCTGACACCTCGAAAATGGTATACAACAGGCTGGGGAGCTCTTTCCAATGCTCTGGGTAGGGAAGCTACAAAACTAGGTGAAGGGAGAGGGAGATGGCAGTAACATAGGCAACAAAGCTACCTGAACACAAAGATGGAAGAAGTAAGGCTTATTGATGCATGACCTGAAACAGGATATTAGAAGGATAACAGAAACATGACAGAATACTAATTGCAACTGGAGTGCAAGTACTACAGGGTGCACACTGTGAAAGGAATGCAGAAGGAATTGAAAAGATAATGTGGTAGCATTATATATTAAGAATATAGTTGGCAGTAAAGAAATGTTAATTAATAGTATGGATAAGACAGGATCAGCTTATGTCAAAATGTGTTAGGAAAGGGTTCTGTAGTGTGAAAGGGAATTGGCTCTACAATGAATGTTGAACTTGGGGTTACTTTAGCATCATGAGAGAAATAAAGCTATCTGGTGATTGTATCATATGGGAGTGTTTAAATTCCACATTTATAGACTGGAGAATAGATGTTACATCCACAGAAGAATCTAGTAATTTTTCAGAATGGTGACTAAAAACCTCCTATTTGAAGAAATTAATGGAACTGCTAAGAGTTTATAGTATTTTAAATTGGTGATGGGCAAGTTGCAAAGTTATTATACAGAAAGTAAGAGAGAAATTAATGCACTATCAGGTGATGACAGTACTGATCCAATTCCAATTTAAATGAAATAGCAGTATTCATAAAGACAAGTTGGTAGTTGTGGTGTTAGGCTGTAAAGGCTCAAAAACTATATCATAGCAATTCACTCTGAACAGCAAAGACTTGGAATTGGGGTAGAGTGCTGGTCTGAAATTTGTATTCTTAGGCAATAGAACTCCAAGCCTCTCTAGAAAAATAATTCTAAACTGGCTGTTGAAATTTGTCAAAACATGTTTGAGATTGGAGTCAGAAGAGATTAGCTCAGAAAAAGAAACCAGAACTTTGAGGATTGAAAGATCAGCATATGAACTGTGGACTGCAGGGATAATTTAGACCTTGAGAAATCAGAAGTAAGAGTTAAAGATTCTTCAGTCATAATAAATAAAGAGCTAGGGAAAAAAAGTAAGGACACTAAAGCTAGTGTAGAGATGGTCCCCAAACAAATAATACTTTTTCTCTATCTCTGAAGACAAGCAGGTGGAACAGAAATGTGACAGCAGGACTGTTTATGGGAAACAGGATAACAGAAAGTGGAAATGGCTCCACAAATGTTGGCTCAGGACTCTCCAAGTGGATAGGCCCATCTGAATGGAGGCCAGCAAGAGTCAGTTACAAAAACATGCTAAAGGGCAAACTTAGCAGCCACACACCAATTATTCTGATGTGCAATATTTTAGGGAAAATGAAAGCCATGGGGAGTAATAGACAATTTCCTAAAATACAATATCAGCTTGCTAATGGGGACCAAGTTTTAGGCTTCTTTAATGACTGATTTTTTTTTCCCCCTAAGGAAAAAATCACTGTAGGAAAAAATAACAACAGAGTAGCTGTAGCCTACCTGTTCTTCAGTAAAATATTTCATATAGTGGTTAGGTATTCCTTGACATGAGAGTTAGTACAAAGAACTCCTCAAAGAGCAGACAGTGATGGATTGTACTGAAAGAGAAACTAGTACTCTAAAACAAGATTCCAAAAGATGTTCCTTAATTACTTTTATTAGTGATCAAGAAGTCAATGTTCAATAATTAAATTTGTTGAAGGTACAAAGCATATCAAAAGGGCAATTTCAGTAGAAATCTGGTTAACTTGATGCCAGCAATTATAGACTGGAATTAAAAACCAAGGTGATTCTTTAAAGAAGGAATAACAAGCACGGTTGCTACCCACTGAGAATGGGTAGGAAAAAAGAAAAAATAGATGGGTTTGTATTTTTCAGCCTCAGGATGTCTCTGAGCCACTGGTGTGACCAAAAAAAAAAAACAAAAAAAACCCCCAAAAAAAACCCCATACACTAGGCACTATCAGGAGAAGCATTTCCAGCAGAGAGGGGAAAGCACTCCATGCGCTGTCATATGTAACTTGGAATCACTATGCACATTTATGTTCATCAACATCCAAGAAAGAAAAATTCAAAGAAAGAAGTACAGAAAGGTGCTGCATCACAATATAACAGGAAAAGAACTCACCATACAGGAGTAAAGGGCTTTTGTTGGGTTTGGTTAGTTCAAACAAAAGCACAGTTAGAGGAGATAAGACCACTGCCTATAAATACATTGATGTGGTAAAAAAAAGGACAAGAAAGCTGTTTAGCTGAAATGAAAATGTTCACAACACCCAGCCCCCCAAAAAATCCATGGGAAAATTTATGCTACACATTGAAAGAGGGCTACTATTTACCAGGGGAATTTGTGGTGCACAAAATCCTGTCTTTTTTTTTTTTTAATGGAGCTTGATAAATGTAAGGAGGTGACTATGTAGGTAGCCAGAAATATCAAAGGACTGGATATATGACCCAGGAATTCCCTCCCAGCTTATCCCTGGATTTTCTAAATTTCTGTAATGAATAAATTCTGTACTTAGAATCTGCACCAGGTCATTTCACCTGGGGGAAAAAGTTATTAAGGGCTTTGTTTAGCTGAACTTTGTTTTAGCCACAGTATATGCTCACAGGACTAAAACTTGCTTGTGTTGTTCTGGGGAAACCATGAAATGATATTTCTCTGTGCAAGGTTGAAGTCAGAAGAATTACTCCATTAGAAACCACAGTTTCTAGCTGCACATCCCCTATGTGCAGATGGAGAGCAGAGCACTGTTTCCTAGCAACTACTAAGGACCACTGGCTTTATAAAATCAATCTCTGCCAGGATATCACAGAAACCACGATAAATGGGAAACATTTAGTAGTCAGAAAGCTTTCTACTTCCTCCACTTCCTGGTCTGCACAGAAGAGTCTTTTCAAGAAGTAGATAATATCAGCATTTCGTCATAAGTGGACTGAATTCAAATCCTTGTTCAGGTGACTTGGTTTTCAGCTCCCCTGGGGTACATGTCCTCATGTCCATGAATAGTTCTTCCTTAAAAAGCCAGCTGCTGGGCTTTCTCAAAGACAAAATTATATGAAACTTCATTTGGGAAAAAAAAGAGAAGAAAATGAAATACAGATAAGGAAGGAATGAATAGCAGTAGAAAAAACTCTAAAGAGCCCTGGGAAGATGGGATGTGATAACAGTCAGTCAAAGGCTGCAGATGCACCTCTTCCCTTCTGTACACTAAATTAACTTTTGGTGTCACATTCATCTATAAAATTCAAGTAATTTCTGATTGACTGCAACATCCAGTTAATTTGATTTTTTCCACAAGTAAGAATTGCCACTGATTTCTCTGTTTGTTTATCCTCCTTATTTTTCAAGTTTCCAGCATCCTCTGATGCAGCTAACAGTGTGAACTGGAATGTTCTATGTTGTTACTACATTGGAAAATCCCATTTCCTTTTTGTGTAAAGCATAGGAGAGATGGCTCTCTGTTCAGCAACTTTCATTAGGGTTTTGTATCAGAAATACACCAGTGTTTTATTCACTCTGCTAAGATCAGGGCTACAAAGTCCTAGGAAGCTCCTAGTAATATGTAAGGGGAGAAAAAAACCTTTTCTAGTGCATTTAAAAAAAGAAACAATCCTGAAGAAGTCATTAGATAAGCAATAAATATTTTTGTGAATAGTTTGATTGTTATATGTTTTAACAGCCTGTTGTGCCAATCTCACTTCTAATTGGGGAACAGTATTGATCATTTAATTTCTAGCATAGAGTGGTGCCCATTATGAAATCATAGCATCAATCTGAAAATGCTCTGTGTGTCATCTTTTTCCATGAACACAAACAGAATAGGAGCAGTAGGTGAATTAAAGATTAGTTTCAGAAAAGGTGTACTCAGGATACTAAACTTCGTGACTGATGGTATCATTTGAGGAATCTGATGCTTCGACTGTGAGTTCTTTAAAGTTAAAATTTGCTTATATATCACAGAAAAGAAGCCATGCACTTTTGTGATGCCATATAAATAGTGTGCAGTCTTTCTGCTTCTGAGTTGGAAGCAAATTTAAGAAGGGCTGACATTCTGCATTTCAACTTTTTTTCTTCCATTTTTAGAAACATTTTAAAAGTTTCTTTTCAATGAACTACTTCTGCTTTGTTATTATTAGTACTATATTGTTGTAATCACACAAGTTATTTCCTATTTTACTTGTACTGTTTATAACTTTGGCTGAATCACTCTATTCAGAGATGGGTTTGTGCTATACTACCATCTCAGATTATTCTTTGCCTTTTTTGTTGAGTTCTTTTGAAGAAGATGTGCTTATATCCCCATTGTTAAATCAACAAAGTATGTAATTACACATTTTTGGTCTTCTGGTGTGTTTAGCAAATCTTTTCAGTGTATGATTTACCACCTGTGGCTTTTCTTAATCTCTTGAAAATGCTATTATCTCAAATGGCCTATTTCTAATTGCAGTGGATTTAATTGCTTGGATACACAAGGGTCTGTGTTGGCTACTGCTGTTTTCTGGACATGTTGAGAAAAAATGGGTGTCTGTGTACAGATGTTTCCAGAAGGGAAAAGAATTTTAATGCATATTTCCCCTTAATAGGAATGGATGTCAGCAGGTTTACAACAACATTCCTTGGAATTACTGCCTTCCTAAGAATTTCTATTCCAGATCATCTCTGTTGGAGTGCTCTATAAAGATGCTGCCCTGGCCATATTTCTTGTGCTTGGTATTCTCTTTGAAATGTATGGTGGCACTGGAAAACTCTGTCTCAAGCCAAGAGTGCTGCTGCTGTTTTCAGAAATGTGTTTGACAGTGGCATATGTGGTAGTATTTATTTTAAGAAGTGAGATGAAAAAAGCATTCAAAAGGGAGAAGGTTTGTTAGCAGAAAGCACCTGGACACATGTAAAATTTAACAGTTCATCTATATATTCTAATTTTTTTTTTCCAGAAATGTATGGTGTCATCTTTATTTGTAGAGTCATGTTGCTAATTTGCAAACATTTGGAGAACTGTCAAATATTTTTGTGAATATTTATGAGTCCTCAGTGTTTCACTGCATTTAGCACAGGTGGTCATTTGCCCAAAAATTCCTCTAGGAAATGTACTATTTACTGTTCACCATTCATCTTTCTATTGCTTAAAAGGTTTGTCATCCAGTTAGGGAACAAAGTAAGTGGGCTGTGAGGCAGGACGCAGGGTAACCCTTGCAGTGGACAGCTGAAATAAATAGCTTCAAACAAGCCATGTGCAGAATATTATTTATTTTAAAAACTAAGCAAATATTTATCAACTGTAAGGCCTCCAGGGCACACATTATCTTTTTATTTTCCTATTTATTCACCATCTATTACAATTGAATTGCAAACCTGGTAAAGGTCTTTAGGTATTAATATAATAAAAATATACCATAACAAAGATAACAAATGCTATTTAAGAAATCTATATTGGATAGTTGACAATTCAGAAATAAAGTTAGATTAGAAACAAATTTCCTGCAAGTAGGCTTACTTCAAAATAAAAATATTGCCAAATCTTTCTTGCTTTACTCACATGAGTCTTCAAGTTGAAGAAAATCTTCTAAGGCAGATTATAAGATTTCACTCTATAGACTGGGAATTTGTATTTTAACAAAGCAGAATGAAGTTTTCAGAACTGTGAGCTGTGTGAAATTAGCTCCAGGAAGCATTTTTAATGATCAAGAAAAAGAGAAAATATTTCAGAACACAGACTAAAATCTTTGAAATTTATTTTGGTGTAATATTTTAATTCTAAGTTTTGATTTTCATCCAGCCATTAACATTCAATGACTACAAAGAGATGCAGAAAACTATTTAATTTTTTTTTTCTGCATAAATCTAACACAGGGGAGTCTAGCACATAAATTGGGCTTGTATTGTAACTACTCACACACCCTATGATGACAACCAGTGCCATTAGGTATCCCTATATGTTACATCCTGTTGTTTCAAATGTTAATACTTGACAATATTTACTGAATTAGTTACCTCCTGCAGTTTATGAATTGTCATAGTTCTTTTATATTATTCACATGTCTTTGCAGCAAGTTAAAAAAAATTAAAAATTCCAAGCCCTGTTACCCCAGGTTGATTTAAAACTGTGGAGAAATTTTGTAATCACAGATGGCAAGAGTAATCAATCAAGCTTTTATTAATCTTCCAGAGAGCCAGATTCCCAGACAAAGACACAAATAAAAATCACTTAAAAGATAACTAACTTCAACCTTTGCCTTGGCAATCCCCCACTCTTCCAAAGGAACCTATGGTATGCAAGCCTTGTCCTAACTCCATTCAGAGGAGTTAATGTCCTTTCTTTCAGATGTTTGACTGGATGACACATAGTACCTTTGGTAAGGTCAAGATCTTGAGGTCTCCTGGGTCTGGCAGATGTCTGGTTTTCAGGCTTTCCCCACTCCATCCAATTGTGTGAAATCCCAAGGGATTTCATCAAGTCAGTTTTTGCAAATGAGCTGTGTTTGTGATCTGACCACTGCTGGCCCTACAGAGACAATGTTAGTTGCTCAAAGTCCTTTTCTGGTACGTACCTGAGACTAGCACTGAATAAAAGCCCTTATGAAATGCTGCTTCTGTGTTTGGGTTTTTTTTCCTAGGGATCCTCTAAAACATCAGTCAATTCAATCATGTGTGATCATAGATATCTACTTGAGATGCCCTGGGGTGCCACAGGCATTTGCTCAAGATGGCACCTATAACAGAGTGCCTGCTGGCGACACTCACTTCTGGGGAGCAGGGATAACCTGGCCATCTCAGGCACCACCAGACACTATGGACAGGTGACTCAGACAGTCCTCATCAGAGCAAGGAAGGGAACTAGAGAGGCTCTCTTGGGTTGGGTTTCTGTCAAGTAGTCCCTGAACCCATTGGGTGTCTAGAGCAAACTGAATCGATCTCCAGACTCCCAGGGTCTCCTGGCTAGATCTCCAGGGACTTCAAAGAGAATTTACATGCCCAAGGCACAAACAAATGCTCCTCATGCCTTTCCCCAGAACCTGCTCTTTGCTCATTTGACCACTTAGAGTGTACTTCTTTGAGATCATAAAATCATTAAGGCTGGAGAAGACCTCCAAGATCATGAAGTCCAACCTTTGACCACCATGCCCACTAAACTGTACTGTAAAGTGCCACATCTGCTCAGTGTTTGAGCACTTTCAGGAATGGTGACTCTGCCACTTCACTAGGCAGCCTGTTCCACTTAATTCTTAACCACTATTTCACTGCAGAAGTTTTTCCTAATATCCAAACTGAGTCTTCCTTGGTGCAACTTGAGGTCATTGCCTCTTATCCTATTGCTTGTTATCTGGGAGAAGAGATTGAGCCCCACCTTACCATAACGTCCTTTCAGGTAACGTGGTAGTACAACTGTCCGTGTCCTCACAGACATATATACATACGATTTATGAGATTTTAGGCCTGTAACTGTGTTAGTTGTGCTTATAGTAAATTCTATAGAAACTTTAGCTAAATTTAAATTAGGCCGTTGATTAAATGTTTACTTTAAGTGCTGTTAAACCCTGTCAAGTCCAAGGATAAGTTTGGCAGGAAGGTTCACTCTGAATTTTGTGACTCAACAGGAGGGTCTCCCTTATTCCTTTTTATCCTTACTCTTTTCACATCGTTATCCTTTTCCATCCCCAGCCTCCATGTATATAATTTTTGATTGATTTTAGTTTTAGATTGATTGATTTTAGATTTTAGTCCAATTTTTCTCTGTAGCTTTGACCATTTAGTAATTAGAACAATGAACCTTGCCAAGAAACCTTGTCAAACTTTCACTTTTATATTAAGCCTGCTTTTGCTGATACTTTTGCTGGTGATTCTTTGAGCAACCTAAAAACTCATTCATGACAGGTGGTTGTAGACAGAAATAAGGTCTCCCCTAAACTTCCTTTTCTCCAGACTAAACAACCTGAGTTCCCTCAGACACTCCTCATAGTCCTGGATGCCATTGGCCCTTGGTCACCTGGTCACTCTGCTGGCTCATGTTCAGCTGGATGTTGGTCAGCATCCCTAGAGCCTTTGCTGCTGAGCAGTTTTCCAGTCACTCTTCCCTAAGTCTGTAGCATTGAGAGGAATTGTTGTGACCCACATATCTGCTTGGCCTGATGCTTTGCCTTGTTGAATCTTCTACAATTGTCCTTGGCCCATCAATCCAGCCTGTCCAAATCCCGCTGCAGACTCTTCCTGATCTCCAGCAGATCAATGCACCCACCCCACTTGGTGTCATCTCTGAACTTGCTGAGGGTGCACTTGATCTCATTATCTAGATCATTGATAAAGATATTAAACAGGACTGGCTGCAGTACTGATCCCTGGGGAACCCCACTGGTGACTGGCCACCAGTTGGATGTAACTCCATTCACCACCACTCTCTGGGCATGGCCATCCAGACAGTTTTTTACCAAGCAAAGAGTCCTAAGCCACAGGCTTGTCAGCTTCTCCAAGGGAATGATATGGGAGTCAGTGTCAAAAGCTTTACTGAAATTCAGGTAGACAACATCCACAGCTTTTCCCTCATTCACTAGGTGGATCACCTGGTCACAAAAGGAGATCAAGTCAAGCAGCAGATACTTAGAAAGGGCAGAGTTTTACCTCAAAAGCATAGTACTTCTGCACTCAGTTTAGATGTACAAATTGGTCCATCAACACCTATTAGGTGCAAATGTCTTATAAGGCAATTTGTCCTTCATAGCTTCAATTCTTCCACATCCAGTTCCACATCCATCCAGCACTGTGAAAGTCTTATGAGAACCAACATCAGTAATAACCTTACTATTACTTAACGTGCCTAGTTCTACTCTCCTCCCTGTTCTGAGTGCCAGAAGGTGATGTCTGTCATTGGGAAGGCTGCAGGAGCATGCTGGGTACTAGAAATATGCATGTGGGATGTGCAGGTTCTTCATTCAACAATACTGTTGCTCACTAAGAAAAAGGACATCGTCTAGGGGTGGGATGGCATCCTTAGCAATGCTGATCTAACTGCTCTTTATGCTGTCAGGAGATGCACATCAGCTGTGCAAGATACTGTAATGCTTCCAGAATGACTGCTGCTTCTGTGCAGCCTGGGCAGAATGTCATCTTTCTCACTAACTTCCTCACGCTTCAACATACAGAGCCAGCATGAGTTATTTTTGTTGGAGCTGCTAAATCCTACTTTGGTTTCATGTAGCCAGACTGAGAGTAGCCATTTTATCCATGCTTCTGGACAGCTTCAGAGACTACTGCATACCACATTGTGGTTTTGCACAGAAGTGGTAAAATTCAAATTTATTGCTTTTTTAAGGGCAGGGGTGGAAAAGCAATGCAAGGATAAATTTGGAACGCATTTCAAATTCACTTGAAGGTTTCACAAAGGCAGGGATGGAAAGAGAAAAGATGTAAGGTGTTTCTTACATCTCAAGTGTGATCTCAGTCCCACTGAAACTGATGGAAATCTGACTGGTTTCAAGGCTCATTGAACCTGGACATACTGAAGAGCAATTAAAGCTCAATATTTTTTACAGAAGATGATCCTGCCCTGAAGCCAGCAAACAAACCAAACAGAGGCTAGTAAATCCTCTCCTGGATAACAATGGCTCTCTGCTTATCAGCCCTTCAGAATTCCTGTTTATCAGCGCCAGGTTGCTGCTGGACTTTTCCGATTCTGCTTGTTAGTGTCTGATCAGAGTCTGCCTTTGTCCATCTTTAATTATGCATGAAACCCAAACAAGCATACCATAATGGGTAGAATTTCTTCCATTGTTTTAAAAAGGTTTGTATAATCTTGCAGAACAAGAGAAAACCACAATTACTGCCTTATGTAAAACATAAGAAATACAACCAGGTTTGGCTATAAAAACAGACGCCTTTCCATCTTTTTAAATTTTTTTTTTCATGTTGTTGCAGCTTCTGTTTTTAACAATCTCCTGGTGAGGCAGATAAGCTCCTAATTCTATTCATGTTGTTATCAAAATTTGTAAGGCAAGTGAAGCTTACAATTTAGTGGCTTATATTCCTAAGGTAGGTAGAATATGTCTTTTATGTTCTATAATCAGCACTAGAAGACATTATACTACTAAGGAGAAAACTTTCTGCTTGCCATATCTACTTGCATGAAACTCTTGATCAAATGAGCAAAATATTTCTCTTTGACTGAGATCACTTTTAAATAATAAAGAATCCAAATAAAAAATTTATACAGACATGGACTCCACTGATGTCCCCTTGTGTTGATGCAAGGGATCTGTACTTTTCCAAGAAGTCAGAAATGCATCAGATCTAGAAAATAGTGCTGATGCTTAAAATTTGGTCACATCACATTTTCAAGCTCCCCAGTCTGAAGCAGGATTAGAAGAACCAAATCCAAATTTACTTTGTACATGCTTTTCAATCCTCTCACATCAGGCATTTGTTAACATAACTCCACTGGTTTTACAGACATATGTTAGTGATATTATAGGAAATAAGGGAGTGTTCTTAATTGATAGCTCTACTGGGCACTCCAGAGGGACTAAATAAACTCCAGGAGCTTTAAAAATCTTTTATTTAAACTTATATGGAGAGAGAATGCTAAGGTCTAAAGATTCTCACAGACCTTGTGATATAGGCATCATAGTCTACAAGAAAGGACTTTGGTTTGACTATTTCAGTTATGCGTGGCCAGGTGTGTGGTCAGGTCAGAACTACTTCGACACAGCCACAGAATCATCATAGAATTATTAAAGTTGGAAAAGACCTCCAAGATTACCAAGTCTAGCCTGTGACCAAACACCACCATGTCAATTAAACCATAGCACTAAGTGACACGTACAGTCAATTCTTAAATACTTACAGGGATGGTGACTCCACCATTTCCTTGGGCAGCCGATCCCAATGCTTGACAACCCTTTCAATGAAGATTTTTTTCCTGATGTCCAACTTGAACCTTCCCTGTCGCAGTTTGAGGCCATTTCCTCTTGTCCTTGGGAGAAGAGGCTGACCCCCACCATGTTGCAAGCTCCTTTCAGGGAGTTGTAGAGGGTGATGCAGTCTCCCATGAGATTCCTCTTCTCCAGGATAAATAACCTCAGCACCTTCAGACACTCCTAATATGACTCACTCTCTAGACCAGCTCTGTTGCCCTTCTCTGCTCCAGCACCTCAATGTCCTTCTTTTAGTGAGAGGCCCAGAACTGGACACAGAACTCGAGGTGTGGCCACACCAGTGCCGAGTACAGAGGGACAATCACTGCGCTGGCCCTCCTGGCCACATCATTTTGGTACAGGCCAGGATGCCATTGGCCTTCTTGGCCACCTGGGTACTCTGCTGGCTCATGTTCAGCTGCTGTCAACCAGAACCCCCAGATCCTTTTTTGCTGATCACATGGACATTAGTCAGATAAAACTGTTATTTGTGAAGGATATATAGTGCCTGCCAGATTACAGGAAACAAGCCCTGCTGGTAAATTCTAAACTCATAAATTGGATGTTATTGATACTTGGCATTTTCTCTGGATTGTTGTAAAGTTCAGGAATATTTGTTGAGATCCTAGTGCAGTAGCAAATATAATCACAGATGTTGCCTCTAGATATTGATTAGCTGCAGAACCATCTTTTTTTTTTTTTTTTTTTTTTTTTTTTTTTTTTTTTCTTTTTTTCTTTTTTTTTTTTTTTTTTTTTTTGCTTTTGTTGGGTGATGAAGCTGTACAAAATCCAGAAAATCCAGCCAAATTTGTACTGGTACTTCCCGCACATGTTGGTATATGTTGACCAAGTTACTCAAAATGCACATGGGCACACTAAATCTTTGTTTCTCAGCAAGGAGTAAATTAAAAAGTCAGATTGTATAGGGTTAATTCTCTGTATAGAAGGATGATATTGGCTGATTTTATTTATGTCTATAATTCATACAAGGGATGCCTTAGACATCAGATATTTTTTATATGCAGGAATCCAACCCATGTCAATTGGAGTAGATGTAAAATATGATCTCCACTATTTGTGGTCACTAAAGGACCACATTTTATAAATCTGCTGATGTAAGTTTTTCCTTGGCTTTACAAGTGGCCTGCCTTAACTGTACGTTTCATGATCACAATTTTCTAAATGATTTCCCAACATTTTTGTTACAGCTGTCCCAAATATTTTAATAATAATCAGAAGATTTCTGTACATGTAGCAGTTTTGGACCTGTCAGATGGGAAGTACTTCAATAACAGAAGGCAGTATTTTTATAACTGTTAATGTTTTTTTAGGGGAGTGATATTACCATTTCAGAAAGTTCTGACTTTTCACTTGCAATATGATCACCTTCTGTTGGTATATTATATTAAATAAAGCCACTTTCAAGACTATAATGCATTCTCTTTTTAATGGGATCCACATCAAAATAGAAAATGAACACTTTAAGAACAGAGAAGAGGTAGTAGTACTTACGAAATTGTTCTCATAATTCTTATGGCATTTTTTTTCTCTGTCTCAGTGAGGTGAATGCAAAGATGAAATTATCTTTTACAATCGGCATTACTTAGAATCTTGAGGTCTGTGCTATATTTATTCCACTGTACCACCAATATGCAATGATTTAAACATTTGTTTTGGTTTTTAATCTTTGCTCATATATATACACCTGCAAAATAAAAACCAGTGGAGTATGCATACTCATAAATCTGTCCAACCTTCCACTCTTCTGAGATATTTCAGTAAAGGTTTGACGCTTGTAATCAGAACTAGGTTTGGATGCTGCCTTCAATTCATTTAACAAACACCCTTCCCCCTCTTCTCCACATTCCAGCGTCCCTCTTTGTTTCATTTTTAAACCTGAAGGTTTCAAGGAGCAGAGAACTCCTTTGAAGGTGCCTGAGGAAGAAGCCTGGCAACAGTAAGAGGTTCATTCTTAGACTAAACATTAGTTATTTTATTTTGCACCATAAGCATGTTGATTTAATATATTTAATGTACTTGTACTGTAGCAAACATTGTATAGTTTTTACTCCTCAGAGCTTCCTATCTCTAAACACTGTGTGATGCCTACTCCATCTTTTCAGCTACTGCTACCCTATAGTGCCTTCTTAGCTATGTCGTGAGAGGCTCTGCTGGGCTGGTCAAGTCTGGTGAGGTGCTGGCATAACCCAACAGCTGCCCTGCAAATACTTAAAGCCAGTTTTAAAGATGGTGATGATTTCCTCATGAAATGGTTAATGATGCAATACAGGGCAATGGCCACAAACCACAGCTCACGAGGTCTGGTCTGGACATTGGGAAAACCTTCAGGAGAACATCGCAGCACCAAATACATCACCCAGAGAAACCATGGAATTTCTACACCTTGACTCTTTGTACTGTAAGAAACAAGAGTTTCTTACGGTACAAAGAAGTATGAACAAGTACCTTAGCACAGCACTCAGCTCTGCAGGCAGGAGGAGACCACCAATGTCTCCCAGGCCAACTGTAGACACACAGCCATGCCATGACAGCGTGGTTAGTGGTAGAAATAGTAGTCATGGGCTTTTGGGGATCATTCAGACCAGGTGGGCTTTTGAAAGCTATTGGATGATTCAGAGATGTATTTGTCTGGGAAGGATGGGAAAGCACGCACAGCGTTTATTTTTTCACAGGACTCTTCCTTGCAGTCTCACTTCCTTTTATTTAAATAGCAAAATAGGAAAAACACTTGTATTCCACACAAAGAAGGACAGCATTTAAAACAGTATAGCCATTGGTCTGGCTAGGCAAATGGTCAGTTAAGCCAATGCTATGTGTTGTGTTCAATAGAGAGAGTTCATGGATTGAAATATGAAACTGACATCTGTGTAATCTGTTTGTGCATCTCCATTGGTCAATAATTTCTATTTAACCCAGAGAAAATGTCCCAATTGAAAGAAATTATTTCAGTTTAGTTACTCTGGATTTAAACAGTGTATCTGAGATCAGAACCTGGCCCAGAGGCTATAGGAATAAATGGGATTGGGAAGATATATTGTTTTGAAAAGGAAAAGGTAATTTGATATACTGGGCAGCAGGAGAACTATTACAGTGATTAAAGGCATTTTTCCTTCTAAGTTTGTGTTTGCAGGATATATTATTTATTGCTGGGATATGGCAGATTATTAGATCTTTCAAATCACTTTGGTATTTGATTATGGAGCCAAGTTTCCCTTTTGAGATTTTATAGTGCTTTTTTTGTTCAGCACAGAATTGTCATTGGTTTGTGCTCTCTAAAAAAAATAAATGAATGCTTTTTTGTTATTATTTCCAATATTGAAGAATGAAAGTAATACTGTATTGGGAAATGTTTCCTTTTTCTAGATGACATGTTCTTACTCTTTGAAAGGTGAAGGTAAAAAATAAGCCCAGATACCATTTTTTCTAGTTCCCAAAAAATTTAAGTGCTAATTAAATAAATCATCAAGTATTAAAAACTTTCTTCCTTTCATTTTTCAAATGTAATTTCTTGCCTCATAATTTTTTCAGATTATTTATTTAATATCTCATATTTTTCTTGGAATTCAGTCATACAGCAGAAGATTCTGCTCTAATGGAGTAAATTTAAATGACAGCCTAAGAATATCACTAGATTTTAGTTACCATCACGCGATAAGCCTTTTAAGTTCTTGCCACATGGAGCAAACAAATCATTAGAAGTTATCCGACAGACACCACTGTCAGAGCACCATAGATTTGTCTCTTTCATTTGCCTTTGGGTAAAAAAACCCCACAGAACATTTTCTGTCAAAGCCTGCTTTGACAGAACTGGACAAAAACAGGCTGATGAACAGTCTTTTCTCAGAGATCAGTTCCATTCCCACTGAAACACTCCGTGACAATGCATCCATTTCTAGTGTTTCTTTTTTTGTGGGAAAATTTTGAAATTATGAGGTTTGACTTCATAATTTCATTTTGTGGGGATTTTAAGCTCATTCATTTTACATTGCAGATGAAGTGGCCCAAGAGTGTGTATCCAGTCATGTATCATTTCTCATCAGACACACAGCACCTTGTTAGGCAAAAGGAACTTCATTGTCTGTAGTGATCTCAATGCCTTTGACGGTGGTTTTGGAGGACAAGGGCTCAAACTGGTCTCTTCAGAGTTCCCTGCACTGATTGTCCATGAGCGTTCAGGACTTGAAGTGCTCTCTTTTAAGGAGAGGAGACAGGCAAATCCTGTGAACTTGGGGAAGGGGCTTGGCCATTTGCCTTGTTTACTCCATACTGCTGCTTGGTGCTGGAGCCAACCTCTTCCCCTGTTTGAGAAAAGCTTTACTGATGTGTGTTCCTCAGTTGTGAAATCACCAAGACACATTTTGGGACTTTAAATTTATTTCCACATGAGACAAAAACTCCTAAACCCCAGTATTTGAAGGGCAGTGGTTAAAGCTGATACTGAAATAGTTGTACTAGCCCCAAGCTGCCTGCCTGTGCCGAGGGAGGCAGGAGCATGATGCTGGCAAGCTGTCCTAAGCAGTGAGCCGGTGGCAGACTGAGACTGTGGGGACAGCTGTGAACAAACAGGCCTGAAGGGATCCCACATGTTGCACTCTGGAGAGCCCCTGTGATGCTCTTGTCACTAGATGCAATGGACTGAACTGCTTATGTGGTTAGGCACGGCCCTGAGCCTAAGTCCCTAAATCCCTTGCAAGGCCTGGGAGCCTCTAGCTAGACCATTTTCTCCCCAAAAGCAGACTTTGCAATCTGTTCCATGTTCTGTGTGTGTGTTTGGAGAGCAAATGGAGTGAGCAAGATAAAGGAAAGCAATTAGATTGGGCTAAGGTGCTACTTGCATGCAATGTTAAAGAGTCCTGCTATCTCTTTATCTATTTCTAACCACACACAAATTCATGCGATATTTAAAGGAGATATCCTAACCTTTGATACAACAATAATTTTATTTTTCAAATATATTTATAATGCAAGTTTAATCTGCCAGTAGATCTTTTCCAAGAGGCAGAAGGTATGCGAGAGAAAAGGAGAGATAAAGTCATTGGAAAAAGATCACAAGGTTGATAACAGAAAAAGCTGCAGTCAAACGTATGTGTTTACACACTAAAAAACAGGAGTGGCATTTGTTCCCTATGCTTCAGAGATCCTCACTGTGTCTTTGTCATTTCAAAAAAGAAGTCTGTGTCGCTTCTTTCAAGGTACATCTGCAGCCTGCTCTTTCACTGCAGAACATGAAATCACACCAGCGCAGAGCAAAAGAGTAAAGGGAAGCTGAAAACTTGAAAAGAAAACATGGGAGAGGTGAACTGAAAGAACAGCAGCTTCAGTATTTTCCTGACTCTCTGAGCCACATTTTTCTGCTCCTCCAAGCCCCCAAAACAGACCTATTCCCAACTTAGCTGTTTGGTTAACCATCCTCTGCTTCTTTTTTTCCCTTTATTGCTGCCAGAATTGGACCCACCTGTTGAGTGCTTGAGGTGCTATTCTAGTTGCTACTGCTGGTGTTGTGTCAGGGTGCTGGGGAGGGGCGCAGAGGGTAAACAAAGCAGAGCTGGGCTTATGCCTGCATGTGCCTCTGGATCTATATCTATATGTGTATTTGTCTATTCTTATTTCTATATGTATTCAGATATCTATTATCTATGTCTATGCCTATATCTCTATCATCTATATCAACATACCTAAATCTTTATATATAGCTAGATGAGATTAGCCCTGCTTATAATCAAAATAAAAAAAATAGATTTGCTAGCCAATGCAGAGAAAAATTAACAAAGGCAAGACCTGCTTTTGATGGCCTGAAGGTGGGACATTTTTCATTCACCAATCTCAGTATCTGGTAGCAGTATTGCACTTACTACAGTTTCCCTAATCCAAGACTCAGCGCTCCTCTGAGTGTGGCAGAGTAAGACTGTCTATGTGTCCAAACAAGTGGCAGGAGAATTTGTTCTAGTACCACAATATCACACTGGGGCCTTATCTCGCTCTGTATGAAAAAAAACATACTCTGCATGAGCAAGACCTTGGTTACTGATGTACCACAGCACATTTTTATAGAATATTCCATTATACATCTCCACAGAAACAAGTTTCCCTTTCCCATGGTTAGTCTTTTCTCCTTATTGAAAGAAGATACACATGGAAATATTATTCTTTATTATTATTTCCCCTGAAAGTAGTGCACAGAAACTCTGTATTGGTGCATTACCAGCGATTTTGTATTGAGTAGTGACTAACCTATGACCTGATTTACGCTTGGTGTTCTGCAACAACGTAAGTTTTGCAAGTTATATTTACCAAAAGGCACATTTCATACCCATGATAATCCAAAGTGTTTCAAAATTGTAATATCATCAGTACAGGGATTATATAGGCAATACAACATTTTATGCTTTACAGTAGACTATAGGTCCATAGACAGCCACATAAATGAAAAAAATTCAGTCAGAAGTTAGCACATTAGTCCCTGACAGTAATGCCCAAAAAATGCCCAGTAATTTTTAATTAAAATGTGTACATTTCAAAGTTTCCTGCATGAATTTGTACTCAAGTTAGAAGCATAGGTTTTACTGGAGTAGAGCAGTGCCAGTGTCAAAGCAGGCTCTGTTTGCTTATGAGCTGCAGGTGCTAGATTTAACCTCTCCTACATGTAAAAGAACTGTGCGGGAGATCTATACAAGGACTGTTCCCAAGCATAAAAAACCTCAGATGAAAGGCCAGGTAATGGATGAATAATTCAGGTGTACATGATGTACAGAATTGAATGCTTCTGACTAGGGTGTGAAAACTAAATTTCTCATATGTCTTATACCATTCATATGACACTGGTAGTTTATTATCTACTTTTTAGTAGGAAAATCCCTTACACAAAAAGCAGCTTAATTATGCTTTTTTTTTTTTTTTCCCATGAAAATAATTCATTCCTCTGTATAATTTCAGCTATGCAGGTGGACACTGCAGAAAAAAATGTAGGTGTTCATGGAAATATACAGACTCTTTTGAAAATACCTTTTCTAACCTGAATTTTATCTCCATGGTCCCATGTCTCTTCTACATGACAGGATCTCTTCAGGAAAAAATACATTTTCAAAAAATATATTGCATCAATCAGTCTTGAGTTCTAAAATTTCTAGAGCTGACACCAACCCTTGCAAAGAGGGAGGCAGGGAGGGAGGAAGAGAGAAGTAAGAGAAGGAATGGCAAGAGAAAGAAGCTTGATAAGCCAGAGAAGGAATGGTAAGAGAAAGAATCTTGGTAAACCAGAGCTCCTCTGAAATCTTGCTTCAAGACTCGATAAATATTTTCTTCACTTTTCTGCCAGGGCTGGATCAAAGCAGTCTTTTGGGATGGGATCACTATAATTTTGTAGTTCCCCAGTCCCTAGAGCCTGGTAATATTTTTATACCTAAAATCACCTGAATAGGAGAGCAAAAACATCCTCTTCTTTTTGCCTGTCCCTGGATCTATTAAAAACAGAGCAATTTGGTACATGCTACATCCTGACCTACACTAGTCTGAGAAGTGATGTATTGCCTTGTAAATCATTTGATTTATGAACATATTAACCAACTTTATTCTATATATAAAAGAAGACTGATAACAAAGACTGTATTACAGAAGCATTGCTCTACACTTGATCACTTTTAGATCCCATTAAAACAAGCTGTGTTTTTCCTGTATGTAGAATAACTCTCTCAGAAGACTTTATTTTGTTCATTGAATTTGGCAGTCACAGCCACATAGTAAATGATCACATTATATGCAGCATCCTAATGTGCAGAATGTAAAGGCTGAGGAGGATAATGAATAGAGCAATTGGAGAACAAAATTACATTTCCTGCTCACGGCTCTGATCAGCCCTAGTTAACATGCTCATAAGTAAAGAGTTAGTTATGGGAAGGAGGTTGGTGATTAAATGAGTGAAAAAACACATACATTTTTACCAGCAGAAGACTGCTAAATAGATGTGTGTGGATTAGAGCTCTCAGTGGATGGGCTGCACAGGTGAATGTCATCTGGGCTACTGAATAGCTGTAGTTCATTGAAAGGTCTTTTCCATTGTCAGAGTGGTTTCTGCATACCACTCAACATACTTCTTTCCATACAGCTCCAACAGAATTCAGATCGCCCACTTGACCTCCACAGAGATTCTTTGTAAGAGTCTCCATTTAATCACATTTCTTTGAGATACTTAACTTCTGAGCTAATGTGGACAATCAAGAAATGTCAATGCTGTTCGGGGAGAAAAAATTAAACTGACTCCAATGTTATTTTGGTATTGTTATCTCCAAAATGACCCTCCCTCTTGTGAGTAAAAAATGTCTACTGATTTCGATCTATAGTATGTGTTTGTGTGTGTGTGTGTGTGTGTGTGTGTGTGTGTGTGTGTTGGGGTTCTGGTTGTATTGGGGTTCTGGTTGTTTGGGGGTTTTTTTGTTGGGATTTTTTTTTAATGTTAATGCTCAGTACATGATCCTTCCAAGTTCTCCACACTTCTGAATTCTTCCTGTTCAAAAATGTTCACATTTTTGACCAAGAACCAGAAAGTCAGATATAAGTTAGATCTTTGAAAGGGGATGAGAGGCATAGTTCATAAGCCAGTTTCATGTCCTCATCAACAGCTACTGTACTGCTACAGCAACAAATTGTACATTCTCTCAGATGTGACAGACTTGTACAACAAGAAGCTGCCTTTGTGTGGGTTGGGATGAGGCAAGGAGACAGAGGAAACCCTGAAGAGTAGTTGTTACTGTTTTTCATTGCAGCTCCAGCAACCACAGCTAGTTGTGGCACTGCAGTGAATGTGATGGAAGGTTTATCTTGCATAGTAACTCCTACACAAATTTGTTCCTCTCAAATACCAAAGGACTGCTTTTCAGATCCAATGAAATATGTGTTATAGATGTGTAACAGAAGGGCTGCAGACCTCGACGTGCACCACTCATCTGGAAGAGTTTTGTACGTTTAGCCACTGATGGTGTCTAAAATGTGTTTTCATGATGTACCATTCCCTGAGCGCTCCTCTGTGTGGATAGAGCTAGAAAAGTACATTTGAATGAAATAATAGTATTGGTTAAGATGGGTTTGTTAAACTGCATTGATCCTCATTATAGACATTCTCATTCAACATTAAAACAGCTCTAATTCAATTTAGTTTGATCCATTTTGGCAGTGAAGTAGAGAAAACTGACTTGCATTCGTTAAGTACCCAGACACTGCCGGATTCAGGCTCTGAGCCTGTGCAGACATCCTAGACATTACCTGCACACATCTAGATTCCTCTCCCAGGCTGGATATCCCCTAGATCAGCTTGGGCCATTTCTCTGTTTGATGTGTCTGCTGGGGTTTCACATGACAATGTCTCTGATGATTGTTTACATCAGAAAAGATTAATCAGTTGAACTGCTATGGCTATGTTATTTATCTTACAGACTGTTTTAGCCTCATTCTTTTGTGAGGTATGCACCATAGAATATTTTTTCTATGATTTTTATAAAAAGATTAGAGTACTTCTAGAGATGTTTATATTTAAATGGATAAAAGTGAAGCAGATTATTCTGGCAGAATTTAAGACACAAACAGACATCAAAAAAGATCATGAAGCCTTCAAACATCTTGACTCTGTTAAGACATTTTGGTCTACCATGGGGCAGTTCTATCCCTTTACAAACAAACTACTGTGAGAGAACTAATCCTACAGTGGAGGATGCTGTGCTAGAGCACTCAGATCACCATTTGTCCCAGCACTGATTTTTCTCATCCACTTTTCTTAGACCCCTACATCATACAGATCATGTCTGGGAGGTAGTGCTGCTCTTCTCCCTCATGAGAGAAAAATAGAGTTATCTAGGCTGGAGAAAATAACCCCAGGAAACTAGGAAACTAGGGTCCACTTCCAGTCCCTTCCTTTCCCCAGTGATGGAGCAGAAACAAATAGGCAGCAGCATCCCTGCTGATAGAGGTTCTGTAGTGTAATGGAGGCAAAGGTACAGGAAGAGAAATGCCAAGAGAAGTGAGTGCGATGGGTAAGGTTATAGAAGATTATGCAGGATGGAGCATAAAACTATCAATTATGATATTCTGGTGGTATTGCTATTAATTAGTTTGGCTATTGTTTGGATTCTAGGAATTTAGAACTGCTGCTAGTATGGAGATATTTTATAACCCTGTGAATAAAAATACCTATTCTTTTCTGAAACATCTAAACAAATAAATTCAAATCAAACAAGCATGAGGAGGTGCTATTTTCAACTGAAGCTAGCAGCTCTGAAGGAGGTTGCTTTTGCTGGTAAATTAGTAGCTGCTAATGTAAAAACTTTTATGGTCTGCAATACTCCGTATGTTTTGTAACAGTAATCATGCTGCAGATGACTGGTAATGCCAAGATATTAACTACTTGCTCTTTCTCCTTCTGATTTGTGTAAATTAAATTAGGCACATCAATTTATATTCATTTTTCTGCAGAATTCTTTCCTTTTTCTAAAATGCACAAGCTGTGCTAATTTTTGCTGCTGAGATCTGACAGCTACCCCTTTCATGGTGCCTTTGGATTACTGTTTTCTCACCAGTTAGGCAACCTAACTGCTACTGTTAGGTTGTCCGTGTTCATAGAAACTGGATTCACACTTCAACAGATAATGCTCTGTGGAATACTTACTCCCACAGTCCCCTGGAGTTAAAAGGCTAGCCCAGATCTGAGAGAGCTTTGGGGGAAATATTTCAGGGTTAAGGCAAAAGATTCCAAAAGAGGCTCTAACCCCCGATGTGGTCCAAGACGTTTATTCCATAGGAGGAAGAGGGAAAAGAGAGGGAACAAGGAAGGAACATGGCATTATCTACCCTCCTGTTCAGGAAAGGACAATTGGCTCCCAGCCAATTGGGTCCAGAAAGGAAGGAAGGGTTAAACTAACATGGTTACAGCTACAGGGGTCCCTGGCGGGGGAGGGGGGGGACCCATTCCCCAGAGCGATGCAACAGCTCGGTATTATCATTTCTTGGCTAACCAAATGGGAAAAGCAAGATGATCTAACTGCAAAAACAATTGCATGTTTCATACATTTATGTAAAGGAACACAAGACAATTAAACCTCATGAGCCTGATCCTGCCTCTAGAAAAATCAGTGGAATCCTGGTGATTTTGAATTTAAATTGACTCCTACTCCCTGCCTGTGGGAGGATGGATTGTGAGCGAATAGAGATAGTGCTGAATGCAATCCCACCCCTGAGGAGTTGTAGCTGTACTAATTACCAAAGAGTAGGAACAGCCTTGCCTTTAATAGGTCACTGCTGTGTCCAGTAAGGATGGGTGTTATAAAACAGTGGGTCAGCTACTTGTGAGGAGAGTTGGAGTCAGCTGGCTGTGCTGCTGTGAGGGGTAAGGGTCAGGTGTTTGTGCTAGGGACAGAAAGGGTTAGTATGTGCTGCTAGGGACAGAAAGGGCCAGGCGGCTGGGACAGGAAGAAGTCAGCCAGCTGTGTGGAAGAAAGAGAAAAGAAGTCAAAGTTGTGAGGAGCTGCCTGTGAGAACTCACAGAGAGATGGTATGAAAGTTTCACAGTAAGATAACAAACTAGTGATGAAAGTCAGTTTCCATCCACTGTTGGTTGGTGCCGAGCACTGATACCAACAATTGGTGGCATGTACAGGGATGGATCCTGACACCTGCTTTTGTCTCATCTATCCTTTCTTTCTGTGCCACAATGAGAACTGGGAACTCATTTGACTATACCTATGCTACCTTTTCTGTCTAGAAAGAAACTTTTATGTCTCCTGTGCCTGCAACAGCTTCCTTCAGACCAAGTCCAGTCAGGGAGCATCCCAAATTCACTTTTTGGGCTTTGCTCTCAAACTTGTTCATAAGTTTGAACAAGAAGGGACAAGAAAACTACTAACAGTACTGTATTTGCATTTCTCTGCTTTTGTAAATACATTTTTCCATTTCAAGTGGATATATCTCTTTTATCTTTTAGAGTTTCTTGTACTAAAGTGATGGAAAACATAATCCCAGAAACTGTTTTCAAATGCATGGAGGAATAGAAGCTGATTGTGAATAATCAGTATGAATTTATGAAGGAGAAATCATGTCTGATTAACCTGATAGATTTCTGTTATGAGATGACTCGCTTGGTTGTTTATCTTGACTTTACTAAAGCTTTCTGCAGTGTCTGCCATGATATCTTCATAGAAAAACAGGCTAAATGGACAATGAGCTGGGTTGAAAACTGGCTGAACAGCCATGCTCAAAGAACTGTGTTCAGCTGTACATGTGCAGCTGGAGGCCAGTCACTAGCCTGGAGACCCTAGGAGCGGCTATTGGGATCAGTACTCTTTAACAGCTTCATTAATGATCTGGATGATGAAGCAAAGTGCCCCTTCAGTATATTAGCAAGTGATAAAAAGCTCAGAGGAGTGGTAGATAGACCAGATGTCTGTGCTGACACTCAGAGGCCAATGGACAGGCTAGAGAAATGTGATAACAGGAATCTCCTGAAGTACAGAAAAGAGAAATGCAAAGTCCTGCATGTGGTGAGGAATAACCCCAAAGTAGGTTGGCCAAAAAGCACCTGGGGGACTGCTGGACAACAGTTTGAATGTAAGCCAGCAATATGATCTTGCAGCAAGGAAAGGTAATGGTATTCTGGGCTTTCTTCCACCAGACAAAAATATAACTGTGGTTGCCTAGTTGTTAGATGTATGGTAAATTATTTTGAAGAAAACAATGACTAAATGAACATATGAATCATGGTTGCAAATAAATACCTTATTTATATTATGATCAGTAGCATAAAACTTCATTTTCTGATATTGCAGGAGTCTCTGATAGACTATACAATGTTCTGTAGAAGTATGAGTTTAATATAAGGTATACTTGTGATAGACTGACTATAGAAGACAGTGGTATATTTAACAGCATGGTCACATTTTAAGTAAGTACCTCAACATATCTGAATGCTGAATGTTTTAAGTTGGACAAGCTAAGATGTTGTTAAGTCTTTAAGCTTCTCTCTGTATAACCAAATGACTTTACTCCATTAATTCCAGGAAGTCTCTTACTCATTTACACTTTAACATAGAGTTCTTCTACATATGTTTAAGGCATCTTGGCTACAGTCACCCCTTTCTGCCTCTCCTGCAGTGTTTTGTGACAGCTTGTAGGCAGAACAGTTTTTTAGTTCAGCATCTCTTGCTTGACTTAATGGACATTACTTTCCCTGATCAGGGAGCTAGGAAATGTGATGAGAACAACTTACTTCACTGAGCCAAGGTGCTGCACTGTTAAGATTTAAGTGACTGTTTTTGGGGGACTTCCAAAGATGAGCTGGAGAGAAGCTGTCATGTTGAAGTTGACTAAGCTGGTACCCAGGAATGAATAAACAAATGGCAGTAAAAATTCCTTCTCACTACACTGGCTGAATTAAATTATATTGTCACTTTGTCTGTTGGTTGCTCTTCTGATCCAGTTAGGACACTTGTTATGAATTTAAAAGAAAGGATCACCTTATTGAATTGTAGGAGACTTTTTTTTTTACCTGGGTTATTAATAATTCTTTATATTATTAAATCTGGAAGAAATTTTATAAACTAATTCACTATCACCATGGATGCTGCAGTTCATCTGTTTCATCAGTAAATGAAAGTAGCTCATTTCTTCTTGAGCTTGATTCTCTCTTGAACTGCTTCTTTGGGCCCAGTCTATCTGATTCGAAAATCAGGTTGAAAGTTCTGCTGTTCTGGATGGATCCTGATCAGGCCAATGGGACTGCTTAATGCAGGTGCAGGATTAGTCCCTTTCTGGCTTGTATCCATTGGTGCAACACTGCTCTTTCTTCATCAAATGCTGTAGTGCATCCTAATGACCTTATTTTCTGTGTAATTTATACTTATTCCCAAGAAACTGAGAAAAAAAAATCACACAAATTAATTTTTCTCCAAACAAAATTTCCAGAATTAAACAGCTCTGTCCAAATCTTTTCGTTGTGGATTTAATGATATATTTTGCCTTCTTCCAAACTATTTTTTCTCTTCTCAATTTGTGTTTAAAGTACAACACAGTTAATTTTTAAAAGATGTGGGAAATGAATATGAGCTTAAGGTCATTCAGGGAAAATCTGAAATTAAAAAGTAACTTTAAAACATAACCCAAATAAACCAAACATTAATCTGAGGAGGAAAATATTAATAAGCCCTTATGAAGAATGTATTCCTTTCGTTTCCAAGCTAAATCACAGGCCTACCTAGTTGAAAGGTGAAGATGGCTCATCTGTTAAATAGCTATAGGAGCTATTTGATATATGGTGATTAATAAAATATGCAAAGTTTGTCCCAGGTGTACAGACCTCAAAAAGCTGAGACAACACAAGTGCATTATTATCTCCCATCACAGTGGTAAAATAAGCCAACTTGACCTAATTATCATTTTTTAAAATATATATATGTGATTATAATGAGTGTTCTGACAGCATGTAAAGACAGAATTTAAGTATTCATGTTTTTATCTGTAGTCCTTCATTTGGTTAAGTTGGAAAATGTAATGCTTGATTTGCCTATAAATCTGGAAATATGGTTCCAGACTCAGATGATTTTTACTCTATTACATACTGAGGCTGCCCCTGGGAAGATATTTATTTCTTTTCTCCTTGTCAATAATGAATGACCCTACAAAGCAGAAACCTTATTAGAGTCTATGTTTAATGATTGCCCTAGTGATATGAGTGGTCTGGTAACAAATTGAAATGTCAGACACTCTGTGACCCTGTAATAATATTGAAATCTGCCAGCCCCTATTAAACTGCCTTCAAACTGTATTATCCTGTGGTAATAGATCAGCTACTTACCCTAACTAATACAGTTATCACGTAGTACACTGCAGAACAATCCTTTTAATAAAAAGAGTCAAAAAAGGAGTGGAACAGTGGGTAAAAATGAAGTATTGTCATAACAAGTCATGATGAACCCACTTCATTAAGGTGGAAAACTACCCGTAAAGAGGCTTGATCTTTATTCTGGTGTGTCATCCTGTAAAAAGAAAGAAGTAACTTTCAAATTTGAATGAACAGGATTTTTTTTCTCTCTCTCTCAGCCTCTCCCTCCTGCTGTCCCTGTTTTAATGGATTATCTTACTTCATAAGCTACTTTTATAAGTCCTAGTGCAATCCAATGTGTCCCAGTATTGCCATAGGAAAACACCCAAGAAACAGAAATGCTATTTTGTCATTATTTCCAACAACTCCTCTGCATTTTTAAATGGAGAGCATGACATGAATTTTTTCCTGTTTCCAGATACATAAAATAAGGAGTATCAAAAAAATTCATCTTCACAATATTAACATGGAAAGGAAAAGAAATAGCGATTTTAACTATTAAAAAAAAAGTATCACGTCCTTCTTCCATAGGACTTGTCCCTCCCTTGCTGCATTATGCTAATGCATAGAGGTCATATTTATACAGCATCATTAATTGCCCTTAAATTGGAAATTTATGCATAGATTTATCCCTAAGATTAGAATGATAAAGAGAAATCTTAGTAAACTCAGACTGTATTAAAGCACTTGATTCTCTTGAAGCTAATGAGAATCTCTCTTTCTGTTGTTTAAGGTCCTGAATTGTGCTTGGCTGTGGGATTCTTTGCCCCATTCCTTATTATGGAAAAGAAGATGGGGTTAGATAGGAAGTCTGCCAAGTTACAGTTTCCAGGTCCTCCCCTTTCTAAAGGAATATTTTTCTGAACGAGGGTATAGCTGGCCCAAGGTCATCTTTCAAACCTTCTGACTTTCCAGTTGAAATAAATTTGATTCTGACACTAACCACTCTTCTGAAATGCCTAGGAACATCCACAGGTTGTACTTAATGATACACCCAAAGGTACACTTATATGCCAAGTAGACTTGTCCTGTGACCTTCTGTCTTTCTCCTGCCCATTTCCAAATACTATATCAGCTGATGTGAGGCAAAGCAAATACTTCAGTCTTCCTCCTAGGGGGGTCCTGAGCAGAGCAAGAGAGATAGGTAGGAGATCTATGCTGAGTCTGAGTTCAGGTTTGCACACAGCTGAGTGTGGGACCACGCTGGGCTTCAGCACTGTAGGATCTGAACTCTTAAAGTCTCTGTACCAGAAGCCCCTAGATGAACAATCAGGATTTATACATTTTATATATATATGTGTATATATATATATATGTGTGTATATATATATATATATATATATATGACATGTACCACCTGTGTGGAGTGGAACATCAGCCTGTCCTGCTACAACCTTCTCCAGCAGTACCTCCTTCTTCATGCTTTCTACCCTGCCCAGTGTCTCATTGTGCCTCTGTGTTAAGGTTTTGGATGATGCTGTAATCAAACTACTGAACCATAAATCTCAGAAAAGATTTTCTCTAGAAACCATTTAAAATCGTATCCCGGTGCAGGAGCAGTGGGGTCTCTAAAGCTCTTAGTTATAACTGACCCTAATTCACGGCTATAACAAGAAAGATCAAAGTTACAGCCTGGCTTCAAAAAGATTCCCTTCAGAAGCAGAAAACTGAGATTTTGCAAGGAGTTTTGTGTGAGGTATAGTTAAATTCACCTCTGTTCTGAAAAAGAAGCGACTTTGTAAAAATAGCCCCATGTTTATTGTCTTTTCATCAAACAGGCATAACTTACAAACAAAAAGATGGCTTTTGTATCTACCATTCCTGCAAAGTCACCATGGGCTTTTACTGTCAGCCTTAACTTCCCCCCATTTTGCCTACCATCAGCAGCAATAAAGACCTGCAGGCCAAATTAGTCCCCCTGAGATGACTGTGTAACACACTGACTTATAATTGTGCCCTCATTGACACCCCTGCAGCTCCCTTAATGTCAGTGGTTTTCTGCCTGATCATAGCAAATATTTCACTGAGGATACAGAAAAGGTGTGGTAGCTTGCAGCTCCTTGTTGCCTTATTCTGTAGAGAAAACAGTAGGGGAAATGAAGTAAACTCTAGAAATCAGTTAAGTTTTCATTGTCATGTAATGTATTTCGTATTTGATGAGTTCTGCAGAAATTCTTTCTGTTATTTAACAAGCCTGAACTGCTTCTAGCTTTCTGAAAAATACATAAAAGCTTGATTTGTTTTCCCCCAGGGGCAGCTTTTGATCACAAACTGCATTTGGAAAGGCCCTACCCTACTGTGAAAGGTGCCCAAGGACCAGGAGGGTCAGCATGGTCTCATTGCGGGCTAGGACCTACTCTGACCTGACAGAGAATGTTCCTCAGCTCTGTTCCACCCACTGCCAGGAGCTCCAGTGAGTTCCCCCTTGAGCTGAAGGTAAAGGCACCACTTGTCAGGCATATGGTACATGCATAACACAGAATCAACTGTAAGGTTCACATACCTGTTCCACTGAGTGTAGATATGCTAGTGGCCTGGATTTTCAAATTAAAATTTCAAATCTACTATCCAAGATTATTTGAGACAAAATGCTTATAAGTTTTACCAGCTGAGATTTGCCTGGGGACATGTTTTTCATAACATGGGATGTGCTTCCATTAATTTCTGAATGCAGAAATAGTTAAGCAAGGCATAAATAATGTCAGACAAATCAAGAACGCACTCACTCATGGATACAATCATTTTCACAGTTTGTTCAGCTTCACTGGAACTCTTAACCTGAGTAAAATTGAAAGCCCTGGAAAAAAATTTTACTGTTTTGTCATGTACCTGATTAGCTTAGTTAGAAACCAAAGGATTTCATAAACATTCTTGTTTATTTTTGTATTTAGCATTCTGTAGTAACCTATGTTATTGAACTGAACATATATTGTCTTCCAGATTTTGTCATACAATTTTTCATACAGCATAATTTATAATTCTGAATGTCCTTCTGTTTTAGTAATTTCCTTTTATCCCCAGTGGCCATTTTCACTCTTGCTGTATCTATTGTGAGATGGCATATGGAACTTTTGGGCATGTAGGATATTAATCCATCTTTGATCACATTCCCCTGTGTATCCTCCCCACAGCTTCCTGATTTTCATCCAGGATGAACTCTGAAGCAATTCAACATCTTTATTTTTATTATTATGATTGGTTCACTTTAGTTGTAGTTGGCAACATGAGGTCTAATAGGTTTTTTAGTTCAGTGGGTTTTTTTATTCTTTTAAACATTGCTCCTGTACTTCAATGCCAATTCCATAGAAGTTTCTTCTTTTATTCCTCTTGTTTTTATTTTCTTGAATCAGTTTACTTCACAGAAGTAAATATTGGAACACACATCTGTGACACAGATCTTTTAAACTTAATATAGATATCAAAGAAGGAAAAGGTTTTTTCTGTCATAACCAGCCTATCTGTGCTGCTGGGCTGCTTCTCCAAAGTTATCTTGCTCATCACCCCTACTCAAAAAACATTCCACAAGTAAGATCTTCCAGATATTATGACTATTTTACACTAGGAAATATTAATTTTTTTTGTTTTTGCATCTTAATAAAGATGACAACAGGACTACATGTGATTCTTTTGCAGGATTTAACTGCTCTTTTTCTTCAGGCATTTGTAGGACTTTCCGCTGTGTCATACATAGGTCATGGAAGCAGCCTTTATCACTTTCTGTCATCCTTGAATCACTGCTGTGTCTCTGAGCTCACTCCACTTTGCCTGCTTTCAGATTCTGTACTCCAAATGCCAGAGACAATTTACACATCAGAAGCTATCTGTAGAAATTTCACCTCACAAATACAGCTGAGTTAGGGGGTTGTCACGTATTTTTATCTTGAAGCTAAATTGGTATCCCTCATAAAACCAGATGGCTTGAATCTCTCTGATTATGAGCCAGTGCCTCTGCATTTGCAGCCCACAGCTGTGCTACCTTTGCACCCATCCTGTCGGGAATGCTCCTATATAATTTGCTGCCCACTGTTACCTTGAGGCTTTTGCCTTCTATTGAATTTGTGGCTTCCCCCAGCTCAAGTTATTCTTCCGTTTTGGCATGCAGTAGCTTGCTTTTTAACAAGCTGAATCTCATGTTGGTATTCTCAGCCTGTATTTCTTTGAGCTGCTCTATATTACTTTTCTTGATCCTGACTTGTATAATGTCTCCCAATTTAGCATCATCTGCAAATTTAATGAATGTGGTTTTATTTTGCAGTCTTCATGACTGTCAATAAAGGTGCATTCCCCTGACCCTCAAACTCTCTGTATTGCAGTGCCTGGCAGTACTCTCTCCTTTGTGGACTTCCACATAAATCTAGTCTGTATGTTAATTTGCTATAGAACATGTTCACCAAAATCCATATCTGTGATATAGACTGTACTTCAGACATCCAGAGATTAAATCGCGTAGGTCTGCTCTCCAACTCTCATGTAATACTTGCATTAAATCACAGTAGTGCACCTCTTGTCCTGAAACCAGTGGCAATTAACCAAGTTTTGATAAGCATGTGAGGTATTTTCCCCTTACGTGTAGAAGGCAGTTTTTAGTGTGGATTCAAGTAGACCACATCATCTGTAAGGTTGTTACATAAAGGGTACCCCACATCATCTGTACACTCATTCTTCCAGAATAGGCATCTTGATGTTACTCTTGATATAAGAGGTGAACAGCCAGTAGAAATTCCTTGTTTGTGTGTGACTGCTTACATTTACAAGTTTTGCTACCACGACTGAAAAGTCATCTCACTAAGCAGCACAGAATCAAAGTATACATGGAAATTCACTGGCAGAGTAAACTGGTTTTACAGAAATTGTCTTCAAAGAGTTCATAGAGGTTATGGCAGAAGACTGAAGGGCATGTTTTTTGGTTTTTTTTTCCTTTTACATAAGATATATCTTTCAAAGAAGGCTTTATGCAAGGTTTACAGGTACTTATCATCTTTTTATCTCAACAAATATATACCAGATATTTAGGCCAATAACACAAGGTAAAGGGAGCATATATGGTGATATAAGTACTTATCAGCAACGAGAGCTGCTTTTGCTCCAGTTACCAGTAGTAGGATCAAACAATTTTAAAGCTATGGAAAGCACAAAAGAAAGAAGAAATTGGGAGGAAGCCAGAAACAGGCCAATGATCTACAAGATGGGTCACTAGCTTACATCTTACATCTTCAGTGAACTATATCCAGTTTTCTGCAAAGCCCCAGCCTCTGCCCTTGCCCTCTGCACATCACACAATCCTCTACAAAATGGATCTATGTCATAAAATCATAGAATCATGGATTAGAAGGGACCTTGAAGATACCATCTAGTCCCAATCTCCCCCACCATGGGGGATGCCACCCACTAGATCAGGTTGCTAATAACCACAGACTGCTTTGAGCCCTGCAGATAGCAGCCCGATCAGGCAGTAGTTTTAATTTGAAGCTGTCTGCTAGCTTTTCCAAAGGTAAACATAATTCAAGTATTTAGTAACTAATGTCTTCACTTTCCTAATAAGTGAAGTTTTAAGAAAGGCAATTTAATCAGAGATTACATTCAAATTATGCACAGGTAGATTTCTAGGTACTATCCCCAAAATATTCAGTTCCCAGTCACCCTCTAACTGTGGTGCAGACTTCTACATCAACCAAATACTCATGACTGGTAGAAAGTATAAAAAACCTGCAGAATTTTATGTCTGTGTAGCTCTTCAGCTTTCCTACCTATTATTCTATTGTGAAAAATAGATTAAACCTCAGCAGTATATTTCAGTCTTTAGACATTTTTGTGCCTGGTTGTTTTTAAAATGTCTTTTTCTATTTTGCTTTCTTTCCCTCCTTTTTTTTTTTTTTTCATTGACATATTTATAAATGTTCTTTTCCTCTGTACCTGTAGCTGGCATTTACCCCAACTTTTTTTTGTTCTCAGCTGTGGCTGAATATTCTTGCTTCATTGCCTCTTTCCTTCTTCATTTCCAGTTGACAGCATCATTGTAAAGATGAGCTAAAAAGAAAATTGGAAACACTGCTTACTTCACAACTATGCACGAAGTGCCCTAGCTCTGCAGTCTCGCAGAGAAGCTCACAATGAGAACATGCTGCACCACAGACAGGTCTTTTCTCTGCAGGTGTCAACCTATCTTGCAGAAACAGCTGGTGTTTAGCATTGCTGTTGTGTTGCTGTGCAAAGGTGGCCTTGAGCAGATTGATACAGGACAAGATTCACTGTATCACATATGCATTTCAAATCTTATTTCTTATTCATCCCTACTTATCACCCTTTTTATTCCTGAGGTAAGTCCTGATCCTTTTCTGTCAAACATGTAATGCTTTTTCTGACTAGGTGGGTTGAAAATGACTTCTGGAGGATGGACCTCAGAGTGGGTTGCAAGTATTTTTCATAGAGTTGTGTCCTGTTTCCAGGGGTCTATGCATGGGAGACTGCAAATCTAAGGGTGTGTCTGATGCAGGTCAGGTATAAATCATCACAAAAATATCAGCTGCTTTAATGTCCTGCTTTCATTTTGGGAGTATTTCTGGAGGAGGAGGCAGAAAGCGAGTAAATAACAGAAGGAATGACTTCATTTTTGCCTGATCTGTAAGATCTGTATCTTTCTGAGCAGTAAGAGTTATTTTTAGTGATTTGCATCACTGGCTCTTGGCAGCCATGGCAACTAAAATCCTCTTCTACCCAGCAAAAACAGGGAAAGGAGAGAAGACAACTTCATTCTTACCCTGGCCTCACTTCCCTCCACTTTCTGTCCTCCCCATGCAACAGATTTGAATTTTAGTATAATTGCTTTTGGAGCCTAACACATTTCCTCATACGAATATATATGCTTCACCATTACCTGGAGGAATGAACTGTAGCAGTGAGGCTTCCCCATTCTGTATTTTGTTGTGTTTGCTGTGTTGTCATCTGTATTTTATATGATGATGGTTCTCTCAGTCTTGGATTAGCATTTCAATGAGACGTACACAGGACCATGAGGTGAAACCACAGCCTGTCCTATCACAAGTGTTAAGCTCAGACTTCTACTTACTCATTCAGAAACCATGGCTTTTTCTCAGTGATAGTTTCTAGGTTTGAAAGCAAAGGCTTTTTTGTAAAATATTTCCTTTTAAAAAGCAGAAAACTAGATGTATATGAATGGGATGACCTTTGGTATTTCCTAGCAGAAGAGAGAAGAATGAAGAAATTCTTCGGTATTTTTTTCCACTTCCATGTGTGTAAGTCTGCCACTGACTGCCTGTCAACACTTCCTTGCAAGCCACCAAGCAACTTGTCCAAACAGGACAAGTCTCTGTTGACTTGGAAGAATCATAACTAACAGGCTTGAAGCGAGATTCTTTGTCATATTGCCAGTGTCTTAAATCACCCTTCCCCTCCCCCAGTGTAATAATTACCAGATAGCTATAAGTTAATATATAAACCTCTTATACATTGTCTGTTATCTGCAAATTACTTTCTAGGAATGATTTTTTTTCTATATGGAAATGGAGCTATTATCTTGATGCCTCGAGAGGCTACCTAGAACAGAGACTAGACAATGTTAGAGGAATAAAGAAGGTATTTATTAAAAGGCTTTCAAAGAATACACCCTGGGCAGTAGAAGAGCCTGGCCATGGCTACACCCAAGATGGACAACAGGCCACACCTTTTCACACTTTTACAAGTTTTGGTCCATCTGCATATTGGGGTCAATTGTCCAATTACAGCTTCAGGTTACGGAGTCCCATCCTCCCAGATTGCTCACCTTAATTCCCTGTTTACACTTTTTGGGAGTGGTGTCCTTGGGCTGGAAAAGGATTGTTTTGTCTAACTAAACTGTATTGGAGAACTTACTAACACTTTATATGAAATTCAGAGTTACATACTAATGCAGTACAGAATCTGGAAAATATGAAAGCTAAAACTTAAGGCATCAGTCTTTGCAAAAAGCTTTCTTAGAAAGGACAGCTAGAGAAGGAATTGGAAAAAGGCATACTATGGTAATTGGGAAGAAATGGAGAGATTGGGAGCAGTCTGAACCTGTAAGATCTGTGTTACTGATGCATCTTTAGGAAGAAGCAAAGCATCAAAGCCTGGACACAGTGAAGTTGTGGATTTCCTGGCAGATATTGCAATTACTTGGACTTCTGAGGAATGATGAAAAGGAACGGTGGAAATATTTGTATTGTTTGTGTTCAATGTAAATTCTGTCTCAAAAAATCAAATATACTGGTTCATTCATGCTTTTATTTTCTTGGATAATACATTGATAATGCACACAAGCATCGCTTTGAGGGGCAGATGGTGCCAATTGATTTTATATTCATTATTCGTGGAAGAGACCTCATGCATTCTCACATTTTTGTGTACAAACATCCCCTATGAGATGCTAAAGTGACTGAGATTATTTGACTGACTCCTCAGCAGAATCCCTCTCACAGTGCTGCTGGGTTGTGTTTGACAGCATTTCTACCCTCAGGAACTGCCAGGCCCAATACAGGAGACATCTATTGCTGAAACATTGTGGGATGGAGCCTCAATAGAATACCTGCCCACCAGAAGATTTATTGTTCTTGACAATGCAAAATAATTGCCAAATTGGAAAGAAGGCATTGTTATGTCTCTAGAAACAGAAAACTGTTAGAAAGTCTTAACTTCTGTATATATCTTGGCTAAAATGGCCATTTATAAAGCCAGACTATAATTTAATGAGGGTGAAAAAATAAAAATAGGAAAATATGAGAAAATCTGATATTCTTTGCATTGATGCTATCTGCCTGCTCCTGGATCTGCTTTCTGGGCAGTGTTAGATCCTGTTCCTCTTGTCTATAATACAAATGGGGAGGCCAAGATTTTGTCTGTAAACTTTTTGATACCTTTGTTGAGTCAAGGAAAGGATTGACTGCTTAAAAAGCTGTATTTCCAGTAGAGGTTTAGAGGTGGGAACTTGGGAGTGTCATAAAACAGATACCATTTCCTTCCTGGCTAGTCTGATAGGATCAAAGTTGGGAAATACCGTCTCCTGCAGGAAAGTGATCTCTGCTTTCCAGTGGGGTAAGAGGCTCTTTATGTCTTATCTTTCTTATCTGTCTTTCCTATCTCCAGCTATATTTTTATGAACATGATATAGGCCTGGGACCATTCTCATGAAATATACATTTTTGTGTCAACTTATTTCTCCAGAGTTACATGATTTAACCTTGTTGGGGAGATGCCTGTAAAATAAATTCCAGTATTTTAATAGATACAGAGGGACAAAGCCTAAATATTAGGCTTACTCTGTGTACAGGCACAAAAATAATGTTGCCTGGAGTAAACTATATCTCTTTGCCCCTCAGAATCTCACCTGAGAGTAATTGTACATACCCAGCTAAATCAAAAGAGAGCCACAGTTTGATGCAAGAGATTGGATCAGAGGCTATGACTGAAGTATTTCAGGCCTCCCTGATCAAGGCAAGCTATACAGCAGTCATCAGAAAAGAAAGAAGGCAGATGACAGAAGGCATGACTGACTATCAACATCACAGATATAATAATACAGGCAGGAGAGACCTTTTGCTGTACACCTTGTGAACGAATTCCATGTAAGATTGTGTTATGCACTCATAGAAATGCTTCTATTTCAGTGTGAATAGAAATAGCTCTTCCTACACAGGCATTAAAAAGGATTAAAATTTAAAGTTAAGACAGACCAAGCTTTTCAGAATATTTAAAATCATTAAAAATAGTTTATTCAAGCAATAATCTCTTTAGAATTGGTTATTACCACTATTAATGACTTGCTAGTTAAAATATTAATGGATCATAACCGAAAACTGCTGGCAATGTCTGATTTCAAGGGGTATTATCTCGTAATTAATGATACTTCACCTATCTGCAGTCAGTTTTGTAGGTATCTATTTTACTGTCTGTTGCAGGATACTAAACCCAGTTATTACAAATGAAGGAGACATTACAAAGAGAGACAAAATAGATGCTTATTTTCTTGGTGTTTTGCATTTTGTGGCCTGTCAGCTCGCTTGTGTCTGAATTTACTTGTCTCTTATTAGTATATGGCTTCTTATTAGGAATTTTATGTGCTTTGAAATTTCATGTTGGAACTGTGTACTGAAAAGCAATGCATGCTTTTGGGAGAGGTTAGTAGATGGAAATTTAAAATATTTATTTTAAATAAATGTTTTCTAAATCACCTCTTTTCGATCTCTGATCTGAATGACCATTTCTTTCATGATATTCCATTTTCACCAAGTGCTTTGTCATATCCTGTTTAGGAGCCTTGTTTCACATGTGAGAACATGTTTTTTTACCTTATAATTTGTACACCATATTGATCACAAAAGACCTAGGATTATAACAGGTGGAAATGAAGTAAGCTGAAAGGCTAGGTGGCAGGAAGTGTGGAGGGTGTGATAAACATTTGATGTGATTACTAAATATCCTCAGACTTCAATTTTGTTAGCGTTTCTGGGTGTCCATTGCTCTCTGTGCTTGCAGCTCTTTTGCTTAGGGATAGAACACAAAGCAACTTCTCTGTAACAGGCACTTTCAATATCAATACCTAATGCCTTCTTGTCCCTGTAGTGCCTCAAACACTGAATAACAGAAGTGAGAAAACACTTTCATACAGGGTTTTTACTTAAGTACAAAATTAACTGTCTTTTCATTGTATGGCTTGGATACCTTCAGTTCTTCTATGACTATGGTTCCTCAGGAGCTGGTCCTATAAACCCTTACAAGATTTATCTTCTTGTCCTGAATGCTTCCAGGTCACAGGAGCAGAACTGTTCTGGGGAGTGAAAAGATGATCATTCCCTTGATCATAAATCTGACTGTAATCTCAAGCTTTTAGATAATCAGTAGTGCTTTCATTGAGCCATATTCTTATCTAAAAATTCTTGAAATTGACAACTTTTCTAGGGTACTTCTGTTCATTCTTCTTTAATGGAATATTTCAGAAAGTAGAAAATTTGAGTGTATACACTTCACATTGAATAGTTCTGTAACTTTCCAGGTATTAAAATTTTCTTTTAAAGTCAAATTTGATAAGCTCTGTGGAACATTTCTCCAGCCTGCCTTATTTCTAGATCCTAAGTCGAGAAACTGAGAATCTTACTAAGAGCACAGGGAAGAGTTCAGTAGACAAACAGATGGTAAAACCTCAGATGAAATTAAAATTTAAAAAATATTTAAAGATAATCTTCTATTTTCTAAAAAAATAGGGTAGACATACTACAATAATGTTGTTCTTTGCACTCTTATGGGCTTTATTGCTTTCATTTAAGCAAATTTTGGGTTACCAAAAGATGATAATTTTAATTTGAGATGAAGGACTACCATCTGTGAATATAGTGCACTCCTTTCCCTTATGTATTATCTACGCAAATAACACCCATTTTATTGTTTGGGGAATTTGATGAAGATAATAAAAGCAAATAGAGGCAGGTGCTGATCAAACAGATGTTATTTCAGTCTTCTATCCATCTCATCAGTGTTCATCAGCAGAGACATGCATCACTGCTAATATTTTAAGTCTGAGCTAGTCCTACTGGCTTGCATTGTGATTTACTGGGTGAACACAAAGGACTAAATAGACAAAATCAAACTCCAGTGGTTTTCATTACAGATACTTAGAAGTGAAAAGAAGGCCACTTTACTTTTGCCTCTTGTAACAATCAGCCTTCCATGAATTTCATCCTTTAATTTTTTGTCTGTACTGACATTTTCAAATGAGTGAAGAGAGAGGAATGGCATACAGATATTGAGGAATGTTTTCACAAGTAACTCTGCTCTACAAAGCCAGTGTTACTGCATAGTCTCTATCTGAACTTCTTCAGATACAAAATAAATTATCTCAATGTAACCCATGTGGAATGTAGGCTAAAGCTGATTTTAATGCTAAACTAAAACTGTTTTGAATCCATTTCAGTGATACGGTTTAATTAACCAGACCACTTCTTCTAGCCCCATGTACTCAATGCAAATTAATGGCACTTGGAATATCCATTCTCTGTGTCTTGCCTGCTGTTTGCTGCCTGCGAGACCTATCTTGCATCCCACACCTTGCACTTGCACAGGTAGTGATTAACTACCTCCAGAACTCATTTCCTCCTAAGTGGCTTCATAATATTTTTCTTCCATGGAAGGCAAATTTGGTGAGTGAGCCAGCACAAAACCATTTTCAAAGGTGTCAGCACTACTGTGCCAGAGTATTGTTTCTAACATCTTGTGCTATAATGTAGAACACAAAAGAAATATTACATTATTTACTTCATATTGTATCACTTAACCTAAGACCCCAGCTGAGGGGTCTGTTTTGTATTAAAAATATGTTGCTTGTGCTAGAAGGTGATAATGGAAGTTTTATGCCGTCTCAGAATGTAACTTTTAAAAAAATATGTCGTCCAGATAAAATCCTGAGAAATTACACAACTTTCCTGCAGGGAGTGTGAGCAGCCAAATCATGTTGAGGCTATGATATGGACTTAGTCACTCTAGTATCCTCTGTAACCAAGAGGGAATGCCATTTTAAAGCTGTATTTTCTGCTTCATGAGATTCTAAAATGTAAAACTTTTCTTGCCAGAAGGGAATAAATAAGAAATGGAACTGTTGAAAATCCTTTCAAGTCAAGTTCTGACAAAATCCAGTCTTCTCAGTTCTTACTTGAAGAGCACTGTCAAAACGTCAGATTGAGATGAAGCCCTGACAGGTCACTTTGGCGGAGGCTGTAGAGAGAGACCTTTGAAAAGCTGTCTTTGTTTCCATGTGCTCTTAAGATTTAGTATTCCTGGAGGCCCTCAGCAGGCAGTGCAGCTCTGTCAACCAGGTGCCTTATTAAATCTCTGTAACAAAGACTACTGCCCGAAAGGACCTCACATTAAAAGGCCAACAGGACATAGGAGGTGATGTGAAAAAATGCTGCTGTACTTACTGTGACTGAAATAAGACCTGTCTAGATGCTTTCTTCTTCTACCAACAGCAGCAGGCAGTGGCTCTGATATAGACACATGAGGCCTTAGCAGATCAAAAAATTGGCAAGGTCCAGTGTAGGTGATCTGCAATCAGGCAACTAAGTCAGGAAAGCCACTGCATCACTACCTGGAGCAGCAGGGCTCCAGATTCCTGCTAAAAGATGTATCAACCTGGCAGCCTCATCAGTGCTAAAGGGAAACTACTGTTTCCAGTACCATGAAAACAGGAGCTGCAGGTTCATATCCTATGCTTCACATCTACTGTCAGATCTGAAACCTCAGAGGAGCTGATGGAGAAACAGAATCTGATGGTAATTCACTACTGGAAACATTGACCTACTGTAGTTTGCCTTTCATAACACCTGGACTTCTCAAATGTTGGTGCTGTATTGAAAAGTTAATATGCAACTGGAGAATTTTTCAGGAAATTTTGGTTGAAAAGATAATAATGCTTTTTTTTGTCCTACTTTGCATAATTTTCCAGATGTGATCCTTGTGGAAAGACAATGTTTTTCTCTATGTTTGGAAGCTTCCTTCTCACGTGAGTCACAAGCAGTCATCACTTGTATTGGTGAGACGTTTACATGAAGTGTTATTTAAACTGTCTGCTGCAAAGGAAAACAGTATTTCAAACATGAGAGTGAACCTCACACTTGAAAAAATGACCTCCTTTTGATTAATTTTACATCCAGGCCATGACCACCTGGGCACTTCCCCTGCCCACATGACTGCACTGTGGATCCCAGGGCTGGCTTCAGTTCTTCTGAGGGAAGAACTCAACAGTTCCCTGTAAGGTTGTGGGATTTCCCATATAGCTGCCTTCAGACTCACCCTAGCACCATGTGGGGGCAAGGATGTGGCAACTTTGTGGCACCAGTTTGCTTCTTAATGACAACTCCACCCATTGAGCAGGTTCTATAAGAAAGAATAGCAGTTTGTGTCATCAGAGTTGCTAAATATGGTATAAATTGACCTCTATGTGCTATACATATTTACCCATTGCACAGTGGATACACAGAATAATCCAAGGCTTATTTACATCTGATGTTTTCCAAGGACCTACTGCTGAATGGTTCACAATATGGCATACTTATTATTATTATTACTAGTTAAAGTAACAATTTAGGTGGTGTTCTATATATTACTAACATGACTGATTTTAATGAAATTTAAAAAAACCCAAACAGCCAGTGAAGACAAAGCTAGCTGAACAAAGTACACTTTATTAATTTTTTAATGTTTTTTTCTTGAATAGGAAGGTGGTTTATCTGTTGGAAAGGCAGCATAAATCAGTTCACATCCCACCTTGTAGAAGAAGAGAAAAGATGTGTCTCTAGAAGGAAAAGCAATCAACAGAAGGGGTGGAGAAAAAGTATAAATCAGGATGGTTTATGTTTCCTTCCAGCTTGTAGATTGCTTTTCCTTCTGTAACGTCCCTCCTTCTCCCCCTTCCTTTGTCCTTCAGTAACAATTTAGCTTACCTTCACATAGACCTTCTCACAACATTTGAATGTGTTATGAAAGCATAGTTTACATAATGTGCTAAGTGTGGTGCTAAGTCTCCATTCTAGACAGGGAAATGTCCGATTCAGGGGAAATTTTTGATCAATAATAACTCGCATTGAAATTATCTTTGCTACTGGTCTACGGACGAGAGCTAGATGATCTTTGTTTCTAAACTGTCTGAATCCCAGTGAGGTGGATGTACTGCTGTACAAGTGCAAGACCACACTGATGGCATCTTCTGAAGAACTTTGCAGACTTTGTAATGGATAGGATCCTAGTCCAAGCCATAACCAGTGAAAGATTGCATTGCAGATTGGAACTGCTAATACAACTTCTCATGGGACTGGGACAAAAAGTGGCGTCCTACTCAAGGACAGATTCTGTTTTTCTGGGCTGTATGTTCAATTTGTGTCTATTAGGATTAGGTGTTGAATCCTCATCCTCATCCTTTTACAAAGTGTTGAAAAACCTGTTTTGAAGAGAATTGTCACGGATATTGTATTCTTTCTGTTTTTGCAATCTTCAGTTGAAAAGGTAATCTTAGTAGGGTTCCAAGTCTTAGTTCTGTCTCTGATTTTTTAACAATGCATGACAGCTGCAATCCTTCTGTTCTAGTAAACAGTTTCACTTAAATTTTGAGAGGAGAAATGCAACATTCATGTATGTCCCCGGGTGTAAAACTATAATAAAAAACTTTTGCTTTCTCTTCATAATCCACTTACAAAAAGTAGTGTATGATAGCTCCCACCCAGCAATATGTTATTGGTCAGAAATGTGTGTTGGTGTTGCTGTGAGGAAGGATCTAGGGCTGCATTGGAGTGCAAAGTTAAGGGCCCTAGTGATGGATGAACTTGTGCTAATACATCTGATAGAAACACGAAACTTGTTTCAGAGGGGTGAGTGCAGTCAATGAAAATAAAAAAGGCAGTCTGTGAAAATTTAGAAAGAGGATGTCAGTCAGAATTCTGGTTTCCTAAAAATCACGATTAGGTTTGCCTTGCTCAAACAGTGTAATCAACAAATTCCTGGTAAAATTTTATAAATCTGAAGGTACCACCCTAACAGATACAATATGTTGGATAATAAAGTCTGGAAAGGGAATCCAAGCTTCCTTAAGAATGTTTTGTTCTTTAATTCATATAACAGCTTCACCTTTCAGTCCTGTTTATTGAGAACATATTTCACAAAGCTGCTTAGGTGATATCAGAGTTTTATGTTGAAATGTGAACATAGCTGCTGTACTGTGGCTTGATTTACTGAATGTCCATGAGGACAAGCAAAAACAACACCACATTTCATGGATGTTTTTCATGGATTTTTTTTTTCCTGTGAGGTAATAAAATGATATACAGTGAAGCCACACAGGATTGCAGAGTTTTGTCCTTTGTTATAAAGCCTAAAGAGTAAGAACTCTTTCTCTCTTTAGAGAAAGTTCTTTAGAGAGTTCTTTAGAACTCTTTACTCCAGGGTGAAGATTTCTAGGTGGCTGATGATAATGTTGCAGAATGATATATTAATCTTTGCTCTCAGAATAGATTTCAGGAGCTCCATCATGGGAAAATCTGTTAACTGGCTGCTATCATTAATAATTGTTTGTGTTTCCTCTGAGGCTCAGCTTTTGGCATTGTCATCCTAATCATATGGGTTAAATCTTTGAATTTATAGAAACCAATTTGTGCACTTGTGCCCTATTTTATCTTCTCTTCAAGTTCTTAAAACATTTCCAAATAAGGCTGAATTTAACTTAGAAGGAGGCAAATGTTTCTCTTCTCATTTACACATGGACTAGTTATGACATGAATAAGTTTCCTGATGTAAGGATGGCGGAAGAAGTATTGACAGAAATAGGGAAAGATTGTAGAAAAACAAGAAAAGAACAGTTTCCATATCACAGACACCTGAAACATTCATTTCTTTGACTTTCTCTTGCAGAAAAGAGCAATATGTTTAAGAGAAAATATGGATAAATACATCACAAATGTCTTTTTTCCATTTGGCACCCAGAAAAGCCATATGGTTCGACTGTTTTTTTTTTAACTTCTAAAAAATTATATTGAAAAAATGAGATACACTAAAAGGTAATATTTCCATTATATATTTAATGACATAAAGTTTAATGATTGTATGGGTTTTTCAAAAAGTATTTAATTCTTTCTAGCACAAGAACTTATGCAGATAAATACAAAGAGACACCAGAGAGCAAAAGGATATTTCTTTTATTTTTTCTTTATATGCTTTCAGAGACAAGACATAAATTACAGTAAAGTTAACAAAGACCAAGACCTTTTGACATTTGACACAAGAGCCTTTTCTCTTTAATTTGGCATCCTAATAATGCTTGGAATCCCTCCGTTCAAGCAAGTCAGTGGCAGATGCTTTGTTGTGTCTCTTGTTTCTCCTCTGGGGCTGTACATTAGGTTAAAGTATCACAAAGAGCTGCTATTAAAGTGTGAGTCACAGTAGCTATAATTTTTCATGACAGCCAAAGAAAATGTGACATGTTTAGGAAACTCTGTCACTGATGCTAATTCTCAAATCTTCAGGCAAATGTTTAATGACATACTCAACATACTGTGCAAACTCTGCTATCTACCAAACAAAAGGTTACTACCAGAGAACTAAAAATATTCAGAAATATCTCTAAAAAATAAGTTCTTTTTATCCTGATCACTGAAGGCAAGATAGAAATTGGACTAATATGTGAATTGGAAAAAAAAAGAGGCTTTTTACATATACAATTATTTTTGTTGGCTGCTGTAAATACTCTGTTTTAGCATATCTACACGGAGATGTGTGAAAGCATGGCTTTCCTGTTTTGATTAGATTTAAGCAGTTTTCTGGCATTGAACATCCAGTTCAACTTTTTATTCTACTCTAAAGGGAAGTAGGAGGTAACTAACACACATATGAATACACCCTCTGAGACTGCAGGACACAAAGCAAGAAATCCTTTCTGTGAGCAGGGCAGTGCTGCCCACAAGATTCCTAGTGAGATTTCATGGGCTCATGGCTCACCATCACTTACCTTCTTGGACTAGACACTATGTAGTTACTCAATCCTTATGATTACTGTTAGAAATGGGGCTGTTTTATGAGTTCCCAAATCACAAAAAATGCATTGGGAAGAGCTATGACTTACACAAGTAGTGCAAGGTGCTGCATTTTGATCTAAAACTCATAGGACATATTAATACTCCAATGTAAGTTTATGGTCATTTAAAGTCACTTAGGAATATCAGCAGTGTGAAGGAGATTACTATTCCGTTTCATCCACAAAGACCAGCAAGGCTGTGAACAGTAGAAGATTAGAATACACCTGGCCAGGGAGCTGGGCTATAATGCTGTAAATGGCTGTGCAAAATACCCTCTTGGCTTCCCCCTGTTTCCTGTGGGGTGCAATTGATTTTGCCTTTCACTGGAGAGTAAGAGTGACTGGTGTGGAAGCAGACATGAGCTTTCAAACTGTTTAAATGTATGATGGGTCTTAATCATGGTATTATGACAGGTTAAGGGTTTAAGCCTGCACAGCTTGGAGATGATGAAGCTGCCTGGGGATTGGAACTCACTGCAGCATATTAGCACCTAAATCAGGGTTATGAGATTTTGGACCAGGAGAAAACTGAACAACAACAACACAAAAAAAAAAAAAAAAAAAAGCAAGAGCAAAATGCCCTGTAGATTAAAGCAAAGGAAACAGTTTCATACATTTCTGTTCTTGGAGGTTGAGGATTGCTGATCGATTTCTTCATCTCCAGAGAAAGGGATAAGGGGTTTCCACATTTTAATTTAGAGGGGAGTAATATCACCTGTGCAGAATTCTCTCCTTTAGGCTGTGTCTACAGTTCCTGTGATAGGGAACACAGCAGCTGTAGGATTCATTGCAGTACTTTTATAAGCGCACTCCCAGGGGAAAGCAAGGGCCTTCACAGCAGTAGTCAGGGCTGGGATGAAGCACATGGTGTTTCCACCAGGTCTAAGTGGGCTGCTACAGCAGACTCTGCTTAGACAGTTCTCTGCTTTGCTGTGTTTTTAGTGGGCACAGCTAAGCTGTTAAGCCACCCAAAAAGCTGTGTGAGCTGAGATCTGTGTGTGAGTTTGGGCTCTCACGCAAAGCACAATGTGGCGTGCTCTTCCTGTTACAAATTTCTCTGCCCTACCTGGGTACCTTCCTGGGCTTTGTATCTTTGGTGTCAGAGTTACTTCAGTGCAAGGGGTGCTGGTTACCAAAGGGCAAATTTATAGCAGATAACTATGATATTTTTCAGCATGGTTTTAACAGCAGGTTCCGTGGTGTTCTCTTGCACACTGTGGATATCTATTTCCAGATAAGTGTTTTGGGAAATTAATCCCCTCCCTCTGAGCTCTATGTAGCTCACACAAAGACATGAGAGGTCCAGAGGAAGATAGTGTTTAGGATTTGCCTGTCTCCTCAGAATTTCCTATTTATTCATTTTACAGCATGTTTTCCTGAGCACTGGATAACTAGATGTACACTTTTTCACTTGGCCAGGGAGAGCACATTGGGCAGTCTCATCACAAAAATAATTTGATTTCAGTCTGGACAGGTACTGGCTGTAAAAGAAGCTGAGAAGAGAACAATTTCAGGCTGAGCACAACTACTTCAAGGAGATAACAAATGACTTTTGCAGTGGTAGTTAGAACACAGTGTAGAAAGGGGAGGGGAGGAAAAAGAAGGCATTTCTTCTTCTCTGCATTAGCAGCATGACAGCTAGGAAGAAGGATGAAGGCACAGACCATCTTCAAATAAATGCAGAATTCAGGATTAGGCCTTTTGCCATATTCATATGGCAGGAAAGGCATCAGTGAGTAATATGCTTAATCACAGAAATTTGCATTTTGGCAAAAGGAGAAGCTTGAACTTGTAGATCTGAGGCTGGGCAACCACTTTTACATGGAAATTGGGGTTGAGACTTATGGTACATTTTCCTAACTAATCCTATATTATCTGCATGTGAAAGTGTCATGAAGGTGCAGTCGTGAGTGAAGTGTCCCAAACTGGATCGCAGAGGCTAATCTTACCCTTTGCTACAGTCTGAAAAGTTTAGGAATCTAAGAGAAAAAGTGGATAGTATAGGCTATTTGGAGCAATAGGCATGTCTTGAAGGCTGTAGCAGTTATTCAAAGCAGCCATCAATATGTCATTTTCAATTATTTTGAGAAAATGCAACCTACCCCAAAGCCCCTCCTAAAATATTTGGTGATCCCTTTTGCACACTTGTACAGAGGTGCACTTCTGGTATTAACAATGTCTTTGCACGCAGCCAAAGAGGAGCACTGGGACCCCAGGAAGTCCTGGAGGCCCAGTGTTGTGCTGCAAACAAAGTACAACAGAGGAAGATTGGCAGACATTAGAGAATTACTGTCTGAGCTAACATCAATGGAAGCTTTGATGCAAGCCTCTTTCAGGGAATTACAATAAAAGGTAGAGTGACTGAAGTTGAGGCAGGCTTAAACAGGCATTCAGATACAGTTACCGATAGAGATAAGAGACTTCAGGATCTTGAAAGCAAAGACCTGAAAAATAGATAATTTGGAGAATTGAGGAAGAAGAAATAACACTGAGTTGAAAGAAATCCCAGACCTGACTGACATAAAGAGGGAGGAACTTTTAAAAAAAGTGTTAAATTCCTGCAAAAGGAACTTTGGAGCAAGAGAGAGAGAGATTCTGGATATGAGTAGGTGAGATACCTCATACACATTGTAGAGAACTATGGGCTTTTGCTGTAGTACCCCTGGCTTTTGCACAATGCTGTATACCAGACCATACCAGTGAAAAGATAACAGGAATGATTAAACTGTGAAAAATCATCATCCCACTAAGATTCTATGATAAATAAGCACAGAGTTCAGCAGAGTAAGAGGGGGAGCATTGATTAGAGCAATGGGATGCCCAGGACTTGAGTGACACAAAGTGGCAAGTCCAAAGAGCCAGGACACTGAACTTGAAGCTTCCCATGGAAGGTCAGGGAGCTGAGTGTCATGGTGCAGTACTGGGCCATGAGTTCCCTACCTCTGTTTTACCTGGGAGCTTGCAGTCAGCTCTTCAGGACAGAGACACACTTGTTCTTTTTAATAGCACCAAGCATGGCTCATTTCCTCCTGCAAAAGTATGACAGCTGAGAGTAGAGAAAGAGGAAGAAATCATGTCCAACCATATTTGCCCTCAAATGAGAAGACCTGAGGTATTTAAATTTTTTCCCAACCCAGAAGCACCATTCCCAGTACTGCTTCTCAATTTTCTATTAAAAAGTCATGGTCCCAGGAGCAGTGATTAAAATGTTAGCCTCTTCACTGCAGAAGAAATGCAGGTAATTTTAGGATACAGGTGCGTTCCTTCTTCATCCTTTTCTGTGGCCCAATAAATCCTGAGATTTGAAGGAGATCTGAATCCCCTTGGATGGAAGGAAAAGTTGCGCGGTTTTCCCTTTTCCTATGAGACTGTGACAGCCATGAGGTCAATACACATTAAGTTCTCCTATTGCTTTTCTGACAGAAAAGAAGGTTTGGAACATTTCTGTTTTATGAAACATGTAATTCTGTTACTATGTTTCAGACGTAGTCTGAGAATATCTGCTTCTGAGGGTCTGGGTAGTGAGACATCTGGCTTACATGCCAATAATAATTTACACCAATGTAAATAATTAAAAAAATACTTTAGTTAACCCAAGGTATACTTACACAGAGACTACTTCCATTGCAGTTTTGTGTTGTTTTCAGTAAGTTCTTTCTAGGTTGGGGAATATTTTTGGGTTTTAGTGGCTTAAAATCCTTCCTTGATTCTAATGGTTCCATTACAACCCTCAGTCTTCAGCAAAACCAAAGAAATCACCATTTCCTACACTTAGAAGGGTATTTTGATGGGTGTTAAACAGGGTATACCACAGAGGTGTAAGCACAAAGTGTATTTCATTTGCAATTAGTTATTCCTATCCAGGCAAAACTGATGGATAAAGTAGCTTAAAAAGCTCGGACTGCACGCTAAGATTAACAGCTGATATTGAACTAGTTCAGACCCTGGGTGAAAACCAGCTAGGAAAGTTTAACAGAAATAAATGTGAAGGAATATGTGAGGAAATCGTAGATGACTAAAAAGAGCAGGACAAAAAGCCTTACAGAAGCATTGAACAGAGTAAGGGGTTGACTTGCAGGTCTGTTAAGTTTCCTGGCATCCCAGCAAATTTCAAAATCAATAGACACCTATCTTTAACTGACTTGAAACCTAACGAAGACAAATTTGATTTTGCCTCTCATAGCCCTGTCTACTTGTTCTATATTGATGTTGAGATATTCACCAACATACTGGCTAATAGGCTGGACTCACTGCCTGATTGGTTAGTGGAAAGCAGAGAAACTGTTTCCAAGGGCATTAATTAGCAGGTAATATATGAAGAGGTGCAATTCTATGAAAGGTGTGCCATTGCCCAGTGATGTAAAGGAAGTCTTAAAGGACCCAAATTAAGTGACTTAGAGAGGAGTCTTGGATTTCATGGATAATGGGAAAGCATCACAAATACTAGATCAATAGGTATGGTTCCATTATAAAGCTCCTTTGACTGGAGTCAGAGTTAACCACAATTCTTTGTGTTTTCAGCATATACTTATTTTCTGTGATTGTCTTGTCACTTTTGCAGAAGTTAGCATAAAAATTCCATCTTGGGTACAATATATAGCAGGTTTGCAGAATGATGTTACACAAAATATAAATGAAATTTTAATGATTAATGCTGACCCACTTCTTTGCAGGCCACTGTAATGAAAGAAATTAGGAAAAAAATCATGAAGTTTATAGAAAATCCAGGGTTTAGTCAATTAAGCCAAACTTCTAGCATTAGTATTTCAAACAAGTCAGGCTACTCACAAATCATTATATGACAAATGTGAACTCAGTGAGAAAAATCTTAATCAGCTCCTAAGGAGTTTCTAGCATCTGCCTCCTGGGAAAAAGATACGATGCAAATTATATTTCTGTACCAGAAAAAAAGTGGAAAAGATTTAATACAAAGGAACAAGCCAATAATACTGTGAACTGCTAGAAAGAAATAAATTAATCTTCTCACCATGGGCATTATTTCAGACATTTCCACTGTCTCTCCTTATTCACTTGCAGAGGACTTGTACTCCTCCATTTTAGCTATCATTTAAGCATAGGAGTATGCCATCTTCAAGTCAAGTATTTAATTTAGAGTAGAATTGAGAAGAACAAAAGTATTTGGAGCATTAATCCTCACCGAGTTCAGCTGGATCATAACATGTCCCTGTGCAAAAGACCCCAGTACCAGACAGCCCAGGCAATTTATACATCTGTTCCTCTATCAGCTAATACTTCAACAGGATAAGAGTACTAGAAGGCAGTCTTAAACATGACAGTCTTTTTTATGTCATTGATGCCAGTAAAGAATAATTAAGTATGGATGTAGCTGGGCTCTAAACATGTCCTCAGTGAGTCCTGGAAGGCAGGCCAAAAAACAGTATGGAAATATTTGGAGTATTTTGCATGTAATCGATAAAATCAAGACCAGAACAAAACAACAAAAAAGACAACAATGAAATATTTAAGTTTTTGTCAAGAGAGGAATGTTTTCCAGGCAGGGACACTGCAATACCTCCAAGATGCAGCATGCTCTTCTGCACCCTGAGAGGCAGGTGGGCACAAAGCCAAGCTGTTCATGCAGCACCTCTAAAGATAGCATGTCTCATGCCTGCAGTCTGACCCATGAGCTCACCAGTTATCAGGACTCACAAATACAACCAGAAAAGCAAGCAGCATTGCCTTGGATTAAGAGCTCTCCCTGGATACCACTGTTCCTATTGTCATGTGTAGTTTGGACACACGTGGCTCCAGAAACATCTTAGTGGGGAAGGTGCACAGCCCTGTGTGCTTCACATGTCTTTTCCTTGTCCTAAGGAACTGAGTATTTATTGTTCCCATCTGCATGATGGGAAGAGGAGAACAAGAGGCATTTCACTTCATCTGGCAACAAGGGTGGTGAGCCGCTGGTTTCAGCTACGAAGTTATTTGATGTGGAAAGAAAGCAGAGAACCTCACAGTTTTGTGATGGGAGTCAGCCACTGAGTGCTGCTACACCAGGGAGGGCAGTATTTCTTTCTCCCTTCCATCCTGAGGCTGCCACCAGCCTGATGACAGGAGCAGTGACTTTGAGAGAGCAGTTGAGGTGGGAACCCCAGTCCCCTAGGTAAAAGCGCTAGATGGCCTTGAAAGTCAGGAGATATCTTGATCCATCTCTGTCCTTGTGCAACTGGAAGGGAAAGTGTCACCTTTGAGACACAATTTCTTGTGAGTTTTTCCTCTTAACTATTTGAGACACATCCTTCCATCCTAAAATTGAGTCTATGCACCATGTGGATTTACGATGTGGATTTACAGCCATGTGCATCTGGCTGTAAAACTGTTGCTTTCTGGATAGTGAAATTCTACCAAATGTTTAGCACAAAAGCAGCTCAGCATTGTTTTCCCATTTGCAGACAGGCTGAAACTGCACTTCTTTCATGCCATTTAAGATGTTAACCAAATAAACTTTTTACTGGCTTGTCTTTAAAGCCACAGCATTCATAACAGGTTCTGAATCCTGAGTCAAGTAATTTCCCAGGGCTTCCTTCATGCCCCAAATCTCAAATTATATTCTAGCCAGCATAACTGCTATTATCAAGCCTGATAATTTTTTTGCTCTTAGCTCTTCATTTCCCTTACATTCAGAAGCAGTGCGGAAATGCAGATAATGCAGGGTAAAACAAGCTTAATTTACTGTGGCAAATAATGCAAGGGATTTCTTTCATGGATTATTCATTTTATACATTTATTATTGCATTTGAATGGAATCATAATCTCATTCTTTAACATTCACCTGAAGCTGCAGTATTTGCAGTTTGCTGCATTTGAAAGTCAGAGAATCCAAGGCACTTACTGCATAATTTGAGCCTCTTTGTCACAGATTGGACAGGTTCTTACCCATTGGAATTACGGGGAAACAGATAATTAGCAAGATCTATGGTAACTTCAAGGTGGTTAGTGGATGGGAGCTAACTTCTAACTAAAGAGGGGGCAGTGAAAACCTAATTAGTGTTCAAAATACTTTAACCAAGGGATGTCACAGACAGTCTGGGCATGAAGGGGATACTTCCATCTAACTGTATAGCTACATAAAATACCCATATAAATGATAATAGGCTATATTCCACACAAAAGAAGATAGCCATCGAATAAAGAAGACGCTTAATTGTGCATGTATCTTCCAGTGTTGGAGAGTCTAACTTATCTGCATCCCACAAACCTGTTTTTAGGGACTGAAATTATGATGAGTTAATGGATCAGTTTTATTCATATCAAAGCCAGAAACCAGCAGACAATTATCCATACAGGATACAGGATGGATGGATACAGGAGAAAGGTCATGGTTAAAGTGATAGTTAATGCAACACGGCAATTAATGCAATACCTAAAGATAACAAAAGAAGGATTTCTGATGTTATAAAGACAGAGCAGAAGAAAATCCCACATGAATAAGCATTAGAGACCTGGATGACTCTCTTCTTTTCTTGTGGCTACCCCAAGGTACCCTCTTTTATTTGCTTTGATATAATATCATTATGCGAGACAGATTATCTGGGTTAACAATTACAGACTATTATACAATTTAAGACAATAATTATCTGACATTTTGCTACAGGAAGAAAAGGGATGAAAGGTTTGACTCAGTTTGACCATACAATTGGCCTGAAGAGGTTTACAGGAACACTTTCATTGATATGGTGATATTTGTATCAGCAGATAGTTCAAGGCATAGAGTGCTATTACAAGTTAGGTGAAGCGTGTGACTGGGAAAAACCAGATTGGATTCACCACGGCAAATAATACCTAAGAAACCTGGTTGCCTTCTAGGGCCAAGTAACCTGCTTGGCTGATGTGGAGCAAGTGGTGAACATTACCAGTAAAGAGTAATTAAGTATGGATATCTACCTGGATTTCTCCAAGGCTTTTCATACTGTTTCCCGCAGTCTCCTCCTGAAGACACAGACACATGAGGCTCTAGGTAAGTGGTCTGTGCAGTGGATGGGAAACTGGCTGCCAGGCTGTACACAGAGGATAGCAGTAAATATTTCAAACTGGCAACCTGCCACATGTTGGTTCCCTCAGGGATCGATACTGTGCCTGACACTGTTTCAGATTTTCATATGTGATCTGCATGATGGGATCAAGTGTAGACTGACAGAGTTTCCAATTATATCAAACTGAGTGGGGAAGTGGACACTTCAGAAGGGAGAGTCACCCTACAGAAAGATGTGAATGGACTGGAAGACTGGGCTAACAAAAACCTTATGAAGTCCAACAAGGACAAGTGTAAGGTCTTGCACCTGGGAAAACATAATGGGATTTACCCAGCTGAGGAGCAGCCCAGCGTTAAGGGACCTAGGGATCCTGGTGGACAACAAGCTCCATAAGAGCAAATTGGGCTGCTGTGGCAGAGGAAGTGAACAGCATGCTGGGCTGCATCAAGGGCATCACCAGCCCTTATGACATTATAAAAAGTCCTACTCTACTCAGTGTTTGTGCTACTCTACTTAGTGTTTGTCAGGCCACATCAGGAATACCATGTTCAGTTTTGATCTGTGCTACACAAGAAGATGTGGACAGGCTGTAGACCATCTAGAGAAGGGGCTACAAAAGGACTGCAAAGCTTGGCGTGAGGAAAGGCTGAGTCAAGTGGCTTTGTTCAGCCTCAAGAGGAGAAGGCTTAAAGGAGATCTTAGCACTATGTTTGAGTATTTAAAGGATGTCTACAGAAAAGAGAGAGACCCTGTTTTTCCAAGGAATCACATGGAAAAGATGAGGGGTAACGGGTTACTTCTGGGGACATTCCAATAGGGCACATGTCAGAGACTGAAAAGGTTCATGCCTTAAATATTGTTATAAGGTATTTTGGCCCATTGTAACAAAAAAACTGCATAAAGAGGCTACAATCACCATGGCCCAAGCTTCCTTGAAGACTGGAACTTTGGATTGTGAGTTAAGCTGCCTAGATAAGATAAAGGGAACACTACTGTTCAATCATCTGTCTAGAGAGAAGTAAACAAGGCTGGGGGAAGGGAATGCATCCACAAGAAAGCCAGACCCAGCAGAAAATCATCCCTGGCTGGGCTTGTGGTGGGGTAGGCTATTGCCCACAGAGGCCAGGTTAACACCTATCCTCCCTTACACAAACTGGCTTATCTATGAAACCCCCAACCCCAGGAAGGCTACATCCATGGGACATTCATGTGAGCAGCAGACAAGGGGGTGTCATAATCCATCAAACACCCCCTGAAGCGCTCCCCATACTTACTCCTGAGGCCTTGCTCCACAGGACTGCATGTGATGCAAAATGATGCAACAGATTCAGAGATTGCCAGAGACTGTATCAAACTTGCCCCCCACCATCCCCGCTACAGGAGAGATACCTGGGTATTCCCACCTGGCCTGAACATATATTAATCAATTGGGTTCTGTGTTTTTTGGGGGACCCTCACCACCAAGAAGACCAGCTGGAGAGGATTAGGGGGATCCACAGAGTGGTGATATTTTCTTTAATCTGTCTCTGTCACTATCTTTCTATTCCCCCTGCCACTTTTCTATTTCTTTCTATTTCTTTTTTCTCTCTCTTGCTCTCTGTCATTATTTACTATTAAATAAGATCTGTACTATCGACTTTGGCTATGGTCTCATTTGCACCCTAATTTGGGCAGAGGCATTTCTAATAATTTTAGGACTGTAACAGCACAAGGGGAACATTTTTCACAATGAGGATAAACAGCCATTGGAGTAACCTCCCCAAGGAAGTGGTAGATTCAGCTGGACAGACTGTTGGGCTATCTTGTCTAGACTGTGTTTTTTTGTCAAGAAAGGTTGGCCAGATGATCCTTGAGGTCCCTTCCAAGCTGGTACTCTATAATTCTATGAAAGACCATGCCTGCTCTCCACTAGCTGTAATCAAGGTCCAGGATCCATGAGGAGCTGCTAAAACAACAAAGGCTGAATGGTCTTCATTTTCTTGCTCCTACAGAAATGCTTCCAAATGAAACTGTTTCTAGCAACAGGCAAGACCAATAAAATGCAGGACCATATTAAATGTAAAATTATAGCCAGCGGAATATTGGTGTGGTACAATTTTTCAAGCAGTGGGGCTATAGGGGAAAAATGAATGGGCTATGTTCCCATACCACTGCCCATACTGTCACACACTAATTTTAACTTACATGTTATAATTTGTTTACTCAACATCATCAAAATTCTGATTTAGGTTACAGTAATGTAATTTTGGACTTCAAGATCATCAAGTTCCCCTGCTTCAGGCCAAAGACAATGAACATTTGGTTCCAAAACACTAATAGCTTTTGCTCAAAGGTCTGGCATAAAACAAATAAATATGCCAGAATGGCATTTATTTCCTGCTTATATGCAATAAATAAAGCCCCACTTGTTTAAAAGGAAACTTCATATTGTTTTGGCATTAAAAAATCTTCTAAAGCTTTCTTGTGAAGCTACACACAGTGACCTCAGTAAAGGTAGTTCAACCACAGATAATTGAGTTCACAGATCTTGCAACAGAAAAGACCTCCCAATTTTTAAATGTTTTTAGGTTAATTACACTATTTACTCATTAGGAGTGGTTTGTATTTACAGAGATCTCCATTCTGTGTGCACACAAGCTCCTGGGGAGCAATGAAGTTCCCCCCCTCTGCTTACCCAACACCCCTCAGAGGCAGCTCTGCACCTCAGTGACCTCTCAGGAGCAGGGTTTGGTGGGGAAGGAGGGCAGAGGAGAGGGCACTACATTACTGCTACAGTGGCATTGCTCGTTTCTCCGTCTGCACTTCAGCTTTGCCATCACTGTCCACAAATAATGTAATAATTTGTATCCTACACCTGTGAGGGGATTTTTTTTTATATATAAGGACTACGTGGCACAGCCAAGAGAGAATTAAATTGAAGCAGCACGAGGAAGGCTGGTAGGTGATAGAGACTCCTAACATGGGGACACGGACTCTATCATTCTATCAGTTGTACAAGATCACTAAAGTTACTAAAACCCCCAAATTTAAAATATTCTGATTCAGAAGACATTGCAAAGTGAATTTATTTTCAGTTTTACTGTGGGATGTGAAAATAAATAAATCATTGGGCTGGAACAAAGTGCTTGTATAGAGACCACAATTGTGATGATTACATTTATTGTGGCCAAGGAGTAGGGCAATCTGGACTATACAGATCTGGTATTTTTGAAGGAGTCAAAAGACAGCAGAGTCAACTAGGAAAAAAAAATTGTAAAACTCAATTTAGGTTTCAATAAGGTTTGTTAAATGGCAAGGTATCAATGAGTTCACAGTCAGGAGAGAAGAAACTGTCGCTAGATGCTTTTTTTTGCAGGGGTGAATTGAAAGAAGCTACCACAAATAGGAGAAATCCAACAGAATGGAACAAAAGAGAAAAGAAATAAACATATAATAACCAATATAGTTTGTGAAGTGACCATATTTGATAAGAGAGGATAATAACATCATGTCTCTGGGAGACATATAATGAGAAGCATTTTAAAAGTATCGTAGGAACAAATGAAATCCCAGCTATAATACAAGCCCATAACCAGAAATGATAATGCCATTAATAATGAGACAGGAAATGCAGGAGTGTACAATAAATAAATCCCTGTTCTGTTTTTGAAATTAAACTAGAGGAAGTTCTTCTTTCACATGAAGATGATGAAATACTCAGTTAAGAGCTGAGAAAGATATTAAAAAAAAACCAGTGCTTGTATGGGGGATAATTGCTTCAAATCAACAGGTCTGAGTAACTTATACCTAAAACCTCCAGCAAACTGTTAAAAGAGTTGTGAGATTATCCAGGTGTCTCTAGCACAGGTAATCTTTAGGCAATCAGACCTAGACAAAATAGTACTAAACCAAGATAGGATTCAGTTAATTATGACAAAAAATATGATTTTCTAATAATCTCAACTACAGGTGTGGGAATAATTAATTTTGTTGGTCTGTCTAAGCAGGCTTTTGTAAGACATTTGTCTTATTACTGCCTGCCACAATTAATGCCACCTCATCAATAAAGTGTGCTTTAAATGGATTAAAGTCATGCAAATAGACAGACCTGTGCAACTTGGTACCAATAATCATCCATGAATGCATATGTTTTACAGAATCTTGTGTCATTCATTAGCACAGAAGTAAACAAAAATGCAACCACTGACAAAATGTTGACTAACATAACAATTGGGTTGACCACCCCCAAAACAAACTGAGATGTAATACAGAAAATATGAAATTAGAACAAAATACAAAAGGCAGATTTACAGACAGTTATAGGTACCTCAATAACTGTGACTAAGTTTTTTAATTTACAGTCTCCTTGGTTTTCTCATGTGCCTATCCCAAAGTACTGCTCAGAATATATCATCCTCGATCCTAAGCAATGAACAAATTGTAAAAATGCTCTCTATTTGTCCCCTGCTCCCCTTCCCAGGTTAGATAAAACAAAAAATGAGAAGGCAGCAGCCTGTTCTTTTTGAAGGGTTTCTGATGTGGGAGGGTAAAGTGATGCTTTTTAAAGCATTGTCAGGATTCATTCCAACAATCAAGATCAGAGATGCAGGTACCCTGCGCCTTCCAGATAGGAAGACTCAATTCTGTAATTTCTCTTAGGCACTACTTAAGCCAATGTGGGATATGTAAAAGGTATATTCAAACTCTATTGATTAAACTATCACATTATTTGGTGAAGACTGTAAAAATTCTGGGGTCAGAAAGTCAGGATGGCTGCATTGTGGGGGGCTCCTTTGCTAACTTGATTGGTGGGAAGTGCAAGCTATGACCAGCCACTAGGAAAAATGGATGGGCAGTAAAGACCAAGAATTGGACCCCAGGACTGGCACACAGCACATCTTGAGTTAACTTGGGGTTTTTATCCTTCTCCCTTGCTCTCACATTTTGAACGTATTTGTGGGAGTTTTTTTGTTGGTTTTTTTTTTTTTTTGTTTTGGTTTTTTTTTTTTTTTTTTTTTTTTTTTGGGGGGGGGGGTTGGTTGGTTTTGTTTTTTGGTTTTTTTTTTTTTTGGTGGGTTTTTGTTTGTTTGGTGGGTTTTTGTTTGTTTTGGTTTAGGGGGTATTTTATTATTATTTTGGTATTTTTGTTTGGGTTTTTTTTTGTTTGATTTTGTTTGTTTGTTTGGTTTGGTTTTGGCTTTTTTTTTTTTTTTTTTGCAGATGGAGGAGTTTCATAAGGACGCTAGAATGGGGGATTTTTGTAGACATTGAGGAGCAGGGAGTTGTAGGTCTAAATGAGAAACAGCAGGAGGGAGTTTAGCCCCATCTCCAACAGCCTAGTTTAAGCTGAGTTGCAGGTCCCCATGAGAAAGGGAAGATGCCATCAGCTGCTGTGTTCTTGTTCCAGCTGTACTGGAAAAGAAAAACCAGCTGGCATGATCCTGGCTGGATGCCAGGAACCCACCAAAGCTTCATGATCGCTCCTCTCCACAGCTGGACAGGGGAGAGAAAATATACCAAAGAGTTCATGGGTTAAGAGGAGGACAGGGAGAGATCACTCACCAAATACTGTCAGGGGCAAAACAGACTCAAATTAGAGCTATTAATTGAATATATTACTAACAGAATCAGGATAATCAGGATAATGAAAAATAAAATAAGATCTCAAAACCACTTTTCTTCTGCCCCACCCCCCTTCCCAACTCCACCTTTTACCCCAGCATTGCAGGGGAGACAGGGAGCGAGGGTTATTATCAGATTATCACTCAGTTCCATGGTTTAGTTGAGATGTTAGGGCTGGGTTGGACTCAATGATCTTGAAGGTCTCTTCCAACCTAGAGATTCTGTGAATTCTTTGAATTCTTTATTCCAGTAAGATCTTTGACTAAGCTGTACTAGACATGTGCAGCTATAAAATTCAAATGAGAAGTATAACGCATAAAACGTGCTGGCACATCTCTAATATTAAAATATGTTAAATTATGTATCATAAATAAATAAATAAATAAATAAAATAAATATGTATCTTAAAAAAGATACCAGAAACTTAGAAAAGTAATAGGTGGTAGAATAGTATTTCCACAAGCTTAATTTCTAATAACAAAACACAGTTTATGTAAAAATTTAAAGCAATAATCTGCCACAAATTCTTCCTCTCCACTAATATGTAGAATTCATCAATGGCTTTTAGAAACTGGTCAGCAAGAGGAAGTGTTTTGCATGCAGTAACATGTACTAAAAGCTCATGCAACTTTAGCTGTTGTGAATTAATTTTTTCTAATGTTTTCTAATTAAAAAAAAATCAAGAAATGAGTAACACCTTACCTAAATGTCTTCAGATTAACACACGCTATTGAATCAACAGGTCTCACTAACAAATGTTAATAAAATTAACTATAGAATGACTCATACCAGTGAGACAGATGAGTGTGTGTCAATATATAAATTTTGAAGAGGAAGCCTAAGGATTCAATCCAGAAAAGTTCAAATTTTCTCTAAGTTTGCAGTCATTAAAGAGAACTGAAGATGTTAATTTCTTGGCTAAAAATAATTACCACAAAATGTAGCAGATGCCAAAATATCAATGGGTTTCCAAAGCAATTGAAAACATTAATGAAAGAGACCATTAATTAACCACAGACCTATCTCTGCTGTTGAGGCTCAGGAAATTCAAGAAACTGAGGAAGCATCACTGGACTCTTCTGTTACTGTTGTATTCCTGCTTATCCCAGATACAGGGGAGAATGAACACTCTGATGTAATAGAAGCAATCTGAAGTTCTTGTTATGTTTCCTATCTCCTCAGAGTATCTATGTAATATTTCAATGAATTTTACTTCTAAAAAAAAAATACAGATTATGTGTCAGCTGAGATTCCACAAGCTGTTTTCTGCTTTGCAAAGGGACAGGGCTTTCTTCATAACTAATAGCACACCAAGCATGCAGCAAAGTAAGCTTCTTGGGAAGCAAATGATCCAAGAACAGTTTAACTATATCAGGATTACATAGTCCTGGGATTTGGCTGAAGCAGAAGGATTTGCATGGTATGAAACTCCTGAGAAATCTCTCAACAAAAACATTTTTTCTTTCTTTCACATGATGTGTGGTCCAGCAGCTGCTACTCAGTGTTTGGATTTTATTCAACAGTTGAAATTATTGAAAGACACTTAGCATTCTGAAAGCCATTCTTCACAAGCTCTGAATAATTTTTTAAAGTGTAGTCCTCTGAGGAAATCGTTATTCAGAAGGGTTAGGCAGTGCTTCTTTTCTGTTATTGAAAAGCCAAGAACTCATGCACAGATGAGGATGAGACTTCTGTTTTCAAAAAACTGATGCAAGTATATATATTTGCTGAGACTATTTATGCAGGATAACATGAAGGATGTCTACACACCTTCAATTGCATTTTATTACTTATTCTAAAATCCGTAGGCAGGGCAAAGTTGGTCACTAGTGCTTGATGCATTGGCGTTCTTTGACAGGTCTGGATAACCAGTATAATGTAAGCATCATTCACCACCATTTGCTTTAGGTCATGTGTTATTCTCCAGTTCATAGCTTCATAAAGCTGTGAAACAGCCTTTCTCTAGGAGAACTTTTGAAAAAAGAACATAGTAAAAAGGATTAGGTGTAGCCATAAATATGATAAATGGCTTGCTAAAAACTACATTAAATAGCGGTGATATCAGCCAAGAGATGAGTTCTGCAACAGTCTTTTTGCAAACCTGAGTAGATAAATGATTGACCATGTGCTTGCTTTTCATGAACACCATTTAACAGAGCATCCTATGTCACTAGTCATATGCACTCCAAATACAGAAGACTTGTGTGTTGCTGCTTACCATTTCATCACACTTCATTCTCCAGACCTCTCCTAAATGATGGGAAAAGAAATCAGATATGGTACAAATTGTGCCTCCCAATCCTTTCTGTAGGACTTAATCCATAATCTTTTGACTTGTCCCTCTTGGGGTTTTTTCCCCCTTTTGCGGTTGTTGTTGGGTTTGTTTGTTTGTTTGTTTTCTTTTGTCTAGTCTGGTCCAAGTTTTGCCCACTGCGCTACTCTGCATCACAATCCCCCAGAGGGCAATTCTGGATACTCAGCTTAGTGTTGACTCCTTCAGCAATATCGTAAGTGCTTGAGCACAAAGTTTGTCCACATTTTGCAGAATGGCTCTGTTTTCACAGTACTCCAGGGACCCTCATTGAAAACCTACCCAGCAGGTAGGTTCATGAATGAACTGCTCCCTGTCTGCACAGAGTTACACTATATGGAGTTAGTCCTTGTTAGAACTCAGCCCACCACTGTATACAAACTACACACAAAACTTCAGAAAGTCATGTTTCCATCAGAAATGACTTGCTATATTTTTCCAAAGTATGTGTCTTTTAAATAAAAACATCAAATATTGGTATAATATAGCTAAAGAAACTCACATTTTTTAAAAAAGATAATTTGTCTGGCAGTAAGTATTGCAGAGAAGAAAGAATGGAAAAGAGAGCAAGCCTCAATGATGAAACCTAACAAGACCTACCAATTCCAGGTGCTTGTGGAAAAAAAGTTGTAGCAGGAAAGAAATAGCACTTTCTTTGACAGTGACAGCTAAGATTTGAAAATAGGAACAGAACATCTACTGACAGGATGATTCTATTGTAGACTATGTGGAAATTTTTATCTCTAAGTTGCTTGCAGCAATACATCCCATTCAGCTCCTCAGCCTCACTGGTGCACCAAGCTTGACCTGCGTCTTGGAAAGGTACTCGCTATCAGTCAAGCTTGTTTGCATTAACGTAGCACACTTTTATTTATCATAGTAATATACTTCATTTATATTTATTGCATGCTGCCTCCTTTAGTTGAGCTTCGACCTGAGATTGACCCAGATGTTTGTATATTGTACATGGCGGTACTGTTGCTTTTGTGGCTAACACTGACTGAAGAGCAGACCTTCAAAGAGACCTGGGGCCAGGCTACGTGCAAAAAAAACCCCAGTAGAACTGACATATCAAATTGCACTTAAATCCAGCCAAATTATTTGCAACATCTCAAAAAATATTTTTAAACCTCAAGGCATTTATAGCAATTATTCAATGCAGAATGTGTATTTTTTCAACTGCTGCTTATAACAGATCTTACAGTTTGCATTGTAGCATGGAAATCATCACTAAAGCTATCTTGCCTCAGTGTTTCAAAGTAAAATGAGAAAGCTTCAGCCAGTAATGACAGTGCATAAAACCAGCAGGTTTTATTTGGCTTTGAAGCTTTATTTGGCTTTATTTGGCACCTAGCACTGATGTATAAATAAAGAAACCAGACATACTTTCATGTTCATGGCATTAAACTACATGTGACCAAGCCATGTTGGTGCTGGCTGACCCCTCTTGCCTGGCATGTGAATCATTCCCTTATGTGAGAGCGCTGGGCTGGAAGGATGTGTCACATTAAAGAAGAGCAAGAAATACTCCATGCCCATTCTCTCTTTTTGGAAAGGTTTCATAGCATTCAGTCTCTGGGAAGCCTGCCTCCTGTTTCTTCCAAACTATGGCTATAACAGGACTATTGCTAGCAACCAAATCACTGAGACATAAGGAGTTACCAGCTGGCAGATAAGCTGTGCATGAATGTTCCTTGTCTGTTACAGGTGAGAAGTAAAATGTGTTAACTAAAATACTGGAGGTGGTTTATACTAGAAATAAATAATTTATTTTTTCCAGCCTCATCTCAATGCTACTTACACAAAATGGCAACTGTGACCTTTGCAGTGTTTGAAGCTAATGCTTTTTTGTTTCACCTGTGGATTAGGTGACATATGCACATACATCAAGCCATTCCAGCTCAATGACAAGTGGAAACCTATGGATGGAAATTAAGTATAGAGACTCAGCTGCTGGTGGCTATTTTTTAATAACTGATATTTGGTTCAGCTTGTGTCAAAAGTCACAAGAAAGAGGCAGGCTTTGAAATTAGGAGAACATTGAAAATTTGAATAGGATTTCCATGTCCTTAAACTTAACTGTTTATGGATTCAGGGACATGGGCAATATAGCAGAGACTGGAGAACACAAACATAAGGTCATTTATTAAGCTCTCTCTCATAAGCTACAACGTTGAACATCAGCTTTTTTTTCCCCTTTGTTTTGAGTTCTTTATCTTGGCCCTAGCTGGACCTAGAAGGTTTGCTACTATAGGCTTAGGATGGCTATTAGTAGGCCTAAAGTGATTTTGTTATTTGATTTTCCATTCCTGTATATTTATCACTTTAATGTATTTGTTCACAAAATCCTTTAAGAAACCAGTGCTTGGAAATATTAGTCAAAACAGGCTTGAGACTTCTCCCTCTGCACAATGGCTGATGTGGTATATGACTATAGCTCCTGCAAGGATTTAAGACTTCATAAATGGACAGGAGTGAAAACAAGTGAAAAGAAGCAAAAGAGTGGAGATGTTCAACTATTACAGCACTTAAGTGAAATCCTAAGGGCAAGATTCTATGTCACTCCACATTGTGTACACTTAACTTACACCACTGGAAATTGCAAAGCAGATGTAATTTGCTTCCAGCTTGCAGCACAGCAACACTTTACTTTGCCAGATACTGCTGTTAGGGGCCACTGAAGATTGTACAAGAGGGGTTATTTCCCTCCTGTAAAGATGTGAAATGGTCTCCTGAAAGAAATGGTACCAGTGTTATTGAGTGGACTTTCTCTCATTAAATGAGCACTGGGAAATGTTTGAAAGTACATAGCAGTCTGGTGACCTGGGAGTCTCCTCCAGCTCTAATTTCTATGATCAAGGAGACGAAGGATAGAGAAGGAATTGAATTATGCCTGAGGCACAAGGATTCCTGGAGCTGATCACCTCTCCCAGGAAAATGTCAGTCTAAAAGGTTTTCCAATACTTCTCACTAGCAGTTTTGACATGTGAAATTCAGGTGTTTCTCTGAATTCTATCTGATGGTATTGATAATATTTATTATCACAAATGTCAAGATACTGTCCCAGTTGCTTCGTTATTGAACATTTCTTACGTGACCTTCCACACAATTATTCGTTTGCAGTGATTTGTGAAACTTCAGAGGGCCCAGCATGAGCTTCCTGTGGTGTCAGACAGTAAATTATTAGAAATCCTCTATCTCCACTAGCCATATGGTCAGCAATACAAGGACCTTTAATACCTTTAATACAACTCTTTTGGAGTAAATTTTACCCTGTTTTTTGTCTTTAATTTTTAACCCAAACAGTTCAGGTTGAATGCTTGGGATACCTTCCTCATAGGTTTTGGGGACTTATATTCAGGTGTGTGCAACCTAGGGAACTCAGGTATAGAAGGTTAGAAACTTACCTCTTCAGAAAACCCTTTCAAACCAAAGGAGAAATACAATCTACTTCACTGCCCCCTTGACTCCAGACAATGCTACTGATATAGTGGTTGATTCCACTTTCTAAAGATTTGGATACCCACTGAACACTTTGAAAATTCTGAACAAACAACAAAGAAGGGGAAGGCAAAATGCTTCTTTGATAATCATGTCTTAAAATAGTATTTAATATTGTAAAGAATTTGAGAATCTACTTCCACTCTTCTTTGAGATGGTCATGTGCTGAAACCACTGGCCACTTCGCTAGCATTTAACTTAGTTTTGGGTTTCCATAACAAAAAAAAACAGGAGCCTTGCAGGACAAACATATGTGTATTTTAGAAAAAACACCCTTAGCAATCTGAATTTTTTTAATCTTTATTTGCTTTCCTCATGTCCCAGCAATAGTACAACCTGCTCTCCTGCTGCTAACACTGACTGGTTGTAACAGATAATTTTCACCTGTCTTTTATGGGTTTTTCTCAGATCTGACAAATATCTTAGAATCAGGAAAAGCACAAAGAGACATCTACTACTTTATGGTACTTCCTTAATTTTATCTATTATCAAAGCTTCACTAACTATGCCTATATCTTTTTTGACAAGCTAATACAATCAACCCTGCTACTTCAGCTCATCTACTATCAGGATGGGAATATAATGTTCCAGTGAAATTGTTAAGCATTAATAGGCACAGTGCTGAAATATTAATCCATTTTGTCACTCCAGGGCATTATAATCAACAGATCGAGTGGGACTTTAAATGTATGTGTGGAGATTGCTACAGTACACAGCATATCAAACTATGACTTAAAACACACTCTGAAGAGATCTCTTCTTTCCATATGTAATATGGAACTGGAATGAGAATTAGAGACAGAATGTTTACTGATCTTTCACAAGAAGATGGAAAAAAAAATGTCTACTACTACACCATCAACTATTTTATTCTGCTACTCTGTAAGAAAAATAAGTTATAAAGGAAATACCATAATGAACTTCCCACACAGATGAGTTAAACTGAAAAAAAACTCCCACCAGCATGCATTATGCAGATTGCCTTATTCATGTCTGTCATATGCTTTTGCACAAACACCAGTCTTGCCCTCAACTATCTTGCCATTTGCTACCCTAGTCAGTAAAATAAATTCTAGTGTAATGCATGAACCTTCAGTGAGCTTCCACATTTCACAAAATCATAATAACAGCTATGAAGAGGCTGTCTTTTCTTAAAAAAAAACAAAAATACGCTCTTCCTACAGACCAAAGGTGCTAGCTCTATCTCCAATATTGTGTGTCTGCCATTAACTTTCACTCTGGAAGGCCCTTCCTAAGGTATGAGCCAGAATCAGAATACCTGATTCATTAGCCACATTATTTTGCTGATAGCTTTTGTTTTATCTAGAGGACAGTGGCTACTAACACATAGCTTTGGCAATTTCTGTGTATCTCTAAGCTGATTTTTTTTGGACTTTTTGCAAAAAGTCGATGAGGTGAACATCCTAGGGATGATAAACCAGAGATAAGAAAAGACTCTTTCTTTCCAGCTTTCATTTGTGCAAGTTATAAGGCAGCCAGATAATTCTGCAAAAAATGAACTAAATCATGAGGAACATCACAGTTTTAATGGTTTGTTTGTCTCTCCTTTATCTGACAATGCCTCAGATGTGTTCAGATACCATTATTTCTGGAATGTCCACAAACACAACTGTGATAATTAAAAGAGATTTCTTGCCCTAACTGCTCATTTTCACAGTGAGTGTGTTAACATGAAGCATTACCCAATTGTTGTCTAGATATTGATTATATCAAGCTGTACATGAACTAATATTGTTTTCCTTGTTGACAGACTAATGTATTTGTCCACAACAAAGGACAAACAGATGCACATATTTTCTTCAGAGCTCAGAGATTAATTTTCAGAAGGGAACTAGACAAAATTATTTGCACTGCTGTTAAGCAGTTTCTTTCTCTGTTTTCTTTCTTCTCCCACTGAGGGGATCAGTGATAACACAATACTTCCTTTTTTGCCACAAGAAAAGTAGGGAGCAACTGCTTCCATGGAGGAGGAAACAGGAGCTTTGTAGAATAAAGAAAGCTTGTGCACTTTTTATTAAAAACTCCACTTTACAACTGAAACATAATCTAAGGATGAAACAGCTGATATGGCTATTTTGCTGGTTGTTAAAGAGTTTATACTACGTTAAATTGACTCCCATGGGTTTAATTTTTCAGTGCCGTTACAACCACCAACCTCTCTTATTGAAAGAGTCAATAGGCACAATGTGAAGCCTTGTAAATCATTGCCTTGCTATTTTTGTTATATATAATGTGACCCTTTCACACACCTTAAAAATTATAAACCAGGGCACACATTGTATATCAAACAAATACATCAGCTGCTATAAATACAGTCTTTCTTTTCATTCTGGACAGATTAATTCTACTGCATTTCATATGTTTTTAATTGTTTTTGGTTTCAGAGGCAAAATCTGCTTTTGTACTCAGAAAGCAAAGACCCTGGATGTAATCTGTTTTAAAAGCTTGACAGAGAAAAAGTGATCCTGAAAGCATATTTTAAAATTATTCCACTAAAAGCCTTAGAACTATAAATATTAAATAAATTAAGTCACTATACTGAAAAAAAAATGTGGCTAGTTGATAGAAACTTTTAAGGGAAATTTTGAAAAGGGAAAGAACAAATGAGAATTAAACATAACAGTGACCTGATAACCTATTTAATGCTCCAGGGATGCTTTTTTCTACAGGTGTATTTACCAGCCATGTTTCCCATGCAAACTGAAATTCTTGATGTGGCATCTGGGGAAACTGAGTCTCTGAATAGTATGTTTTATAATGGAAAATGGTAGTGTTATGAGGAAAAACTTGTTTTAAGCAGGAGACTGTTTACCCAGCTACACAGAAAACCAGGATGTTTTCCCTCATATTCTTGTGCAATTTCCTTCATGCCTTTTACCACCTGCATTAAAGGATATTGGTTCATGCCTACAGTATTCTGCATCAGCTAATAGTGAGAAATAGATGTCCTTGGTCATGCTTAGAATCCCAGTCCTAAAGGTCACACTTTTCCTAGTACTCGCAGTTTCTGCCTCTGCTGTTGAAGGAAAAACACTGATCAGAGGCATTTTAATATGTAAGAAAGGGAAAATACCAGAACTAAAGTGATACAGCTTTTTAAAAGAAAGAGCTGCAAAAGCTCTGAGACCTGTGAGGTTTTGTGTTTATGCTGCGCCAACTCCAACCTGCAGAAGACATTTCTCAAATACCCCTCAGTCACAGTCCACAATAAAGTGACTTCGGCTTTGGACACAGGCAATTTGGATGGAGGAAAGCAGGGAATATATTAGTTGGACAGATGTTCTTCACAATGCTAGCAAATTCCATGTTGTGGAGCAGAATCAATGATGAGATGTCCTGTAGGCCGCCCTGGACCTTGGTCCTTCAGGGAAGCCCACTGCTGGCCGGTCAACAGGAGCCCAGATAGCGTACTCGTACAATCCACCAAAAAACGGGAGGACACTCAGAGGGCTGCAGTTCACGTAGGTTTATTGAAGGCTCAGTGAGGGACAAAGGAAGCAGGATGAGGCAGGAATAGAGCAGGGAGACAACCTTACCTGAGGGAAGCTGACTCTGAGAGCCCCTTTCAGAGGAGGGGTCGGGGATTATAACCGGGGAAGGAAAGGTGGGGTCAAGGTACAAAGAGACCAATAGGGAAGAGGCTCATGGGAGGAGCAGGGATGAGATAACCTTGAACAGAACCAATGAGGGCAAGGGGAAGGAGTGGTTTAGTGAGGAAACCAATGGGTGAACACAGAACAGTGAACTTTCCAGAACAAAGGGTGTTAAAACCGGTGATGGGGATTAACTGGGCAGGGTGCAACATTTGATAGACATATCCTTATTTACATGGGGAAGGTGGGCGTCCTAGAACAATATTTTCCTTACACTACTGTAGTCTCCGAGGGCATTCCTGAATGATCCTCCCAAGGGCCGCCTCCCACAATGTCCCTTGAATTTCAGCTGGTGAGTGTTCTGCAAAGGCTTCATAGCTGTGTTCCTGTGATGAACAGATCATCCTGCTATTGAGTTTGCTGAAGAAGTTTAATATGAGAATTTGGCTGTTTCCTATTTACAGGTTTTTATCTATTTTATCATGTCTTTATCACCTTATTGTTCTGATGATGACCCTTTTGTTCTTCATTCCTCTATTTCCTCAACCCAAGAGTTTTAGAGTATTCGTTGTTAAAATAAGCATTCATGGTTCATGCTTACTGCAGTCTTCAAGGATTTGGAGAGAGACTACTCTGACTGAAAGTCCAGCAAGAGTCTAGTGCATGAGTTTGTCTTACATGGTCCAAGACAGCTGGGAAGTGCTGTTTATTGGTGAAGTAGTCTTCACCTAGCTCCATGAAAGAAATTAAATTTGAAGTACAGTGCTTCCTGCATTGTACATTTATCCTTGTACAAGGCCAGACAAAATTTGACATGACATAAAATACTTTCCCATGAGAAGAATTGGATATATCTATAGATTAGGTCTAGGCTGACAGCCAGGCTGTGATCTCTACAGTTCCCTGATACAGGCTTGCATTCTTTTTTTTAGAGAATACTTTTTTTGTGCATGGCAAGTTATAACTGACACTGTCCTACAAAAAACTGTGATCGAGTTATGCTGGAACTGTAATTAGGGAAAAGGTACTGCTTTTTCTTTGTGGTTCATTTAGTGTAAGGGTTAAAAGGGTTTGAATACAATGATCTCATGATCAAATCAGGTCTGCTTGCATTGAATATTTTAGCCATTTTAATTCATGAAAATAATCTGTATGCTCACATTGACTTCTTTTTTCAAGCAGAAAAATCCCTTTGATTTGAACATCTAAGAGTTTTCCTCTTCCTTTTCCTTCACCTCTTCAGGGAGCTTCCCCAAAAGAGTTGTCAGATTTGCCATTCAATTCGAACAGTTCTTCTGAAGGGACACAGCTGAAAAATAAGGCATAGCCCCAGATATTCATCTCATCTCATCTCATCTCATCTCATCTCATCTCATCTCATCTCATCTCAATTATTGAAATTGAAATGCATATATAATAATTTTATTATAAAACGCACTTAAAACTCACCTTCTTTTTAATTTTTTTTTTTTTTTTTTGCCTGTGGCAGTCTTATTAGACTTATTTGGCAACAGGCAGAAAGTGATGCACAGGCAGTTCCACCTAAATGTGATGAAGAACTTCTTTACTGTGCACTGGAACAGATTGCCCAGAGAGATTGTGGAGTCTCCCTCACTGGAGATATTCAAGAACTGTCTGGGCACAATCCTGTGCCATGTGCTCGGGGATGACCCTGCTTGAGCAGGGAGGTTGGACCAGATGATCCATTGTGAGCCTTTCCAATCTTATCCATTCTGTGATTCTGTAATATAAATAGGATGGGAAATGGCCTTTTATGTCCATATTCACTGAACCTGCAAAAAACTGAGCTTAGCTTCATTGTCTTGTCTCTGCTTGTTTTCTTTATTTTAGAACACCCCACTCCCAAACAAACAAACAAACAAATCCTAGCGCAAACCTAATGCCATAATCCTGAGACCTATTAAGATTTTACTCCAAAAAAGTCCAACATATTTCAGTTTCACAGAAAAACAGTACCTCAGTGACATAACCTACTAATTTAAAATGTAAGACTAGTTGAAAGGACTTGGACTAAAATGCATTTGTATCTGTGATAGGCTACAATATAAAAAGAATTTTACATGCTAGAGTTTTGCATGAGAATTTTGTGAAAATATTTGGCAGTGTCTTATCAGTATAACATCTACCACATTCCAGTAAGCCACAACATTTTAATTGCTGCACAAGAAAAATAAATAAAAAAATTAAATATGGGAACAATTAATACAGTAACAAAACCCAAGGCAAGCTTGATGGCAATCTAAACAAGGAAAATCAAGGCTGGATAATTTATTAGTTATTTGCCTTCATAAAATTTCCTTTAGAAAAGTGTTTTATATAATGAAATATACATATTTCATGATGCAAAAATATTTTACTTACAATAAAATGTCTGCAATCCAGCAATAAATACAGTCACATAAGTAGTTATGCTTTTGTCTGCCTTATCTTCAAGAGTTTTAGATGTCAGTAATAATTGCACAGTGTATTCATTTATTTTCCTATGTTGAAGAATATGCAATTTACTTTGAATGACATTAACAAGCCTGAAAGCTTGTTTAATCTTACAAAATATTTCAAAATACTAAAATAATCAGTTCTTATAGTTTTTAAAACAGAATTTCAAGAGCACTGGGGTTTTTCATTGAAAATAGGTGTTCTAATATATACAATGATATTACTAGATAATTATGTAATTTAAAATGTAGTTCAGTATCTGAACCAACCTGCCTTCTCTAATCCACAATTCAAAGGGTGTTGGATGTTAAAAGAATTTTATTAGTTGAAGCGATGTCATCTTGATTGAGTGCAATAGTCTTCTGGAAAATTTCTCAGATGTTTAATCAAAATGGGAGTGCCCAAGGGCACAGGAAGCTCCTGCTCTGCCCTGTTGGTCATGGAGACCATGGCAAGATCTATTCACTGGCAATCATTCACAATGTGTGTTTTATGTTGGTGTCTGAAATGGTATAGTGCTGAAAAAGCCTTATTATTCATACTTTGGTTTCCACTCCAGGATTTTACAGGTATCAATGGTGTGGAGCCCAGAGCAGCTGTGGCAAGGTGTGGGGCCAAGGGAATTGCAGACATGGGTCTCTGTCCCTTTATGTTTTAAACCCCTTTTCCCCCCTCTCCTTCTATTGCTTACATTCCTGAAGATACACACGGCACACTGACAGAATGCTTGGTAAGTTTTGTCACATTATACTTTCTCATCCTAAAAGAAATTTGCTTTCCCATGGTCTTCTGTCTTCCATTTGCAGCTGGATGACCCAGAGCTTATGGGCAGTGGAGCTGAGGGCTCATCCCTCCCCCAGTCAGTTACCATTTTTAGGGTGTCTGCTCTACCCATTGGTCTTTCTGCAACAGGACATTTTGCTTTATTGAATTCTGCACTGCAAAGTTAGGTTGATGCTACAGCGAGGGGTGATATGGCAGCAGGGCTCACAGCGACCCTCTGTGGGGAGCATGGGGAGGAGCGAGCAGCAGAGCTGCACCAGGGGCGGCCTGGCTGCTCTGGCTGCCGAACAAGAGGCGTGTGTTAAGGGGGTTTCCCTCTCTCACCTCTGAGAAGATTCAAATCAGTGCTGCAAAACTTCAAGTCAAATACTACTCGGGCTCAGATCTATGCTTGGCTGGAGTTCTGACAGCCTCTTCAAAGCAAATTTTATTTATTTTTAGATCAACCAAAGTGCTCTATTGACTTCCTTCAGTGTAATTTAATAAAATGCACAAAGATCTGTCTCCTTTCAATTGCAAAATTCAGAAGGATGATTGGAATGGAGATCCCTGCCAACTCCCCCTCCCCATCTCAGAGAATGGAAATATCCCACATCCCATGTGCTGGAAAGGCATCTGAATTGAGGTTGCCTCTAAATGCATGAAGGCTTCTTTTGCAGAGGAGCCACTGAAATATGAGGATTACTAGTGCCGGCACTCTGCCTGACCCCAGTTGCCACGGATAAGCATGAGGTGGAAGGTGGAATCCAAGACATTCAGGCCCCAGGCTATACTTTCCTTTATCATGAACAGAGGCCACACTTGGCATGGGAGTCAAGTGTAAATAGGAAGCCAATGTTTTTGGTGAGAACTTGACTTTGTATGTTCAGCTGGATGGTGGCAGCTACCAGCAGGGCAGTTCCATTATGATGTAGGTCTCTGGAAGTGAGGACAGCCCCTGGGAAAACTGGTACCAAGAGACCCTTGCCTCATAGGCTGTTCTGCATGCCTTTGGTCAGTGGCTAAAGCAGTGGGTTTGCTGCTCCTGACTTGTTCAGTCACTCCCCCAGAAAATTTTAAGAACTTAATTTAAAACAAGAGGCTTAAATATGATTGCCTAAAGGGTGAATCAGGAAATTTTGGTTTTCAGAAATGCTGAATGTCTACAGCCTCTGTTGAGCTGAAAAGGCAAAGACAGCAGCAGCCACATGCTGAGCTGCAGAAGAATATTTTACTTGAAGCCCAGCTACACACTTACTGCACTGGGCTTGGGTTTGGATGCTTCATTTAGGAAAAGAGATAAATCATTATGGCCTTTAACCATGAACTCCATGTTTCAGTTTTATCCTCCACGAGGCAATAATAAAATTTACCTACAGTGTCTTGAATACAATCAGGAAAAAGCAGTGAAATACACCATGAGTTGCATTAGTGTGTAATTGTACATTTTCATTGTATATATAATCAAAAATAATATACCATGCAATTAAAGAACACTTTATCTTTTAAATCCCCGTGATACTGATTTCTTTCTTTCTTTTTTTTTTTTTTTTTTTTTTTGTGGGTAAGCTGTGAGAGTGTATGCATATGTTTAGCAAAATGCCCTTGAGAAATAAAATAACATGTGAAAATAATTTTTTATTTTGTGGGAAACTTCATAACATTTTCTCAGATTGCATCCATGGGATGGATTTCCAGCTTATCTTATGGATAAGAAAAGACCTTATAACCTATGTGTGACAGTTGTTTGGGTTTTATAAAGTGTCCTGCTCACTGTGGCATTACTCACAGATATTTGTGGCTACTTCAGAAAGCCAAGGAAAATTATTATTCTTCTGTATTTAACTACAGTGTGTTCCTTTAGTCCCATGTCACTTAGAAAAGTCCTGAACCAAGATAGGTCTGCTTTTAAATTGGAAAAAGAAAACAGGTTATTTTTTTTTCTCTCTGTAGTTGGCTCTGGTTTTCAGCGCTTTGGAACCTGCAGCTTTTTTTTCTGAAAACATTTTGCCAGACCTTTAATTGGCTTTTATTTAAAGAAATATTTATATGTAGAAGCTGCCACCTGTATGAAAATTGAGGAGGTAAATTGATTTCTGTGTAGAGTTCAAGGAAAGCTGTCAGAAGAGGAGGAAACATATAGCTTGTGTTAGCCCTCTAAAGAATTCCTCTGCTGGGAACCAGGGAAAGACTAAACTTAAATGAGTTTACTAATAAGTTGAATTAAAAAAATATTCTAAATAATTGTTATTACTATTATTATGAGAGATTTATTATAACTTTTCCTATTTTCAATCTCAAATGCCAGCAATAATGACATCTTCCATGAGAATGGCATTCATTGCAGTGCCCTGGGGTGGTGCACTCTCCTCACCTTTTTTATCTCTGACTCTTTCTGCTAGTTTTAATTCAGCATTAGGTACAAGATGAATGTCCTTACAGGGCACACAAGCAACTGCACACATACCAGCTTTTCTGAAAGCATTTGAGAGTTTGCATCTGAAAATGCACCTTTGGTTAAAGTAGTGTCCACAGCAATTAAATTGCCAAGTATTTCATAGGCACTACTGATGTAAGAATACTGGGGAAGCTACTGCTCTAAATTACAAATGGAAGCTTTGGCTGAAAGCAAAATGAAGAGAACCATTAGTATCTCTGGAAAAAAAATGGATAAAACAACAAATTCTACAATAGTTGTTCTATATTATTAAAAGGTGTCATGATAAGGTTTCTTCTGCAAACACAAATTTATGCAGAGCAGGGTTTTAATATAATTTATTTCCCATGCTTTTTATTGAAAAATGGCTAATGAAAATTACTCATATTTTCACTTTATTTTATCAAGCCTTGTTAATGAAAAGCTCCATTGTTTTGCATGGATGTTTCAAATTTTCAGCAGCCTATGACTTAGTAAATAAAGTTGTCACTCAAACCTCATTTCCTGTCCGACTGCAACAAATCAAAATGGACTCTGAATTAATGCTGAATATTTTCTGCATTTGATATCTCTGTCACCAATGAGATAGCTATAAACCATGTAATTCTTTTTATGCTGTTTCTGAAATGGATCTGCATTACTGATGATATTTATTTATTTATTTGTTTGTTTGTTTGAAGATTAGCAATGCAAAGACACTTAAGAACAAATACAGTGAAACTCTTCCAGCTCATGGTGCAATGTCATTATTCCCATCTTCCCTGAACAGTCATGAAGTACAAGATCTATCCTAGCCACATATTTTCAAACATGTCAAAAGCATAGTGAACTAAGCACAGAGTTAATATGGCTCTGCATGCTTGGGATTAGATATAAGTGCAGTATTAGATTGTTTTAAGATTTTGTTTTACTTGGAGACAATGCAATAGAAATCACCTATTGAGCTCTCAGTTACAGCTGCATTACAGAGTGTAAGAAGTCTCAACTAATAGTAAAAATATTTGATGACATAGGTCTTCTTGTTGGATAATATTCACAAGGGGGTTCATTAACCATCTTGAGTTGTGCTTCAAGCTGTGTAAGTACCTTGCAGAAGATATTAATTTTGTATGTTAATGTTTGTGTCATAAGATGTTTTTATTTATAGATTGGGACCATGTTAATTTGCTCACTATGTGTAGAAGTATATTTCTGTGTGTTTCTTGCATTAAACACATAATCCTCTTACTTCCGCTAGAGAAGCCGTCTCCATAAGTGATGTTTGGTCACTTTTATTTCCACAAAATTCATAACTAGTCACTGCTTTGTTGGGGAAATCTGTCTGTGTTCAGCATACCGTGATGTTGATGATTCCTGTGGCACCAGTGGATGTAAAGTCAGACATCTCATTTCAGGTGAATGTCTTCCTCAAACACCCTCAAGAGAGCTTGGCCAGGACTCCTCAGGACTGGTTATATGAGAGACCTTTGGTGCAAGGGGTGGCTGAAGCTAGAGAGAAGTGGCACTCTTCAGTCACTTGAAGAAGAGCTCAGTGAAGAAGCATGTTTAAGACCCTGGTGTGTATACGTGTTCCTGTGCCTAAGCTGCTTTTGTCTTCCTTCCTGAAGTAGAAAACTCTAATTCCAGAGAACTACCATATGGTCAGCCTTGTTGAGTCCACTGCAGGGCCCAGAATCTCTCAGATATTGCACTACATGCCTGGAAATTAATCCACAACCACCGAATCAGAACAAACAACATAGGTCTGTTGAGATGCAAACTTGGACACAGATCAGAAGATAATGTGTGCCAGAGTACTCACCCCAATAAGCCCACAGAAATGTGTGCAAATGAAAACTAATAGACAAGATGTAAATGGGGACTAATATGGACATATTTTGGAGAGAGTTGCACTCAAGTTAGTTGGTGAATAAGAAAATAGACATTGGTCTGAGTGTGAAAAGTCTAGGGAAAAGCAACCAGTAACAAACCAGTGCTACAGTCCATTAAAGCAGAGGACACAGGGAAGGAGAACTGAATCCTCTGACTGGTGAGGGAGCTCTCTGCCTAGGCTTCAGATCTGCATGTGTGTGTACAACATGACAGGATGCCAACAACACAGCAGCACATATTTTAAAAGAAGCCTTTTGCAAGAAGCTAAAGAAACTCTGTGTTACAGGGCTCTAATGGGCTAGCTCCTAACATAGCAATCTGTCCAGCTAAACTGGAAATAACTATCAGGTGGATCATGCTCAATAAAACAAAGACCAATCATGCAGCTCTTCTGATCCCTTCTTGGCTATTGCCTTATACTTTTCAAGTGATGCTTATTTATTGCTGTTAAAATAACCACCTGTTAAGAAAGTGACTAGTAATAAGGCATCTTACCGTGATATGTATCTCTTCTGCTGCATCCTCTAGAAGCTCTAAACATAGTCTGGGGATGCTTGCTCCCAGCAAATAAAACAAGATCCACATGTGATTTGATTTTCATGCAGCCTCTGAGGCAGAACTTGATCTGTGTTTGATGCAGTTCTCACAAAAAATGAGAAGATTAGTATGCGGCAAAATGCAGGCACACAGAGAGCTGGACACTGTTCAGATTTAATGTTTGCCTGTTTCTGATTTATTAACCCAGTACAGATGCAACTATTTCTTTTCAGCAATGACCTATTCACTCCCCACTTTTCCAGTTGGACTGCCAGAGGCACAGTAAGAATAGCTGACTTGCCAAAATGTGCACAGTGCCTGCTGGCTGGAGAAGGATAAGGCCCTCAAGTAGTCACAATCTCATTTAAACACAGGTTTACTCTGCTATTACTGCATCCTTTAGCAGTGACTAAAAGCATCACACTGTATTTCAACATGGAGTTTTTGCAGAACAGACAAAAATTGTTATTGATAGAGAAGACAAGCAATCATAAGACACTAATTCTTCATGGTTCTTCCACGTGTTCTCTGTGTCAGCTCAGTGAAATCACATGAAGCATGGTATTTAACCCGGGAATCATATTCTCCCCAAACCACCAGCAGCTTGGCTTTACCCTTGACCCTACATTGGGTCTTGAGCACCCAATATGCAGCTCAACATTCTGCAGCCTTATTGATTGAGTATGCATAGGCCAACACACTCGCCTCATCCCATCACCCATGCAAGCACATCCTATTACCTAGGACTACTCGGAAAGAGAATTAAAAGAATATTTCTTCTGGCAAGGAGCAATATGTCAGCTGACTTACAGAACAAATTGTTTCTCTCTGTGTTGTTACTAATCACCAGATCAGGGATCTCTCCTTTACATCTATCCACTGTGTGGTCAATGAAAACCAACAAGCTAAACCGAAGCTCTTTTAAGATTTTATTTTAATGAATCCCCTCCCTGCAGTGCATCTGAAATTCAGCTGGAATTGCCAGCCTCTCTAGTTTCAAGTCTGAACAGCAAAGTTTGACATGGCTTGCTGCCCATAAACATTTAGAAAATGCTTTTCTTCTTTAAAACATTGCACAGCTTGTGAGGAGACTTTCTGGAGATGGACTGTATCCCCAGATACCACGTCTGAGGATGAAGGAATATGTGAGGAAAGCAAATCAGAGGCACTAAACCTTTCAAAAGATTTCGTTCAGTTAACATCCTTCCAATGTTTCAAATAGCAGCAAGAACAAATTTGGTGTGTTGGCCAGGGTCTTGTGGGCAGGCACAATCCCATGGCCACCTTCCTTCAGGGCGCAACCAGGGCTACTGGGCCCCCAGCTTCCACCTTCCTTGTAACTCCTTCCACTTTCTCAAGGCTGGTGAGCAGCACCTGCCTCCTGCACCAAATAAACTCTCTTGAAGGGTCACAGCCAGGGCTGACTGTGAGCAATGCAAGGCAACAGTGCAGAACACATGCTTTGTGCTTCCCCACTTGTCAGATATTGCTCATGCTAATGGGACTGTAATTCTCTCTGAGTGGGGATATAATCAGTAAACACACTTACAGCAAAAATCAGTTTTAATATTTAGTTACTTTGGTTATTGAAATCAGAACTCCAAACAATTTTTGAACATACGTAATATTCTTGTGGGAGAAAATATTCAGTCTCTGGAATATATGGATATTCTGGGCTGTTGTGGAATAAATACAACTTTCCTCTAACATTTTAACTAAAGATTTTCTGAAAAAATATCAGAATAAACCATATTAAAAAAACCTTTACCCCAGGCTACTATAAAGAAGAAAAAATGTTCCAAATGTGAACTAATGAAGTACAAAGTAATGAATATTTAATTTGCATAATTTACCAAGGTGCAGTTAGGAATCCAAGCAAAATTCTTCATAAACAAAGTAATCATTAGGCATTTACTGTAGTTTTTTTTGCAATTATTAAATTTTTCCCCCTGTATTGCTATTACTGTGGTATTACACAAAGGTGAATGAACATCTCATGAGAGTGTCTAGAAGGTTCAAAGGAAAAAGACAAAATGAGGAAGGCAGTGGTGTCTATTAAATTTAAATAAGCTACCTGTTTACAGTGAAGAAGATAAAAGAGTAAGCACAGCAGAAGAGCAACTGAGAAAAGGAATGGAAAAGGTAATTGAGTTTTACGTTACAGGCTTCTTCACTTGGCAGTGTGAATATTATTGAATTAGCCCTATTACTATAAAGATTACACAAAAGCAGAACAGTGTGAAGGCTTGCTATGAAACTTTAACAATATCAGTGGAGGTAAGTGCTACCCAAACTGCACACAGGAATGTATCAGAGAAAGAATACAGTGGGATTTTTTTTTCAATAGAACTGAACTATGGTGTGATGTGAATTTTAATAAGAGCATACAGAAAAAATGAAAATGGGAACTGCGAAAAATATCCATGCACAAAGGGAAAGATTTCACAGCCACAACCTGCACAGTAAATATCAAGAGGTGAAATATTTGTATTAAAGGGAATGTCCTTCATACCATAGCTTTATTTAAGGGACTATCCCTTGCCATCCCCTCAGTCTCTAGCTTACCAATCTTCCTCTGGAACAAGGTCACATATTTACCTGAAATATGGATTTCACATTGTTGTATAGATTCTAAGTGAGAATTAAAGGTCAGCAGATTTAAATTACTGAATGTGAATCTAAAAACTGCTTTTGTTTGACTGCAGAAGATTGAACTAAAGTGGTGCTGCATTGCCTCACCCTCTTTTCCAACTTTTCCTCACTCACTACAACCCAAATTGATATCTGCTCCCTACACATTATTTATTTAGCTACTGACACAGGTTTTTCTGTAAAGCTTTTCCATAGGGTGTTTGAATAATCTCTAAAATCATAGCATAACATACTCAGTATTTCATAAATTTCTTCCAGAAGGTACCAGGGATAGCCTGTAAAAATAACTGACTCAAAATCAGGCTGTTGTTTCCCTACCTCATGGAAGTGGGAGAATGTGGCTGCTGTACAGGAGAACCTACCCTGTCAACAGGGGTCTTGATTAACCATAAGAAGTACTAGTGCCTCAGGCTGGTAAGAAAGTCTAATTGAGTATTAAAAGAACATTATTTTGACAAATTATACATTCTAGGAGTGAATATAGACAGCATGCTGTGTTTTGCATTTTGTCTTCTTCATCTCTGAAGGAAAGAGTGAATTGCCCTTGCCATGAGTCACCCCCATCTATTCCCACACCTTACTCTGCCCTGTAAGTTAGCAACACATCCCAACTGGAAGGAGTTTTGGACAGCTGGCAAGCACAGACCAGGGGGATCTCCTGCCTGTTTGATGCAACTCCTGCCCACTTGAAGACAGAGCAGGCAGGTAGCTGCACAGCCTCCCAGGAGCTTAGCCCTGGCAACTTCAAGTGTTGGCACTGAAAGAGCCCAGCAGGGTGCTGGACCCACACCCCTCCATTTAGCAAGCTGTTTGCAGACCATGGGAATGCAGCATGGAAATGTGCAAATGATGATCCATGCGAGACTAATGACAGAAGGTGAAGCAATTTAAAAAGTGAAATTAGAGGAGAAATGTAAATATCAAAACATAACCAGTAATAGGTCCTGAACATAACTGTATATGAATAGACAATTTTCAGGTTTTATCACAGATACTACTCTTGCAGTCTTAGGGTAATTTAACAGAAAAGTGAGGAAGTCAAAAACTATTTTTATTTTATGATCTATGACATAATAATACAAAAACATTTCCCAGATTTCTTCTGAGTTGTTGAAGAATTATTAGAAAGATGGAGGCTGGAAAGTGACCTCCCTGAAAATCCATGGACTAGGTTAATCTGAGAGTAGGAGTGCTCTTTCACCACCCACAGATGCATTGTGCAATGGGAAGGTTTAGCTGTTACACCCTGTGGGTACCAAATGCCTTATAAACTGCACCAAACCAGACTGCAGCCCTACAGTCTTCTGTTTCTCCTCCTCTGTTCCTGTGACCAACTTGTTCATTTCCTTTTTTTTCTATCCCTGTGGTAATGACTACTCCCCCATGTACTTTTGCCTCCAACCCATCCCAGCTTTGTGCATGCATTGGTGAGGAAATAACAGCTCTGATCATCAATTAACAGTACATGGGTTTAACTAGCACCTGTGATGATGACAGTTGTTTCAAGCTCTTGGCCTCATCGACAATCCAACATGTAAACACTATGAAACGTGTTATAACAAGGATTAAACATTCTGAATATATCAAATGAGACTCAGTAAGACCAGGTTTTGTGTGCTTCAGTGTGTTACCATGTAAAAGACGAAGGAAAGTTGGTGACATAGGTGTGCACAGGCATCAGTGCTGAACAGGCATGAAGTGGGAGTGGTGAAGAGGGGAGCAGTGTAGCCAGGCCAGCTGGTGCCAAGTCAGAAAACAGCTATCCCATTCTGAGCATTCACCTTTCAGTCAGCACTGAAATGTGTTTCAGCCAAAGCCAAGTGACAGAACTGGAGCTGAAGTGTGGCCAAGTGTCTAAAAGTAGCCTTTTTCCTGCTGGAATAACAACTGCGTATGCATGAGTGGAACAGCAGATGGACACTTTGGAGAAAAACTTAGTACAAAATGACAAATTTCTGTGCTGGCTTCATACACAGTTAAGTATGATCCAACCATCAGAATCTGAAATAGTAGCAAAGAGAGGTGGATAGCTATGATGTGAGCTGTGGATCCAGAATATCCAAGCTCTTAGAGGTTTGCTGCAGTACTGCACCACTAGCATGAGCTGTGAATTGTACCACTCTGTAGCGAACTATTTTCTTCTGGTTTCCCAAAAATGACCCAACAGTGATGCTGGTACTGAAACAACTGATGTCTGGTTCTGCTTTGCAGGGAGTGGGACATTATTCTTTATTGTTAAACTGTGGATAAAATGTAAATATTTTCACTGTGTCTAGCGGATCTTTGATGCAGCTGTGCAGTGCTCCTGAGGTAAGCAGTCGCCTGAGAGCAGTTTTATACTGTTTGGCCCTTGGGACTTTTCAGGGTCATGCTGGCAGCATGGGGCATTCTGATTAGAGATGCTTCCCTACTACAGCTCCAGAATACAATGAATTAGACTGGGGAGTAAGTCATTTGTATTGATGCCTTTCCAGCCCCAAGAGTGGGACATCTCCTAATGCCCTGCCTTCTTCCTCTTGCAGAAATTGGGAGGAGTTCCCACAAAAGAAATGAGGTAAGAGTGCAGACTTGAAGGTAAGCCTGTCTCAAATGGGAAGATTAAAGGCAATTCAATACTCACATTGAAATTATTTTTGAGCAAGATTCTATAAATATTAGAAATTTCATCAGTTTATTTTTATCATATGTAAGCATATTCCTTCTCCTTCCTGAACATAAATGAACTGGCTTAATCAGACTTCTTTTCATTTAATAGAATCAGTATTCCTTTTGCATCTCCCCTGCTGCTTCATATCACTATTGAGTATTTATTAAGAACTAGTAAAATTCATGGATTTTTTCCTTGTTTGCCAGGTACAGTAGAATACAGAAAGTAGGCAATGGGCAATCTTTTGTGCTTACTTGGCAGAGAAGGCTATGGCTATAACACACAAATAGATTATATAAAGAAAAGTAGTAAAATTGTTGAGATTAAATAACTATTTTCCTGTCTCATGATCCTATCTTACAAAGGGCTGATGCTGCAGTTTTCACAAAAAAACTGTGATGATAAACAGGAAGACTGTGGCAGTTTCAGTTGCACAATACTACTTTATGGGAAACACTCAGGACCAGAAAACACAATCTTTCAATCTGGTTCAGTCTGGGATAAGCCTAATATGTTTTCTCTGGAATACAGATTTTGCATTGCAAATTGAAGCCCCTAGTCAGAATGCTGTCCTTAATCTTCCTTATGCCCAACACCATTTTCTTTTTATCTATTTTCCCCCATATTTCTTTTCATCTGTTTTTCCCCCTATATCTTTTCTTCCCCCATTTTTGTTTTTTTCCCCATTTTCTCATTTTGTCATGATTCCTCCAAAATATTTCACTTTCTCCAGGTAAAGTGCTTGTTAAAGAGAAGAGAATATAAAGAGAAGAAGAGAATATAAAGAGAAGAAGAGAATATAAAGAGAAGTGAATATAAAGACCCTACTTCTCAAAGAAATTTAATTCTCATCAAAGGATGTGCGCTAATATTAGCATGTTTGATATTTGCAAATTCAAAATTTATCTCGCTAAATTCCTCCGAACAGGAATTACATTCATTATGAACAGAGTATTCTCAGCTCATTTCTCAGCTCATATTACTGGTAAGAATTTCTTGCAAACCAGTAAATTATGTTGATAATTTTGTTTCAATTTTATGACCACATCTCAATTATAGTAACCAACTACTGATATAAAACCTTTAGCATGTTAAAAAAAATAATTTTCAAACACTTGATAATATGTAGGACTCATCCAAACAGTGACAAATTTGCAGGCAGACCTTCAGAAATAATTAAGATTGTTTTATTCAGGTGGTAGTAACCTAAGTGAGCCAAAGGTGTAAATCACTTTTTCAGTTTGGCTTTGTACTGAAATTATGCTCTCAGGCCTAGTCACTGGCTCCATAAAAAGGCTAACTTTGTTTCTCACAAAACAATGAAAACTGCCACATCAGGAAAGATAACACCTGCATAGATTACTTGAAAGATTTCTCATTGCTTACAAAAATGATAATCTTGATGTGTGCACTGTGAGCATCTTCTAAATAGAAAGGCACTGGGTTTCTTATTCTACCTGATTCCAGCAGAACTAAGGCTGCAAAAATGAACACAGAATACTTCATGCTTGAAGAAAGACATTATTGTATCATTAAGAAATTATATCCTGTTGGCTTAGGAGAAAGCCTCCAAAATTACAAAAATAACAAAAGTAGAGTGAAGCTCTCTAATAATAGGATTTATGGCTCTACCTTTTCTTCCATATGTGTATTTTAGACTTATAAACAAGAAAACAAGCATTTTTATACTTCAAAGTGTCCTTTTGCATCCATAATACAGGATTGTTTAAAGACTCCTGAATGTATTCTTGGCTAATGTGTTTGTGTTTCTGTGCATGTGAAGGGCCTTGGGGGAGAGCCATTGAGGGGCAACTGAGGTCACTTGGTCTGTTCAGCCTGGAGGAGACTGAGGGGAGTTCATTGCAGTTACAACTGGCTTATGAGGGGAAAAGGACGGGCAGACACTCATCTCCACTCTCATGACTAGTGACAGGACCCGAGGGAATGGCCTGAAGCTGAGTTAGGGGAAGTTTAGGTTGGATATAAGAAAAGGTTCTTCACCCAGGGGGTGGTCAGGCACTGGAACAGCACCAACTTGACCAGTTTTATAAAGATCATAAAAAAAAAGGTATTGGAAAGAAAATTGGAGGAAAATAAGGAGAGGAAGCTGTGGCATGACCCTCATTTGCTCATCACTTGCAGAGGATATATAAAAATCATATATGCATCATAAAGATCCCAGCCTACAACTTTCTGGAAGGGCAGAGCGTGAGCACTGTGAACTTCTCAGTTAGACTGGATCCGTCTCTCTAAACTCAACCCTCTCACACTATAGATGATTTGGTCTGGAGCAGCAGCTGAAATACCCTTTCACAAGGTAAAGGGTGCAGGTCATTGCCGGTGCTGTGCTTATGTTCCACCTTACTCTTCATCCTACTGAATAATCACTGCCATAGGCGAACTTAAAGAAAGCAAATAAATTGTAGAATACCTAATCCATCCCCTGTCATTAAGAAGATTCAACTATATTTTAAATGAATAATCACATTGTGAAATTCCCCTGGAAGTAGGAAAGGGGGTATGAACAATGTTTTTGGGCAACTATAAAAGTGGAAAATTCATATAGAGACTTGAAAGCAAGGATTCTGAATTCTGTATACTCATGGGACCCAAGGAAGAGACTCAGAGGTGAGGCAACAGGAAAATGTGACAACAGTTTGGCTCATCTGGAAGAATAGGTGACAGAGGTTAATAATTCATGTTCCACAGAGGTGACAGAAAGTCATGTCACTGACAGTGCTGGAGGAGAGGGAAGCAGAGAATTCAAGGGCAGTCTTGAAAATCAGTTCTGGAGGTGGTGAGTTTGATATGGGACAGCAGCCAATCCAAGGTGAAACGTCCAAGAGAAGGAGGCATGAGCTTCAGAGCATGCATATGCAGCAGAAGAAAAAGTAAATTTGAGAATTATAAATAAAGCCAAATGGATGACTCCACTCAGCACTAAGGAGAACACTAGAGGAAGATGACAAGAAACTTGCACTACCATTCATAATTGGATATAACTTTAGTTCCTGATTATCAAAACCTCATTTACCCAATGAGCAGGTTCACAGGCAGTTAACATAATGAGGAGCATCCTGGAAATTGCAAAACAGAGTGGTGAACGTATGGTGCTACAGGGGAGATACAAGCAAGTAGTTGAAATGACCTTCACTGTCCCAAACACCATAAAAAATAAGCACTTCTCACTGTGTGAGTTTAGAAGCTGACTGCAAACTTTCATGCAGACAGAAGTTGACATCTGTACAGAAAATGAATGTGGAAGCATACCTGGCCATGACAAAACCTTGATGCTGAAGTTACTGCTTTCCTCATTTTCTCAGCACTGATTCTTTAAAGCAGTGTCATTTTACCTTCCTATTTCAACCAGGTATTTAATAACAAACAATTCACCACAGGATCTCTGATGAAGATCAAAGATTCATTTGTAATGAAATAAACTAAAAGTGCCAAAAGTTAAAAAAATAAATGTGTAAAACAAACCTTTGCCTTTGAAATTAATGATTTTTGAAATATCTCTTACACCAAAGCAGAACAAAGCAGGAAAGCAAAGCAAACAAGAAACCTGGAGAGACAAGAGAGAATGGAACCAGACCAAACGACAGATCAGAAACCTGGGGAATCAAGTAATATGTAAATAGTGGTAATCAACAAGGATAACAGGAAAAACATGATCAAAGCTAAACTCTTCTGATAGAAATGACTCCTATAACATGCTAGAAGTGCATTAGCACCCTGTAACCAAAATAAAAGAGCCAAACTAAGTAATTTGTATTGAAGAGTAGCATGCAGAAAGAAAGAATTCATTAAAAAGTAACATATGGTAAGCAGGTTCTACCTCTTGTCTACAATTAACTCAAGAAAGTGAGAAATGGTCTCACTGAGATGTATGATACTAAAACAAAAATTAAGGAGGAAAAAGCCCCCAAACCCCAATAAGAACAACTGGGACAAAAACAAACTAGTAGCGAAGATTCTGCATAAAGGTGTAGAAAACATTTGAAGCACTGCAAACATGCTGAAATATAGGAAGCCCCTCAGGACCATGGACCTAATTGAGACACATTTCCTAAAGATTCTCTATATTCCTCATCTTCTCTGGTAATACATCCATCTGGCTCTTGTGGATCCCACCTCCGTCATCTGCTACGTACCCTTTTCAGTCAGTCAAGTTCCATCCATACTGCTAACCCCATGGTCTTATGGGGACTCCTCTCATCCTTCTTACAGCCCCACAATACCCTAACAACCCCCTGACAACAGCCTCATTTCCCCACCCCAATCCATGTCTCTTATGGCCTTCAATGACATCCTTCAGCATGTTCCACGTTTCTGGCATCCCCACTTAATAGGCTATCCTCATCACTTCCATGTGCCTTATGCTTCATCAAGTAACAGAATGGCAGAGATTGGAAGAACTTCCGGATGTCTCCAGTCTGACCCACCTTGCCCAAAGAGTCAGGTAGAAGAGGTTGCTCAGGGTCATGGCTGGTTAGTGTTTGAATACCTCCAGAGGTGAAGACTCCACAATCTCTCTGGCTAGCCTGTGTCCACCCTCACAGCTTTCCTTATTTTAAAGAGGAATTAACCATGCAATAGCTTTCTTCACTGACCCCAATATATTCCCCAGTATGACCAGCTCTGAGCCATGCCACATTCACATATTCAAAGTACTTTTAATATTGAATCGACATATTTTGCACCTCCACACAGAGGTTGTCATCTCCCATGTCTTCTACCAAATGTGCTTTGCTTGCTGGTCAGGCAGAGGCTGTCACCCTGGCCAGGATGTGATTGGCCATGTGTATGAACAGCTGGCAGCCTTTTGGCTGCTAGGCAAACCAAATAAAACCATCAGGGCTGAACTCCCTCTGTTTACCCTTGATAATTGTTTAATAAGCTCCTTCCCTTTAGACAATCATCACTTGAGATCTCTCTGAAAATGCAATTGTCCCTTCACTTTTCTCAAAACAGGCGGTGGCTTTGAAAACTTTTGACAGGTGCTAACAAAGAATGCCCAAACTTAAATGAAGGTGCTTATTCTTTCCTATTGACAATGCTTTTAAGTTAGACTCTGAAGATAATTTTATGTGTCCAAAGATGGGAGGAATTAGGCCTACAAATAACATAAGCATTGAAAATAAAAGGAGATCCGACTGGATATGGTGATATGACCCAAAGAGACATTTCAGGTACGTTCATGATGGATATTATTACCACCTCTCTTCAGTCAGGGAAAATACTTGAGAGCAAATAATAAAATAATTTCTGAAAAAAACAGCATACTTCAAAAATCTTTAACTACACAATGTATTCCATAAAAATCAGAGGTACTATGTTTCCTGGGTATTGGTCTTTTTAACAAAGCTTTCAGGGATCAACGTAAGAGTTGAGCAAAACAAAAAAGGTATCATGCCAAATTCACATGATAAATCAGTGAACAGCAGGCACTGAGCACACCTTAGGCTCAGAGACCATTTTTCTTTCTTCCAAGAAATCTGCAGAACAAGATTCATATAAAAATAGCTTGTAATAAAAAAAAACAAGTTGCCTGGGGTAAAGAGTAAAACTGTTCTAAAATAGCATCTGAATCTGTGAATGGAATTAACTAATTTAATAACACTGAAAAATATTGCAGAGACCTACTTCCAGCTGAGACAGGTTTAGTAAAGTACCTCCTGGCTTAGTATTTTGGCTCACCTGGTGGAAATGCACAGAGGGTCTCAGCTGGAAGCTCAGCTGTGCTAATGTGCAGGACGTACATTGGAAGTCCAGATACCAGATGGGGGATTTTGCTAACTGCTGAAATTGGCTCTCATGGCGGGCCACCAATTGGCAAGCACAGGATTGTTTTAGGCTTGTATTATGCTAAAAAACACAATAGCGGTGGGGGGAAATGAAGAGCCTGAAAACAAAGGTAATCCTCTTCTCAAGCAAGCACAGAGTTGGCTGCCTTCTGTGTGATTATAGGAGTCTTGTATTTGCCATTGAAGTCTGGAATGTAATGATTCTCATGTTAAAAGACAATTAATTAAAGTTAATGCAAATAAAAAAACACAGTGTACTTGCTATGTGTACACACATATATGCTTCAATCCAAGATGATGTCTTGAACCCTTTGTGGCCATTGAAATAGGAATGATGAACATCAGAGCCTGAGGCCACTGTGGCATGTGGATTGCAGGTGATTCCTGGTCGGAACACCAAGCTCAAGGTTTTTAGAGCTATCTAGGGACATTTATCTCATGTGCAACTTTTTGCTAAACAGAGACCTCTTGTATTCTTTCAACCAAGTTACCTTTTCAGAGAAAGGAAAGGACTTCTAATTTTTAAATTTAAGAGCTGTTATGCTCCTTTGAGATGGATGAAACCATTAGCCTGTGGTAAAGAATACATAAACTGGGTAAATTTGAGATGGGAACCAGCCATTATCTATCAATTACAGAAGAAAGGTATTTAAGACTAATGTCTCAACACAAGATCTCAAAAGAAAACTCTCTCTTTAAGAGAAATTATTAACTTTTGTGATAACTAGTTTTGATTTGTGAGCCAAAAGGATATAATCATGATGATAAGAGGCAAATAATCCTCAAGTGAAACAATTAAATTCCTATCAATTGTGACATAATAGAACAGTCTTCCAAAGCTCTGGAGATGCCTAACCTTTCTCTTTATTAAGTAAAGATAATCTACAATTACACTGCTTAATTATTTGCAAAGATTCTCAATATTTTCTGTGCTGTAAAAATTGCTTTTCTAAATTGGTTTGTTTTTAGCATGGTTATTTTTCAACTCTTGAAAGTAAATAATTTCATGTCCCTGTTCTTATGGGGTATTGAGCACTTTGATTGTTTTTCCCTTTATCTCATAATACTGAGCACAATTTTGTAGCCTGGGTTGGATCCCCATTACAGCCATATGCAGTAGTTTTTTGCTTGGGGTGGTGCTTGAGTTTGTCTTTCTACTGAGCAAGCCACTTTGCAAAGGACAAATGCCACACCACTGCTTTTTTTCTGAACAGCCATGGACCTGTCTCCTGCACGGGCGTCAATGCAAGGAGCTTCCAGTTCCATGTCCTGAGGACTTTACAGTGATGATCAAGGACATACTTTTCAAACAGAGCTGCTGCTGAGGGTGTGTAGATGGGTGAAGCCTAGACCTAGATCTGGAGCTAAAACTGATCTTAGGTACCCTTGCTCTGACTTAGACAAACTGTACCCCACAGCCTTGTCCTGAGTGTGGATCCACATATCTGGCAATACAGGTGAGGTGTGTGGTACAGCCCGCAATTCACACAAACCCTCTGTGACTGTGGTGTAGCTTTCTTCCTTATCATGCATCCAGGTTTTCCTCCACAGAAAGCCAGGACATACTCATTCACCCATTTCTGTCCTCAGCTGCCTGTGGAGAAGTAGCCCAGCTGTACCATGAAGGGTGAGGATACCAGCATGGACTGCACCGTAAATGTAGAGGACCTGATTCACTTCTGGAGAGGCTCCTCTCTCCCCACTGAGAATACCTTGGGGAAAGCAGGCTCCTGTGCCAAAACCTTTCAGCAAGGGGAAATCAGTTTAGACAATTTTTATCTGAAGTAAGCTGACACTGCCACCTATTAGTGGGGTTGACACAAAATACAATCAGGTTTAACTCAGCTTCTCAGACTAGCAAAGCCTGTTTAAAAGAAATCAGAAATTCATTAAGAAACTTAGTAAGATTTTCTTTAAAATGCTGATGTTTTGAAACCTTTTTATACTTCAGGTACTTATATCTCACACTTAGAAAAACTGCAGTGAACATTGGCTCCATGTTTCACAGGCATTAGGATTTATTTATTTGTTTGCTTAATTTCGAGGTTTCCCTTTGTTAATACACAAATTTTCCCATCTTTTAGTGCAGGTATTTTTATTTTCAGCTACAAGTCAATCACATAATAAAAAAAAAAAATCCTCTGTGTGATACATATGTTTCTAAGAGAGGCAAGAAATGAATTGTAATGTCTAGAGTATTTGCATTTCTTCTTCCACTAAAGAGGGGAAGGAGTATAATCTCAGCATTATCCTGATTTATACTTCATGGGAATGTATGTAAAAGAACATAAATACTATTGCTGCAATTTTATATCATATTTCATGTGTGTTTTTTTTGCTTTTTCTTACTAGTGCTTCCCAGTTTCATCTGCTTACTGCTTTCCTTATGAAAGAAATGAGCATGTTGATATAAAATATTAGATTGAATACACCTGTGAACATGCACTCCTGTTTCCAGGATTTTAGAAAATAAAGAGTTGTTTCCAAGCTTTTGCTTTTCTATGGAGCAAGGGGATAAACAGCTTTGGTTAATATCTTTAAAAGTGCTGAGAGACATAAAAATGTAAGCTGCCTTCCTCCTTCATTCATACATTAAAAAGGGGTTGGAAAGTACTTAGGTACAGAAGGAAATGGGATTAGAAGAATAAGGTTGTTTCATGAAGTAACTAGAAAAGTCCTAGGCTTTGGAGTAGGTAATAATTTTAGAATTAATGTAACTAGCCATATTGCTATAGTCTGCAGCTGAGGAAAGGATTCTGGGAAAAAATGAAGGGTTGTGTATGTTTTTTACATACAATGGCAGGTTCTTTCCTAATATTCCTTTGTAGCAGAAACCATATTTCACGTTAATATTACTTAATATGTTATTCATTGCCCTGGGCTCCAGAAACGAGCAGTGAATTAGGTCATGGTGAATAAATGCCTATCAGTGTCCATCAAATGACATTCCTCATCTCCTTTCCCCCTTTTCTGTTTCATGTGGTATCAAAATCTCATTCTCTTGTTTATCAGGCAGTACATGACAGAGCAAATCTTTCTGGGGGCATCTATAAATATATAGCTCACATTACAGCTAGCGTCAGCCTCAATACAAATGGCAAGACTGATGCAAATCCCTCTCATTTCATCGAGGTATGTGCTGCATTTGGTCAAATGAGCACATTTTAAATGACCCTGAACTAATCACTTCTCAGTGATACGGCATGAGGCCAAACCAAGGTCCAACTCAAGCTGCTAGAGCTGAGGGGTCTTCATGCTGTACCCAGGTCCATCAGTCCCTCTCCCTCTCCTTGCCTACAGCCTTACCAGAACTGATTTTAGCAAATGATGGCATATAAGCAATGACTTCTGAATCTATTCATCAGCAACGTATATTTGCCCAATCTTTTTTTTTTTTTTTTTTAAATTACCCCATTTTCTTTTTATGTCATGTCCTGCACCTCAGACAGTTGTTGATATATTGCTATTTTGATATACACTGACATATGGCTCCTGAAGTGCTACATAAGTGATTCAGGCTGCTGCAACAGTTAATTTACAGCCTGGACACACAACCTTAGCTCCCAGTGATGCCTAGACTAGGTAAAAGTGACACTCTCCACCCTGCAAGGGGCAGCTCCTCACACCTCAGCACTACTGGATAATGGAAGTTTAGCAATCTACCTCACTCTGATGTGATCATAATATTAAAATTAATGGGATAGGTAAAATTAGTGACCTGCATTTAGCAATGCACAAGTGTTATATGACTTTATTTGCCGCTGACCTCTGTCCCAGGCTCACCACTGGCTCTATGGATGCTGTGTTGTGTTCAGCGAGAGCCCAGTGCTAACCACTTGATTTAAAACTCGCCAGGCTCTGCCAAAGAAATAGTGAATGGAGATGTCTCTGTAGAGAGTTTTCTGGAAAAACATAGATATATGCTTGCAACCTGAATTAAAGAAGAAAGATGGGCTTTTTTGTGTGTGATAATTTCAGTCAGTTGATAAGAGGATACTGCTCTTTTGTCACCTGGTTGGAATGACAGCTAGTTTTGGCTATATAGTTTCCTATTAGAGGGAAATTCACTTTAAATACCTAGTTAGAGACCTGTTACTATTTTAGAGGAGTGCCCTGAAGGCCTTCACCCTGTCCCTTCTATTTATGCATTTATACTGCTTTAGTTAAGACTGTGGCAGCAATGCTGTCGGAGATATTGTATTTTCAAGAAGCCATGAGATCTTTTTTAACACTGAAATGTGGTCATAAAAATGTGCTTTGGGCTGCAACCTATATTACAAGATTTGAGACAATAAGCAGACTCATTTAACCAAAGAAAGCCTTCCCATCTCAAATAGGTGGACTTTTAAAAATTCTATGTGAACATACCTTAGTGACTAGGATGAAATTTTGCTGGACTACCTTTCAGCAAGAGTTCCTAGCAGTGCAGGGAATACAGAGGAGCATGCATGCATCTATGAGGAAAGGTGTCTGCCTTTCTTTCATGCCAGGAAACCAGAGACAAAAAGAACAATACAGACATCCTGACAATACAGTGTCACTGAACACTAGACTAAACAGCTGAGCCATGATTAACCCCATCCCAACAATAGAGCATTTTAAAGAAACTATGGACAAACTGTAAGGGGGAAATGGTCATGGAAGTTGAAGTGAAACAAGGAAAGATGGGAAGACAGCATGAGTAAGCTACAGAGCATTAAACCAAGTGAAAGCGGCTGCTTTCACTTGGAAAGAAAATGTCCTTTACTGGTTGTGGATAACTTCTAGAAGACACTCAATGTAAGAATGCTGACTTTACATATTTAGTTCATGTACCTCACCTCTTCAAGGTGGCCTTGTGCAGAGGAACCCTAGTGAACACAGCTAGTGACTTGTCAGTTAAGCTGGACTTCTGCAGATAATTTCTGTCAAGCTGACACTTCTTTTTATTTAAATTGTACTTCAATAAATAATCAAACTTTCTAAGTTTCCAAGGAATTTTAAGGAAGGACTGATCCAGATCAGATCCTGGTCTCCAAAAAGAGAGGATGTTCTTTTGGGTGAATGGGAAGGACTCCCAGAGTCAGTGTAAGAATGGCTGGAAGTAACAAGCGAGATTATGCACTTCAATATTGGGGCTGATAATGTTACCAGGTAAATATAGTAAATGGACAAAGCTGGAATTTTGTACTCATAAAAAGCAAGATAAATGTTCAATGAATAGGAAAAATGTATGTTCTTATCTCATAAACAAACTAGGCTCGTTCAGAATTTGCATACACTGGACAAGACTCAGGACAGTTTTGGAGAACTAAGTTTAAATTTTGACTAAAACAGGCTAAAATATTTGGATGTTTTTAAACAATTATCTCTTTCTTGAATATAGAAAATTACAGCTTCAAGGGGATGTGCATGAGAGAATCATGACACAGAATTCACACCTGAAAATATAGTAATGCTTCAAGTCCATCTTCTGTCTGAACAATTTTGGACTACACTGATAACACCTTGCAAGGCTGGAATGGCCCAAGGTCGAAACAGGACCAGACAGAATAAGTGTCAAAGTTAGCTGTGAAGCACAGTGGTAAATGAAGGGCTGGTTGTTTTAGGGCTCATGTTTACTCAATACCAACATGTAGAACTTTTTCATGTGCCACACTTCATAGCCACAGGAAGCCTCTCTTTTATTGTGAAACAGATGCTAGAGATAGTTACATATTTATTTCCAATAATTTATGCTAGCGTATGGTGCCTCAGTAGTCTTTTCTACACAATATCTGAGGGTTTGAACAACTTTGTACTGTCCTTGGAATTATCTAGGGTGTACAAAAAATCCAAGGGGATGGTGATTAAAGCTGGGGTATCTCCAGCTGACAAATACATTACAGATAAATTGGTATTACTGATCATTGTTTAAAGCCACTGGACACTAGATTTGGCAGACTGATTTGACTGTGTTCTTTTGTCTTTTCCCATGGATAATTTTTTATCTTCTCTTGCTTCAAAAGCTAACTCGCTTCCTTTGAAGGACATTAAGCTTGACATGGTTCAAGCTAAGCTTCTTGAACTTAAATCCAGCATGGATATCCCCTGACTGAATCAGCTTTAACTTGAATTGTGTGTATCTAATATTTCACACAATTTCAATTATACTCTACAGCAGCTGAGGACTATGCAAATTCTAGTGCTAAATTTAATCAAGTGCTGCTCTAATGTGGAAGAGAATATATTTTTGGAATTAATGGAAAGAGACAAATGAAATCAATCCCTGGGATCTTGGTTCTGTCCACTCTGCACCAGAAGATGTCTCAGAGAAAAGACCTTCACTAGCAAATGAAGCCTGAAGTCTGATAATGTGAGAACTTAAAACTGCAAGGTATGAAACCCATGAAGAATGGTACACTTCATGTGGACTGTAGAATCAACAAGAATTTAATAAGTTAATCAGATAATCATCATTTGAGTGCACATAAATTTGAATTGTTTCCCCATTATGAAGTGGTTGTCTGTAAATTATTGCCAAGAAAGCCATTTTCAAATTAATGTTTGAGCTATTAGAAAATGCAGAGGGCATTTTCATTAATTGGAAGCAGCTTTTCTTCCGCTCTCTCTATCATTACCTTTGCTGCCCAGAATCAGTTTAGTGCTCAAATTTATTGATGTGTATGATTCAGTGGCATTATTTGTTTAGAATTTGTCCTATACCTGATGGAATAAACTCATTAAGGGTAAATTAATAGTTATATAGTCATCAACTAAAATGAGTCACTGCAGTTCTCTGAAGTCATTACAGTGCCTTTGAACACAGCTGGAAAGAAAGTCTCTGTGAAGGTTACAGCTTCCTTCTCAGAGGTAACCACATTAATTTTCATTCCTTCTTTGGTATAGCTTATTTTTTACAGAAAGCAAGAATCATTCTTCAGCAGAAGTCAGTGGGTTCTTCTTTTATCCAGGAATGTATCAAACCAGCCTGTGAACAGTTTCACATTTTTGCTGCCACAATGCATTGTTTTCACAATATATAGAAGTTGGGATTCAGAAAGGAGAACATTGTTTAGGAAAATAGATGCTTTAAAACCACTGTTTTTGGAGTTAAGTACGATGTACATCTTCTACAGCTGACAAACATTCTGCCACTGAAGGTTGAAAGAGGAGGAGGGCTTGAAGACTGCAGAACTCACTGTGTAGGTTCTCTATTTCAGTAAAACTGCCCACAAGGGCAGGATTTCCTGATTGCATGTTACAACTCCTGCAAGGGAATGTACTATAAGAAATTGAGGTTAGTTGCCACATGGGCCTCTCTTTTTGAGAAATAAGTGTCTCCACAAGCTTTGCTTACTTGTTTATATGCTTGATAATATAGGTAAACAGAACTTTGTTTTGTTGATACTCACACCACCCTAGCACTTATTTTGATGTCCAGTATGATAGAGACTTGTAAGGTGTTAGCAGTAAGGCAATACAGAAGAATAAAGAAGGGAACAGACAAAGGATTCCTACCCACTTTTTACTGGCAACTGGAGTATCTCCAGTGCACCAGAGGTAAACATCTATAAAGTGCTACAACCTTTTTCATAGTCAAAATGCATCACACTGTATTTAGCATAAGCCTTTTGAAAATCCTATTGCTCGAGAGCTGTTTCACTGAGAATGCTGTAAGAACCATAAGGAAAAAAAATCCCACTAAACCTGACAGTATCTAATAATCTTTGTCACAGCCACAACAGCTCAGTTACTTGAGTTTCTCATCGAAACCGTCCTAATGCATTTTGTAAGCATGTTGTCTGTTTCTTCTCCCTGCTTGCTCAAAAGCTGTGTTCATTTGTGGTGAGGCTAGAGACATCTATGGAGGGATAATCAGCTGTTTATGGCATTTTTAATATTGCCCTTAGGCCTGTGCATTCCAAAATACTTTGGGTTCCCTCCACCTGTTTTTACAATGCTAGTGGAGCATAGGTATGGTCACAAGAATGTTTACACAAGATTGGAGCCAAGGCCCACTGAACTCAGCAGGAGCTTTTCTTTCAGGTCCTGGGAATTTCAGATCATGTCATGGTTATTTCACTTTAGACAATAGGAACTAGTTATTCTTCTTTTTTTTTCCCTGATGCAGGTGCATAATTAGACTTGGGGAGACATTTGAAATGCAAACAATGAGACCTTTGATATAGCACACATAAAATTTTCTTCAATTAGGAATGCAGAATTGTATTACACAGCACATTAAATGGCACATTAGCAGATGTAAATGCTTCCATTGAATTAAGATTGGTTAGTTTGCTTGTTAGGTTAATTTTTGTTAGAGTAAATGAGTAGTTTTCTGGTTTTGAAAAGCACACGTAAAAGAACTGATCCAACTTTTCTTCTCCACTTGTGGGTTCTAGAAGGGGACTGATATAGCTTCTCTACCTGGACCACCATGTGTGATATGGTAGATGAAAGCATCTGAGATAGAAAATATTCTTTTAAAATGCATGCTTAATTCCTAGGAAAAAAAAAAAAAAGAAAAACTTCTAAAATTCTAATGTATTTTAGATGTCTTTTTCAAACTGCTCCAAATATTACTTCTATACAGAGCATCCATGTTATAAGAATTCACCATTTTTGGAAGTAAGAAAATGAAAAGAGCAGCTGAAAAGTATTTACAGGAGAAAGACAGCAATGTAAAACAGGTAACCTCAACTTGGTTGAAAAATACTGAGTTATTCCCCAAGAGGTTTTCTCAGGGAAAGATATTTGTGTTGAAAGGCAGCTCTCCAGTGCAGGAGAACAAAGCAGGAGTCAGGAAATCAATGTAGAAGATACTGCTGGAGCAGAAGGGCTTGTTCCTGTGTCTCCATCTGCAGCAGATTATCTTGCCATAAAGATTTCTTTGTAGCAAAGCTGCACCTCAGGCAAACTGACCTCCCAGAACCTTTTTGTCCTGCACCAGCGTCACTGGAAGAGTACAGCAACAAAACCCACAAGATGCCACTGAGTTATAGAGGTCTGTTCTCTAACCCACATTGTACCTGGGACACATAACTCCTGGGACACACAACTCCACCCTGATTCCCTATTGAACCTAAATCCAGGCATTTGAACTTTCCATGAGATAGAAGCTCAAAACCTGCCAATATGTCACATGATAGCATTGAGCCAGGAGCCACCTGAGTTGATTACCTGCACTTCTTTTGTCCCTGAAGGGCAAGGAGGGCATCCTCTTTCTGAACCGGTCTTGAAAAATCTTCCCTTGTTTTTGGAGGTGCAATTAATTATTACAACTACTCAGAAACCCCAGCTAAGATCACAGACCTTGGCAAAACACTGTGTATCAGAATCTCTGGAGCACTCCCCCCTTGTGAAGGCTTCACTGAAGGTTTTTCTAGTGCATCTCCTACAGCAGGGAAGCTCCTTACTCCCAGGCCAGGCTTTCCTGACCTCACAGGGAAAAACTGATGCAGCTTTTTTTTCCAAAGCCTGTTCCCCTTAAATGCTGATTCTGTCTTGTAGACCTGAGTTAGATTTCTTGTGACATAGACTTGCAGACCAGGGCCACCTCCTGCCATCTGAGTTCTGCATGAAACAGTGCAGGTCTGGCATTACAAAGCACAAGCCCTGGTGTGTAGGATTGGATGAGATTTCTCCTTTCTTTTCTAGTCCTTCTGCTCTTGCACTGCCACACTCAAGGGCAGCCAAAGACAGAGCTGCCCTACCAGTATGTATGAAAGAGTCATGATTCCTATTGACATTTCCACTTACTTTTACCTTCACAGTCCTCTGAGATTCCTCATACAGCCATGAAACACTGTAGTATTTGCTTTCTGAGCTCTTCATTCATTCATTCATACTCACTGCACAAAGCATCAATAATATTATCCCATTTTCTGACAACTTTTATGTTCATTTGCCTTGTAGCCAAGTCACTCAGAAATGAGAAAGGAAGAGTAAACTCTTCTTTTCAGAAGGATCATAAAAGAGTTTTCATTTCCTGATTAAAAGACTTCTGATCTTAAGTAGTGGAAAAGCCACAGCAAAACCATACCTTTGCTCATTCATCTCAGTGTGTAGAATCAGATCATTACAAGCTGCAACAGCTTAATCGAGCAACCTTTGAAACACAAAGGCCCCTGACTCAAATGGAGTCAATGGAGGCGGAGTTTGTTTTGTTTTTACTGCTGCTCCCACAATGTTAAAAGTCATTCACATTTCCACAGAGTGCTTGCTGATGATTATAAGCAGCAAAGCTTTAGATCCAGTTATACCTGTGCTTCCATCTGTTGCAGAAACCAATTCTATTATCATTACTGTCTTGTTAATGACTTACTTCTTGAACTCATCTAAGATACCTGTTCCCTTGCTCTCTTCTTCATCGACAGTGTCAGTGGAATAGCTGCTTTTATATTCAAATGTCCTGAGCACAAAAATTGCCAGTTGAATTACGTCTATCCTGGGTGTTGATCTGAATAGAAGAAAACACATTCATTTTCTACAGCCTGTAATGAACTGTTTCTTCTGCTGTTGAGGCACAGCATCTGACAGCAACTCCTGGTTTGGGAGGATGTTTTTATATTCACTATATGTCATTAATGAGCAATGTGGTTATGCATGGATACCTGAGAAAGGGTCTGGTACTCAGCCAGTACTTGCTTCACTTGCGTATTCACAGTGAAAAATCGATTTTTTCCAACAATGCAACACCCACCAGAAGACTATTCAATGATATCTTTCTCCTTTTTTAATACATTTTGCAAAATGCAGTTGTATACTATTCAAGAAGATGCGTCCTCCTGTCCTAGGGTCTAAATAATATTTTCATGTTACTTTTGGATATTCTTCATGAGCTTCATTGATGCTTCACAGTAACTTATTGCCCAGAGCAGTACTGCATGACATCTGAAACTGAGACTTGTCTTTACCCATCAACAGTAAAACTCATAACCCCATTCTCTCTGAAAATACATTTTTTCTCTTTTTTCCATGCTAAATTACTGATATCTCTTTAATTTTTACACCTTTTATTGCAGCCCAGGATTTGTTCCCCCTACCATTTTTTTTCTTCTTTGTCCACAGCAGCTGGGCTTTATTATCTGCTCCTCTCAGTGCAGCATGGCTGGAAGACATGTCCTCTGTTATGTACCCTCACCTCTGCATGGAGCTGGTTTCCAAAAGGACAGTGCAGAGTACAGTCAGGCAAATGTGGGAATCACAAAAAATATAAATCTCACAGCAAATATAAATCTGCAGTAGGCTCTGTTGGAGAAGGTAATGACACATAATGACACTTTTATCTGCTTGGTGCTGAGCATGGCAGATCAGCAACACCAGTTTCCCTCACTTCATATGATCAAAGATGTAGAAAGTAAGCAGGCATAAAAAGAAAGATCATCAGTGCTTACCAACCCCTTCAAACTGAAATGCTTTTACTTCCCCCTGACACTTTAATTAATGTCCTATGTCTACTAAAGCAGGCAATAGAATGAGAGAAGAGAGCTGGTGGCCTGCTTTACTAGGTGAGAGGACTACTGTTATATACCAGTTTATTTTTTGGACATGTTGATTTGCAGCACATGACAGGAGCTGTCAACACTTTAACATCTGGGAAACTGGAGTGAACTTTGCTGGCTGGAATACCGTAACTGAAAACATTTATCCTCTCTCGGCTATAACGGCAGGAGAATTTTATGTGGTCTCTCCTCTCTTTGCTTTCTTCAAAGCAAAGAAGATGGTTGAAAGAAATGTGTGTGTGTGAGAGATTATATTAATGTGGCTAAGGCTTGTAACCTGTTCATACATGTGGTGATATGGTAGTTGGGTGGAAGTGGTGGTAGTGGTGAAGTTTTATGGATATTTGGTAAAACACTTTGAAGTAATAAAGTACAAAAGCTATTAATGGCTTATTCATTTAGCACTGTCATTGTAAACAGAGTAATGGCTATTACATTGGTGTTTTTGGTTTGCATTTGAAAGCAGATTTTCAATAATAACAAAGCTGGAATCAGTCCAAGTCAGATCATACATACAGTTAAAAAGCTACATAGCAAAAGACAGAGATAAGACCTTTCATTACTGATGTGCAATAGAAAGTCCTAAGAAAAATGAAAAAATAATTTGATGTCTTCTAACCTCCTTAATCCCCTTGTGGAGATTGTGCTTGTTTGACCTGATCTAACTAGGTTTAGCTCACTTTGTTGTTCCTGGAATGTATTACTCCAAATGCTAATGCCAGTATGTTCACTTTATTTATACAATCTGAACCACAGCGGCAAGAATACCCAGCTCTTGCATCCTGTAGGTCATTTTGCTGTTTCTTATCCTTCCAGGTATGCATATGGTTTTCTGCTTTATTATTTTACACTTGGACTTCACTAATAGTATGAGTAAAGAAATCTGATGAATGTATTGAAATTTCAGTATTAAGCCAATAAACACTGAATATGTAATGAATTTTCCCTCGTCTACAGCAGTGGTACTGTTTCAAAGAATCAATAGGAAACACAAAAGAAAACTGTATTTAATCTCAGCTAGTCCTGGTCTTGTCTGCCTGAAGTCAATCATTCACTGTCTCAAAGGCACACCACTGGACAGCACATTCACCCTTCCTAATACAAAGGGTGCCCCTGACTTTTCCTCTGGATTAGCTGCTGAATCAGCAGGAGGTGGTTGATAGGCTGCTCCAGAAATGAGGAACTGTGAATGAAAAGTAAATCTGAACCTCTGGCATAGTCCTGATGCTGCTCCTGATGTTGGATGCAAGGAGTCAGCGGATGTCTGCAGAGTGGTTGAGCTGGGTGCAGGGTGCTCCAGCCTAGAAGCCTAGCTCTGAACTGTCTAGTACAATACAGATAGTGAAAAAACAAATAAAAAGTTGAGTTTGGGTTTGGCCTCTGAATTTGCCAATATGATTCTCAAGCAGCCAAATTTTGAATGAAAACCTTCAGATTTTGGACCAGTTAGGCATGCTGAACTGAATCAAATGAGCAACAAGCACAAGGAAGTATAGGCCTCCATAAGCTTGTTGGGAATATCTAATTTTCATCTTTGTTTTTACTTTTCCAAGGAGAAGATTCATATCTGCAGTAATTCTGCACCTTTGGACTTCAAAATTAAGCAAGAGAGAGAAAATGATTGCGCAAGAAAAATCAAGAGTCAACTCTGTTTCTGTTACTTTTGATTATGAAATGGCACAGCAGTCTACTGCATCCTGGAAGTTACCAAGACCAGAAAAAGTTTTAGAAAGCTTTTTCTGCACTGAAGACGAAGATGTTTTAAAAAATTTGCCTTATACAGTTTCCCTATACTAGTATATGTGTTTTGAAAGGCTTCACTCAGGCTATCGACCACAATGTTAATGACTATTAAAAAGACAACACAGTTGCATTTATTATATTTGGCCACATTGTAAATACGTACACCCAAGAAGGATGACAGGCAATTTAGTAAATTAATGGTGATTGCATTCATTTTGCAGTGTTTACTTTTTTTGAGATCATCATAATGCTGTAGAGCATTAGGTGTAATTCCCTGTGGAAGGTACCATTCCCTTAGTACTCAATTTGTTTATCCATTCTTAGTTGTAGACATTAAGTGAAAATAATAATAATAATAAACCAGCAATATCCTTTGCCACCCCAGTGAACATAAAAATTAATAATCTCAGAGTCTGTATTCAACCTGACACTGTGAACAGTGCAAATATGGTACAAAGTCTATCTTTACATTTATTTGCAAATGTGTATAGATATGCTTCATATAAATTAATCCTCTATTTCATTATAAGGAGGGAATTATGTCCATGGTCAAAAGGGTGGGGTACAGTTAATCTGATTTAGCACAGCATGGGAAAAATTAATTGAAAGTCAGAACTGCATAGTGTTTATTATAAAGTAATTTCACACCAGCTCAGGATTAGCATGGTAACAGGTGACAATAGGTCATTACTATGTTAATTGAAAGACAGCATGCTTTTATAAAAAAGAAAAAAGAAGAAAAAAAAAAAAAGAAAAAAGGGATAGAGATGAATGAAAAGGAAAAAATATTGAAATGCGGTATTTTATCTAGGATTGGGCTGTAGTTCTATGGGCCATGTTCTAGGGAGAAGATAACTTCTAAAATGAATTCATTGGCTTTTGGTGATAACCATGCATTTCACTGTGCCATGAAGCATGGCAGATGCTTGTGCACATCTCTTGCATGAGTTAAGCTGGTCACCTCTCTTTCCACAAGAACAGGCTGCATGTCCAAGTGGCGGCCTGACATTTTCATCTGGCTAACACTGCTCACTGGCCCAGGCATGTGCAGCCAAAGATGGGCATGTGGGGAGTGGAGCCCATCTATTTACCTGGCTTGCCTGAAGTCACTGGGAGCTATGAGATTTTGCAGCAGTGTTTAACAGAAGAAAAGACTCTGGTTTTGTTACTTGACGAAAGGATTAATAAAATAAAAAGTCTTTCGAACCACCAATGGAAAATTGCCTGTCACTTCAATAGCACGCTGAGGCATGAAGCCGAGGCAAGCTGATCCTTCCACTTGAGCTGCAGCGCCATTATCCCAGCTCTGAACAGGGATGGGTGCCGCAGTGCTCGGCTGCTCTCCTATTGTGCAGTTTGACAGACACCGATGTGTAGGCATTTCCCATTATACACTTCCACCTGAGTAAGCAGTCCTGAGCTGCCAGCTTCAGCCCGTCGAAAGAAATCAGGAACCTATTTTTCCCCTTTTATTTGCATAATAGCAAAAGGTGTTAAATCAATTTTGGGGGCAGAGGAACATTCTGAAGGTTCTTCAGTTGACAGTATACAAAGGGCACAATATGCACTTGTGCCGAGGTGAGCAAGACAGAAAAGAACTCTGTATTAAATTGCAGTCACTACAAAGGCAGCTTTGCTAGTGGCATGTTATAATTTAAACAAAGATCCTTTCTGAAACCAAAACAATACACCTATGTAATGAAACTAGCTCTTGTTCAAAGTAAATGGAAATTCAGAGACCTGAAAATGGGAAATTCTGATTTTATTTCCTGGAAGAAGAATTTAACCTCTTCAGATATCCTCATGCAGGCTGATAGATGAGCTGATGAGGAATGTGACCTTTCTGTTCACCCTGCTTCAGAAAGGTTTGCAATTCAGTCTGACACAATCTGTTGTAATATGTTAATTTCAATGCAGTTCTGCCAAAAACACTAAGAGTGATCCCTGAGACCTTTAAATCCCAGAATACAATACTTCCAGACTTCATTCTCACCTAAAAACATCCTGATTAAGGTGCTTACTTATCTAATAAAGGTCAAAAGAAAGGAAAGTGTAAATGTTCTTTGATTTCTTACTAAAAAGAAAAGAGCTCAGAAAGAAGACCATGTTCTTGCATTCAGTGCACAGCACAGTGTGATGTGGTCTGCTGAGTTAGAAAGAAAAAGAGTAATGCTGCTCCTGGTCAGGTCACACACCTGGTCAGGTCACACACCATTCTGCAAATCTGAAGTACTGCAGAGCTAGGGTAATAATGCAATACAAGTACCCCTGCAGGTAGAGGAGGTACTTGTGTCCTCCTCCTCAACCATACAAAAAAGCAATATAATAGAAATATTTGCTCAACTCTAGCAGGAAAATGTCTTGGGATAATTAGGGCAAAACACAGCCTCAGGTCTGACTATGCCCGGGAGAAATGTTTTTCTTGATGATAAGAAATGTTTTTTTTTTGATGATAAGACAGAGTAGTGAAGTTGAAAACTAAGTGATCAAGTTCACGTCTACAAATACAACATTTCAAAAATTATATTAGGGCTAGTGGTTTCTCTTTTGGCCATGGTCTAATTATTGCTCAATAGAAGCATCCAATTATTATTATTTTTAATGGTTTGTCATGTCTTGGCATCTCAGTTACAGTAAGTAAAAACCTCGACTCAGGCATTTGTAATAGGCACCTCTGCTCTGATGCTATTCCTCCTCTTCAGCCAAGATGAATCATAAGCAACAGTGCTGCTCCCTGCTCATCCCACTGCCCCAGCTCAGCACCCTGAGGCCAAGCTGAGCCACCCACTGCCAGGGTCTTCCCCCAGGGACTGCCAAAAAGCCACAACCAGCATGTCCCCTCCCCTTGGGTTCGCTGTTGTGACGGCAGCTTTCTGGCAGCATGCAGGCAACATGTAATTGCTATAGGCAAGAGTAGAGCCGAGGGACTTTGAAGCAGCAGCTGTGGTGTTGTTGTCATCTCAAAGTCCCACTGATTCCCCTTCTGACATGTTCTCCTTTCTGCTCTCCATTTATTTAAAAACAAAGCTAAACAGAAAAAGAAATAAGAAAATACCCAAACTCTCAAGCAAGGAAGATAGAGTGGGAAGAAGAGCATGCTATAAATCTGTTGGCAAAACTGATGAGACAAAATAGGAAAAACCTGTGTATGAAGCTGCAGCAAATGTAATCTCAAAATGTTTCTAAAAGTAATTTTCCCCTATTCATTTATTCTTGGCTGTCTCTGCTGTTTACTCTGCTGTTCTGTGATCTTTAGCAATAACAGTTCCATTTAAACTCTGTGCAGAAAGGACTCTGTCTTATCACCTTTCTGTACAGCTCAAGGATAGCTTACACAGCCATGTTATGGCTTTGCCCTTTCCAGATGAGGAATATGTTGATTTGGTTTCAGCTCATTAACTCTCTAAGGAATCCCTTCCACCTTAGCTGTCTGCAAGGCTGGAATCTCCCATATTTCAGGATCAGGGATTTTTGTCCTCTTTAAATTTCTGAATGGGTGTCCCAGTAGGCACCGACACTGCAAGGAAGCTCAACAAGCTGCAGGATGTATTTCACTGGAAATGAGCATCCTCTCTTGGGATAATGAAATTTTGCGTGTTGCGTTTGGTGCTCTGGGTTTCATAAAGGTTATCAGTAAGGCTTTTATAATAAAAGTTCTTCCTGCTTTTCCTGGCATGCATGGGGAAGACGGGAGTATTATCATTCTGACATTTCTGTCAGAAGTGGTATTTGAACCACTGGATGATTCCGACAAATGCCACTGCTGTCATCTGCTGCTCAGTTTTAATTATATCTGACTGAGTCTTTCAATGGCAGCAAGCAGAAAACTTAATTAGTTGGTTTAAAGGCTGATCTTCAGAGTTTGAAGAATCCAAACAGTTTACAGCATTTATGCATGGAGACTGCCATTTTCAGTCTGATAATGCAAGCCAGAAGAATTAATGATCCCACTCATAAGAAGGAAAACAGAGAAAGACTTCCAAGAATATCCATCTACAAACCCCACCATTTTTGTACATGACATATCAGTGAGGCAACCTCTTGTCTAAGAAACTGCTGAGCTGGCTCACAGGTGGGTCTCAGACAAATGGTAGCAGAATGCAGGTGAAAGACTGGGTGCTCATGGGAACATACAGCAAATGAACATCTGTTACCTTAAACAGAATGTATATGTTTATTCTGCAGTGGACTGCAAGCACTGCACTATTTGGGAAGACTGAAAGGCTGGCATTTTCTCATACACCAGTGCACTGTTCAAATAAGCTGCTTGAAAGGAGATTGCATTAACAATTTATACTACCTCTGTGTTTGCTTTTACAGTGTTAATATGATTATATTTCTCCACTATATCCCGGAAAAACAAGCATTAGTAAGATACAATGTCAAACTGCTAATATGATGCAATTAGAATTTAACATTACATCCACATACTGGTTGCAGATTGCCTGCAGATAGCTATTTTCAATAGCTGTGGAAAAACCCCAGCTATTGAAAAGACATTGTTTTATTCGAGAAACCCAGGAATGTGGGTTTGGGCACCCTCATGCAGATGTGGACTGATGGGCTTTGCTTGTTTGTGAGATCACATCCTCTGGAATGGTTCTGCCAGTGTGCTTTAGGATATTGCCAAATTTCATCATTTGCAGGGAATGGGCTGGATTTTATACATAAAATGTGCCAAGAGCTCTCTGTGATTTCCAGTCAGAAAGCAAAGCACTTGATGACTTATACAGCCCACATGACCGATCAGCTCTCATTGTCATTCTCTGCATTCAAAATCTTTGTGCTTATAACTTAGTTGGCCACAGAATCACAGAACCACTGAGGCTGGATTGCACATCTGACATCTCTGCACCCAACACCCTCTAAAAGCAGGGTCAGTTAGAGTAGTTTCATCAGGAATGTGTAAGTTTAATTAGGTTTTGAATATATCCAAGGCTGGAGACTCTCCAGACTCTCTGGACATCCTGTGACAGTGTTTGACTCTGTTCATCAAAGAAAAGCTTTTTTTCTCTTTAATCAGATTTTTCAGTATTTCAGGTTTTTTTCACGGCCTGTTATTCTTTTGCTGATTCCCCAGTGAGAGCATTCTGACTCCATTGTCTTTCTTCCCTCATCAAGTATTTATACACATTGATTAGATCCTCCTGAGACTTCTATTTCCAGGCTGAATTGACAAAGCTGTCTCAGCCTGTCCTTTTTTGACAGGTGCTCCAGTCCCTTAATCATGTGTATGGGTCTTAACTTGACCCAGTTTAGCATGTCCATGTCTTCTTCTGGGGAGAACCCAGGACTGGATATGGCACTCTCCACTGACATGGACAGGGCATGTTTCTGGCTCATGTTCAACTTAGTGTACATCAGGCTTTTCAACAAAGCTGTTATCTAGACAGGCGGCCTCCAGCATACACTGGTGCCTAGGCCTAGTCCTTCCCAGGCGCAGAGCTTGGCATCTCCCTTTGTTGACCTTCAGGAGATGCCTGCTGGTCCATCTCTCTAGCCTGGCACCTCTGGGTGGTAGCAGAAGCACCTGGTGTGTCAGCAACTCTTTCCAGGTTTGTACAGTTTAAACTTGCTGAGGCTGCACTCTGCCACATTGGCCAGGTCATGAATAAAGAGTTAAGCAGAGGAGGTGGGGGAAATGGCTAAGGAAACTTTATGGCTTTTGTCACTATATTCTTCAAAGCCACAAATCTAGTTGACCTCACCCTGCCTGGATGCTGATTGCTGCTCTGTTGAATGCCAATCCACTGGATTTATACAGGTCCATGAACCCATGTAGGTGTATGACTGGTAATGAAAAGGGTGCAGTCAATTTCATTGGTCTCCTTTTGCAAGCAGAGGGGACCTTTTGTCCATCTCTCTTCTGCACTATGAATGGGATAATGAAAATATCCTTCTGCTGTGAGGGAAGCTTCTCCTCTTCTCTTTCATGGATTATTGTGTCCTTGGTGACTCACCCATCAAAATGAGTATAAATAAACACAATACCATACTTCCCTGTAACATTTTAGAAGAGTTTAGTTAAAGAAGCTCATTTTGCCTGGAACAGTACTTTTGCCAATGGACATAAAGCAGTGTATTTGTAGGATATGTGATACAATTTGTTTATCTTTGACGTTTTATATCTTAACATTTTCCAGCAAAAAACTGCTGCAGTTACAGTAGGCCCTACTGTGGCATGGTGAGGAGCTGATGTGGATGTGAGTCTATGCAGGGGGCTGTAAGCACTGTTGCTTCTGTACAAATACAGCCTTCTGTAAACTAGTGCTTTGGTACTAAGCTGCGCACACCAACTATGTGGTAGAGGATACAAGAAATCTCCTTCTTTATCCTTAAGTGCTGAAATTACTGCTTCCGTCTTCCAGCTGCAGAACACTACACCAGTTTATTCTTCAGCATCATCATGAGGAAAAGAGATCACCACAGCATCTGCTACTCTTTCTCATCCTGTGGCAAGCACATTTCTCTCTCTCTCTCAGGATTTTTCATAGAGGTGCACAGAGAGAAAGAGAAAACTATTTCTATTTCTGCTCTTTGTTTTTCCTGTGTGGAAAGTGTTTGGAGAATTGTTTACCTGGGGTGATTGCTTGATTGGATTCTGGTGAGAATTGTTTGAGCCTGATGGCCAATCAAATCCACCTATGTCTGGACTCTCGAGAGAAGGTCACAAGTTGTTAGTTAGTTAGGTATGGTAGTTAGAAAAGGTAGTTTTAGTATCTTCCTTGATATAGTATATGAATGTCTTATAGCATAGTTATAATAAAGAAATCATTCAGCCTTCTGAACTGGAGTTGGACATCATCATTTCTTCCCACTGGGTTTGCCTGCATTTTACAATATGATCTTTCTTACTCCTCATGCCCTGACTTTAGCAGTTAATGGAAGCTAAGTTAAGCTAAGCTGATTTTTTAAAATAAAAGCTCTTAGACCATGTTCATAAGGATCTTTGTATTTCAGCTCTGTTTTGCTGCCATGTTCACAACTGAACATCTCTGTGCTGTGGCATCCTGCTGAAGGAGAGGATGTGGCTGGCAAGCAGCCCTGCAGAAAGGGATCTGGGGCGTGCTGTTCGGCAACAGGCTTGACGTAAATCAGCAGAGTGCTCTGGCAGTCAGGAAGACAAACTCCTTCCTGGTGATGCATCAAGCACAGCATCACCAGCTGCTCAAAAGAGGTGATTATCCCACTGTACTCAGCACTGGTGTGGTCTCACCTGGAGTGTTGTGTGCTGGACTCCATAATTCAAGAATAAGGTGAAGGTACTCACATGTGTCCGAAGTAGAGCAACAAAGCTGGTGAAAGGGCTGGAAGGAATGTACTATGAGGCATGGCTAAAGGCTTTGGGTTTGTCTAGTTTGGAGAAAAGGAGGCAGAGGTGTGACCTCCTTGCTCTCTACAGCTTTCTGAACGAGAAGGGGGAGATGGAGGCAGTGATATCATCTCCCTGGGATCCAGTTATGGGACATGTGGGAATGGTGTAATGCTGCACCAGGGGAGGTTGAGACTGGACATCAGGGATCAATTATTTACTGAGATGATGGTCAGGCTTCCTAGAGATATGGTCCATGCGCTTGAACAATGCCCTAAATAGCATGCTTAAACATTTGGTCAGCTCTGGATTAGTTGGTCAGCTGGACTAGATGATGGCTGTAGGTCCCTTCTGACTAATATCTCCTCTCCCCAACTCCTCAGGGCCTCACATGCTTTGCGCTTTTTTTTTTTTTTTTTTTGGTTTTTTGGGTGTTTTTTTTTTTTTTTTGTTTTTTGTTTTTTTGTTTTCATAAACCTCCTGCTAGGCAAGCAGCAGCATTCTCTCTCTCTCAAGGAAATGGAATTGGAATTAATTGAGATTAACCGTAATACATCCACATCTTATAGGGCATCAGTGTTTTCAGAGGAACTGTGGAGTGAAATGGCCACATGGTCAAAGTGTCTTGCTGAGGCCCCCAGGGTGCAGTGAGTCTCCTTTCCTTCTAAAAACATTCAGGTCAGTATCCTCTTTTTGCAAAAGCCTCTCATAGCCCATCCCTTTGCTTGATGATGGCTGCAGTGTTTGCCAGTGCGAACTCAGCCTTTTGACTGAGCTGTCATTCTCCATTATCCAGCTAACACAGTGATTTCTGTATTATAGACCCATTATTTGACACTGAAGATATCTGGTTAATACATTAGCTAAAGAAATACTGAGAATAGTGTGCTGCCTTTAGCGGGGAATATTGGATGCTTTTGTCTTTGAAAAGTCCCACTGGTCTTTCCTTTGTGAATGGCTGTAAATTGCTTACTGGAACTAAAATGACACTTTTTGCCCAATTCTTTCTTGATTTTACCCACGAGGTACATAGAACCAGTTGATTAAATCACTTGGTGTTTTTCTCTGTCTAAGACAGACACAAGTCTCTCAGCATATGCATTTAGGATTCTTTAAAAATAGGTGAAAGAGGAGCATTTCATACACAGTTACCTGCTTTGTATCCTTTTTTTGGAAGGCATTAACATACTTTAAGACAGACTTTTTTTTACTTTGCTAAAGCTCTATAAAAATTAGAGGTCCAGCTTGAATTAATTGAACAAATGTCCTCCATAGGACATCCTTTCTAAAGAGAGAAATCAGCTGTCTTTTGGAGGTGTATTCCTCCTTGGTATTTCTGGAGCTAACTTAAACTCTTAACCTAGATGGCTAATTTAACTAGTATCCCAGTTTTGAGGTCATTACACTCAGGTGAGGTAATACCCACCAAAGCCTGCAAAACCTTTCGAGTTTTTTTTTCTTTAGGCATTTTCTCCCTTTTAATTTTGCAGGACAGGCCCATCCTAAGGAACATCTTGGTTTTAGAGAATCCAGAGATTATGATGGTGCAAAAGCAAGGAAAAAGAAAAGAATAATCCTTTTATCTCACTCCCAAACCTCCTAGTAAGCACACACTTGTTTGGTAATGGGAGTCCCTTTGTGTCCACTCCCATTCCTCAGACAATGGGAGTGCAAAACCTGCAGTGGATGTTAATCCTTTTCACACTAGTAGAAATGGCAAAGAATTCAAATTTACACTGAAAATTGAGATGAGGTAAAAGATGAGACATTCTGTAAATATAAACCCTTTAAAATAAAATAATAGAGATGACATAAAAGTGTAAAAATTGTTACTGACATGAATAATTCACAAACTATTGAATGGTATAAGTCACTAACTAATGTGTATTATGTGCCATTTAATAGTGGATGTATCTGAAGAAATATGGAAATTGGAATACTTTAATAACTTTATATATGAAAGATGATGAGACTGCCTAAATGATTAAGAGGAAGATATGTTATAATGAACTAAAGCCACTCGAGTGTAAGGTAATTTTAATTCAAATCTCCATCTGCTTATGTATAATTAAGACTCATTTAACAAGTTAATGCCTAACAGAGAGGACTGATAAGTTTGGTATTAAAGAGCTTAAGAGAAGTAAATTAAACTGTCGAGTTTGAGGAGCTTTCATTTTAATTCCCTGTACGTAACCAAAACACATCTTCCAGGTGCATTTCTTTACCCTGACTATGCAGCCAGGTCCCAGATTTGAGGAGAAGAAGGAGATGAAAATCATAATATCTTTGTTATATTTTCATTTTAGGTATCATGTCAAGTCAGGAGTTTGACAGCATCTTTGCTCATATGAATATTTATACTGTTCAACCTGCTCTCCATATAGAGTCTATATACCATTAAGATACTTTTCATTCCATCAGAAAAAATTATACATTGCAGAGATTGCCAATGGGGTTAAATAACTTATGAAAATAAGAGGATTGCCTTTGATGTACAAAGAAAGTAATATTTTCATCACTGGTAAATTTTATGTGCTATTCATCCACTTAACTTTTTCTTTCAATCTTTCTCCAAATATCTTTCTTGCAAAGTCCAGTAGTCAAAACAGTGGCTTCAACCTTTTCATCTTTCATCATGCAATTTTAATTTTCATCTTTTGACTTCTTCTCCACTGTCAAGATGAGAGTTTCCTATATTCTCTTCATACTCAAAATTCTCTGTGCTTTCACTTTTTTTTTTTTTTCTTTTGTCACTGGAGCCAAACATCAGCTTTGACTTGCTCCTAGTGCTCTGGAATAAATTAGACACTTTGGGGAATGTATTGGAAGAACAAATACCACAGTATGTCTAATGCTTATTGCAGTGCAGATGCTGCCAAGTGATGACAAAATATTAAAGCTATGGGGTTTGATGACCAACACCCAATCTCAATAAATGCCTAACATAGACACTGCACTAATTGAAGTTTACTGCTTTGCTCCTCGGCCAAAAAGACTTTAGCATCATTCTGGTTTAATATCAGTCTAAGTGCAGAAAAAGTAGGGACTGAATTGTTTAAAATTCATTAAAGAGTAGAACCAATGTCTTCTCAATGTACTTCTCAAATTGAGTTTTGGGCATTGGAGGTCCTTAATTCAACAGCAAGTGAAAGATTTCTTTTTATATATATCCACAGATTAACACAATTTACTGTTTGTAGCTAGTCTCTTCATTATAAGAGCATTTGGGTTAATATGCATTTTTGTATGCCTGTCTCACAAATAAGTGAGCATATGTTTTAAAAGGTCTTCCTTTCCTCCAGCATTTAAAAATGCACTCTGTACTGAGCCATCACCAAAGACATTTGCAGCACCCCATTAGAATGAACTTCAAGGGGCATAGGAAATGTGCCAAATGAACCAAGCCACCTAAATTGACTACAGATGAAAAGTTACAGTTATAGTCAGACAAAGGTCTCAATTTGTGTTGATAAGCTGATCTATGAGGAAAAAATTTGCTTATTTTAGTGAAGCCCCCCCTTTAACATTTATTACCTTTCAAGTTCAGAGGTCTTGCTTCCAGAAAAAAGAGGAAATGAGCGAAAAAGGGAAAGGAAGGGAAGTTCTGGGAAGTTCTGGGAAGTTCTGGGAAGGAAAGGAAAGGAAAGGAAAGGAAAGGAAAGGGAAAGGAAAGGAAAGGAAAGGAAAGGAAAGGAAAGGAAAGGAAAGGAAAGGAAAGGAAAGGAAAGGAAAGGAAAGGAAAGGAAAGGAAAGGAAAGGAAAGGAAAGGAAAGGAAAGGAAAGGAAAGGAAAGGAAAGGAAAGGAAAGGAAAGGAAAGGAAAGGAAAGGAAAGGAAAGGAAAGGAAAGGAAAGGAAAGGAAAGGAAAGGAAAGGAGGAAGCTTGGTTAAGAGTGCAATTTGAGCTTAGAGATCCAGGAAATTAAAATTTTAAACCAAAATTTAAAATCCAAATGTGAAAGAAAAAAAAAAAAAGGAAAAATAAAATAAAAAAGAAAAGTCAGAAGGTCATACCTAAACCATGAACTAGTCTGGATGAAGAGGTGGTCAGCATGTTTGTGAAACATTGTTGATGGCCCTTCCCTGGTACCTGAGTGAATCCCAGACCACATTGCAATCTCCTGGATGACACTCAAATTATAGATTTTTGTATTCCGTAAGGACATTGTTTTGGGACATCTTGTACATTTACTGAAGAAATAAGCTACCAGTAGGGAATATTGGCATGAGACAGACTAATTAGTGAGTAAGGACTCAGTCCCTCTCCATGGTTGAGTGCCTGTGAAAAGCAGCACATACATTTTACTTTACAGTTTGTATCAGTTGTAAGCAATATGCCTGCAGCTCAGCCCCACTACCCACAGCTGTCACAACCAGGATGGTATCTGAGTATATAAGACAATTCTTTCTTCCTTTGAGCTCCGTCTAAGCAATCTTTACGGTAGAGTAATTTCACTTTTTAACCTCACACATACTGAGGTTCTGAACGTCTACACAAATGCCATTTTTTCCTGGCTCAGAACCAGATGAATTGGGCAAGGGAAGCCAAGATCCTTAATTACCAGGAACAGAAAAAAGCTGCACATGGCTGAAAGCTCTGACGGTGAGAGGTGGACCCTTTTCCTGGAAGGACAGGAACCTGCTCACTCCCAAGAAGGGCCCAGGGACTATATACTTGAGCTTGCTGCCTTGCCAGGTGCATCCCAAATCCCAGTTTGCACCTTGTCTCAGAGGTATTAACCAAAACCTGTCCTTCATGTAGTAGCTGACACTACAGCAAGATTAACAACATCTGAAAACCTGGGCAAAATCTATACAAGTCTTATAAATGCAGCAACTACCATTCAAGTATATGAAATGCTCACCTTTAAACAGAGAAACATGTTTCAGAGCAAAGGCATTTAAACATAATAAAACCTGCTCATGATCCCTCTGCAATATTCTTTCTCCTCCTTGAGGTATTAGCCAACTGGCCTTTCTGAGAGTAACACCACCAGGTTTCTGATAGCTGCTCTGTGTGACTGTAGCCAAATGCCAGCTGCCATAACCTTCATTTTATCCTCATTCCTGAAGAGTATTTAATACTCTGAAAAAGCAGTGGGTGCATAAAATGGATATTAATAGAGCACTTAACACATACATGTTTGTGATCAACAGTTTAAAGGTTAAGAATCTGGGGCAATTCCAGCTTTGAACCAGGAAAGGTTCTATATCTATTCTATAATTTGTACTAAGAGGAACAAATGAATATTAGTTAAACAAAACCAAATTTAAAAAATCAAGCATCATGATAGTAATGAATAATTAAATCCCTGTGAGTTCAGAAAGTGTAATGCTAAAGTTGTTGTATCATCTCTTGTAAGGTCCTTGTTTGGTCTCGCAGGGCAATGTATCAAGCACAAACTAGATAACATATCTGATTGCTTGTGTTCAATTCAAATAATGTTACCATTAACATTATTTCAATTGAAATAAGGTTACCATTAACATTATTATGTCTTAAAAAAATAAAGCTAATGCAGGTTTAGTTTATTGTCATGATCATATTCTTTTCCCTTTTAGGATACTTACATTGAGAGGATGATTCAGGGATCCCACAGATTTTAACCTTACTTATAGTGAGCAGTGCTCCTAAATCAGTTGGCAATACACTTGTCAAGAGGAACAAGGCTTTTTACAAGGCCATTTTGTTGGCTTCATCGGAAAAATTACCTCCCACTGGTCTCAGCTGGGTACCAGTGTTGGGGGAAAGATGAGTGGGACATTAACTCCTTCCCCAGCAGTGATGTGGCCATGGTAACATATCCATGCAGCTACCCTTCCCTGAATTTTGCACTTTATCTCAGAGCAATCCTGCTAAACAAGATCTGGTCTTGTTCCAGCTTGAAAGCAGTTTTATGTTCCTTCATATGAAAAGAGGTCTCAACAGACGAAGTTTTTAAAGATTTATGACAACATAAAGAGCATTTTGTTCCTTCTCTTTTAATTTACTTTAGCGCTGAAATGTTATTTTCCTCAGTAAAAATAACGACATTTTGAAAAAAAAATATATGCTGGAAAAAATCACGTGTGGGATGTCAGCATTGGATTTCACTGACACAAAATTGCTGGAATGAGAGAGTGCAATGCTGAGTCCTGCCCTGCAGAGAAACCAGCTGAGAGCAGTGAACAGTAAAACACTCACCTGCCATTCAGCCCCTGTACACCACCACCCCGGGTGGCCTTGCAGCCCTGCTCTGGGGCTGCATGGTTATTTTCCTGCTAGCAGCAATGATCAAGGCATTTCATCAGGCAGAAATGGATACTTCTCCCCAAAGCTGCCCAGAGAAAAAGGAAAATGACACTTAATAACAGTAGTTTAGAAAAAAGGAGAGAAAACTGTGGGCTGCTGGAAACTGCCCAGATCAAGGATTAGGTAGAGACACGGTATTTCAGCAGGAGAAGAAGAAAGGAGAAGGTAGCTGGGCTCTGGCAGGCATGTGTTGAGCTAGAAATCACATCATGTGTGCTACCAACAGTATCTCTGTATCACCTCTTGGTTTTCTCTTTTGTCTTACTAGATTTTGACAGATCTCCCTAGATTTGGAAATATTTCCACTTACAGCCTATTAGTACACTATAAATATTGTTTATTCTTTATTTGTTTCTCTAATTATTATCTATTGCTTAGATCCTCCACCCCTCCACTTGGACTTCCCACCCCACCACCCTCCAGTTAGGAGTTTTCTCTAATTAGACATGGATTTTCCTACTTTTATTTCTCAGTGATGAAATAATGATATTACATTTTCTGAAGACTCATATTGTTCTCTGAATATGCATGTCACACTAGCTTGATGGGACCTCTGAGTCATGATTTAACAGTGGGAGAAAATCAGTAAGTACTGTGTCTAAGGGAAAGACATAAGAGCAACCATTGTCTTGAGCTGATAGCAGCTGAACTCAGATTAGGAAAGAGACCTGTGTTTAAGTGTGATTACTGGAATGAAATAAGGGAAACAGCCAAACTTCTAGGCTGTGATGTCTCCAGAAGAATGTGTACCTTCCTGGATGACTTAGGTTGGTCAAAGACAATTCCTAGGCTCACCTGGAGAGACAATCTGGTATCAGCCCCTTGAAGGCAATACTATATGACCCTATGATCCTTTCTGGTCAGGGATTCCACACTTTTATTAATTTAAAAGAAAACAGTGGAGGTGTTTGTAATTGGGTCTGAACAGCTGTATGTTTAGTGAGGATTTAGTGTGATGTCTCCCTGAGTTTTGAAGAGAGAATTTTCTGATTATCAGACTGTGAACTCAGTGGCATAATTTTCCTAAGCACTTGGAGAGCAGTGCTCTTATGGTATTTATATGTCTGGAGATGCCAAGAACACTGCCAATATTAAATAATGCCAAAAGTGTTTAAAAAACAAATTAATGATTCCCAGAATTTGGTAGTTTGGAAATACCATTATGTGCCCTTCTGCAACATTTCTTTTAAAGCCTGATGCCAAGTGACTTCAGAACCTAGTCCTGCTATGGAAAGCACTACAGTCAGTTACGAACGTCTGTGAGTCAAGCACAGGGACAATAAAAATGGTGCTATTAGGCCATTTCTTTAACCCCACAGACTGCCCAAGACTAGTCATTTCAGCTTGCACTAACTCGCTGGGCTGCCAGCAGCAGCAGCAGGAGCTCACAAGATGCCCCAGTGGCAGCAGAGGTGATTCTGCTGCATGGAGAGTCAGGGAATCCCACCAAGCACCCAGACAGCAAGTTATCAATTCTCCTGAGCTCCAGCCAGCTCCCACCGAGGCTCTTTTAAATGACTTGGATGCTCCTCAACAATAATTTTACACACTTAACTCAATTAGTTGCTTTTCATTCTCTGTTTTTCCTTAACTCCAGTTCTATGAAAATGTCACTGCTGGTTTTTCTTGCATGAGATTTGGCTCAAAGTTAGGCATGTGCTGTGTTCATGTTTTGTATGTGTAGAAGAAATAGCAAGCTCAGCCAGGGAGAGGACTCATGGCAGTTACCTATCATCTTACAACAAAGAAATACATCAATGAATCATTTAATTAACTAATAATAGCAGGTAAGGAAAAGCTAGAAAGACCCATTCATTCTATGTGTTCTGCAAAATTAAAAGCTAATTCATAAGAAATATCTTATGGAATTGTGTCCTTTGTTCTTGAAATCTCTATATGCTGTAAATATCATGCACAGTGAAATGGCTTACACTTAAAGGCAAATTCTCAATCTAAATAAAACAATGCTTGGCTTTTTTTTTTCTTAAAGATAAGCAATAATTTATTTCTCTTTCATCTTCACAATTATCACATACTGTGCAGCTACAAGACGAATGCCACTACATAACACAGGAGAATTGCTCACCTACACTTTACTTGGACAAATACAATTACAATTTACAGATTAAATGTACTGTAAAATATGCAGTTGGAAAAATGTCATTCTTATCTATATGATGGGATGTGGAATATGTTTTATGAACAGATTCTATGTAGGATGTAAAATTTTAAAACTTGTTAAGCCAAAGATACAGTATAAAGCATTTTGGTTTGGTATTGTATTGTTACTAAAGTAGAAAAAGCAAAATTAGAAATAAATCCAGATCTTAAGTTACAGGATATGTGTAAGGTTAAGAAATTTTTTGCTTCACTTTTCTATTTTTTTTTTACAAATGAATAATATGAATATATTGCAGGATAAAGAAAGACTGCCAGATAAAGAAGGTATTGTTATATGAAAAACAAATTAAAAATACCAGGTAATATTGCTTACAAAAAGATCAAACTATAAACAGTCACAAAATATATAAAAATGCCACATTGAACGAGGCAATTGTACTCTACCTAAACTGGTAGTATACTCTCTGTTAGAAGTTGTGTTCATACAGTAGTAACTGATAAAAAGGCATTGTGCACTCTTGTGCCATCTGGGGATTTAGCACCGTGTGTCATCAGTTCTTGTATTGTCATCCAGTTGTCCAAGATTTTCTTGTTTCTCTTTTTCATCATCTTTTTGTGACTCAGTTCAATAATGTTGATTTCTTTTTTGCCCTCACTGCCACTCTGTGGACTTTCCTTAAGACACTCCAGCCTGCTCCTCATCATGAACTCCCGCCGCCTCCTCTGCTCCTTAGCACGCACCAAATGCTGCTTCCGCTCTTCTTTGCTCCAATAGCGACCCATCTTCATCTCACTCATCGTATCATCATCTGTCGTCATCCCACTGCGCTCCTCTTTAATTTTTAAGGCACGTTCCTTCAGGATTCTGTCTCGAACTGGTCTCTTTGTGATGTACCTCGTTCCATCACTCCTTATTTTCACTTTCCATTCCATCTTGGGCTCCGCACACTTCTGCGAGTCTTTGCACATGCTCACCAGGCTGAGCTGGCTCTGGGCATACTCCACAGCAGACTTTTGCTGGATCAGTTGCATGTAGCTTTGATAATGCTTTGCATGAGCAGGGATGTTCCCGTACCTGTAAGAAGAACTGTGATATGGAGACAAATAGGGAATGTGCTCACTGCTTTGCCTTTCCTGGTCTGTGAATTTGCTGCTTTCTGATGCCAGCACCGCATTCTCAGCAGCACTGTTTTGCTCAGTGGGTTTGGTTTTGGCTGAGGCTGTCTCCCTGTTGCTTTGTCCTGAGGATGACTGATTAGCAACAATTGTGGTCCTCAGGTTTTTCCTGTTGGTTATGCTGATCATCCTGTGGAGAGAGTTATCAGGGGATCGCTCCACAGTCAGTGGAGTGCTCCTGCAGCTTTCAGCAGTGTTGTAGGCACTGGAACTGTCCTTGTCAGACTTCTCAGGGTGCTCCAAGATGTCATCCAGTTTGCCTCTTTGTATGTCTGTGCTGGTGTTATAATTCCTGAAACTTTCATCATGTAAAGCCCAAATGTCTCCATACTGATCTCTCACCTTTTGAAGCCTGTGAGCTTGCATAATATTCTGGCATTCAAGTTCAATGTTCCTCAGTTCCTCATTGAGTAGCTGCAGCTCATGCTCCACTCCATCTTGCTCTCTTCTGTTGCATTCTATCATGCTGCTTGAGTAATAAAGATCATACTCCCCATGGTTTCGAATCTTGCACTTCAGTTCCAAGAGCTGCCGAAACCTTTCACATTCCTCCTCTGGGTTTCCTATGAAATCAGATTCAATGTATTCCCCAGACACCAAGCTTTCACTGCACTGGAGCTCAACACTGCCTAATGTGTCCTGGCTGTGGCCCAGATCCCGTTTGCTCTGCAGGGTAGCACTGTTCTGCTCCTCGGTTGCATTTTCTTGCTCTGAGCTCTCATCATTTCGGAGACTTTCATCTGTAGGCCCCACCCCACTGTCCTTCTCATGATTGTTGGACGATGAGGTTGCAGTGTCTGTAGTGCCATCTTCCTCTTCATGTTTCTTTGGCTAAAAAAAATGAGTAAACCAAAAGGATTATCAAATGCAGATCATATTATAGGAGAATTCTTTTCCAGTTCTGTTTTGCTTAAACAGCTGTGATCTGATTTAATCTCAATTAGATCACTAAACAGCAGTCCTACTGCTCATAGCTTTTAAACATTTCTGAGAGTCATGCTGTGGTTTCCATACTAAGCAATGTAAGTGAATTACAGTACTAGTGACAAAGCTTCTAAAATCTGGAAAGAAATATTTCCCTCTCTATCTAAGCCATCTCTTTGCAATGCTTAAAGATAATGATCACCAGATGGTGAGCTGGTTTTGATTCTGGATTATGGCCAGAAACTGGTGGAGCTGAAATCTTCTCAAACTTGAGAGAAAGCTTCAGAACTGATATCACTTCAAACAGAGCAAGCAGCCAATGAACCAATGACTAGTACAACTTAACAGGGTGCAAAAAGACTACTGTTTCTTTTTTTAAACAGTGAAATTTTGTTTACTCCATTACACCCTCCATGGCCTTCTCCTACACTTCTTGTGTTCTGTAGCCTTTTTCTGAAAAAGTGTTCATTTTGGATTCTAGGATTTTGCTCAGAAAGACCTCAGTCCATTTCATCCCTAAAAACTCTTTTTGAAAACGAATTTATTTCCATTTTTAGGGTTTATGTTCCTTAAAAATAAAAACAGTCTTTCATTATTAAGTGCAGAACAACACTGAATGCTTTGCCATGGGTATAATGTTTTGATTGCTGATTAGCACTCCACTCATTGTACCTCACTTATTTATACTCTCAACCTATTTATATTCCATAGAATGAGAGTGAGATATTCCATAGTGAGATAACACCTCTTCAAAGAGACAGACACTTTATTTTTCAAACCAGATAAACAAAGAATCATGCAGAGTGCAATTTATATGACCAAGTACCTAACTACACACAGTACCAACCAAACATCATGTCTATTTTAGGAAGTATAATTGCATAATTCTGTATAATGACTGTAATAAACAGTAGAGAAAAAAGGTATAGTGCACTCAGTGAAAGGAAACAAACTTAAAGAGGCCACTGTCATAATTCCCTTTTAATCTACTTTGATAAACAGTAAAACAGGATGAAAATGTGTCTTCTATGTCACCCCTTCTCCTCTCTTCATGTGCTTATGATCACATGCCCTCCATCTGGTTTCATTTCTTCAACTGTTACCAAAAAATGGCTTAGTGTCAGAAAAACAAAAATAACCTCTACCCCCAATTCAGTGTAAGAGTGGAATAAAGCAAATATTGAAAGAAACACACCACCAGGAGAATTCCGTGTCTGTGGCAAACCAGTTAAAAATTTCTGAAAAGATGCCTTAGGAAATTTAGGTTTAATTTAGTATCATTCTAGTACACCTCCTCCAGGTGAGTGCTGCTACATATGCTATTCTGTTCCCTTCTCTCACCTGCTTTGGAGCTGCTGCAGCTTGTCTTGACCTCCTCTGCCCCCTAACCTTTCAGCAGAGAAGTGACTCCAACCTGGGCAGCTTACACTTCACCCCCGCCACTGCAATGTGCAATCCATATTTCTCACTGCTCTGGAAAATATTTAACTACTGACGGGAGGGAGAAGAGCTCCTCTAGACAACAGGAGGGCAGCACTGCAGAGCAGTCAGGAATCTGGGTGCCTATTCCAAAGGCAGGCTCCATTCACATGACCAAACAAGCAGATGGTCAGGATCTGCTATTCGGGAGTGATATAACACAATTTGCATCCATATGACCAAAACTCCAAAGAGGGTGGTTTATGTTTTAGCACAGCTACACAGCTTACAGGAGCAGAGCTTCATAATACTTCCTCTGATGTCTTCTGCACAGTACTACAGCACCCAAAGCATATATTTGAGCACTTCTGAAAAAAAAACACCTAATGAAGCTATTTGTATAGGTCTTGGGAAGAAACTTTACAGTTGAGGTCCATGGAATCAGCACTTTCAGAACTGGTAGCTCTTGTTTTCCACACCACTTTTATCAATAATTTAAGTTTCGCTTCTTCAACTTCAACTTGATTTATACTGACTGAATGTAATACTCTGGCATCTACTTAAGTTACACTCTCTGGATTTAGCATGCACACACAAAAGATGTAAACAAAGCAAAGCCTTTTAAGTCAAGTAGAAACCAGATGAATGGGATTGATCTGATGAAATATAAGTGTCTATAGTATAGGCATCTGAATGTCAGATAGTGACTTTGAGTTCCCTCAGAAAAAACAAGTGCCTATACAATCAGATTCTTCTCAAACTAAAGCAGACATCCATATCACATTAATTTTTTCCCCCAATATGTGGATACTTACAGCTAACTCAATTAAGAAAATTGAAAAAAATACTGATATTTATTGCACTGCATGTTTTTGAGATATGTTTTATGTAAAAAATCCATTGTCACTCAAGTAAGTTAGCCCCTGGCATTTTTGTCCTGGGTATTTCATGCTTGCCAGAGCTCCTAAATATGTGCAGACTGAGCAGTCTTTTACAGCATGAGATAATTTTTATTTTACTTTGAAAGATAACAAGCCTAATTCCACATTATGTCTCTTTTGAAAAACAAGAGAGAATCCACAATTTTCAGTGTGTTGCTTTTTTTGGTGTTATCTATTATCTATTTCAAACAAAGTGTTTGCTTTCAAACATACATTGTCAATCTCTTCTACAATTACTTCTGTTTGAAATACCAAAGGGCTCCTTAGGCCTCATCTTTGCAGTGAAAACTCAGATAATGAGAAGGTAAACCCAGTGGTGCGTACAATCAAACAATAAATGAACCTCAAAAGATTCTGCATTTTAGCTCCAGCAAGAATCCCTGCCTATAAAATGGCTAATCTTGCAGGAATTCAGGCACTGTTCTATTCTTCTACAATTTATAATGTATATTGGGACTCAGACTGCTACTAAAATCTGAATGCAGTATGATTCAGCCGAAGGCTCTAACAAGCACAGCTGGGCTCTCTGGTCAGTCTTTGACAGTGAGAGGGAGACATGTCACAGGGAGAGGAATCTCCGGTGGCAGGCTAACCATGAGGTACTCAAACCATGAGGGAAATTTGGAATTTATTTCAGTGGTTCACTAAAAAGGAAAAAGCTCTTCTGCCAACAATGCTGGTCTTTTAAAACAGGCTTCTTAAAAAAAAAGGATTTTCCCCCAGATATTTTCTCTCTATTTCAGCTTTGAATGAACTAGAATAATTCCTTTTGTCCAATTCTTTCTTCTTCTTCTTAATAGGTTCTGATAATTACACGATACCAATAAGAATTTCTGCATGGTAAATATATGGCAGTCTTCTGAAAATTATCTCTGCTGCACAATGAACCATGATGTTGTAAAGGGAAAGGAACACAATGAGTTATAAAAAATGGAGAATTACATCTTTCCTTGAGGCTTTTTGGACTATTCCATACAGACAAGATACAATTCTTGACTGAATTCTACAGAGTAGGTCAAAAACATACAGTAAAGGCATGACTATCTACTTGACTCTTCTATTACAAACCGTACCAAATTTTTTTGTGACAGCTCACATTAAATATTAAAATGGCATTCTGTAAAACAGACTTGTATTTGGAAGGATATTCTGATAGAGAGTGTATTCATTCCTGCAGCTTTCAAGATTCATGATGACATGATGAATTATGATTATGAAGCCAGAGCACTACGTTTTTGTCCACAAAAATCAAGGCTGGTCTCCATGGCCAACTGCGGAGCTTAAAGATACTCAGACTGGCCAATGGCAGCTGCAATGAGAGTGGTTTCATAGCTCCAATGGATGGTGTGATTCCCCCCAGGAAACTGCTAGATTTCCCAGCCTAACAAGGAGTAAAGAACCAGTTTTCTGACTTGACGAGTCACTACATAGAGTCTAGAGAGACAGCAGCTGTCACAAATTACTGACGCCCCATTACACACCAAGCTGCATTCGGTTGATTCGATTACTCATCAGAAGGGCAAAGAAATGTCTGGCTGTCCTAGAATTACTTCAAGCAATGCAATGTCAGATACTGACAGATCACAAGTTACCATCATTTTTTTTCAGTATACTGTTCTTTACAGTAATATAAAATCTCAATATGGAAAAAAAATATGCTTGGCAAAAGATTCCAAAAGGGAATAAACAAATTCAATGGGTTCTGTGAAAGCACATCACAGAATATCACTGCTTACTCATTAACACTATCCACAACCCAAATTCAGTGAAAAAGCCAACGCTTGACAAGAACTTTGCAGTGGAAGGTGACAATGGTGAAGTGATTTCAGAGGTCCCAACACGTAGTGTGAGTGCCTAGTGAGTTGATAGATAGACTTGTTCAAGAATTCCTAGCAGAACTGGAGGTTTGTGTGAAAATGTCACCATGCAAATGAAATTGTTTTGCAAAGAGCAAGTGGTTTTTCTGACAGGAAATATTTGGTATCTAAGATAAAATTTTGGTTAGAACAATAATCAAGATGCCATATAACAGCTGAAAGTAGCTAGCAGTGCAGCAGCTAGCACATTTAACCTGGGAAACTGAGGCTTGGCTCACTGCCTTGAAAGAAGAGTCACAACTAAAAGGCTGGTAAAAATCCTGTTGCAAGGCTCCCTTCCCCCCAACTCTGGAGTTATTCCACTTTGTGTAAATATCTAAATGCTTATAAGAAAAAATATTTGTAATCTGAGTTGTCATTTTTCAGAGAATTGACTTAATTATTCTGTCAGTGTCTCTGTCCCAATGAATATTTCATTGATATACAGGGAAGAGCTTTACTATAAACTATCACCTACTCACTGACCCAGTGTCAAGGCTGAAGGGGAGGTCAGGAAGAAATAGACTAAATGTACATTCAGGCCCCCCAATGTGGACCAATCATTGAGGCATTTGAAGTCAAAGAAGCCCCCTGGTTTTCAGAAAAGAGAAGGCTCTCATAGTCTTTCTCCCTCTCTTCACTTCAAAGAAAAATGCCATGGGCTCTCTTTCTGAGCAATTCAGAATGGGGAAAAAATTGTAAGTCACAAAGTTCTTTGGGTGGAAAACCAGTTTCTTCCCAGCTGCATAAATCCAGAAGCCAGGAGAAGTTGAATTTTATTTCTTTGGTTCCACACAAGTGTGCATACTGGCAGATCATCTGATCCAGGAGCGGGTATTTACACCTTTCACAACAAGGGACATCTGATGTACATACTTGATGAAACTGTAGGGTATGTTTGCCACAGTCACACAGCCTACAGAACATATGGGCAGGTAAAAGTCAGGATAGCAGCAAGCTGAGACTATGCTAACAATAGCTTATTTGTCTCCATTAACAAAACAAATGCTGAGCTGTGTACTGTCAGTGTAAGAGAAATACACTCACATTAACAAAACACCTGTTGTTTATTTAAACACGTCTTCCACCTTGTTTTGCAAGCTCTGGTGCAAGGCTAGCTCATACATTGCATGCATACCACAAGAAGGGCACCTAGCTCAGCTAAGAGTTCTAGGTGCTTCACTGATATTCACAGATTCACAGAATATTCTGAGTTGGAAAGCATCCCAAAAGGATCATCAAGTCCAGCTCTAAAGTTAAATCCCCCATATGGGGATTGAACCTATGACCTTGGTGTTATTAACACCAGTTTAACAAAAACTGACATGAAGTTTTACATCATAAATCCCAAACACTTCAGAAGTAATGAAGGAAAGCAATATTATTCTGACAGTTCAGAGAAAAGAAGAATTCTGCACTTATCACACCATATTAAATTGTTTGTTAACTTGATGTACTGGGCCTAAGCATGTATTGTTCTCTTTTTCCTTACATACTGTGTGCCAGAGATCACAGCATTTGTAGAGAGAGCTCTATCAAAGCCTTTGACTCCATTTTAGAGCACACTGTTTCATTCTCTATTAATAAAAAAATATACCTAGAAATATTTCAAATTATGTGTTTAGTAGTGGTCGTACCTGCTCCACTTCATTGGCTGTGTACTGCATCGCTTCATTATGCTGCTCTTCCAACATTTCCAAGTTTATCTCCTCTAAGAATTCATTCCTTTCATCATCCAGCCACCCTTCCTCCAGCTGCAAAGAATACATTAGTATGTTATTTTATGTTAGTAAGGACACATGCTAAAATAGAGTAAACCCAAATGGCAATGCTTGACTAGTTCTTTTTATTCTAATGATTCTCTTCAGAAAGCCAGGCAGTAGGAGTTCAAGTTCATGTCTCAAAAAAAAAAAAAAAAAAAAAAAGAAAAGAAAAGAAAAAGGATAAAAAGATGGGATTCATGTCTTTTATCCTTTCGTAAAACAGTATGACTGATTTTCTCTCATAATGAAGGAGACTGCACAGCACAGACATTATTTCCTTTCAAAAGGTATGAAAGGCACAGCGCGTAATCCTGAAGCTGTCATGTTCATTACTACTGAGAGACCCTGCACGGCAAGAATGGCAGTGTTGCTAATAGGGCCAGGAGGCAACTGGGCTCTTGTCTCTAACAACCTCCATTCCAGCCCTGCTGCCACCACCTCAATGGAAACCTTATGCTGCATTTCTGTCACTGTCTTCCCGTTGATCTTCCAGGTAAACAAATAAACAGAACAAGGTGATAGAAAGATGAGGTGACTTGAAGGGAGGCAATTTTAGTTCTCCCGGTGTGTCTGGAAGCAAGGTTTATCTGTTTGCTTGGTTTTTTCTCCCCAAGTGTAAAATAGTACATTGACATTTGGTGAACAGAGTGTTGCAAAAGGACAGGAGAGGATGTTATGTTTTCTGTCAAGTACATATCTCTTCTTGAACCCATTTCACACCCTTCACATCTTTTGAAACTGATAAAGCAGGCACCCTGGCCTAAAACGCTGTTCTTTCCATTTTGTTCATTATGCTCCTGCAATCCCTTACCAGAGAGCACACTGCATCAAAAAGAAAAACATTGGTCAGTGGCACTCTTGGCTATAATGACAGGATTGTAGCAGAAGGAAACACTTAATTGTTTCGTCATTGATGAAGGAACCACAGGATGATGGTGACAAAAATATGCTGAAAGGAAAAGCCTCAGCATAAGACAATTACAAGAATACCAAGTATTCTTGTAATTCCCAGGACAGCAAGAGAAATGTAGCACTGGCCAACACCTAGAGCAGAATTACCACTGCCTCAAAGCCAGGATATGTCTGGTCACAGATGTCAGTCAGAAAAGTTACACTAAACCAGTAGTAGTAGTAGTAGTAGTAGTAGTAGTAGTAGTAGTAGCAGTAGTAGTAGTAGTAGTAGCAGTAGTAGTAGCAGTAGTAGTAGTTCAAAGCTACACAAGGAGTGACTGATGCTGTGTAGTACTTCTAATGAAATACTGGCAGAACATCACAGTTTCCTTAACAAACTCTGTCAATAAATTCTTTCCCCTTATAAACAAGCTTTTCATCATTTCCCCGGGTAAAGCCAACCACCTATGGTTTGGGATTAGGAGGAGACTTTTTTCCTTGAGGACATATAATTTTTATGTGTGTCCTCAATGGGACTTTCAAACAGTTATGTGAAACATGTGGTAGTTTTGTTTACTTGCTTTGTTTACTTTTTCCCCCCAAGGAAAGCATGAGCATATCCTTCTGCTGTAAAGGACATAGCCTAATTCACCTCATGTGAGAAAATTTCAGAGATTAACAAATTTGGAGGATGAAAGATGAATCTCACTTGGGCAAATCTGCTGATTTGATTGTGGCAGACCCAGTATATAACTAATAAGAATGCTTATGTTATGTTACAGCTTTGAGAAGAAAACTAATATGTGCCTTAGCATACACGTGCACTACATACGCTGTGTACATATTCACATGTGAGAAAGCTTGTGTGTAGGGTGGTCCTCTGGTGCTCTGTTTCAAAACTTCATTATTCACTGCACAAGTATGTGGTCAGAGGGGTTTTTCTCCCTTTTACTGAGGGAATGTGCTTAGCAGTCACCCTTCAAGGCTGCAGTACCGCCATTACCATTTTCTATCTAGAAATGAAAGCCTGCTTAATCCTGATGTTTTTTACCAAGTCAAAACAACCCAACCAGCAGAAATCAGTTGACAGCCTGATCTCTGACCTACTCTGGCTTTTTTGTCAGTTTTGTATAAGTATGTTCTTAAAACACATAAACTAAACAAAAAAATCCAGCACCAAAGGCCCAAACCTAAGCCAAACCACACATTTTTTGTAAGGCGTATTCATGTGGGAAGCTACATTGGTACACATAAGTAACTCCTTATCTCATACTAATCTTATCATATTGACTCCTTATTTCAAATACAGAGACTGAACTTTCTCGGGGCATATATTTTTTATAAGTGGGTGAGTTTCTGTTCCCTAGAGAAAAACAGAATACTAATGAAAAACAGTTGGAATATTATTGAAAAATCTCTTTCAAAATTTCAGTAACTGAGGACTACAATTTTGCAGTATAAAGTGAGGCACACCTATTTTTGCTGTACTTTGTCACTGGTTTTATAAGAATTGTTTAGCTTCATGAAAAACATTAAGGATATGAACACTGACATTGTGACTTTTATAACTACAGTATTTAAGCAGAGATTCAAGTGGCACTGAATCACACTTAATTTAATTTATACAGAATATGCAGCTAGTGAGACTGAAAATATCAGAATAATAGCATGAGAGACAAATGGCATCTTAACCAACTCTGAATTGTTGCAGATAGAACAATGACAGTATAATGTCCTTTTGCTTTGCAAAGGCCTACAAATAGAATATAAAGGGATGTAAAAACAGCAGTCTTCTACCATTCTACATCTTCTTTATCTGATAATCAACCTAACATCTGTCCCCTGCAATGATATTAAAAATTCTTGGCACAGCAAGATTCTTGGTACTGGCACAATTTTATTTTTAAAATCATAAAAATGTTTCTAAAAGCTTTTTTAAATGCACCTCCCAAAATGCAGGCACGTTTTTGTGACCAGGGTGTTGTTAAAACAATTACATTTCCATTTGCTGAATGAGACTGTAGAGAAAGTCCCATAATTTATACATACATTAATAGTTTACATGCCTGGTTATAACCACATAGCATAAAACAATCCCTCAGAAATGACAAGTTACCACTTTGTGTAAGTTCATATAAATTATAAGCTTCATATAAAAGATAAAACTGATAAACGTTAAGTATGGGAAATTTATCCCTTGAACAAAGCAGAATCCTCTAATGAGTAATGCATAGTTTTCAAGTTCTACTTCATATTTTACTAATATCATATTGATGCTGCCAGCTTTATTTATATATCTGCTCACTCTGTTGGAAAAAACTTGTTTAGTTTGGGCAAAACATACCCTAGTAATATCATATTCTTTGTTGTATAAAGAAAAAGCAAAGCTCCGCAATTAACTGTTTGCTCCTTTTGTCAGTAACTTTGGCATTCCTACTTCTTGGCAGTTCATTGCTTACAGTGACAGTGAACGCATGATATAACCCAGGTTCTGACTCAGTGCATCTGTTTAGTCTAACCTGCATCTCTGGCCTCACGACCAGCAACACAATTTTCCTGCATTCTTCGCTGGAGAGCAATGCCACTGCCTCTTCCCTATTCTGGACATCTTGGCCATTTATCTAGGAAACAAATGAAAGTGGCACATTAGTTTCTATTTCCACAAAGCAACACACAATAAAGGGCAGATATCAGCTCATTTGTGCTGAATGCATGGACAATGAAAATTGCACAACGGGCTCATCTTCAGCCCCTCAGTGGTAAGTGCCTTCACTCAATTATGCGCTTACTGTAAGAGCTGTATTGATTGTTGAAGGATGGTGGACATCAGAGGAAGCAGTTATGTTCATAAATGTCCAACCTGCGCCCTGGTAACATACATCTAGCAACACAATTAACCAGCCCCTGACAGGTGACGTTCATCTTTCTCCGTTCAGAGTAATGGAAGTGTCACTCTGAGATAATAGTGCTGGTGGAAGAAGACTGGTAATGCTACAGCTCAAATCAGTCACACTGAATGCTGGTAGAGAGCCAATTAGAGAGCTACAGTATTATCTCTCACCAGGCAATGCTTTTGGGCCACTGTTTGTTGCTGCTCCATTTAATCATTTCATATTTGTGCGGACAGCTTAGTAGCCAGTACCACACAAAACATATGTATCCCCCTTACAAGGGGATAATCAAAATAAAAGTGGTTCTTCAATGAAACTCGTCTTTTCTTGCTACCTTTCTCCTATTCTGTAACCCAAATAAAACAATGACATCCATGACTATATGGTAACAAATACAATTTTCATTGTCCAAAAACCATTTATGAAGGAATCAAATAGAAATCATATTTCCCATAAGAATTCAGTTTTGTTCAATTCACAGAACAAGAAGTGGATTATTCTCATTGTGGCAACAAAACCTCCAAAATTCAGTCTATTTCAAAAAGAGTGAAAACAAAACTGGATGGTAGAAATACCTGAATATTTTTGGTGGAAAAAAATCTTCTAATGGTTCCATTTCAAAGTAGCAGTTATAATTTAATTTCCATTTCAAGTCCATTTCATCTTGTAGTTGAAAATCAAAGAGAAAGTTACATTTTTGTACCTATGTTTGACCTGAAAGCCATGATTCAAAAACATAGCTTTAATTCAGATTAAAGAAAATCCCCGATCACCTAACTGGCAGTGAGTGAAATGTCTGAGACTCTTCAATGTTTACATGGTGGGATAGCTGTAGTCTTGGGAGCTCAGGTAACACAGAGCTGCCCTAAGCTGAAAAGCAGAGATGCAGCCACAGAGAGGCTCAGGAGTAGATTTGCAGCCTGTACAAAATATCCCCAGACATGGTGGCTGCTCTAGCAACTCCTATCAGCTGAGTAACTGCTTGCCATGGACCCTGGAGGAGGCAGCTGGGCTGTCCCCACACTACCCATCCCAGCTGCACTATCATGGGGAAAGAGTAGACTTCAGCCTGCCCCATGGACTGTGCTTAGCCTGCAGGTTAAAAACAGCAGAAGTTTAGGCAACTACCACAAAGACTGCCCTCTTAAAACTTTCCCTTGACATTGTAACATTTCATTTAAAGTACTCAGGCAGTTTTCAGATGCTTAGACTGAAAGCTGGTGGTTTCTGAGAATGATAAGGGGGCAGTTACGGCCTCAAAAACCAGATGAAACCTCCTGTCATTTTGTGAGGAATACTCATGACAGCATTCCCCCCATAGCCTTAACCAATGCCGCCTGCCACCCACAGAAAATGCCCAAGGATCTGTATCTCTCCCAGCCTCAGTGTAATCCACCCATAATGGCACCGTCACCTTCTATTTCTCTGAGCTATCTCATCAATAAGAGGAGATAGAGGGTCAATGTGTTTTCAGATATGAAAGTAAACCCCACATAACTCTCCGGGTATTAACTTTAATGATAAAATTCATAGCAATATATCAGCACTGACATTAAAGTAATGCTCCAGTCCACAAGAGGATGGCAGAATTATCTATGTTTTCTCTCACCCCTGGAGTCTTTACTCAAAATTGAAATGAATTGAATTTCATTATGTAGTGGAGAACATTTGCCTGAAATGCTGTTGGCTGTCCACCCAGAAATTTTACAAAACAAGGAAAGGAGTGGAAAATGGATCTACTCTCTCTTTCCTTATTTTGACACACATAGAGTAGGAATGGAAAGTTGTTTCTACTTGGCTGAATAAAAAAGGGGTATTTTTCTGATTTTTGGAAGTTAAAAATGCTACTATTTCTTCAGTAGGTATGTCACATAAAAACATGGAAGGCAGGGCCCTAACTTTTCCACTCCTACATGCAGCCCATGGAATGGTCCTGTCACCCCAAGTCCTGCTGAGGATGTCACTGCCCTCACATGGCATCTGTGCTTTCTGGTGGAGAACATCATCCTGGGAATGTTTTCACAATCCCAGCCACACAGAGAAAAAAACAGCAGGCCTCAAGTGAGCCCTGACATTAAAATCTAATTTATCATTTCTTCTCTAGAAAATGGACCGCTTTGGTAAGCCAGCTAATAGGCACTGTTGTTTTGCTAGACTCCCAAAGCTGATTTAAGCTGTACCAGGATAAGAAATACAGGTTTCAGCAAAAATATTTCCTGCAGAAATGAAAAGATTGGAAGGAAGGAAGAGACTGATCCTGTGAAAACCTGAAAGCTCATCTGCTTAAATTAATGAAGGGCAATTATGGAACATGTTACAGAAAACCAACCTCTCATCACCAGGAGTTTCTTCTGGGACTTCAGTGAAAAAAGGCAAAAATACAAGGCAAATCAACTTGGAACTGGATTTAAAATGCTACAATACAGCAAAAAAATTCCAGTCAAGTGATTTTTGGTAGCTGTTTCATGATTTCGCACAGTGGTGAAAATGCGCTACCCATTGCTGATTGGAAATGGAAACCCCCTTCCATTTTCACCGTTTCCCTCACTGTACAGGAACACTGCCCTGTGCAGCAGCCAGCCACCCGCACCCACCTATGCTGTAACACACAAACCTATCTTTGGGGTAGCTCTTTAAGCGAGTGGATCAACAGAAACAAAGGGAGAAGAAAAAGTCAAGGTGGTGGATTAGAAAAGAATTCAGAAAAGCAATGTATGATTGGGGGAGGAAAGAAAATGTTAACAAAAACCTAATGAACCCCCTCCTTAAGTACATTTAAGATCATCCTTCTCTGAACAACACATTTTTTGTGTGAAAACTCTTACTATCTATGCTTACCATAAAAGAGTTTTACCCAAATTTATGCAATTGGTTAACGATCAGCATGTCTCTGACACTTATATTTACATCTGCAGGATCCTGTTTAGAATTTGACACTGAGATGAACATAGTGGAAATGAGATTTTCTAATAAATATGGAAAAAAAAAAACCATGGGATGTAAGTGCATGAGCCAGAACGAGTTTGTCAGTCTCATTTTTCAGTACACAGACTCTAGCTCCCAGCTATTGTGTTAAAAAACAGACAGACATGGATTTTCTCATTGATCACAGTAACAAAGAGAACTATCTTCCCTCATTAACAGTCCATGGAGAAGAGGGCACTGCATGTTTGTCTGAAGAAAGAGTTTAAGGAAAAATCTCTTGTCACATACTTGCAAAATGCGGTCTCCTTCACGGATCCGTCCATCTCTGGCAGCAATGCTGTTTGGATCAACCTGCATAGGACAACAACCAGTAAATGAACGTGAAAAGACTTCTATGGGAAATTTTAACAGCTGCACAATTGCAAGAGTTGAAAAAGTACAATTTTTAAACAGTACAGAGGCAATATGAAGTTTACTTTAGAGTCACTGAAACGAAGCAGTTCTTTAAATGATCGTATATGAGCTTGTTTCAGATAAAAGCCTCAAGACAGAAAGGGTTGGGAGCATATGATTTTCAAACTAATACTTTCCTTTGCCACTGTCAGACATTAACCTTCAGCTGTCAGAGCATTAAAAGTTAATGAGACACCCTTTTCTCTGGAAGTTCACCATGGACTAAGAAGCTTCTGCAGCAGTTGATACCTCTATACAAATGGGCCTGTCTTTGGGCACGATTCTTTTTCTTCCATGGAAACATTTACTATTAAATTATTATCTTAATAATCAATCTGTTCACAAGGAAACATAAAAAAAAAAAAACAAACCCAAAGGATCCATATTGTATAGAACACTTACAGGTCCTGTAAATCATGCCTAGTCTGAACCAGTTAATTTTAAGTTAATTTAATCTAAACATATATTTAGGGCTCCAGTGATAGTTTATCAAAGACACTACAGCTCATCTCTGAGCAATGACCTACTGTTTGTTGCAGGGCAATTCAATATATCACCTTTCCCTTGATGGTTATCTTAAAACATTTATTTTGCCTCATCATGACAAAAGTTCTTTTTTCAAGACAAAAATTTGAGTTGAGCATTTAGTTCATGGGATACATCCTCTACATCTCTACATCCTCTACATGTTAGATATTAATTTCTTCTTGTGCGTTGTCATAGGAAAAAAACAATGAATCTGAAGTCCTTAATCAAGGACAAAAGATGATATCAATACATTCATTTTCAATGGTCTGAGAAAATTTTATCATGTAGCATAAACAGAACATTTCAGATATAATCCTGGAATGTACTAAGAGATTCCTGAACTTCCTTTGCCCTCACAAGGTCAAACAGACTTTAACAGCACAGCTTATACAACTGGTGGAAGATATATTCTTAGGTAATTTATATTAATTCCTCATTCGTTTTCCAAGACTGTGCTTTTCAGCTTATTTAACACTGCTACCAGCCTCTTTATGTGCAATCTTTCATTCATCCTATTCATCGATACACAGGAGAATTCTGTCTTTTCTGATCCTCTCCATCCATGAGCTTGATTAAGAATTTAGAATCACAGAATGTCTCAAGTTGGAATGAACCTATAAGGACCCCATTAAGACCAACAACCTACTCCTCACAGGACTACCTAAAACAAAACCATATGACTAAAAGCTTTGTCTAGCTGCTCCTTTAATTCTGACAGGCTTGATGCTGTGACCACATCCCTGGACAGCCTTTAGTGAAGAAACTTTCTCTAATGTTGAAATTTGTTTCAACATGTCAAAAAAATGACCAATTGGGATGACAATTCATGAAGAACAATCAGCAGTGACCTTGGACTCAGAAGAGTTCTGTTTTACTGAGAAAAACAAACCTCTTTGAATGACTCAAGACTCAAAGGGAGATGGTGTTCTTGGAAGTGTTGTGGACTGACCTTGTGAAATGCTAACAATCTGTGCTGGGTCCCATGTTTTCTGAGTGGAGCCAATGAAAACTGAGGATTCATTCCACCTCAGTATTTAGAATTCTATATTTTGGTTTTCTAACATATTAATTTCTAAAGCCACTCTCTTCACCCATCTCTGGTATGTCTGTGTGTACCACAACTGTAACAAACACAAAGGTAATAAAATAATGATTGACCACTCTTAGGATTACTGAGGCTGTGGCAGAGGGTGAATGCAAGCAGGGTTGTGGAGAAGGCACTTTTCTTCTCAAAATCTCTGCCTGGTCTTCATCATAAGGGCACATTTCTTTCAAAATTCAGACTGCTTTACTAACTAATGTCGCAGTTAAAAGCATTTATACTAAAGATGCCCACTAGTAATTATTACTGTGCTTGGGCAACATGATTTGAAGTGATAATCTAAATTAATTGAGAGTGACATGGGCTGGTTGATGGCCAACACTTCTGTACTCCTGTCTAAGAGCACTTGCATGTTCATTCCCAGGCATGTGTAGCCCTCCATGAACATCTCCCATGCTCCTCCCCAATGTCATGTCCTTACCTCACTGACATAGATTCCCGTGTCCTCTTCATCATCAGTTCTGTAACAGACAGTCAGCCCCAGCTTCTCCTGGCTGCTAATGCGGCACAGCTCCACCTCCTACAAAAAAAAATGTACAGGCTTTTGTGGTGGCTCTTGCCAAGGGTGGAAAGAACTGCACAGCACAAGGGAGCACCAAGCTGCTGAGATATTCATGCTGTATGACCTACTCATCCTGCTCAGTCTTGAGACACAATGTTATGGGTGGATCTTTAAGGGAGAAATTATTCTGTGAATTAAGAAGGAAATCCCAGTACAATGCAGGTTCAAGCTATACAAGAACTGTTTGGTAAGACATGCCAAACTTTGAGAAATATAGTTGTACATTGATTTTGGAGGTCTTTGACTTTTGGGTAATAGAAGCTGACTTACAGTACATTACATAGTCCTTCTAGTCACATCATACCAGGTGATTTATAGCATCTAAGACACCATCAATCAATCCATTGCACAACTGCCACTCCCTTCTGACAGCAATCCAAGCCATAAAGCAGAAGTACAGGCTTCCATTAATGGCATAATTTCTTCCCTGGCCAGTGTAGTGGTGCTTCATTGCAGAAGCTGTTAAATAATAGAAAGATGCTTCAAGAAATCTCCTGCGGAGCTAAACAGCCGTAGCATCTTCCTCAATTGTGAGATGATGCAGAAAACATATTTTTAGTGCCAGATGTCCCAGCAGTGGCATCTCATGAAAAGTGCAAGGTTTTGGGCAGATGGTAGAGTGATAACTGCTACATACACCAATCTGAGTTAAGCATCTTTAGGGTTTCATAGGGGAACCATTCACAAAAATGCAAAGCTGCACTTGGTTTGAACATTGTGGAACAAATAATTGTAATAAAGCAGAATGATCCCAATAACACAGAGTATTAGCTTGGTTTCAAGTAGGAAACTTTAGTTGGTATTTGTATATAAAGGGAGTCTTCAGGTCACATTTGGACCCTGACAGCTTCTGCTTCTGTGGCTATGCAATAAAAGGAGAGAGATTAACCTTTGCTTCCGTTCTCAGATATAGAGTTCTCTGTGATACAAAGCCTGTTCCCCCCCATTCCCAGAGATGTCATACAGACTAATCCACAAACAGGCATTGGGTGCACAGCAGTGAGGACTCACTACTGAGTCAAGCAAGTTGAGGGGCTTTTTTTTTGTCAAAAAAGCACAACTTAGAGAAAAACCTGTACTTCACACACCTGGGTTAGCCAACGAGCCTCGTGACGTTTTCAGCTGAACATCTTTCACAAAGTGCACTACTATGGCTTGCTCCCCTGCTTCCTCACAAGAATTCAAACCTACACAGGTTCACTACCTGCACAAACCCTAGAAGCTTCTCTCTGGACTTTGGGCATTCAGTGTCTTCACAAAAACAAAGAAAATGTAGAAAAAACTCATGAAACCTGTATGGTATATGGCAAGAGTTTTACATAGAGTGGTAAAGAGTGGAACTATTCGCCAGTACATGTTATACACTGGGTTTGAAAGAAGAAACACAGAAGCATGTTTTACTAGGGAAGGGAATTACAGTGACCTGATTTTGGCATTGGGAGCAAAAGGATGTGTACTGGAGGGAGGCCTATTCAAAACCCATAGTAATTGATGCCTCCAGAGGGAAAGACCACTTGACTAGAACTGTAATATTAGGGAGAAATTACAGTAACAAAACGGCTTCAATTACAGCAACAAGGTACACTTTTAAAGAATAAAGAAGTTTGTGGTCCCTTGGAGACCTATAAGGAAACCTAAATACACCATAAAGGACCAAAACTGGGATCTTTAAATCAAGGCAAACAGGGAGCTGTGCACAAGCTGAAATCATTAACTTTCATTGTCCTGCTGGCACAGCCTCTTGTATCCCCAAGCTGAGGGTGGACAGGGGCCCCAAGGACTGCTCTGAACACAATTTCTTCAGATGCGAATGACCTTAAAATTCTCGTGGATGATTTGACTCAAAATACTACTGCAAAATTGTACCAACATTTCAGGCTGCAAACAAACTGAATTCTCTTAGTGTGCTGGCTCAATGATCAAAAAAATTAACCATTTAGGGCATGAGAGAGCAAAGAAAATGAGGATGAGCTGAAAAGCTTCATCCTGTGTGTAGAAGAGATTTACCAAAACCACCTCAGGGAACCAACTGACGACAAGTATCAGTGACTAACGTCCTCTGGCTTGGCTGCAATAGCCCTGGCTGCACATAGTACTTGAGCTACTATAGCTTTCACTTCTCTGCCCAGTAATAGATCTGACAGCTGAGGTTAGTACTTGGTAGTCTTGGACTATCTCTTTCCTAAATGACTATATGGGGTGTAGTCTGATGGCTGCACATGGCTGTGGCTGCTTAGAAGCTGTAGATACCTACAACTGAGATCCTGGCACTTAGTATTAAAGTCTCCAACAACCATTTCATGTTTTTCAGTCTAGATGCAAGTACATACTCAAGTAATATCTCATTCAGCATGAGGGAGAAGGTGGGTAAGGTCTGCTGCTTTGCACTGGAAGTCATTCCAGATAACTGCCTTTTGCCCATGGCACATCTGCACTACTAACCTCATGGCATCTCTTTTTTTACAGGAAACACGATACATCCTGGTCACAAGCAAACAAAACAGAGTTGAAAAGTATTTTTGGGAAATTTAAAAACACTTAGCATTAAATAGCAAATCATCTCTCAGAGCAAAAGCCCACAAATCTGATCTCTAAGTCTGTGTAAAAGCACATATGAAACAACTTCAGTGGCAGAGCAGCAAGTGAAGCGCTACAGAACCTGGACTATCACAGTCAAATACATTTGACATAGTATTTTGCAACAGATTCTTTATAATGTTGTGAAGTTTTTTTCCTCACAACTGGTCTTTAGCAGAAGAAACAGTAGGTTTGGCAGCAGTAATGAATTTGTAAGGTCCCGATTTCCTTCTCTAAAATCTTTTTTGATATATATACACGCATGTGCGTGCACACACACACAGAGACAAAGCTTTCTCTTTGGCTTTTGTCTGTGTGCATGTAGGGACTGAACTGCCAGTCTTCAAAACTCAGCATTTTCAACATCTATGAGAAATAATATTTGGACATTCATGCACAGTGCTGACAGGCAGATGGTGGGAGGAGAGGGACTGAAGCTCAGGAAGAGCTCAGGAGATGATAGCCTTCCCCTCTTTTGGGCATACTGGGGACAGCACCTCTCAACATGAAGAGAGTACTTTTCTGCCAAGTGACAGAAATCAATGCCAAATGGCTAAATCTTTGACTTGCTGTTTTTTTTTCTCTGTGTGGCCAGAACAAAAATTCAGTGCATTTTCACAGTAAAGACAATACTTTAAAGTGTTTTGCCATAAATTATTTGGTTAAAAGATAGACATGGAAATTAGAATAAGGACTATCCCTTCCTGAAAGACTGGGATGCAAATTTACAAAGTAGGCAATTTCTGTAGACATAGAAAAGACAGAAAAGAGATGCGGATCATGTAGGATTGAAATTTTCCTACTGTCTCAAATTCATCGTACCTTACAAAAAACAAAACAAAACAAAAAAAAAAAAAAAAAAAACAAACAACCCAAAAAAAATAATATTTAGGACTATCTTGCCTCGTAAGACAGATTTTTATCAGAGTTCCAGAAGTTTCCTGCTTTCAAGTCCCTATTCCCTGTTTGATTGTAACTGCTTTGCTATAGTCAACTCACAACTTTTTGTGACTTGTTTTCCTTATCTATAAGCAGAAAACACTACTAGAGTAGCAGCACATTAAAGAATAAATGATTGCAGAGCATTTGAAAAGCACTGTAAGAATACTATAAATACTCTACATCCTTCCAAAAAATCCCCATCTGCCTTTTACAGCAATTGTTGAACCCACTTAAAAGACTGAGACAGACTATCAAAACTGTCACAGCTACTGAGCTTTGTTCACCCACACAGTATCGCAGAGTAATGGGTGCAATGAACTCTGCTACTAGAAGAGGCAGCATGAAATCCAAACACAATAGTATTTTTCCTAAATGGACATTGTGTGATCAGTTAACGTTAAACTCCTCAATTACAATGAGAATATTATCTTGCCATTGAGACATAGTAAAAAAAAAAAAATTAATTAGTGCTATTCCCCAGTGTAAATGAACCTGTTATTCATAGTTCAAAGTTTATATTTTTGCAACATGGTAAGACAGAAGATCCTAAGCATTTTCATTTTTTCTTTTTTCTTTTTTCTTTTTTCTTTTTTCTTTTTTCTTTATTCTTTATTCTTTAAAAGTATACCTTGTTGCTGTAATTGAAGCCATTTCATGATACAGTCAACTATTTAATTTCTATGCATTAACTAGAATCTACTCACTATATTTAGCTCCATTATCTCTAGAGGAAAAGATCACTATAGTCTAGCCTGTAAAACCAAAACACTCTGCTTTCTTCCCTCTCCAGTTCAAACAACACTCCTAAATAGAAGGGAAGAAAAAAAGACAGGAATGAGAAAGGAAGCGTCTCTGTTTACAAGTATGAAAACAACAGGTTTTAAATTAAGAGCCAACACAACAGGACACACGTAGGTTTTAGAAAAGGAAATCACCACAGCATACTGGAGAAGGATCCCTACTCCGTCAGCAGAAAGAAAAAATGCTGCCAATCTGAAAAACTCCTTGTATGGTGAAACAAGCAATGCAGTTCGGAGATGCTTTATCTTAATCCTAAAATGTTTGAAATATGGCTGATAAGTTCTATCTACAAAGCCCACAGTAGCGTAATGGTGTTTTAAGGCAAAAGAATTCCAAGAGATGCACTCTATGGACATGTCTGTGGTTCAGCAATTTTTCTGTACCAGTGAAGGATAACTAGTATGTTTTGGACCAAACCCAGACTATAATTCTTACTAGTTGATATTCTTGCAATATCAAGGGGAAAAAAAAATTTCCAGAAAATAAAATGTTATTTTCGTAGCCACCCAGAACAACGCACTTACCACTAATAAGTGAGCTACTGCCCACAGCTAAGTAAGTGGTTGCGTGCAGATTCTGAAACAACCCCATGAGATAAACCACCTTTATGTTTTATCCCTTTACAGTCCATCACCAGGCAGAGCTCCAAACCTTTACACAATTTACCTCATGGTGAGATCACCTAAGAATTTGGAAATGTTAAAATTCACAAAGGTTTATCTTACAGGTTTTTTGATTATGTCTTTGTCTACCTGTAAAGCAGTGTCTTGTGTCAGGCAAGTTATTCTGTGCCACAGCCCTTTCAGCAGAAATCAAGGCTTATTGAATGGAACAAGAAGCCCAATATCTGATGATCCAAAGTGGAGAAGCATAGTGTTTAGCATACATTTTAAGAAAAAACAACACCAAAATAATAAAGTAAAATAAGAGAAGAATAGTTACTTTTGTCTTTGTTTTTCCTTTTTACCTGTAGTAATTGCTGAGAAGCTGCTTTTACTGTTCATCTTGCTAATGGTTTAATTGACAGAATGAGTAATTGAATGAAGGAAGCACAAAAGGCTGAGATCAGAGTACTTACAGAATAGCTCAATGAGGAATTGACTGAGAAAGTACATTAAAGTCTGATTTATTTTAATAAATTAGTTACACTGAAAAAAACCCCTCATCTATCTGAGCTAGTGGCAGTCTTCTGAGGAATCAAACAGAAGAGCTAAGGGACTATATGGATTACACACACCTTAAAATTAAGATTCATTCTGAAGTATCATCTTGATTCTGCACCTTTATGGGTGAGACCAACCTCCAGCTGAATTTTGTCTGCTTTTCACACTTTCTGTCACAGTTACTGTATGAAGTTTCTGTACATGAGGTAATTTTTTCAGCTTCTTGTTAGTTTCTGTAAACTATGGAAACTAAGAAAAGATCAGTCTCAGTCTCATAAAATTGTTTAGTCATTCCAACTCTGCAGTTCTTGCCTCATCACTTATCTTGCATCTCAATGATTGGGATCATTATCAGACAGGGCTTCAAAGAGCCAAGCACCTGGCAGCATCTTGCTAACAGCATTCATTTTCTTGGTTTTTTTCTTGGTTTTTCTTGTTTTTTTTCCTCCACCTGACCTGAAGGATTTACCTTTTCCAGGCTGCTAAATCACCAGTCGTTTATGTTGCTACTTTGAGTAACATTTAATCTCCATAATGCTACACACTCATCATCACTGGCAAGTAATTCTGCTCATGAAATAAAACTAATACAAACAGAACCTTAACTCTTTTTACAGGAACAGTTCAATCTAATGAAGTCCTAGGAGGGCTAACAGTGGAGCTACTAAATAGAAAAAATTAATCTGAAATTCAGAAGATATGATAATGGTATTAACATGTTACATAAAACCATACATTGCAAATGAGAGGGTGTAAAACAGAGGGGTTTATAGCAAATCAAACATCAGCAGAAGAATAAATGCAATTCTTCAGACTTCATTTAAAAGCACAGTTTATTTCACCTTGAATTTGTACTGTGCAGGAGTTGTGAGTGTCATGTACAAATGTTCAGGGTGTGTACAATAGGTGAGATACACAGTTTAAACAGACAGTGTTTCAAACAGGTATCATGTTTCTCATTACCCAAATCATGCTTCCAACACTGAGCATGGCTTTTTTTTAGAGGTTATATCGTTAATGGTGACCAGAAGTAATTTGAAGAAATTCAGAAGAAAGAGATGTAAATCCCAGCATTGCTAGAATTCATCAAAACAATCTATTTCAACTATGATCCTTTTTCTGTGGACTACCTATCTCTGTTTTGATGAAGAGAGTCTGTGACACCTCTGCTGTATATTTAGTGAAGTAATTTCATACTAAGGTAGGTATTTTACTTTCAGGGTTGGGGTGGGTGTTAAATATTTAATTCTTTACTTGCATGTGCATAATAAGTCTATGTGTGCAAACTTTTATATATGACTATATAGGCACATGCAGTGTTATATATCTGTGCAGTGCTTATATATCTGTATGTAAGTGCATGCCAGGCAAGTCAGTTACACTGCAGAGAATCTTTCCTGGCAATCATCTAACAGTTAATTTAAGAGCATGATTACAATTCTTGAAAACACAGTGACAGGATATATGCTTATAATGAGAAAGTGAAAATGTCAGATCACCCCACAATTCACAGAATCAGAGTAATGACATTTACAGCCATCTCTGGATTTCACTAACTTTTAATGACAAGCCATATAGACTATCTATTTACTCATAAATGCAAAAAACAAATGGTAAAAAGAAACAAGAATTTTCAGTTTCTAGAAAACTCTTCTGTCATAAGATAGATTAGTCCAATATAAACCCCTTCTCTCACTTTTCCTCCATGACAACTGTTTATGGTGAGCTACTGTAAAGAAACGGCTTGCAGGAGAGCCTGTATAGAGGAACTGCCTATCACTGCAGCTTTCTTAAGTCTGCCAATACAAAAAGACCAAAATTATCTGGGATTCTGGGGCTCCCAGACAGAAGGCAAGTAATACTGCAGGCAAACAAAGGCATCCTAGACCTCAGAACTATCCTAACACTATCAAAGAGTTATGCTCTCCTGTCAAATGGATTTTCCAGGAAGTACATTAATGTCTTTGTAACACAGGCTAATTGAAGGCTATGTTCCAGAAGTATTCAGTGTGAAACAGAGTGCAATGAAACAGCCCTCCCCTTCACAGGTCACTGCAGGGTCCTATCACATTCTTTTCACAATGAATGAAACTTGTATTTAAAAGCTTGCAGGGGGTTTAATTTACAAACACTTGCCACTTTCACCAGAAAAACAATTCTTCTATCATAAAAGCAAAGCTCTTAACTGCTCTGCTATCTTCAACATGTAAGGTAAGAAACAGTGCAGGATTTTAGCACATTATAGATCAGTTTTAGAACCCATTCTGTAAATGTCTGTGGAGATTTGGTAGAGTTCAGGGTTTCGTTTTTAAAATTACTGACATCCTCAAGTTGTGAAAATAACCTAAAGAAATAAATTATTTTTTCCTCTTTCTAACAGTCCCAGTATGTTCTGTTATTCAGATTTCACATAGCCCAGCACATCTACAATGTACTTGGGGGCTATTTGGATGGAAATAGAAAAGCTATGGAGCAAGACAGAGACAGCCTAGATGTAAACAAGTTGGAACTGCTGGCAGCTGTGCTGTTCCAAATAAAATTGCATTCCCTGGTGTCCTCTCACTTATCAATTTTGACAGAAGACTGTCCTGACTTCTCATAAACAGCATTGAAAAGGACAAATCACATTGGGTGTCAGATTTGCCAGAATGGATTTGGTTGGTAGCTTGCCACAAAGAAATAGAGGGTTATCTCCATTCCACATGGTGGGGAAAGACAATGCTCAGTCCAAGGGGTGGGGGCTTTACCTTATAGGCTGAAGTCTCATATAATCCTCATTTTTTGAAGTCTGGTTTAGATTTAAGAATCTCTGACACAAGATTTGTTTACATCAAAGCAGAAAGTAGAAATATCAGCAAGCATTTTTCAAATGCATAATCCAAACCCAAACACAATGTAGTATGAGAAATACTTAAAAATAAAACCACTTTCCTACTGATCCCTGCTTTATAGCTACTCTTACAGCCACATGCTCTTTTGTGTCCAGACAAAGAATGCTCTGGGATGGCAGGATGCTGCAGACAATTATACCAGTGTTAGAAAACAAAACAAAACAAAAGAAGAAAAAGAAAAAACTAGCAGAAACCCCCAGAATTAATATGCTGAAATATAGGCACCTATTAATTAAATATCACCGTTCAACTGTGGCAGCAGAATTTGGCCCTGTAGCTGCTGAATCTTTTAATAATAAAGAAGCTCCAATGGATGTGGGAATTCACTCTTACCCTGCAGCTCTGGAGTGAAAATTTTTGGTGTGCATTACACTTCTGTGTGAAAAATCAAACACTGGAGAAACTTAGGGCATGGTAGGCCTGCCAGTGAGTGTTCAGCAGTCTGATGTGTGATGATCAGCAACAGCCTCCTGGCCATGAGTGGGAGGAGGAAGACACCCTGGTGTCAGCTGAGACTCCCTTTGGGTGAGGACGGCATGGATAGCAGTCATGGAGCAGGTGGGGCAACTGGTTGGGCTGGATGAATGATGGAGCTGGACTACAAATATGAGAAGCCTGTGATCACTGTGCTATGAACAAATTCAGTGCTGCAGTAGGAGGAAGGGTCTGGAGTATATGAGGATGAGATAAACACCTTTAAGTCTGTGGGCCTGGCAGACCTTGTGTGGGCTGTCTGACTTGCATTTAAAGGACATTTTAACATAAAGACACCTGGTGGACTTTAGAGTGAGTGTATGTCATATGGAAGTCAAAGAAAGAAAAAAAATCCTTTGCAAATTACAGGCTACCTGGCTGCTAAAGGCTCAACAGCCGACAGTGTATCTTCCAGGAAGTCACAAACCCTCTCTTGAAGTTTAGCTAGCATACATGATACCAAAATGATAAATCCAAAAAATCAACACTTATGAGAAATACTTATGAGAAATATTAACCCTAAAATACTCTAAATGCTATTAAAAAACAACTTTTCCCCATTGTCTGGATGATCACACTTACTGGAAAATAAAACATCCACTGTCTTCTTTCAAACAGACCATGGCTTTACTTTTCTCCCTGATTCTTCTTCCTTCCTATTTGTCCTCTTTATTTCTGTTCTTTTCCCATGGTGCAGTATGAATGCTAATTTATTAGCGATACTTAACTACATACCTATATTTTTCTGTGATATGCATGCATATATATTTCCTCCTGCTTGAGACCCAACACCCCTTCTGGTATATTGTGTATCTGGGAAAACCATGAATACTTGCTTTCTGAGCAGAGAGACCCATGATGAAATGCTTATATGTAGTATTTTTCAGCATTAACTTTGGTCCTTGCTAATAGTGTTTCCCTCAATAGAAATGTAAATTTGCAAGGATACAAGAGGAGGTTGAAGTATAATTAGCTAACTGATAATATGCAGTGAAGTGTTTCTTTTTCACTAATCTTAGATCCTACATTGTCACTTTCTTCTCATTAAACAAAGTAGGTGGGAATAGCACAGAGGAGGCAGAAACTGAACCTTATGTTAAAATGAGATAAGCAGACTGGAGCAGTAACTATTCTATTGTGAAGTGTGTGTGAACACACTAAACTGTCACATTGGTTTTTGCTCCTTGAGGGTAGGGAGAACAAATCCATCAAACTTAACCAGTTCAATTTTTCTTTCCTTTTGGGGCTTCCCAAAATTTGCTCCCCATCTGTTTTCCAATGGAAATGGCTCTGATGTAAAATGTTATAATGGACCTTCTCTTGGTTTTCAGGTAGGAATACAGTACTCCATGTCTTGCTAGAAGTCCATTAACTAATTAGAGGGCTGGAGTACATCTCCAAAAAGGGAAAGCTGGGAGAACTGCATTTGATTAGTCTTTTGAAGAGAATTCACCTACTCTCAATAAGGAGATATTGTTGCTTCCTTCAGGTATCAATGCAAGAGTCCAGAGAAGTCAGAACCAGACTCTCTGAGGTGCATTGTGACAGTCACATGAGACAACAGACACTAGTTGCTACTCAGGAAATTCCAATTAGATATTTAGGGAAGTGCTTCTTACTATGAGGGTAGTCAAAGACTGGAAGAGTTGTCCAGAGAAGTTGTAGACTATAACTACAACTACAAGTTGTAGACTATAACTATAACTATATATCAGCTGTATAATCAGCAGCCATTTCTTTGCTCCTTTACAACAGGCTCACTGCAATTTCTGGACTTGCTTCAAATAGGGGTAATTGAAGGCCACTTGGAAAATTTAGTGGTAATGTCTACTGAAGGGAATGAGACAATATTAGCTCATGACATCAGTGCTAAAATCTTTACAACAACTTCTACATTTCTGTTTATCATTCATTGTGTTGGTGATTAAGGTCTGGAAGGGATCCAAGATGTGCAAAAGATCTATGTACTTCGAAACCAGTCTCCACATCTGAGACTGTCAGATATATACTTCTCTGTCCATGAATGCCCTCTGGAGTTTTCCAGGCCCTAATGGTACAAAAACCATTCAAATTTCACACACTTCATTGCGTAGAAGAAAGTACTGAAGGTACTGTTGAAAGTAAGAATTCTGATAAGGCCAGGAACTTCAGGTCCCCAGATGATAGGTGTTCCCCTTCCAAAAACCTCATATACCTCAGCTGTTTCTGGTTTCCAATTCCCTTAAGTTTAATAAAGAACCTCTTCATAGCTTACAGTTCTTTCTAAATTGTAGCAAGCACCTTTTTCTAGACAATAAATCTTACATAGACGAAGTCCAGAGTTTTAAGAGGTGTCATAGCTGCAGATTTAAGGGGCATTCAGCTGCAGTTCAGATCAGCTGAAAATCACTTAGAATAATTAGCTTTCACAATACAATAAATGAAATAATAAATTAAAACAATACAATAATAATACAATAAATTTCACCTAGTGCAGGTAAAATCATACTTCATATTTGCTGTATTTCAAAATGTTACTACTGAGTACTTGGCTCTATAAACATCATTGTTACTGCTGCCTGCCTGCTTTGGGCCTGAAATGTGTCAGAAGATTTATCTGCCTCATCAGCACTTTCTAAACACCCAGGCAGCCAATCGAAATGGGGAGGCATAACAGATGTGCCAACATCTGCTGCAGCAAGCATTTATCTGGACAGTGAAACATATAGCTGTAGATTCAAACTCTTAACCAGTTACAACTTCATGTGTTTGGACAGCCTAGATTTACAACTGTGTGAAGGCTATTTTGGGATATTAATTGAAATCAAGTTGAAAATGCAGTTTTTCAATTACATTTGTGAGAAATATACTTTTCTGTTATTCAGTTTATGTCTTTCAGACACAGTAAAGGCAAAATACTATGAAAAAGCTAATTTTAAAGTTGAACTTAGAAATTCTTAGAAAGCACTATTAAAATCCCATCCCATCTATGCTCTTGTTTACCTTACACATATTAAAATATGTATAGTTAAAATATGCACATTTTAATCACATACATATGCCTATAAATCAAGTACATGAAGCAATAGGAAATTACTTTCAAAACACATTTTGATTTTCCTGGCATCAGAATGAGGTCTATGGGCAACATATCCATGCTGAGTTTCAGCTGTTCAAACTTCTGTTGCACACAGAATGCCCTCTACCCCCAAACACATACTTGTGCAGATTGATAAAACCATGAGATGAAATACAAAGCAAACTCATCTTCTGCTTTTTGATGCACAATACAGTTTCACCTATATTCCTGCTCACCAAACCATGCCCTCTAGGAATGACTATCACATTCTCTTTGAAGAGATCCCTCATTAAATAAGAAAGCAAACTCCCAGAGAAAAGGCCTCTCCTGCTTTTTTTTGATTTCTCCTCTGAAGGCCCAGCATGAATAATACTGAAACTTTGCTTTAAGCCCAGTTTATTGTAAAAGGTTCCCTCTTGCTAGGGGGACTCAGCCCATGTTTCCTGTGCTCTAGGATTTCCTAGGATCTGAGCTTTAAAATAGCAACATTATAATAAACTGGTTAACATGACTTAGGCTACTTTTAAAAGAATATGTAAAATAAATTATTCCCTCCCATCTTTTGTCTGTATAGCTAGATTTCATGTTTCCAAGACAGACTACATGAACATTCAAGTAGAAGGCATATGAAAAATGGCATTAATAAAATCCTTAGAAACATTTTGACTGTAAAGCATATATGGAAGTATGTGGGATAATAATGTAAGAACTGTCTAAACAAAGAATTTCTCCAAAACAGAAGATTTATAATCCACACATTTCCATAAATATGAAAATATTACCAGCACCTTTCTCTTCTTTATCACTGACTAAAAAGCACATTCCATACATTGTAATGTCGCCCAGCAATAAAGTGTTGCTAAAGTAAAGCCACTTTTCTTCATTTTCCTGGTAAAACATAAGCTCTGACAACAAGTAAGAATTTTTATTAGCTTCCAGGTGAAGTAAGGAGTAACCCTGTGCTTATTTTATGAAATCATGAAAAAGAATGAATTTCACTGACTTGATAAATATTTTCTCCTGTTTTAAAACACAATAAATGGTAATAACCTTGATAAATTTGTCCATGCCAGTTTTGTGTCTTTTTTCCCCCATTCTCTCATGATCCTCTGCAGTTGTGGACACAATTCAAATCCCTAAATTGGAATATTTGTTACTTAGAGGAAGTGAGATGATAGCAACTTCATTCACTTTGAATGTCAGAATTTTGTGATGATATACAATGAACAACTGTGGCAGAAATTACCCTGACATTGCCTTCTATCTAAATGACCCAATGGCTAGCAAGGAAAAAGACTGATTTAATGGCCAAAAAAGAGATACATTACAATTAAAGGCTTCTGGCTTTTATTGCTACTTCTGCCACTGATTGACTTGGTAAGTCTCTCAATACAACTGTCCTTAGTTCACCTGCTTATGAATTCACGTAGCAATACAGGACATCATAACACTGCAGAACCTCAATAGAATGGTTTTGTTTAATTTCTTTATACCTGAAAAGTAACTGCAATACTTAAAGGACAAATGAAAATCTGAAAGAAAAGGGCTGCTCCTTTTATCAATCCTTTGCTCATTTACAGTGTACAATCGGCCACAGTTAGGGAGAAATTCCATGTTTATTATTGTCTATGGGTAAATTATATTGATGTAAATTCACAGGCATTTTTAAAAAAAATGCCAGTGAAAATACAAAATCTTCTACTGTTTTATGCCAAATGCATCCTCAGTGTTCTTTTAATTGTATCCAGTGTTATTAAAAGAAATAAAGCAAAAAATATTCCAGTGCCACTTTCCCCTTTTTTTATTTCAACTGTGACCTTTTCCATTTTTAGTCAACAGCTGGGTCACAGGCCGGGTGTTTGCCACCCAGAACTCTTTTGAGTTAACAAGAAGAAATCACAAGGAAAGGTTTTAGAAGCCCTGATCATGCTAAGTGCTTCTTCAAGTCCAACTGAATCAACTTTAATGATCTATTTACTAATCCAGGTGAATTCCTTACAAGATAGCTTTAAACACAGTCCATTTTTTCTCTTTATATTTGTATGATAGGACAGGTGGAATGGGAAAAAAAAAAGGCCAATCATCCCAAGTCTCCACAAACCAGACTCTCCTAAGCAGCCAAGGTCACAAACTACACACATACCCGTTCACTTCTGTCATGATACTTCTTATCAGCAAGTACTACATAATATTAAAAATTGCCACCAAAAAATCAGAATAATGGTGTCAGTAAATGTCTCTATACCATGGGGTACGCATGATTCAGCTGTAACTGCTAAGTTTGAACCAATGGTCAGAAAAGAAATATAGTGTACCAAGTGTCTCTCCTATGATAACAGACTGAGAGAATTGGGGTTGTTCAGCCTGGAAAAGAGAAAGCCTCAGGAAGAACTTAGAGCAGCTTTCCACACCTAAGGGGGGCTACAAGGGAGTTGGAGAGGGACTTTATACGTGGGCATGTCATGATAGGACAAGGGGTAAGGACTTTAAAATGAAAGAAGGCACATTTTGATTATATATTAGGAACAAGTTCTTCACTATGAGGGTAGTGAGACACCCAGAGAAGCTGTGGATGCTCCATCCCTGGCAGTATTCAGGGCCATGCTGGATGAGACTTTGAACAGCCTGGTCAAGTGGGAGGTGTCCCTGCCAATGGCAGGGGTTGGAACTACATGATCTTTAAAGTCCTTTCCAATCCAAACCATTCCACGATTCTGTGATGAAGTCACAGATTATCTAAGCCCACTTTGAGCTCTCAGTTCAGTCCCTTCACCACAACAACAGTCCCATAAGGAAAGGCATGTGGTGAGAAGCATCTGCTTTTTCCATTGAAAATCTACAACACATCAAATTTGTTCCTATTTCTCCTACCATACCAGTCAGGTCTGATGACAATGGAAAGCCTTGTCCACCATTTCAGCTCTTCTAAACTACAACATCCATATCTCTATAAGGATCCATATTTCTTGAAGCCTTCTCTTTTAAATTATGTCTGGTGGTTGCTGAATTTAAAAACTGCCTTTTATTTCCTAGAGGTGCATTTTGTGATTTATCTCCAATTTTAAGAAGTTCAGGGTAAAATATAAAGACTCCAATCACAGTAGGAAATACAGTGAAAAAACATACAGAACCTGATAGCTAGCTTCATTGTGCAGAAACACTCATCGAGTAACAAAACAAAAGAGCCTGACAGCAGCAATCAGCAGTGCTGGCAGTGTGTGCACAGAAGCTGTTTCCAAAAAACCCTGTTTGTTCAGGTGCTAGCAATTGAGGAGGAGTTCCGGTTGTGTTGCCGCAAGCTCCTGTAATGCTCACACAGGGGTGTTTGCAGACTATCAGAGCTCTGGAGGGAGCTGTTACAGGCTATCAGCTCAGTAATCCTCATGTTAAAAAGGCCCTAAATATGTATTTACAAGATAGACAGACCTGTGTGTTTTATTGGTTAAGTACTGTATGCGTTGAAAAGGTCTTAAATAGGAATTCACCAGGCAGGCAGGTCTCATCTGGGCTATTACAGCAATGGTGGGCTGTTCACTGAGAATGAATGTCACTGAGACCACTCTTCAGTGGCCCATGAGAGCCTCAACCCATAAATACTTATAGGTGTTCAAGTAACTTTATTCAGATAAACAGCCTCACTCAGACTGCTATCTGAAATTACTCCTTCTTTATTTCTAAGGAAAAAAATGCCAATAAAAATCAATCACTTCAAAAGTGTAATGTCACAGAACTGATAAATTTGAATTTGTTCCTGAAATACCTTCCCTTATCACAGTTGGATGAGTATCACTGGAAGAGAGAACCAGTGTGTTACTGCTGCACTGTATCTACTGCAATGCTCAGATACAGTAGAAGAAACAAGGAGAGCAGGGTAAAATTTTTTCCCAATGCAATTTTTAAGTGTCCAGTGAAAAGATGTCTACACAAAAACTTACTCATGGCCAATTCCAAAAGGTTTCTAGCTTATCTCTGTTCAAGTATCTCTATTTTTAGTTGTTTGTGAAAACAGCTGACAGCATCTGATCCAGAAATGCTCAGGTCAATAGGAAACCTTAGGAATTTCAGCAGGTTTGGAGCAGGCCAACAGTAAATTTGATGGACTAATCTAAATTTGCAGTTAACAGATTTATGAGTGCAAATACTTATCAAAACATTTAAATGAATGGCTGTGCATAACCATAAATTAGCATTTGCATTCAACATGCATACAGACACATTTATTTCCTTATTCTGATAGAAAAATCTGTCCCTTGGGTTTACAAATCAGAACATGATCTTAAGAGTAATAATTTTTGCCCTGAAGTATTAACCAACCCTCAGAGCACCATGCACTGCTGTGCTTAGGAGGAGGAGGATGCAGTAAAGCAACTTGCATATGAATATTATAATTTCCAGAAGTCCTATTTTCTATAGCATGGGAAAAATCCATGCAGCATGTGTGTAGTTTCTAGCTCATGCTCCAAGTGGGAAAAGTCTCACATGGCTTTTTCTCAAAATACCATACTCTTTCCCCCAAGAACTCTTATCCTTCCACTGCTTGGACACAAAAGGCTCCATAAAACACGATCACAGAAAGATTTTACCTGCACATGATTCATGTGGCTGTCTGTATGTTTACTGACATGCACAAATGTTCTGAGCAAAAAAGTAACATAAAGCTGCTCAATGGTTTCTAAGTGAAGAGATCAGAATACCTCATAATTTCATATCGGATCAACTCTATCCTAAGCAACTTTTCAGAGGTACTGGTCTTAAAACTATACCAATCTATCAAGACTATCATTGGCTTGCATTAGAACTAAAGTCATCAGATACAGGTGGGCTAACACAATGGCTTCCATTCTCCCTTCTTCACTCTGAAATGTTTCCCTCCTGACATGATGGACTATTGGATGGACATGATGGACATGATGGATATAATTTTCCAGGCTCCTGAAAGCTGAAACAATCACTTGTGCCTAAAAATGAAAATAATCAGAGCTGGAAAGTCTTTTAGGCAATTATTCTGGTTTCTTTTGTGCATTCACATTGACTAATATCCAACCTTCCTCCAAAAAAGAACCCGTCAATGTTGACAGCAAATTTACGTATAGTCTTCCTCACATATGCAACAACAGATAATGCGACCCACTGCTATTCCTTCTCAAGGATGTCTGCTTTTTGCTGTTTGGAAGAAGCATTCAGCTGGAAATGAGAATCTTTTCCTGAGATATATGAAGTTTTAAAAGCTGTAATCCCCCAGCAGAAAGCAATCACCTCCCATTCTGCTTTTGCTCAAAAGCTACTTCAGTACATACATGGTATGAAGGTCTCTGCCCATGGATAAGGACCTGGTGACTAAACACTACCAGCTTGTGCCTGCTTGTAACAGGTTATTTTCTTGTCTCATTAGACTGATTGCGTAGGACCAGACTCAGTGATACCTTCTTTTGACCAGCTCTGTCTTTACAACATTCTTTGTTGGTTATCTTTTTTCTACCTATCTTGTAACTGTACCACCATTTATGTGACTCTGTCATCTTAATTTCTGTATTACTATTAATGTTCCAAAACAAATATACAAAGTTTCTCTCTCCTGGATAGTAGGTTCAGAAATGTTATTAAGTGTGCACCATTAGCTTATTTATTCCTCCCTAGCACCAGTAGCCTCTATTATTCTTACAAGGACAAATTTTAGAGCAACGTTCAACACAGATTTACTGGGGACTGTGATGCTTTTAGTCATTTCACCTCATTGGTGTGCAAGTGTGATCTACAATCTAAACTCACTTGTCCAGCAGCAGAAAGCCACTCATAGTCAGGCTGGGTGGGTTTGTTCTGAATATCTCTGGCTCTCTTTCAGTGATATTGATTGCAAGTCCAATGGAGCACTTACACATCAGTCGATTCCTGCTTCTTAAAAGTCCTCATGAGTATCTGTCTATGCAAGAATTGCAAATCTTTTGATGCCTTTCTGCCAACACTGACTGATGTGGGCTCTGCCTAAGCATCTACCAGCAATTCAGATTTCTTTTAGGACAATTTTTGCAGTAGCAACATAAGGATGCTCAAGTTGGCAGATGAAAATCCCCCAGCTTCATCATCTTCCCAGCCATTTGTTTAAAGTATGGTACTGTATGGAGCCTAATGAGCCTCCCTGGGAGTGCATCCTTCCAAGACAATTGGCTCATACTTGAGTTAATTTCATTGTGACAATCTGATCACAGCCCACAGGGCTTTTCTAGTTTACAACTGGAGTAGAAGAGTCTTATAAGTGTCTAATCCTACCACTGCAAGTCCATATACCCAGTGCTGACTATCATATATGATCCTCCTCTTGGTCTCTTATGGTGGAAGCTCAGGTACTTAAACACTAGCACATATTTGTAAGCAAGAATAAAAGTGATCAGAGTTTTTCAGGACATTCCCTTTCTTGGAAAACATTTTTGTTTCCAGCACCCCATTTGCTAGTCGTCTCATTTCCTTACTTCCTAATGTGGCTGCATATTTTGCATTTGTGTCTCTCACAACTGATGCATTCTTCATTTACAAACCATTTCTAGGAAATAATGAAGTGTTGTTCTAGTTCTTTTTCTGCTCACTATCTTGTTTCAATTCCTCTCTGAAATTTCAAGGTTTGGATTTTAATCCATTTAAAAATTTTCGTGTTTGCCAAGGAGACCCGTGAGCTACTTCTCTCCATCCTTTTGTACAATGGGAAGGTTAATGTGCATTTTGGAAACAGAACCATGCTCTTGACAGCAGACAAGTTTTTTTGCTGTGTGTGATTAGCTAAAGTTCAACCAGAAAGTTGTCACAAATTAAAAAAACAATTATAAAATCAAGGAACACTGATAAAATCCTCCTTCTAAATAAAGCACAGTAATAACAATAAACCTCTTTCCCCTAAACACAGGATAAATCAATCAGTGTGAGATAGAGAACGCTCTGTGGTTCTTCCATCCAGCCTGCAGACTGAGGGGTGGCATGAGCAGGGCTTCTGCACCACTTCTCCATGCTGCTTTCACCCTTAGACGGCAGATATGATGCGTGAAAAATCTAGAAACTAAGCAACACACTTTTGAGACAGTATTAATACAGGAGGTAATATAAAAGCTGGTCTTTATTGGAGGCCTCTAGAGGAGAGTGAAGACAGTTTTGTAAGTTCAGCAAATCATCATATTGCCAAGAATCCCCAGTTAGAAGCAGAGGTGATGAGGTAATTCCCCCACTTGGTTCAGCCTCTTCTGGAGCCCCCTTCTTCTACCCTCTTGGGAGGGTAGCTCCTCCTTGGTTCCCAGAAGAAGCAAGATTAGAACAGGGTCTTTGGAATTTGTGTTGTCTTTCTGTCTATCAGGGTAGGAAAAATGCTGGAGTTAGCTAGGAACTATATAGCTATACAATAATAGTCTACAGAGCTAAAAATATATGAAGAATATATACAAGCAAAAATTCTTTTGGCATCAGATGGACTGATAATTTTTGTTCGTCTCTTGTCAGTTTTTGTCTTCCCAAATATTTGAGCATTTTTTCTTCCCTGTTGCTGCTGCCACAGCAGAGGAACTGTGGAGCTGTGCTTGAAATTAGATCAGGCAGCAACACTTCTAAAATTCTATTAAAAAAAAAAAATTGGATTAGTTCCCACATCTGTTTCACAGTAAGTAATACTGGCATAATTGAGGGGCCAGGATACATCAGGGCAAGTCCCTCTGCAGAGGAAAGGAGTGGCCACAGCAGAGTACACCTAGGGCAATACTGTTCTCTAGGTCTCTAGGTTGTAGAGACCATGAGAGCATTGGAGCACCCCCTGTCCTGCTGCTTCTTCCTAGGACTGGCAACAGGAGCTGGGAAGTTCTTTTTGACTCTGAGATTCTTTTTTGGGATGGAGATATATAACTATGAGGACAATGCTCTCAGTTTTTCCAGATCCCTGGTTATGGCAAGGGACATTTGTACAAGGACCTGAAAGAGCAGATAATACAACCAGTGAGAAACTTAAACCATAATATTACCATATGGGCTTAAACTTTGGGAATATCTTTAATGGTTAGAGCTCTGCTAATTAAAGGTTGCGAGATGTTCTTGTTCCTCCTAAAAAACTTTCATATTTAGTAGAAAACCTTCTTCACAAAGGAGTCCAGACAGTTTCTTTCCCATTTAAATTTCACATTAAACACTTTATTTCAGACACTCAGTGAATATGACTTGAGCAACTGAATCACAGCTAACAGCAAATTAATGACTATGATGTTGTGATTAGCAGAGTATACAGGCAACTGAGAATCTGCCCAAACATTTACTGTAGTCACAGTATTTATGTCAGCCATTATTAGGGATAAATAATGGCCTCAAAGAGGACTAGATTCCACCAGGTCGACCCTTTAAAAATTGTCACTGATATTCTTATTAAATGGTGAAAATTATTTGTTTTACCATTTAAAAAAAAATCTTTCTAGATGCTTACATTACTAATTAAATTAAATACTACCAGAAAAAATAGTTTCTATTACATTTCAGGAACAAGTATCATGAACAAACACACCTGACAGAGAAATTTAATATTGTATTACACATGGGGAGTCAAAATAGAACTTAAAGTCTGAGACTTATGCTGTGAGATACTACACCAAAATCCAGCTGGGAAGAAAAAATCATTTCACTTATCCATAGCAATGATTTTTTTAGGAGTTCAAATAAAAGTTTGCTTGTTCTGAAGAGATCCACTAAGTAGATGTTATTTGATTTTTCAGATTCCCCTGTCTGCTAGAAGACCAGTGGGCTGAACTTGCAGTTGAGTGTCTTAGATGCTAAAGACACAATAAAAGTGAACTCACTGCATATTTGCCAAGGCTTTCGCCTTTCATTTAATTTCCAAATGCCATCCAGTTACATGAAACCTTTGAGAGGGTTTCTTAAGGTAGAGCAAGCAGGAGGGTAGGATGTTTTTAATATTGTATTAAAGATTTTTAATTATTTATAATCATTCTTATTTAAAACACAGTAACTTGAACTTATGAAAAGACTCAGCACTGTTTAATAATAAAAAGAACCATCTGCTTCTTATGTCTGTACCTATAAATATTTTGTTACTAGATGACAGTGGAAAACATGAAAAGCTAATGACTGACTGACAAGTAGATTATTTAGATATTTAAATGAAAATCTAATGAAGAGCAACATCACTAATCACATGTTATCATTTTGGGAAGCTTCACATAATGATTTTCCAGTGACTCATACACACATCCACCCTTGTTACCAGACAGTGCAATACATTAGCAGCAAAGGGAGATTTGTGGTACAGAGCACAATCTCTTATAATTGCAATACTTACAATGTCAAATATCAAAGAGCAAGTAATAAAAACTATATTCATTATCCAGTTTGAAGTGTGATCTTAAAAACACTCAAGCACACCCCCAAATATCTAGAAGACTGATTTCTCAGGCATGAAATACAAGGACAATTGATTCTTAAAATTAAGAGGCAGGAGGGGGAAAGCAATTAAGCTTCCAGTAACCATTTGTAATTGTGGAAAGGCTTGCTTTAAAGCATTAAATCTATTCAAAAGAAGCATTCAGGTTGCAGTCTCCACTGCACAAAGACAGAACATGTTAAACAAGCCTCCTAGACTTGTATGTAGTCACCCACTGCAGAATTCTGCTTTCAAATTTCACATCTTTAGCCTAACCCTAGCCTAACCCCAGTAAATCCTGTGACATCACACAGGTATAACACAAAACTGCCTTTTGTGTTGATTTTAAGAAGTATTCCCACTCTTCTTTTTCTCAGAGGAGCCTGCTATCAGCTGTGTAAATGTCATATCTGTAATAACAGAAAGAGAGGGTGAAATGTGCCCGTGATCTTACCTCATACTCAAAGTCCTCTGCTCTATCTGCATCAGCAGGCAGGCTGGAAAGATACTCATTACCTTCATAAAATTCATGCTCCACTGGGTGAAGAGAATGGCAGCTATGTGGAACAAAGCAGTACAATAACAATAGATGAGAAAATATGGTTTTTTTTTTAATTAAAAGGTCCCACCTCACCCCCCTCAACTGTCACCTCCTCCCCCTGCTTCCAACCCAGTCTCACTTCATAGTTTTCTCATCTCAGGAGTGTTACTCTGAATGGCTTGACAGCCTGAAAGAACCAAGTACCTGAAAGAGCTAGCACCAAAAGCAGCATAGGCTGTTTTCCTTGCAAAAGCTCATGCTCTGGCTGAGTTCATTTTGCTGGGTTCATCTTTCAGCATATTTACACAGAGTGATTTCTTAAAAGGGTCTGGTTTGAGCTGAACTGTTTCACTGTGACATTTTTGGATTCCTTACACTCATAAAGGTACATAACTCCAGATTCAGGTGCTGTGTCACAGCTGGGGGCAACTCATAAATTATCTGGTCATAGTCTTGAACAATCTACAGGTCATATCATGCTCACAAACTGCTCAAGAATTTACCTAAAATAATTTGCATTATCCTCTTGTATTAATGTGGTAAGAACATGGTGAAGTGCACTTGAGTAACTGCACAGTTACGAATGTCAGTAAACTGTACTGTTAAATGGGCTTGGAAGACAAAGAATGAGGCCTTTACAACATCTCTAGACCCAAGGCTGGATCCCAAACATGTAGTATCCAGTGTGGACCTGTCTTAGCAGAGGTTAAAAACTCTTCCCCATGCTGAGGACATGGGAACCTCAATCACAGTAGCCCAGAGTTTAGAAATACCCAATAAAACTCAGAAATACATGTATCCTATTCCTTGCTGTGCAGCAGTCAGAAGTAAGCAAAATCCATCTAACCCAGAACTTCTCAAAATGGACCTACATCAAAGTCAAAAGTGTCATGTTCTGCGTTAGCATCAATTCTGCAGACACACACTTCATGCCAGCAAATCACTGAAAAAGCTCTAGGGCTATAATGTTTTTTTGCAGGCTACAGAGGGTCTGTAGGGTCATCTGGGGTTACCCACAATATGATGTTATTTATGAGGTGGAGTCAATAGAGGAAGAACCCTAAACCCTGCTTTTGTATAAGCACCACCTGCTGGTGTTTGCATCCAATTCAGTTCCAAAGAGAGATAAATTAATTCACATATTTTGCCATATGATAGATGAGATGGTACTTTTGGATCTCTATATTTTTGGAATTGTTTTGCTTTTGGTAAGGGGACCTTTATATTAAATCACTTGTTTCCTTGATTTTTTTTTTGTGAAAAATTTGGAAGAACAGAAAACAAGACTAGCTCTTTCTAGATCTGAACAAGCGTTTTTGGTGCGTTGGAGCACAGAAATGTTTTTCTTCTTGATTAGGGCTTAGCTTTGGATGAACAGATACATAAACACAAAGTAATCATATCTAAGATTCCTTCCTGTAGCCCTAATCTGCAAGTAGAGTTTAGGAAAGCTGTCACTCAACCATGAATGGCATAGTGGTTATCAACAACATTTATTATTTATTTAAAGTGTTCCTGAGACTTTTTCAGGAAAAGGCTAGAAGACCATCACTGCAATGCCTCAATCCCACAGGTAAGCAGCAGAACAAGATAAACCATACCTATCTGAAAGTAGAAAAGGGCAGATATCAGGAACTGGTGGTGTGGAAGGCCTTAGCTTGGCCAGAGCCATGATATGCTCAAAAGTGATGTCAGTCTGAGTGCTGGCATCCATAAGCTGAACATCCTGAGAGCTACTGTGAGCTTTGGTAGCTGGGGCTCGTCGTAAAACCTGAACTACAATGGGCTCCTTGGCATTGCGGAAAGCTTCCACTGCTTCTTCGTGAGTGGCCTTGGAGAGGTCCTTCCCATTCACCTAGAGAAAACAGGAGAATTCAGCAAAGGTGAGAGAAAAGGCAGCATAAAAATATGGGCGTAAAATATAGGGGGATGAATTATATGTGCAGTACCTCAAGCCACCTGATGACATTGATGAGCACATTTTGATATCCATACAAGAGGGAATATACAGCTGGGAGGAGAAATAAGTTCTTTAATCTTTGCCAGAAATTAGAAATGGTTTGAACTCTTCCATAACATCCCACCCAATGGAATCCAAACACAGCAAAAAAAAAAATACAGTATTTGGAAAGTAATTTAAATTATTTCTCTTATCCTGTTTTATTAACTTTGTAAAATACAGCTAAAATAGGAGGAGTGCCTTTAATTTTGAATTTCAGCATTTTCAGTGGCATACAATTGTTTTAAAGGATTTCTGACATAGCACTGTTATTAATGCAGATGTCAATAAACATGTCTCTGATGTCTAAAAAGAAACAAGGCCAATTTTCAATGTTTTGTCACTTATCTGTTACAGCTATTATACAACCATTAAGACCACAGCTAGGAAGATCGGACTAGCATAGTCAGCTGCTGGTCTTTCAAGGAAAGAGAACTAACTCAATAAATAATTTGCTATGAACAAACAAATAATCAACTAGAGAAAATTATATTGCAAATGTTGCATAGCTTGGCAAAACTAAAAGACTGTGCCAAGGTTTCTCTCTGCTACAGGCAAAGCAGCAAATTCCTCCTGGTCTAGATGAGGCCTTAGGGTACTAAAAAAAGTAACCGCAAGGTTTGATTATGCTAAATTTATACAAATTCAGGGGCTTGGGGCAAGATTTGCAAGCATCAGCCCATTACAAAATGTGAAGGCTAATTGGTCAATGGCAGTCAGTAGCTAAGCCCTTGAACATAGGACTGTTCAACCTCCTTACACAGAAAATACCATTCCAGAGTTTTCAGAGCAGTGGGACCACTGTTGACTGTTACACAGGACCTAACTGATGTGAGCTACTGTGGAAATGAGATGATTCTGTGCTGGGGTAGAAAGGTAGGGTTTTTTAGTAAGAAATGTGGCTACCTGAAGGTACCAAAACCTGATTAAAATTTATATTCCTGCCAGCAAATCAGAAATAGGAATCTGTTGCAAGATCATGCTCAAATTATCTTCTTTGTATAGACAATGAGTCATAAAACTTCATAAAATTTAATGAACTAAGTCTAAACCCTCCCCAGAAATGGGACAGACCCCATAAATTACTTTTCCCCAATGTCTGCAAGTAGTGGTTGAAATTAAAATTTCTTTGCCACATCATTCCTTCATTCAAGAAATTCTTGGAACTGTCTTGTCAAAAAGGTCAAAGGCAAACAGGAACAATGTCAACAAGCTCAAAAGAGCCTCAGTAACTCAGCAGCCTTCAGTAACATTTTGAAGCAACTTGTGCAACCATAGTCCTATCATATTTATATGATAGCATGGCTAGGATACTGCTGACCATTCACTCCATGTATATATCAATTCAGTACATTTCCAGAGTATGTGCACAAGGACAAAGTAATGTCATCTTTCCTCTTAACTTCCAAAGAATCACCACTTTCACGCCCACGTCACTCATGAGGACATGCAAAATAACCGTACTGTGATGTAGCCACCAATGTAAAGGTCAGCTGATCTTTCTAGCTAGACCCAACGTCGTATGCAGTGATGAGAAGCCTGCAAATTTTGGACACATTTTTATACATATAAAAGCTCAAAACTCCTTATGCTGAATGCCTGGGACACCCAAAAGGACCACGCCACTGCAGCCTAGACTGTGACCAGGTAATTCAAAAGGCAGCTAGGTTGGCCACCTAAGCTCAATGCATATCTGTCGTCTGTCTGATAACTGAAGCAAAAAAATTAAGATTTAATGTTATAATTTTATCATTTAAACTATCATCCATAAAATCATAACTAATTATAATCTAATTTACGTGGAAGAATATCAGTTGTATCTAAGAGGAAGAGCCATCAAAGAAAAAATTAAGATCTAAGAAAACCAAAGAAATTTCCCCAAGGAGAGAGCTTCTGCAAACCCCCTCTGCTAACACAAGTCACACTGCTGGGGTGTTCAGACTCAACGCCATTTAACAGAGGCAATTAGAGACAAAGCCTGGGTCTTCAGCCACTCTTCAGTTCCAGTCTCTGCTTCATTCTTATTTTTAACTCCGATCCTATCAAGGACACAGTTTCTCAGTCTCTGTGATTTTTGTAACAAGAGTGGCCTATAGGCTGTCTGAGGGTCTCTCATTCCTATGGCCATAAGAATAGAAAAATTACTTTCCTGGCTCCCCAGTCCCTTTCAATACTTCTTAAGCTTCAGATAACTATATGGTGTTTCTCTTAAAAGTAAATGCTTGGAAATAAATACCACATAGCAATGTATCAATTTTTTTTCCTCTATTCAAGTATAAAACACACAATCCTTCTGTATCCCAGCTGAACCACATGGATTTTGCCACAAGATAACCCTTTTATCACAGATCCACATGAACAAATCTAAAAGATGTTTGGATAACATACAAACACCTTTTTTTCTTGAAAACCAGAAGCTCTGTCTATTCACATCAGTCAATACTTATCACTTATTCTGAGGAAATAGACATAAATTCACAATAATGCCATTTACATGCAAATTTCATTTCTAAAGAATAATAATATTTTAAAATCACATGAATGTGAAAAATCACAAAAGATACACATTTTCATTTATTCTGGGAACCTATAGCTGACCTCTATTTTCATTTAAATGCCTATTTAATTTGATAACTTTAAACCCATTCTCTCCTTTATTTGGTTTCTTATGAAATACAAGCTCAGTAGACCCAATACTTGTTTAAATTGTCACTTGAAGTTTGTCAACACACTTTGTCGATCTGCATAAAGGCCACATAATTTACAAATGCCTCCTTTCTCATAAGAAAATCTATAGCTGAATTACTCTATGCAGACAGCTGCCCTGCCCACGTAGGGCTGAGAAGAATTTTTTAAAGACCTAAAGCCAGTACTACAGATGGGGTTGGAATAATTTTTCCTGAAGGTTCTTTAAGGATCTTCTTCCTCCTGCATTATCCCCCAACTTAACTCTCACATATAGTTACCCTGGGAGGCAAAGACAGCTGAGCACTTATTTACAGCAAGCTATTTACAGGTTCTTAGTGGATGATTAAATAAATTCCTCGCCTCTGAAAGGTTACTTTCAGTGGAATCCAGGGTACTATTTTAAGTGGATAGAGAAATCAGTCACTTTTAACAGTCAACACAACTACAAGGGAATACATTTGTTGTAGCAGATGGGCTAATTAATCCACAAGCTAGTTGTGAATGTTAAGTAAAGAATATATCTTTTCTCATGTAAACCATCCTCCTCCCCTCTTTGATTAAGCTTTTGTTTAATGAAAGCTCTCTCCCCCTGTCCCTGGCTATTGGACACACTGCAAAGTCTGGGCCACTTGTCAACATCTCCCCCAGAGTGACCAGTGGCCACTGCCTGGATCCTTGCCATCCCCTTTGGATTCTTGCTCTAAACCCAGCCACATGCACAACTTCATCAGCATCAGAAAATAAACAATGAAATGGGCTTTGTCTTCCATGCAAACATCAACTGACATTGGCCAACTGCCACTTCTAATGCCAGCACCAATGTACACAGGCATATTCCCACACAGAGAGGTAGGCAGCAGAGAAGTAAGGACAGGACTAAATAACAAACAGTGACTATAAAATATGTAGATAAATGGTGGTTAAGATATCTTCATGTTCTGAGTACTAAAGAAAAGCTAAAGAAAAATCAGTCCTTCAATGAAGACTGCTTCCAAGATTTAAGTGCCTGTGACTGAAAATGTAAACTGCCTTGTCTGTCTTCTAATACTTTTCTGCTCTTGATCTTGATTTAATGCAGGGCAGAATTTTTGAACCAAAAGTGCCAGAAATGTTGATGTTTCCTGTAGTCTTTACTTTTTCCATATTAAGAGAAAAAGGAAAATAGCAGAAAAAAGGAAAAAAAAAAGGAAAATTTATGTATAGTCATGTGAATGCAATCATCACAAAATCATTAGCAACTCATGAGATAACCTTCTACCCCCAGCAAATATCTGGCACATGCAAGTTTAAATTTAAGATCAGCTCTGCTGAAGAAAAATCCTTTGAGATGCTTCATTTATTCAGTAAAGGCAATGGGAAGAATAATTTAAGTGTTCTCCAAGAGCAGAGATGTCTAGACACACAGGTTTCCTAGCTAAATGACAGAGATGCTGTCTGACATGATGATGGAGTTCACACAAGGCTCACTGTCCTAGGAGATTTCAACACCCATGCAGAAGATGCTCCTGACCTGACAGGTGCTAAATCTGCTCTCATCACAGCAGTCTCTTCACCTTCAATCTCTCACCCTAAATACACCCAGGCTACCATTCCCTGGATGCATCCTTGGACAGCAGAGTGTCACAAAGATCAAACACTGTCCTTAAGTTTGACCAGTCCTTCTTTAGGACAGGAATTTGAGCCCTTCCTAACTGCAGGCAACAGGGGAAAAAAGAACAAAAACACCTCAGCTTCCTCACAGACTTACAGCTTTTGGCATACAGAAACTCTAGAAAACTTCTACTGCTGAGGACCAACAGCTGTGAGGCTCCCTGGGCAGGATAGACTGGCACTGCACATGTGACACAGTGCCAACATGTCAGTTGCTCCCAGTGACCCATGCTGGAGAGGACACTGTGAGTCTTCTGCTAACACACATGTGATAGCTCATCTACAGAAAGGGCATTTGACACACACTGACATTTTAGGTTACAGTTTAGTACTAAGCTGCATTTCTTCAGCAAGTTAATCTGAAAGATAGCAAATTCAGCCATTATCCAATACCACTATCTCAGTCAGGGTTCATGCAAGTTCAGTAAAGGGGCAACTTTTATTATGCTGGTTAATAACATTTTCTCTTCCTTGGCCAGATGAGTTAAGCGACTCTTGCTCCAATTTGATTCTTTCCTGCCCTGACTGTGAAATCTTGTCATCTTTCCTAAAAGCTACACAAGCTGCTGAACATGCAGGCTCTGGCTGCTTCCCTCAAGCTGAACCACAGCTTATAGCAAGAATGACATCTCTATTACCTGTAGAGCTGAGGTTTGTGCTGTTTGATAGCTGGTTTGTGTAGTTGGTTCAACAGTACTGGATAGGGCCAGGCAATGCCCAGTACCGCAGCCTTCTGTGCATCTCTGTGTGTAACCAGCACATCACTTCTATTTCACAGTAATTAGCAGAAATCTACTGTGGCTGAAAAGCCTATGGGTAGGTCTTTATCTGAGCATGACAAAATAAAGGTTTTATAATAAATAAAGGTTTTTTAAAGCAAGACAAAAACTGGGAAAACATAAAAATATACCTATTTCCACTATGCAAAATTTCCTCTCAGAGGGAGACAACTCAGTGACTTCTTGGCAATTTTGATCATTTAAACAGCAATTGCCAGTAAAAAAGCACCCTCCTTTCAACTGACCTCAAGATGATGCTTCATTTTGTCAGAGCTGTTCACCAAGACCAGTGCATCTGTGGGCAGGTCTGACAGGTAGAATTTCTCTCTATGAAGAACATGACATATTTTGGGAAAACCCCAGCAAAAAGCCGGACACCGCCTAGTAGTGCCTAACAAGATGTCCTAGGGAATTCAGGAGATTTTTAAACTGGAATGGAAAACTTGTCCCAGGCAGATATACAGAGAATGGATAAATAGTTCTCATCACATCTGCAGTTAATACAGCAAACTAATGAGCACGGTAACTAATACCTTGTGCTTGTGAAACTTTGGTTCTCCAACAAATAGAAAATCAGTATCTTTTTTCGTCATGATTTTGCCTTCTCTACCCAGCCATCCTCTGAATAAAACAAAACCACTGCTAGAAGTATCTCCCAAAATTGTGTGCAGAATCATGCTCCATGTTTTGAAAAAACATTCAAGTCTGTTGTGAGCAAAGAAATCACTGAAGATCCCCCCAATTTTGGGAGGAGGTTTGGGGTTTTAAATCCCAAATGTATTGACTAACTAATTGCATTTACGGTATTGAGTATAGGAAATGGATTCTTGTTTTAAAAGTGCGCCCACAGCCTGCTTCTAGCTGGCTGGGTGAGGTACAGTGATCATTCAGTACAAATGCCCTTGAGCATTTCAGTCTCCTTAACACAGTAAGGGACATTTCCATCCCTAAAGATTCTTTGAGGTTTGGGGCCTCATCTTGGGACATCTCTTAAAAACCACTTGGATGCTACAATTCACATCTCCAGGATAACTATTATTGCTCCAACAAGTTTAAAATCATTACTCAGCAGCTTTAATTTGTAGCCAAAATGCAATCTTAATTCCTGCACTTCATAACATGAGGCTTGGCAAATCAGTGTAACTGGAGAATATTTCCTCCAAATCATCACTGTGTTTTAGAACAATGCACATCTCACAAAGATCCTTTCAAGTCCTTTAATGCTGATGTCCAACAACATCAGAACAGCTCAGAAAGTTCAGCTCAAAAAGTACAGCATGAGCTCAGAAAAGATTCCCGTAAGTTTTGAACAAGCAAACATGCAATTATCTGCAATCCTCTTGGTTTGTATTATCCGCATTTGCCTTGTGAGTGAAATGAAATCACCAAATTAAATTCAAGAATTACTGCATTAGTTTCAGAGTGAGCTGCCTGGAGACAACTGCTGGTAGACAAGTATTTGTGATCAGGCACTGTTGCATTTTTCCAACTCCCTTAATCTGCCCAGCAGACCTGTGATTAGTTGCAATCACCATCTTTCTTGCATGCTCTTCCAGCTTGTATTCCCAGCCTCATTCCTCCTTCCCTTGCTTTGCTGCCTCTGTTCTCTCTCTTAGGCTGTCAGCTTTTCTCACTCTGCCTTTTTCTTTCAGTGCAGGCTCCTCTTTACTCCCTAGGACTCTGAAGCCTGCTGATTCCAGAACCTTCCATCTTTCTTTTCCTGAACTCTTCTCTACAAAGACCTCCCACTGCCCTCTCACTGAACCTGTCTCCTCCCCACAGGCTGGGAACTTGTCATCCTCCCAGGGTGACAGCTGGAAAGCTGAGCACTCATGAGGTCTGCCTTCACCAGCACCTCCTGGTACCAACACGAATGCTCAGCTAACCCAGATGGCAATGTTGCAGGGCTGGGGTATATTTACTATGCAAATTGCTTTTAATATTGACAAACAGTTTTTCTGATGATATTAAGATTCTGCCTGAGGGCAATAAAGAGTAAACTAGCTGTTGCATGCATAAAATACGTTGTGTTACTTCTTGATGTAATTAGAACATCATTTATTACATTAATCATTGCAAACTTTTTATGTTTGGGGATAGGGCATTGAATAAATCTCTCAAGAGATTTACCACATACAGTAATCCTTTGATGATGGGGAAAAATACAATCAAAGGCCAGTGTGTATGCTCAGAACGAACACTTTTTATCTCTAAGCCTTTGCACTGAATGCTATAGTCTTCTGTGAACTTCATGGTGTCTTTGCTCTACCACAAGCTCACTCTCCAATTTCTCTTACAGGGTATGTACTTTTCCCAGAGAAGAGGCTCTTCAAAAGGTAATTGCCATTAAAGTTTTAGAAGACCAAATTAATGACATTCTTTAATTATCTGCAGTTCCCAAAGAATAATGGAAGAGACTGAATGGCAGATTTTGGGACTCTAAATAATGTGTAATCACTTTTTTTCCTTTTAGAGAGTCATACTCTATTTTTTGCTAACAGAAAAAAAAAACCTCAGTCACGGCTTGCATCGCCACATGAATGTTACACTTATCACTGCCATAACAATTCATCCACACACAGATGACTGAAACTCCTGGTCTCCTCTGAACCGAGTAGTTTAAAAAGATAGATGGCTGCCTTCTGGCTAATTGTGGGAGTTCTTTCATTACTATAAAAAGACTTATTATATCTCAAGTGACTTTATAAGCAGTGAATAATGAGACTTAAAGTCTTTGGAAAAGACTCCACTGATCAAATGCTGGGATAACTTATGGGCACAGTGACCTTTTCCTCAGTAAGATACTTCAAACTGCTGCTGTTGGCCCATTATTAAAATTCCCCATTTAAGGTATGCAGTTAAGCCCAAGGCAGACTTTATTTTTTTTATTTTTAAATTCAATTTAAGGTAGCACAGCAAGACCTATATCTCTCCCAGCATGGAGGACTAACTCCTGGCCGCTCCAGCTGTGCAGGAGCAGGACAGATGGCTGTGGAAGTGCAGGCAGCTGGCTGGGTCTCACCGCCCTGCTTCTGACAGCACTGCTGGCACCAGGAGCCTGTATCCCATGTGGCACAGCGCTCCTCACCCCAGCAAGGGAGCTCCTTCCTGCCCGCATGTCCACCAGCAAGCGCCAGTACGCTGGGCTGGCTCCTGTGACGCTGCAGGGAAGAGCAGCCCATCGCCTCCAGCCGACCTGGTAAGCTGAGTTTAACCCTGGCCAGGAGGGTGCTCCGTGTGCCAGCACTGCACACTGCAAAACTGCAGAGACATTAAACCCAACGTCAGAGCACTGAGCCCGGTCTCGACTCTGGCTGATACCCTGGTCAGCTCCTCAGCTCTGCCACTCATCTAGCACAACCCAATGTCCTATGGGGGTGCCACATACATGAAGTAAGAGTGATCCTTAAATGCACTTGCACTTGCTTTTTTAATGAATTTACAACAGACTAGCTCTGCTTTAATATTAATTTCTAACTCAGCACTTCTTCTAATTTTATCTTGAAGAAATAGAAAAAGTTCTTCCTCTTTGGAAGCAAAACTTAGAAAGCCTCTTTCGTTATTTTTCCATTCTTCTCTCATGCTGCCTTGAAACTAATTTGACAGTGTTTTTCTCCATTGATTTTCATGGCTTTACTCCAGAACAAGCATATTGGCACATTTTTTTGGCATAATAGTACTTTTAAAAATTCATTCCACTGTCTTACAGGACTAAATATTTTAAAAATACTTTAGACAAGCTCACACGTATTTAGATTTTCTCAGTCATATGGGCTGACAAAACAACAGATACATTAACTTCATCCTGCCTCTGGAACATGGCAACTTCCTAGAGTTCTTTTTCAAAGAAGAAGAAAATTAATTCAGAGGAACCACTCACTTGATAAAACAATGCAAGTAATGGGGCCTTACCTGCTATTCTGCTATGTTTTTGTACTAGAAAGTTCCCCACAGCTTTTAGGAAGGCTTAGCCACAATTTTTGAACATTGAACATTGAGAAAGCAGCTGCAAACTTGTAGCTACACACAATGAACACAAAAGAAACTACGTGTAGAGGCATAAAAAAGGAATCTGATGAAACATAACTGTGACTGTTTCTTCCCTTTTGTTTCTCTCTCTCTTACTTTGATCCCCTTTTAAAGACTATTTATTCATGTAGGATTACTTCAGTTTTCTACTGAGTGATGAGGGCTTGCTGTGATGACACAGAAATATTTTAAGTTGCTTCTTCCTAAAGTTTATTTGGCACATTCCTTCTTAGCAGAACAAATTGTAAAGGATGTGAATATTAGTACCAGCTTAATTCTATCTTATTTAGACAGCACCATGACTGTGTACACATATTCTGTACTAAGAGCTGCAGCTCCTTTCTTGCTAAAAATCAATTACAGCTGCTATTTCTGTCCCTGTGTTTTCAAGTCTATTCTTCCTTCTGGAGTCTTGCTCCTTCCTCTCTCCCTGTCTCTGCCTTCCTTCACCACTTCCTTCCTTTTATTCCAGCTGCCTCTTTGGCTTCCCTCCCATATCTTTCACTTGCTCCTTTAACTATCTTCTGGGATTTGGTCTCTGCAGTGTTAAAAGCAACAGCAACTGCTCCTGTATGGCTTTAGTATTTAACACCTGCAAAGGGAATCTCTCCCTGAATGAAGTCGACAGGAAGTCCCTTCACACAGGCTTTAGGAGAGAATGAAGTAGCTGACTCATTTCTCCAATGGACTCTCAAAAAATCAGCAAGGGTATATTCTGAGGAAGTTCATGCAATGCTCATCAATTTTCTTTTCCCAGGCAATTCCAGGTGTATTGCAAGGCTATCAGAGCTGCTGTTCCAGCTCTCCAAGGCACATCAAGGCTGTTAAAGCTCAAATGGCTGAAAAATACATCAGTGAGCTTATGCACTGCTGGTAGCCAAGGCTGGGCTGTTGACTGATCACAGTATACGTTGCACCATTGCCTTGCAATATCACAAATATCACTGAAATACAAACAGATTTTGAAGAATCTCTTGTGTTAACTCTTCAGGAAAAAAAAAACCTGGCCTTTGGATACATGTGGGCAGTTCTTGCTGCTTTCAGTCGCCATGCACCTACATCAGATGGTGAAGTTTAGTACACAGAGCAGAAAAGACCTTTGATTATCAGGAACAGACTAATTCTTCTTGCTCAGAGAAACATTACTCTAATATGAAATGAAATTATCTGACAGGCTTTTGGTTATCTTAAAAGCAGCATGAGCAACTTAATTAAAACCCTACTATGCTTATGTATTAGGAAAAAAATGCCTAGGCAAGGACTGTCTTTTTGGTTGTATAGTATCAAGCACCACAGAGCCCCAAAGTAAATAAAGCCTTCTAGATATTGCTGTAGTAAAAATAATGATTATACATCTGTGCTGAGAATTTAGACAGTGAATTTTAAGGGGACATGAATTAAAATAGACATGCTTTAAAATAAAGTTTATGGCCTAGACAATGAAAATAGTTTAATCATGGCACACTGGAGGATATCAAGACAAGGACAATGTCATCTTTGTTTTGTCTCAGGAAGAAAGTCCTTTTAAAAATGAGGTTTTCTTTTTGCAATTTCTATGATATTTCATAACATAAAAAGACCACTGAAAGAAGAAATAAGGCCCCTTATTTTTTACATTATATATCCAAAAAGACGAGTTAGGTGAACATGAATTCTTGATGGCAATATACAGATTATATACAGAGGATTATTTTATAAAGGGAGATGTAAATTCTGTATGTGCTTATAATAGAATTATTAAGAGTAGATTATCTAGAAATGCTTTTAGTAAGTTATAAAAATAGCACAGTGTTTGTAAAAACAAAGTTCCTGAACAAAGACATTTCACCAAAATCAACAACACTGAAATGTTTCTAAGCTAAACTTCTTAACTAAACCTCACAGATTTTAAGATGTCATATTTGTCATCTTACCATGACCCCTGCATTGAAGTGTTTGTTTACACTAACTTCGGCAACTTTCTTCAGCAGGAGGCAAGAAACTGTGGTAAAATATAAAATATCTACGCCATGCACAAGTATAGACTAGGAGAGGAGAGGCTGACATGCAGCCCAGCTGAAGGGGATCTGGGCATGCTGGCTGACAGCGGGCTCAGTTTGAGTCAGCATTGTGCCAAGAGGGCAAACTCCATCCTGGGGTGCATCAAACACAGTATCACCAGTCTGTCAAGGGACATGATTATCCTGCTGTATTGAGAGCTGGTGCAGCCTCACCTGGGGTGCCTGTATGCAGTTCTGGGACCCAGCTTTTGAAAAGGGTGTGAATGTACCTACGTGTGTTGCAGGATGGCAGCAAAGGTGGTGAAAGTGCTGGAAGAAATGTTCTATGAGAAGCAGTTTAGTACTCTGTGTTTGTCCAGTTTTGAGAAAAGGAGGATGAGCACCAAGCTCATTGCCCTCCACAGCTTCCTGCGAAGGGGAAGTGGAGAGGCCAGTGCTGATCTCCCTCGTATGCAGTCACAGGACACACAGCAATAGTGCAAAGCTGCACCATGGGAGGTTCCTTTCCTGAGATGGTGCTCAGACACAGGAACAGGCTTCCTAAAGAGGAGTTACATGCCCTGAGTTTGTCCACATTTAGGAAACATTTGAGCAATGCAACATGCTTAAATTTTTGGTCAGCGCTGAAGTGGTCAGGCAGTTGGACTAGATGATCATAGTAGGTCCCTTCCAACTGTAAATTTTTTATTCTATTCTAGTATATTCTCACAGAATAAATAAAAATATGATGTTGCAACATCGCAGCTTGTAAAATTTTTGTTTGTTTTTTAAATAGGAGGCAGGCAGGAAGCAGCATAAGCTTGCAACTGGATCGATAAATTGTAGTTAAGTGCAAATTTCAACAGTCCTGTGTGTTCTAACAGCTCAGATGTACTTGGATTCAAAGGCTTCTTCCTGGCTTATTTGTTGAAAAGGTTATGTTTTAAAATGGCTCAGTTGAAGAAAAGTGTATTTTTCCCCTTAAATTTAAAGTTAAGTGGGCTCCTACTTCAAAACCCACATCATGTAGGACTTGAGAGTAGCTTTCTTGTTACTGCTGATAAATTTTTTAAGAAAGCCATGTTCCTTTAAACTTTCATGGTAAGCTGGCTTTACAAGCTAGTAAAGTAAAATGCTATAGCATAAAGTTATTGGTGAAAAGAACTGCATCTGCAAAGCAGAGACTTCCAATAAATTGAGAAATGTCTGAAGCCAGCTCAAAATGGCAGGGCAAAATTTAAACAAACCTTCCCCACCCAAGGAGAGGCAGACAGGCATAAACCATTCCCAGCAATCAATTCTGCTATTTGAATTCATCCTGACACTTGTTGGGCTCGGTTGCTGATGTGAAACCATGGCAGAAAGGCCAGGCCACTGGGGAAATTTGGCCAACCTCCACATCTGAGAGTGAACCACCTGACTGCAGGTCTCCAGCCCTTCTATTGCTTTTCTTTGTTCCAAGCATAAACTGTTTTGTCCACTGTGTTTCAGGTCTGCCACAATAAAGAAAATTCTTTGATTACTGTTCATATAAGAGATGAGAAATACTAGAATGCTAAGGAGTTGCTTTTCAGGCAGACAGTTTAAAAATAAACCTGCCAAGTCAATATTCATGATTTTTCATTGTGGCTACTTTGCAGTTAATTACTGATATTGTTAGACAACAAAGAAAACATGTGAGAAAAGGGACTGCAGGTTTCTAATTCATGAAAATTCATATTTACATACATTGGAGATAAATCTGCTCTTAATGGAGAGTCTCAGAGATTTTTGTGGGAAAGAATTTGCATACTGGCCATGAGCACCTTCATTAATACCAAACAGAAATATCATCATACTCTTGAGTTGTCAGTGCATAAGTCTCACCAAAACACAGTTAAGGTAGCCAGTGCTCACAGATATTCAGAACATACATTTTTTCTCCCCTCCTATCCCTCCAAACCCTAGCCTTAGAAAAACCCAGAAACTGTGAGGTCAGGTACCCAGCCATGCAATCTTAATCTCCAACTTCCCCCTACTGACATTTCAGTCAGTGGAAATAAGCTGCAGGCCAGCCATCACATCCTGTATGTCGCACAGCGCTACTGACCGAGAGAGGGATTACCTGGAGCAGATTGTGATTCTGTGATCTCAAAGAGGGCAATGCCATCCCATCTGACATTCTCATGCATGATCAGCAGCCAAGGTGCATGGGGTACCAAAAATTACCGGTGTCCTCATTTCACCTTGAATTAATTATTTGGGTAGGAGGAGGCACAGGGTCCCTCAAGGCCTGTCAGCAGGAGATGCATGTGGTCCATGGGGCAAGCCAAGAGCCACTGTGCACAACAGGTTGGAAGCAAACTCAAAAGGTGCTTTTAGAGCAGCCATCAAAGCCTTGCAGTTAAGCAGATGTGTCTCCCCATTAGGTCTACACTTCTATTCCAGGCCCAGGACATTCAGCCAGACTTCTTAAAAAGTTAAGTCAACAAATAGAACACAACACTTTTCCTCTCCTTTAAAAAATCAGGACAGTATGGATAGGGAGCAGTAGCAGCTGCATATTGACACACTAGCCTAACAAATAACTTATTTGCCTAGAAACTGGAAAAACTGAACTGAGCATAACTGTATGAAAGAACACCTTTCACTCTGCAAGGCAGTCTTTCCATCAGGTTATTGAACATTTTGGAATGCAAGAAATTACACACTGCTTTCTGAAGCTTTAATTTAAAGTAATAAAATATAATCTAACCACCTATCAAATAGGGCTGGGCGTAAGGAGTTAAGTATGTGATTAGATGTAGGTTACTCTTCTGAAATGCTTACACCATCCCAGGCCAATGGGCACAACAGCTATGTTTTGAAATCTCCGTAGTGGAACAAATGAGAGAAATAACAGGTCTAGCCTCAGCCTCTTTCTTCTCATTATTGCTCTCTGACTAATGTACTTCCATGAAACATGACTCATTATGACATGTCTCTTTTTTCTCCATCATGCCTCACCATTTAGCTTTCTCCCCTCTTCCCCTTCTTTTTCCCCCCAGGATTCCCAGGTAAACCTCCCAGTCCTGCTGAAGCCATCTGTAGTTTAAAAGACATTAAGCATGTCATTAGGAACTGGCACGTGAAGTTTGCTGATATTTCTGCAAATGTCACTAATAAAAGTATTAAATAAGATCACTGCAAAGACAAACTCTTCTGGAGTTCCAGCAGTAACCTCTCCCCAGCCTTTCACTTTCCTTTTTAGCACTACATGTAGTTAGATATTCCTCCAGAGTCAACTCCAGGTCCTCCTTCCACCCACTTAGATCTAAGTGCTTCTCTTCCAATTTAGCTAGTATTTTTCTTTATAGTATCAGATCATACATTTTTGTTTATCTGAAGTCCAGATAAAGAGGACCTACCACATACTCTTCATCAAGACAAGGCATTTGCTAATCAAAAAGACTATCAGGTTAGCCTGGCTTTGCAACCGTCCACCCCTGCTTAGTCTATGATTCATTATGCTGCACTGACCCTTTGCCTTCCCTAAGTGTAATCATCCTTTTTTTTTGAATTGTTCTTTAACACCTTCACACTGTGTATTCTGAACCTAAAGACTGGCAAATCCCATAATGATCCTAAGCATAGGTATACCATTTAATTTTATTCCATTAACTCCTCCATGATAGACTAGATTAACAAATCTTCCTTTTTGTCCTCCCTACTGCTTCCTTCAACACTTGAGAATCTCTTGCCTCATAGTTTTTCCAGTATAACTACTTCTGGAGGTTACCCTAAAAATTGAATCACTGAAAGATCCTGCTTTGAAAATCATCTTTATTAAAATGTTAGGGTTATTTACCCTACAGACAATTGCCTTCTCCTTCCACATTATCCATGTTTCACTCAAATCCTCTCTTCTACCCCTTCATTCTTCAGGTGCTTTTCCCATCCACTCAAAATATGTACCACTGCAAATCTGAGAGGTTTTAAACCTTTCTGCTTGACACATATTGTAACTCCCCAAAAGGTAGAAAATTTTCAAAATGGTCAGACTGTGATAAAATGACTACTTTTCTGGACACAAGGCACAGGCAATATACAGTAGAGCCATCCAGATCTTCTGGTTGAAGAGGAGGACAGGAATGGCTCTTTAATACTAAATACCTCACATTTGTGTGAATATTCTTTCAATTTACTAAATGACATAACCTTGGTTTTGGAGGTCGCTAAAAGGTAAAAAAAAAAATCAGATGCGAAAATAAAATCAGTGAAAGACAGGGACAGAACAATTCAAAATGCTGAAAAATTATAAAGATTTACTATTATGGCATTTGTTGATCCAGGGAGAACACCTCTATTAATAGATAGTAATAGTCAGGGTGTTGTAAACCTATTTCCCAGGATGAGGTCTGATTTATAGTCTTGGACAGAAATTATTCTTCCTGTGTCTTACAAAAGCAGAAAAAAAGCTTCCACTCAGATGGTTTCAAGCTGCACAAGTACAACACAGCGAAGACTCTGCTGCCTCTTGATGCCTTCTGTATTTGTGTAAGTTAGCTCAAAGATGGCTTTATGTTTTAGACTGATATTTTACAGGCTGTTAATCCAGAAAGTGGATTATTGCTTTTGGGTATTTTGTGAAAAAATAAAATAGAAATCAATTGAAGTATTTCATTTATTATAGCTGTTGCTGTGCATGGGCAATCTTTATTTTTTTTTTCTCCCATAATATATAAGGCTTCTCTGCACTAGAACTTCCTGAATCAGCCTCACTAACATAGTTCACTCTCACCCCCTTAGAGCCTGTCTTGTCAATTATCTGTACATTTGGAAAGACTTACACAAAAGATCATAATGAGCTGGGTTTGAAAGAGACTGTAAAGGTGAAAAGTGCCAAATACTGAAGCTTGGAACAGCTATGGTGGAGATATGTAGTGTGCCATGTCTTGCACTCAGACAATAAATGCTTTTTTCATTTAAAAGTTATATTAAAAAAAGGTGGAAGCAGAGCTGTGAATTGGACGGGGGAGAACTGGAAGTGTCCAAGTTCTGCCTTTATCACTGGCATAGCCCTGTGTACAGTAACTTAACCTTACTTAACTGTATTTCAATACTTCACTGTATTTTAACTTTCTCCCTGACTGCTGTTATGATGAAGATAGTTGACTTCTACTCTGACTTCAGTAATAAACTGTTGATTAAAAAAAAGATATAGAACATAATTATTTTTCCATATTTGCAGACAACCATCCCCAAACATGATGCATTCTTGTTTCATCACACCTCAGAAATGCAGTGTGGATGAGTTCATGTTTGCAAAGCACTGAACCTCAAAAAAGAGCATATTCACAAAGCAAATTGTAATAAGGACAGATGTTGAAATTTGGTAACAGTTGAAGCAGCAGCACAAAGCAAAACCAGGCAAAAATCATGACCGATATCTGACCCTCATTCATGTATCCCCAAATGCCACCAAGACTGGTACCAAGAGGGGAATCACAGCACAGTGTTAGGAGAAATAGGACTGTTCTTGTGCCAGCATTTCTGGATTTCCAATCTATTTGACAGCTGATGGATTCCATTTAAGGTCTGCACTTTAGTTGGCAGATACAGATGTAAATGGCTTGCAGGTAGAGCTCCTGGAAAATATGATGACTGCAAAGAACAACTCCCACTGCGAGCACTGTGCCTGGCTCCATCCAGCTCCGCCTCTGGCACATTCCTTAGGCAGCAGGCTGGCACCAAAACCAGATCTGCCCTCAGGTTTCTGACTCTCAGCTTATTCGCTGAGTGTGGATACAGGCGCAGTTAACCACAAAACTGGGGTCTCTGTGTACAGCTGGGTCAGGACACTGCTACACTGGTTTGCTTTTAACTTGTGACATGTAGCATATGTTTGTTTGTGCCTGGAGTCTGTTTTTTTGTCACATGGCATGAGAGAGGCTTTTAAACCACCATTCACAGGATGCTTGACACATTCAGAAATTCCCTTCTGTGTTAAAATAATAAAGTAGAGAAGTCCTCAGGATAAATAGAAAAAACTAGAATATAAGTTGTTGTATACAGTGTTTAGCCCCCTGGGATGCACATGTAAAACAAGGCTTGTGAATGTAAAATTAATCTTAATTAAAAAAAAAAAATTCTGTGAAAAAAAGTTAGAGGGGTATTTGATAGGAGGCCAGAGTATTGCTGCCTGAAGTAGAATGGTATTTATAGACCAAAATGTGCAAAACTGGAACATTGTTTTTGTCAAGTATAAATTAAGCTAATGTACCATTAAGAGCTAGAGGCTCATATACATTAAAATCATGAGTTTAGGACACAGACTGTGCTGTGACAAGCTAACTGTGCAGATATGATAGGGATGATAGGGATGATCCAGCATCCAGCTAGGACCTTGAAAAGCAACTTGCTGCTTCTCTTGTGCCATATTTCTGAACACTAATATTACTCCAAGCAAAGATGCTCTTTCATTTTTGTGAAAAGAACTAACAGATGGCAAAAACCCCAAAAAGATATGAAGCCTAATGAGAGGTGAGGCACTACTTCTGGAGACAGTATGCATCATTTTGTTATGATGCACAGCTCTTCCCTAAGTCAGATCTTATATTCCTAACCCTGTAGCAACTTCTTGAAGCCATAGAGAGGAACTGAAGGAATCTTGAAGCCATAGAGAAGGAAATAGAGGGAATAAGACAGAAAAGAAGCTTATATCCCAGAACTGTAAACTCAGCGTTAGTCAGATGACATGGAAATTACCTTTACACTGCTTTTCCCCACCTTCAGCTACAAAGTAAAATTTCCTTCCATGCTGACTTTGCCTACCTCCCCTGTAATGTCTCTCTAACCTTCTTGGTAATAGATATTTTCAGTATTAAAAAATCACTTGCAACTTTGCCCCATCTTATTCATGACACAGGAAAAAAAGGCAAAAAACAACAATTGAGAATTAAAATAAAGCATGAATATCAATGCAAAAGACTGTTATCTGTGGCTCACACACCTTGTGAAAAGTGAGCATACCCACCTGAGGCTCACAGTCTGACACAATGACAGCCTCACAGCTGGAATGGCAACCACGAAACAGACAACCTGATGAGTCCCTCCAGACCCCAGAGGGTTCAATCCTTTGTGGGACCTTGCTCTAACCACAAGGCCATAAGTAGTGTGCTCTGGGTAGCTCTGCTGCCGCTACAGGAAAAGGACAAATGGCTGGTGAGTGACATGAGATGAGCCACCTCTGAGCAAAGTGCGCTTGGACGTGTCTGCTCTAATTCCTTCCTGGTTCACCACCATGACCTGTGGGGTTGCCTTTCCTGTCTCTGGAATGACAGGTGCTCCAGCCAGTGACAATGCACCCCTGACCCAACACCAGTCTTCATTTGTTTAACTTATCACTACTGTGACATAAAGGGTCTGTGACCCCCATATCTGACCAAGCAAATGCATGGCACTGCCAAAAATCACAGGCATTTATACTTTAAAAGACAAGCTGTCCCCTCCAAGGAATGTTTCACTATCTACAAATTAATCCCTCAAAGATTTTTGCTGAGAATTCAGCAGGAATGAGAAAGAGCAATTTCAAGAATCCTGATGGCAGACAGAAAAACAAACCCTGGATTTTTGTAGGAGCTCTTTGCTTTCTCAGTCCCATTGGAAAACTCAGCCCTAACTTTTTTCATAAATCATGAAAGAAAACATAGCCCCAAGCTACCTCCTAGCCACACAACAGTCAGTTCAACAAAACAGGAGTGGGATGCAAATTGCCAGACAGCTCAGAGAAATTCCCAAACTTTTGAGGACAGCCAAAAGAGCCTGCACCTCTAGAAACAAAGCCAAGCTGCACACTGAAAAACAAACACCTCCATCTCTGTAAGTCTCTGCTGCTGCTTTTTTTACCATGTGTGGTTGCTATGCTGTTTTGCTTCATCAAAACAATTATCATCTGCAGCCTTTTGAAATCATTTTCCAAAGATAAAGCAATTATGTCAAGGACTAGTAAAAGCTCTTCACTGTTCCATATCTGCACAAATTACCTTTTATTTAAGATGATTTTATGTACATTTAATCACTACAGATTAATTAGATGGCATACAGCAACCAGCAAACTGAAGCCCTAACTTCAGTTTAAGTACACATGCAGCTTTTTAGAACAATTTTAATTAAAAGTTCTAGAAAAACCATCCAGCTGAAAATATTGGGTGCTTTGGGATGGGCTTAGCATAGTTAATAATTTTATATTTAATCAAAGCAGCCTTTGGCTGTAATAAAAAAAACCTATTTTCCTCTGGTAATAAATATAGTAATTCCATGAAACAGAATACATAATTTGCAAAATTTCATATGTACAGAAGATCCATGCAGAAAAGAGATCATTGCATACCCTTCAGACAGCAGGTTGCTTTTCTTTTAAATATGTATGACTATTTTGAAATCAGCTTTAAATATTGTGCCATAACAGCAATTTCTGAAAAAGATGACCCAACGTGTGTTGGATTCCTCCAGAAGAGTGAAAATAATCTAAAGTGACAGTAATTTTGAATGAGGCTGACTTTTCCAGTGAACCACGGAGAGAATACAAGAAATGTCCCACCGGCTCAGACCAACCATCTCCATGATGTAGCTTGCTTCCAGCAATGGCAGTGGCAAATGCTGTTCAGAGTGAGGCCTCACATGAGGCCAGCTGCTTTTGGCAATCCATTCCCATGTACCCTCCCAAGTGCTCATAGAATTTTACAGACCATCCTTTAAAAATGTCAGTTGCACAGAGAACCTGAAAAACAGCCTTTTTCACTTTGTTTCTACATAGCACAGTATAATAGCTGGCAGATTTCCAGCTCTAGCCAGTCTGGCCAAATGCTGGATTTGATCCATGCAATCAGATGAAAACAGCCCCATTAATATAATATAAACCTTCCAGCTTTGCGAGTCACAAAAACACTCATCCATCTACTTACACAGTGACAGCCAAGAGCTGCTACAGCATCTTTTCTACTAGAGACTTCCTTTCATTTATGTGACACAAATTCCCAGTTGTGCTGCTGTAACATGTTTTTCATGTGGTCCTGCACTGAATTATATCCACTCCTTTATACTGGGTAGATGCAAATTTAAATAAAATAGCTACATTAATATAACATGATGCATCTTCTGCTCCTAAAATATCTAATGTTCTAAAATAAATTACAGCTTTGACTCCCTACTTTCTTAGATGGGTCAGAATGCAAAGCATTTTTGTTGCCTTGAAATATTTCATTCATTTGTAGTTGTCAAAATACTTTCTTACCCTTTTTTCAGTTAGCACAAGAAAGTGACTAGAAAATTATTGGTCTGATGCACCGTCCTGATACAATTAAATTGGCAAACAGATTAGGTATTGATCTGCTAGCAAACATATATTAATGAATACTGGCTTATTGGGAATTAGTGTTGAAATCAAAATGAATGTTTCATTTATGATATATATTATGTGTATATGCATGCACTGCAACCTCTGGACATTATGATTGAATTGCAGTAAATTTATAGATCCTTGCTTTGCTATAAACACATGCCAGTACAGCTGATCTGCATAGATTTTGGGAGAGATATTATAGGGAGACTAGCTGTAAGTGCTTTTCCTGTAGTAAAACCTAATGCTGCAGTTCTCTTTTGTTGTCTTCTTTTCTGCTTTCTGTGTGTATTACAAATATATTCTCTCCTTTTCATATCTAAGAATCAAAACCTGCTCTTCCTGATAGTCATGCAAATGCAGTCTTTATCAGCATGTTGAACAGATTTAAGGTTGTTGAGTTGACAGTAGAAAGTTTCTTGAAAGCCTTTCCCAAGGACCTCACTTTCATGGCCTGCTCTTCTAGCAGGACATCAAAAAACTTTGGTGCTGCAGTCAAATAGTTGAAACACTTTTCTTAAGTCATCTTTACATCTCAGCAGTACTTTGTCTAAAGCATTTATATTTCAGATGTACTTTCTATAAAGTACCTACTGCAAAGGTATAGCATTTAAATGACTTTTCAGTAAAAGTATGAAACATATTTAAGTAGAAATGCTCTTATTGCCTTCCAAGATTTACAGTTAGGCCTTTTCTCCATAGCAAATAGTCCTAGTCATAATCAGCTAGTTCGTTAGTTTTGTTCTTGTCCATTCAACTGTCTCTGGAACAGGATTCTTCAAACTAATTAGAAAGGAGCTTACTCTGCATATTTACTTTGCAACCAGCATTTCCTAACAGCAAGCCATTCTCAGTATCCAGCCACATGTTTCTTCATTCTGTTGGATCTTACTGTTGCTAGCTGCACTTCGTTTGGGACACTTTCCATTGCCCAACATATCATCACTATTTTTCAAGACATTGTCCAATTATGTGATATCTTTGGAATAAAGACACAAATACATATGTCTGTTCTCCGCACCAAGAATGTGCAGAGAAAAGCACAAGACAACAAGTCATATTTGGGCTCCATCTTGATGGCAGGTATTTTCCATCCAGCCCTCTTTTTAGATGTCACCCCAAGGATATGTTTAGCCTTACTCTGGCAGTTTGTTCTATAAACAGTAAAGGCCAGAAATGTCTCTGTAGAAAAGACAGATGTTGAAGAAGAATCAATCATAACCACAGAATTGAGGTATAAAACTCTTCATTTCCACCAGTGAATCCTCCAGAGCAAGACACTTATGCCAAGTTGTAATACCTTAGAACTGATCAGAAGATAAGGATAATATTTTAAAGTAGTCAAAATTAGCTGCATTGATCAACAATTGTGCATTTAAGAAGAGCAATAAAGACAGAGGAGGTGGAATGTTCACCTACACGTGGTACCAATAACATTTCATATAGCACATCCTGAAATGATAGAAATCTTCATATCTGTAACACTATGTATGTCCTTGAGCATTGCCTTCTGTTCCTTTGCACAATTGTTTCCCTCTGCATATTTCATGGGAAGGAGACTGGAAAGAGGAGTGCTTAATAAATGGAACCATTACAAAGATTGGATTGCTCTTGCTTTCATAGGCATTATTGCAGCAGAAACCATTCATCTATTCTGCTCTGAGTAAATTTTGCACCTGTCTTAGTAAAAATACAAGTGCATCAAGACAGTAAAAATGGTAATCGGATTGATGACCAAAACTAATCAAACTGCTGCTTTATAGATTCTTTTGCTGATACATACCTTCAGGATTTGCTTTAAGAAGATATCAGAGCAACTGAACATTAGGAAAAAAAATCAAAACAAAACATGTATACACAGTAGGTCAGAATATGGAGTGTCTCATTTCTACTGTAACAAAGTAAGTTGCACATGATCTCATCTCTATTGTTTTCAACAAATGATCTAATAACAAAGCATTTTTCTGTTTCATTGATACACGACACGGTGCCAGTCATGGTATTATTGCTACTATTATCTAAAGACATCAGAGCAAAATACATAGAACGTGATAATGTATCTTGTACAAGAAAAGGTCATGCAGCAGTTCCACAATTTGCTGATCCTAAATATATGTACATTTGTATCATTCTGCATTATAATCACATTTCTGACATATTGCCAGCATGCACGATAGTAAATTTATGGTACAATGCCAATTACATGACATTGTGGGAGAATGTTGAACCAGCATAAATTTAGCATGGTGCAGACAGATGATATCTGATTTGGTATTAAGCATAAGCCTGCTCTTAGGAAATTAGCCAATCAACATTTTTTTCCACAAAACTGAAAGATGAATTTTAACACAGTCAATGGTATGTGAGATGCAGTCACAGAATTTGCTCTCTTGTATTTATGAGCCTTGGAGCAGCATTTACTGCATCACGGAATGTCAGCCCAAGAGAGAAAGGGAATATACATGGAATTTAGCCAGGAAAGCCTTTCGCCTCATCCAAAACAGGCACAGCAACTTTAAATGAAATGAGGACCAGAGCAGTTGCTCTGATTTAAACACAGCTGTTTTAATTACACAAAGGTTAACAAAAGTGTAGTTAGCCCATGTAGAGCAAGAGGTGATGTAAGCAAGGAGGAGGAACCCAGAGAGAACAAGGAATCAGCAGGCTGGAACACCGAAGGGCTACCTTCGTCAGATCTACAGTATGATATAATAATATAATATGCTCAAATGTCTCTATCTAGTTCATGATTTTGGGGCATGACTGACAATTGTGTGTCTCCCATGCAGAGCTTCCTGGTTTCCAGGTCTAGTTGTACAATAGATTTTATTGTATTTGCAGAACAAGTTATCATAAGTAGTTGTTTTTTATTAATTGATGGAGATTGGATCCATCATTAAAATGGAACAAAAATTAGATACTGCTTCTCTAAGACTCTAAAAATGATGCTTTTGTGTAAAAGAAATGGAAAAAAAAGAATCTTTTGCTATTACATGACAATACCAATTAAAGCTGGATTTAAAAAGTTCTAAAATAATATTGACTACATTGGCACAAGGTAATGTCAAACCACATCACCAATTAAGAATAGAGAAAACTGCAAAACTTGAACAAAGTATACAGAGATAATTAATCCTCTAATTAAGATGCTAAAATTAGATCAGGAATTGAAGGGTGAACTGCTTTAATCTTCACTTATCTATGCAGAAGAGTTTCCATATTTTTACTTTTTATGAAATTGTTCATCTTTTCAATTCTGGTGTATCAATGCATTTTTTCCACAGGTATATGACAAAGACTGTAAATCACATGTGCATGCCTGAGTTTGAGAAATTTCCTGTCTTAGTTTAGGAATGTACCCACTCAGATAAACTGGAGAAGCAAACACATCACAAACATTCTTTGGATTTAGCACTGAACTGAGTTTCCTGAACTTATAAGGAATTTAAAGCTTTTTAGGATATGTCTAAAAATCAAGCCATTTACATGTTTTCTGCTCAGGAAGCATTAGCTTTTTAGCACCAGTTATTACACAGAAGTCTTGCTCATAGAAGCTTGTGTCCCACACTTAGATGTCCTCTGCCAAAGACAGTAGATCATTATTGAAATTATTGAAATTACTGGGCATAAGCAGTCCTTTGTCATTCTTAAAAAAGAGTTTTAAAAATAATGAACTGCAGATCCAGGGCTTGAAATCATCCAGAATTAATCACCATAAGATCCAGTAATGTGAGTCAAGGCCAGAAGTACCATCATGTTGCTGAAGAAGGATTTGTGTGAAGAGAAACAGAAAGGAAAGAGATGAAAACAACCAAAGTATCTGCTAAAACTTCATGACAGTCTTGCATCAGGGAAAAGGTTTCAAGTCAATTTTATCTGTCCCTCAGGGCCACAGTGAGCCCATTTTGTAGTCAAAGAGAAAAGACAAGGGATTTACTGCATCAGTTTTACAATAAGTCACACTTGAAAAACCAGGCTAAGTATCCCAAAGTTCAAATCTGCCATGACTGGGATTTGATAAAGACAGAGTAATACTTAAAATGCAGGGCATACCACATGTTACAAAAATATTGACTTCCAGCTCCTGCTACCACCTGCCCTGCTGCCTATGTCCTGGCTGGTACATAGGCAGGGTAATGGATAGCAATGGAAAGCAAACTTTTAGGTTTTCTTCTTCAAACCAAGGCCAGGAATAAATGTGTTTTAGCTTTTAAGTCTCACAAGTTTAAAGCACATCTGTAGTTATTCTCTAAATTAGATAAGGCATCAGGATCAGATACAGTACATTAAAAAAGAAACCCTGTAGAGAAAGGCAAAGCTTGTTCATTCTTGTTATGGACCACTTACAAGATCTTTTTTTGGTGTTCACATCTTTGTTAAGAGTTATTTAATTTTTTTTTTAAGTTGCATGACTTTTATTGGTGAGTAAAACAAGAACAGCAGGATCCAACTCCTATCTCTGTAACTCTTTCATCTGCTTAGCTGACTGTATTAGCCACTTTCCCTGAATGGAGAATGGGGGAAAGTTCAACAGCAGACTGACATAATAATGAGGACACAAAATATAGATGAAAAGAATACATGCCTAAATGTCTGATGAACTGATATTAGCATATAAATGCAATATATGTACAACAGTAGCCTTTGAATTAAACCACAAAGAACACTGTCTACTTGATTAGTTGTTTATTTTTCCTTTTGAGGGAACACATCAGAGCCACAGATTGATACTTTAATAAGGAACACGAAAACCTTTAGTCAAGATTAAAAGAGCTACTAGTTAGATATCATAATTCATGGATACTGATTGTGTAGGACTTTGACAAGAACCATTAATTGTCACGGTGTAGCTTCTTTCTGAAGTCACATACTCAATTTAGTTCTAGTTCTTACAAGATGTGGTAGGATCATTAAAGGAAGCTTGGGGCTAAGCACTGATAATGGGAGTATTTTAATATTCTTAGTACTTTCACAAAGGAACAGCATGTCATACATCTGTTCTATGTATTGCACCAAAACTCTCTAAAGGAAAAAAAGTCTTTTTGTTGTCTCCACTGTTACCTAAGACAGTGAGGTGTTAGGGTTTCTGCACTCTTTTGCAAGCCTGTTGTACAGTAGAAATCTGAAAAAAAAAAAAAAACCAAAAACCACAAAAAGGCCCAACTCACAGATGGCTTTCATATTTCCTAATATGAAAGAAAAAAAGGGAAAAAATCAAAACAAAGGGTGTCTCCTTTCTTTCTCTGAAGGTTTCAGGAATTCTAGAAGGTAAGAATCTTCTCCAATGACAGTCAGAATGGATGAACTCCCAGATGAATGTAAAATTAAACAGAAACTTTCCCATTCTCCTTTATTTCTTGTCTGCAGTTGCTTCAGAGCAGTAAAACAGAAACATGGCAGCATAAACAGAGGCTAGATGTGCCCATGCAGACACAAAGCAGAGGAAAAATTCAACATGAGTACAGATCTCAGTGCTCATTATTAAGGCAATAGCAGGGTTTAGGTCAAATGAATAAGCATAAGAAAGGCGTGGAGGCAAAGAAGGTTCCCTCAGGCCACTGTGTCCCTCCTGCCTGAAGGACTGGCAGGTTTATTCCACTACAGACTTATACTACTATAAAACCACAAGATAGCATCCACCTCACCTGCCTTTTAGGTATCTGAAGCTATATGTATAAGTGGCTGCAGGCTTCCTTTGAAGTCCGTGGGGAAGAGAGCAGCTTCAAGCCAATGCTATTTAAGCTCTGCTAAGGAAGAGCTTAGCTGCTCTCTCATGCTGCTTGTTTCTTACCCTGTTTATCACAAGACCAGACACATTGTTGAAATAATGAAGATGAATCTTATTCAAGCATCACTCATTTCTTGACAGCTTGGCTGTTGACCTCAGTTACTATGACTTACTATTTCATCTAGTGAGCAAATGGGCATCAGCCTCTATGGAGAGGAAAGTATACAATTAAAAAAATCCAGCAAGTGTATAATTCAATAAAAATAGCTTAACTAACAATCCATCAGAAGTTTTCATTCATGTAGTCTTACTTCCATGTCCATTTTGCTAACTAAATGCAGATGCTTGCTAATTAAGACCACTTTTCAGTGTTTTAAGGGCTTAATATAAATACTGTCACTGTTCACACAGGACCACTTCCAGTCTCGCTTCAGACAGATATTGAACTCAGGATCTGGTTCTATGCCTCATTCACAAGGGTTTTTGCTTTTTCTTTTCTTTCCCCTTTTCTTTTTTGAGAATGAGTGTGAGCTATTTTTCAAAGTGAGACAACAAAACCAGTATTATTTCAGGATGCTTCAAAACGGAAACTAATTTACTCTTCATAAAAAAGGAAACAAAGCTCTAGAAGAAGGTTCAGCACTACAATATCCCCTGAGGCTGGCCAATTACTTTTGGTTGATTTGGAAGATTCAAATCCTGCTTTGTTTACAACTCATTCTATATTATTTAACACATTATTGCTGTTGACATCACATTAATTAAATAAGCACAGAGACAGATTGTTCCAGCTCTTGAAAACAGAATGAATAAAAGACCCCACAAGAACAGATTTCTCTTCCTCACACATTGCAAACACCAGATCAGAGCTAGAAGTATTTCCTGTCACAAATTAAATTGGTATCTACCAATCTTTCAGCGTCTGAGCAATTTCTGTTTTGATTACACACAGCACATGATAAATTAAAAACTGACGGAAGTTTCACAAAGGCATTCCTGGAGCTAGTAACCGCTTCCTGTGTATCTCTCTCAGTTCACATGCACCACAAGGGGAATTAAGTGGACTCAGAGGTCACAGGAAACTTGTGTATGAGGAGGGAGTTCACTCTCAGCAGCCCCTGACCAGCACTGATTCCACACTGGAGTCATGTCCTCTTTCCTATGCCCTGAGGAGTTGATTTAGAGCAGTAAAGGAGAAATGTATCTGGGAGAAAAATCACAGAAAGCAGTTTCTAGATAGTGAAAACCATCCCATTTAAATGTTTACACGTTGATACTCTGGCAGGGCGCACTAGGACAGCTAATCTAGGTACACTTACCATTCAATGGCTACTCACTCATCAAATAGTTCTTGATGCCACCAATGGAAAAGGGAGTATTTCCTTTGGTTCCTGCGGACTGAAGGCTGCTGCTGAGATCCTGTTTGGCATCAACAGCAAAGCAAGTACCTTGTTGGGCAACACTGTTCTTAATCCCTCCCACTCAGCACAATCCACCTAGAGCAGGACTGCTGATGTTTTGTCTCGTGTTGAAAAATTACAATTTCTCTCCTCATAATGAAGATTTTCTCTTCCACTCACTGATTTCAAGAACCAGAATAACTGCAAATGTTTCTGTTGCACACCTTTGTCATACTTCATTTTATGCACTTTTTTGTCCTAACTCTATCTCCTTCTCCCAGGCTAACACACCAAGGAACTCCCTCCATGACCTCTGTATCTCCACATTTGATCATAATGGATGCACTACAGAGAGTTGATTTGTTTCATATAAATGGACTGTGGGAGCACCTTGGAACGACCACACATATTTCAGGTATGCTATTAATATCAAATAAACTATTTTAACACATCCTTAATCTTTCTTTAATAATCCATTCTAAGTAAATTATCTTGAAGCAATGCTGGACTATGATGGATGGGTCTTTCTATAAAATCTCGCTCTTGGCTCAGCACAAAAGAAATACCCTACCAATTACAGAAAGCTCACCCTGGACAGTCAAAACAGCTTCCTGAAGAAATAACAGGATGGAAAAAGAGACTGATATTTCTGAAAATAGTTCAGTGAGTTTTGCATTCTCTATGAAACAAGATAGCTGCCTTCCTCTGCTTGTTCACAGCAGTAACAGCTCGCCCTGTATATGCATCACCAGAGTTATCGCCAAGTGCAGCACCCCTGTACATGAAGTACCAGCACTTCCATGCAAACATTCCTTATCAGAATTGTATTTGCACATCTATACAAGGTGACTGCTTTAAAGGCATGGACATTTACTGGAAGAGCCTGTGCCCTATGCTACTTGAATTATTGATCAATTACAAACAGATTACTAACAACTCTGAATCGTTAAAACCTTATAATAAATCATGTAGATAAATAAAACATGCCTAGGGTGAATAATCTTCTTTCTCTCTTCCTCCTTCTGAATTCACTACCAGAAGCATGGCACTAACCTACTTATAGTAAAGCTACCCTCTAAAAGACCAAAGTCAATATTTAAAAAGCTGGTGGTCTTCTGAAGTAAAAAGAGCAGTTCCTCAGGCTTTATTATCTCAGCTGACAAAATAGACACTATTTTGTTGACACTATTAAGTTTACCCTACAATACCTATGCCTCTGAAAAAATTAATCACAAATAATTGGCAAATATTTGGCAAATATGGTAACAAATTGCTTTTTTGTTCCTTTTAAAATATTTTCTTCCAGCAATTTCGACAACCACAGAATCCTTGAAAAATGCAGTTAAATTATCTAACAATACAAATTACATTGCCCTAATTCAGCAAAGGCAACTGAATATTAAAAAGAAATAGATTAGGTCAGGTAAGGTAAGTCACAGTACCTGAGAAATTAGCTTTGCTAACCTATATTTCAGCATTAGTATGCTGCTTTCTAATTTCACAAGGAATTTCCATACTTCATTGTAGCTTAATTAGTAAACAGACCCCTTTTTCCTTCTTCAGAAGAAAAACACTTATATTCTGGTTCAAAGGCTTCCAGTGTCTAAAAAAAATAGAAATTGTGAAGTTTAAAAAATACTCAAGATCCTAAATAGTTTGCTGGATCTAGGCCCTATTGCTCATGCCATAGGGCACTACTACTTCATGTATCAGGTTTCTCTACCTGCTTCTTTACTTTGCTCTACTGAAGGGTAAGCTGAATTTTACTCATGGAATAAGCCACCAAATTTGGGGTAGACCTGGGTGGTCCCTAAAGTTTTACCAGAGCCATTGTCTATAAAAAAAGAAATGTGTAGAACATAAAAGAAAAAGGCTAATACTCCAATGAAGTAGCTAGTTTTCTAATTTCCAATTATAAAAATAAGTGTCTAAACTTGCTGATTGGGAATGAGTTGGCGAATACTCAAAAAAAATATTTGACATGAATTCACAAGGACCGGTCATTCTTATTTCCTCCCAAGCCACATCAGGTTGTGCTCTGTGAAGCCAGCATTAATCAAATCCAGCAGAAGTCAAAAATCTCTTATTTCACTAAATCATGATGTTGGTTGCTTAGAAACTCAACAAAGTATTACCAATTGTATGTTACTGTTTATTTTATTTTCTCCAGAGCATAACCCAGGCTCAGCAAGCTTCACAGTCTTTCAAGTCACATAGCAGTCTCTTCAATGGAAGATACCTTTTTCTTTATTCTACATACCCCCGAGTCTACAAATAAATGTCAGTGTGGATCCCACTACAGAGATGGAGTCCTTATCACCACCCACATTTCTACATGTGCTTCTACAGTTACAGAAGAACAGTAGTAGGACAACAGTATTTACACACCCCTGGCACAGAAACTGCTCTAATTTCACAGTCTTCCTAGACACTTCAGGGCTGTGCCCTTACAGAACTAACAGAATTTATCCCAAACTTTAAAGCATTTTAAAACTCAGAATAAATATGTATGCTGTAATCCAAGCAAATATTATGCAAGTGTGACTTCCACTACTTATTCTGCAACTGCTCATGCAAGAGGCAGACTCAGAGCTGGAACTGTCAATATTGTGACTGTCAGTGCCAAGAAAAAAACCACACCAATGCTGCTGGGAATATCAAAATAAAAGAAGACTTTAAGATTTCACCAGGACAAGTAAAGCCACAACAGAAGCCTTCCCCAGCAATGCAGCAGACATCCTCTCTGGCAGATAGAAGTCCTTCTTGCCTGACCTTTGAAGGGTTTTGACAAAACACTGAGCAGGAATAATTTATTTTCTTTTACCCTAGTCATGGTCATCACTTCTCTATCCAAGTTCATCTGTATGGGATGGTTAAATAGATGCTGCTTAAGCTAAGTGGGCACTTAAAAGGGGAGGATTTGTATAGTGGAGCATCCTGCAGGCAGGAGCAGACCAGTCTGCTAAGAACAGGATGGTCTGACAACAAGGCATGTGGCTGAGCAGGCCAGCAGGGGCTTGCTAATGAGGTCCCTTTCAAAATAGGTTAAAGGAGCATTATGCTTTCCTCTTGATGCTATAGATAGTAAGACAATAGCAGGTTGCTACAAACACTTTGTAGCAATCACTATTCACTACTTGCAAAACATTATTCTCAGGGAATGCAAAAAACCCAAAAGTGCTTGCACTGCCACTCAAGACACTACTGCCCAAAAGTATTTGCTTTCTCGTACACTTACAGGGAGGGACATGTTCATAAGGAAGCACACATTAGTATTATTAATGTATGTTAATTAGTATTATTAATGTATGTTAACATGCTAACTGCTACACAATGTGGCAGATTTATCAGGAAACTGAAGTACTCTTAATATGAATGCATAACCAAGTCTGTGCCTAGAAGAGTTTGTATATCAGTATATAAGCAAAATAAACAAACAAAAACAAGCAAAAAATAAACTAAAAAGAGGAACACAGACTGACAGCGAGTCTGTGGAATTTGTTGTATCAGCATACTATTTATGTCATCATCTCTTTCTGTAACTTACTACCAATGTTAAATCACATCTCTTTTTTAAGACTATAATTAGTACCCATTTAATGATTTAGGGAATTATGTGCAACTTCAAGGATGCAACAGAAGGTGAAAAACCTTCTAAACACTGGAGGAAACTGGTCCTTATTTTCAAACATTTCTTTCTGACTGTTCAGCTAATGGAAAACAAACAAAATCTCAAATACTGAACATCTTTGAAGATGTCAGCACTTTGATTTTAATTACATGAAACTCTGTAAAACTGAGTCACACATCAGTAATCCCCAAATGGATTCCTTTTGTTAAATTTTAGTAAACCCCATGTGGATTCCTTCATTTACTTGGGAAAAGAAGGAAATACTTTCTTGCAATATATTGCTTTTTCAGAAGAAAAACTATTTTAAATTTAGGATTGCTAGTTTGTCTCAAAATAGCATAAATTATCCTGTAAAGACTATTTACACAAAAGGAATATGAAGTTCTGTCACTTAAAATTAGTGGCTTCTGCTAAGATTTATAAAAGCTATGCAAGACATCAGGGAGTCCTCCAAAAGCTGTTTTAACCAAACTGAGCTGAAATAATTTGTAACTTCAGTTTTTTATTCTACATCCAGAGCCAGAAAGTCAGTCCAATCTCTCAAGACAGGCTCCAGCATTGTGAGAAGACTAAGGGTTGCTTTACTGATGCCATCAACAGTACAGAGAGGACAGAGACAGGCTGTCATCAGTGGGCACAAGTCAAACCAAGTGAAATTCCAGTCAGTCATCAGGTAAAAAGCTTTGCCACAAGGATGATGGAACACTGGGACAGGTTCTACAGGGAGGCTGTGCAAATTCAATCCTTGGAGAAAGCCCTGAGTGACCTGCACACAACTGGCTCTGCTGTGGGAAGAAGCTGTAGCTGGTGGCCTCTAGCCATCCCTTCCAACCTAAATAGTCCTAAGTGCATTTGTTCACAGTATGTAACACAAGGGAAGAGAAATGAAGAGAAATAAACAACTTACCAGGCAGTTGGGCATTTTAAGGGAAAAAAAAGTGTCCTTACCTGAAAAACATAGGAGAAAGAAAAATGTTAACAATTCATCAAAATCATCAGGGTAATGAATTGTAGTAACTCTTTGTACATAAACAACATATACAATTATGCATTCACAACATTGCAAACATTTCCCTCAATATGTTCAAACTCTGTAAAAGAAGACACAGCTATGCTGAAATGCATACCAAGGTCTCCCCACAACTCCACCCTCTGCAGCTTATGCCCACAGCTCAAGGAAGGTAAGTTTGTCATCTGTAGGCTCTGTGACTTGAACGTTTTCATACTCACTTCCTCACTATTTCAATTTCATCAGACATGTGCCAACATTTCTTGTAGACAATTTTACCTTCAGTCCCTGCTGAGGATCTGTCCACTAATGACCATAATGAAACATGCTTTGTGTGAGAGCCTGTTCATTTATTTTCATTCCCGTGAGTGCCTTCAGAGACCAGTGTTGCAATCAAGGCTACTTACTATTTAATTCCCAGCCAAATTTATGGTCAAATTGAAAAATGGATGCAGGCTGCCTGATGCAGGATGCTTTTGTCTGAAGTGTCCTCATGGAATCATTATACTTGCATTAATCTTTAATCTGCAATTAAACAATCAGTTCTATGTAAAAGATAGCTGCAAACAGATCTCCTGAATGTGTACTGGGCAATATATCTTAATGAATGTATACGTGCTGTCGAGGGTCTGCAATTAGGACAGCATCCATCACTGGGCCCCAGGTCAGCAAAAGGTTAGGGGAGAACCAAACCTCCCCAAGGTCCTGAGCATCCAACCATGATACCTGTCCTGCTCTAGGGCTGTGCCTGCAGCAGTAGAGAACATCGAGAGCAAAGCCAGTTGGGGGTGAGAAAGGAGATACAATGGATTAAGGCATGGCCTCACTGATAAATCTGTCTTGGCAGAAGATGCAACCTGCTTTGAATCTGTTTCTTTCCAATTAAGAGACCTGCTTCCAGCTTGGGCAGATGCTTAATTGGAGACTGAGGCTGCCAGGCAGGCACCAGAGCCATGATCATTAACAGGTAGTTTGAAGCCATTAAGGTGCTCCTGCTTGTCAATTCCCCTCTCATATACTACTGACATAAATAAATGCATCTTCTTCCCCATGGCAGCAAGCTCACCTTGTAGGGGGATTTGCACACATGTGTCCTGCGAACACGCCTTTGGTTTCTGGGACTGTGAAGTTATTGCATTAGCACCCAAGGCATGTGATTCAGCAGGGAATAAAAGGGGCCTTCCTGCCCGATGTCAGTGTAATATTAGAATGGTACCAAATGGCTTCAACAATAGGTAAACAGAAGGGCATCTGTTTCAGATTTGACTAAAATTGTATAATTAGATCTTGGTAAGAGATCCGTCTGCTCATGTGTGGTTTTATCAAATGCTCTTGCCTAACCCATACAAGGAACCAGTTTTCAGGCCTCAGTGGACAGCGTTTCTGATGCAAACATGGGCACAACCCTAAGAAACTCTACACCTGTGCAGAACATTCTGTATGAATAGATAACTGCACCAATACAGCAGATTTTAACTATAAGCATGGGGAAACAAAACTACAGTGATACTCATGAATGCTATCTTATTACAGGGCATTTGTCCCTTCCCCGTTTTAGACTTAATAATTCTCTCACTGGTTAAAAAAAAAATCCACTGGATTAATGTCAAGCAGTGAGATTCATTTTGTTTTATCTTACAAGGGTATCCTGACAAAAAATAACAACTGCCTCATTTAATGATGTAAAGAATTCACTACCACATGGTAGTGAATTTGCAGCTTACAAATTAGTCAATCTTGACAAATATACACTAATTAAGGGCAAGAAAGTAAAAGGCACTTATTGATTGCAAGGTCTGAAGCACCAGAAAACTGATTAAATATAAGCTGTTAAGGAGTTAATAAATGAATTAACTCTGCTATGCCGTGCTCCATGTACACACAAGGTTATGGTAGCTAAATAGCAATTCAATGCTATAGTCTTCAATTATTTCCAGTGGGCTAATAAGACAAGCAATTAGACCATTGTATTCACTTCAAACCACAGCACTAACACACCCAATTGCGCAAAGGAATAAATGATACCCATCAGGTGGGGACAAAACTACCATATAAAATATTTTGCAAATAGAAGACCCATTTGTTTAAAGAGAAGTCTAAGTCAGCTGCTACATAAAAATAATAGAATTTTACAGCTGCAGAGTGATCACAGGAACGTCATAGCTAAGGTCCACCATGAGGGAGAAAATTCCTACTTAAATATATAACCTTTTTAATGGATTCTATCCCCAAGATAATGCAAACCATGATGGACTATGACAACTGCAAAATTATTAACCAAGACTCTTCTTTTCTGACAATTTGACTCTTTGACAACATGCTGCTTATGGTTTGGTGAGCAGGGTGATCAACCTGGCACAGAAAACCTAGGGCCAGGCGCCCTAGAGAAGTTACACATGGGAAACATAGGAAGTTGTCTTTTGGGAGGTCATGCAGATACTAACGTGTTTAGTCCCTGTCCCAGATGGTGTGTGGATGCTGCTGGGCAAGCAGGGAAAAGGGCAGCATAGCACCCTGCACCCACACACCAAGGGCAGGGCAGGGCAGGGCAGTGGTCCCTGCCTGAGGTGCTCGCTGCCCCAGCTAGATGTAGCTGGATGAGAAATCACATGGTGTCCTATGAGCTATGGGATGGGGCTGCCTGGGTCTTGATCACCATATCAGAATTGATACTCAGGTTAAGAATAATCACATAAATGAAGCCATATACTTACTACTTTACATCTCTGTCATGGTTTGACACTGGCACAATGTCAGTGCCCCCATGAAAATGCACCTTCCCCAAATAAATGCTGTGAGATGTTATCAGGAACAGAGCAGAGCAGGCCCAAGCTTAATAACAAAGGGAAAAAAAAAACTTTATTAAACTACTACTACTACAGAAAACACATAAACTAAATCCAGGATGAAGACCTTTTAAAACACCCCTCCTTCTCCCAATTCCTAAAACACCCACTATGAAACATCACCCGGGATTCCTGATCAAATTACCACCCTTCAGATAATCAATACTCAAGCTATCAAGGGAGAGAGAAGTCTCTCTTGCACCACAGACCCCCCAGAAAACACAGTTGCCACCTCCTGTGTTTCCCTGTCACACATGGCAACTGCCCGGAGAAAATCTGCCAGTGTGACACTCTCCTTTCCATGTCACAGTGCTCTCACCACCGTGCATGGACAGACTGCCCATAGGGCTCCTTTAAGGATGCTTTGCCACGGACCCAAAGATACAACAGTTCAGCTTCTTATCTTGGGACTACAGTCCCCCCCATTTTCCCCTGGGGCCAAGGGTCCAAGAACAGAGATCATCTTCTTCCCGAAGACAGAGGGCATCACCATTTCCTCCTCAGCTTTCTTCTGTTCTTGCCATTCCTGTGCTGTTAGAAGCTGAAGCAGGTCTCCTTGGGTCACCACTGCATCCCCCTAAAATGCAGTCTCTATTGCAGGAGATTTTGGTTCAGTCTATGGCTAACAAGAAAAGTCCAGCCAAAAGCTACTTCATCATCTCCTCCCACCTAAATATTTCTTCTTCTAACATCTCAGGTCCCGGACTGTCTCTCTTCCACTACAAATCAAGGAGGAGTAATATTTTACAAAGCCCTCATTTCCTGGAAAGGGTTAAAAGTTCAGACTCCCTGGACAGCTGATATCTTGGCCCAGCATCCTATCTCCCACGCTGGGCATCATCCACCCCTTCTCCTTCTCCTCTGCCAGCAAATTTCCAGGTGCCGCCAGGCTCTCTGTCCCTTTCCCTCTGTGGTGGGGGGGGGGGGAACAAAGGCATCTCCGCTTCTCTCCACCCTTCCGTCCAGGAGCTGGCTCGGTTCCAGACCTTCAGCCCCTTGGCCTACCTGGACAAGGCTGTGTGGCTTCCCCTCTCCCACCCAGCCCGTGGCTGGGCAGGGGAAAGTCTGCACTCTCTGACGACTGGAACCAAAGAGACAGTTCTCCTGGGAGTTCTTTCTTTTAACCCCCTGTGTTCTCAGAGGCATGTCCATACTTTCAGTGGTCACTCCAGGTGCCAATATCCAAACCTGACCACTGGTTTGACCCAACTTCCTGGAAAAAAAATTCACTTCCATGTCAAACCACGACAATCTCTTTCTACCTCCAAGTGATGTTATACTGCACTTACCACACTTCCATGCTGCTTTATAGAATACCAAAAGAAGATTTGGCTTTCACTAAATTTTTTAAAAATTGCCCATTTTTTCCTTCACTCCTAGAATATATACAATTGCATAAAGGGATCAGAAAATGGAGGGACGTTTTGCAACTTCCCTAGGAAGTAAAAACAATTGCGCCTTCTCTTCTTTTTCTCTTTCCTTCTACATACACACACAACCACAGCATATGCTTATGATGTAAAGTCATGGAATAGGCCTCCGGAGATCACCTAAATCCACCCCTGTCTCATGGATTTACCTGAGAGGGGTTTATTTTGCCTACCAGCAACTCCCTGCCATCCTTCTTAATCTTGTAAGGGTCTTCTTGGATTGTGGTGGTGCATTCCCTACCCTCCTCCTTGGATCAAAATCAGACCTCATCTCAGAAGATCCTGATAAGCCTTGACCAAACCATCTGAGTGGTGAAGCATCCCTTGACTGTACCAGCTATGGGACATTCCATGATCATATCAAGAGCTCTTGCATGGTAGAGGTGGGAACAATCAGAAACACCAGCTGCCCAGTCAAGGTGAGAAACAAAGGATAAGCAATTACCCTTTGTAGCCTTGGTAAACCATTTACTTGAACCCTAGACAAAGTAGAGTAGCACCACTGTGAATTGTAGCCCAAGTGGAATGGTACCATCTTACTGCACTTTGGAAAAAAAGACCAGTAGTTACCGACTTGGGTTATGGCCAGAATGGAAACTTACTGATGACCAGATCAAATCACCTTGCAACCCTATAAACAGTGGTCGTAAGTGAGGCCCTTTAAGCTTTCCTGGACTGCAGCAGGCTGGGCCAGCAGCTCCCTCTGAGTGGGACACCTCTCAGAGCTCATGAACCCCCCCAGCTTTTGATACTCAAACTGTCACTGATGATGAGGTCTAGGCTAATACTGCTCCCAACACACAATTCCATGCTCCTTGAGTTGCAACCCTTGTCTGTTGGGAAAAGCAAAGGAATTTGATGTGAGTATTCCACTGCACTTCACACATTTTACCTGTGTGCATATGAATTGATTATGACATGGATGTTATTATCTCAAATCTATAGTTAAGGTACTATTATAATTGGTAGTTAGCCCTACCGACCTGCTTTGTAAAGGGTAAAGCATTCAGTGATTAAGAGCTGCTAAACCCTTATGCACCCTTATCTGTGCATCCATATCCTTTGCACCCTTACCCCCTTTTGCATTTCGAGCTTCCATGTAAATCATTGCAAATTGTTTCTAATTTGATCTTCTTTTATATGCTTTAACCTGTGTAGTAAGTTGTAGAGTGAACCTTGCAATCAAACTCTGTAAAGCTGCATTTTCAAAAATATATGTTAAACCCTATAATTCTCAGTTATGTGCACATTTATTCTTTCTCCTTCTTCTGTTTTTCCCTTCACATAAATTATAAAGCTTTATACTGAGCCATGCTGAATAACCTTAGCAATAATGGGCTTGCTCCAAGAGTACTTCACTATTTTGACAATGCCAAAATAGAGCAAAGCATGTGTTGATTTGGATCTGTCAGTCACACAGCAGCCTCCTTTGAGGTCTATCAATAAGCACAAAGTGACGGGTGGTCATCTGAACAACACACTGTGCTACCGTATTCAGCTCAGCAGTCTACACAATTTTAACCAGGGAGTTGCAAGGATAAGGAGAGGAGATTTTTTTCCAGTCAGGTTAAAATGTTTCAAGTGGCCCATTTTGACTTTCTGTATACTTCTGAAAGATGACTATGAGTCAGTGAGAGAGATTAAGCTCTGCTGGAGGTGCACTGTATTAATAATATATTAATAACCAAGAATGCCTCAATTTTGGTTTTACACTGGCAGTAGACTAAATTACAAAAGGACACAGAGGTGAGAATGAAAACTGAAGGAAGTGACAAGGATTACTCTGCAGTAGCAGTAGACCTCGGAGAACTGTAAGAATGAGGTTCTGTTTGCAAAAATACTGTAAACCAGTTGTTGCTGAACAGATTTCCACAATGAAAAATTGCCTCCATGCGCTTAGCATTTTAACCTCTAGGAGAGTCCCAAAAAAGTCTGTGAATGAGTTACAGCAATGGAAGGAAAGAGGTGCTGCTAATGAACAAACTTCTTACTGGACTATGTCAAAGTGTTTCTTAAAGGATTGTGATAGTTCAGATTTTTCTGGCTGCTTTGATAATATTTCCTTACTGTGCTCCCATCTGTGACTGGGACTCACTGAACTGAAAATATATGCAAGATGGAATTTCAAAAATCTGAAGACATAACATTACTACAAAACACTGGCTTGAAGCATATCCTGCCTCCTTACAGAGGTTTCCAATTTCCTTTACCAGGTACTGAAATTCTACAGCAACTATCTCCACTAAGTATTTCTGCAGGCTAAGCAAATACCCAACAAATTTTGAAACTGACTTAATATGGATTCAGATATTATTTCACACATATTAACTGAATATCTAAACCATAAACTATGTGCTCAATGATCAGAAAAAATCCAACCCAAAACAACCAAAAAACCAAACCCCCTTGTTCTTCTGTACCTTTAATTTGCAACTGCAAGTGAAGAGGAGAAAATAATTAATTAACTTTTATAGGAGCAATAACAAAACATGATAATTCAATAGTAAAACTGGAATCAGAAAATTATTGTATTGATCCTGAAATCTGTGAAGGATTGGTCATTGCTGTAGGTTCCCACAGTCTGATGAGGTGCTTGCTAACGCAAATTTTGTGCAAACATGTCTTACATGCTGCTGGGAACTGTCTGCAATCACCAGCTTTCCTAGGAATGATGAAACCCCCAAAATTCTTAGGTCTAAGGTTCTTAATGCTTCATAGCTCTCTTCAAATGTTGTTCTTTTGTCTCAACTTCCATTTGTAATTTTTCAGAAATATTCCAGAAACAAACTTCCCCAACAGAGTAAGAAATTAAGGACCTCTTACACTCTAATATTGCTCTACTAATATTGACCACCCTTCCACCTCCTGACACTTACCACATAATTTTTTGTAGTGACATCAGCTATTATCAGCTAGTGGAAATACAGAACATAGAAACATATATGAACCACAGACACATAAAAAGTGCCATACGCATGAGTTCAGGAAACTTCATGTCCAAGGAAAATGACCACGGAAATAAACACTAGAAAGAGAAAATGACACTAAAGAAAGCAAAGGTTCTTTATAAATTCAGGGTGTTCTTGTCTTCTGTGTCTGAAGATCAAGACCATAGATCTTACATTCAGATATATGCTAACAAGTCTTGTATGTTCTGTGGTTTTTTCCATTGCAAAAGTATGATCTATAGATCATCTATAGATCAGGCATCTGGTGGTAGATAACTTCAGTGGAAGGTGAAGCCTGCATTTGTCTTTGGGTCATGGATTTTTATATTCTTTGCTTGTGGTATGTAAAAGAATGAAATATACTTTACCTGTATGATCTCTCTGACATTAGAAGTAATGTTTGTGGGATTTTTTTTTTTGAGTTTTTTTTGTTTGTTTGTTTGTTTGTTTTTTCCCCCTGGGGAATGAAGCCTGAAGAACAAAACATAGCACAATGTGTATTCATTATTATTTCACTGGAAAACACTGAGTGTGGGTGAAAGTGAAAACAAGACAAAAAACAGACACAAGAAAATCTCTGATTTAGGCTAACTTTTTATACTGTGTCTTCAAGAATGTCACAAAGATTGGTCTGTTGATGTGTAGATACTGCACCTACAGGCACTACCTATGCAGAGAAGCCATCAATTACCATGCCCCTCATTTGGCATCTGAAAGAAGTCACAAAATGTAAATAGGAAGGCATGCTATATACCATGATGTCAGTTCTGTCTTGTATTTTTCCTTTACTTGTATACACACTTTAAAACTCAAAGAAGCCTATTTTAGGAATCTTGCCATTAACTTCCCTAAAGAAAATAAAAGCGAGGGATGGGCAACTCACTATTCTTTAGACTTTCTTTTCTTCTGCAAAATTTCAAATTTCCTAACAACCTTTCCCCCCATACAGTCTATTGCCACCCTTAGATGTCATTGAAACAATGTTAATATTTGTAGCTGGGTATGACACTCAGCCACCAGGAGCAAAGCTATTTGGCACTGTAATGCAAATGACTATATTCATCAAATGAGCTTTGTTAGTTATTCATTGTGTTCCTTATCATTCCTTTCCCAAACCCCAGTGCTTCTGCATTGTGCACAGAGGTGTGTCCACAGCAGCATCCCCGCTGTAAAACCCACCCTTATCAGGCAGAGCAGGGTGCCACCGGAGTGACCTGCCAAGTCACTGTGTCCCCTCTCCTTCCCTCACCCTTTTGTGCCCAGTGTTGCTCTTTGTCCTCATCTACGGGATCTTTTCCCCCGCTGCTCAGATCACTGTGCCAGACCCTCACCCACAGCTGAAAAAATGATTTGCAATGAAAGAGAATCTAGAGAGATGGGTAATTCCCTCCTTCTTTTACCCCAGCTCCTCATTTTCCTCTGAAATCGACTGCACCAACCAACTGTCTGCAGGGCTGGGCTTTTAGAAACAACTACAGCAACAGAACCGCCCCAGCCCCTGTGTGTATTGTGGCAACCCAGCAGGCTTGCACAGATGGAAAATGGTATTGACAGGTTTGGAAAGGGACAGACATGGACTCTCATGCAGGCAGACACTGGGGGCTTATTTTTCATTAAATCTTTCACTGCTTAACACAGTTCAGCATACCATTTTGTACCTCCAGAGAAAAGCTTTTGGGGGATGGAGCCAGAGATTAATCCCTCTGTAATTTCTACTGCTGCTGGCAGTACTAACTGCCAAGGGATTTTGGGGAAAGATAATGGCACTGTTAACTTGAAACCTAGGTGTAAAAGTGGTCTTAATAAAACTGGGATGGTTGAGGCCCCATCAATAACCACCACGCACCAATTTTATTGGATGTAACAGATGCAATCTCTTTGATGTGGTACAAGAGGTTCATCCCAATATGGTAATTAATAGAGGTTGGGGAGCCACTCAAAAAATTGACAGCGAACCATCTGGGACAGTCAGTTTAACCTCTAAAGCAAAGTAAAGATGTAAAAAGGGCTTATGTGTAAAATTGCATTTTACACTGAAGAAAGATCCAGATCAGTAAGAGGACTGGTCTGGACATTTCTTCAGTGTAAAATGCAATTAAGCAGGGTATAAAAACCTGTGTATAATTAAGCTAGTTTGGAATGATTCTGCAGATATTCCATAATTAGTGTTTGTATAAGAACAGATTTTCTGTTTTGCAAGAATCAGCATTTGATTGTTAATCTGAGAAGATGCTGATACCAGCATAATTATTTTTACATGTACCTACCCTTCCATGAAAACATAAGTTAGAGACAATTTCTCTAGCCAAAGAACAGGTGTAGCAACACAAGGCATAATAAATTGTTCCCAAACAAATCCAATTCTATTTTTCTGTTTATCTTCAGCAGAGTTGTTCTTTTTTATTTTGGAGTATGGAGGGGAAGAGGTAGAAGCACTAATTTCATGATCTTGGCACTACACATTATCTTGAGCAAAACCTTCCTATATTTTTTTTCCCCTGGAACTTCTTTGTTGCAGATCAAGATTACTCTGTTAGGCTGATGAACTACAGTTAGGGTAATAGACTAGAGTAGTACTATTACATACCCTGTGTAATGTACTTACAGATGCTTTATGAACCAAGTGCAAGGTTCCTAAATTTTCTTGTTGAAAAAGAAGAGTGCACGAAGATTTGTAGAAGTTAAAGGCTAAAACAGGAACAGAATACTAGGAATTTATCAGTGCAATAAAGAAAATGGGAGCTATTTAATACCCTGATACAGATTGTTTTCACTGGAATCTCTTATGCTTCTGGTCATCTGTTCTCTCAAATTTTCATGAGCCCTCTTACCTTCTTGAATCTTTAATTTGTTTTGCACTAACAGAGCAAGAGTCTTCATCAATGGTAACTAAAATTAGGTTTACTCTAGCTTCTTTTAAACTTACCTATGCATTTTCTGTGCCCAGGTTGTCAAGAAGGCCAGTGGCATCCTGGCTTTTTCAGCAATAGTGTGGCCAGCAGGACTTAGGGCAATGACCATCCCCCTTTACTCAGTGATGCATGTCAAATCCTGTGATCAGTTTTGGGCCCTTCACTACAAGAAAGACATTGAAGTGCTGGAGTTTTTCCCAAGAAAGGCAAGGCAGCTGATGAAGGGCCTGGAGCACAAGTGCTGCATGGAGTGATTGAGGGAGCTGGGAGTGTTTAGCCTGGAAGAAAGGAGACTGAGGGGGGACCTCTTGCTCTCTACAACCACCTAAAAGCAGGTTGCAGTGAGGTGAGGGTTGGTCTCTTCATCCAAGTAACAAGTTTGCTCTGGGGCAAGACTGGATATTAGAAAAATATCTTCACAGAAAAGGTTATTGGGCATTGAAATAAGCTGCTGAGGAAAGTGGTGGAGTCACCACCCCCTGGAGGTATTTAAAAGAAGTGTAGCTATGTCATTCAGAGAACATGGTTTAGTGATGGACTTGGCAGTGTTAAGCTTACAGTTGGATTCAATGATCTTAAAGATCTTTTCCAACCTAAATGATTCTATGAATTTATGAATAGTCAATATAAAGGAATCAGCAATCAGTTTCTAAAAGCATCTCCTTGACTTTGATAATATGTTGTTATTACTAAGTTTGTTCCCATTTATGATCTTATCTTATTGTGATTAGGGGAGCAGTTCTAATGTAGCATAGAATTGATTTACAGTAATGATAAAAATATAGCCTTTAAGGCATGCCTGTGTTACCTCCGCTATGCATTTTTACAGAGTTTTTTTCCTTGTCCTCTCATCTTTTTCCAGTAGTTGAAAATTCACCACCATGTAGAACACCTTCCAAAGTTCAGACACTTTTTCAGGCTCTTTCTCTAGGATGCATTGACCATTATCAGGAAAAAGTGTCAAATGCCCACTGTCACCTTCACTCACCTGCCAGGAGCTGGAGATGTAACAAGTTTCATCCCTACAGCTGGTTGTGGTGTGACAGGACTAGCACAGCATTTTGGGAAAGATCACTCAGGTGTATCTCAAAGATACCACTTTCCAATTAAATTTGGTTGGCTCCATCTAACAGAGTTTAAGACTGAAGCGTCCACAGAACACTAAGAAAATTGCTGAAACTGCTTGAAATTCAGTTGTGACAAATACCTAACTCTGGATAAGGGTCTTTGAAAATCCTGGACAAAAAGACCTGAAAACAGGAAAAGCAATTATATAGAGGTATAGTAGCACACAAAATCTACTCTGTCCAAAGCCAACAACATATTTTGCATTTGTATATAAAACACTGACTAGAACAAACTACTTATCAACTTGTACAATATTTGTCATGTCTGTACCAACTCTAGTGACCTTTTTAACTACACGTTCTACAGAAAACATCACCACTGGAGAAACATCTAGGAAAAAGGAAATGTTGCTTATAACCCTGGTATACTGAATTAGTAAAGGACACATAAAACAATCTCATTGCAAATTTTTAACCCTTAAAATGAGATGTAAACATATAGTGCAGAAAAATCTAAAGGCATGCTTTCTGCACTGGGAAAGCATTAGATACTCTCTTAGCAGAGGAAAAAAAAGTCTTTCAATTGGCCACAGACTCCATAGCACAGAAGATTAAATTTCAGTAGAAAATTATCAAATCAGCAGAAAATAAAATTGATCGTTCCCATGCATACTGCAAAAGCAGTATTTTACTGAAAAGACTGAATACCTCAAATACAACATAAAAGCTTGCCATAATGACAGATAGTTCTATTAGAAAAGGTACTGAGAGCATAATTAACCAGTGCTAATACCTATCTGAATATCTGAAAATAAGAAAAATTTATTCAAGTGGAATATAAACTATTCATCAAAGCTGGGGGGAAAAAAAGGAAAAAAATAAATTGCTGCACTGAAAATATGCACTAGTTGGGCTATGTTTATGATCCCCTGACAGAAATGTATAAATAGGAAAAATTTACCACTCATTCACTAGGGGCTAATGAAGCAGAACTAAGATCACACGTTCACTATCACTCAAGTGGAGAGCATTTGCAGCTTCTCAATTTTATATGGAACTGCCTGCTCAAGTCACACATTCTGTAACAAAGATCATATTTTTTGTTTCAGTCTAAACAGTAAACTGTAATTGGCTCAGAAGTTTCATTTTTCTTAAACTAATGTTAATTTAATGAGTATTTTCTCCACATTCCTGGATAGAGGTGATGGAGGACGTTGCTTTCTCAGTTTCCCAGTATCAATCAGTTACATATAGTAAGGCATAAAATGTAATATTTAATTGAATTTTCCTGTTCTGTAAAATGACTTATATTCTCTGATAAACAACCACAGCTCTAAAATTTCGGATTTTTTTATAGCAGTTTACAAAAATAAGGAAAGTCAATCCTGCTATGTCCATACTAAGCTACTGCAACTATTTAGCTGCAAATGTGAACACAGTATGTATCAACAATTTAAAAAAATGCTTCTTGAGCTAAAATATTTGTAGAAGACATTCAGAAGTTTATACTGTGTAGACAGGTGCAAGTAAGGTCTAAATTCTCAAGCAACAGCAAGTTTCCAATCCCTGAATGCTCATTTGGAGTAACACAAGCTGCATTACTTTGCAGCCAATACAGGCATATGGACAATAATCCTGAATATACTCTCAGCTCTGAAAGTTGTAACACTTGCAACTGTAAACATATTTCTGAATTTTTAGTACCATCTTACTCTGATCTGTGTCAAGTAGTATTTTCTAGAAACTGGTTGTGAATGAAATATAAACTGGGGAGATTTTAAGTATTTCCCATGAATTTACTTTCAGAGGTCCTAGCAAAAATGCTGCCCTGCAGTTTTAGCCAGGTGATTATCCCTGATATGTAATTTACTTCCTAATTTATTTACACAGCCTATAATTCACTTTACAAAGATCTTAGTGTGTAAGGTATTCTATGAATGCTAAACAGATTTAAAATTATGGGCCTGTTTCTAAGAAGAGGAAAAAAATTGTACCTTGTGCTTCCAGCAGCATGTTAGGAAAATATTCTCTGGAGTTCTGCCTCTGTTCTTCAAATGGGTTCAACATATTGCCAATCTATAACTTTTTTCCTGATCTAAACATAAACCTGCACTACACTTATAGAAGTGTCCTTACTAGAAGGTTTATTTCTGCATATTGTTTTCTGTAAGCATACAGACAGCTGAAAGGACAAAGAGAAAAATATCTTACCGGAACTGGTCATATATCTTTAACTTCACTCTGCCTACAGTTGCATATCTGGAAAGGGATGACCAATACGGACCTATTGAACAAAGGTAACCAAGAGACTAGCTTGCTTATGGGTCATCCTCTGATCCCCCAAGAAAAAGAAGAGCACCCTGTAAATACTGCAACCAGTGTTACATCCTGCTCAGCAGAGGTCAGGGTGATACTGTCTTCCTTCTGCATGGGCTGAACAAAAAACATGCAGGGCGAGGCAAGGCAACACTGTAGTTTCTTCTTTAATAGCAAGGTAAAAGACCTAACTGCCCACTGGGAAAAACAACCTACCCCTGGAACAATATTCACAGTACTTTAACTGAGGATAGTAAAGCTTTTCTCCAGAATGTTGTACATACTACTAATGCCAGTGTAATTGGTACTATTCAAATGACTATGCGTGTGCTGGGGAGTAGAAAGAAAGCTAGTCAATCAGAATTCAGTAGTTACCAGTATTGAACACATCCATACCAAACATAGCAAATCTTTCTCTAGAGGAAGAAAAACAGGAACCTTTTGCTCGACATGGCTTGAGGAGCATCTTCATAACATTTTGTACAGTTGGCACATTTCATTATGAATGAAATGGTAAATAAATCTTACAGAATGGCTCATATCTTTAATTCTTTCATGTCTTTTGGTTGTTGCAGAGGCCCAAGCAACAACACCTGTGATACTCTAATTTTGTTTCACCAATGAACAAAGATTGATATGGTAGTCAGAGAATCAAATTAGAAGGAAGAGACAGGAGTAAATATTCTGTCAGTGCTGTTCAGTGTTCCTGTGCAATAAAAGGAAATCCAATTTTCTCATCCCTCCTCTTGCATTCAGATTTGCCTCACTACAAAAAAAAGATAAGCAATTCTCAGCATCTTCAAAATCAAGTGTGGGAATAGCAGCTTTTCTAAAAATCTGTACCTAGAGTAGATTCCAACTAAAATCTCCTGAGTTATGGGGAGGTGGGAGGCTGAGATCTATTCTTTCCCAAGTCATACTAGAAATCAACAGCACTACTATTTGTACGATGACCTTTCTGTATAGTGCTAAGAACTGGTTTTCCTTGGCAACAGAATTAATTAACTGGGACCTAGTCCCAGCAGCTGCTGCAGTCATTGCAACCCAGAAAGGTAAGCTGAAATTTCTCTCTCACTTCCAACCTATTTCATATCCCACTGAAGACATATGCATGGGAAACCATTTTCGTTACAGGGGTGCAAATTTCAAAGCATCAGCTACCTGCTGCATACTTTTGCCCTAAATAAAATACAGGGTGCATTCTTCCACAATCCCTTTTCCATAGTCATTTTAGAACAGAGCAAAAGAGAGGCAATATAAAATTTATTCCTGTGGGGTTACTTGTACAAGTGCCTCTAATGCTAAGGGTGAGAATGTGCTTTGAAGAGTCTAGAGCTGTCCTGCTAAGATTAGAGTACTAAATAGGATCTGACTACAGGTCCATTGTATTTTTGCTTAACTTCTACTCATTTCAGGAGTTAATTATCTGTAAGAAGGTTATTGTAAAATCATGACTCCACTCTCAGCTGGAGGTCAAGTAAGCAACTAAAGAGAGAAGAGACCTTACAGAGTAATTATTAAATTAAGATTCTTAAAGTCTTATTTGCCTATTTTAATCTTAATCAAATTGCTTTTCACAAATTCTAGATGACTGTCTTTATAGCAACCCAAGTGAATCCACTCCCAACCTAAAAACATTATCCACTTCACAGTACACCATTTCCAGATTGAGAAAAATGTTGGAGAAAGCAACAGACCTTGAAGACTATCAGCAATCTTAAATAATTACAGATTATGGTGTAAGAAACAGTCTTTCAAGACTCAGAGCTCTCTGAAGCATTTCCCAGCCCACAAGCCAAACACACTTTATGAGCTTCAGACAGAACAATTACTAAACCTGAATTACCAAGACAAAGGATTAACATCAAGACAAAGTCTAAGAAACCCAAATTCCTTACACAGAAATATACAAATCCAGAACATATTTAAACTTTGCATGGAAATAAACTTTAATGTATCTGAGTACCACTAGGTAAGGGAAGAGAGCTGCATACAGCACTTGCTGAAATCTCTACAAGAACATCAGGGAGCCTAAAGGAGCCCATTATGTTCCATTTTGGGGGCATGCAAATGGCCATAGTCAAAATTCAAATTTGAAAAAAAAAGAAATTACAATCTCATGACTATGCACAAATGGGAAAGAACTGTTGGCTGCTGTGCTGAGAAGACTGTCATAATTCTATAAATAATCAGACATACTGATCACCTGGGAGCTTTTCCTTCTGAATTCCCTTAGTATTTTGTCTACAGTTGTCAGTAAATATAACATCTCTCCTCTCCATTGAGCTGGCTAATGGCACTCGTCTAACTCTGAGACATTGGACTAGCACTTGTGAAGCCATCTCTATCCAGGAAATAAAGATAAAGCCAACACTACAAAGTCTTTTGAATTTCTAGTCTACCATTAACTGCCCTGAAGAACTTAAGGTAAGCAAGCACTTACCACCAAGCAGAAACTTGTGACAAAAGTGCTCTCCCAGCATACATGAACTGTGGCCAAGCAAGGGGTTCTTCCTCAGAGGAAAGGCCTAGGCTAGTCAAACATGCCTTCATCCTTTCCTAAGAGGGCAATTCAGGGATGCTAGCAATATCTCACAGGCAAGATTACCAGAGGCAGTTGATAAATCTAGGAGTTTTTATGTTCACTTATTGTCACAAAGTTAAAGGAGAAAATATTGATGTAAACTTATTACTCTCAATATAATATTGAAAAAAAAAACAAAATAAGGATCTACTGCTAATATTAAAATAAAGTTATATAGATAAACCTAGAAATAACTGTTCCATTGACTCTAAACAGCAGCGGAGTCTCATTTGCTCTTTCAAAGGCATAATCAGTTGAAGGGCACATTTTTCTTCTTTGTTCTTTCCCATCAATTTTAATAGGTACAGAACATCAGTCACATGAAATGTAATGGGACAAGAAGATGGATGAGTACATTTGAAGCCACTAGTCACAGGACAGAAAGCATCCTGACAAAGTGACACTGGCAGCATAGGGTTCAACAAGAGAGCCTGGACAATATTTAGTAAGTGAAACTACAGTGCTACATGATTTGGTATTTTCTCACTGGGCAAAATCCTTTCCCTGTCACTATTCATCATATTTCTACAAGTCAGGCTTTCAAAAAGATTCTCCTTCTGAACATGATCAAATGACATTTTTAAATCAGGGAAACACATAAATCTAGGGACAAAGAGGTCCTTTGGAGATAAATTGGAATGACGTCCTATGTTAAGAACTTCAAACTACTTAATCAAGAAGGTTTTAAATGGTTTAGTAAGATTCACACCTGAAATATGAAATATATTGTGGTTTTAGGAGTGAGGAGATTTGGTATCTATGTGGAACTGACAGAAACAGGACTCTACTGCTGATGAAAAAAAATACCAAAAATCCCCTATTTCTACTAGGATCTGAAGAAAGCAATAACAACAAATTAACAACTAGAAATTCCTTCACACAAAAAGCCTCTGATGTGCATACTACAATGAAATACATGAATTAAAAACCAGCATGTCCCATTAGCTGCCTGTGAAGTAGTTCTGGGGAAATTGTAATGAAAATTCCTATCAAAACTGAAGTTTAATGTACAGTGAAGGAACAAACAGTCATCCAACAAACTGAATCAAACTCTTTCTGTATGTTGAGGAACAATTGGAAATGCAGGCAGGCCTACACCCTACTGTAATGTCCCACTTGTGTTACAGCTTTACCAATAAAAGCTCAGTGGCTGCATCTAGCACTTTATGATGGTTATTCTGATCACTATCATCATTATCAGGCAATGCTAATTCAGTTTCTTCATTAGCCATTTGCTACACTGTCTACAAGTAATCTTGAAGCTTTAAATAACACTGAACTTTAGACAAGAACAGGAAAAGAGAAACCAGAAACTCTTAAAATATACCCACAAGAGAAGGAATTAGGGCCAGACCTCCAAGTCCCAGTGCTGCCCAAAGCAGGTTCTATACCTCAATATACTCCAATCACCCTTCCAATGGTGTGAAATATCCAGAAAGACAGCTTTTGGCAAATTCTCCTAAGCAGGCAACATTCCTCTCTGGCATCACAACATGCATTGCTGATAGGGTGGTGCATTCTTTTTCTGTCAAGTACCTTACTGGAAGCTGTTTACAGCTACTACAGCTGTTCTTGTTACTTCTCTCCTCTCCCACAAGATAGAGACTGCTCTCCAACAAATCTCTACAAAGGTATGCTGGTAAATACAATTGCACATAGACAGGAGTTTCCCCCAGTAAGTCACATATCTCAGAATGGGAAATCCAGAGAGAATGGAGATTCCACATAAAGAGAAGTTCTGAGATTTCTCAAACAGTAAACCTAACTCTGGAAAGAGCAAAACAATTTTAGATAAAGGAAAATTTGACTCACTTTTGGCTTCCAAATTGCATACTACATGAAATAACACACTGTTTCATAAACTATTGAATATGTTTCAAAAGTTAATCAACCTAAATATTCAATTATGATGATATATAAATAACATCCAAGCATTTCTGGACATTTTTTCCTTATGTTTTTTTCTGTAAGTTCATGTTTGAAGAAGTATTGAAATGTTTTATGAAGCATCTTGATTTTGATGGAATTATATTCCTTAGTGAGAAATAATGTAGATACCATCCACACTTACTGTATTCCTCATTTATAAACTTAACTGTCTCTGTCTTTCCCAGCTATAATAGTAGACTACATGACAAATTCAAGTGAAAAACTGTATTGCAATGAAAGATGTCATCCCTACTTTTAGCAACCTTGACTTCTGAGAATGCATTCCAAATGCTGAACTTTAACTAATAATCAACCTTTTCTTCTGTTAAAATTTATTTTGAGCTGGCAGTTCCTATGACCCTGGATATCATGAAGAATCTGAATATTTCACATTCTAGCCATGGGAAAGTCAAAGACCTGAATAATGATTGTTCCCTGTGCAGCTTTCCCTGCAAATTCATCACTACAATATGCAAAAAGCACATTACAAATACAATCAAACATATAACATGGGTTGGTCAATTACTGTTATATTACAAGTAACCAAAAAGAATCCTTTTCTCTGATTATTTCAATTTTTCAGTCCTCATAATGATTTAGCCAAGTTCACCCAATCCCATGCTCCCTGTGGTCCTCAGGACACCAGTTCTGGCACTGCAGTACGTATTTCTGACACTACAGAGCAACTGAACGTGTAAAAAGTTTGTGGCTCTTTCCCAGGAGCTTCACCAGTTTGATGCACACGGACACAGAAGCTGCACTGACATTTGTAAGCAGGACAGTCCATGAAGGCATGTCTGCAGATCCTCACCGGGAACATCCTGGGGCTGAGGTGTGTTGAAACAGCCATGGCTAGCTCTGGCTGGCACTGATGTCTCTTGGCAAACCCTGACAGTCCACAGCCAAACCATACCCTCCTCCTGAGGGCCGTGCACTGCTGCCAGTACCATGTGGCTGTGTTTCAGCCTCACCTCTCACGCAATGCTGCCAACCCTACATATGCAGAAGAATATCAAACCAGAGTAAGGCTGGTTCTAAATATTATCTTTCAAGTTAATCCCAATTCATTTCAAATTTCATAAACTGAATCATTAATCCCGATTGATACTTACAAGCTTTTCTCAGTGATCATGAGTGAGATTGCTACTAATGAAAAGTAATTTTTCCAAACATTACAATTCCAGGAGCAAGGAAAAAAACCCAAAGAAACATCCCCACCTGCCCCCCCCTCAAATACTGAATGGTATGAAACAAAAAAGAAATAATTCTCCAGCTGAGTGAAGAACTCAAAAACTAAGACAAATTTTAAAATCTAGACAAATCTAGACAAATTAAAGAAATTGTAGAGTTTTTGCAGATTGAATCCTCTCAGGTTCAACTCTGACATTAATATACCTGAGGCACAGGAATTCTATGTGTGATGTGGTTTACAAGATTTCATGTTCCACTGTGCTTATGTTGTTTCAGAGGTCAATGTCATGGTTAAACCTCTAGAGAATAACCATTACCATAAAAATCAGAAGACAATTTAAAAAAATTAATGTTTGTTTTGCTGCACTTTACTTATTAACAGGGTTTGTTTTTTTCAGTTAAACAAAAACAAACAAACAAAACCCCCAACCTTCATACTGGAGAAGAAAAGAATGTATTATTTTTTCCACCTTAGAGAAGAATATGTAAAATGTCCGAACTTCCTAGAAGTTAAACAATAAAAACTCACAACAGTGAAAGTCATGGAAGTCTACATCATCCTGTTATGCAGGAATGGCCAAATAGTCACCCTGTTCTCTGCCTCTCCACATCAGTATTTTAAACAAAAATACAAACACTTAAAGAAGAGACTTTGCAGTGCATTATATAAAGACACTATAATTCTATTTCTAGGTCCAGTCCCAGAAATGGCATACAAGTATTATTCAAATTCTCTTTCTGAATTTGAATTTTTCAATTTCTCTTTGTTATAGTAATATTATAGATAACCTTTGAACAGTAGCTGATTTAATATCCTCTCTTAACAGACTCATTTTTGTTACAGTTATTGAGCAAAGTAAAACAAAAGACAAGCTTATTACACAAAAAATAGGAAAGAAACTATCTTCACTGCAACCACAAAGTATATCAAGAGTAATCAGCATAGAAATTCTTAAACTCTTTCGTGTCTTGATATTTTGAGGTGATGCTAGCAAACTTGGAAATCTTCTTGCACTTGAAAAAAAAAATCTACTTAGGAGTATCATCAAACTACTTTGCATTGAGCTAAAAGATGAGAAAAGACTTTGTGGTTGAAATTAGCCAGTGGCTTCAAAGTTACAGGGTTGACAGAAAAGCAAATACTATTACAAAAAGCTCATGCCATTTAAAATAACAGGTCAAACATAATCTGAACTTAAATAGTCTTAAAGCCAAAGATCCAAGAATTTTTCAGTATTTTTTAAAAATTATTTTTATAAGACCTCAACAAATCCCTAAGGGTGGAAAACTGCTAGTTATCACCCAGCCCTGCTGTATACATCTCCGTTAAACTATTAGATCCTGAGAGAAAACTGGTGAAACAATCTACTGTCAGTTAACCCCACATACATGGTGGAGAGTTTGGCTGACATTTTAATGCCCTTCCTCTTCAATGAGCCACAAGAAAAAAAAATTTGAAACTCCAAAATATGCTTTTTTTTTTTTGACAGAATGTTCATGGTAGCAAGACTGGCTTCATCACATCACTGATGTATAGAACTCACATAAAGATACATTTTGCCGTAGGCCTAAGGATTATATCCACACCAAATCACATCAGGAGGCAAGCCTCAAGAAAGGATGGCTCTGTAAAAATGTATAAAAATCTGATCATTAGAAGAATCCTTAATCTCCATTGTTAAATTCAAGATGCAAGGAACAAACAGTAAAATGAGAGAGAAAATCATGCTATGCAGTACCTGAACCACTTTTTAAAACAAATTGTCATGGCACTGCATGTAGAATCATAGATTCAAAGAATATCCCTGCAGATTACAGATATAATCTCAGTATGGCTTTTTATAGGCGCCTGTGTTGTACCCATCCCCTGAATTCTTATCTCACATGCTATTGTCTGCTTTCTTATCTCAGGATGACTCTTTCTTTATCTTTCCTCGTGAGGTATGCACAGGAACTATATGCCTTTTACAAGACAGTAAACAAGGACAAAAAATGAAAGCCTGGCCCCAATGAAGTCAGTGGTAACACTTCAGAGTTTACTGGATTTTACCAGAAAAAAAGTTTTATCACTTCTTGGTTTGAGATCAAAAATAATACTTAAGTACTTGGCATGTAATTCAGGTGTCATGTTCAAAAGAATGACCAAAAAAACCTCCTGCTAACAGGTTAAGACTTTTAGAGAACCAGATGACAAGCTCCTTACATGTGTAGTTGTATGCATGGATGCCTTCTCTACAGCCACTATCCAACCAGACAGCCAGAGCTGGTCATTTCAAGCAGCCTGTGTGCTCCCAGATCCAAATCCCAATCCTCCAGGACTCCTCAAGGAGCCTTCACACTCAAACAGAGCTCTGTGGTAAGAGCTTAATGTCAGACAAGAGGTGGCCTGAAAGATGTCTCTTCTCTTTTAAGCAATTGGCATGTGGTGACTCAAAGCCCAGAGCTGAGGAGTGGGTGCCCAGGGCTCTGAGGACAGTTACTGCTGGCAGCCAATATTTCCTGGATCTGTGGCACAGTATCCAGTGAGCTCCTCTACCAGGAACAATTTGTTACCAATGTCATGACACTGCAGCTTCTTCCTGAGCCTGTAGAAACATTATGGCAATGGGATTATTTCTATGATTTAATTTCTGTTGTTTCATGCTGCTTAACTATTGGTGTGAAGTAAATAATCAAGGAAACATGAGAACCAGGAAATCTGTGCCTGCTAGCCACAAAGGTAACCTCTTATCTATAAGAAAAGTCAAATTTTTGAACTCATTTTTCAGTCTTTTCAGTTCAGCAGAGGTTCTTTAAAGAAATGCCAAGAAAGTTTTTAGGACATGGCCAGAAATGTATGAAAAGCTTTACTTGATTACATTTTAATCATGCATTACTAATATGAGACAGTACATTTTTGAGGGGAATTACAAAAAAGAAGATCTCTAAAATTGTTCAGTTAAACAGTACTCCTGCAAGTTTGTTGACGTATTTCTGAACTTTTCAAATAGATAAATTAGTATTTAGAAGAGCTACTTAGAAAAAAAGTAAGAATCAGGGAGTTATCACTTGTTTGTTTAAAAAAAATAGAGGAGCAAGAAGAAAAGAAATTCAGTAAGATCAAACCAGATACACTTTTGCTACTGATTTAATTAAACTCAGATACTTCAGCTAATTTCCAGACAATTAAATTCTGATTTTTTTCTTTCATATTCTCCAGAGGTAAAAGTGTGCTGCTACAGAATTTCTCATAAAATGAGAGCTTAGATATAAATCAAAAGTGTGTGTGTGCTGATGCAACACAAGCTAGTACTTTCCCACAGCTGGCCAAATTCATGAGAGGCATTTGGAAGTGGCATTGATGTACAGCAAACAAAGGTACACAAAAGTTGTGGCAGGTATCTAGAGAAAAGCATGAGAGCCAATGGCAACTCCCACATTGAGGAGTTGTCATGTAAATACCTCACATGGCATAAGCACCAAAAGAGAATATTAGTGGCTGAATGGGGAAAATCCGTATTGCATCATCCAGTTACTCAATCCATCTCTGGAACAAACTCAAACTTCACCAAGACCAGAGAAAGCAGGTCCCAGTGTTAAGGAACGCTGCTTGGCCCCCAGTCTTCCATATTCCAATGCCAGCTACAAGCAGCATCTCCTGAAACTTGCAGAAATGCCTCTGCAGTTTCAGTGGGCAGGCTTGATGTTTCTCTTGTGAGCAGCTTCGAGTTTGAAGATATATGCCACTAGAACTTAGTACTTCAAGTAGCCCAAGGGATATCAAAATGAACATAAAGTTAGAACTCTAAACTGGTAAAAATTTGAGCTTTATGGTAATTATGGAAACCAACATGAGAAGCAAACAGCATAATCAGTCTACAGAGGATTTAAAAATGCTGTGAGCAAGCTCTACTATTATCCCAGGTCAAATATAAAACATAAATGTGCAACTTTCCAGTTTTAATTCCTGTTCCACCACTGACTTTGTGAGCCATCTGAGATAGCCTCTCTCTTCCCTTCTGTCTTTTCTCCTTTCTCCCTTTCAATTCTATGATCACCTGAGCTAGATCTGCTTCTTAACATGTACCTCAAAAAAGAGGTTTGCACCATTCTTTGGTTTACTTCTAAAAGCAGTGATCTCTCTCCAGTTTTCCCCTCTTTTTCTCTGGGTTAAGTCCACATTTTGAAAACAAAGCACAAAAATTCACGCAAACAGAAATGACAGCCACAATATTCTGAAGAAAACCTGCATTTTCTTGAGTCTCAAATAAGGCTATTGAAGATTACTGCTGATTCCCTTCAATCCTAGCCATATTTCTCTTATCCTTTCTGCTAAATGGGAAAAATTCTCACCATGCTGCTAACAAATGACTTTAACTCACTTCTTTAACCCCTGCAGTGGAAGAAAAAAATCAGCTGAGTATGGCAGAGGTCTGCTCTTAATAGACATGAGCATACACCAGATCCCACCCTCTCTAAGTGACTTGACATAGACTTCCTGGATGCACACTCATGAGCTCAATCCTGCTTATACACAGGAAATAATATTAAAGTGCTCCACGAAGTAGCATGTAGGGCCATAAATTTCAAATTGAGACATCTTTCATTTCTGCACTGGTAGGCATATGGAGAAGAGGACTTGAGTGGGGTGGTATGCCTGATACCTTCCCCCAGTGAAGCCAAGAAATAAACCTGAGCCATGCTGAGGACTGGTGAAGAGGCACTCAGAAGCATGAGGGTCCTTCACCAATGCATAGTGGTATCTCAAAAGCTTTCATTCTTAAAATATGACTCTGAATTTTTATTTTGATCCCAATCTGCACGTGCAAAACACAGTTATCTAAAGAAACATATCCGTCACACAAGCAAATAATGTTTTTGGAGATGGCCCTCATGGTCTCTGAACAGCTACCTCAGCAAAAGGCAAGTCTGGAGTGAAGGAATGGGGGGAAGAGTGAGAAATTATACATTTTCTAACGACGTCTTCATTTTCCAGCAGCTCTATAACAAAAATCACTGGGATGCTGAATCTGACCTCACTAAAAACAGCCACAAAAAACCTGCCCCACTGCAAGCATTTGCACGGTTTTCCTCTGCAAACATGCTCTCCTTTGTTTACTATATTTTTAAGTGTATAAGTGCACAGACCACCCACAGTATCAGGTAGCCTAGCATGAGAAAGGTGGCAGATGAGGCTTGGATTGCTTCTTTATATGAATATAAATTAATCTATCTGAGCCACATATGCTAGTGAGCTGCAGCTCATCCTCAGTCAATTCATGTCCCTGACAGGCTAACTTGTCCCAAGCTCTCCAGAAATCATGTAGATGAAAGAGCCAAGCCTGTGGTATAGGAATTACAGGACTGGAGACTTAAAAAGGGATTTGCAAATCAAGTAGTAATGCCTGCCTTGGCTTAATTTAATTTATCATATTCTACTGCTGCTCCCCCCTCCCAGCAGCAAATCAGAATTGTACACAGAAGCAGTTATGGTGCGACACACTACCTGATCTTTCCTGCAGCTCCTAGTTAAAAATATGCTCAGTATCCTTTGAGCTCTGACCTGCACTCACTGAAACAAAGATAGGGATGAGTTTACAGATGAACACAGGATCTGGCAGCAAGCACACTAAGTCATTTCTCTGCTCTCCTTCTGCACCTTATCAGTGACATTTGCCTAACAGCACAAGATGCAGCACCAGGCTCACTGCATTTCAGCTCCCCAAGGAACCTCCCTGAGATCCTCCCAGGGATAACACTTTATCTGGCAAGCACCAGAGTAAAAAGTGAAAGCATTAGTTAATTTTGCACCTTGGCTGCTCACATCCACAGACACTCCAACTCAATAGCAGAGAAGATAACAGATAGAGGGAAGAAATTTTCTTGAATCTCTTTAAAACCCCACATTACAACATTACTGCATGGAATATTTTGAAAATGCATTTACTCTAAACCAGACACAGTCTTTTTCCCATACACACATGCAGCCCTTTAAGAGATGTCTGATTCCTTTCACAGCAGGACCTGCATTTCTTATTCCCTGGCACAGAAATGCAGACATTGACCTACTCTACTCCATTTTACACTTTCAGATCAGTTTGGCAATCCGGAACTGGGTAGAGGGAAAGGGAAGAGAGGGAAATGTGCTGCTGCTATGCTTTTCCCTGTGCTGTTACTGTAAGAAAAAATGGTGATGGGATTACAACTAAATATTGAACTAAAGGGAAGTGTTCCACCTAGAGACCATCTTCATTAGGCAAGGCAATGGGCATGCTACCTGCAAACAGACACTCTTTTGGGATTGAATGCATTTGCTGGTTCTGTGGTAAAAAATGATGCAGAGGTATGGCCCCCAGTAGTAATTAACAATGTTAATCTTCTTCTTCCTCTCTATGGTGATAAAAAGAGTAATTTCTAGATTTAATTAATGCAGAGGATCATTCTGGAAACTGGCTAATGAGGCTCTGATCACATTACCATGAAAATGTGCATTAACACCACAACTGAGGAGGCTGCTTCATGTGTAGAGAATCCACTTTGTAATTAGCCCACTGTGAAATGAATCACGTCAGGAGGAACTCTGAGGGAACCAGTGGGCACTGGACACTTAGCTGCTGCTGTGCCAATAGACCACCAACATTCTAAGCTGTTTTTTCTCCCCTGCACTGCCTGTCAGCAGCAGTGCAGTCTAAAACTGCCAGTGTTCAGCCTCTATCAATGGTAATGTGTCAAAGCCAGAACAAATTATAGAGAGGGAGAGAACAGATGCTGAAAGGCACTAAACTTTAGTATGCTTGAGTCTGCTATGCCAAGAGGAAAAAAAAGCAAACAAAAAAGCTGCAAATCAAATACTGATTCAATAGGATCTGAGCAAAAATTATAGGCAATATATTATGGGGAAGTACTTGTTTCATCTTTTCTCATCTTATTCTGAGGGAGCTGGGAACAGAGAAGCAGCAGACTGCTACTCTGCTTTGTACTACACTGTTAGGATGCTGAAAGAGACACCAAAATACCTAAATGGGATTATGATCTTTGTCTAGTAGTATACAGAAATAACACACACAATGAATGAACAAGCAGCACCTCTCACCCATGGAACCCTGTTGTACCTGTTTAAAGGTGACAACATGTTTCAGAATTATTTCAATTTATTTAAGTAACCTGAAAATTTAACACACTTCTCAGCCAGCACAGACATGCCATAAAAACTTTGTTCCTTAACTTAAAAATACCTGAGATCACAGACCTAAGGCTTTCAGAGGCAGCAGTGCAATTCATCTGAAATCAGTCTTATTACCCAAGCCAAGGGCTTCCTTAAAACACCACTGATACGGTTCAATGAGACTGCTGCTATATGACTGACATCTTGGCAGAAGATGCACAAAAATGTTAAAAGAATCCCACAGGAAGTCATCTGAAGGGGGAGTGGCATACAAGCAGAAAACAACAGGCACCCAAAATACTAATAATTGCCAATCTCCCCCCAGACAATTTCACTAGCGATTTTGCAAAGGAAAGAAAAAAGGCAAAGCAAAACAAAAGCATCTCTACTTACTGTCTGTAAAGCACACATATTTTTACTCTGGAAATGCTGGTAATATCCTCTGCACTCACCTGTGAAACTTCATAGAGCAGTTTGTAGTGTTCCTCTCTCTTCTGAAAAGTGCACAGATTGCAGCCCATCCTAATAAGCAACACAAGAGCAAAGCCTCTAATTTCCCCAGCACTGAAAGGCAAATGCACTGACGGGGAATCACCCTCCAGACTTGTCTACTGTTTTTCATCAGTCACTCCAGCCCCGACACACAGGCACGCCACTGTTAGCTGGAAGCACAAGGCAGGGCAGTGTGTAGCAGCATGCTCTTCTTCCCTTTCCCTAACTATCTTACACTCACGTATACACACACACAGAGTTTCGACTCAGTTCATGGCAACACTCCCCCTGTCTCTGCATCAGTGCACATGACTACACAGATTCCCACTCATGAATATTAATAGCGTCTCATTGATTATTTATGACAGAACGTGTTAGCAGGGAGGGGTGTCATAGCTGCTGCTGATGACAGATGAATATTCACTAATTAAGAAGCAAATGTACTGTGGTTAAACAAAATTCACTTGTGTCAATACCAACTCTGTTTATTAAGGTTAGAGAGACTAAAGTGCATGCATTTCACCTACACTCGTCTCAATTTTTACAGTAATTGTGAGACTAATTCATTAATGGAGGTGGGAAAAGCACAAGTCAAGTCTTATGTTAGGTCTCCACCTTGTGCAACAGGGATCATAGAATACATTCAAAATATTTATAAGCATTTTAGGAGAGTGCTTGTGAAACCTGAGCTGATGTTGCTAAAAATTTAAATTAAAGAAGGCAGGAGAGAAAATTAACCCAGATGGCTATACTGATAGCTTCAACTCTGACACTGCCAAATTTAGCCAAAATTCCACTGTACTCATAAAAGGCATAATTCCATAACAATACATCATGCATATATAGGATACGTGGAAATGCAGGTGTGCTTGACCTGGTGCTTTTTACATATAGACACATATTTTACTGTTTATTAAATAATCTCCCATTCAAGTCTCTTTCTTGCATGTAAAACAGATTAATAGTAATTATTGGCCAAATTTCTCAGAAACTCAACAGATACACACTCTCAGACTCCCAGGTATCAAAGCTATTATTTTAACATGTCATTATATACAATTTTACCATTTGTAAATTAGATTTTAATCGTGCCACAATTCTCAATGTGTGTATAAAGGAAAAGATGCATTTAAAATTAAACTAAACCCACATGTTAAATATTAAGGCCAATGGAAATAATACTTACTTAATTCAAGGCTGACATTAATTCCTGTATTGTACATCATGTAATCCAATGGCAGTTATGCAAGATAAAAAGTGCAAGCCATAACAAAACAGGATAGAAAAAACAAAAGGTGCTCCTTTTTTATCTTTACTTTCTCAGCAACTTTGCTCATAAAGAACTCTATCAAGTGCTTATTTCAAAATATCTTTAGTCTGGAGAGGATAGCAGGTAGGATCCAAAGCAGAAATAATTACTTTGAAACAAATGAAACCAGTTAGTTAAGATTAACACTGGGCCCTAAAGAGCTGCATTTACTAAGAAATCATGTACAGCTACTATTTTTTTTTTTTTTGGATGCAGTTTCCTAAAAGTTCTTTGTCAAATATTTAAAATCAATAACAGGAAATTATTCTAATGAGCACTAATTGATAAGAAATTGGCTTTGCATCTAGCAGCACCTCAAACACCAGCAGCACTGGTAGCAAGCAGATCAACAATCATGTGCTGCTTATCATTTCAGCCCCTTGGGATATAATAGTCTGATTTTCTGGGCCCTAGTTTTACCTAATAGACAGGATGAGAGCCAAGCAGAGAAACGTACGGGAAAAACTGGACCATTGTTGCAAACTCTGCATAGTAGTAAAGTTTGCTAGAACCTCTAGGTAAATTATAAATAGGTTGAGACTAAATCTTAATTAAATTTCATCTCCTTTTATGAATGTGCAGAGTCAGGAAGAATCAAATAATGACCATTAACAGAGCAAGCTCTTCACATACCAGCTTCCAGTGTTCTGAAACAGAACATTAAGATTAATTTTCATTTGGTGGAAGAACCTGAGCAGGTAGGTTTGGTTATGAATTTCCTCCAAAGCCCAAGGATTTCAAAGATGAACCATGGAGGCCGGTTCATCATTGTTAGAAAAAATCATCCTCTGTTCTACTCCTCCACACTCACATGAAATGCTGTTCATGCTGAGAGGTTTAAACCCATGTAGCAAACATCAACTCAATCTTTGAAGGTTTCTGTATTGTAAGGTGCAGAAAGATTCTCAGATGTGTAAATTTTGAACTTAAGAAAGTCAGATCAATGAACAAGACAACAATCATGCAAGGACAACCATGCCACCTTTAGACGAAAGTGTTCTCTTCTTCCACTGATGCAACTTCTTCCTCTGACACATACACAGATTGAAAACTAAACTACATTATTGAAAGGAAACATTATTTACCCTGGTATATTTTTGATGGTTTCTTAAAATTAGTTCTTAAAATATCAGGGAAAAAAGGACATATTATTACAGGATTCCAGTAATATACAAGAAAAAACAACAATAACCAATAGACAAAATAAGCAATGGAAAGCTACAGCTGAGCTTTCAGCAGTTTCGCATTACAGTGTCTATTTTCTTCTTTCTCTGGTTCTTTTTTTTACTTCTCTGGAGACAACATAAGCTTGGCCATTAATTTATCAAGTGCCTGCCCTCTGCTCATACAGAGTAAAAAGGTTCTGCTTCTGCAACCACTAATGGCCACAGTCTGAAGGGCTGAATAGATTTATTTGAGAAGGAAAGGTATACTTCCAGGTTCCTGAGCTCCATCTAAATATGCAACACTGATCTTACATGTGGTCAAAATACAAAACTTTGTGCAGCATATTCAAGGCAAAACTAAAAAGAAATATGTGATGTGCTTTGGCCAGGTTATGTCAAGAATTTGATACTGGTAAGAAAGCCATTTCTTTCTTTCCCTCTTCCTCATCTTTATTGTCCTCCAACTTTTTGTAGCTACAGGGATCAAAAAGGTACAAAAACATAACCAGGTCACTCTTATTTTATATGTAATTCATAGATAATTCAATAATTCAATGTTTTTCTTAATTTTGGAGTTCTCTATGATCACTGCCTACAATTACCAGCAATCAATAATGCAAATGGATGGAGTTTAATTTTAAGAGAGTTACTACAAAAATTGTCAACATTTTCAAAAAATGTGTCCTTGTTTAGGTTCCCTAATTAATTTTAAGCATCTAGGAGATGACTTATATTTGGTATATAGTTACCTCATTGAAATACAGCACAGTCTAATTACAAGCATCCATGCTTGAAAATTTATCATTGCAAAAAATTCAAGACAATGACACTGCAAATTAAAGACCACTCACTCCTTTATATCTTCTTTATCACACACTACAAGATAAATAATAAAATATAACATTTATTTTAAGTAAGGATAATGAGGCTCTTGGTCCAAACACAGTGGTAAAACCCAGTGAAGGATATGTGGAATTCCAAGTTTTCTTTGCAAGCCCTTGAATTCACACTGTCCTCCTGATGTACCAACCCCACAGAATTTACAATATAATTTTTGAGGAATTCCGAGAAATCTGGCTCACAGAACAGATGGCAATGCAATTTATAGTCTAAGGGCTGCATAGCTGTAAAACAGAAGTATCATAAGAAAACTGGAGCTGCAGAAAGCTTTTGCATATCCCCACTATTCTGAACAAAGGCTTGAACTCATAAAGTTTAACCTCAGCCTGGTTTTAGTCCATTGGGATATTTAATGTTTTTAATGAAGCCTCAGCTGCTGGAATCAGGTGATCTTTTGCATCAGTCAGTTTGCATATTAGAAAAACAAGGAAACTTCCAGACCTATGATTGCAGAGAAAAACTTAAAAACCTTGAGTAAATATAACCCAAAGACTCAGAATTTGCATACAAGCTAGCCAGCTTGAACTCTAAAACAACATAATGTATATATGAACCAGTAGGATAAATGAAGGTGCAAGCTACAGAAGTACAAAGTCATTGAAATGGGCTTAGGCTTCAATTAAATGGATTTTTGCAAATACAATAAACTAGAAAACCTTACCACAATCCCTACAAGATACATGAAAGTCTTACTCAAAGTAAAAATGCTGTATGTTTTCTACAGTCATCAGACCATACTTGAAAATGCATGAACATAAAAACTAAGAATTTCTATCTATGACAAAATGCAATGTTCTCTGGAACATTAAGTTAGGAAAGACATTTGTTTAATCTCATATCCTTTACCACAGCTACCAAAATTTCATGCACTGGTCAAAGTCACAGCAAAATTAAAGGTGGCAAGAGAAGAGGCAGGACATGGAATTCCTATGTTATGTATTTCCCAGGAGGACTGTAATTTCTCTGAAGCCTATTTAGGCCTGCCTGACACTAAATCAAATGAGCTCCATAAGTGGAATTTTCCACTGGGCTCAAATGCTTCCTGGAAGGCAGGGAGCGCCCATAACTTCATACACAAGTCCAGTCTATTGATATCTATTGATTGTTTTTCCCATCCATGATTAAATTGACATGGGAACTATGGGATCCTATGAGATTTATGGGATTCCGTGTCAAAAATGCAAATACCTGTCTAAAGGGAAATGGAAAGCAAGCACATGAGAAATCCCCTCTGCCACAATTGCTTACAATACAAGTTCTACTTATTCTTTTTGTTCTATACAGGAGAAAAAGAAAATAACCCCCTTGTTTTAACCCATTTATCTACTAATACAATGTGAATGAGCTGGCTAGCATTCTTTGGGGAAAGTACAATTCCTTTACTACGTCTACTAGCCAAACTTCAGACTGCTCAGAAATGTTTAGTCTCTTTTCTTTCTCAAGGAGTCATCCAGAATATTTTTTCCCCATGCTTTCTACTCTGAGTGGCTTCTTTATCATCCTTAAACTGGTGCCATAATAATTAGGGAACTGTTGCAGAAAACCAAATGATGCCTAATACTGAATTTTAAGGCCTTAGGAATACATAAAGGTTGGTGTCAGGACTTGGTTAACTTCTTCTAGAAGGACCTTGACTTTCCCTTGACTTTCTCTATCTCATCAGTTAGTTATAAGGAAACCATCTCACACAACTTCATGTTTTTAAAACCACATGATCATGTTAAACCAGGCTTTTAACTGCACTAGAAAGTTTTAACACTATGGAGTACACCGAGTAGAATTACTCATAAATAAGAAATTTTAACTATTTAAAGGAAACAAGAATTAATCAGGATAGCCAAACCTAAAGTGTATGAACAAAGTTCTGGGGAAAAAGCTCTGATTATAGATAAATGTAGATGTGAAGTCCCATGTCAATAAACATTAAATACTGCACTTAGGGAACACTGCTAAAATATTCAGTCATGGTCTCTAAAGTAATTATATCTACTCAGAAAATAGGTTTGGAGTTGTGGAGAGTTTCCTTCAATTGCCTGAGGAAAAGACTAACAGTGGAGCAGGAACTATTGAAACTGCACAAACACCAGAAATATCCATATTTTATCCATATAGCCAGCAGTCCTAGTCTTTCCATCTTTAAATCATTTAAAGAAAATGGAAGAGCTACGAAGCACAAATGAGAAATATAGATAATAATTCACTTTCCCTGCATCTTCCATCTTTATATGTATTCTCCTGATACAGAATGCATTTCTTCTCACATTACACAATGAAATAATAAGATGATACATTTAAAACAGCAAAAGAAAGCCTGGATTTTTTTTTCCAATAAATTTGACAGTGGAATGCATTACCTCAAAGCAAGCAAAAAGCAGAAAAGAGTTCAAAAAGGTATTAGACAACTTTACAACAGGTAACTGTTCACTAGTCATCTACCTGCCTAGGAAGCCCATAATTCACTAACTTCTGGGAGCTATGAGGGATAGAACAGCTCTGAGATTTCCCTCCATGCATCCCCTTGCTGATAGCTTGCCTGTGTTTATTATTTTCCTCTTTGGAAATCTAATATTGGCAACATGATCCCTTTACTATTTTATTTCTAAAAGTCGAAACTTACCAGTTCTTGCACAAAAAGCTAGAATATCTCTTTAACTGAAAGTTCGTTAGCTAATGTTAGCTGCTAATGCAACATAAGATCCAATAGCATTAATGATCACATCACTTTGAACTTTAAACACATCTATAAAAGTACATCTTCTTATTGTCCTAATCAGTTTCAAAGCTTTTCAAGCTACATCTGTTTTAAAATTAAAAAGAGAAAAAAAAAAGGATTTTTCCCAATAGCTTAAGATTATATCTGAGTTTTTTTATACCTGTGTGGGAAATAAAGACCATTTGGAACTGAGATATGCCAAGTTCAGGCCCAGATCAAACAACAGCAAATATCAATGAAAAGCCTCAATGAGAAACTGAACTCATAGTACAAAATTAATTCAAAGGTTGAAGACTGGTTCAGAGGACAAGAGCAGTGGTGAGGAACTCCTTGGCTTTGTTCTTTCCTCTGATACCTGCGTCATTAGAAAAGCTCTTCCTTTTTACATTCTTATAAAATAAGTAACATCAGTCTTGCAAGGGCATCAATTCAATAAGCCTTTCAAGACTTTACAGATCTTTTCAAAGAATGTGCTATGGAGGGCTGTTACACCCACCCAAGTTCTGCTGAGGTCACCCTTGCAGTCTTCAGCACTCAAATTAATTAATATGTCTTGTGTGGTTTCTCAATTAAAAGTTTTAAATTTTATACTGCTAATCAGTATAGAAACACAAAATGAAAAATTACTCATGACTTGAGAAAGTCCCTTGCTAAAAGGCCCTTTGAGTGTCATTAGTTCAATAAATCTACAAGAATAGTTTTGGTACACCCCAATATTTCAAAAGTGAAGATGCTGAGAAGAACAGTTTGTCATGAATATGGCACAACCAGTGCAGAGACACATTTACCAATATGGACATGCCACTGCTCACTTTCAAAGCTCATACAAGTGGCAGTCTGGAAAAACTGTCAAGGAATACAGCAATAAAATAGATAATTCTGTCTTACCCCATATAAATGGCCTACTGTGCCCTAGAAAAAACACACCAGGATTAGGGAAGTTTTCATGGCCTTGAATGGATTTTCATGGTATTGAAGCTGAAAAGGAGAACTGTATTGAATCAGGCCATAAAAGCAGCTGCTTTTCTTCTCCACTAAAGTATAAAGATGTTGTAATATAACTGTCAGAAGTTAACATTACTATAGTAAAAAATAATTTTTTAACACAAATTTGACATATGTCTCTAAAGAAATAGTTAGAGGGGAGTTGGATGCTTGTGTATAAGTAGTCATGTCTTCATCACCCTAAAGACAGTATTAGTGGTGAGTGTGATTGAATCTCAAACCTGGCTTCCAACACATACTTGATAGAATGATGGATGCAGGAGTACACCACACAGTGCTGCAGGAGGAACTGCCCACACTACCCCCATGTCTGTCAGCTAGTCAGACTAGCTGAGTTTGGTTTAGACTGGCTAGTTTGATTTAAAATAACAATGTAAACTACTGTCAACTCTGTTTGTTGACAGTCACTAACTGACCACCATAGAAGCACCATTAATTCTGTTGTCGTCAGCAAATGCTTTGTAATTATTTAAAATGAACACAGCTTCCTCTTCTTGAAAATCCACACAGTATCAAAGGTTTACTTTGTACACTGTTTGGGCTTTCTAAAGTTTAAAATTACTGCCAGTGCACCTGCTTTCTAGAAGATCATTAGGTAAATGTCCCAGCAAAGCCCAATCAACCTGGCTTTAATTACCTTGCCGTCTGCTCTAGAAGAAAATTAATGTTATTAGATGTGTCTTTCCCTGAAAATTGCTAGTGTTTGGTTACTGTGGCAGCTGTCAGGGAGGTGCAGGGGTCTTTCTGCTGGATGCTGACCCAGTAGGCTGCCCAGGCACAAGCCTGGTCCCAGCCCTATGCCAGCTGCCCCACCCGCGTCAGGGTGCCCTGAGCCCTCGCAGTACACCAGAACTCAGCCTTGCCAGTGTGCCCTGCCAAACCCCAGATCCCTTCAACTCCCACCCATCAAGAAACAGAAATGTCAGGTCTGAACTCAGGCATAAGGAGTTGGGAAGAAAAATGTAGAAAAAATAAAAAACTCTTGCAGACCTATATGGATGGAGACAAATGAAATAAGATTAACGATGCCTCTTTTTCTTCTAATTTGATGTCCTGTGGAAAGGAAATTAGCATAGCAAATCCTGCTTTATCTCTGAATGAAATTTCAGATCCTTAGTCTGAACCCCTCTCCTTTTTCCTGTAATAAAAAGCCAAAATTAAGATCTTGTCAGATTCAGAAGGGAGATTTGCCACACATCAGTGGTTTGCAGGGGTGAGTGCCCACCCGGCCCTTGCTGCCTGGCCACAGGGACACCACTGCCACCCAGCCTCTGCTCAGCTGCTGCCACCTCTGTGCTGTGCTTCAGCCTTACTTCCAGCAGCTTGCCAGGACTCCTGGATCATCTGAGCCCTCTGGACAGGGGCATTAAAAACTCTTTTTGAACATAGCTTCCTAAAATAGCTAAATGACAATATAAAGTGGAGGAAAATAATTCAATCACATTACAGTCAAAGAATGGTGCAAATTACAGTGAAGCACTTAACTTGTGTTTAACATAAAAACATACGAAACAATACATACATCAAGATCACTTAAAAGAAACCTTCGGATGAGAAGCCAGAATTGTAGAGGCAATGGTCTCATTCATTTTGCCAAGACTGAAGCAGATAAAAACCATCACTGTGCTCTGAAGAAGAGACACTTAGCACCTTTCCTCAACAGTAAGGATCAATTGATGAAATAGTAGCAATACCAATGCAATTAATCTGGGATGAAAATCCTTCCAAATTTAACTTTCACACAGTGAAAACATGCTCTCCCAGATGTTTTGAGTTTCGGATTTCAAAATGTGCCCTTCTTGAAATACATGCCCAAGCTCTGTAATGTATTTTGGTTGTCAGTATCAGTCATACATAAAAATAAAGCAGAGTCTAGACCAGAGAAATGTGGTGAGAAACTAAGGAAAAATCTCCTGTTCCAGGGATCTTTGCTGTGCAATTCTCCACTGATGTTCTTCGCAGCACTAGTGCTGGGAAAAGCATGATCTTTAAGGGTCCCTTCCAACACAAAGCATTCTGTGATTCAGTGGTTTATCTAAACTTTCCTTAGCAGGAAATGTCCACTATGCTTTGTCCAACACTGCAGTAAGTGCCCTCAGTACCCTTACACATTACCAAAAGCAAAAAATGCTATTTCTTAAAAATTGTAAAATAAAACTGTATTTTTCCAGGATAGATATTTTAGAAGACACTGTTTGGAGTTCTCTGTCAAAAGGTTCAAGACCACTTGTATAACCCTTCTTAGCTCCTTCAGTAAGGCAGGTCTTGTACTTATATTTGTAAGAGTTTGAAGATGCTCACAGACAGACAAATACCTTCCCTGTGTCCCCACACCTACCAACTTGCCTGCCCAGACTAAAGCAGCCTGATGCAATATAAAAATGGAGAAACATAATCTCATTTACTCCAGAGCCAATTTCTGTACTACTGAACCATTTATTTCAAAAGAAAAACCAGGGGCATCAGGCCAGGTAGGCAACTCCTGTTGCTAAATATGTTCACATTTGTATTTGCCCATAAGAAGTCAGACCCCACATTTTCAACTCATCTTCAGAGAGGAGAATGAGATGCTTTCATTTACTACAGGGTAGGAAGTAACATCTCTGAAAAAGGATTTTACTTACCAAACTTCAAACTACAGGCAGCATGTATGTGAGAGTTCACACTAGAAGTAAAAGCAGTGTATTTCCAAAACTCATATTTTTTACAGAAATAAACTTTGTATCTTATAAAACAGAAAGGTCTTTTAATAGAAAATATTTAACCTTCTCAAAGTTAATGTCTATTCTCTTCTCTATGATTCCTCCTGCAAAGATGTGAAACAAGTCACAGGAAAATAAAGAAGAAAATGGGAAAAAAATTGAGGAGAATAACTGATTGGGAAAGGGTGAGTGCTTTTTCTGCAAGACCTTTGCATCTAGTCTGAATATGTTTCATTTCTATGCAGCTCTTGTGCAGGACACTAGGATTATATGTATCAACTTAATTCAGTGATAAGAAAATCCTTACTATAAATCCTACCATGTGGGACAAATCTGTCAAGATCTTGATTATCAAAACAAATGAACAGACAGTAAAATGTGACATACATAGCATACACTTTACATGATAAATTAGCCCTAGCACAACTGACACACATAACTGTAAGGTTGCTATGGCAAGCGATGTCTTTCCTTCCCCAGCACCTGAATCACAAGTTTTCTGAGTCAATGACTTCTAGCAAAAGACAAAATATTTTCTGTAATTAAATATTATCTGCATATAACACAACATATTTCTCTGTCCCACTGCGATCTCCTTTGAAAGTTACTGCTTTCAAGAGTGACTTCACCCTGCCACTGGAGTGACTAGCCAGAAGCCCTAAGGTTGTTATTTGCCCTTTCAGCAGATGTGTTGGAGATTTATTGTAATGCTTTAGGGACTGGATAGTGATGGTCAAATAAATTAGAAAAGTCATGCAGTGAGAAACAACATTGTCAGCTCAGGGAAAACAAGAGTCCTGTCTCAAGATACAGATCTGAATGGAAATGCAAGTATTTTAGCTACTGAAAATTTTGGATGTTATACATTCTTCAGAAATGGATTGTTATGTAAGAACTGAGGGTTTTTTTCAGAAACATTCCCACTTTTGGTTGAAATTAAAATTGTATGAAAAAACTCCAAACCACTGTGATTTCAGCATACTTCTCATCCAAAATGGTGCTTGGAACTCCTAAAGCAGAAAATTAGGGATACATTTAAATAAATGGAGTGAGAAGCCCCAGTGAAGAATTTAGTAAAAGCTACCCCCCCCGAGAGCTCTCCTGCACAAAGACCAAAACACTGGAGAGAATACATTCCCGACACAAGGTGTTCAGAACCTACATCAGGACAGGCTCACCTTTGCTGCAAAAATATATGAGTCTTATACTGTAAGCCAGCTGACAGCATCACTGCTTACTCCTCCCAGAAATCCATCAGAAATTCCAACTAGATTCGCTTCTCCCAGCTTTCTTAAAAAACTCACAAACAAACCTGTGTTCTCATAGACCTCAGAGGATGTGTCAAATGATCAAAAACTATTATTTAGCTGTTAATTTCTGTGATTACAGTGTGTCCTTTTTCTTTTAAGTTATGACATACATACATTGATCACCAGCAGACCCAGCTATGACCAGATCAAAATCACCATGGGAAATGCTCAAGTTTCTGTATGTATAAGAAGGACTGCAGAAGGCACTCGTGTCATCTTTCTACTGCCCACTGTAGTTCTTTGTATAAGCATTTTGCAAAAGGTTACAATTCAACTGAAAAAATTAATCACTTAGGTGCTTTTCTGAACATGTGCTATCCTAATGGCAAGTGAAGTGATCAAATAAGAAATAGAAGCAAAGATTTTGAACAACTGCCATCCTCTGCTGGTTTGTTTAAACCCTCTCTGTACTGTAGGTGAAGATTTATATAAAGGTTTGTTTTCTGTTTGAAAATACCTTTTATTTCTTCAGGTACAAGAAGAAGAAGAAGAGCAAACAATTCTATGTAAGTAAAGATGATTTAAAAATAATTAAATTTAACTGGTACCAAGAAAGCCCTGGCAGTAAACTACTTACATAACAGCAGAAGTAAAGTTTCACACTGAATTTTTCATACAGAGGTATCAAAGTACCTCATAAAATCAGGTAAAACTCTGACCATTTTATAATGTGTGAATAATGAAGAAATATAGCAATGCCTAACACTGAAATATGACAAATAATTTTCAAAATTTAGCACCAGTGTAAAAAGTACCAAGAAACTCCATAGTGAGGAAACTGCCCAGCACCAGGCAAGTGATGGTACACATACCAGAGGATGGCATCTAATGAGCTGTTTGGGAAACAAACAAAACCATTTTTGAGATTTTTATATACATTGCAAAGAAACAAAACCAGTATATGATATTAAATCCAGCCTTGAATGAAAAACTCTTTGAGGGGAGCTTTTAAAATAAGCTGCAACAAACAAACACATATAAAATTCATATCAGCTTCCAGCCAGCAACACAAACCTATGCAGTTTTATCACATTTTTTCCTTTCCTTCTTTCCTTTACTGTATGGTGAGATTTTAATTTTGCATATTCTGCTTCGTATTTCCTTTTTCCTACACCCAGCATAAATTCCATGTCTTGCCACAGCTCTGCATTTATTTCCCAATTCACCCATCCATGACTCCAAACAGGTCCCTGCTGCTGTGCACTGCTTTTGTTCACCATGTCCTGCTCCTTCCCAGCTCTTCTCTACTTATTTCCCTTTACCCTTGGCTTCAAAACTTCCCCAGCATCATTCTTCCTGTGTATGTCCCAAGAGCTGAACTCTAAAATAACCTCTCTGGAGGAGAGGAGAGGAGAGGAGAGGAGAGGAGAGGAGAGGAGAGGAGAGGAGAGGAGAGGAGAGGAGAGGAGAGGAGAGGAGAGGAGAGGAGAGGAGAGGAGAGGAGAGGAGAGGAGAGGAGAGGAGAGGAGAGGAGAGGAGAGGAGAGGAGAGGAGAGGAGAGGAGAGGAGAGGAGAGGAGAGGAGAGGAGAGGAGAGGCCATGGAAGCCTTCGGAGCAGCCTGGGCTCAGCTGCGCGTGCCCCTGGGGCTGCTCCCCACGGCAGTGCCAGCTTGGATATCACAACAAGCAACAGCTACACACCTGTTTTCCCACTGCACAGCAAAATAAACCAGGATGCCAGGGCCACAGGTTTAATTGATTCTCTTTGTCTTTCACCCTGCTTCAGAAGTCAGTCTGATCAATGTTATTTCACACTCTTCACTGCAAGCTTTACTGATCTAACTTCTGACTAAATACAGATTCATCAGAGCAGGGGATGCAATATTTATCCTTTGCAACACACATGGAATGTCATGTTACAACTTCCTCCTGGCTTTCCTCTTCTACTAGGAGAGGAGGGGAGAAGGAATGGAAGGAGGACTTGCACAGCTGAAGTGAGCACCAGCACTGGAAACTAATGTTGTGTATTTATCCTCTCACATTAAGTATGGAAGAGGCAGTCATAGTTCATGTTGCCTTGGCACTCTTGAAATTCTTTTCCTTTCCATCTTCCAGAGGGTGACAGAAAATAGCAGTTACTGACAAATGCTGGGGGAAAGCACAAGACCTAACCAATAAATATTATATGCATCTATATCTCTAAAACTCTCCTTCAAGTCTAAACAAAGAAAATATGAGAATCCCCATAGGAAGTCATGGAAGCTGCCAATTCCTTTCAGAAAGGCAGATAAATCAATTTCCTTGATGCTTCCCTATATTTCTTTAATAATCTGAATAAAAGTTGCTAACTAGTGACACAGCAGAACATGTTCATTTGTCAACACAAGCCAGCCTTTCCCTTGTCAAGTGCCCAGGTGTAAAGGGATGCAATTGGTGAGGCTGTGGGAGCATTGCCCTGGCAGTGCCCACGCTGGATGTACCTAGTAGACACACTCACGAAGAAATAAGGCTTTGTCATCTTGTCACATAGAGAAGATTACTTAGACAAAAGTGACATCTAGGTTTCCTATGTGAACCTGGTGTAAAAAGTTACTTCCACCACTTCAAGCACCTACTGGTTTCCTCTCCAGCCATCTGCTCTTACTCTTTCTTAGCTTGTTATCTGGATGTACTTTTCTCAAGGACAGTTTCTCAGTTCTATTCAGTGGTGAGTCTGCTGCTGACTCCTTTAGTGCCTTCTCCATATACACTAGATTGTTTTTCCCATATGAAGTCAAAGAAAGGTTGAACCACAGCACAGCTTGGCTAATCCTGCCAGCTGTTGATTGAATATTTCAATTTTGAGCAGTTTTGCTGAGATAACATGTTTTTAATCACTTCCTATTCAAGGTACTCACCTTCACCACCAGAGACCCAGATATTAAAAGCTTATCTGTCACGCTTTCCTATCACTGTCCCTGCTTCCATAGCCCTTACCTTATCTTTCTTAACTTCTTTTTTTTTAACTCATCATTACTTAATTAAAAAAAAGAAATGTAACATTCTTCCCCTTGCATCCCTCTTCTGCTCTTTATGAAGATCTTGAACTTGGGCATAAATATTCTCCTTTTTTTCTATGCCAAATGTCTTGTGGGATCACATTCCTATATCTCCATAAATCTATTTCCATCAGAGATTCCTTCTTCATCAGGTCCCTCACAACAAAATCTTGACTCCTCCTCTGCTAAAACTGAGTTTTGAGTTTCTCGACGGATAGGTAGTGAACAGCAACCTCCTGAACCTCTGTCTGAACCCAGTACGTTGGAGAATATGAAAGAAACAGGCCTCTTCTCCTAAATACGTCTATTCCAGGAAATTTTTTTCCAAACCTGACATATTGTGGATATCCTCAGCTCAGTCAGAGAGAAAGAGAAAGGTTTTCTAACCAGGCGAGAGCCTGGGAAGCAGTTGGGAAAGAATGTAAATAATTCTCTAATCTATCTTGTTGTTCACATTGTTTATAGATATGTTCTGCCACTGTGCGTCATTCACTGCACACCAATGGTGTGAGATGTTTTTACTCTAAGACCAATGAAATTAGTCTGCACGATGTTCTCTATATATAGAATGGTGCATTTGAAATAAATCGGAGTTCAGTCTCTTTGCCTTCTAATCTGGAGTTCTCTGTTCCTGTCCTGCTCAATGGTGTCAACATATTACTGGAATTATCCACAAATCTCCCTTCAAAAGGAAGATCTGATTCTCCCTTCTGTGTTTTTCACAGAAGCACATGGAAAGAAACCCATAAAAATTGACCTGATTATTCACCACATTCCCTAGCACAAACTACCCAAAGCTTCAGCCTGTGGCCCTGCATGCATCTGCCCTGTGCTGTGTGCTAATTGAACCATGGTTGTGCTGAAACAGTTGGCTGGAAAAGAGCCAACTTATCTCTGTGCTCCAAAAGATTTTTTAAAAGGAAAAGGAAACTCCTGTTGTGAATTATGAGAATGAGAATCCTTCAAATAATGTTAATAGAGTGATAAGAATTACCTTTTATTCATGTTTGTAATACTCCTATCAGCAAGGACTTACCCTCTCTCCCTAAGCTACAATTTAAGAGTTTTTTTATAGAATTACTTTCCAGAGATACATATTAGCACATTTTTTTCAAAACAGATAAATACTGCCAAAATAATTACTAAACACATCTTTCCCTGCAAAGCCAAACAAGGTCTCAGTTCTGAAAACTTGTGTTATTAATGAATGGCACACTGCTGCAAACTAATTGTATGTAAAGTCAATGGGTGCATGTTTAAGAATTTTAATTACTGTTCCGTGACTGCTTTATATTCAACACGTAGCATAAAGGTAACAAAGCCTTTATGATGATAAGCAGTTTAATTAGAAAGCCAAGATAAGAAAAAAATGCCTTTAAGTTACAGAATTTGTTCATGCTGGCCATGTGATAACTTGAGTACATGGTTTTCCTTGGTATTTTAAAATATGAAAAGCTAACTCTACCTAAACCTTTGTTTCCTCACACTACTTGAACTGCCTTATCTGCCATTTTCTTCTCTCTCTTACAGGTGCCAACAGCACAGTTTAATTAGATCACAAACCTCAGTCTCTGAGTAGGTCCACATGACCTCCACGGCCAGCGCGAGCCTCCCAGTGAGCTGAGAGCAGCCTGGACTCAGCACTGGCCACAGAGCACTTACCCTTTCAGCAAACTGTCTCGGAGGATGGCCATTGATTTCCTAGTTATTATGAACATGGAATTATTGGATGACAGATGATAGAGTGTTAGGTCCTACAAGTATTTTCCCAAATGGGCTATCCAGCCAGTGTTGCCGTGGCAACAAGGCTGTTTGACAGCGCTTATGACAAAGAAGTCTTTGCTCAGAATTCGGCTACAAAAGAGCTCCTTGCTTCCTATCTTATCCTCCCTGGTTTTATCCAGCAACTCCCTACTGCCTCCCCAGCCTGTGCCTCCAGTTGGCTGCTCCAACACCAGCCAAGGTATGGCACTGCTGCCAGCCTTTAGTCCTCCAGGAGAGCACCCTGCCCATGATGGGACATGACACTTTTGCCTATGATAATGTCTATTCCCCTAAAGTATTAAGTCTGACAGTCCTGAAGCCACTGGCAACACAAGTTTTGCATCAGAAAACACAACTGAAGACCTAGGAGGAATTATGTTCACAAATCAGCCTTTGCCTTGCACAGTTAAAAGTTGAGTATTTTCTTCACCTTCCAGCCATTAGTCTTTGCTTGGAAATTTTTAAGCCTTTTTTCTACTAGCAGGACAATATCTGAACACTTCAAAATAAAACCCAGCTACCCCCTTTCTCCAAGTGCTGTCATATTTGCTCACAGTTTCTGATCATTTAAGAAAACACCTCTTCTTTGAGCTTTTGACTCCCAAAAAAGCTGTTTCACAAATCCAAAATTACATGCAATAACAGGTTATTTCACTTAAATGGGCTCAACCCCTTCTAATTTACTGGTCGATTTTTCAGAAAGACAATGACAGGAGAGGGAATTACTGAAGAACAGCATGAACAGCTCAGGCTGGTTGCAGCAAACTACCATAAAGCTGCAGCCAGAAAGGCTCATGTGCCTGGGTTTGCTGCCCAGGATGGTAATTACTCTTCACCACACACAGTTACGACCCTCTTCCACTCTGTCTCAGTCCACAGTAAATCTTGCTGCATTTTCTTCCCAGGCTGGGTGGAGATGAGCAGCATCTCAGCTGCCATTGCTTGAGTTGTGATAAGTGGGTAGGAAAAGATTTATGAAATCTACTTACATTTTCAATAGGCATGAAGTTACCTTGGCAGAACTTGGAAAAGTACACCTGGGAAAGCTGGAATTAGGCCCCATTGTGAAAATATAAGTTAAAAATGTGCCCAGATATTTCCTGATATGCTTAACAAATGAGAGTGTTTTTTTCTTCCAATCTCCAAAAAAAATCTATCCCAAAAGGTGTGGTTTCTGTCAAGATGGAAAAGTACAACTAAAAACCTTTAAAGCACACAACATTAATGGGGGCAAGTACTGACGAGATTCCCAGGAGAAACTGAGGACTAGTTATGGAATGAGAAAACTGAAGTATGTGTCTGCAATGAAGCTTAAATGTTCAGTATGTGCCAACTATCTTGTTTCTGTCTAGAAATACTTTAGGTCTTAAAATACTTGTAAGTGCATTAAAAAAAATATTCCTGGTACAGCCACATCTGCTCCTAGCAACACTTTTATAGGACAGCTTCAATTAGAGTTGGCTCTTGATGAGCCTCATCTAGGCTGTGCTGCACAAAGCAATAAACAAGGCACTGAAAGCACATGGAAAGCTGCAGCTTCATGCTGCCATCAGCCCCCACTGTCATATTTTCTCTCCTTTCATAGCCTCCTTCTAGCATAAGCAAAGCTGTAAATGTTTTAGGGCTCTGTGATAGTCCCTGAGAAAAACAGGGAGCATATGTAATGTATTTTCACATGGAAAAAAAAAATTGAGATCCTAATTTCTAAAGTGTGCCTTCTGTCCAAAGTATACCCTTGACACTAACTCGGCTGTGATGCAAATCACTTTACAGAGATTACTCAGCCATAGATGATTCCAAGGTACCATCAGAAGGGTATTAGTCAACAATTTCTCATGAAGTCCAATTACATGTTTTCTATATAATTCCCTGACTACCCACTAAAATTTTGCTGATATTAGCCCATCTAAAAGGCATTCCAGGGACCAGGAGCACAGATAATATCCATTACAAAGCCATTCTGTGGTTTCTGTCAAATCTAAGTTAAATGCTCTATAGGGACTGGAAAGCTGCTATGAAATTGCAGATTCAGGATCTATACAAAACAAAGACAATACGTTAATATACTCTTCTTTTTAAACAGAGAGAGGCATTCAAATATGTGAAGACTGAGCTGAAAAGGATGCTTCCAGTGTCATAACATGCATTACCACTGTGATGTAACTCTGAGGACCTGCCTGGCCCATAGATGTCATCTGGATTTTCTCTAATTTCTCATGCAAATACAAAATCAGTACCAAAGGCATGTAATTATCAATAGGAAAAAAAAATGATAAGTTTTTTTGCAAAATCCCTTCCCCTTCTCTCTTTTCAATAAATTGTCAAAACATGTCCCTTCTGAAGACATTTAAATGACTAGATGGTTCAAGGCACAGGTAATGCTACAAACCCCCTCACTTGCAGGTCATAAATTTGGTTTCAACCTCAGCTGGTAGTGACTAAACTTTACTACAACCAGACAGCTGTTTAATGTTCTATCTGAAACAAGCCAGCAGTTTCAGTCAAGGTCCTACTGGACAGGTGTTTACATCATTAAAACACACCACTTCTTTCAATAACACTGTTGGGAGTGTCAGCAAAGAGGCCAAGGATGGAGTGGACTTGAGGACTGCATATGTTGTCCTGAATGAGAATCAAAAACTTTGGCTACTTTGGGATTGATGTATAGTGATGAGTAACAGAGAGAAACAGAAGCTATCCTTGATTTCACTGAACTTGTTCTAGGAACAAAATAGGAGTTCTTTACCTTATCATAGGCAGCCAACTCTTTCTTAAATCTTTAAATTCTTATCAAGAATTCCTTATCTCCTATGAATTTTCATATAATTAAAAAAAAATATCTGAAAGATTTCAAGGTGGAAACAAGACCCTTTAAAAAAAAAAACAGTATTTTGGAGGGGGAGGGGTGACAAGGGCATTCATTTTGGGTTTTGTACTGCCTTTATTTTTGCCAAAACAGAAGAGGCAAACTGCAGTTAAAGAAAAAAAAAAACCAAACAAACAAACAAAAAAAAAACCCAAAAAAAAAAACCTACCAAAAAAACCCAGAAAAGATAAAATCTGTGAAGCCTTAAAATAAGTGTATTTCTTAGTTGTGGGATCTCTAGGGAAACGATTGCTGCTTTATTGATTTATGCTACAAAAATAGTATAAGAGAGTACAGCACTGAAATGAAACTTAACGTAACAAATCAACCTAACTAGTATCTTTGACTGAAGTCACTGCAGGTAGCTCATAGTCAGTGTCCCAGAAAGTAAGGGATCAGCTCCAGCATTTTGTGCTAAAGAGAACAGTGGCAAGCTACTCATCAGGGCATCCTGATGGAAAAAGGCTCCAAATACTTATACTCTCTGTACTATCTGCCCTTTGGCTTCATGTTGTTTCTGTCAAGATGAGAAATTTTGGGGCCATTCATGGGCCGAAGGAAGCCAAAAGAATTATACTGGAGCTGTCTGGATACGCACCAATTACCCTCACTTGGGTAAGTTTTTAGAAGTAAGATTTTCAAGGATGTGAAAGAAAATAGTAATTTGATAGTGCTTGGCCAAGTTAGTGGAGAAAAAAATGTACAGAGAATGGCTTTCAAAAGAGAGATTTAGTGTGTTCCTGAAGCTGTTAAGTTGAAAAAAAATTCCACTGCTAAGTCAGGAATGGGTGCTAAGGAATATCCCTTTTTTGCTTCACTGAAAGTTGCTTGAAGTGATCTCATATGATTAAGACACTGAAAAGTGAATGAAGAAAGTGAAAGGCTACTTCCTTCAAACACTTCAATTTTAAAATCCTGATTACAGTCTTAGTTCAGTGCAATCTTGTATAAACACAGTTGTTTAAAGATAACAGTAGTTAACCTTATTTTGCTATGGGCAATCTCAGCAAGCTTTAAAAACAAAAAGAATACATTTGCTCATGAGGCAGAATTTTCCTATAACATAAATAGCAAATTCAATCTGCTGTTTAAAAAACTACTGCATTTTAAAAGCAATTAAGAGGGGCATTTCCCCCCCAGATTGACTTGTCAATCCTATTAGACCAAATTCTAATTAAGGGTGGAAAAGTGACTATTTTATCTTCCAAATGAAAATTTAGTGCGAGTTAATGAGGACTGGCTTATAACTGATTAGTCATTTTGATTCTGGCTTGTTACAGTGGTAGAAATTACTTTCAAAGGATACAGTAGGATCAGCACTGATTTTGGCTCATTTGAAAAACAAACTGAGCTTTCCTTTGTGACCAGATTAGGCAGGCATAAGAATACCTGAAAACAGGAAGAAGATAGGTGCAACAGCTGACAGCTAGTTTTGAAAATATAAACTACTTTGGATGATAATAATAACATCTAAACTATTAAGACCTGGCAATCTTTTCTCCATGTCACACTTACAACAAGTAGCCTTTGACTAACAAAAGCCAAATATCACTATGAAAGAGAAGAGACCAACCTCACAAATCCTTACTCTCCTGAGCAGCTTTCCATCCCCATTCTACAATGCCACACAGGGATGCTCACATGAAGGTTTTTAAAATCAAGTTTATATGTGTCATTATGTACGTTTTCTGAAACTAGCAAATGCTGCATGAGAATAACAAGCCCTGCTAGTCCTTCACAAATGGATAAGGAGTTGCTCAGCTGGCTCAGAAGACATCCCAGGGCAGCTGGCCTTCAGTGCGTCAGGACACAGGACTGCACAAAGCAAAAATACCTTAAAACAGATCACCTACACCTGTTTTATTTCTTACATCCTGGATAACTATGTGGTTGTGTAAGAAATTGTATTTCTCAGTATCACTTAAAAACATTCAGTTCTTTCATGACAACTGATGTATTCTACTCCTGTGGCACCTCACCTGTCATTGAGAACCATACAGAAATTGAGTGATGACATTTCACTTTCAACATTTTGTGTAAAGACAAAAAATAATGTCAAACAAAATCCTAAAGCCAGATTATTGGATGCCTCATCTCATTTTTTTCATATGGTAACAAAATAATTAATGATTTCTGGCTCCAGAAAAATAAATTAAAAACAATTAAGTCAAGACTGAACTGGTCATTTCACTACCTCAAGAAACCAGATTTATGACTGATTTAATTCAATTGAAGCAGACGGGTCTTTTCACGTAATTGCCACCATTGCAACAAAGTAACTCTTCTACTTGGTCTGTAAAATCCCAAAGGCCATAGCGAGGTTTACTCTTTACGTCAACCACCACTGAGACATTACTTGGCTGATATTATTCATACTTAAGTAATTTTATTTTGGTATTGTGGCTTTTAGTAGCTGATCTTCTCCAGGATCCAAAACAAAACCTGGAGAATAGAGGTAAGAAAAAACCCCAAACCTGTCTGGGTACTAGGAAGACAATCATTTCAATATGTTTAGGCTCTTAAAAGTTCAGAAACATAGTTTAAGTTTCTTAAGTACCTGACCAGTTCTTCCTGAACTTTAAACATCTCCTAGCATCTCAATAACTTTGAAATCAGATCATGACAATTAAAAAATACAATACTAACCTAGTAAACAACATTCCAACTTTAAAATGACAATTGATGTTCTACCTGAAACAAACACTGCTTGCTCTTGTCCCCTCTCAGCAATGATTCAATGTTTAGATTTGACATTGAAAAACACACAGGCTGCACTTAGTGACACAGTGTGGCATATAAAACTTTATTCAAAGTACATCACATGGACAAAGGGAGTTTGCTGGGCTCTTCATTGTACATTTCTATATTCACCTGCACTTCTACTGCAGCCTCCATAATAAGTCAAAATTAATGGGGATGTGAAAGAATCAGAAAAAACTTTGGATGTTTCCCATAGCCTATTTACATGCAAGTTTCACAAAGACTTAAAATAATCTAGATCCTTATATAGGACTCCTTTAGGACCCTGGACTGTACTTACATATAATGTTGTATCAAGTTTTTAGTCTTAGATACATGTCCATAATCACCATGATAGGATGTTCACCATGCTAATTGTATGCAGATCACTGCAATTGGAGCAAGGTGCACAAGGCCACTGCGGCACTCCACTGTATCCCAGAGCACAGCGCTGAGCAGGGGCATGCTACATGCCCTCCTACCTGTCAGAAATCTGTAACTCCATCTGCTCTAGTCCACCTGCAAGAGAGAAATAAACCTTGCCCCTCAACCAGGATATTTCCTAAGCACCAGCTTCCAATTTCAGTTAAGGAAACAGATCCTTCAGTTTTAAAAGTGTGCAGCATGTTCATTGCTCTTTAATTTCACATAGTCCCCCTGAAGCACTTTACTACTGAACAGCCTTTAATATTATTTGAAACAGATACCACTCCAGGGCTTTCTCATCTTCATCACTTGTTTGTTTTGACCTTGACATTTATTCAATTAGAACTGATTTGCCAATCATGCACAACGCTTCCTAAAGTCCATTTCCATACACCAGTGCATAGACCCATCCAGTTAGCAATGATCTTTCCACATCCAAAGTAAAAATCTACAAAACCAATGAGCATACAAAATAGCCAAGGTGTCTGTCACAAAGCATCTGAAATTTTCTTTCCTACCATTGGTCTCAGTAAATGGAAAATAAGAGAAGCTATGAAACCTCTTTTGGCAAATGACAAGTTCCAGCATGGCCTAACTGTCGGATTAATCAGCTCCTTGGAATTTGCCTCAGGAGGAAGCAAAAGAAGGAATGGTTCACATTCAGGAATCAGGATTCATCCCATGAATATCATGGCAGCTCCTCCACAGCTAGGGAAGAGAGGGGAGCACACAGTCCCTACCACATCTCTGTCACATGCTCAGTGCTGGGAGAGGAAGAATTGTTAAAATTGTCAAGTACCATTCACAAATTTATGCCTGTGGAGTTGTTCCTTTTGGAAGAGAACCAAATAACTCATACTTTTTGAAAATTGCTTGTGACAGCTTCTCAGTCTGCTTCAGGCTGGCTCTCAGTGATGATTTGTATTTTCATATACTTCTCATACATTAAGAAATTTACACCTGTCAGGTCCTGACAGAGTGTCTCCATCTTCAACCTTTTCAGGGAAAATTCTTTGCTTGCAGACATTATCCAAATAAGTTTCTATCAGAAGTCTGGGTGACATAACAGGTGGGGGTCTAAGAAATATGCAGCAGACAAGCACAGAATTTTAATGAGACAGGGGCTTCTGCACAGGCATAAAAGGGATGGAAATAAAAGTACTGATTCCTGTCACTTTACACTGCTCATAAAGCCCATGGGTTTTAAGGGAAGACATAAATGCCCACTACAGAACTTTCTTTACTACCCAGGCTGACATCAGAATTTTTATTTCTATTTATGGAATCATGCTTGGGGTCAGAAAAGCAGCTCAGAGAACAAGATTCTTCTTAAATAAGCAGGAGGATGGTCATCCCTGCTGGTATACTCCTTGATAGCAAAATAAATGCCTGCTCCCCACAGCCAAAGTGGCCAGAAGAGAGGCTGAAACGTGAGGGATGTGAGACATGCTCAGGCATGGGACTCCTTGTGCATTCAGCCAAGCCCTGACCTGATAATCCTCAGAAAGCTGACACCAATGAAGACACTTACTACCCACCACAGAAATACTACGTTTTTAAGAACCTGTAAGAAAAAAAGTGAACTTTGTGGCTCAGATTCAGTGCTATGTCAATACCACAGTCCTCAGCCCAAGTATTTTGTTGAGAAGACCTATAGCAGTATTTCCAGCTCAGACAATGAATGCTTGCCACGTGGCTAGCAGCATCTTGGCACAGCAGCTCCTTCAAAAAGCTCACATACGCCTGCAAGGACAAGGGACATCTGTCTGCATATCCTTCCCTTCACCTTCCTGTTCCTCAGGATGCAGGAGGTTTCACTCCATGAATGAGATTTCACTCCCAATACTTCATTTTCACATGGGAGATGGAATTTGCAAGGAGCGCAGGGTGACATGATAGCAAGAGGCAGTGGGCAAGAAGTGACATCACTGCTTGTGTAAGAAAAGCAGTGTGGGACGCCTGGTCAAGACCATACCTCCATGGGCTGGTGATGATAATTTGGGTCAGGAGCATGAGGAAGGGAAGCCAACATCATTTGGTGTTTGTTTCTGACCTCTTTTTAATGTTGGCCGAATGAAGACCTAGACAAGACGTCCAGAGAGGGCTTCTGGCTTCCCTCACCCTTTGGCCCTGGAGGAATGAAGGGGTGTCAGCAGCACCAGCAGTTTTGTTATGCTCCAGTCAGCAGCAAGCAGAAGACAGAGCTGTTCCCCAGTCCCCCTCAAGCTCCTTTCTCACTTCCCTGAGAAATGACTCCATAGATCAAATAAAAGAAAGAATATGCTGGCAAGGACCACATGGCAACATCATGCCTCTCCTGTCTTCCTCCCTAAGAGAGCAAACATTTGCATTCTCTCTGACATTGTAAGGCAAGTTATTTCACATCTATTCCTGCTGTAACTAACCACAGTAACACTGCTGGACAGTAATACTTAATTGCCATTGCTTTTATAGTTTAATAAATGGTTGGATTACCAATGCTGAAAAGACATAATTTGTCAACTGCAAATTAATGTTATTCAAATTAACTTTGGACCATGGAGTGGGTTTTTAATGTCACTCATTTATTCCACACTTACTGCCCCTGTTCTGTAATTGATGTGCAAACTGCTAAATTATTTGATTTCTCCAATCTTTTTTAATTCTTTATTACTCGGTACCTTCTGTTGTACTTTAATGATCTGCCATGCCCAGCTCCTCCAAATTAAGGGCTTTGTTAAAAGTCCCAATGAAACACTCAACAGATTAATTTTTCTCCTTGTCCAACACCTACTTTAAGCCTCTCTTCTCCCCTTTGATTGCAGAAGGAACAAAACCTCCAATATCTATATTAATTCTTGAACCATCTTTCTTGTTCAGGCAAGATTGCCAAGATTGCCTGTTTCCAGCAAGTTTTATGGGTAAAGGTAACTATAAAACACATGCACATAGTGCTGGAGTTAGATGAGACACTCATATACTTGCTTGAAAGTTTCCAAAGAGGTCACTTCAGTCCCAAAGACAGTCAAACCAACCCTATTAACAGCACAGTCAGCTACTTGTTGGCATTAGCTTTTTCAAAAGGCCACTTTGAGGTTCAGACTACTGAATGCAGACTCCAGCTTTATTTCATCTAGAGATGCTTTAAAAATTCAAAACTTTTTTTTTTGTGTGCAAAGATTTCTGATGTTAATTGCCACATTTAGATAGACTTTTTATGAAAACACTGCTTTACCTAACTGGAAAAGTATTTAATCACATGCAAAACGAAGCATTTCTTTCGGGTTTCATTTTTCTTCGTAAAAGCCTGTAAGATGAGCATCTTTTTTCCTTAAAAGATGTCAGTTGCCAAGTACTGAAGTAAGGGATGATACATATCTGAATGCACACAAAAAAGAAAAAAAAAAGGAAAGAAATTGCATCATCCTGTATCAAATGAATGTTTGCAATGAATTTAATTAAAAATTAACAAATATTTGTAAGTGGAGACTTTCTATTCAAAGATACCACACCCTGTCAGTCAAGGCACAGCTGATGAACACCTGCTCTAATTCTATATACAGCATAAAGCCTAATTGTTTTGTCATTCTAGCTTATCTAAGGGAGCCTAATCACAGAATTTGAGGATGTGACAGCATAAAGGCTTGGAACATGTTGAAATTGGTCTGAAAATTAGGTAATGAAAAAACTGGATGAGGGCAAAAAGACATGAAAAGAAAATTAAATAAGAAATATAATAACTGTGGTAAGTATTGCAGGATTTTATCCACTTTTTGTAAAGTGGCGTCTTTATTTGTATTGGGAAAAAAGAACGAAACTCCCTTTAAATGTCAAAGCAGGCAGAACTACATTGGGGAAAGTTCAAAATACCATGAAGTGGGAAAAAAACAAACACACAAATATGCAAAGAAACTGATTGAAATGAAAAATACAGGCAAAATACAGAGTAAATGAGAGTAAAAGCAGCTATGGTGAAATTAATTGTGGCTGAGAGAAGGAGCCAAATGCAAAAAAGTGCGTGAGAGCCTTCTGACTCAGATGCTAAAAATTAGTGTTGCAAATGAAGTCAGAGTGAGAGCAGCATATTTGGCATGTTGGGTACACAGGAGTGCAAAAATCCATGTTTCTCACCATTAGTGATTGACTGGTGCACATTCACGTCATGACATTCACTTCTTTTCTAATAAACCAATAGCTTTCAATCTCAAACACTGAAAACTTGCTTCTGATTTTTTTAATGGAGGAGATGAGCTTCCTTTGTCCTCTTAAAACACTAAAACCAAAACCCCTGGAACAGCCACAGTAGCTTGAGAGTGATCAGTTCACCCACATAGACTGAAAGGAAGACTGTAAGCCACCAGAGTGAAAGGCAGCATATAGATATAGTTTGCTATAGTTTTTCCCCTCAATCTACACATATTTAAATCAACCAAGACATTTATGTAGCTTCTTATTTAGCTAGAACTAAATCCTTATATTCTCCATTCAAATATCTCCACTACTTTGTTATTCATGTACTCAAGCACTTCATTATATAACATCAGAAACGAGATTGTAAGAATCACAAGCATTTACAGTTTTTTTCAGGTACTTTTTTCCCCTCCAATTAGATTCCTTCCTAAGTGTTTAGTAGCTTAAAAAAAATGAAGGCAGGCAGAAGTTTAGCAGTAGCTGATCATCCCAAATGATTTCTTCTTTTTCTATTCAATTGATTTCACCAACCAACACACAGTATCTGAAAATTATCTCAGCACATCAAATCCATTGCTAAAAATGGAAATGAGAAACAATGATTTATTTCAATGTGGTATCATAGAATGCCATAAAGAAATTCAGAATGCTGGGGATTATTTTTGTTTAGTGTCTTGTGTTGCGTCATTTTGTTTCAACCTGCCTATCAGACAGCTACAGTAGGTTTGAATAGAATATTGCCCCAAAGCCAAAAATCATGAACATCTTTTATTAGTGAGCCTATTACATGGATCACTGAAAGAGAAGAGCAATCCAAATCAGTGTTGTAAGCATCCCAATTTAGATTTGTTTCTGTATCAGAAAGCAACTTGCTTCCTCCCAAAGTCACAAAGGCTCTTCAGGCTGCAGGCAGAATAGACACAAAAGAGGCTGGTGGTATGGTTGGTTTCCTCCTCAGCAGCAAAGCAGCTACCTGCCCTAGCAAGTGCCTGATCTCTGCTCAAGCCAAGTAAAGCCTCTTGCACTCATATTTGGACTCTCACAAATCCTGTCAGCTGAGGGAGCTGGGGTTGTTCAGCCTTAAGAAAAGGAGGGGAAGCCTTACTACTCTCTGCAACTACCTGAAATGAGGTTGTAGCAAGGTGGAAGTCAGTCTGTTTTCCCAGGTATCAAGTGACAGGGCAAGAGGAAATGGACTCAAGCTGTATCAAGAGAGGTTTAGACTGGATATTAGGAAAAAATTCTTCATTAAAAGGGTAGTCAAGCACTGGAACTGGCTGCTGAGTTCACCACCCCTGGAACGATTTAAAAGGTGTGTAGATGTGGCACTTTGGGACATGGTTTAGTGGTGGGCTCAGCAGTGCTGGGTTAATGGTTGGACTCAATGATCCCAGAGATCTTTCCCAATCTAAATAATTACGCGATTGTATGATATCCTTGCTGAACTGCCTTGACCAAGGCTATATTACAGCCTTAAAACCAGATACTTGAAATCAAGGGATACTGGCCTTATAAGCCCTACAAGGGGCAAACCACATGTGACACACACACGCCTTGAAAACCTGGTGTCCTGATGGAACACTCTCCAGCAAGACTGTGAGTCAGTGCCAGCTTTACAGCAGAGAGTTTGCCTCATAGCCACCACCGTGGCCCAGCCTCTGAGTGAGCTTGGCCCTCAGAGACACCCTATTGCCCTGACCAGGCTTCCTTTCAAAGAAGCACCTTTATGGGGCAGAAAAAAGACTCATCCAATGCTGTGTTCCTGTAAAACGTGACGCACTAGGCATCAGTGGCAGCAGGTGACTGTTTTACCACAGCTTGGAGTGTGCTTGTTTGTAAACCATCAGCATAATATTTCACACATAACTGGTTGTGTCTCATTAATATGTCAGTGTGGTGCTACACAAACAGAAGGCAGGGGGAAGCTGAGAGACCAGGTGGAACACGCATAAGATGGAACACGCACAATGGATAACCTACAAAATAAGTGGAATATGTGTGTCGTCAGTTCACGTGTTGAAAATGAGAAGTCTCATCCTTCACTTTGCAACTCCAGTGTTGTGCCATTAAGAGCTACTGCCATTAAGTTCTCCTGTATCACTCTGCCTAAAATCCACTGCAATACTACAGTTTCACAGATTACAAAAATAAATAGACAGTTTTTGGTGAAAGATGAAGGAAAAAGGACATGATGATGACATACCTGCTCCCACCTTTTGTGATATTTTCATCTTTTCAATAAAATTTTCTGACACTGTCAAGTCAAAGTTGGATGAAATAAATAAAAAACCCAAGAAAGGGAAGAAAGAAAACACTATAAATATAAGAGGAGAAACCAGCACAAAACTACTAGTACTAATTTAGGACTAAGTCTTTAAAGGAACATAAATGCACAGCTTCAGATATTCCATATTTGTCCATGTCTAATAACTTCAGCATACATCATCCTCCAGTCAAAAATTCTGAGGGAATTCTTCAACTTTTTTTCTTTAGCACTGGCTGCAGCATTTGTCTGTTCTTCATCATTTCCTCAAACAAAGTTTCTTACAGAACTCACTCTCTGACAGGTATAAAAGTCTCTTTGATGGCAGCTGAGAGTTTTACCAGGAAAAAAGGAACTACCTCTGTTTTGTCATATCTCGACATTCATTTGAGAGATATAGAGACCGAGATATAGAGACCATTTTTTCTTGCCTGTGTCAGAAAGCTAAAAAAAAAGAAAAAAACTAATTTTATAATCCCCAATGAAAAAGATCCCAAGCAGCTGGAAGAATTCTTGAGATCTTCCCTCTCTGCTCTTAACACCAAATGGGACTGCTAACATGAAGCAGCCTTTATCCCTTTCCTTGCATGTACTGATAATGACACAGAACTCCCACACAGATTTAACAAATGGAGAAGCAGGAGGGTATACAGCAAAAGGCCCTTAAACTCACAGTGTTCTCCAACTACCTGTTTGCCAGAGAACACGAAGCTCTTCCTGCTGAGAACCAGGCCATCACTTGCTGAGGAAAAGATGCCCCCAGGAACAGCAAGCCCTTCTCTCATGGCTGGGTAGACAACCTTTCCAATGTGAGCCTCTATTCACCTCTGGATCTGCAGTCAGGAGAGTGTGATACCTCTACTCATCCTCATAACTTCTCAGAGGAACAACAAAGAGGAGCTCATAAGCAAGGGAAGGAATGGCAAAAGGATTGCTCCAGTTTGGGGATATTAGGCTTGCTCAATAAAACAGTGCTCAGCAGACACAGTAACTGGAAAAGGATAAATGATTTGGGGTATAACACCAGACTTTTTCTCCTCTTGGGGCAGTCAAGTAGTAGGAAAGTAAAATATTAAAACAAAGTTGTTGTATTGAAGAAAAAGAGAAAAGAGAAAATAATTACATTTTCCCCACTCTCCCAGGAACCATGGTAGGGCTAACTGTCCCTAGTCTGCTAACAGTATACAAAATCTTTAGCCTTGCAGGAGTACATAAATTAAAACTTAATAGAAACTTCTGAACGCATCTTATTCCTTAAAATGGAAATTAATTATTCAGATTTGGCCTGCCTTAATGAGTTTTTTCACTGCTGTAGTCATTAGAAACTTTATTTCTTTGCCCAGCACATGCCTAATAATTTTTTTAAGTCTTAGGTCAGTGCCAATGCCTCTGGTGGAAATCTTCACAAGGTGAGTTATATCTACTGTCCTTCCAGGAGATAAGCAGCAAGGCTTTCTTTCTCATGCAGAACACCACACATAGGGATTTTACACTCAGATACACTCCGAAGAAAACAAAATGTGAAAAATACAAATGGATAATAGTTTTTGCCTTAGAGTTTTAAGTATTAAGTAAAAACTGCCATATTTTTAAAGGCAATAAAGCAATCATGATCAAAATACCTGTGTCTTTACCCCATTCCTTTTTTGTAAAATCTTATTTTTGTGGCTGATCTCTGTTGAATATCAAATGAATCAATCTTCTATTCTTTCCATCTAAAATGGACTTGGTAATTGTTAATAGAAGATTCAAAGGAAAAGAGCAAAACGCCATTTGTCATTTCTCTTTTTAGCACCAAACAAGTGACTGGGAACTGAAAAAAACCCCACAGATTATACAGAGCGCTGGCATTGGCTTCATTTACACTTCTGGTCTTTACATGTTTCCTTTCCAGTTACAGAAACAAGGATAAAAGAATTTGCCAACTGCTTTTTAAATTCTTCCTCCAAAGCTACTTGCCACTTTTCTTTCTAATATATTTTGAAATAAATAAGACAGGTACTTAATACAATTTTAAAATTAAGAAGCACATATTTTTGCTAAGAAAGTTAAGAAGCACATGCCTAAAAATTATCCATAAGCATTCCTATCTTGGCAAAAAGAAGACATACTATCCACATTAAGCTAACGACTGACAGCAGACAATTTCATGATAATATTTTCAAATAGATTTTTCCCCCCTGTGACAAGTTTGTGTGGTCACAGAATCTTCCTTTCACCAGATTAATACTTAAGCTTCAATCTTTCTTTGTCTGCCAGTTCTGCTCTGTAAAATCTAGTAATATCCATTATATTGCTAAAGTCTTATAAAAAGAAACAGGTTACCCAAAAAGGAAATATTATGGTCTATTCCATTAAACACAGTAAAACTTTAAATCTCACATAAAAATAGGTCATCCAATTACATGGCAAAAATGACATTTTTTCATTGTCCAGTACACAATATATTTACAGGAAAATTACCAGAAGCTCCTCAGCTGTATCAGATCTGAACCTTATATTTAGATGCAGTCATATATTACTGCTGATAATGTGATGCCAGTGAATAGATTGGAATTTTTCACTGTCCTTTATCAAGATAAATTGTTCTGTCAATAGCAAATGGCTGGCATGTATTAACACTCTGCACACTATATGACTTTTCATTCCAAGCAAAATTTGTATTTAATGCTTTTTCACAAAATCCATGGCCGTGACTACCCCTATTACCTATTTAACTACCTTTTAAAAGGAGGATTTATTTCTGCAAATTAGGATCTGGGTAACAAGACGGTATCATGCATCATAAACTTTAAGTCAATACAAGGCAGGACACTTGCAGTTCAAATGGGGAAATACCTTTCTCTCATCATTTGGTCATCCAATAGCGTTTCCAAGCTGTGGTGGGAGCAGCTGCTCAGAGCAGAACTTTATCTTGGCGTTCTTCCACCTACACCACCACCACATCCCACACTAGCCATTTGCTCATTGGCCTATTACTTTCAATAGGTATTGCAGTAATTGGCTATTTCACACTTGTAAGGCTTGAACTGGCAGAGTGCAAAGGGCAGCCAACCAGCCTGTCAGGGTCCTGCACGCTGGCCATCCATCAATTATCATCTGCTATTACAAGACAGAGCAAATGCTCTGAAACCTTGTTGGCTTGGATCAGTTTTGCTATGAGTGTAATTTATCCTCAAACCATGTTAAGTTCCTATCTGAAGAGCGAGGAGGTTGCTATGAAATGAGTAACATGTTTGTTGGTTGGTACGTGCTGGGGAGGGAGACACTGTTGATTATCTGGAGGATTGTAGCTTCTACTGGGTTCTGTGGCCACCTGCTGTCCTACACCCACTCCCTTTGTTAAGAAATACTCAAAACCAGAAAAATACAGTTTGTTTTATAGATTATGACTTCACAGGAAAAAAAAAAGGTCCTGCTTACAGCAGCCCAGAAAGGCTGGGCACACTGCTGGTATCTGTTGCAAATTGTTCTGTATCTGTGTTTATGACAGAGAGAAATACATCTGGAAAGAAAAAAGGGTAAAAGCATTATGGTAGTTTAGAAAGTTACAGTGATTGTAACACTAATCTCTTTTCTGCTTTAAACTCACAGTCTGAGAGGCTCCATTTGCAATGAAGTCAGATTTGATTTCTCACATCTCCTGCAGCATTTTATTCTGCATCTTTCCATGACAAGCTTTTTCATTACTCCTATTTAAAAAGCAAAAAGGCATACAAAATCTTTGCCCATCTTATTTCCTATTCACTAGATGTTCCAATTCTAGGTAATATCATTTAATGGTAGCTGGGGCTTATTATCTACAAGCTTCCTGTACAAACAACTCAGACAACTTCTTCCCAAAGGCCAAATTGATCTGTTGACCTGCTAATATAAAAAGTGGTCTCTCACCTTGCAAATACTTACCTTGAGCAAAGTAAATGATTTTTAAAAATAAACAAGCTCCTCTATTATATGTGCTAATAAAATCTCAATGCTAATAAAATGTGCTTATATGTGCTAATAAAATACTTAAAAAAGATGAGAAAAAAATCACATACTTGTTAAGAGCAAAGTGATTTAGAAAGCTGATAAGGATGTTTAAAATCAATTCTGAACTTTGAGAGGACATGACTAAGGCTCTTAATAAATCCACCTTCAAATAAATCTAAGAGTTACGCACCCTTACTAGTTGAATAAATGAAGTGACACTGGCGCATATCTAATTGTAATACATCACAAGATAATCTGTCAAGCCACAAGTGTTCAGGTCCTGTCACCCTTCTTCATCCATTATTTATACATAACCTTCATTGCCAGTGAAATCTCTATGAAGTATAGCTTGGTATCCAAATGCAGCCATTTTAGTCACTCAGCAGATACAGTCACGAATCAAACCTGTACAAACTCTCCAAAACTCTCTGCTGGAGAGAGAGTTCAGAAAGGAACAAACATGCAGAAGCCACAACTGTTTTCTGCTTTGTTTAATGGACTGAAGAGCTAACAGCCCTGTGTCATTGCAGTGGACTTTGGGGCATGCCCTGCTGCCAAAGCTTGCTTTATATTCATTTTAAGATGCTATCTGGGGTCTCTCTAGCCTTTATTTCTTTATCCTCTTTCAGACAGGGACGCTCATCGAGAAACACATCTCGGTGCTCTTAACAGCATCTGCTGTGGTAATGGGTAAGCAAACTAATGGAGCAGTGAAGTATTTTTTACTCCAAACTTGCCAAAGATGTGTGAAGGGCAAACAGTTGGACATATTTACATACATTCATGATCCAGAAAGTCTCAGTTCAGCAGCTGCTGCAGCAAAGGCAATTCTTTCCTGTTAGCCTGCTCCATGAGCACAGCTCTGCTTCACATCCTGCTGAGAATGATGGGTGGTTTGCAGGGAAAGCCACCAGAGCAATAGCCTGGCTGGGGTTTTTCGCTGACTCTTATGTTAGTAACTGAAATCACAAATTCTTAATCACCACTTTATTGAAGAAGAAACAGGGATTCCTTTCCCTGTTCCTCTTCTTCCCCCAAGGCACACATAGACACTTTCTAAATGTGAGAATAAAGATGTACATTTCACAGTATTTCAGCAGTTCAGCCAGGACCTCTGCTTAACTCAGAAGGCTGCAATAACAGCTACAATCTGTTTCAGGCATGCAGCACTAGAAAATTAAAGGTTCTGTAAATTACAAGGCTATATTCCTCCCACAGCCCAATTAAAGGCTTTATTATTTGTCAATAAAGTACCAAATAAAAAAGGTATCCTCCAGATAAGGCAGCTGTTGCTATTTGGCTCTGGCAAACCTTTATTTATGTTCTCTAAGTTTGCAGCATGAAAGTTGCTGATAGGCCATGCATGTTATTACCAGGTGGCCCACAGAAATGCTTGTGTCCCCAGGGCCAAATCCTCAACAGCACACATCTTTTCCAGCACACACACAGCCTATTCACATGCAGCATGATTCCTGTTATAGCTTTCTGCCTTTGAAGCTCGGAAACAGAAGACACTGCCTCCCCTTTAACACAGCATCCTCCAGCAGCCACCAACCCCTGTACTGAGCCAATACCTGCTCTGGCTGCCTCTTGGTATGATGCTGGTATGTCCAAGGGTGTCCAAAAATATCAGCAAGAGTTTTCCTTGTATACTCAAAAGGAAAAAGGATCAGGCCCCTGAGCAATACCCTTATTCTGCTGAGAGTTGTTACCACCCCATTCCTAGGCTAAAATGTTTGGCTGCTGTTGTCTCTGATGCCCATATTCTGCCCATTCCCCTGTCCCCAGCTTCCCAGAAGTAACTGCAGAACTGAAACTTCTTTCTTCCTTATCACCTTCTTTTATTTTTTTTTTTTCATTTAAAGAGCAATGGCTTATGGGCTTTTACTACGCTGTATGTTTTCATCCCTAGGAAATGGTAACAGCACTCAGAAACTGAGGCATTAAGACATCAACACAGCACCCCCATAGCTTAATGTGCACAATTCTCTCCCCTTCCCCAGCGTTTTTAATTTCAGGCACTTCCTACTTCTTGTTTGGGCTTCTGAGTGATACAAGTGTGTAATTAGTGAAAAAAAAGTCATTAACATCTGCGAGGCACTCTTCAAACATCAAAAAATCAAGTTATGCAAGTCTGCTTGCTGTTTCTTGTAATCACAACATTAATTTCTTACTTTTGGGGAAAAATAACATTCCTGTATTTCACAGACTATGGCAGAGCTAAAAATTAATTTAAGATGATAATGCTACATGAAAATAAAAACCTCCTCTGATTGAATTTCAAGGACTCTTCTGTTTAACTAGCTTCAAGAGTCCTTTTTTTGATCATAATAAAATTATTTGCCATATGGTTCAGATGCTTGTGATCCTCTCTCAATGAGAGGATTATGCATGAGATATAATGCCTACTGTAGCTGCAGCCAAGCACACAGCTGGCTCTGATAATGCCAACAAATGGCTTCATCTATCTCAATGTCACGTAGGAACTGGTGCAATGTGAATCAGCCTAGAGTACAATTAAAATCTACATCATCTGTAAGAAAGGTGATGGAGGTTCTGACATCAGAGCTGTGCCAGATTCATCCTCTTTCCATTGTAACAGAAGAAACATGTTGCCCCTTTCACCCTGTCACACTAATGATGTGCTTTGCACATCCCTTCCTCTGCACATTAAAGGTAGTAAATCAGGGAGACTCCTATTTAAAGGCTTCGCCTTTATCTGACATCCAGTAACGAGGACAATTTCTAAATTTAAGTGCATTCCTTGCTTCCTCCTCTGTGATGAGATAATGCCACTTGAAGTCTATGAGTGAAATATGCATAGAAGAGTTTATGATCCATATGGATGCAAATTGTGACAGTATGCAAGAATTTTCTTGTTTTAGCTCCACAATATTTAGTCACACTAATAAAACAAGGCTTGCAAATTCATTTCTTCCACCAAACCAAATTTTATTGCAGAAAACAGCCATAATTCACAACAAACAAGCTTGATATCAAGACACAGATGAACCTCCTCTTTTAGTGCTTTAAAGCTAGTGGAAACTTGGGCAATTATTTTGTTTTATTGTTAGACTCATTAAAGGGAAAACCCACAAATATGTTTTATTAGCATTTTTGACAACTTAACGTAAATATAAGACATAATTACTTATGTCTGGCTCTCAAATTTTATTACAATCCAGGGTTCTATTAAAATATTTTAAACCTTTGGATATCAGAAATATAAAAGCTTGTCTGGTAGAATATGGCAAGACACTAGCTAGTGTTGTTTTGTCCTTTCTGTCAATTTAGCTGCATCAGTTTGTGTGGCACATTGCAAATGGTATTGCTAATCAATGCAATGTAGGCAGTGGAAAATGAAGATACGCAGTTTTACACTCACTCGTGATCTTTACTGAGATGCAATCAAAATCTCTTTAAAAATCTTTAATCACACAGTATACACACAGACCATTTTCAACTATCTCCTGCTTAGGACATACGACAAAGTCTCAGTGCATGGTCCTGGATTACAATGATAAATGTGTTTTTAAATGCCCATGTTTTTACTAAATAAGACAAAATACATCACATTTGGCCTTCCATTGTGTTAGTCCATCTTAATGTCATTTGTCATAATGATGTTACACCACCCTAAAGCTGATATGTGAAAGTATTAAAGTATTGTTTTAGGTACCAACATCAAAAATATAAATCTTGGAAGGCAATGCTCAATCTCCATAGGAAAACTAGTACCTTGTTGCTTTCTGTTAAGTAGTCAGTGGTAATAGGTTTTGCCTACACATCAGCCTGCATGTCTGTAATACACTGCTCTCTTAAGTTGATTTAGACAGAATGACAGCAACATCCTCTTCCATAAGAGCTTACATGGTACCAGCTTTGGGGAAGCATCCAGATGACATAAAAATCTACTGTTTAATACAGCAAAAATTACAAAACTTTAAAATGAAAAAAACATAAATCAACTCAGAGCTTCTAAGGAATACTTAAGAAAGCAGATGTCTCTAAAGTGAACAATGCAATCCTTGCAGTTGATGTAAAATGTCATTGCTCTCAGATGAAAAAAGAAAAAAGAAAATCCAAGGAAAAGTTTTACTGTACCTGCAGGGTCTGCCTATATCTAAACTTTCTGAACTACAGATAAATGAAACAAAAATCTGTGTGTGAAGGCTTCATGCTTCACTGAATAAATATTTGTTCTCTCAGACTTTACTCTTGCCTTTTTTTTTTTTCCTTCCCAAATAATGACAGCTGGAAACTGCATAACAATGCACCCACTCAAAATTCAGATATGAGTTCTTCATAACTGGACCAAAGAAACTTTGCCTTTGAAGATAAGACACCTGCACTTATACCCAAGTTATGCTTTCTTCCTTTACTTGAGTAGATAAACACACAGTAGCCTACACCCAAATTTGAAAATAAATTGCAAGACCTCATAAAAGCAGCCACGCCAAAAGACAAAATGCCATTTTCTGTGCATCTTTCAATAGTTCTGAAACAATTAAGTCAAACCACAAAACTGGGAAAAAGTCTGCTTATATAAAGTCAAAATGCCATTGAAAACTATAAACACACTTCCTCTATAGTACTGAAAATTGTGCTACAGCTACCCCAATTCATCTTTTGTACCCACTTTTATATACACCTTTGCAGAACTCCTAGAAATCCAGGAAATATAATATTATATTTTGAAAAATATGTATCCAGGTGATATATCTGAAGAGAAAGATGCTCTTAAAACAACAGAAATAACAGTTTTAGAAAACTAAACCTAACACAACAGAAAATCCTGTTAGCTAAATGTGGCACTCTCAAGAATACAACAAAATTATAATGCATATAGAAATAAAACAGAGACACAGAATGACCACCATCCTGACATATTAAAAATTTGAAGGTAAAAAAGCCAATGGCAACTACAAAATTGCTAAAATATTAATTTGAAACCACAACATACAATTTCTAGAAGCAAGGCATCAGAAATTTTCTCATTTTCTATGGTAAAGTGGAAGTTCTTGATGATATGTGACTTGGCCTAAGCCACCAATATATTTTTCATATGTTATAATAAAAAGCAACCCATGGTAAAATAACTGTTCAAAGAAAATTAAGACAGAACTAATCTCAGCATTAGCTGCAGGAAGAGGAAGAAACAAATGAAGAAAAAAAGGAGATGAAACTGACTAAAGGAATAAATGTTCTGGTAATTTCATCCTTTAACACTTGCCTGTACTTTTACCTTGAAAATGTGCACAACAAAACTGAATTCTGCATGCTACTGCACATACTGCCAGACCACTAAACTTTCACTATTCTTAATAACCAGCCTCTTAAAAAGCCACATCAAAGAAGTTTGCTTCCATCCAGGAGTAAAATGGCAAAACCACTTAGTTAGACCCTCCCATCCCCAATGCACATATCTACAAGAGAACAAAGCCTTTAATTCTTGAATGATTTGGTGAAAATAGGAGAAATTAGATGAACAACCTATAAAGACATGCAGACAAACCAATATTAGATATGAAATAATGAAAAAAACTATTTTTTAGAAAACGGATGGTGATCGCTGACTCAGTGAAGACCTTGCAGAGCCATATATTGGGTTTGTGTGGCAAAGTTTTGATAGCAGGGGGCTACAGGGGTGGATTCTGTGAGAAGCTGCCAGAACTGACAGAGCCAGTGCCAGCCACCTCCAAGACAGACCCACCACTGGCCAAGGCCAAGCCCATCAGCATCTGTGGTAGTGCAGGGTAACAGTTAAGACGGGGGAAAAAAGCCCTGTGCATTTTGCAGCCAGAGCAGGGAGTGAGAATATGCGGGAGAAACAGTCCTGCAGACACCAAGGTCAGTGCAGAAGGAGGTGGAGGAGATGCTCCAGGCAATGGAGCAGTCTCCCCTGCAGCCCATGGTGAAGACCATGGTGGAGCAGCTGTGCTCCGCCAGTCCATTTAGGTCCATGATAAACCAGACTATTAGTGAAGCGCTGAGACTGCAGAGGAGAAAAAAGGAGGATCACAAAAGCTATTTTTCTCATACTTGGCAAATCTCTCTTCCGTGATGTTCTCTAAACTTACTGTTCGAACTACTTAAGAAGTAACAAATTGTATGGAAACCTCTTATCTTAGTATGCTGAGCAGCTCAATTCAATTTCTGGGTAACTTACTTCCAAACTCCCAACATATTTTGCTGCAAGGTTTTACCAGTGCTTGCCATTATTGATATAATCCATTTCTGCATGTTGCTGAGGTCTTCATCACCAGCTGAGCACCTAGATGCAGGCAGAAGCAAGAAGTGCTACAAAGGAAAACTTTTACCCATTGAGTAAACCGTAGTATTTCAAGATTTTTTGTTGTTTAAGATCAGAATATAATTTTCCTAAATATATGAAATACTTATTGACAGATTTTTTTCAATCAAAATATAATCAAATATTATATTATATAATATTATATTTTGATAAAATATAATCAAAACTCTGGGTCCTTAAAAGGTACAAAAGGTTGTATATAGAATTATGGGTATGTGTTGAGGTTATTGTTCATCTCCAAAACGTACTTCCTTTTTTAAAGATAATATTAGAATCTCAAAGAGCATGAGAAATGAGAAAGCAGATGAGAAAAAAAGAAGTTTACTTTTGAGATATCTCCAGTGCACCTTCGAGCTTTGATATTTTCTGTTCACCTTTTTCTATATCCCTTTTTTCATTTTCCTAGAACCAGCTGTCAATTCATAAAGCCAGAAATATATTGCTCAATATAGCATCAGTATTCCTACTATAGCACTGACAGATTAGAAAAGGTTGTTGAAAAGCAAATGCATATATGTAAATGTTTTTTCTATATTAGATAGAAACATCCCAAAACCTCAAATGATCCATGTGAAATTTTAATTATAACTTAACAGCTGTTTCAGCTAATTGAAGAATATCAGAAAGGTGATTTCCTTCTCATTGTAATTAAAGAGTTAAGCCTAATTTACTGTTGTCAGAATCAGACTAAATGCCAATCTGCTCTGCCTAATTATTTAAAAAGGTAAACAGGAGAACGCCAAGACAGACATCAGAAGGCTCCCTCCTCCCTCAAAAAAACTCCTAAACGCTCCTTTTTTTCTGGCAAGAAGATGGGCAATGACCTTTAAAGCAAGCGAGCAACTCGCTCTATTTCTGTTTTGCCATCCCTTTATTAATTTTCCCTGGAAGCTATTTTCATTTCCATTCCCTTGACTTCCAGCTTTATTGTCTAATATTGTGGCTATCCATAAAGGTAAACATATGTTTTGCATTCACTAACGTAGTATTATCTAGTTGCCACCAGTGAAAGAAAAATGCAATACAGAAGTAATGTTGAAATATGTGTTTTTCTATGACAATGAAACAGGTTTTTCCTCCTCTAACTCTGGAGGAAAATAGAGTGAACAAAAAATCTTTTTGATCTCTATCTGAAATACATATGACATGCATACTTTCTAAATTGCACATTAAATACAATAGTCTTCATAACAAATACAGTCCTTCCAAATGTACCTGAACAAAAAAATGAGAGTTCAAAGTTTGTGTTTTTTAAGCAATCCAGTGATTAATGGACAACCTGCACATGAGAACTTTTCTACTCCACATTTTTCCACCTCTCTTGCAACACAGATGCCATAATTTAATAGAAACATGTAAGATTTACCAGAGACATAGAACCTGGCTACAGGTGTCAATAATAACCAGTGTAAAGTTGACTGAAGTATGAATTATGTCAACAATCACATATATATGTATGTGTGTGTGTGTGTGTGTGTGTGTGTGTGTATAAGAATTATGAAAGCATGCTATCTCCAACATGTTATATAAAACACCGAAGAGCTCCAAGTGGAATTTTGCTGCTATCTAGGTATAGGAGTAAAAGTGGTGAGAGATAAGTGAAGCAGTGCATCCTGGGAGCAGTATTTCCCTGAAGAAAAGTGCATCTGTATATTTAATTCACATTTGCACCACACCTGAAATTCTGCATAGCTCAAGTGCAATCAGCATCACACCCTAGAAAAAAAGGAGAATAACAAGCAACACCACTATGCTGGATGTCAGCAGTAGATCATGAAGCAAACTGAAATATATTAAAATCATCACAGAAAGGGGATTTATTCTGGAAGAGACCTCAAAGATCACATCTTTCAAATTCCCCTGACACGGGCAGAGACATCTTCCACTAGTTCAAATTCCTTGAAGCTCCATCCAACCTGGTCTTGAACACTTCCAGGGAATGTTCATAGGTGTTGGACCATGTGAATCAAGGAAGTGCAAATACAATATGGAAGGCATTTTGTATGTCTTTAACAAAGGCCAGTGATGGTGGAAATGAAAAAAAGTCTCAGATTTGAATAGAACCTGATCTAACAGTGAGGTACCATGCACTGAATACAATCTGTGACCAGACAGCTACTGCTCTCAGTTCAGTTAATTATGGCTATTTTAAACAAACACAAACAAAATACAGACAGCCAATCATATACTGAAAATACTAGAGATAAGTTTGCAGTGAGCACAGTTTCTGCACTTTGCTGCACAAGAACCTTCATATCAATTCCAGTCACATTCTAAGCACTAAACACTCTGCTTTTATGCTCAATTAATGTGACTTAATCCAGCCATAAGCAGAATATTTCAGAGAACCAGATTGTGCTGGGATTCCCCCTGCCTCCTTGTGCTCTAGTGCTTCTGCTGACCTTGACAAATCTCTTGGTTCTCCTCCATACAATGTAATTTCCTACATCTTTTCAAATGGCCAAAAAGAGACAGTGTACAGCAAAAACTTAATGGGGAGTTATAAAAGTGTATTTGAAAACCATCTCTGACTAATTAATTTCAAAGAAAAGAATAAAAAAGCCACAATTTTATACTGTACTGAATATTACAAACGTAAATTGTTCACATCTATTACAGTTGCTGCATTCTCTGTACAAAGCAGGGCTGAACTCTGAGGTCAGTGGGAACAGCTAAAGATATTACTCCACCTTCCTTCCACTGCTTTCTCACTCATTTATTTGTGCTTAACCCTCTGCACAAATGTTGTGAAAAATCTTAATACAGATTTATCTCAGGAGCATTTGCAGGAATATTTACCTTTGCAGGTATCATCTCATTGGTTAACTTCCCCAGATAAGAAGCTACTAGAATCAAATTATTTTACTACTCATCTTTCTCTGTCCTGTCAAAAGTACATTTAACGCAATCTATGTGATGAATGTGGCCTCATGAGAAGTGGGAGGGAAAATTAATTTGGGAGGTCTGACAATGAAAAGATCATTTGTCATTACTGAGCTGAGCTCTGCCAGCAAATGACTGTATTGTTAGATCCCCGTGGCTGCTACCCATTCTCTGCCCCTTCCCTTAGCAAACTCCTCCTTCCTAAAGCTTTGGTTTGCTCTGAATGAAGGTTATTAGCAATACTAACCAGCCAGAGTGGGGAGCTTGGATGCAGTGGGGGGTGGGACATGAATTTGTTAGAACTAATTTGTCTAATGTTTGGTAACAAAGGCAAAGAGTCTGTGCTGTGAATTAACACAGCATCAATCACTAACTGTTTCAGTACATGTAATAAGAAAATTCCCAGGCCAACCCAATGGTCTGCACAGGCAGCTGGGGAGATAATACTCTGAATTGGATTTTTATTTTAATGCAACTTCCATCTTTAAAGCACGGAAGAACCTGGGGAGACTACTCTTGGCATGTATGCATGTGTGTGTATATATCTTCTTTCTTTCTATATATATTTTTTCATCTTAGAATAGAAGTATTTATTTTGAAAAATAATGCCTCATAGTTAGTTCAGTTGATTGTAAGATTCCTGGTTGAATGGCTCTTTTAATTTTCTTCAAGTTGTTAGATCTTCTCTCCAGTAGATTTTTTAACCATATACTTAATCATCTTATTATAACTGTAGTTTGTATAAAAACAAGAAATAATTGGAAGCAGTTTAACATCCAGAACCAGGATTTTTTTGTCCCTTTCATTTGCTGATCACATTAATGGAAAAGAAAGAAACATGTATTTAAGACTAAATGTAGTTACACTTGAGAAACACATCCAGTTGCATTTCTTTAACAAGGATATTTACTGTTTGCATTATAACAACTTCCCATTGTTTTCAACAAACAGAAGAGCGAATACAATTTTTGATATGTAAAAAAAATAAAATCACTGTTGATCAAAAAATGCATCTAGTTGACAATCAACTAGAACAGTTAGTGGGTGCACTGGGCAACTCATTGAACTGTCACCTCTGGAAAGAATGAACTCTTTGTATAAACAGATTTATCAGGGAGAGTTTAGGAGTGGCAGAGAAGCCTAAAGAAGAAACCAAAAAATAAAAAATAATCAAGGAGAAGTTGAAGAAAGACCTTTATGACAAAGGTAAAAATGAATGTGCCACTTACAACTAAAAGGCTCACTGAACTTTGCATACTGACTGCATGCCCCAGCACAACACACCCAGACTACTTGATCTTCAGTCCTCCCAACCTGAGATGTCTGTAGTGAAGTAATGAAGATATTTTATCCCTTCCCAAGTCAGATAAGCAAAGTGTTGCAGGTCATTACCAAAGCATTCCTGTCACCTTCCCGTTGCTGCCCATTTATGTTATTACTCTGCTAAATATTTTGATACCTTCAGCAGTGTAAGATTGCCCTACAGACATCTAGAGTACTTCCTAGATCAAGCTGTAGGCCTTCAAAGGTGAAGGATAGGCTGCAATACAGTCTAAATGCCTTCGCCCATCTTGTACTGCATACACTGTTAGGCGCAGGTCACTGTTAGGCACAGGTCTCAAATAACACACACACGGAGAAAGAAACCCCAAACCAAAACCAAACCAAACTAAAACAAAACAAAACCCCAACAAAAACAAAACAAGCAAAACCCCCAAAATAAACAACTAACAAACAAAAAATCCCCCAAAACCACCAAAAAAAAAAAAAAAAACACTAAAAAAAACCTCACCAAATAAACACCCCAAAGTTAAAACCTGTGAGTTTAGGGCCATACTATCCTCTTTGTCAGACAAGCCCTGTACTGCCACAACCCTGTCTCTAAGCCACTATGACACCGGGAAAACATCAGGAGGAACTGAACCATGGCCTTGTGTTTCTGGTCAGGACAGTTTTGTGAAATACTATGATGTGATATTTTGGAAAAAACATCCTAGAATATGACTCTTGGAAATAGTACTTAAGGGTAGCCTGAAATAGAGAACAGAATTTCATTTGCCTTTGACAAAGAAGCAGAAGGGCTGAGAGGGAACCATGGCTGCCCAAAGTGGCATACAAAGAAAACTTCTTTGTTTTCCAGCAAAGAAAGGATGAACTGCAACCATTCTCCCCCTACTGGCTTCAGAGTAACCCCTGGGAAAGGCTGAATTTTGTATTCCTGTGGGAAAGAGACACTGGAACTAATTGCCACTGCACTTTCATTTAAACTCGTGTGCATTTATCAGATCAAAAATTATATATTTATGTGTATAGGGATGGTCACACAGCATTCCAACCAAGCAGGACACCACCATAATGTTTAAATTAAACAACAGTTAAATTGAACACAGAGAAGAAAAAATTTTACTTGTATTATTTAGCTGTGGAGCAATAACTTGATAAGATCAATTGAGAATTATCTAATATGTACCCAAAATGCCCCTTTACCACTTGCATGTCATATAAAAACCATTTCTGATAATTTTTATGCACATAAAGTATCAAGGCTTTAATTAGATATGTACATACACACTATATTTATTGTTGGAAAAAGTAGATCCTTTAGCTCCAAACTGAATTAATGGTGAACTTAAGCCTCTTTTACTCACAATGTACAATAAACAGTGCATAGCATCAGTCCTGGATGAGTCCTAGGAAGGAACTGTGATTCAAATGCAGAATTTTTTCCATTACCGTGACAGTGGAAGGAAGTAATTAATTGCAACTAAATAGAGACTGCAGTGTACTTCCCTTTTCTTCTACTAGCTGGTGGATTGAGGCAGGTGCAGGGAATAAAAGCCACATATGAAAACAGCCCCTCTTCTTCTGCCCAGCTGGATGGAAAACTACATGCAACCCTTTACCCAAGACTTGAATTCCCAGGACAAGAAAAAGTATTAGGAAGATTCTCTCTCCTTGGCCTTACAAAATGGTGTCCCTGGTGCTCTTTTGCAATTTGGTTCCTGATGAAAACAAAAAATTAAATAAATACCAATGACTCAGAGGAGAAGCTCTGAATCACATACTGAAGGACTTTCCTTACATGCCCTACTTTGTTTCAATCTTTTTACATTAAAAAAAAAAGGAAATATTATTTACTATTTATTTAAAGGTAAAAAAAAAAGAAGAGTCACTTACTTATTTAAGTGAGAGAGTGATCAAATGGCAGTTATTATTGTCAGTATAACTTTCCCTGTCATTATACCGTAAAGTATGTGGTACTCTTGACACCACTTTTAGACTATTTCTACAGGCCTACTCATGAAAAATCATAAACCATTATACACCATGCAATGTTTGTAATGAAGATATATATATATTTTGTTAATTTATGTCATGTTTCACACATATGAAGGGAATAAAATCAGGAATAATTATTTCTCAGTATAAAATAATCACTGTGTGTGAGTGTACACAGATTGTGGTTATGTTCAGTACTTGCTTGTGGGAAAATGATAGATAAGATTACATTGTCATCATTTTTAATGGAGAAACAGTATTTAAAAGCCTTAATCAAAAGTGGGTATGCCAACATTCCCAATGACAATCGATGCAAAAAAGAAAGTCACACGTTCAGACAACCTAAATTATCAGTTATCTTCTGCTGCTGTTGGATTTTTTTGTTCTGTTTGGAGAGGCTGGGTGGTTTTGGGGTCAGTTGAGTGTGTGGAATTAAATCCAGCTCCTAATCTGGTGAGTTATCTATGGTGTGCAAGGCAGACACCACCTATTATGTACCATCAGTGAATGACAGCATGAATGGCATGAATAGCAGCCTTTGCCAGTTAAAGCCATGATAAGAACTGGATTCTGAGAGAAGTTCCTGCTCCAGAACGATCTCTATTGTTCCAGCCATCAGTTTGGGCAGAAAGACTGATTCAAAGATTAGACAGCAATGATGCTGGCCTTTTACATAGAAAAATATCACCAAATAATCAATTCACCTGCATGTAGAAAGACATCTATCAAAAAAGATTAAAAAAAAATAAAATCCAGTGCCATGATTTTAAAATTAATAACTTAAATATAAATAATTTCTTAGAGCCAGGATCTGATCTAAGGCAGAATTATTCTACATTCAGTATTTGGATCCCCATAACTATTATTTCCATAACTCTGGTAACAGCTTTCATCTCAACCTCACCTTACTTGTAACTTCATCGCTGGTGATGGATATAACTTGCTGAACTTCAAGTAGCACTCTGCTGCTAACCCAGCTTTCTGCCAGCCTGGACTGGTCTTTCTGCGCAGGAAGGATGCAGGAAGCGCTGAGCAGGAGCGCAGAACGCCACGCGTGACCGCGACCCCGCAGGCACAGCCCGAGGACGGGCGGGGGCGGAGCGGCCGTTCAGCACCGCGGACAGCGCCGCGTCCCGGGGACACGCCGGCCACCCGCCCCCAGGTGCGGGTTTGCGGCACACGGTACAACCTGAGCTATCTTCAGACCGCCCTCAGTAGCAACAACAAAAAAAGATCGGCTTTCCTGTCTTTAGGAAACAGTTGCTGAAATAGTAGATTAAATGACCCAAGGCACTTTATTTTCCTGAGTTTCCAATGAGCTTTTCATAAACTGCCTCCATTAGAGTCTTTTAAGGAAAATAAATAACTGTGGGGCAAGGGACAGAGTCATAGAATTGACTAAAAACCTGTTAAGTGATAGGAAACAATGAGTAATAGCAAGTGGCTGCCCCTCAAAATGAAGAAAATGTAGGAGTGAATGCTCCTGGGGTTGCCATTGAGATAAGCACTATTTATTAATGACTTGGAAATGGGACTGAACAAGTTAGGAACTATGGTAGTGGGAGTTTACTGGGTTTTTTAATTAGAAATTCAAAAAAATTTTACAATCTTCAAGTAGCTAAAGAACCTAGATGATACTAGAACACACCTTCAATGATAATAGAAATGGTAAAGTGAAAATTCGTTATGAAAAAATAAATATGAGGGAACAGATCACTGTTTCAGTGTACACTACAGCACCATGAAACAGTTTTTTGAAACAGAAAAGTGAAAGCAGTGAGAACCAGCAGAGAGACATCAATAAATCAGAGGGCTGGGCAATCACCAACCATATGAAGTTCCACAAGGACAAGAACCAGATTCTGCACCTGGGATGAGGCAACCCTGCATGTACAGACTGGGGAATGAGCTGCTGGAAAGCAGAGCTGCCAAGAGGGACTTGGGGGTTCTTGTTGTGGGAAAGTTGAATTTGAGTCAGCAGTGCCCTGGCAGCCAGGAGGCCCAACCCTCCCCTGGGGGGCATCAGGCACAGCATCACCAGCCAGGCAAGGGAGATTGTCCTGCTGTACTCTGCACTGGGACAGCTTCACCTCGAGTGCTGGGGAAGTTTTCGGTGCCACAATATAAGACAGATATAAAGTAATTAGAGTGTGTCCAAAGGAGGGACATGAAGCTGGTGAAAGGTCTAGAAGGGAAGCCATATGAGGGGCAACTGAGGTCACCTGGCTTATTCAGTCTGGAGGAGAGAAGACTGAGGAGAGACCTCAGAGCTGCTTAGACTTTCCTCACAAGAGCAAGTGAAGGGGCAGGCACTGATCTCCTCTCTGGCAAAAGGACCTGAGGGAACAGCCTGGAATTGTGTCAGGAGAGGTTTAAATTGAACATTAGGAAAAGGTTTTTCACTCAAAGGGTGGTTGGGCACTGGAATAGGCTCCCCAGAGAATTGGTCACAGCACCAGCCCAACAGAGCTCAGGAAGAGTTTGGATAATATTCTTGGGAACATGGTGTGACTCTTGGAATTTTCTTGTGCAGGGCCAGGAGCTGACCTCAATGATCCTTGTGGGTCCCTTCCACCTTCAGGATATTCTATGCTTCTATGAAAACTGGGCAAGGTTTTTTTGCATATACATATAGCATGCAATTATTCCATTTGCCTGTGGATATATGAAACTACACATTTCCTAGGAAATATCTAAGAAAAATCACCAAGGATTGACTAAATTTAGTTTAAACAGATACAAGGTGATGTAAATTAAAAATAAAGTCCATAAACACTCTATATCATTCCCATAATGTATCACATCCTGATTACTCAGACTCTAAAGATCTGTTGAACAGACTGAAAGATCTTCAATTTTAGCTGTCTAAAGTCCATAATTATTCCATGGTCATTAACTTAAAAGCAAAATTCTTCAGAAGACCTACTATGCATTCTTTTTCTTTTACTAAATTTTTTCACACCATAAGGAAAAATAAGTGATATAAAATTTAAAAATATAGGCCTCAGATCATACACTGAGTACATTTGAATGTCTATTAGTGTGCTCAGGACAGAAAAAAAAATCACAGGAAAACAACTGACTGGTTCTAAGGCTGAAGCAATAAATGTAAGGGAATAAAACAATTAACAATTTTCAGAATTTTACAGCAGCCAAAATTATATGATATGTAGAGGGAATTTAATGCAGATATTCATAATTAGATAGGATATATTAAAATCTGATCAGGTTCCACTCTTTTCCCTATTACAGAAAATGAAAGGAGTTTAAATGAAAGAATAGCAAATGCAGAAGCAATATAGAAAAACATTTCTCTTACATGGCCAATGGAACTGGCTGTCAAATCAGGTCATCAAGATAAAAACCATAGCTACGTTTTAAAAAGAACTGCATAATTTTATGACTGATAATAACATTTGTAGCTATGCCAGGTAAGACAATAAGGGTAATCAAATCTTATGCTTCAGGGTATGGGAACAATGAATTGCAAGGTTTAGAAAGAAATGTGCAGTGTCACACAAAGGGGTAAGATGCATTAGCCTTTTGGGAAGAGATTTACCTTCTTTTAAAATATCAAGAAATAGCCACTGCCAGAGGCATGGCACCAGACTACAGAGACCTGGTGTCTGATCTGCTGTGACAAATCCTTCGTTATTACGAGTTTGGCTTTGATAGACAATAGATTCTCCTGAGTCTTATGGAGCTGAATTCAAATTAAAAGCACATGCTCTATGAAAGCATAGCTTGGAGGAAGGATCTGAAGGACAGAACTGTTAGCCAGTAATTAAGAGTTCTGTACTGCGTTTTCTGGCAGCAATTATTTTAACATAATTCTTAACAGAGTCTATTAAAGAGGAAATGCCAATTAGCATTAGCTTATTGCACAACAAAACAATGACTGCCGATATAATTTACTTCCATAAACCACACAGAGAATTGACTGCTAAAAACAATTGGATGGTTAATTAAAACTAGGGGAGAGGAAGGAGAATCTATATGCATTTAACATGCACAAAACTGATGAAACTTCAGTTCCTACGCAGAAAGCTCAATTCAATATCATGTTAAACTATCCAGGCTTTGCATATTGTTTGAAACACCTTTTAAATTAAGAGTGAAATTATAATGTTTTACATACAATATTTCAGATTGTTCATACTTGCCAACTAGTCAGTTATCCATTTGAGAGAAAAATTTGTAGGCACACTGTTATTCCCACACTTCACATCAACAAGAAGGATGCCAAAAAAGAGGCAGAAAGGAGCTTTGATTTCAGCCAAACAGTCTGGTTCCATATACAGAAGAGAATTTTCTGTTATAAGGTTTTCTAGGAATACTGCAAATTACTTCCCTGAATTACTGACCTTGATCTTCCAGTCTAGCCTGAGCCCTGTATTTTCCCTCATGCAGTTGTTGCATCAAAATGAAATATGAATGACACAGAAAACATACAGCTAGTGTTGTGCAAAGAAAATGTGGAGTTAGGAAGGTGTTGCTGTGCAAGAAAAGTCTCCAAAAAGGTCCAAAGTGTGCTTTTCCAGGCTTATAAAAGTGAAATTAGAACTATAAGCCTAGCAAAGATATGATAGTTGACTTTGATTCTTAGTTCTGACAAATAAGAAGCAACCTTTGTATATTTTTACCTTATAGAAAATGATGGCAGCAGGAGGAATTACCTTTAGTCTGGAGACTTAAGAGTGCCCCACTACAACCTGTCCCATTAAGCTGATAAAACAAACCAACACAGGAACCTGGTATGCAATGGCACTGATGCACGCAAAAAGACAAGACAGATGGAAAGAGAAGCGTGAAGTTTGCAGTCATAAGAGCTGCACTGTTTTGCAATCACGATGTTCAGCTATGTGGAAACACAGTTTGGCAATGTCATCACCTAGAAGACTGTAGCTCCCCATAACACTGAAAGAAAGGAAGAGAAAGAAAAATTATGTTCCTGCTTTCCCCCTAGAGGGTGAAAAAAAAGTTGAAATGAGAAATTCTTTAATGGTTTTATTTTTTGTTAACATGATAGTTGGAGACCATCTACAGACCCATTTTTCCATGAACTTTTGAATATGTCTGATTTTGTTTACAAAAACCCTCTTACCATCTCAGTTTCTAGTTTTAAGCCTTACTTGGAGATCTAAAAATGGAATGGATTTCTTTGGGTCCCTGTATTGAATCTGAGAATTAATTATCTCTTGCCTCAATAAATTAGAAGCAATCTTTGCTTTTAAAAAGAGAACATAACTCAAATGTGTTTTGTCTACCTCAGAGTGAGCTCATGCTTTCTGAAGTTGCAGGTCATAGGCAGCACTGCAGAAGATGGCATCTATTTATTGATGAACCACCTGATTGATCTGGTTTAAATTTTAGAAGAGATTTAGCCTTCCTCTGGAGAAAAGATATATTTTATTTTTCCTTTAGACACATTGTCAGTGAACTTTTAGCATAGTTAGCTGCCATAAATAAAAAGGAAAAATCATCAAACCTGAACTTCAAAATAAATAAAGGTTATAAACTATCCTATGGACCTGATTTGATTGTTAAATCAAGTAATTACTTACTTGACCTCATCTTCTCAGATGATGTGCTAATCCTATTCTCATAAATTATTAGCATACCTAGTAGGTTAACTAACATATTACTTAAGAAAGAAAAACAGAGCTGAAGGATTTTTTATATTTTTCCCTTTTAAAATATCACTAAAATCTTTCTTTTATTTCTACATGTTTATTCATGTTAAGCTCTGGTAATATGTGTAATAAATAAGTGAAAGGCCTAAGAGAGTCTTCCAAATCTAAGAAGTCAGACTTTTCTTTCTTATTAGACTCTCTCTCCAGATACACAGAATTTTACCAAACTGTTATTTGCATCAAAACTTCCCAAAAGGGTTGTCCGTTTCTGCTTCAAAATCTACTGTTGTTACTGAGAAGGTGCATTTTTGGAATGTAACACAAGCATCATAAACAGTGCTCAGATTCACTATTAGACTTGCTCCAAAACACTCTGTTAAACACATATATATAGCTTTTAATTCTTTTGCCACTGTTCGGTAGAAAACATGATAGGTTTTATAAAAAAAAGATATCAGACAACTACAGACTTGAAACAAATATCAAGATGTTACCACTATATGCTCAGAGAAATAGATATATTTCTGTAACAGTGCACAGCACAGACACCTGTACACAGGTATGAGCATCATAGATTCTTGGGAATGCAGATACAGATTTTCAATTTCAAATTGGAGGCTTGTTCCTAGTAAGCTTTAAATTTTACTGAAACACAGAATACGAAATAACTAAACAGAGCAGCAAGCTTCCCTCTAAAAAGAGATGGAGCTCAAAGCTAGGGTTATTCAAATCATATTATTTATAAGAGTTCCAATTTAGATTTTCTTCTATGCTAGTCTAGAAAAAATGTTTTTAAAATTGAGTCAGCAAATCCTAACCTATGAAATACAGTTCTCTAGAAGACAAAATAGTTTTTTTTGAGTGCTGAAAGGATGCATCTGACCAAGCAATTCAAATAGCACTGGGCTACTCTGGACAGAGTAGCCACAACTCAAAATAAACTTCTCAAAAGCATTCTTAGAGATGTATGTGCTGTTGTTATGCAAATGCTTCTTCAGAGATTTGGCTAACATAAAGATATTACTCTTAGGCACCAAGTCCTTTTTTCCCCCTGAATGTGTCCATTCCTCTTTTTTTTTTCCTTTTTCATACCAAATTAAATGCAGATACTATCACTGCCACATCTAGGCTGGGTAAAATGGACCATAAGGAGCACTAGAAGACACTGTGTTTGCAAAAGCTTGGTTTTATCTCTAAAATCTGTTCTATGCTTCCTTATAAGAAAAAGTTGTTCCCATTCTAGCATTCGGCTTTAAAATACAAAGCTATGCCCATTACAACCACAAAATTCTATTTGAACTATTTTAGCTAAAGGTACAGGCTGGAAAAGCTCTTGATTTTCTCAACTGTCCACTGTTTTCTAATTATGCATCATAGTTTTGCTTGACACTAGCATAGGAGGTGAAAATATAGAGGTGGTCTGTTGAACATTTTCCATTTCATTAAACTTGGCCAACCAAGCTGCTTTTTGCCTATAGAAAATGACTTTCTGTTTATCTCTCTGCACAAAGAAACTTCCACATCCCTTTCGCTTAGGCACTGGACTTTCCGAGACATGAAGAACCCAAGAATTCAGAATCCCTTACTGGGGGAGGCTTCAATAGACATTGTGTAGTAGTCCACTTACTCTGTTCCAGACCTGGCAGAGCAGCCAGCTTGGAAATGGGTATAGAATTGAGATATCTTGTGATCTCTTCAATGAAAACAAAATATTAGACCTGAAATCAGGCAGTTCAGTCCACTTACTCTAACAAACATAATGCACATGTTTATATATTTTTCCTTACGTTGGTTCTTAGAATTGAACCTCAAAAGATACTTGCTCTTATTTAAACTCCTGAAGGAAAAGAGCATATGTTAATCTTCCTTGGCAAATTTCCACATTTTGTCCCTTTTTTTTTTCTCATACCAAATTAAATGCAGATACTATCATTGCCATATCTGGCATAATTTATTTCTTTATCCTTACCAAAAAGCTGTTGTGAAGGGTTAGACCACCAAATCATGCACTTCTGCTTCGAAAATAGAAATGTAGACAGTGTTGAGTTTCACAGATGTAAGAGAGAGAAGTTCTGCCCAAGCTATATCTGTATATATTGTATATATTATGACATCATAATGGCTCCATCAGCTATAATAAAAAATGAATTCCCTTGACATATATTACCCGTAAGTGCAGCGTAGTAAATAAATGATTCATGCAAGTTCAATTACAAGGGTATGATGTCTATAAATGCTAAGTACCTGCAAGATAGCAACAGTAAAAGAAATGAACCCATGCAGTGTTAAAAATGCCTTTCAGCTAAGATTTCTGACCGTACCTTTCATCTCTTTTTACATGATTTTACATGTCTTTTACTAAGCACGCTCATAGTAACAATCCACTAGAAGGTAACATACAGAGTAGTGTTTCTACCCTTACTATGGATAAATCTAAAAATAGAACTAGGTTGCTCTTTTGCTTCAGAGGCAGTAAAGAAATCTTTTTAAGAACTGGAACTCTCACTGAACTTAAGACTCCACCTCTGATTCCTGTAGGTTAAATTACTAAGCCTTTAAAATGAAAAACCTCTACCCATGATGATTTACATACATGCAGTCTAAACACAGTATAGTTTATGTTCATGTATTTTGTTTCTTAAATATATGTAAGATGACATTACAAACACAGTTTCTTATGTTTTACAACTATTTCTAGGAAACAATGGCTCAGGCAGTAGGTGATCTACTCTAAATAATGTATAGTTGATAATCCTTGGCAAATGCATTTCTATGTCTATCTACAAGACAACCACTCGTGGTAGGAATTTTTGAATAGTATTAGCAAAAACTAATTCTGAATGGATTTGGAGTAATGCTGTCATTGTTTTACACAGTGTTACCCATTGTGTTACCCATTCACCCACAAATGAAATAAGGGCTGTCACAAGGACTTCCTAAATTTACTTCCCACCTCTGCTATGAGACAACACTAGATGGGTTAAAGAGGTCTTCCAGGAGAACAGAGTATCACTGGCAAGTCATTACGACATCTGGTCTTATCCCAGTGTTAAAAAGTGGAGCAAAGAACATAGTGCATAATTTAAATATACCCTCCACAAGTGTATATTGTCATAATTAGTAGCAACTTGGATATTTTGGGTAGTGACTTAAATAAGAAATTAAGCGTGAACTTTTGTTAAACTCTCAGTTTTCACAATTTCCCACAAAACAGGTTCCAGGGATAAAATAAAATCCCCAGGCTGACCTTCTCCAACTCATTTACAATTCTTTTCATACGCCTGTATTTTAATTCATGTAAAATTCCTCAAAACACTCATCCAGTACTAGCAATGCATCCACAAGACTTTTTGAGCTTTTTTTGATGGATGAGGGTGAATTTGTATTTTTTAGGGCTCCACTTTACAATAAACAGCATATTTTAATGTCCTCTATGTTACTGTGTTTAGTTGCATTTTCAATACAATTAGAAAAACCAACAATAAATTGGGAAATTTCCTGTCTTCTGGACAGGGCATTGAAGCCTCCACATTTGATTGCAAGAGTTTCACAAGTCTACTTTTAGCAACTGAGTCTTGAAATGTCTTTCACCCAACCCAAAGGGCAGATGCCTGCAGGGTCGATCAAAACGTCATAATGCAAGAAATGAGAAATGCAGATGTCAGTTTGCTTATTTCACTGTTATGGCCATGAAAGTAGAAAAAAATAATTGTCTAGCACAGGAATCTCTTGTTGTGATAAAATAAATGTGTGAGAACAATGACAGATAGAGTTCAAAATTACACTGTACAAGGGAATAATACACATATTTACATTCAAAGTATTTGAGTCCACAAGGTCAGGGACTGACATTTGGAGGCCATTTCTACCATAAGTAATATCAAGGAAAAATACCTCTTCGAGGTTTGATGCTTATTTGATACAAAGCAGTGTAAGATAGCTGCTGAGCATGAACAGGAAGTTGCAGTACATTTTTTTCACTTTTTTAACATATGGCTGTAAATTATTAGAACTTACAGTATCTGCCACAAAAAAAAAAAAAAAAAAAAATCTTAGACCAACAAATCCTTAAGTCTTTTTATGTGGAAGTAACTAAACCTGTTGTCTAAGACTAAAACACTTGAGTATGCAATTCCCCTATACTGTACCAAAAATTTGCTGGGACAGATTATTCATAAAATATCAATGCATCATTATTTATTAATGAATTTAAAAATGACACCATCCCCTTCAACTCCTCTTTTCACACATGTGCACAGCTTGATTCTAAGGAAAGAAGCAAATAAAATAAAGAGGAGGCAAATTATTTGAACTCCTTATTTTACAGCAGCCAAATGATCTGAACTGCAGGGCAGTGAAGTGTTTATATACAAGAAACATGCATCAGGACTTCTGCCAAATTTTATGAAGTAGTAATAACAATATTGTCTGACATGTATATTTCTCCTCAACCCTTAAATGGATTTAAAGGTTGATCCTTATATTCACCTCCCTTGAAAATTCTACCATATTGCAGCATTTATCTTTATGAATTCCTTCAGCAGTTTTTAATTTCACATTTTCCCTTTCTTTTTAAAGCAGTTAACGTCGCTGTAGAGCTGTATTAAAAATAGATATACACTATTAACTTAGACCACAAGTGTAAACAGAAACTAGCACTAACAATTCTACACACTGATTTTTTTTCTTTTTTTTTTCTTTTTTTTTTTATTTAATTATGAAAAAAAATGTAGTAAATTTTACATGGGCTTTACTTCTAGTTTAGTACTGTGATTAATTTGGTATTTGTCTAAGAATATGAGGCCCCTAAATATCCTTTCAGGGACAGCTGGAAGAATCACAGTACTGTTTGTTATTAAATCAGTGTTCCCTTTGCAAGTTCCAGCATATGCCATAAGATCCACAGACAGTTTAGAAAGGCAGAAACACAGATGCTGTCCACTCAAAAAAGCACTTTAACTACCCACACTCATGTTCTTCATGAGAAGTCTGTGCTTGGAATGGGAAGCAGCTCAGGATTCAGAAGTACCTTGGATTCTTGAGGCAGTTCTTGAAAGAAAACACGCATCTGGTATCAACCCCACACCCTCAACTTCAAAGTGTGCTGCAGCTGTACCTCCTGGAACTTTTATCTCTTAAGGATACAGCAACAGGGCTACAGGAAGGTTATGTGTAGTCAGAGAATAAAAGGCAGAGCTGTTCATACATGTCTTTGTCTTGGTCAAGATGCACCAAGACTGTTCGAGACCAAGTCTGCACTACCAGTTGTGGCAAAACTGCAGTTCTGAATCCAAAATCTGAGTTACAGTTCTGCTTCTAATGTCCACACTCAAATGCTATAGAAACATGGGAAAACAGGTCAATCTCCAAACAAACTGTTCCCATAACCCACTCTAGGAATAACCATAATTTCTAAAAAGGCAAATACAGCTTCCTGTTCACACAGACTCGAACAACACCAAGCACTTACTGCTGTAATGGAGAAGGAACCTGCCTGAGCAATTCTGCTGTTAGAGGATGTGTCTCCTGAGTCCCCCTAAAAAGGTCAATTGGAAGGATAAACTTAGCTCCTCTAACACATCTTTTGGAGGAGATGATCTCCATCTCATTGTGGAGAGAAGATACAATGAACAACCTCACTTGGTGAATACCCATTGTAAATATGCAATTTAAATAGATATTAATGTAGCTTGAACAGATCATTAAGTAAGTAGACTCCAAGTATATTAGCAAACCAAGGCCACAGAAACTCTCACTTCTTGGATCCCCTTGTTCCCTAAGGAATCTCTGCTAGCAAGTCTTGCAGATGAGTGCATATAACCAAATAAAAAACTAACATTATTTTAAGATGTTCTGTTAACTGGAATAGCAAATATTCTAAATAATATCCCTCTAAGATTTTTCTTTATCAATTCTTTTGACTTCTGATTATTTTTCCTCAGACTTGGCTAGCTCTTTCAGTCTAAATTGTACTTTTTTAGATTAAATTAAGGTTAGTAAAAGTAGGACTAACAGATTTACCAGGTTTTTCTGTTGCCATTAGATTCAATGATCGCAAAAGAATACTTTAAAATTTCTATTAAAAACTTATGAAGTTAAGACTTACCAGACAGGTTTGAAATCCAAGTTTCCAAACAGCAAATGTCTGGTAATATTAAGACCAGAAATACTTCAGGGGAAATAAAATTGCTCTAGATTGCATTTTGCACATGTTGGCATCAGTGTTCAGGTTGCCCAACGATTCAACTAATCTTTTTAATGATACCTTGCAACAGGCAATTGTAAAGGTGATCCCGCTGTTGCAGTAATGGACAATCTGACTCCTGTTTGATATGGTGGCTATTTTCTGAACCATCATTATATCTGTAAGGGTATCAGTTTTGAAACTAGCAGTTTATTGCTACAGATAACCTTCTTCAAATGTGATAAATATCATTCTCTCATGCCCATCAGATTTGCATCTCTATTTTCTTCTTATCCATTTTTCTTTTGCATCTCGAAGCAACCTTGTGCATGTAGTGCTATTCAGTATGGCAGAGCCTCACATTAAAGCATCAGTATTGTAAGTGTGGATTTGCCATACAGTTCCATCTTTGAATAAAATATGTCAGTATTTTACTAAAATAAGTTCCACCACTGGAAATAAACACCAAGAGAAATACTTTTCCATAGAGCATTCCTTTTATTTTCCAGAGCCCTGCTTAAGAAAGACCTGCAATTGACTGATTACTTAGCAACCTCACCGAGTCTGATAGACTCATGCTGTGATAATGGAACTATCAATGCAGTTATAATGTACTTACACTCTGTAGATAGCTGTTTCAAATGGAGCAACATTCCCTTCCAGCCCAATGCTTCTCTGTAAGGCTGGAAGGCCTGGTAAAGATTGAATAGACACCCTTAAAAAGAGCAAGTTAATACAAGGTTTCACTGACCATTGGTCCTCTGTGCTGCACTAAATGTTGCTGATGCCAATTTTTTTTTCCATTCTATTTTCTCATTTAACATCAAGTTTTAAACTGATTTTCTGTGAAGAAGAGCAAAGTAATAAACATTTTTAATGTATTTTCCTACTATATTTTACCTTGCAGTAAAAATATCAACATAACCAATGATTAGCAAGTGCCCATGTTCCATGCTGATAGCATGTAATACAGCCCAAGTTTTTTAATGAGATATTTCACAAAGCAGACCCGACAGTCTACATCATGAGGATATAATTTACACCAAAAAGGTACTTATTTAGTTGTAAAATGTGACAAAAGGGCAGCATTTACAAAAGTGCATGAACAGCAGTCAAATCTAAGATCCAACTTCACTGTCTATATCTGAAACACATTATAAAAAACCCACCCCAAACAAACAAAACCAAACCAACCAACACAAAAAACCCCCACACATGCACATGCCCCCAAAATCCCAAATACAATGAAATCCAACTAAAAAAAAAAAAAACAGACCCACATCTCTTCTATTGTAAAGAGCATGGATGGCTCAGCTCAGATCCAAAAAAGGACTCCATCCCCCAAATAGTGGCTTCATTCACCATGCCTCCTGGGACCAAGCCCTACTTCATGAATGAGATGGTCTGAGAAAATGCTAATTGACATAGGCCAAAGTTGTGCTCTGTAACAATACACGTAGTGAAGTTATATGTAGTATTTAAAAAATGAATGTCACAAGGCTCAGGCTATACTGGCTTCACTAATACAATCACAGTGGGGCTCACAGAAATCTTACCTAGTTTTAAAGTTCTTTGACATATAAAGAAATGAACAGGCATCACAGATGTACTACCTGCCTCTCAGTACCAGCATGTCATTAGACACCTGTGCTAAACACCTCCATTCCGCCAGTGTAACCTTTATCATTTAGGTAGCTAAACATACTCATCTAGACTTCACAGGTAGTCTCTGGGGACACACAGGCATCTCTGGAGATCCTTTTGTTTTTACCTCAACTACAGTGCTCTGGCAGAGATGGCTGTTGCCTTAGAGACTTTACACAGAGCCTGGTTTAAACACATTTCAAAACTATAATGCCTCAATTTGGCTTGTGAAGCCATGCAAAAGGAATCATGCCTCAATAGAACCTAAACTTGTTTGAAAGCTTGATTTATAGTCAATTTTAGTTTTATCACAGTAGCAATTCACAGTGCATCTAAGTCAAACATCTTCAATGGGCTATAATACAATTTTTTTTTTTTTTAGATACACTCCCACATTCCACCTTCAAAGTAGCAGCAGATTACTGGCACAAAAGGGAAAAAAAAAATCAACATAGCTGTACAGTCTTTGAATTATCAGGGGGAAAAAAAAGTCAAATAATGTTAGTAGGTCAGATGTTTTCAGGCTGGCCAGGCCTGGTGGTGGCCATTGTACAGTATATAATGAACCAATTGAAGTTCATTGAGAATTTAGAGAGAGAGTGAAGAATTTGGAGGCAAGAATTTGGAGACAAGCACAGCACCTGTCCTTAAAAGTGGAAAAAGCAGTCAGAAATGAGTGAAAAGCAGTCCTCTACTTTCAATAACTGGAAAGACAGTAAAACAAATTATTAAACAATCAATTTTTAAAGATCTTAAGGATAATGTGATAAGGAACAGACAATTTGGTTTTTCCAAGACGAAATCAGTCCGGCCAATCTCATTTCCTTCTCTGACAGACCAACTGCTGTAGTGGATAAGGAACAGGCAGTAGATGTGATATAGCCTGACCACTGAAGCTGCTGATGCTGTCACATGTGACATTCCCAGAAGCAGAAGAGAGAAATATGGTCAAGATTGAATTGCACTCAATTTAAAGGATTTATCAGCTCCTCCCCATCAAGCTGAGAAAAGGTATAGAGAACATCTGCAATGACTTGTCTCAGGTCCTGGAAAACCTGCCATTTTTATGAATGGCTTAGATGAAAATAGTTTGTATGTGTATAAGCCCTGGAGATGTCACTGTTGACAAAACTTTTGAAATTTTAAGAACAACTTTATAAAATCAGGACTGGACAATGCACATACACATAAATATATTTGGAACAACTGACTAGACACCAAGAGGACAAAAAGTCTGGGGTGATAGCATTTTACCAGAAGAACAAAAGAGACAATAATAGCCTTCCAGTATGGGAAATTGTTACAGCCAGGTGACCATTAATTGTTTTCTGTGTTCACTGAGAATAGAGCAAGTTGCAATCATCCTAATCTGCTCTGTGAGAATGGACTGGGAAAAAAACAAAAACAAAAACAAAAAAACCCAAACAAACAAAAAAACCCCCACAAAAACCACAAAAAAGCCCCAAAAAACCAACAAAAAAAAAAACCCAAACCGACCAACCAAACAAACAAACAAAAAACAAACAAAAGAAAAAACCAAAACACAAACCCACAGCTATAAAACAAATCTTTCCAGTGTTTTTCAGTCAATTGAGATTGAGAAAATATCAACACAGGAGGTTTTCCAGATTCTTTAGTATTTGTTAAGGATGGTCATGAGTCTCATCCTCATACAGCCATAGAATAGAGACTTGAATGAGAAAAAATCTTGAGGTTTCTTCCCAGATTTCATATCCTAATATCTTGCAAAAGTAAGAACTGTCATTTATCTATGGTTGTTCTTTGACTAGGCTTTCATTTACATTGGGTATGCAACATCATCATCCTCCTTTATTTATTTATTTATCTTTCCCTCCACAAGCCAGTAAAAACCAATCAAGATAATAGAAGTTTCATTTATATGTGCATCAAAATTCTTCAAATTATTGCTAATTCAGTATTCCATTTTAGCTGCAGAGGTTTAATGTTTAAGCACAAGAGAATACCAGAAACCACAGTGGTAACTTGTTAAAATTGGCTGGAAGATAGTGAGTTGTGGGTTTGCATTAAGAGGTGATGAATAGACTTGACTGCAGAATCAAAGAAAATACACAAAAATGCTTCAACAGAGAGTAGGTACAAAGTCAGCAAGGAAATTAAATGAAGCTTGCAGCATTTCTCTACTCCCCATACACTTAGAAAAAGGCTTTCATTTTATGGGTATCAGATTGAAGCTTCTAGAAGGATGTCTTCCGTAAAATTTATGTGAAAGCTTATAGCATAACATTCATGTGTTGCACTGTGGGTTTTTTTTTCAGATGACAATATCTATGTTAACCTCTTGCATTCAGTTAATAAATATGTTGACTGTAGAACATTAGGGTGTTTATCTGTTCTGTGATGGATAAAATTACACTCTGAACAAACAGCTTGGGAGACTGACCTTGCACTAGCCACATGTGAGCTGCTCACCTGTCAGAAGAATATTCTTCTTTACTCTTCTTTACAGGGAAGCAGGGAGACGGCTTTTTCCTGTCAGGGTAGTTTTACAATGGAATATTGATACATACTGAAAAACAAGGAAATGAGGGAAAGCACTTCATGCATTTATGATAGCTGCCACAATATCCCACTATTTTCTGACTTACTTGAAATTGGACCTTCAGTGAAATATGATGCAACATAATTTAGAAGGTGATTTTAAGGAGTAATTCTCTGGAGATTTTATGATACATGTTTGAGGTTTATTTTCTTTTTCCCCATGAAAAATGCTTTAAATCCATGTATACAATTGAAAGTTTTCATCCAACTAACCTGCTTTTGTCCCTTTCTTACCTTGCTTATGTTTTCAGTCATATCAATATTATTACAGGGCACTGTCTTCAGATTTGAAGTCATACTGACTTTTGCTGGAGAGATTATATCACAGAGAGTAATGCTGTTCATACATGCAGCTCAACTAAGTCCTGCCTTCAACGTGCTTTTTATGAGCACACCTCTGCACTCACATTCTTCACCCATCAAAGCACACACTGTATTCTGAAACTGAGCTCATAAATTCCTGACTTCCTTTCTTACCAAAGTAAAGAAAAAGTAAATTTTGTTTTAAAAGTGAAGTTCATTCTATTTCAAAGTTTTAAGTGGTTTTGTCATACAATTCCATGGGCTGGCTGCTGGAAAACCAATCAGGTTAACAGTTTAAACACAAGTACTCAAGTGACCCTATGCAGTTGTGCTACATACGTAAGTCCCATCATCTCCTTCAGTTATATAAGCAAATAGGCAAATTTTGGATTTACATTTTAAATACATCCCATAGTATTTCAAAATTACATTCCATGGTCCCTATCAAATAAGATTATCTTCATGAAGAGTAAAATGCAACTTAAAAATGAGAATGTAAGTTCATGTGCTTAAAATCCAGCTGTGTCTCCTGCCATACTCACATATACCCTTAAGTATTTGCATTTACCATGTAATGCCATCTTCACTTTCTTTAATTTTTTGCTAGACTTTGCATATGAATTGGCCTGATCCATCATACCATACTTGATAATACCTCCAAAAGAGAAACTAGATCTGTTAAAGATCCATGATGTCACTTTGTCTGTAGCTATAGTCAACAAGAGATGACCTTTCAGTCCCATATATTCCTAAGAGTATAATTAGACTTACTTTGCAATCTCTAGATTGACTTAAGTACTTAGCAGGGTATTAGCAAGAGTTGAACTCAATTCAAGCTTCGATTGCTTTAATTAATATAGAGTTTGAAAGCTTTCATTAGATGTGATAGTATGGAGAGATCAGAAGTCGAGGCCTGGCAACACTCAGCTGTCTGCTGTCTTTGTAGAGAATATAGTAAAAGAGTGGCAAACAACATTAATTATATAGAAAACAAACTGTGATTAAGAAATGAAGGGTTTCCTGCAAATGCACTGACAGGTGTGATGCTGATAATTCATTAACGGTAAGATATGAAGGAATAATTATACATGTAATTTCAATCATTTTCTGCAATGCATCATAGCTTTATAATACTTGAAAATCCCACATGATAAGTACTACAGACAGATATACAGTCAAACCCTTAAAAAAGCAAACCTTTAAGAAGTGCAAACTTTCCATTAAGCCAGAAATCTGAATTTAGAGTAATACATAGCCACATTCCAGAGAAAAGATGACTGACAATTCCCTGGACAGGAGGAATTCTGAATTTCAGATTAAATTCAGTGAGCACACTGCATCTGCAAGTGAAGTGACACACAAAACAACGTCAAACAAATCTTCAAAAGGCTGATGTGATCCTGAGACAATTTGCTTCACATACCCAGTATCACTGGCCACCTTTGCTCTAGGTTACCAGACAGAATTTGCAGAATAAAGATGTGGGTCAATCCACAAGGTCAGATTTACTTTGTGAAAAAATTCACAGGAGAAAATAATTGCACTTTTCTTCTGCATTCTCTTCACACTTACCATCCCAATTGCTTTAATGCTTCATGAAGAAATTGTAAGAAGGTATTAATATTCTTATATATGTAATGTAATGCCAATTTAACCAAGAGGTATGACTTAACTGACTGTGAAGTTTTAAAACAGTTCAGCTAAACAAGGACAAAATTTGGAGGTTGCTCACATTTTGATTTAAACTACACTAATATACAGTAATTTATACACCACAGTAGTTTTACTGCTGTGACAGTTTTAATATTAATAAGGAACTGGTGTAAGCATAAATACAATTTGAAAGAAGTGAGGAAATAATAAAGAAGAGAAAAATTGAAACAGCACTGTCTTTCACTATACACCTCATAGCATTTATTGGGTTTGCATGGTCAGATTTTGGAGCAGGGCCTTCTGAGAGATGGCTTCTGTGAGAAGCTTCTGTAAACTTCCTCTATGTCCAGCAGAGCCAATGCCAGGAGGCCCCAAGACAGACCTGCCACTGGCCAAGGCTGAGCCAATCAGCTATGGCAGTAGTACTTCTGGGAGAACAGTAGTAGTTCTGGGAGAACAGATTTAAGAAGGAAAAAAAGTTATTGCATAGGAGTAATTTTGACCAGAGAAGAGAGGAGCGAGAGTAAGTGAGAGGAACAACTCTTCAGAGACCAAGGTCAGTGGAGAAGGAGGGGAAGGAGGCGCCAGAGCTGAGATTCCCCTGCAGTCCATGGTGTTGACCATGGTGAGGCAGCTGCACCCCTGCAGCCATGGAGATCCACAGGAGATCCACCTGCAGTCAGTGGAGGAGACCACACCAGAGCAGGTGGGTGCCTGAAGGCTGACCTGTGGAAGCCTGCACTGGAGCAGGCTCCTGGCAGGACCTGTGGCTCCATGGAGAGAGAAGACCACACTGGAGCAGGTTTAGGACTTGTTACCCTGTGGGGGACCCACGCTGGAATGGGCTGCTCCTGAAGGACCAACCCTGTGGAAAGGGACCCACATTGGAACAATTCATGATGAACTGTAGCCTGTGGGAGAGACTCATGCTGGACAAGTCCATAGAGGACTGTCTCCTGTGGGAGGTATCCCATTCTGGAGCAAGGCAAGGTTTCTTTTCCCTGAGGTGGAAGCAGCAGCAGAAAAAAACATGTCATAACTGACTATAACCCCCATTCCCTGTCTCTCTGCTCCACTGGGTGGGAGAAGGTAGCGCCTGGGAAGGCAGAAGATGTGATGGGAATGTGCTTTTAAGGTTTATTTTACTTCTCATTATCCTGCTCTGATTTTGACTGGTAATAAATTCAGTTAATTTCCCCAAGTCAAGTGTGTTTCTGTGACAGTAATAAGTGAGTGATGACTCCTTGTCTTTATCTCAACTCATCAGCCTTTCATTGTATTTTCTTTCCCCTGCCCAGCTGCAATAGGGAGTGATAGAGTTGCTTTTGGTGGGTACATGGCATCCAGCCATGGTCAAACTATCACAAGCAGTCAGTAAGTTGCAAACTTTTCAGGAAAACAGCAGCAACTCTCCTTTAGTTGTGAAATATTTGGTGCAAAGAAATTTGCATAGTGCACTCTGAAAATATCCATGCTAACCAAGCAGCAGCACATACAAGGAAAAATAAAAGTGTTAATTTTATCTGCTTAACATCAGCATCAGTGAAACTGCAAGTATAAGCTGAAGGCACATTATCATGTAATGATTTCTCAATGCATCCAGGGACCAGTTTTCAAACTAAACATGAGCAGATGGAAAGGCAAACTACTCCAAATAAGAAGTAAAATGTTCCAGTTTAGGAAGGTTTTCCCCACACACAAGTTTTTACCTGTTTAAATAAACAAGTTCAGTTAAACCACTGTAAATCCACATTCAGCATCCTGTGTTTTATCTCTCACTGTGAATATGATTGCCTTTTGGATCTTAGGAGAAAAGGGGCATTATTTGTTCAGTAGTTTTTGACTACTGGAAATACTTTCTGATATTAAGTATGAGCTCAGGGGGACTCCTAATAGGTTCTGAACGTTTTTTTTTTTTTTAATGACTTCCCCTCCCACCCCCTCATATTCTTAATGTGGGACCTGGCTAAATGAAACTTTCTAGGGGGTCATTTTCAAAAAAGTCATAATGATCACTGTGAAAACTAGAAGTCTCTTGGTTCTTCCCCAAGGCAAAGAAATACTGCATCCCAATTATATACACCAGAAAGGGTGTATAATAGACTTTTATTTTAATTAAATGTTTTCTATATCTCCTACTCCAGTTAGAGAAACATTTTAATTCTAAAGCTTCACTAGAAACTGATTGCTGTTTTTGGAAACTGGTGAGTCAAGTCATAATTCATCCATCTGCCTGCCAAAGATACTATCTATATGAGGCATAATTACCTAGGAAAGGTATTATTCCATCCAAATGTATGTATATGCAAAGGAAATTGTTCTTAAAGAGGTCAGTGGTGGGTCATAACAAACAGGTCAACGATCAGAGAAAGATACACATCCAGTCATTACATTTGCTAATATAATATCAACTCATTGTTCCGCACAGCTTCTCCACTCGGTACATCATTAGAAACCTATAACCTATACAATCTCCTACATTGTGTATTCCTATCTGCAGACAGAAAACATAAATTATGCAAGATATCAATAAATAAGAGCTCCTAAATGGTCTTTAACAGTAAAAACTGCTGACCTTATGCGTGGCTGAGTTCAAATCCAACAGAACAACAACCAGATAAATACTGCTAATAGCTATAGTTTAAAAATAATAAAAAAAAATGCCAGAGACCATGACCTTCTAAACAATGCATGTTTTTTATTCTTTACATTCCCAGAAATCATCTCAGTGGTTATTTGGTTTAGCCCTTTGGAGCTGAAACTTGGGTGTGTGAACCTTTTCCTCTCAAGATCTTTCAAAACAAAGAATGTGTCCACATCTCTGCACAGAGAAGGTGGACACTTAATGCTCTGGTAACCTTGCAGAACTGAACCATTTGAAATGGTTGTGATGGACCAGGCTAAGCAGAAATGTCCATATTTTTCATGTGGGCATTGATAATAGATTCACCAATTGTCAGCTCACTGTCCATGCTGAGCACTGTTAGAAGAGACTTTTTTGTTACAGAATTAAGTCTCTGACTTTGAACTCCTGCCTTTATGGGCACAACTTCAACACTTGCAGGCCCGGCAATACTGAAATGTCACAAGAGCTCAAATAAGCTCCTAATCAAAGGATGGTTTGGATAATAGGAAAAACAGAGAAGTTTAAACATAAGAGCAAGTTGGACCCTTTCAGGAGCCTATGTCCACACTGGAACCAAGACCAAACAGGACCAAATTATTTAGAATCAATGTTCTTACATCTATAGTTAGCAACATGGTATAGTCTTTTTTTTTCTTTTTTTTTTTTTTTCACATGAAAATATAAAAAACATCTTAAGTGAAAAGGCTCTATATAGAACAGTCCATTTCTCTAATATAAACAATAGTCAAATTATATGTTTTGATGGATATAGGAAATTAAAATTAGTCTAATCTCTATTTGTTACACATCTTAAATGGAAAATTCTTTTTGTAACAGTGCTTTCTGCCATTCATTTTAAAATCCCCACACTGTGTAAACTACGAAGACTTAATCCCTTGGGCACAGAGGTTTTAAACAAACTTACATAGAAATTCAGTCATAATACTCTGGCCTTTCTAGCCTAAGAAAATTCTATTATCAAAATACAAAATATACTTAAACAATGCTACTCCATTTTTAAGGGTCTCACATTAAGAAAAGCTTTAAGAAACTCCTGTTACCCCCTACTTACACACAATTCTAGCTGTGACTGTTGGGTCATTGTGTTTTCACAAAGGCAGTGCTGTCTTTGTGAAAGTTTGGAGAACTCAGAGCAAGAGAATACAGATAATCTGGAGCTAGGGAGAAAGAGGAAGAATATATCTGGCTGCAGAACTTAATCATAAAACTACAGGGCAAGTTTTTTTGTGAAATTATACATTTATGACTCTTTAAATAATTCCAAAGACTTTAAAAATGGCTTTACCAAAAGAAATGGAAGTTTTAAACCCATGTATTTGAAAGAGGACTAGGGCAATTAATGACTCTTTACAGGAAACAAGAAGCAACATGTGAAGAATGAATTATGGCAGTGAACATATAAAGATACTGCAATTATTATGTCTTTTTCCAGAGAACTCCATCTGCACAGGAATCGAGAAAACCCAAAGCCAAAATAATTTTAAATGGTTTCACCTGTAGGTCAACCTCCTTTTACCTACCAGCCAGAAATCATCAGTTGATGAAACTGACTTCAGCGAGAAATCCAATGATATGTACTTCAGTTGTGTAGTGATTTAATTCACTTGCTTTTACAAATAAGCTGGATACATTAGCAAGAAAAGGAGACAGTAAACTGTTAGTTAACAGCAGAGCAAATGTAACCTTGTAAAAAACTATTTTTTTTAATACTCAGAATTTGAACCCAAAATATTGTAACAAACAAGAATTTCAAGAACATCTTGGATCTGATTTTTTTCTACTATCAATGCCACCTAGAACAAACCCTTTGTGGGCTTTAAACTATCAATTGACTTTCAGATGAAAGAAGCTGTGTTGAAGTATTAGTAAACTTGCACATGAACGAGGATAAACTTTTAAATACCTATTTGCAAATAGGTATTGAAAGAACAGCCCCCAATGAAGTCTTGCATCTGTATATGTAGTTTGGAGAACAGTGCACTAACTTTCTATATTAAAAGTTTGACTCTAATTATATATTGCTACACAGAAACTTTCCCAAGATCCTGCTGAAGATTTAGAAGTGTTTAGGGATAGGGAAATATTTATTGTACTCACACAATACATTATTCCTCTCAATCTAGTACAGCACAAAACAAGTGTTTATGAAAGAGCACTGTTGGACATGCATTACATATCTTTAGTTTGGCATGTGTGTTTTACATTTTCAGGTACTTTTTATCATGGAAATAATCATATCAGGTAATTTGTATGGAAAGCTTAAGGACAAAATTCCAAGGCAGAAAGAGGGTTAGTAGGTCATAAAACAAACAACTTTGACCAAAGGAAAATAAATAGCAGGAAGTCAGAAGTGGGCATTTGTCATTGCCACAGCCCAGATTTACATCTAAGCTGTGAAAGGTAAGTTATGAGGCAGACTTTGTAGTGTTAAGATTCTCTATTCACCATTCTTGTTGTGCTCTGAAATTATTCTGAAATAATTTCTAATAGTCTCTATAGGTAAAATAATTTCTATAAAATTACTCCGAAATTGAGTTTAAATACTAAACATTCACCAAGTTATAGCTATGTGGAAAGGAAACTTCTCCTTTAACCCCAAATAGGAAGAAAGCTGTGAGGAGTGCTGCCACATCATGGTGCATAGGAAGGGAAGCATGATCACCTCCAAAAATCCAGACATGATATCATCATCAAGGAATTATGTCATCATGGAGGAATGCAACTCAGCTACAGCACCACACAGAGGAAAAAGAGCAGAGAGTCCAAATTGGGTCTGGTAAGCTGGTACAACCAGCTGCTAGCAGGTACCTTCTTAATTAGCATCAAGAAGTTTAGGCTGTGCCTCTGAAATTGCTGTTAGCCTCTGAAAAAAACCAAAATGATCCCTTGTTATTGCAAAGGCCTCTAACTCCTGTTCCATGCCCTTCCCAAGACAGGAAGCTGCTGATCCTGCTGAGCCTGCAGTAACTATTTTTGCTAAGAGTTGGTGGGTTTTGTCAGCTATGGATCCTATGAAGAAAGCTCTGTGTGCATGAACCTGCCTTCAACACTGAGCTGGAGACTACAGCAACCCCTGGTGTCATGGAGCTCAGCCCAAGTTCCGGCTCTGCATCTGCCTCAGTTCCCTGTTGTTTCTCATTAATCCTTACTGATTTTATGTACCTGCTCTTGGTCTTCTTTCTTCCTCACTTGGAGATAAACCTGTTCTCTTTCACCTTACAGCATCTAATCTAGCACCTTCTCTCCAGCCCCCTTCCTGACTGATGCTTCGTTTTTCTCCCTTCACACCCATAGCATGAACAGAAACCTTTAGTAAGTAAAACTCTAGCTATTTCTCCCACTTACAACAGGACATGGAAGCTTTGTATGTATTTGGATTCCTTGCTTTGAACCCTCCCCCCTCAACTTTCAAACAGGCACTTTATTCACTTCATGATTCACTATTATACTCTTAAATTTGAGGAGGGGTTATTTCTTCTGCTTTCAGAGGAGCTGCTGTAAGCTAATGCATTAATGCAGTTCCTGGAATGAAAAATCTCATCAGTGACAGCAAATACACTTGATGTCTTAGTAAGACAAACAGAAAGACCCTGATTTTATTTGTGCTTATTGCTTCCTTCTCACACTTGTGAAGACTATGTATAGCAAGTAGAGAATTTCTGATCTGACAAAGAAAAGCTGAAATGCCATACAGACATCGGGAAAAAAACCAAATGCATTCAAGTGCCAAACTCCTCAAGATCTGATTTGAAGATTCTGGGTGTTTTATGCTCAATGACAGCTTTGCAAAGCACCTGTAAGAGCACGTGTGTCTGTGATAAAGCTGTTCATGTGCGATAATGCTCTGCAGCCTCAGTTTTCAGTATTAAAACTTATGTTACTGACTTCATTTCTGCAGTACTGCATTATTCTGTACAAAATGAATTCTGTACATTAAACACTCCAGAAACGTGCTTGAAGAGGACAAATGAGATCAAAGGACAGACTCTACATCACATTTTGTTGAAAGCACATTCAGCCATGAGATCAAATAGTCTATGTCAGATTCTACTGTAATTTCTAAAGCAACTTCTTTCAGCTAGGGATGAAGCAGTTCTTACACTTTGTGATGTGTTATGATAAAGTCAGCTTGATCTAAAAGATCAATTATTGTTTCACCAAAAGCCCACAGCCATAACCAAAGGCTTCACAATGTGTTAGTGATATAGAAAGTATAAAAATTATCCCAAAAAATAAAATTAGAAACTGTCAAGCAAAATACTGTGGCCAAAATTTCTAAGGAAGTTAATTAATGCTTCAAAGCAGGCTCAGTGAGCCTGTGATCATGCAGTGAACCAGCTGGTGTAGGCAGGATCTCAATATTGCCATCAGACACAGGGGCTCTGCCAGCAAGCACCTTTGCACACTGGACTGTGCACACCAGACTTCCCTTCTACATGGAAGATACAGGGACATGGTCCCTACAGTTCTTTTAACCAACCCAAATACAGCTTGCTTGCATCATTTGCCAGATCCAGTTAACAAGGAAATTAGTGTTTGTTTGGAATGAGGATAAATCAAAATGAAACAGAGGATTGTTCAGAGTTTAGAGGCTTCAGGGATATCTCCCCAAGAATAGGGAAATTATGATTGACAGTTATTGACATAATCATTAAAATTTGCAATACCATTCAATTTTTCTGCACATCAGCTTCTCTTTATTTTCAGAGGAAGCTCCACGCAGCAAGAAGTAACAAAGCTTGTCTGCAAATTCTTCAGTTCCAGTATCAGACAAGACAGGCTACAACGTTTCATTGATTCTGTAAGAGTCTCCTCTGAAAATTACACCGACCACATAGAAATAAGAACTTCAGGTTAGGCATTTGATTCCTCAAATAAAATTGCAATACAGGACTGTGGTAACAGCCAGTGACTGTGGCAAAGGTGAGAAAAATACAGGAATCGGTACACACTACCAGAACTTAAAAGGGTGAAAGGCAAAGTAAGAGTTATAGCAAAAGTACCTCATTTTGTTTGCTTTTCTGTGAGACAAGGCATACTGCTGTTTGTTAAATACAGTAATGGAACTGCTCATTATTATTTAACTTCTTAGCAAGAGAAAGAATATTAGTCACAACACTGAGTAATTTGCAGAAGAATATTTTTAAAGATACTGTCATTCTTTTAAAGTACACAATACTTTCTGTGAACAATTCCAGAGTAAAAAAGTCACTACATTATTTGAAGATGGAAGGTTTAGAGATCAGTTAGCATAAATGTGAGACTAATTACACCATTCAGAGCCCTGAAAGCACAGAACAATTATTCCAAATAGATGTAATTCAAGACCCACAAAATCTGCCAGGGAAAACTAGCTGAGGCAATGTAATTTCAGTAGACAGGCCAGAATACAGAGTGGTGTGTTCAATTGTACCAACCCACAGAAAATATGCTGTTCTCCATGGAGTACAGAGCCAAACTACTCCTGTGGACTCAGAGGCCACTGGCACTGAGGAGTACTCCAAGTACAGTGTTGTATCCTAGATCACAGAAACATCTGGAGTACCATGGGCAAGGCAAAAGGAGTTACAAAGTCTTCATGTAAACACAGGGAGCTTCCTGCTCCTCCCACCTTTCTACAGACAGCAGAAAGAACTGATGTTCTGTGCAGCCCATGCAGAAACTCTGTTGTCTCCACTGACAGCTGAGCAGTGATAGTTTGTGTGTGGCACCACACAGAGGGCCAAACAAACAGCCAAGGCCCCCTGAAGTGTCACTGACCACCACGCAGGCACCAGGTGCCACTGCCTCCCCAGCAGCACCCTAGGCATACAGCAGCAGCAACGAGGTGGGGGAGGGGTAAAAAAAAGTCCTCTGGGCTTGATACCAAGGTCTTCAAAACAAACTGTGCAATGGAGAATCACATTCCATGAAAGGACCCATGCAAGGATGAGGAAGAACGGAACAGGTAACTCTGGAAACCCAGCACTGCCATTGCTGGAGCACACTGCTCTTTGCAGATGGAAGATCTCACTCCCTCTTGCTGACAACAGGAAAAGGGAAAGAAGATTGTGGTCAGAGTGCCAATGGCAGATGTGAGTATCTACAGCAGCTGGTGGGATGCTCCCTTGCAATGGGAACTTTATTTGAGGTGTCTCAAAATTCACATGTTACCAACCCCTTCACAAATATTGTAAAGTATAGCCAGAAATACAGGACTGGTCTTCTAATCACTTGAGGTAATAAAGTCCAATAAATCTTTGTAAATGCAACAAAAAATAATAGCCAGTAATTAATATATGTTTCTTCAAGTAGAAAGCATACAAAATAGCAGAGATTACAGTCACATGCCACATAATATTAGGCAGATAAGGTTTTTTTTAATAATACTTTGTAACATGCTATAGACACACTGTAGCATATTTTGTTCAACTGACAAAACTTTTTAATAACATTTTGCTATATTTTCTGTTGATACTTCTTGGCTAGAAAATGGAAGACTCCATCATTTTAAATCTAAATAATGAATTGTTCAAATTATGAAAGTGTGGATTAGAAAGACTATCTTTGCTAAGAATACCACAGCACATAATGCTCTGAAAATTAAACTGAAATGAACGAACTCAAGATAACTCTCACTTGTGTAAACTACTAAGTTTACACAAGTAGTTTTTCCTCTAATCTTGCATAATCAGCCCAGGTCTGCTTCTACTACTCTGTGTTGCCATCCTCTGGGCTGTTTGCAGAAATGATCAGCTGATATGCATGCTAGCATAGGGAAATGTAGCTTTTTACTATGAGTGCCTACAACAATGCTTAGGCATATAAAATGAAAATAAAAGGGTAATTGACATTTGCTCCCTCCAAAAGATGCCCAAGGAGCAGAGCAGGCTGTCACTCAGCGTTCTCACACACTCTTCAGAGAGACCACGTTGCAAATAGAGACACAAAACATCAGAGAAGAGCTACAGTTCCAATTAGGACAAAATCAGCCACTCTGGGCAATAAAACAACGGGAGCCATCACAACATCGATACCTGAGAAATACTGCCACTTGTTATCTAACCGTATCGCTCACTCTAAACATTACCCAGGAGATTCAGAGCCAGCCTAAACACTTCAGAAACCATCCAGAGCCGTATGGCACTGCACTCCTTCATATCTTCATATCTCAGGAGTAAAAGTTAGCCAGAGCCTTCTGACAAACTAAAGTGATTTATTATCACATAGCAGAACTAATGTGTTCTGCTTTACAACTCTCCTGGTAGACTAGGAGAGATGTTGCATTTATTACCTACAGTACATAATGCCCACTGCAGATCTCTGTATTATTCATAAGACTGGCTTTTTTGTGCCATCATAATGCTGATAAATTATAAAAAAATGCATATTTTATTTCAATTTCTAACATATTTTGGTACACATATCAATCCATCACATTGCTGTAGAAGAAATAAGCATTATTGCTGACAGCTGTTGACATGTTCACCTCAACAGAGATGAAACAAAAGGGCTGCAAAGGTTGCTCCCACTCACAGCTCCCTCTCCACTTCATTAATTTTTTTGTGGTTTAATATTTAGAGAAGGCTAAGTAAAAATCAGTGCCACCAGAACTGAGGAATGCTGAGGAACTGAACAATACAAAGGATAAAAAAAACCCATCAAAAGTAGAAAGGGGTATTCAATTTTTGCTTCAAAGGTAGATTTCTGCCAGCTCAGGGGCTCCAAAAAATAAATTTAACTTCCTAGATCAAGATGAGTTTAATTTCTAATGAGGCTAATTCAGATGCTACTGAGTAACACAATTAGGGATGCAGGTGGGGCTAAAACAAGGGTTATTTCAGCTTCCCCGTCTGGCTGAATTCCATTTCTTCCTCCTCAGCTGCAGGTAACATGAGCGCATAGCACAGAGAGCATCCTCCACCATTGCTCATCACTCCTGATAATAAAACCATCTCACTAAAAATATTGTAAAATCTGAAAATACAACTTATATTATAAAAATATTATAAAACCTGAAAATACAACACTCAAATGCTTTCAGTTACTTTCAAATGCATTGTCTATATTGATAGGTAGGTGTAAGTTGAAATATTTGCCTGTTATTAAATTTTTTTACATGAGTTTTGAATTTATGTTAGCACCATCCATTGATGTTAGTGCCTTGTGAAGAATGTAGGTAACAGGGATAGATACTAGGGTACCATGAGACCTGTGAGATTTTTCTAAAACTATTGATTAATATCATAAGACGTAGAACAGACATGAGCATAATCATCTAAACTATTAACTTAAAAAATCCTACTTTTTGTAAACACCAAAAACCCTGTAGCTCATAACCTATACCCTCTTTTGGAAGGCTTAAATCGTACTATTTCCTACCCTTTATACTATTATCTTTTGATTTCAACTTGAAACAACAACTATCAATACCATTGCAATTTAGTTCTCTGCTACCTCATTAAAATGCTACTAATATTCATTAAAATGTTGCTAGTATTTGCTGAGTGATCACAGCACAAATGCAAGAGAAAGCGTATGACTTTAATCTGTGGCAGGCACATCTCATATGTCAGGCGCCCTTTTATCTGCACACACACATTCTGTGTGAGAGGCCCATGCCTGACACACAGCCATGGCTTTTAGATCTACGAGACCATTAACATAATTGGCTCTGGAGCAGATAAAGGATTGTTTGCCTTAAATCCCAGCAGCAGGCTAAAATATCTAATACTCACCTTTTACACAATGGTCTTTCTAAAAAAAAAAACAGGCTCTCTCCCTGAATGAAGAGGAATTTTCACCTTGAGCTCAGCAAGTTGTTTAAATCATTAAAGGGGAAATGGATTTCCTTTAACTAGCACTGCCTGCCCAGCGCTGGGCATGGACACAGCCCTGCCACATGGTGTGACCTTCAGCTCTCTGCAAGTCTCAGCAGCATCTGGAGAACCAGGATCTCTTTCACCTCACAACCATTCTCTGCAACCTGGCACAGCCAAGGTGGCCCTGGCAAATCTGTGACCACCCACCTGCACAGAGTACCCTTCCTCCACTGAAGGAACCTGGGCACCATCTGCTCCCAAAAGCTTCACCTCAACCTGGCACAAAGGTCTGTGACTCAGAATATTCCCAAGTAAGGTCACTCTTCATCAAAGTTTCATAGAAGCAACAAACAGGCTATGGCTACTCCATGGCCTTAAAGGCACCTGCTCAAATTGGAAGTATACTACATTAGATCAGTGTCAAAACTGTATTAAACATTGTGTCAGAAGCATAAATGCACGGAAGGCAGCCTGGGCTGCACCCAGCATGTGGCTGGATGGGATAAACTGGGATATCCTGCCATCTGCTGGGAGCAGATGGCTTGCTGCAGCTCTGCAACCCCTTTATCACTACATGCACAGTTACAGACTTTTAAAATCCGCCAAATAAAGTTCTGAAAAATGTGCAAATCATTCTGTGTGTCACACAGTTTATTTGTGAAATATGTACTGTTGTATGTACTTTGAAGGCATATTTGTTTGCCAGGATCTACTCTGGGTATGCACCATTTTATAAAATACCCTATTATTTCCTTCTAGTAATATCAACGCTGTTAATTTTAACAGACACGTTAGTTCTTGCAAAATCGATTGTTTTGATTACTTAAATAATAAAAGAAACATTTCAAATTTCCAGTAATCTAGAAAGATTTGGTTATAAACTCCCACTTCATAACTATCAACAGTTTCCTTATTTTTAGAAACTTATTCCACATGTTTTGGTATTTTGCGGGGCTAGGGGTTGGACTATGTTTCAGTTAAAACCCCAGATGCTGGGTTCAGGAGGTTTCACAAGAATCTGAGCATTTTAATCCTTTTCAAGCAAATTTCAAGTAAAAACGTTTGAGAAAACTACAGAAAAGGAAGAAGGGGACAACCCCAACAATGTCCCCCAAAGAAGTCTTGGAAACAAAACTAGAAAACATCTTTGAAGACAGTACATACAGATTTTTTGTATTGTCAGGAGTGAGGCAACTCTATTACAGCTACCTAACTCCAGAGCAGCCAGGCTGCAATATCTTTAGCACCACTGAATTATCTCAAAGAGCTTCATTTCTAGCTCAAAGCTGACACAAACAGCGAAGGGCCACTCTAGCTTACTCCAACTAAATGCCCAGCTACAGGAGGGGAGTCCTGGATGGCTGAGGTACTCACTCAGTAAGTGAGTGCAAGTCTGCAAGCCAGCAGAGAATAGAAACAAACCCTTCCTAAAAACTGCAATATGAAAAAAAGCACACTATCTCTACATGCCGATCTATTAAAAATTATTGGCTTAGCACTTTCCCAGTTACAAAACAGTTTAAGACTGAACAAAACACACACACAGACCTTTCCCCACTGCAGCAACAACAGTCCTATTTATAATCAATGAAGAATGCAATGTGTCATTTAAAGAGCAAGGTGACACCAGAGTTCTCAGTTGACTGACTGAGCATATACGTAGGCTCCTTCTAACTTAATAAAAACCTCTAAAAGGCATACAAATCTTTCTGCCTACATCAGTGAAGGCATGATGTCAAAATAGTCCTATTATTTCTAATACTTCTCAAAATACTAGTCTATTCAGATGAATGCACCATTAAATATTATGGGCTATGCCTATAAATATGCACACTCCTATATTAATCTACAAGAGGAAATAATACATATACACGTTACAAATAACCTGACTACCAAGAAACCTCAACCATTTAACAAGTCTACTATAAACAGATTTATTCATAGTGATTACTTCATATCCACCCAGAAAGGCTGCCAACTAAGGGAAAAAACAGTTTAGCTTGCACTGGGGAATAACACAGTAACAGTGTAAAAAGCAAAGTGGACTCAAATATTGGATCCAGTGGAAATAAGTAGCTGAGCAGAGCACAACTGCTTGAGCTGGAAGCCAGCCAGGATACTGGGAATGATGCCTATGACCCAGAGAAAGCTGCTGAACTAATCACCATTGCAGTCCCTCGTTCAGTTTTCGACCGAACATGTGAAGTTACATATCTAATAGCAGTGTGCTTCCCTCTCACTTGATGGCTTAAAGGAAAGGCTGCTTAAGTGCCAAGCTTAAACATACGCAAAACTCTAAGTGCAAGTAAATAGTTTAAATGTATTTCAAAGGGAATATGCTGAACTTGTGCTAAGCAGTTGTGCATTTTTCAATTACTTCAAATCACACTTAAAAGAGCTGCCAGCAGTAGGCAATAACAGGTTACCAAGAAAAAAAAGAAGAAAAATAAAGCACCTATAGATAAACACATCATAGGGGAAAAGGGCAACTTTAAAGTGATGAAGAAATGCAGTCTGCAAATAAGATCAGTATAAAAGCAGACTAGAAAATAATTGCAACTTCATTCACTTGGGTGGCTAATGCTACTGAAGACAAACGGATCTCATCAATTCCTGAAATTAAAAATATGACACACATAAAAAAAGAGTATCACACTTTCACTGAGTGACTGGTTTAAAATTATTGAATGCCCTGCCTTTGTACTGCAAACAGGACCTTTAACAATAATTAAGAAATAATCCAAACAAGAACCACTGTGCACAACATATTTCCCACAGTGACTTTCTAATATAATGTATATATGTGAACCTCGAAGTGTACGACAAATTCAGCAATTAATTAGAATTTTTTTTGTATTGAACAAATTTTGGATAGTGAAAGTGAATTTTGGCCAGTAGAAGTGAAGTAAATATGTCCAAGAGGGTGGTGCCAGAACTCAGTGATAACTCCTCTTCCCTAGATGGACATATGCTTTCTTCTATATTTGCCCTCATTCCATGTCTTGCAACAGTTCCTTTACATGTTTGGAGATGTGCATATGAATGATAAGGGGATGTATAGATTTTTGTAAGTGATCTTCTTTAAGAGGCACTTAGAGCAGTGACCCTTTAACGTAATTTCAAATAGCTGTCAAGATTTAACATTTATTTTGCTAGACAAATAGCCTATTATTGGCAAATTGGCTATTCTTCTAGTATGTCAATCAGGCCAGGCTTAAAATCGATACACAGTATTTGTCAATTGTATTTCATGTGCCTTCAGCCTGATTATATTCATTAAGAAGGAACAGACTACTAATAGCATGCATTGTAAATCAGGTTGCAGTGTCAGAAAGCAAACAATCTTACTGCAAAATAATGAGCTTAAATTCTTAGCTGGAAGAGCCATACAGACAAAGCTCAGCTATAAAAAATCATAAGGCATGTAGTCTTTAGTCTAAGATGACCTTCAGCCTGCAAAATCCCAGAACAATGTTACCATAAGTATTTCATCAATCCATGCTTAATATCAGTCATGAGAGGAAAGGTAAACCCAGTGGAGCCCTTCTTAAAAAGAAATCAGCTTATATCCCATGGTTTTGTCCCAGCATTATATACCCTAATATTTGAACAGAACTCATTTTATCTTCAACCTTCCAGATGCCAGCAAAAACAGACACACAAGCTCCTAAAATTACTTTTCAAACATACTTTTATTTCTTCTCAGCAACAAAAACTGATGAACTTCAGTGCATCACATACACTCATCTAATACATCAGGATGCAAAAATTGGCTCAGTGTATTTCATCTCAATTTGTTTCCAATGCAATTTAAAAACAGAGAGCAGATCCCCCTTTTCTTCATCTTCACCTGACCTGCATCCCAGCTGATTGTGTCACCCCAATGGATGTTCATTAATCACAACAGCAATGCAGGTAAGCCCAGATCTGGGCTCCAGGCTGCAGTGTGTGAACAGGATGAATCACAATTGGCATTTGCAATCAAACTAGGAGAATATGGAAAAAGAGATGCTTGTTTGCAATGAGAAAAAGGAAGCAAAGAGTTAAAGAGGTAGGACAGACCATAAATACAAAACCCTACAAACAAACAACCAAACAAACCACAGGTTGAAAAGCCTTTACATTTTTGACAGAGGAGAAAACAAACACTTAGAAGCACAGTGAAGGCATTTACAATGTTCCAGCTCTTCAGAGGTGGCTGCACCCAAGAACCAATTAAATTAATGTTACTGCAGGATTGCCACAGTTCTCCTTTTGTTATTTGCAAGTGTAGCTACTGGCTGAAGCAAAGGTTTAAAAGATTCAGTATAGTTACCATGGAAGCAGGGGAGAATGACATTCAATATATTTTAGGTAAAAAAAAAAAAGACATTTAATGGTATTCATTAATGGCAATTATTAACTTCTATAGACTCATACATCACACACATTTGGCTCTCTAAGATACCAACTGCATGATCAAAGAGGACAACAAAAGTACATAAGAGAAAAATGCTGATCATTCATTAATTTATTCAACTAAGACAACCAAAACATAAGCCATGGTGTAAAGTTCTAGAAGCTTGGCAATTTTCCTACCACCATTAAGAAAGGACCAGCTATATATTACCATCTTTTTCACAGACTCAGAACTCCACTGGTTTGACCTGTCTAAACATTGTACACTTTCTCTGCAGCATGCAGAGGATAGAGTGACCCCAAATTTCATTGGCAAATGGCAAAGTAATGTTGGGTAAGCTCAATCAGTACTGTCACACCACTCTTGAAAATGCAGCTAATACCTTATGTCAAAACAGATTCTAAAACTTGTTTGGAATCTTTCATTTTAATCTGCAACATGCCTTCCTTTAGATATGCTGATGCAAATTATATAGGAATTACCATATCGCTGTATACAGCTGAATATTAACATGAATGAATTATTTGTAAGAAAAGCTAATGACTAAATGATACTGACTTAGAAAACAGTAAAAAGTCAGTTTTAGATAAGTTTTTATGTCATTACATCTTACCAAGCAATCAGGCTTTAAACACAAGCAGATTTCTCCAAATAAGTAGAAGCTCTGAACAGAGAAACAACTGGAAACTGGGGGGAAAAAAGGGGGCCAAAAATCTTACAGAATCTTGGTATCCAGTTACCTAGACAGATATTTAGACATATTTACATATTTACCTCTCTGCCCTGCTTACTTTTCATCTGCAATACATTACACAATTACCAAACAACTGCCTTTTTAAAAAAGATTTGCATAAGCCAGATGATCATGAGTTGCATTCATTCCATGCCCACAATGCCCATACATAAGAAAGTAGGGCCAATAGAAACAAGAACAAAAAGCCTGAAATTGGTAGGTTTCAAAGCAAGAATTAACAGATATTCAAGTAATTCTTTTTCTTCCTTCAGCTGGAAAAGATACAGATCACTTTAATACTAAGTGGTTTATGATGTTCACTAACTAGCTCTGAGGTTTCACAGGAGGAGGAGACCTGCACTACACAGTTCAGGCTTCCCAGTGGACACACAGAATATCACATACACCTGCCTAGCAGAACATGCAGCAGAAGAGGGAACATATTCAGGAGCACACACCGTGCTATCACCAAGCCACAACTGCCACAAACGCACAATCTCTGCTGCAAGTCCTTCAAGAAGAAACCCTTTAAGCAGTACTTCATGAAGCCGTGCTTCAAAGATCAAATGCACTTCTTTTTTTTCAGTCTTAGAATTACAATGGAAATGCTTATGAAACTCATTTGACATTAGCAGAGACCACATGAACAGCATTAACAACTTACGTGGTGCATAAATTGTACAATTTTCAGAAGACCTTCAAGAGTTTGATCCCAGCCCTTGCAACTGCAATCTGTCTTGCAGAAGGCAGCCTGTACAACACCAAAATTTGATAGTTCCAGCCTCCTTCTCTGTTGTAGGTGATGATTATGCTCATCACTTACAATAGCTCTTTCTCAAACCTTTTAAAATAATTTTAAAATTTAGATTAAATAAACACCTTATCTATGTGACCAGAGAGGTAAGTTTTTACATCAACAGATGAACTAAAGAGTATAATCATTAACCAATCACTAACCTGAGAACATGATCCTGAGTAATTTTAATGACTTTCAACCATCAAAAAGAAGGAAAGAAGCACACCTGTGAAATGTGTGTCTTTCTACATAGAGAAGCATAGTTTCTTCTACATCCTACTATATTGACAGTGTCTACAGAGTTGGAAGGTAGTGAATTTTAGATTGAATGTCACCATTTGTTGCACACTCGATTTTGTTTACTGTAGACCAGGGAACCAGAAACACGAACAACTGTACTTTTCCAGATGCATTTTCCAATTGTGGTATTGTGGAGTCCTCCAAGCAAAGTGATGGTGTGAACAGGTAACTCCTTACAGAAAACTGCCCAACTGTCAAATTTGCATTTTCCCACTCCATAATCCCCAGAAGGAGGGAGGGGTTGGGAAATCAAGCTTGGTAAATTTAGCAAGCATGAGCGCATTTCACAAGAATTGCTTTCCCTCCTCCCTTAGCTGTTTTGAGGAAAAAGGGTGGGGAAGAAAAGAATGATTGAATGAAGAGGGGAAAAAAAAGTCTGCTATGTGTATTACACATTTATCTTACTTTAAATAATAAGCTGGTTGTGTTCTCCCGGTGAAACTCAGTTGTTTCCTGTATGCTGCAGCTTTCATACTTTTTTTCATACTTTATATTTTTTTTCCCAAGGCTTGTAAGCAGCAATTACCACCATAGCTGTCTACAACAAATACCCAGTCTGAGCCTGAGCCAGTCATTCACCACAGATTTCCCCTCTACACCCCTAACTTCTCCTCAGCTGGAAAAGTCACTTCTTCAGAAAACCATTCCCAGGGGTGGCCCTAGTAGCAAGCCAAGTAGGCCACCCACTTTGAACCAGAAGATAGGGCCCACTCATGATATCATCCATCTCATGGGGTAATCACTAACTACTGAATTGCAGGGAAACAGAACTATCTTCAGTTTCTGAGTTACTGGCTCTACCAGTGCTTCTCTCCAAATTGCATCAGAGGGAAGTGCTGGAGCCTCGCTCAGGGCAGACAGCAGTGGGATCAGTCTTGTGCTCTGCAAAGTTCAAAGCCACCAGCAGCCTTTAAACACTGCTCACAACTCAGCATTGCCTGGACTCATGAAAATTAAAAGGGGCCATAAAACGACTAACATATTTTACAAAGCAGTTTTTTAACGTTCAGGTACTTAAATCCAGCTCATCAATCATACTAGAAACCTCTGACAGCTCACCAAAAACAGCGTTTTCCACTGTGTAAGCTGAGTAGGTTATTAATGTTTTTTATTCTGTTAAGATGAAATTTTAAAAGGAAAACTGCACAAAAAGGACCCTCTGCAGCAGACCATCCAACCTGAGAATCAGAGCTCTGCTCTCCTACCTGTGTTTCTGAGAGCAGTCCCTCTCCCAAACCCGCAGGAAGCAAAGGGTGTGACACTGTCAGACAGCCAGTTCACCCACAGAGAAAGCATTCTTTTCACATTTCTCATCAGAGAAAGCACTCCTGTGCAGCAGCCCTGCAAAGGGTGTGGGGGCTGTGGGGGTGTGTGTATAAAACTGAGGGAAAAAAACCAAACACATATCACCTTTAGGTGTCATATTTAGCCATATTTACAAGGTAACGATAGAGCTGCATGTTTCTTTCTAAGTACGCAAACCCTCTGGGAAATACAGGCAAATATTTTCATAATGGAACCAGCACTAATCAGAGGCCACTGACAAAAATGAGCACTGATGAGAAAGTTAATAGCTTTGGGACTATTTATATGTGTTGTCTCTGTGCAGCTCTGGAAAAAAAAGGCAGTTAGAAAAAAAAAGAAACGTGATGGAGTGTAAGTTCCTCATCTGTGTACAATAATTAAACACTGGATCATTCAAGCATGGGTTTTGGATGGATGCCCTAGCTCCGTTTCAGTACTCCAGAGCAAAATAAAGTAGATCTGAAGTGTCACTCCACAGGGAACAAGCACCACGTGCTGTAGAAACAAACATACATAAATAAATACATACTTAGGGTAATAATAATCACTACTATCCATTTGTTTCATATTTGCAAATGAAAATTTAATAATAAAAAAGATTTAAATTTGTGAGCATAGGTAGATTATTTTTACTGAATGACCAAATGGAAAATATTGCATTTAAGCCTAACACATAAATTTATTGAATTTATTACTATACAATAAAAAAGTTTCCCTGAAATATGAAATGATACTATTACCACTGAGTAGGACACCACTGGCCATGTCTGTGCCTGCTCCCTTGTAACAGATGCCTTGCAAATCTTTCTTAATGTTCACATTCACACCTAGGGAATTTATCAACCTAAAACTTCTTCAGAACTGCCTTTGAAGTCTGCTAATCACATCTGCACTTTTGAACCTACATAGGAATTGTCCCAGTCCACTGACTTCAATTAAGTTAATCACTGTCCTATCCAGGAACAAAAATATAGGTCCCTAATATGAAAATAGGAAACAAAGTTCATGTGATTATCTCAGCATAAGAAGCACCATATTGTGTCAATCCAAAAACTGATCCAAATCAGTGTTCTGTTTTCATCAGCGTTGCTAACATGTGCTAAGAAATAGAGAAAATATAAAGCAGTGTTTTTACTGGCACACCTCACACTTTCAAGTGGTTATCAGGAGATAACAGAGAGCTCAAGATGTGTAAAGTTCAGAAAGCATTTCCATCTACAGTGCAGGCAGTGACACCACATTTATAGCAGTGTGTTTATGGGACAATATTTTATTTAAGTGTTAAAACCGGAAGGTTTTAAGATTTGTTACCTTTCTAAAATCTGAAGGAACAGAGGTAGTAGAACAGTCTGAGCTGTTAAAAAGACATATTAAGTGCTCCAATTTCAGCAGAATTTTTACCTGAAGTTACTTATTTAAAGAGCATTTATATTCTTAGCTTTTCCTCAAAAAGGTTACAAAATTCTTGCCTGAGAAATTTGGCAAGTAAACTTGATGGTATTTACTTTATTAAATCCTTTTGCAATTTCTCTAACTAGAAAGATTTTAAGGAAGTTAACAACAAATCCATTATGTCTACTAAAATGTCCTAACAATAGCAAGGAAATTATTTTCCTCATTTTACCACTGAGTTAACATGCATCCTGCAATTACACCAGCTTAATTTCAAACGAAGACTAAGTTCAGCCTTATCGGACTGTTGTATATCCCCTGGTCACTGTTGCCTCATCTTCTTTCCAGTGCAATACTACATTGCCCTCTAACGGACTACCTGCACAACTGCACAGGCCTATTTTTCCTTTTTAAAGTCCTGAATAAGCAAGAAGGTTGCATGCGAAATGGGAAAAGTTGTTTTGTTCCTGCTCCTGTTTAATTACCTGTTTTATATTTGAATTAAACTTTGCAAAATTTTAATTTTCAGCCTTTTCATTTTAATGTATTCAGCTGCAAAATGAAGTAATGTGTGCTGGAGGTTCGGGTCTTTTAAATGGTCTCAGGCTGTAAATTGAATTTGAAATCTTGAGTCAAAAAACTGCTTATAAAAAAAAAAAAATATAGAAGCTGACCTAGAAAAGGATTTATTTCTCAAGAAAATTTTATCTACTCTGGCTCAAGTTTTGAACTCATTTACCTATCCCATGTCAGACATTAAATTTGCCAACTCTACCAATGTCGTCCTGTCTCAGCAAGGTGACATCAGCACAATCACCTGCCTTTCTGCCCTATTCTCTCTTCTCCCCAGAAAGTGCTTATCTCTTCCAGATGGAAAACAACTACATTTTACAAAAAAAATTAAAACTTTGTGTGGAGTTCTAATTGTATCTAAAAGTCATGCTCAAAGTAAACAACAGGCACATGGATTTGCACTAGATAGCATATGTAGTTTAAAGCAAAAGGCAAGGTTTTTTTTTTTTTTTTGGTGGTGGTGGTGGTGGTGGTGGTAGTTTAATGCATCTCAATGGTGCTCCAGTAATAATTTTTAATTATGATCATTCTCAAAATGTTAAATATTCATTGTATATATCACCAATTAAAAAACCCAAATAAATGTCAAATTAATGCAATATTTAATCCATTCAAGGAGCAAGACTGCACAAATTTAAGCACAGCAACTGTAACCATCATCCTGTCATTACCTAGATTTATCCTTAAAACCACCAGAACCATCATCTGCAAATTAAAACCATGATCTTTAAAATATGGGGAATAACATTTGATAAATATGAAGAAAGTGGAGACTCAAATCTCTGAATGTTACGATTTAACCAAAGATCTTCTTTCTGGGAGTAACAGGACAAAGGGAGTTCAAGGAAAGAAGAGACATTTCTGGATTGCTGAATTCATTAAGTAAAAGCAACATACACACAAGTATCAGCACCCAACAGTGGAAGAACAAAAGATCAGCTTAGATCTACATCATGAAACTAAAACAAGTCATAGCAAAAACTGTGGATTAAAGATGTTTGAGTAATTATGTTTCTTTTGCTGCAAGAGTTATTTGATTTTGATGATATCAAAGAAAATTACATTTTCTTTTGTTCTTACAATGAGGTGCAACTTAGTTCAGTCTGAAAACACATATATGTACAGACAAACAAATATGTCTTTCTGATAATATCCAACCAGTGTGCCGTGGGACAGAGCTTTCTAGCAAAAGCTCTAATCACTCATTTTGGAATTTGTTCTCTAAAGCTTATAAAGTCTACACATCTTTAGCAAAGCTGTGTAATTTCAAGCAATGACTCTTGTCCTCTTCTGATTGAACTGAGGTTTGAGCAGTCATATTTAAAACAAGCAAAAATGGAAGAGAAGTCCACTAAACTGGCTATGACATTTTCACCCATGAAACTGGGTCTAACCTATACTCCTGAATATAATGACTCCTGGTACCTGCACACAGAAACTATTTTTACATCCTGACCACCCAGCATCTGACTGTCTGACTAGGGCAGAAACAGAGACTGAAGTACTGACTGCAATATATATATCCATATCCAAGCGCTCAAAAATATATTTACTCAAAGAAAAGTGTTGTTCAGGGAGGTTATTTCTTTCTTTGTTCTCTTAAAATTGCAACTTGCATGAAAACTAATCATATTTCTGATTAATGAAGTTTAACTAAATGAGCCAGCTGAGTAAAACAAAAGAGGTTAAGGTGAAAAGCAGTAGAAAAAAAGCCTATAAACCCCATTCATATAAAGCAAACAGAAGCAAAAATTTCTACTCTTGTGAAGAAAAACAAGGGTTTAAAATTAATTAATGAAGAAAAAAACTTTTCTGGGCAACAAGTATCTCTGTTCAGGGATATTCAAAGGCTGAAAGAATATATTGCCAAGCATAGAAAACCAATCTGTGTAAAGAGATTATAAAAGCTGACTCCCCAGTTCCAAAAAGCTATCTTCAAAGTATGTTTGAGATCAAGAGTAGGAAACCCCATAGTGATGAGAGAGCTCTCAAACACACAGAACTCAGTCAGCTTTTTCAGCAAAATATTTGAAATCCTGTCTCAAACCCTAAACCAAACTACTCACTATAAAGTATAAAGGGAGAGATGCTATGAGAGCAAACAAAAGGGTTTTGAGCAAGCTGGTGTAGTGGAAGGTATCCCTGCCCATGGTAGGGGACATGAAACTAGGTGATCCTTAAGGTTCCTTTCAACTCAAATCCTTCTATTAAAGGTATTATTTGGTACAAACTTCAGAGAGGGGAGAGAAGTCTTAAGAAAAGGAGAAAAAAGCATCGCAATGCTAACTGATGTGTAACCTCATGGTTGTGACTCTGTGTTTTGCAAAACAAAGCAGGAAAGATTATGTGGCCTGCTCTAGAAAGGCTGCAGAAAGGTCTCTGTCTCTCAGCCTTCTTGTTATTATTTAAAAGAAAATACCAAAACGGGGGGAAAGGGATTGCCTAGGCCTTTTCCAGATCAATAGGAAGCAGAAATGTTTATTCTGAAAACAGTAGAGGAAGCTGTCTGACTCCAAGGGAAACAGTGAAACACCATGACACAAGAAGTACTGGCAAATAAAGTAAACAGATCAAGGGAGTATTTTTCCTCTATTGTCTTTTGGTTATAGAACCTTCTGTCTTTTTTTCTAAGCAGTAGACTATACTTCGCCTTCTAAAGACAAGAAGTAGAAGTATACTTCTACTTCTTCCAAACTAAAGACAAACTAAAGACAGCATTTTTGAAACCATTATGGATTACTATGGAACCTGGTTCAGTTTTGGGATGACAGAAATTGTATTTCTATTTTATTAATGAGAATGTGCAGTAAAGTCTAAAGATAATTTTTCTTCTCCAAAACAAACTGTTAAGGTTAAGTAAAACACAATAGACACATAATTAGCATCCGTGAACAAATTCCAATTAATTTCTTAACACCAACATGCTCATCTTGAGGAAAACAGGGGTGAATGCCTTAAGGATGGAAACTGCAACCTGGGGGAAAAAACACCAACCTGGAAGTTAAGCTGATTGCATGACTAGCAATTCATATTTCTCCTCACCAAGCTCTATCAGAAAAAACAATTATTCCACAGAATAACTAGGTGTTCAACTAGACTACTAATTGTACCACATGTGGGTTGAAGATACCATCTGTGAGATTTTGTTCAGATTGCATTAGTTTTCTCCTGTTAGAAATGCATTCCTACATTTCTTCCACCTCATTTCTAGATCCATATCTAATGGATCCAGCAAACCATTGCTTCAGCATCCCTGTGTGTAAAACTGGGGATGACATTAGAGAGTGCTTCAGAACAAAGGCTTGCTCTGGGTGGGAACAAGCATGTGATTTGGTTTCACCTCAGCCACTGTCTTCTGACTGGGGAAGGGAAAGGTCTATCTTTTAAATCAGCTGATGAGCTTGGAGAGTCTTTACAAGACAGATGAATATTAGAGATCACAAATTACATTGCAGTCATGCAATTCCTAGGAACTAAGAAACATTTCCGAACAGGAAGGAGCATAAGGTTCTGGCAACAATTCTTGCAAGTGTCAGGCACAGATGCAAAACTACATCATCAGGTGATGAAAGATAAATTATAGGAAAAGAAGAGAGAGCCAACTGAAGTATATACATGTAAAGAGCAGACAGGTAATTTAAAAGGAAATAAAAATCTGTGCATATTTGCGAGGTGGAGAGAAATAGTGGAAGCTGTTGGCAATAATGAAGCTTGGAAGGAAGTCTTTTTTAGGCGCATCTCTATTTTTAAATTGGAATGTTTTGGTTAAAAGCTTATTACGCCTTCTGGACTCTAATATTTAAAAGTATAAATGCTTTTTGGGTTTTTTTTTGCCTCAAAGACAGTTCACAAGGGCATAAATTCTTACAGTTCTGGAAGTGTCAACAAGTACATGCACAGCAAGTGTGGCCTTCAGACCTACAGACAAGCTGGCTTTGTGAACAATCTTTTTGAAAGACTTGCTTAGCATTGAACACGTCATATATAACAAAACATAGCATCAGTCTAATTAAATTTGTGCTTGATGTATTTATTTCCAGTGAGGAGAAACATTTTTGCCTTTCTTTTTGCTTCAGTAGACTTTCTCCAACCCCACTGCATTTGGGTTTTTCTTTAAATTGCTCTTTAAAATTCTCACTTGAAACAGAAAAACAAACAAAAAATCCCAAAATTTAGACTGAGATGTCTAGCCTAAAATTATCTATTTCACTGTGCTTCAACATTTTTACCCTCTGTAATTTAGCTTATGCTTGAATTGCAAGTTGAAATAATATTTTTGCTCTGCATTTGCATTGCCAAGCCCAACAGTGTTAATCATTGTTTTAGTTCCAATAAATGACAGTAATAAATACTATTCATTTTACAGTAGTAAGGATTTTTTCCACTAATTCAGCCTTAGCTAATGAAAATCAGAAGCAACAACCTTAACAATTTAGAAAAATACTTCTATTTTCCCAAACTGTTACAGCTACTTCTTACAGAAAAGTAAAAACAACGTTGAATTTCAGCAACAGTTGCATAAAAATATACAAAGAAGATGTAAATTCAGTGTCATCAAGTAACAGTTTATCATGAAAAACCACAATGAAGATGCATTTAGGCAGTTCTCAGACATTTGAATAAGTAACGCAAGCATGCAGAGATTTTCTTTGGGTGAAATCATGTTTGAATGGGCAAACATGACACAACCAGGAAGAAACTTTCCAAGTTCATTTTTCAATAGAGAAGAAATATTGGGTTTTCATAACCTTAAGCTTCCTGGACTTTTTAGTATTTTTTTTCCTTTATCCCAATGAATTATAAAAGAAGAAAGAGTAAGCAGATACACACATCTGATGGAAAAAGTTGTGGCTACCAATGTAAGTCTCCCTACACTGAATATACTTAATCCTCCCAGTAAAGGCACTCTACAGCTCACAAGCAGAGATGTGCCTCAGCAGGTGTGTTTTGTTAGTGACAATGAAGAAGTGTTAATGCATTTATTATCCCTGAAAGTGATATGCTTCAGTATTTACTACAGTAAAAAAAATCAGCTTTCTATTCATGTTTTCCTCCGGTAAAAGTTGAAGTTGATATGACAGATTTAGTGTTTTTCTTTTTTGAGACAAGAAGGTGCTCAATATTATCATGAGACAAGGACAGGTACAATGACTGTCTAACCAGCCATGAGCAAGGGGGTGATTTTTTTTGATGTGAGCTCTATAGCTGAAGTGCTGCTGGAGGCACTGCAAAGAAGCAAAAAAAACCCAAAACAAAACCAAATCAAAACAAAATAGCTGCAGGCAGGTTTTGACCCTGTGGTTCAGAGATAATCATTAGAGATTTGGAGAGAAGCTGTAAAATCTCTAGTCAAAACTCTTGTACTTTACTAAATCAGAAGACAGAAAAAAAAAAAAAAACCTTTCAAATTCTTTCCGATAATATTTTCTCATTTGTTTTCATTTAGTTACAAAATTTTATAGAAAATATTCTTCTCAACAGAGAAAACTCTGCTCTTCTCAACAAGGCATCATAACACAAAGCCAACCAGAATTGGAGCCTGAATACAATACGAACTTGAATCTTCATAACTTCATGCTGTCTCACATTAACCTTCAGAAATGCAGAAGACATACTCCCTTGCTACTGTGAGAAACACACACTAAATCTCCTCTAAAAGACCTTTCCAATAAAAGCCACGGGCAGTAACTCAGGAAAGCCTGTTTTCTGTTTCACTCTGAGGAAAACACTTGATAAATCAAGTTGGGATTTTTTCCAAAATAGTACAGGTCAACGAGCATATGCCGATTAAATTAATTAAGATACTTCTACAGGTGATTGTGTTCCTGGCGATACCAGAATTACCATAATTCTGAAAACATTAATAAAAAAATAATTTAAAAAATTGTTGTAGTGAAGAAAAAATGCCTCCTACTACATGTCAACCAAAGGGATCTTATACCAACTACATCTCATTGCTAAAGACGAGACAGAAGATCAGGTAGACTGTCACTGGTTTCCAACAGCACTATACCATTACTCATTGCAGCTTTAGGTTATCTCCTGTATGCAGAAGATAAGTCTTGAAATTACTTGGCTGTGAATAGCTTTTCCATGATGAAATCAGTTAGCGTAACAGCAGTAATTAGTCCCACCTTCAGACACTCTTGGAAATAACTCTTTTTAGACACACCCCTCAAATGCAAATATTGAGACACTGCAGTCACTTTATCATTTTGTTTTTGTCAGCACTTTTAAGATACCTTCAAATTACATATAAAAAGCTTTGACTGCCTTGACTGTCTAGAGTACTTTCATTCAACAACTTTGTTTTCCTTAGCAGCTTGCCCCAAGGATACAAATTCCCAATGTGTCAGTTTATCAAGATCATGCAGTACAATGCAGCAAACACTCATTTATCATCCATGTCACCAGACTGCAAAATATTTCTTCCAAATGCGGTATTGACAAATACAGCACATTGTAACGGCTTATCCTGGCTTGTGTCACTCCTTCTTTACAAACTGTCAGCTTCAATTTCTGGCCATGAATATCAGCCCTTTTTCTGGCACCATATGCTATAAAGAGCAAGTGATTTCAGATAGCAAATAAGACAACTGACAAAATGACTTATAGCCATGAAACTGAAGAGGCAGCATGTTTGTTTATGTGGGACATGGCTTAACCCTCGAATCTCTCTGGAATTTCAGACTTGCTATTATGCATAGATGGAATGTCATGCTATAAGTAAATTCTAGAGGGAAAAAAAACAAAAAGCAACGCAGCCTCCTCTCTCCCCCCAAAAAAAGCCCAACAACAAAAAAAATAAAAGCAAATAAATGTCTATGTGTGTTCTTTAACACTGCAAATAGAAAGAACTGAAAATTAGAAAAAAATACACATCTGTGTACACTTATTTGAGTAGGATATTTTTAAAGCCCAGCAAGACTTTTTAAAAATCCTCATGTTGGATTTTCCCTCGTTTTATAGTTGTTAGAACCTTGCACAACATTTAAGAGAGAATTGAAAATGTGCAGTGAATTTGTTGTTTAAATCTAGACTGACAGCTTAAGTCTAGTTCCTGCATCCCAACCATGAGGCCATAAGGCTTACTGCCCAAGGGGACACCTACTTCTTGCTTCTTAAACTACTTTCCCTCTACCTTAGCCATGAGAGTCTCAACTGAAATTAATGAAAGACAAATCCCATTATTAAGGTTCTAAAATAATAATATCATAATTAATTCAATGTGTTCTTGCATGTTCCAATTCCAGTGAGAAAAACCCTTTCTCTTATTTGTTTTCTCAATTTAGAGAACATAAGTGAAAGCTTATCTGCTGACCTCCAGTGTCATTGGAGTAACTGAATATTGGGGAAATGTGCAATAACTGTAAGAAACACTGTGCCAATGAAATGGCATAATCATAAATACTGATGGAAATCAAACACAGTAGTTCTAAGTCAGGGGTCTGGGATTTGATTAACTGCATTTTTCTTTGAACTTCAGCAATATGAAACTATGGTGATAAACACAGCCTCCTAATGCGGATAGAATCCCACTAGATACAGAAGACACAAATGGGTTATTACTTCTATCATACAGTCGGAAGAAAATGCTACCACAGGCTCCAATTAGGAATTCCAACTAGGAATTAAGAGCAAGTTTCATCTTAAATTTGTAAATCAAAAACCAAAACAAAACCGAAACACAAACAAAAACCAACCAAAAAAACCAAAACAATCCCATCACGCATTTTATATCTTGATGAATCCACACTAAACAGTCCTGGACTAACAATACTGTCTAAATTGCTCATAATGCATTTAGAACACAGTATTTTTCCTGTAGTAAAGTGCACAAAATAATTTAATAAAAACTAATGGCTAATAAAAGTAAATTGTAAACTAACAAACCTTAATTTATTGCTGTCTTCATAACATATTCCAAAAATGCTTGTTAAAGTGAAAACGTACTATAGTTTCTGAGTTAAAGCCCACAGCATGGATTTCCTCAAGCTATTTAACAAGATGCACCTATAACTAATTGGCTGCCATTATTATGAAAATACACACTGTAGGTAAGAGCTGATAATGAGCCAAGCTCTGGCAGCTGCTGCAATAGTGTGCTGATCCTGACTTTGGTGGGGGGACCCTCTATTTAGAGAAACAAATTAAATTCTGGAACAAAGGCCCAGCAGCAAAAAAATAACTGGGGTACACAGTGATGAAACAGATGCAATTCAGCCAAGTTAAGCCTTACAGTAGGAGCAAGCAGCACGTGAGGTTGTCTAGAAAAGCAGTTACTGAAGTCTGGGGGCACCCACACGGCTGGTACAGAGAGCATGACTGACTCTTGATGGTACATTTGCTAAATCCATTGAATACCTGTAGGTGGAGTAGCACATCCCTTGTTTACCTTGGATTACTGAATCAAGGCAGAAAATTTGCTACCTACTTGGTAGGAAATAATTTAGTTAGCCTTTCCTGTTAGCAAATTAGTATTCTGTACTTCTGGAAATACTTTAAACAGGAATTTTAAATTTTAACTTGGATCATTTATTTCTCTCCTGTAACAAAAAAAAAAAAAAAAAAAAAAAAAAAAAAAAAAAAAAAAAAAAAGCAAAAATTATACAAAAACTGTGCAGTTAGTTCAACTTAAATGCTGCAACATGACAGGGTATGAAAGCATCACACTGAAGACTGTGTCAGACCACCAAACTCAGCAAATCTGTCAGTTAAAGCAAGTGACAAACACTGCTTTATGGACTCCATGTGACAGAACTGTTTATGGCCTTGAGGCTCTCACTAACAGCTTTTCTTATGAGCAAACTATTGATGAAGGAAGGTAACATATTCCTGAGGTGCATTCTAAATATGACAATGAGATTCTACCCTCTCATCCCACCTTCTGGAGCACATAATTTCTACCAATATCAAGTGATCAAAGAATTCGTCATGTGAGATGAGAATGCAAAATAGTAAAAAGCCTACAACAAAACACTTCTTCTACTTTAACATGACTTAAAACAAGTGTTTCAAAACATTCCCAGAAAATACATGAGTAAAACACATCCCCACTATTTAAACTGTGGCTTATAAACACTTCCTGACCATTACTGAATGAATGTAATTCTTGTTAGGTTTATCACTGACAAGATGCAAATCTACTTGCAGAGGACAGGTTTTTTCGCTATATTAATCACTTATGCTATGTTTCCCCAAATTTTTTTTGTCTGAATAGACACATGCCTTCCTTGCAGTACTTTGGTGGTCTCTGCTCTGTTTATGATCCGCCTTTCAGTTAAAATTCAGACTTTCTTCCATCTTCAGCTAATTATTGCTTATCAAGTGTTATAGCTCATTTCAGTCATCAAAAAAGTGCACATTGCACTCCTTAACACAACCTACTTTCATCATGTCGAGGTACTTAATGGTATGAAATAACAAAAAAAAATTGTCTAAAGTGGCAGTGATTAATTTAATGTTGGATCTATCCTTGCTTAGGGCTATTTTAGACCATTTATAAAAAATGCTATATTTTTCCTGTTCCATCCTGAACATCTGTATGCATTTATACATACATATGGAACAATATTTTCAGGGTTTGCTAAAATGTGTCAAGTCTAGGCATAGACTACTAGTATCACAGTGCAACTTTCCCTACACCCTGAGTACACAACAATACATGCAGACGTACTGCACCTCTGTCTTCGCAGAGAGATTTCATCAAAACACTGTGACATCACCCAGCTTTTCTTAGATTTCATCCAGCTTAAAGTTACACTTATGACAACTTTCAAAGGATTTAGCACGAATTCAGCAGTATCATATACAAACACCAGATGGGATGATCTGCTTAACTTTAACAGGATAAGGCTAACTTTTAGAATTACAGCCCCTCAGCTGTCCCAGAGAAGTGTACCTCGCTCATATCTTTCTTCTTTAACTGCCTGTTCCATACAGGTCATTTCCTGGCTGCCTAAAACAACAGTCTGCGTAGCTCACATCTGTAAAATCTTTTAGCAAATGGATAAATGCCCGCCTCTCATGCAGCTGAAATATCCAGAGATGGTTCAAATTCTCTAAAACCTCCTGAACTGCAGTCTTCTTTCTGGCAGGCGTTACAAAACAATCCCTTTCCCAGAGAGTTTCTGCCAGCACAAGAGTTACTATTTCTTCCTCTAATGCATCCTTACTTCTTGGTTTCTTTACAAGGATTATGGTACTTTTCTCCTTCATTTAACCTGTACATACCCAGAGGTCAATGCTATTAATTACAAAAATTACTTTGGATTAAAAAAGAAAAACAACAGTACATTTTAATTACAGCAAGATTAACTCTGAGTTAATCGTATTGAAGTTACATGTTCAGTGAACAAAACTTGAATTACATACCATTTTCTTTAAAAATAAAGTAAACTAACAAGAGTCTCGCTGTACCGGAAATAGCCCCTAGTCCTTAACAATTTATATTAAATAAAGCAATGGAAAGGTTTACTTAATTCCAGAACAGCTCTTATTTGCATATCTACTCCTATGAATTAGCTCAGCAATGAAGAAAACAATGTAACATCACAAAACATCTTGTTCTTAATACTTCAAGAGAAACCTAGGCAGAAGCTATAGTGCTATTAGTATGTGTGAGAGAGAACAAAATAGGAAAGTTCCCAAACCTGCTGTTTTCCAAGGACTTTTTCCAGGGCCCAGACAAGCATTTTCCTAGAGTTACCATGGGGAACAGCATTATACCACATATAGGACTCAGCATGAATGTGGAGGACTCAGGCACATTGCCCAATACATGATTAAAAACATCTACTGGTAGCATTGAGGATAATCATTTTAGGCTTTAAGATGACGGTTGCAAGAGCCTCAAAGTCTTTACAAGACCGTGGATTTACACTCACAGAGAAAGATGCAGTTATTAAAATTGAGCCAGAAATACTGCAACAGGGATTTAAGCTACAGATTTGGCCAGTAATGAAAGACATGGTGATGAACAACAATTACAGCACAGGACTGAGTTGCAAAAGGCCAGAATGCTCAGCTCAGCTGTTTACTTGCCAGATGACGCGACCCAGCTTACACAAAGCCCAGCACATCCCTTAAGTGTTCCAAGTACACGAAGGTTGAGTGTGCCTGCCTGACCTATAAAAGTAGGGGAATATCTGCTGTAGAACACATCAGTTTGTCTCCCTCCCCTTCTGCTGGCCAAAAAGAGTCATGAAGACCAACCAGAGGCCCTCTGCAGGTGTGGGAAAAAGGTTGCTTTGGCTTAGAGATGTGCAACTCAACACAGCTGGTGATTTCCAGCCACAGCTTGCAGCTGCAGCACCTCCATGTCCCCAGCTTGAACCAGCAAGGCTCCTTAGAAGGCTGTTGGGGAAGAACTAAACTTGTCAGACAGCATTTACTCTCCTGAGCAGGCCAACAGCTTAATGGCTCATCACAGATGACAGAAACCCCCTGTATCCTGTTTGCCTGTCTCCAAACTCTGACAGAAGAAAAACACCAACCTATCACGCAGGGACCTTTTGTTATTTCATTCAAGTACAATGAGATTTTCATCTGGTAGGTGGTGAAGTCAGAGATTTATTGCTGTATTGTTCTGAGGAAAAAATATTTGAGTAGTTCAGTAAGATTTGGAAAAAATCTCGTCACTGTTGAGTAGAGAACTTTGCATGATCACCTTCATCATTGCAAAAGGCTTTAAAGTGGAAAAAAAAATGAGAGAAACTCATTAGATTAAAACTGGATAAAATTATCAGAGTGTTTAAGAAATTCTTTGGGTTTTTTCTCAAAAATTGTTTGTGACAGCATGAGAACAAAGGCAGGTAGGAAGTAGGGTTAGTGCTATGTGATGGACAATAATGGGTGTGGGTTAAGAATTCTCAGAAGACAGGGGGCTAGCTCAAGATAAAATAACCTGAAATGTCACAGAGGCCTTGAGAAAAATCAGAGATTTTCTTGTAGGATTTCTTTCTAAAGTATCCAAGAAGTACTAGATCAAAGGACTAGTCTGGAAAACCCTAGAAAACGAAGAAGAGGCAGAAAACAAGAGCAGAAGAATCTCCAACACTCCCTGTCTTGCACAACTGCATTTATTTAATTATCCAAAGAATAAAAAAGCACATACAGACACCACCTAGAAAGAGGTAGAGTCAGATCCTGACAAAGTGCTCCTGCCATATCTCCTATCCCACAGCCACTGGCATCCAAAACAGAGCTGCAGATCACACAGCATGTGCCAGAGGTCTTTATCACAGATGACATACTGAATACCAATATAGTCTTTCCTTTCTTGCATCCTCCTCTGACACAAAATCCTGTACCTTGCCCAAAGCAATTGGCATTAATTAGTTTGGCATCTTCTAGATAAAAACAGGAGAGAGAAGGAAAAATATGATCATATATTCTTGTGCTAGAAGGAGGGTACCATAAGCAGACACATCCCAGCTGGGGTCACCTGCTAGATTCCACCAACACATACAGTCAAACTGCAGACCATAAAGAGGGCAAGACAGTAAAATCATTCCCACACCTCCAGAAACTTCTGTTTCCTAGTCCATATCTTGGGATACCTCTTTTATCCCTCTCATATAATAGTCAGCAAAAGTTTGACTGTTCAACTAGTGGGTGTTGGAAAAGTGCCAGGAAGATCTTGTATGAACACAGAAAGAAAAAGTCTCCTTGCTGACGAATGGGCAGATATACTCTCTGTGCACCTTACCATGGAATCCCCATCATGCTGGAGGTGTTTCTGGATATCACAACAGAAAATTAATTACAAAATAAACACAAAGACATTACATGAATGACAGATGCTCTGCAAATTTTCAAATGTTAACTCATGATGTAAAAGTAGCAACAGTTCTTAAAAAATCAAAATATAACTATGCTATAAGCAAGTAGAATAGGAAGGAAGATTGTGGATGAGAGGCCACTCAAACAGGGAGGAGTGGGAAAGAAGCCAGCACCTTTAGAAGAAGTGGTCAACAAGACAAAAGAGTCCAGAGGGTGTGTAAAGCAGCAGGATTTAGCAATATCCTAAATTGCTGTGAGTTAGCAGCTGGCAGGGCATAATAATAACCAGGAGATTAATAGATTTTTCCAGTGTGAGGTCAGAAAACTACATAAAATAACATTAGAGTGCTGACATTTCAGAAGAGACAGTGAAGCAACAGGTATTAAATGAAATCACAAAAGTGGGAAGTGGGTGCAGGGCAGGGTCACGGTCCTGGTGGACACTCTGCTAAAGCTCCTACTTCAACAGACTGACTGCTCAATCCCATGATTTGCAAGTCATGGATACCAACTTCTGGCCCCAGTTGGAGAGTGCTTTCTGTGGCTGTAGAGAGACAATATGCTACTGTCTTCACCTGGAAATTTTTATGGCATGGAAAAATTCAAACCAGGGATGAAAAATAAGCAGGCCACATTACACAATAGCACCTATCCCTAAGAGGAGTAAGTAACAAAAACTAAATCAGGAATTTCTGTAACAGGAACAGAGCAAACAGAAAAAAAATGTACTCTGTGAACTTCAGACAGGGATAGGACCAGAAACACACAAGTGCTATGTCACTGCTTATTTTGTGTATTCCTATACACTCTCTAGTAGTTTCATTATATATTTTTTGTATCCAAAACATTATTCCTCTGCACTGCGGTACCTAAATGCTGACCTGTAAGTTCTTTTGACCATAGCCAACCATAGCAGAAACTCTTCACTACTGACCGCTACACTTCTCGCCTAAGATTTCACAGAATTCACAAGAGACCTTAAAGATCATCGAGTCCAACCCACGCCTTAAAACCTCAATTAAACCATGGCACCAAGTGCCATATCCAGTCTTTTTTTAAACACATCCAGGGATGATGACTCCACCACCTCCCTGGGCAGAGCATTCCAAAACTTTGGAACATTGATCTCAACATTTCAACATTGATCTCCTTTTTTGAACATCAATACAGCAAGTACAGCAAGAAATTTTTTTGAACCCCCAAAAATCAACATAAATTAAGAATGAAAAGGTATGATAGTATGTTATTTTCAGTAATTGCAAAATATTTTCAACTCACTACTTCAGGTGTTAGAAATAAACTGATAGATCTGTGACAACATGATACTGACAAGTAAGAGCATGGATAAATTCTGTATTTCAACTCATGTTGCATTATTGGTCATGTTGGAGCAGAGATGCAGATGTGTGCAGATGATACCAAAATCTCTTGTTTGCCTCTCATCTTCTTCATGGAGCAATTTGCAGGCAACATAGGAACAGCATATGAAGCTGTAGAGAACACTATTGCTAATACTAACAATGCTAAATCAAGTATTGGTTTATGAACATTACGTTTACAATCCTACAGACCCCCCTCATATTCCTAGACAGGTTTTGATAATAATTATGGTGCTATACTGTGAGAGTCTGTATATTTTTGCAGCTTGCACAATAGTTGAACAGGCTGAACATGCACACTCAGAGTGCTGCAATAAGGTGGAGAGGCAGGATGACTATTAGTAGGAATTAATTTCTAGGACATTTCTAACTTTTTCATGACTAATTAAGATAAGCTTACTTGCTGTTGCAAGTAAAGAACACATGGTGTTATTAGAAATTGGCACAAGGAGCGCTTAAAACATCCTCTGGCAACTCATTAAAGAACTGGATTAGTCCTAAGGAAAAAAAGGTTCGTCAATCAACTGCAAAAGATATGAACTCAGCCTTTTCTATGGGTGCATCAAGAAACTGATTACCACACAAGCACAGATGAAGAAAAATTAGCTGCTGAGCTTTGAAAAAGTTGCAAAAGCAGCAAACCACTTTGAAAATATCCAAATATGAAGCAAATTTATGAAAAGAGCGAAGACAAAACAGGACATCTCAGCCCCCTCCCCTCCCCACCTTATGGCACAGGGCACACAAAGTCAACAATGAGAGTACAGGAAAAGGCAGCTCACTTTCCAGCTACTATCTGATCCCAGGATCCTTCAAATTATTGCCACAGGCATGAATTTTCTAGCAGAAAGACAGGCTAGAGCCCATAGAGATTTTAGTGCCACATTAGCAGGTTTCTTCTGTGTCAAATAACCCATATTCATGCTGCCTCCCTTCCCTTGAAATAAGAAATGTGTGCTCCCCATCTGCTCTCCTGCACCCAATTTATTCATGTGCATTTAACATTGCACATGCTACAACAGTGTCCAAGGGATTTGTCTATTGGTTGTAATTGCATTTCATATTTAGATCATCAGATTAATGGCAGCTCTGTGAAGGTGCCCTCTGTGCCATCTAGCACTAGGGACGCTGTTCTCCTTTCCTGAGCACCTGCTACTCAGCATAACTACCAGTCCATTATATGCACAAGGGTTCTGATTCAGATACCCTAAAAAAATGAAGCCTCTAGGCAGGAAAAAAATTGTGTCAGAAGGAAAACTGTTCTTTCAAGTCTCTGGAAAATGAGAATGCCAGATATCTATAATATACCTAAGATAAAAAAAAAATTCATTTCACTTTCAGAAAGAGTTTTTCAGATGCAGCTGCAGCACCGACTTCAAGATACATTAATGTAATATCCAGGGTCCATGGAAGAGTAATCTTTATTAAAGGGCAGAGCTTCAGGAGAGGTAAGAGTGCTTCATAAATCTAAATTCTCCTGACCTTTTTTGGCTGCAAGAACTATTGAAGCTTTATGAGTCCAGGATACAATTTTCTCCTTTCACAGCTATCAAATGTGAAATAAATATGTACCAGTAGGGACTGCAAAACAACACTGTCTGTACATTTGGCAAATCACCTTCAGACACTGCAGGACATGGAGACTGTCTCCGCTCCTTCTTTGAGGGCAGATCCACAGCTCTAGTCCACATCAGGCTCTCAAAGGGATCTCTTCCAACACTAAAAAGAATAATTCAAACACCACCTTGTAGGATGAAAATAACTCTGATGCTTTTATTCGTAACTCAGGGTACCTCCATTCAAGCTCTTCTATTCAAAAACAGAAGCCCAGCCTTCAAGATTATCATAAAAGAGGACTGTGGAAGGTGCAAGTAAAGAGGAGAGAGGAAGATTGTCATTAGAACAGGGAATTAAGTCTGTCAAGTAACAGTTGAAGATAAGCCTGAACTGTCTATAACAGCAAGCTAAAAGGTTCTAAAATCAGTTGTCACTTATACTGGATGTATTCATGCCCTTCCTCTGTTATCTTGCAACTGAAAGGTATCACTTCAGAGCAGCTGGTCTCCCCAGTCAAAAACTGTGTGCTAAGTTGAAAAATTAGAATTGGTAGAATTAGTTCATTTGGACCATCTTTAGTCTTTCTTTACAACATTGCAGCTCATCAGAGGTTGTATCCAGCTCAGATGGTGGGAAATGTTTATACAGTTCATATACCATTCAAAACCTTAAAACTTAAACATATTTTTGCACGCTTGCCTTCTGCCAGCGTAGCCCTAGGTCAGTTAGCAGTTCTTTAAATTCAAAAGCTGTGCACCTAATCCATGAAAGTCAGATACCATATCTCATTTTCATAAAAAACTTTTTTTTTTGAGGTGGCTAGCTGTGATAAAATCCATTTAACAGAGAGAAAGAAATGATCTTGGCAAATCACTTCACGGGTACATTTCCTTTCCAAGCACTTTTAGGTTTTTCAGAGATTCAGCACAATCACATGGTATTTGGTTGGTTTTAATATAGTTTTTGCTTTCCTGACCTCTCGATCCCCTGAGTGAAATTGTATCACTGATGAGGTTAAAACGATGGTGCTACTTACTCATCAGTATGCAAAGACTCTTATTCAAAATAAAATAGATGCTGGGAATAAATTCTGCAGTTACAATGACCACAAAAAATCAAGAAGTTGCTTATGGAAAACTTATTAAAAGAGTTCACTAGTGCTACTGCTATATGTTAGCTTAAGCATTACTTGGCTGGACTTTTAACCTTTTGCAAAATCTTACTGTGGTTACAAACCCTTCAAAATTGCAGTGAATCTAAAAAATATATTACATATTTCTTGATAAATCTTCCAATTCAAATGGCAATTAATGTAACGGCCAGGTCCTCCCTTCATTGCCTTTATGGCAGTCAAACATTCTCACTTACTTAATTCTATCTTTATAAATCTATGATGATTCAGCAAAGATTACATGGCAATATATCTTTCTGTGAAATAACTATACTTATACAGACATACAGAAAAAAACAAGAAAAAAACTCTATATTCCCCTTCAGTTCCCTCCCTAAAACTAATAAATATAATACACAGCAACTGGTCCTGTTTCTGAGCATGGTTTTCAAAAACATTTTTCTTTTGCCAAAAAATATTGCAAATTATTTTTTCAAACACGAGTAATGAATACTTAATTGCTTTCTGCTCTTTTTTGTAACTTTCAGAATTGACCTGGGGCACTCTGCTTCTTTGATAAAAAGAGGAAGATAGATAATGGGCTTTTCTTTAGGGTCTCTCACATCTATCACTGTTATCAGGACAGGAATGAAGCTCTTTCATGCTGCTCTGCTGATAATTCAAGAAGTTTACGATGTAAGTGGCCTTGTTCAATATGTGTGATTAGTAGAGAAGATTTAAAGTTCTACAAGAAAAATAAACGCATTCTTTCAAGCTAACTTTAAAGGCTCAAGGCTGACAGTTGAAAAGAAAAATAAAACCCTCAAGCTTTACCTTCTGTGATACCTTAAGGGAACTATTTTTTCAGCTCATCATGAGCAAAGCTATCTATGTGAAAGTTGTGTGATTCAGCCAAGCCTTCTAGTTAATTTTCGCTCCTTCTCTCCTTCTTTTATTGACTAGCTCTTGAAACATTAATCAATTTTGACTTCTCATGGAAGCCTTGATTTTAGGCAATGTTCTTCTGCTAATCAAAATAACAGTAGTCAAACAAGTGCAGATAGGAAGCTGAAAGACATCTGCAGGACAGAGAACCCACCCATTGGCTGTCCTCAAACCAGGAGGGCAGAGGCCTGTGAAGGGAACCATTTTCCTAAATCCATGTTTATAGGAGGAGGTACAGAGGATGTCAACAGGGACAGCACATGGTCACTGTGTATTTTTAATGTGCTGGGATAGGGAGGGGAAAAACCATTTTCCTTCACAAGCAGCTCCAGGTAGCCTAGCCTCCCACCTGCTGCCAGAATCTTCTTCCTTTACCAGACCTCTTTAGGCAATTTGCCTACTTCATCTTTACAAACATAACCGTCTATATTCATATAGCTCTTGTACACACAGGCAGGTGACTCAGCCAACTTGCTGCAATGGAAAAGGTGCAGCAAACTCTAAATCATGGCTCCAGGAGGATCTCTGGCACCTGCTGATGGTCTACACCACACCTTCTATACTACACCCATGACCAGTCTTCCCCAGATCCCTTTTGCTCTCCAAAGCAACATTAAACCAATTCCACAACAAACTGAAGATGATGTCTGGAAGCTGACAATTTAAACTGAGAAACTGGAAAGTCAAGATACAAACCAGCAAAAATAGCTCTGGTAATTAGGTTAAATACTCTCCCTCAGATGTTTCTCAAGATGCATTTTATGCCATCTCAAGACATCTCAAGATATGGTGCAAACTTAGAAGCAAATATTCCAAGGAACAAACACACAACATCTACTCAAAAAACCAAACCAGTACAAAAAAATCTTCAATTCAGTAGTTCTCTGTTTTCAAAGCAATTTGAAATCTAGCATAATCTGTTCAACTGTACAGACCACAACCCCTTTTCTCCAAAATCACACAGCTGTAGTCCTACAACTGAATGCCAAATTCTGCTGTATGTTCATGCATAGAATTTAGAAGTCTGACAATTCATTACCTCCTGGCTACTTGAGTTTTCACCTTCCTTCTCTCATCTTTTCTCAGTATAAATAATGTATAAAAATGGTACAATAAAAGTTTAAAAAGAAATTGAAGACCACCCTACCTCAAAGTCTATCATCTGGTATCACATATATCACAGGAACCAACAGCAGTGATTTTTAGATTCATTACACAAATCTTTTTCATTAAATCTAACTGAGGACAATTGGAGGCTGTTGAGCTCCACAGCATTATCAGGAGGGCAACAGAAACACTACAGTGTGAGGTTCCACAGACAGGTACTGACATCCAAGTAATGGAAAGACACAAAATCCTCTGTCTACTCCAAACACCAGAAAGGAGGGAGGTTGAATAGATGATACAAAAGCCTGTATTATGCAGAAGGCAGATCCCAGTACATCTCGTCCTAATTTCTGCTCTAATTCAACATTATGCTTTAACTTAGCCCAAATTTCTTGCCTAGACAAAGACCCAATTCTAAATTTTGCAAGAAAAACAGATAAACCTGCTTTGTTTGATGTACCAACATAAAGAAAAGCTCTGAGTGCTAAAAATGACTTTGTAGCAACAAACTCTAGAAAGACAGTAATAATTTATGCTAAAAGGCCAATACTGAGAATATTGGCTATAAAATCACTTGGGAAACTGATATACCATCCATGACTACCATACCAACAAAACAAGAGTCTGGAACAAGTTTGTAGTTTGAGTATTATAGACTAGGAAATTAGTTTTAGGCACCATCTCCAATAGTTTAAAGGATGTTATAACCTGTCAGCCTGAGTCCAGTCCATATCTCCCTCATGTTTCCAATAATGAACAACATTCAGCATTTCAAAGATAGAGAACTTAATTATATATTTAATCAAGACTTTTTTTTTCCTAACCAGATGAGTGTACTTACTACAGAAGGCAGAGGAAACCTTCGAAGTATATTAAAAACTCCAGCTTATTACCAATGTCAAATTGTAAAAGACAAATTCAGATAATTTAGTTCATCCTCTGCAAGAAGCACAGCTGTCTTGTCACTGTAAAAAATGCTCTGGAAAGGTGCTCCTGAAAGGTTTACACAGAACTGGGCATTTATCTAACCCTCTAACCTCTTTCAGCTTAGGCTGTAGAGGTCACTTACACAGACCAGTAGCTGGCTTCAAAGCTGATGGCTAAAAAAAGTGTCAGCAATGTATCCTTCCTTAGCCCCTCTGCATGCCCACTCCAATTATTCTCATATTTACTGGCTTCTCTGCTCCCTCACATTTCATTTTTCCTCTCTTTGATGATACAGACATCCTGGCTCCATCTGTCATAGGGTTAAATAATCATCTCTGATTTCAGTAGATTCCATGAACTGCAAACTAGAGCCCTGAATCAATCAAGATTTTCAAGAGGTCTTTTTTTTTTTCAAACTGGTCCCTTCCAAGCTAAAGGCAAGCAGACCTTAACCTGAGTTTCAATAGACATAGAAGGTGAATTTTATTTATCATAATGAGAGTTGCAAATAGTAAGCATTCTCTTCTACTTTTTAAAAACCTATAATCACAAAGTTGTCTTTTAGAAAAAGAAAGTCAAAGAATGCTTTAACTTCTGTAGACTATTATTAACTATTGCTTACAAGATGGAAATATATGTTTTTCTAACTTTAGGAAACATCATAAATCTGATAATGCGTTTGGCTACTGAGCCACTCAGAAGTCCTTCCGAAGGCAATTCGCTCTAACAAATGTTTACCACAGAAGTCTGGTGAGTTAGGATATGTGTCCCTGAAACCATCCACTTGCCTGTCTGTTCTTAATATTTTAGTGTTTCTACTCGCTATGCACTTTCCCATCAGACTAAGTTTTCATACATTAGGTGACATAACAGCTCGGATATCCCAGTACAGACACAAATGCTCTTAGCTCTGTAATACAGACATTTTGCCATCCTTTCAGATCCTGATACTCACATTTCATTAAAGTGTATGCATATCATTTTTAACCATGATCTGTGAGAATAACACATCATAAACACTGAGGAGTTTTAGAGCAGAGAAAAACATTTCCAGTGAATCTCAGGGCATAGTTTATAAACTGTTTTCCAGGATGTTTTTATTTAATGACAAATTATACTCCTACCCAAGACACAAAATAACATCAGCCTCATTGTTACTCAGTGTCATTGCTCTTTTTCTATCACTCCCCACAAGTGAGTCAACAGTATGTTGGTTATGCCTTGCTTGTGCCTTCTTGAACTTTTCCAGTGCATACTACGAAGTGGCTAGTGCTGCAGGATGGCAGCCCCTTTGGCTTTTTTCCTTCTTCTATAAGTTTTGCCAATCAGTGAAACATCAGCATTAATAAGTGTGCTGAAGTCAGCAGGCATAGAATGAGAGCCCTTAGGGTTCTTTCAAAGATAGCTTCCAAACTCAACAGGTGTTACATATAAGAGATTTTTGCCACTGCTCATCATTCTCAGCTATCACCAGACAAAATTCTCTTACATCTATTTTAATATTGGTATATTGGTATCTGCAGTCAAGATTTTAGGAGTAAGTTACAGAGCAATTATGTATTAAATCATTTTGGCACATTTGGCTCAGCAGAATGTAAAGTATAATTTGAGTGTAGCCTTCTTAACAGAAGAAAGTCACTGTGCCTGGTTTATCTGAAATATGCTATGGACACTGCTAGAACATAACAAAAAACACACACAAAAAACAGGAACCTCATCCAGAAAAAAAAAAAACAAAAAACAAAAAAAAAACCAAAAAAAAAACCAAACAAACAAAAAAAAAACAAACAAAAAAAAACAAAACAAAACAAAAAAAAAAAAAAAAAACACAAAACCTACAAAACCCTCAGAAAAGAATATGTCAATCTAGGAAAAAACACAACATAATTTTAATACCTTCAGTAACACCCTAACAGAGAAAATGCTTTTGTATTTTTTTAGCCAACTTAAAACAAAACAAAAAAAAAAAAGCAAACGAACATCCATTTAGCTATCATGTGGGGTTAACGAGAAAAATTTAAGTCATTGGCACTGAAAAGAGTGGCCTACAGAAAACTGTTATCATAGGTTTACGAAAGGAAAACAGACATTTGGGTTTGACTATGATCACATAGTCAAGGCAGAGCTGGGGCAGGAAGCCCAGCTGTCACAGGAGGATGTTGGGCTCTGCTGCAGATACACCCTGGGCAGCAGCTTGGACTGGTAATGAGCGTGACTCGACCAAAACCCCAGCAAACACAAAATCCTCCCATGAGGATTGTGCTGAATGAAGCCAAAGGACCACCAAGTTAAAGGTCCAATCTGCAGCTGATCAGTATCCAGAGCAAAGATTCAGAGTAGAGCAAACACATTCCTTCCCCAGTTAGGTCTCCCAGCTTCTACTGGGAAGAGGCTCACAGTGGAGTTCATAGCCTTTGAGGGCGTTTTACTCTATTACTCTGTTGATTTCTTTTTAATTTATATCAAGTGAAATTAAACATAGTACGGAATTTATCATGCTGGTTTTGAAAAAGGCTGGAATGAAATTTTGGCTATATTCTAGACAATGTCTTTTGTGTTTGCAAAATAAAGTTTTGCAGTTTGGTATAGAACTTCAAAGTCTTTAATCACAAATCACAGATTCAATGGCTCCACATAGCAATGTAGTGTGGGATAGAAGAATTATTTGGCACAATAGGTTAAAATGCAGACAAAACATGTAATAGAATAATACTGTGCTGATGAAAAAAGAAGTTGGATCTGATTGTGAATAGTCCTTATATTTATGAGTTGTTTAGGTTTTATTTATAAAAGACACTTTCCAAGACTGTGCTTCTTCCTCCCTAGGAGCACTAGTTTAACACTGAGTTTGAAGAAAATTTTAGGCTACAAGAAAAATGCTCCTCTAAACCCACTGTTCAAAGGCAAAGTAAGAACAGAAAAATAGTGCCACTATCTCCAACACAAGCAGACTCTATAAACAGAGAATTGTAAAGCACTTTGTGTCTATTAATGACCAAGTGTCATGGTCTCAGGCCAGGCAGGGGTGCTCACAGCAGCTTCCTTTCTCAAGAAATGCTGTAAATGAAAAATAGGAAATAGTGACATGGAAAAATCATAGATCTGATTTGCAACTCCAGCCACAGAAAATTCCATCTGTAACTTCCCAGGTAACATTTGATACTGCATACACAGCAGAACAAAATTCAAACTCTCCTCAGGTTTGTTTTCCTTACCAAAACTCAGTCCCCATGCTTCTTTCAACTGAAATAGTACTGGGAAACATTTCATATTTCTTACTAAACACCGAGATGTTCAATACAAACTAAATTTTGCATGTCACAGATTCACAGATGAACACAGATTCAACAACTACTGACATAAACAGGAGTCCACACTCTTCTTTCAGACTGGTTATGGTCCCATCTATCAATTTACATATAACGGTCTGGAAATTGCTAAGGGTTAGTTTTGTGGGGTATTATTTTTTCTTCCTCAAGAAAATTAATTTTCAAGTAATATTTTTAGTATGTATTTAGATCCTCTATGCATTCCAATATGAGATAAATGCTGAGATAACAACTCCAATTGTAATTAATTTAGTCTGAGGTATTTATTTTCTCTAGTATTTATTTTCATTTGAGACAGAGACACACTTTAAAAGAAGCAAAGTTTTTACTCGTAAGTCATGAAATGGAAACTTTCATGTGACAGGTAAAGGCAGTCCATATGTGTGTTTGGATGAAACCAAAGATATTTCAGGGAAAAAAAAAACAAAAAACTTTTTTTTTCATGTTAATTAGGAACTTAAATCACATTCCTAAGTGCAGACAGCTACAAGGTGTCACTGCGTGTAAAAATCCAGCATATTTCTTTTGTTACATTAACAGAAAAATTATAAAGATATTCAGATAATGTCATTCTGGCTCTTTTTTTTTTTTTTTTTTGTTATCTTAGGTTTTCAAAATGTTTATTTTAAAAGCATGCAGTCAAACTTTTGACCCATAACTGTGGTGCAGTTAATTAAAGTTAACCAAAAAGCAAACTCATCAAACTATGAATTTCCTTAATGAATTGTAAGACCATTATTATGAAAAGTAAATGGCAAGATCACAATGACTGACTGCCACTGTTCCAGAGAGAGAAGAGAGCTTGAAAATGCTCTGTGCTCTTTGTAGAGGCAGATTAAGGAAAGGCTGGATAATAACCTTTCATATTACTCTCAAACACAGGATTCACTCTGTCTGGCTCCATGCTGTTATTATTGCTTCAGTCCAGGCTATTGTCTATTCTCACAACATTAATGAAAAAAGGGAAAAAAAATTGAGACGTATGATTTTTGGTTCATTTTACAAGACAAAAGTGCCATTAATAGTCTTCTGGATGGTTCACAAGAATATAAACCATTTCACTAAGTTGCAATTATAAAAGTCAACAAATATGTTCTGAGTGGTACCTACACATAATAAATTGATATTATCTTGTTTTTCAAGTAAATTAGTAAAAATCTTTTCTCTCACTATAACAGGCAATATAAAGCTTAATCACAATAGGTGGAAGCTTGTAAAAACTAACAAGTGAAATTTGTAGAATCACATTAAAATAATCAATTTCATCTATTTTTCATTCTGATCTTTAAAAGATCTGAAGAGCTTTTTCTATGCATTATGATTTCCTAGGTTTCTTTATCTTAAATATAGCAGCTCTTTTCTGATCTGTTTTGCTCAATGACTTTCTTGGAAACAACTGTGACAATACAATGTATTCAGATTCAATTTTTTAAGAGGAGGTTTGGTTTCTTTGTGGGAGCTTTTTGAACTCCAGAAATCTTCTTTATCTAAATAATATCCATGTAGTTCAAATTTTGGATAACCAGACCAAAATGAAAACATACAAGTTAAAAAAACATTTACTTCAAAGAAAAATTGAGGGAAGTCTACAACACTTTCAATCTTTCAATAAACAGGAGAAATAGATATTGCTATTTCCAAATAGGAAGAACAGACATTTAAGCTTGCCTGTGATTAGAAGTTGGTACTTCTTTATTAATCTTCTAAAGGGAACAAAGTGATCAATCCTGTTTGGCCTTCTTAAAACTAATCTTTTTTTAAGGTCGTATATCATTACTAGATCATTTGTAATGATGCTTGGCAACCTGATTTTGCAAAAAGAAATCCTGTGGAAATATTTAACACTAAGATGGTTCATATCCTTTCACTATAATTTCACTTACCTGGCCTCAAAAGCTATACATGAGTAAGTAGATAAGAGGTATATCAACAAACAAGCACAGACTGAGGTCTCAGAGTAGCTACAATCATTGTTAAAACTCTTGTTCTCATTTACAGGCCAGAAATTAACCTACCAGCAATAACAGGTTTTATGTTGCATAGTTTTCACACTGATTTTACATGGCAGATCCAGAAATGTTAATATATATACTTTTATACACACATGTTTTATAACACATTCTGTGTATATGCAGTATATTGTGAATACACACCCTCAAGTGTCTGTATTGGGACCAATACTGTTTAATGCCTTTGGTGGCACAGACACTGCCATTGAGTGCACCTCAGCAGGTTTGCTGGTGACACCAAGCTGTGTGGTGTGGTCAATGCGCTGGAAGGAAGGGATTACATCCAGAGGGACCTTCACAGGATGGAGGGGTGGGTCTGTGCAAACCTCATGAAGTTCCACAAGGCCAAGTGCAAGGTGTTGGGCCAGGGCAATCACAAGCACAAGGACAGGCTGGGCAGAGAATGGCCCCTGAGAAAGTCTCAGGGTTCCTGGCTCATGAGAAGCAGGCACGGCCAAGGGCAGCAGGCAGCAGCTGACTGCACAGCCCTGGAGAGGAGCACTCCAGGGCCCCCTCAATAAAATGAGAGCTATTTAAAGGTCGGATAAATGGCGCACACCCAGCAACTGACAGCCCTTGGCAGAAGCAGCAGATCAACCCAGCAGTGAGACTCTTTATGCTGCACACTCACCTGTAGATGCAGACTAGTTGCAGCCAAACCATGTAGGTTAGATACTGAAGGTATTGGCCCTGAAAACCCAGCTAAGGGTTCTGACATAGAAGGCTGATGCAGCAGGAGGGAAGGCAGCTGAGGTCTTGACTCAGCAGTACAAGTTCTCTCACCTTGCTCCCCATGTCCTTTTTGTTAAAACACATTCATTAATCTATTTCTTATCAGTGGGAAAATCTGATTTGCTGAATGACTCAGCAGCACAGCTTTGTCTCCCAGTTTTTGGGATGTCCACACCCAGAGAAGTGAGTTGTTTCCTAATTTTCAAAGGACCTCTAGGACCTGAAACTAACCCTTGTCAATCGGTGCTGGCTTTTCAGGAAATATATGTAAATTAAAATAATCAGCTTGATTAAGCATTAAAACTATTATTAAGTGCTGTTATCTGGATTTCCCAGACTCTTACAATATTTTCAAATTTATAATCAACCATGAGCCAATATTAAACAGCTGGATTAGAAATTGTCTGCATCAACCCAAGGAAACTTCCTGACAGGATCAACAACAGTAATTAAACTAATTAAACATCACCGGCAGCTAACATTATTGAATGAAGTAAATCAAAAAAGAGGAGGTAGGGAGGCATGTTTGCATTATGAGGAAGTCACAATGTTGTTTAATTAGCATTAGGCACCATGGCCTGTAGATCTTGCTTCTGAAAACTCCCTGAACTCTTTAA